>NC_071392.1:115560534-116760534 GCF_022682495.2 Desmodus rotundus
TCCCTTTTGAAATGAATATTTTCATGTTTTTAAAAGAGGGTTCATTTAAAGAAAAAATGTTATGTAACTGGCAGCACAGGTGGTACCCATCATGCAAAAAAAAAAAAAAATTACAAAGAGGAATGTGAAGGGCCAAAGAGGATGAAATGCCTGTCTGTCAAATGCTTCTCCCAGCCCCTGTTAAACAAAAAGGACCACTGAGGCGTAGTGAGGGGAAGGGACTTTCTCAAGGTCACGTTAATGACGTGGACTGAGAACTGGACCAGCTGATCCCCCTGTGGTAGGGACAACCTGTGCTAGAGGGTAGGGCAGGGGTCAGAGGCTGTGTGTGCTCTCCTTGGCTGGGCCTCTACACTGGCCTGGGTTAGGATCCTCCGTAGTTGGCCGGGTCACAGACTGAGTGCAGAAAGGACCTGGGCCCTGAAGGGGAGACAAGAAGCAAGTTAGCATCATTGGACACTGGCCATGTGCTGGACCCCGTGCTGGGTGCCAGACTTTGCCCCAAGGGGAGTCAGGGATTCAGGGGAGAGATACACCCTACAAACTTAACTCAGGTTCCTGGAGGCAGTGTGACAAGTGCTCCACCAAAGACATTGCTGATAACATCTGGGGCTTTTGCCTACAGAGGGTCATTTCTCCATTTTCTTTTGGGGAATCATCCCTCCCCGACTCTCGCTTGTTGTAGGTCAGGCCAGGCAAACACACACCCATGGCAAAGGTGGGCACATGACCAGGCCTGGCCAATCAGAACACTTCATCCCTCTGGTCATAGAGATTGACGTAAATCTGGGCTTGTGGCCCAAGGCAGGCCAATGCGGGGCCTTCCTTGGGACTTTTGCTGAAACTGCTAGGAAAATGGCCCACTCCAAAGGAGTTTCTGAAAGGATAGGTCTTGATCCAGAGTTGCTGGCAGCCATCTTTGCCACCCAAAGAAGAGAAGGTCTCTGAGAATAAAGATGACATTGAGGAAAGCAGGATGAGAGATAGAGACAGCTAATGGAATAATGTCATCTGGATTCAGCCATAAAATCAGTGCCCTAAACTCAGTTCTGGAAGCCAATAACATATATTTTTTTTACAGATTTTATTTATTTATTTTTAGAGAGAGGAGAAGGGAGGGAGAAAGAGAGGGAGAGAAACATCGATATGTGAGAGATACATCAATTGGTTGCCTCTCTCACACCCCCAACTGGGGACCCAGCTCACAACCCAGACATGTGCCCTGACTGGGAATCGAACTGGTGACTGTTCAGTTCACAGGCCGGTGATCAATCCAGTGAGCTACACCACCCAGGGCTTTTTTTTTTTTTTTTCCCCTTTCCCATTAGCTACTTTGAGCTGGATTCCTGTCACTTATAACCAAAAGAGACCTGGCCAATTCCAGGCAGAAACACATGAGAAAGTTGGAAAAGGAGAGTGGCTGGGATGGTGAAGGTTTGTCTGGAAAGCCTTTCTTGTGCGGGTAGGATTTGAGCAGCATTTTGAAAAATGAAGAGGATTTTGAGTCATGAAGAAGAAACAATATTTCCAGCAGGGGAGCAGTTTGGGCAAAGGCTCGGCAGTGGGTCAGTGCCAGGACTGGCACAGTCAGTGGGGCTGGGGAGAAGGGAGCAGTGGGACAGTGGTGGGAGAGCGACTAGCTGGGAGGGCTGTGCCTGAATTGTACAGAAAATCAGTCTGTTCCTTTGCCTGCATCTGCCTTTTCTGGAAGGGCGCCCTTCATCAGTTAATTTATCCACAAACATTTATGGAGCACCTACTATGTGCCTGGCACTCTTGGAGGACAACACAGGCAAAGTCCCTGTCCTCTTATAGTTTCCATTATAGTCGAAGGAGACAGGCCATAAACATAATAACTAGATACAGAAGCATCATAGAGTCAGGGAGTAATAACTTATGAGGAAAAGCTAAGACAAGGGGACGAAGATTGGTGGGAAGCTGTTTGGATGATGAAAACGGGTGGTTGTGATGGTCACACAACATCGTGGATGCACTTAATGCCACCGAACTGTACACTTGAAAATGGTTCTCAACAGCCCTGGCTGGTGCGGCTCAGTGGACTGAGCACCGGCCTGTGAACCAAAGGGTCGCTGGTTTGATCCCCAGCCAGGGCACATGCCTGTGTTGCAGACCAGGTCCCCAGTTAGGGGCACTCTAGAGGCACCACCACACATTGATGTTTCTCTTCCTCTCTTTCTCCCTCCCTTCCCTTCTCTCTAGAAATAAATAAATAAATTCTTTTAAAAAATGGTTCTCAACAAATATTTGTTGAATAAATGAATGAGTTTGGAATTTGTCTTAGAAAAACAGTACCACCACTACTACCACAACCAGCTGACCTGGGTTGAGCATTTGCTAGATGCCAGGCTAAACACTTCAGAGTTTGGGTATAATTTATTTTTCACAATCTTAGGAGGAAGTCATCATAATTAGGCCCATTTTAGAGATGAGAAAACTGAGCTTTGGTGAGATTAAGCAATTCTCCCAAGGTCCTATTACTCAGAAGTAGCAGAGTTGCCAGTCCAAGTTGCCCAGTTCAAAGCCTTGGGCACACCACACAGCTGGGGCAGGTGTCTAGGCATCATTGCCTCCGCAAGTGGGGTTTTCAGGAGTCCCTGAACCTCACAGGAAACTCATTTGTCCTTGAGCTTCTTTTGGGAAGCAGGTTCATTGCCTTCATCAGAGTCTCGCAGGGGTTCTTGATAACCCTCCAGTGCAAATGCCCTTCTGCAGAAAGAGGGAGAGTTTTGAATGTTGGACGGGTGAGGTCTGTGCTTTTAGAAAGGTCACTTTGGCCATTCGTAGCAGCATTATTCCTAAGAGAAAAGATTAGACGTAGACACAGACAACAATGTGGTGATTGCCAGAGGGAAAGGGAGGTGGGGGAGGCAGAAGAGGGTAAAGGGGGGATAAATGGTGATGGAAGGAGACTTGACTTGGGGTGGTGCACACACAATACGATATACAGATGGTGTATTATAGAATTGCACACCTGAAACCTATATAATTTTATTAACCAGTGTCACCCCAATACATTCAATAAAATTTAAAAAAGTGTTTGGAAACACCCCTCATGTCCACCAAGAGTGGACTCGTTAATTCTGTTATGGTACATATTCCCCGAGAAGGGAATAATATGCAGCTATGAAGGTGAATGGGGAACCCCTTTATGCGCCAATATAGAATCATTCCAATATTTTTTTAAAAATATGAAGCAAAGTGCAGACCAGGGTATATAAAGAGCATCTATTTGTGTTTTTCACAAGAGAGAGGGTAAGATCACAGAATAGCAACAGCAATATTCACAAGGAAATAGTCCATGGGAACCCTGCCTCCTATGGTTTTTATGGAGATTAAATGAGTTAATATTAGACAATTGCTTAGCAGAGTGCCTGGCCCACAGCAAGTGCTGGAGAAAGGGAGGGTTGCCTCTCGGGGCAGAAATGAGTTGCCTGAGATGGGGGTGGGGGGAGACATATTTTCGCCTGATGCTCTTAGGTGCCTTTTGAACTTGCTACCGAGGGCCAATATTTTTGACATGTTTTAAAATTAAAATTAAATGAACCTAGTTAGATAAGAGATCGTCTGAGCTGGGTCAGAGCCTGCAGGGAGGTCCCACCCAGAATTCCCAGGAATGAGCTGGAATCCGTCGGAGGCTACATTGTGTGGCGTGAAAATCAGGACGTGGAGAGAAGGGAGAGGGGGGCACCAAACACCCACACCCCAGGGCCCACTATAAAAAGCACATTTAAAAACACCAGACTGGAAATGTTTTTTTTATATTATTATTATTTTAAATAGCAAAAGCGCGTCCCCCCAGGAGGCGTGTTGCAGCTGTGGCTGCGGCAGTTCCCAGGTGATGTCAGTCCTGGCCAGGCGCCAGCCCCGGCCCCTTGGAGACGGTCTTGGTGGGTTCAGCTTGACTGTTTTTCCTTCCTGAGACTTGAGGACACCTTCCTGTCTCAAAGAAAGCAGCCTTTCCAGGGCTTTCTGAGAGCCGGGGTGGAGGAGGTGGTAGGCCTGGGCTGAGAGGCAGGGGAGGGTGGGTGAGGGCTGGAGAGAAGGGGGAGCCCACATCCAGTAGAAGTGTGAGGATAGAGAGAGCAAGACAGGCCCAGCTCCTGGGTGGCTCCTTAACCATCCCACTGGGCGCAGGAGGGGATGTCCTCCTTGGGAATCCATGGCCTGCCTCCCTGACCCCTTCCTCGCCCTGCCCTGGCTGCTGCCTGGGGGACAGATTGGGGTGGGGTGGGGTTGGGGGGTGAGAGATGTTCCCACGGAGTTCCCAGCTGGTCAGCGCCTTTTTTGCTCCCTGAGCTCTAGGCCCATCCCTCTCTCCTCTATGGTTGAAGGCCTGTTGCCAGTGTCTTCTGAGCTTCCAGGCGGCGTGGGTTTTCTGCAGACAGACGCACCGCAGAGTTGGGTTCTAGGTCCCATTGCACTCCTAGCTGTGTGACCTCAAGCCAGCCACTACTCCTTTTTGAGCGCCATCTGTGAAATGGGTGAAATCGACTTTGCAGGGTGGCGTGCAGCCTGAGTGAGAGCTCGACGCCTCTTGGTCCTTCAGCAGGTATCTGAGAAGCACCCACTGTGTGCTGGCACCGTGTGAGGCACTGCAGATGCCACAGCATGGTGGCAGCCAGAAGGTGTGGTGTGTAGGGGCTCTGGCCTGGCTCTGTGGCCTGGGGAGAGTTGCGATCAGCCTTAGAATCTCAGCATTTAGCCCCGGGGGCAGCAGAGGGTGGGCCCTGGACTCTGCAAACCTGGTCCAAATTCAGTTCTGTCCTTTAGTGGCTGTGTGACCTTGGGGAGCTGTGCCTCACTGGGCTGGGAGGAGTAGCTGAGCGACAGGGCTCAAGCAGTGCCTGGAACAGAGGTGGTGCTCAGTCAGGCTGAGCTGTGATGACTCTCCAAAGCTTGCTCTGCTTTGACTGCTTCACAAGGCTGCTCAGGGGACAGGCTGTCGGGGATGATCAAGTTACCTTCAAGGGAGACCCAGGGACCCCCAGGTGCCCCATCATTCATCTGATGCAGGGGTGGGGTGGACATCTTTGCAGAACTTTTCACACTGGGCCAAGCCTTCTCTCGCCTCAGAAGCATCATTGGTATGCTTCCTCTCTCCCAGTCACACATCTCCATAAGTCTGGGAGGCACCCATCGCAACTGTCTTATTCTCTGATTGTTCTTAGAGCCTTGCACGGTCAATGCATGTTTGTTGACTGACTGATGGACCGATGCAGCACCTTAAGTTGCTCTGTGAAGTTAAGCTCTACCCTATGCCTCTTTGCTGTGGCTAAGGTGATGGCATCTGGAGCCACACCCCCTGGGTTCGAATCACGGCTGCTCCATTGCCTAGCTGGTGAGCTTGGGCTTGTTTTTCTAGTCCGCGCAATGTGAGGATGACAGCGGCACCTACCTGCGCAGGCTGTTGTGAGGCCATCGCACGGGTCACCTGGAGCGGTGCCTCTGACCGGTGAGCCCCCTCAACAGCACTGACTCTCCTACTTATCGCTGCTCTGTGATGTGTCACCAGGCAATGACAGGGACACCTGGGATCTGGTTCTGGCTCAGCCCTGACTCAGGATGTGATGTTGGGGATACCACCTCCCCTGCTCTGGACCTCAGTGTCCCCATTGGTGATGGAAGGGCCCTTCCATTTAGAGCCTCCGAGAATCCGTGTTTGAGTCTCTCCAGTTCTGGGAGTGTCAGGAATGCTGGGGAGCCTATGGGAGATGCAGCTCCCTGGACAGGGCCCTGGATTCTGACGCCCTCAGTTCAGCCGGGCCCTGGGCTCCTCTGGGCAAACTGGGGTAGCGGTAAAGAGTCAGGCTGGGAGATGCCCTTTGCCATCTTGTTCTGGAAGCTCAGGTTTGGTTGGGCCCTTGTAGGACTAGGTACGTACCTGGTGAAGACCTGTGGGGCAGTGGCTGAGAGCCCAGTGGGGCTCTGCAGCCGGAACACCTGGTTCAAATCCACTAGCTTATCAGCTGCCATATGACCCTGGGCATGTTCTTTAACCTCTCTGTGCCTCAGTTTCCTCATCTATAAAGTGGGGCAATAATAGCACACACTTGTTGAATAATCTGTATTAATTAACTTAGGTAGAAGACTAAGGACTGACACATAGTAGGCCCTCAAAAAAGTCAGCCATTTTTCCAACCTCAGAGGATCTAAGCATTCAGAAGAAAAATCAACTCTTAAATTCTACCAGCCTTCCCTCCTTCAAGGCCAGTCTGTCCCAGTTTACAAAGTCCTTCTGGTCCACCACGTGCAAGCTGTACCAAGATGAAGAAAACCAAGGCCCAGAGACGGGCAGACACCCACCCCAGGTCACACAGGAGCAGTGGCCAATCTAGCCCAGGCCAGGTCTCTGGCCTTGTGGCTAGTTCACCCTCAGTGCCTCCTGGGTTTCCAGGCCCTGCTGGCCTGCCCTCTGACCCTGGCCCCCTGGGAGCCTGATCCCAGACCCGTGGGGTCTGTAAGTCTGGTCTGAATTAGACACGCTGAGAAGCAAAAGCTGGCCGCCCCCCCAGCAGACCGCCTGGCGGGACCGGGCTCACAGCTGCTGAGGCTCACAGGGACATAAATCATGGTGGCAGAAGGCTTGGGGGCTGGGAACACCTTAGCCTCCCACAGGGCACAGGAACCTGAGAGTCATGGGCAGGGATGCCTGGGTCCACTGGGGTTATTTTCCATCCTCTGTTGGAGCAGCTGAGGCAAGGGAGAGGCAGAGGGGGCCAGGACGCCATCTGGCAGGCCTGGCATCCTAGCAGGCCAAAACCTGGACTTCAGCTTTTCGTTCTGCAATCATTTACAAATACACAGAGAAGCGACTGAAGTAATAGAGAAAAGTCCGTACACCCTTCACTTGGGTTCCCCAAGTTTTCAGAGTTGGTCACATCTGCCTTATCCTTCTCTCTCTCACACATTTTTTCCTGGACCATTTGAGAGTATGTCCCCTCCGCCGTGTTCCTCTACCCATTCATGATATAGCAACTTCAGAAAATGTAACGTCGGCACATCCTTTCATCTGTTGTGCTTATTGCTGTTTTGTCGGCTGCCCAATAACGTTCTCTGTAGCATTTCCCCCTGCAGTTCAGGGTCCCGCCCAGGGTCACGTGTTACATTTTGCTGTCTGGGTCTAGACTTCTGATGTCAGGTCCACATGAAATAAAATCTGCAGACAGGGCTGAACAGAGATGTTCGACTTTACATGATGTCCTAGTGTTTTCGTGAACCCTGTACTTACTGCTCTCATGGAAATGCCAACGCACTATGCTTGTGACTGTATGTGTGCTTAAGAGTTAACTTGCCAAACAGGCCATAGTTTTCGGAACTCTGTTTTGTGGTGTTTTTATTTTTTTAATTGAATAGGAGCTTAATAGAATGGAAGTGGCTCCAAGGGCTGTGTGATTATGGCCTGTCGCTGTCCCTCTCTGGGCTTTGGTTTCCCCATCGCGATCTCTGAGGCCTTCCCACTTGGGATTGTGGAATTAGGGAAAGGAGCCCTGTGTGCTCCTTTGGAGATGGGAGACCCGGGTTCCCGAAGGCCCAGCAGGTTGCTTCCTCTGTATCGGCCAAGTCTCCTCATTGTGAAATGAGAAACTCCAGAGCATTCTTGCTCATGCCGATGCTCCTCGTGTCTAAGAGGGTTTGGGTGGAGGGTGCAACCTGGAATTTTAAGCCTCCCCTTCAGGGTCTGGGGTGACCTGGCTGAAGTTGGTCATCCACTCCCCTGACCCTGAGTTTCTTTTCCGTGATCTCCTTGACTCCTCTGGCTCTGAGTCACCTTCCCTCAGGGAGCCTGGAGAGGCCTGGCTGAGCTGGCCCCTTCTGAAGGCAGAAAGTGTGTGCGTTGGGGGCAGGGGTGTTAGCCAAATGGCCCCCAGAGGTACTGGTCTGCAGCTGTGCCTCTCCCAAGTCACGTGGGTTGGGCTGGCCTTGCAGCTCACAAAGGCTCATAGACATTAACTGTCCATTACCCAGGAACTCAAGGAAGATAGCAAGCTGTGAAATGTGCAGAATGGAACACTATGCAGCTGGGAAAAAGCACGAGGCAGCTGTTTGAACACGGAAGAGTCTCCAAGATGCATTGTTAAGGAAAAAAAAAGCAGAACAGTGTGAAAAATACTATGATTTGTGTGAAAAAACTCCATGTGACTTGCCTGTCTCTGCAAAGACTCTCTGGGCAGACACAGATACAGAATCCCCAAGGCCCTGGTTAACAGTAATTGCCTCTGAGAGCTGGAACCGGGGGGTGAGAGGGGAGGAGAGTTATTGTCGGTTTCTTCTGTATTGTGTCTTCTGAACTGTGAACTCTGGAAGTGAACTATCTACTTCAAAGGAAATACAAGTGAAAGAAGCCAGTCTGAGCGGAGTGAAAGAGGGGCTCCTGGGATGCTGCTAATAGCATTGCTTGATCTGCACGCTGGGCGTTCAGGTGTGCTCAGCTTGTGAAAACCCATTTGCTGTGCTGTGCACTTAACTGCGCGTGCACTTTCCTGCATGTACGTTATACTTTGATAAAAAGCTTTAGCTGAGTATGCTGTAAATGATTGTGTATGTTTCACAAAACTGCAGGATTAGTGTTAACTGGGCTTATCTTTGGGTTGGGTGATATCTCCAGGGTCTTGTTGCATTTGATTTTTTTTACAATGAAAACATAAGCAGAGAAACCTATAAAGACTTTTTTAGAAACAGTCATCAGTAAGGAGCATTTCCGGAAGGGCACACAGGAAATGGCTAACAGCAGTGGCCTTTGGGGAGGGGCCTGAGGGGGGTATGTACTTTTCACTGTGCACTATTGGATACAGTTTACTTACCCAGTGCATAATGGTCTAAGAACACTATTTGATATGGCAAAAAAAAAAAAAGTTATCATTTTGTCCCATCTGTTTTTGCTGGTTAGAGATCAGGCCAAGGAGACTCAGAGGGGTCAAGCAACTTTTCAGAGGTCACCCAGCAAATCTCATGGCAGCAGTGGGCTTCCAGCCCAGAGCACCCAAATGTCTGCTCTGCCCCCCACTCCCAGGTTTCCTGCCATTGACGAGGCCACAGTCTTTTTCCTGTGGCTTTGCCAGGGGCTGCCTGGATCTGGACCTGGGTAGGTGCAGGGAATGCAATGTGCTTTCCTAATTAGCTCCCGAAGGGGGAAGCACCACGGGATAGGAACACCAGTGTCCCTGGAACACTGGGGAAGCAAGGTAGAGGGCACTTGGAAAGCTGGCCTGAGCCAGGACCCGGGCCTCTTGGGGCCCTCCTTCCTCCACTTCTTGTACCAAAGGGATTACATGTAGCGGTGCCACGGCCCACTCCAGTCCGGACTGGCAACTCCAGCAACCCCTTTGCACTCCTGGGGCCTCGGTTTTTGCTTTTCATCTGTGAGGGGTGTGTTTGGCCCACCCCTGTGGTGTCTGGCACAGTGAGGGTACTGGGTAAACCTGTTTGTTGGTCTGCAAAGTGGGACTCACTTCAGTCTCAGAGGGTCAAATGCTGGGGGTGACAGGGCTGAGTGGCTACGAGGGAGGACTCTGGAGCCAAGCTTCAGTTGGAAAACAGTAAAAGTGCTAAATAAATTTTGAAAATAAGCACGTGAGCATACCTTGAGGAAAGGGCTCTGCCTGGCTCTGCCTTCCTTCCCCTCGCTCCAGCCTCCTGAGCCTCTCTGATCCTGGCCACACAGGGACAGAGCCTCAGATGGAGAGGCAAGAACTCCCAGCTCCACTGGCCACTGCGCCCATCACCATCTCAGCTGAATCTGTGCAATGGGGAAGCACCAGCCCTTACCTTCCGGGGCCGCTGGGAGAATAACTGGAGTCACAGGGGCTGGCACTGTATCCGGGGCATCTCCAGCAGGGGAAGGAGCTCACTTTAGGCATTAGAGAGCGACATACTCCACACTGTCACCCTGCCACGTGCCAGCCACATACCAGGTGTCATCATTCCTCTGAACCATCTCAATTAAGACAGGGGTAAGAGCATCTCCTTTTAGCACACGCTCCTTTGCACTTGTGGTAACTGTGCCTACGCAGCCCTGTCTGTCGGGACGGGGTGAAGAGGCTGGTTAAAGCGCAGGCATACCTCGCTCTACTGCACGCCACTCCACAGCGCTTCACAGGTGGTTTTTGAAGGCAAGACCTTCCACCAGCAAAAAGTGACTCGTCTTATCACGGTACTTGCTTTACTGTGGTGGTCTGGAACCGAACGTGCAACATATCCGAGGTATGCCTTTTGGCACATTTAGTGGAGTAAGCAGCCACTAAAGAAATGAGGAGACCCTTTACCTCTGTGTTTTGAGATGACAGCCAAGCAAGAAAAAAAAAAAAAAAAGCAAGGAGCCGCCCGTGTAATGTGCTACCGTTTGTGTACAGAGCAGAAGAAGAAAAATACATCTTCCCTCTATTTGCTCGGTTGTTCCTAGGGTATGGGGACACCCTAAAACACTGGCAGCTGAGGCTGTCTGCAGAGAGAACAGGTCGGCGGAGGACCAGAGGGGGCTGTTGGTGACACCTCTGTTACCAACACTCTGTTTTCATCCTATACCCTCTTGTGCCTTTGGAACCATGTGAATGAATGAATATACTCCTTGTTCAAAAATGAATAAAATTAAGGTTTCTTTACCAACCACACCAGCCACCTAAGAGGTGTTCCAGAACAGTCTGAGGAAAGTTTGGTCATCTCGACTTCTGGGGTCTCGCTGCATTCCCCCGGCCCACTCCCTCCAGGGCCCAGGGCAGTACCTGTGACATCTGTGCTTCTGCCAAGGTCCACGAGAGGGGTCACCTCTGACCTCGGATGTCCCCAGGCCCTTCCCTTCCTCAGCTGGGAACATCTTTTATTTAAAAATACCTTTTATTTTAGATCCACCAATTCTTCTCTCTCTCTCTCACAAACACACACACGTGCACACACGCGCACACACCCTCTGTCTCCAACAGTCTTCGTTTTTGCAGAAGTTCTGCCTTGTCTCTGACCAGCCGGGGCTGGGGCCAGCTGGATGGGTCTTCACAGCTCTCCGGGGTGGGGCACAGATGTCCCAGGGGGCCTGTCCAGAGGGTCATCGGCCCAAGCCATTGTCCTCTGGCCCCTACGCAAAGGAGGGGTAGGATCAGCTCCTAGGGTCTTCTCGCCTGTTCGACCAGTGGCCGGCCTCTGGCCCCCTTCTCCAGGGTCCTGCTTGGAGCACATGCCATGGTGGTCTCGGCTCATCTCCGCGGTACTCGAAGAGGGGCCACCCCCCTCACCTTTAAGCAGCTGCCTCCCAGGTCACGACGGCCACCCTACAGCAGAGGAAAAAGAAGTCCTGAGGTTTGACCAGATCCCCATGGCACTGGAACTCACCTCTGTGCCCAGGGAAGTTCGCTGCGGCATAAGGCAGAAGAAACTCTTTATGAACACTCGTGGGTGATGGCGAGGTAGCATTATTTAAGGACAAAGGCGCACAGGAGCCAGTGTGCTGAGACGCTGAGAGAGATGCGGAGAGAGACGGGCGCACAGGAAAATCGCTCATCAGCTTTCTCGGAGAAGAGAGATTTGATGGTGGGGAGACAGAATGGGAGACAGGCATTTTTACCTCTTTGTTTCTTCCCCATGTGATTTGTTGCTTTTTAAAAAGGATCCAATACATTTAAGAATCATGGTATTCTACACGAAAGGGCAAATCAAAGCCCACAGTGCTTATCCCCGCTGCCTGGCTGTACGCCCAATGGCTTACTCATTGACCTCAAAAGTGGACTATGGATTTCTTCTCCCAACCCTCACTCAGGGTGTTCCCTCTGCCAGGAGAAATGCTCTCCGGTCCTGTCTCCCTGGGAAGGTTCTCTCCATTCCTGCAGTTGCCTAGCGCTTCCTGCCTCTCTGGGGACATTCCACCAGGACTACTCAGAATGGGAAAGACTGGGGTTCTCTTTGTCTGCATCAGGCTGGGAGCTCGGGGAATGTTCTTCACCCTGTGACCCCAGTTCCAGCCCAGGGCCCGGCACGTAGCAGGTATCAAATGATGTGGTTCGAGTCAGTGACTTCCAGCCCACTGGAAGATGAGCTAATAGTGGCAGCCCCTGAAGCCACCTGTCCTTCACCCCACGGGGCAGTCTTTATCCAGCCTTCTGAGGTCTGACACATGGGTTTCATCCTCACTGTAAGCCAGGGAGGTCACAGGCAATAAAGGCCTCCCCTCTTTGGAGTCCTCCAGCTGTTGAGTGATTGGCCCAGAGGCACCCAGCCAGTTGGTAAAAGGGCCGGACTGGAAATCCATGAAGTCTGTCTTGCTCCCAGGACATGATGGTGTCTGAAATCCCACTGTGCCTCCTCACCCCGAGCCTCTCGAGGAGCTGATGGGACAGGCATTTTTCTCAGCCGTCTAGAGAAAGAGCCAACCATCTGGGAGCTCTGCCCCCTGCCCCCCTCCGCCCCTGGGCCCAGGTTGGGGCAGATCCATCCAGATGTGAGCCCAGCCTCCCTCGAGGCTCTCTGGGCCCAGGGACAGCGTGTTCATTCACAGGCAGGGCTATTTTGAGGGCCGAGGCCACAGTCCCAGCAGAGCCTGGGGCTTGGGCTTCTCAGACAAACTCTGGCAGGAGTGTCTGAGAAGCGGGGTTAGGGGTGGGGGCAGGGGAATTTAAGTGTTGATCCTGGGGGAGAGAAAACCAGCCCCCTACCCTTTCACTCTATGTCCTCAGGGAAAGCCACCTCCACCCCGGGTCCGGTGGTCCCTGAGGCACCTCAGTCCCATGAGAATGCTAGGACTGCACACCTCCCTGGACCTCAGTTTCTTCATCTGTGAAATGGGGACAAAATAGATCTACTGGCAAACGCAGCTGCAGAAGAGGCCTGTAAATTGCCAGGAGGACTTGAAGAGGCCCTGAGTAGGCCCAGCTTCTCTGCCTCCCAGAAACTCAGTGCCAAGGGTCCTGGGAAGCACCGTGGTCAGGAAGTGGGCTCCAGGGAGACAGATCTGGGCCTCAGCCTCTGCTCTGCCTGAGACGACCTGTTGGACCTCAGGAGAGTGACTTCCCCTCACTGAGCCCCGTGTGCAAAGTGGAGTTACTGTGCCGATGACACACACTGACCCAGGTGAAGGCCTAAGCATGGTGTCGGGAACACAGTAAGTGCTCGGTATCCTTCACAGGTGGTGTCGCATTATCAGCATCGCCCTGTGACGGTGCCTCCTCGCCCTAATACCTTCTGTGCCACCGTCTGCTCCAGCGCTGGGCCACCACATGGGGAGGGCCTTATGAGATGATCCATCCCACCTGTTCCCCCAGGTAACAAAAGGGGAAACAGAGGAGAGACAAGAACCCTCTTTCCGTCTCCCACTTGCTGTTTCTACCACAGAGGGCCACACCTAACCCCTCCTTACCCAGGAAGATGCTCCAGGAAGCTGTTTCCATGGTGAACCCAACAGCAGACCAGCCAGGTGGGAGGGAAGCAGTGGCTCAAGTGAAGGGACAGGGTCTGGAGTCTTGGAGCTCTCTGGCCCCCAAAGCTCAGAAGGGAGCCACCCAGGGGTTCCCCAAGACCGACAGTTTTCGCCCAGTCAAGTCTTTGAGGGGCCAGAGCTGGCCAGGACGGCCCCGCTCACCTAGTCCCAGAGGGCCCTGTGAGTGACAGCATGGCTTCTGCAGCCAAATTTGGCTGGGTTCTCGGTTCTGTAACAGATCCCAGGGAAGCAGCCCGCCACAGGTGAGGGTTCGTGATCTGTGGGGCAGGCCCGAGACCAGCTTACTTATCATGGGCACATGATAGATGCACCTTCTCCCCCAGGCCTGCAGTTACAGGCCCTCCCACAGTAACTTTTCCCATGTCCCAGTCACGCAGGCCTGAGTTCGAATCCTGTCTCCATCACGGGCTATGTCCCCAGGTAGGGAGAGCCACAGCACCTCCTTTCCGGGTTGCTGAGGAATTTTAATGATCACGTGTGAAGCAAGGAGATCAATGCTCATCAAGAAAGACCACTGTGACTGCTGCCACGGTCTCTGCCTCTCCTCTGTGCTCCACCACCTTCAACATCTTCCCTTTTCCTTCTCGAGGTCAAGTTTCTGACCACAACTCTTGAACACCTGTCCCCACCCTCTCATCTGCCTGCCTGCATTCCCAAGCATCCACCAGGAACTTAGCCTGCTGGCTGGGGGCTTCCTCTGGGCTCTGACAGTCCTTTGGTGCTCCACCTCCCCACCATTAGGCCACAGCATCCCTGTCCTAATCTCCTTGCCCTTGGCCCTGACACCACACTGGGATTCCTGATCATGGTGAGTGCAAATCCACAGCCTGCTTCTCTGCGAAGGTTTTCAGAGCCAACAAAAGGCGCTGGCTGTTTGGTAGCTCAGGTTTGCTGGACTGAATGAATGGTGAAAGGTGGTGCGGGAGTGACCCCAAGGGCCTTGTCAGCCCTTTACACACCAGGCAGGACTTCTGAAGGCCCATCCCGACTTCGAACCCATCCTGAAGGGACTCACAGCTGAGAGCAGCAGGGGCCCTCAAGAAAGTACAAGTCTGAGACTAAGAAGGCTGACTCAGGGAAACTGAGGCAGCCATGGGGCTGAAAGGCCAGAATGGGAGTCTGATGAGCTATAAGGTGGTGGCCTGAGGCCAGGGTTTTGAGGCTTCCCCAGAACAGAGTGAAGCAAGCAGGGGACCTACCGCAGCCATGGGAACCAAAGGCTGGGGGACCCAGAGGTCTGACTCCAATCCCCCATGCCCATTCACTTTTGAAAGGGCTGTGGCCATTCTCTGCCTGCTTCCCCAGATGTACACAGTGGCTGCTGGAACCCAAAGTTGTCACAAAGACCAGATTCCTCTCGGTAGGAAAAGCCCAGGTCAGAAAGGGGAAAGGCTGGGGATGAAGCAGGCTCCTTGGGGCTTGGGTGGGAGAACCAGCTTTCAGCCAGAAGAGCCCTTGGCAACCTCTGCTGCTACCCAGCCCCGTCCACCCCCCTACCAGCCTGCTTCTCATCCTTACCCAGGACAGACCAAAGGAGCTCAACTCCAGCTCTGCCCAGTGACTCAATAGTGCCCTCCCCCAGCACTGCATCCTTTTGGGGTTGGTGCCCTCAGGGGACCCCCTTCTTCACTCCTACTGCTCATCAACTGGACACCTCAGGCTCTTGGTTGCCGGTATGCATCCATCCCCTCTTCCTCTCAGTCTCCTGCCCTTGGACCAGGTCTTTGGACAGGAAACAACTGTTTCAAGGTCGGGGGAACTCCGGGCAACACATACCAAGCAAGCCCAGAACCTGCCTTCTGGCTTCCCAGCTGACTAAGTGGGGCATGGGGTGTCCAACGTTTTGGCATCTCTGGGCTGCACTGGAAAAAGAGGAGTTGTCTTGGGCCACATATTAAATACACAAACACTAACAAAAACTGATGAGCAAAAAAAAAAAAAAAAGGTTTTAAGTGGATTTACAATTTTGTGTTGGGCCACATTCACAGACATCCTGGACCACTTGCATTCCACGGGCCATGGGTTGGACACCCCTGGACACCTTTCTGAGCCTCGGAGGCCCACAGGCAGGGTCACTACCTGCCTGATGGAGTTCTTGCAGAGGTAAAAAGAGATGACCAGGAAGGCACATGGTATGTGGGAAGTGCTCGAAAAATGACGACCTTCGTTGTTATTTCCTCATTCCTACCACACCTTTGGTTGAGGGGCAGTTGTCCCTGGATGAATTTTTAAAACATGCAATACTGACCGCTTTTCCCTTAGGTTGTCAAGTTAAAAAAAACGACAACAGTCAGTGCAATAGCCATCTGGTGTGAATGAATCAAAATTACACCTATTTTTTGTTAGATAGGCAAAACTATGTTTTTTCATAGGCCACAGAATGTTAGGAATTAGCTTATTTGTGCATGAGATGAAAAAGGCTGAAAATCACTGTGCTACATCATGCGTGACCTCTGGGCTTTGCTGCACCGTTTCTGCTTGGGAGACATTAAGGGGGTAGTTCTGTTCCATACCAAGCCCTGGGCTTGGAGCACCAACGCTCCACGAACTCTACGTCGCCCCCGCACCCCGCCCTTCACTGGGGTCTCGGGTCCTCTTTTGCTCCGTCAGAAGCCCCGTTCCCTGTCCTCCTCGACCCCGCGGCTGCAGTACAGGGGCGCCACGCACTTACCCCCTTGCGCTGGTTGCTGAGGCAGAATGTGCAGATGGAGCGTGGCTGGCGGCCGCCGTCGGGGGTGGCGGGGACCGCGTTCTTGCCACTGCCGGCCGCTCGGAAGCACGGCTGCCCGTCGTCGGCCGCGTCGCCCAGCAGCAGCACGTTGGCCAGGTGCGCGATGTAGCTGGACGCCAGGCGCAAGGTCTCTATCTTGGACAACTTGCGGTCCACCGGCTCAGTAGGGATGAGCGTGCGTAGCGCCGTGAAGGCCGTGTTCACGCTCTGCGTGCGGTCCCGCTCCCGCGCGTTGGCTGCCTGCCGCTGTCTCACCACGACCACCGGCCCCGCGCTGCCACCCGTCCGCCGCCCGCCCCCGGGGCCCGGGCCGCGCCGCGCCGCCTCCAGGCCCTCGCAGCAGCCGAAAGACTGGTCAGAGGCGTCGCTCTCGCTGCGGTTCTCCTCGTCCTCGCTCAGCAGCCGCACGTCCGGGTACAGCACGTGCGCGCCGACGGGGCGCAGCAGCGCGAACGCCATGGGCACCCGGCTGTGTCCCTCCGTGCGCTGCGTCCCAGCCTTGGCCGCGCCCCGCCGTGCGCTCCCGCGCGCTCCCACGGCCCCGCCGGCCGCCGCCTTATAGCCGAGGGAGGGGCCTACCGCACGGCCGCCCCGGCCTGAGCGGGTGGGCTCCATCCTGGCCAATGGGGACGCGCCCGCCGTGCCCCGGCCAATGGCAACTCTCCTGCCGCCCCCGTTCCCCAGGTTGAAAGCGGCCCGGGAGCTGGTGATAGTCCCTGAAGGCTCCCAGTCCCCCCGGGCTAGCCTGGCAAACGCCGGGAGTCAGAATGGGTCCGGGGGCGCGGGGGGATGCGCGCAAAAACAGTCCCATTACGCGCAGCCTAAGCCTGCAGAGACTGAGAGCAGGTCGCTTCTCTCCTGGGCTTCAGTTTCCTCGTTCGGAAAGAAAGCTGGGAGAAACCAGTTCGGGGTTTTGTGCCCTCAAATTCTAATCCCGTGGTTCTGCAACTTTGTTGTGTAAGAAGTAGGGGGCGTTGACAGCGCAGATTCCCGATTCCCCCGTTCTGATACAGCATGTCTGGAATGGGGCCCAGGAATCTGCAGTTCGTGCGCGACGGGGACGTCCGCGGGGAACACTTGGAGAAACACTGTAATCTTTCCAAACAAGGATTCGATGGTGTCACGTCTCTGATGACAAACTTAAAAAACAACAACGAAACCAAAGCAAAAACAAAACACAAACACCAGTAATTCCATTCGTTCATTTATTCATTCAACACATACTTGTTAGGTCCCTACTAAGTGTCAGGCATAGTTTTAAGTCTGAGGATGCAGACTTAAACAAAACAATTTTTTTGCCTTCACAGAGTTGACATTTTGGTTGAGGTCCTACTGTGTACCAGACACCAGACAGACACTTTACTCTTTAGAACTCCTCACTGAAGTTGTGGGGAGGATTCCTGATTTCTAGATAAGAGCTCTGGCCTTCAGTCTTACAAGGCATGAGTGGGGGCACTAGCCGCAGCCTGTGTGGCTTCACAATTGCCTACATCCCTCACCCCCACCCCCAAAATCAAATGCGAGTTTCTCTCCCTCATTCTCCACAGTCCCGCCTTGGACAGCTGCAGACTCCCTGACTCTTACACAGATCCCCCCACCCCTACCCCAGGCTGTTCCCTCTGCTGGAATGCCACCCCCACCCACACACACGCTATCTTCCCTACCGCCTGCCTCCCTTCCTTCAGGAGACCTTAGATTGTCCACTCTGACGTGTCTTCCTCCTCAGAGGCCCTGGGCAGAATCACTGAGCTGATGACGGCTGCTGGGTTCCTTGAGTCTCTCCTGCCCCCTTCCCAGCTCTGTCCCGGGGACTGGCCAAGCCTGCATCCACTTGGCCTGGAGAAAAACTTTCTCTTCAGCCCAAATGGCAGCTCGTGTGGCAGAGAGAGCTCAGAGAGTGAAGTTGAAAGGCTGCTAGGTGCTTTCGGGTCCCATTTTTCTCCCTTTCTTGAAGATGTCTCCCAGCTCTACCACGTTGTGGTGCTTTTCAACTTCCTGGACCCAGGCCATATGGGGGCGGGGGGTGGGGGCGGGAGTTGGGCGGTGGCTGTAGGGTGTCCCTTGGCTGACAGGAGGGCAGCCCCTGAAGTCTTTAGGCTCCAGTGTGTGCAGAAAAGTCTGTTCCCACACCTGGCTCCCCCTACTCCTACATTTGACCATGACCTTGGCCAGGATGGGCTTTGCTGAGGAGGAGGAGGAGGAGGAGGTTGCACAGCCCCCTCTCCGCAGGGCCAGTCCCACGTGCAGCCCCAGGCCAGGCTGCTGCTTCCTGAGCCGATGAATTATTACCGGGAGATTTCCTTCCCTGTCTGCGCCTCCTTACAGGGGCTCCCGGCTCCCTTCACTTTCGCTTTCTCCCCCTTCTCCCCCTTGCTTCAGCTCTCCACCTTCAGGTGGCTCGAAATTCCTCTGCCCAGTACCCTCCCCATTCCAACTCAATGGGAGAAGCCAAACAGGGCGTGAACTGGACCCTGAAGGGGGAGGGGGGCGGACTTGGTGAGCTCATTCATTCATTCGCTCCTCTGGCAGGTTTTGACACATGGGACCTGGGGAGTAAAATAAAACCATGAATGAGACTGAGCCTGGACTTCTGCAGCCCAGAGGGGAAGGCAAGTTGTAAACAAAGAATTCCAGGACAATGTGGTAGGAGCAAGCCAGGGTCTGGCATCAGAGGCCCGGCTTTAGCCCAAGGCAAGGTGCCTCTTGATGTCTGGGCTTCCTGCTCTGAAAAACTGGAGATAATAATAGTGCCTATTAGTAGGGCCGGTGATGGTTCCCTGAGTCGATGCCAAAAAAGCCAGGGCCTGAGACACACAGAGGCTCCCCACCTGAGAGGGGGGTGTGGTAGCCTTGTGAGGGGCGGGCCCCAGGCTGAGGAGCAGCTTGACTGTTCTAGGCTTTGTCCCCGGGGTGGAGAGGGGGTTCCTACCACATTCTCAGCTCACGCACACCTTTGCCCTCCGATCCTCGCTCTGCTCCGGTCTCACTGACCCTGGAGCCCACTTCTGCCTGGCAGGCACTGCCCCAGATATCTTCTTAGCTTATTCTGCTACTTCTTTCCAACATTCCCACCAATCTCATCTCCTCAGGGAGGCCATCCCTGACCACTGGGACTAAAACAGCCACTGCCCCTCCCACCTCCCAGCACCCTTCCCGTGGCTCTCCCACCCCCCTTTACTCTACTTTACTTACTTCCGTAGCATTTATCGCTGTGTTCACTCATTCATCCCCAACTGTTAACTGAGCACCTACTCTGTTCCCAGCACAGTTCCCAGTTCTGGGGATGCGGAAGTGAACATGCTACATATTTATTTGCCCACTAGACTATGGGGCAAGGACTTTGACCTTCGCTTATCTCGCTTCCTCCCCATTACAACCTCCAGAGGCAGCTATTGTTTTCATAACCATTTTACAGATGAAGAAACTGAGGTTCTAAGAGAGAAAAGTGACTTGCCTGAGGCCACACAGTGGGCCAGTGGAGGAGCTCAGGTCATTTGGTCTCTTACCCCAAGCACAGGACCTTGCAGGTGGCCCAGAGGTACGTGAGGGCTGAGTAGGAGTCCACCAGGCTGAGAGAACAGCTGGGCTCCCGTCCTGCTGAAGCATTTTGAGATCCTCCAAGGTACCAGCTTTGCCCATCTCTGAGCCTTTGCCCAGCTGTCCTTCCTGCCTACAGGGCCCATCCCTTCCCTTCTGACCAGACAACCCCACTCAGCCAGAGTTCTGTGCAGCCTCTCAGCAAAGCTTCTCAGCGAAGGCCGCTTTGCTTCTCCGCCCCTTGGTACAAGGTCCTGTAGTGATGATCACATCGGATTTTGGCTTCTCTCCCTTCATCCCTGATTCCTACTTCTATTTCCCTGCCCCCACATGGCACCACCCTAATTTCTTAATACTTTTTTTTTTTTAGAGCAGTTTTGGTTTACAACAAAATTGAGAGGGTACAGGGAACTCTTATATGCCCCCTGCCCCCACCTGTGAATAGCCTCTCCAGTGTGAACATCACTCACTCACCAGAGTGGAACATTTATTACAACTGAAAAACCGACACGGACACACCATTGTCACACAGAGCCCGTAGTTTACGTTAGGGTTCACTGGGTGTCGTACATCCTGCGGGTTTGGGCAAACGTACACTGACACGTGCTCAGCACGTGCCATCATACCAAGTACCCCCACTGCCCCAAACGTCCTCTGTGCTCTGTCTGTTCAGGTAACCCCCAGCCTCGCAACCACTGGTCTTTTCGTCTCCATAGTTTTGCCTTTTCCAGAATGTTCTACAGTTAAAATCATACACTGTGTAGCTTTTTCGGATTGATTTCTTCCACTTAGTAATATGCACTTTAGCTTCCTCTATGTCTTTCCATGGCCTGGTAGCTCATTTCTTTTTAGTACTGCGTACTATTCCACTGTCTGGAGGTACCATGATTTATTTATCCCTCGCCTACTGAAGAGCAGCTTCCAAGTTTTGGCAATTATGAATGAGGCTGCAATAAATATGCGTATACAGGTTTTTGTGTGGACATAAATTTTCAGCTCCTTTGGGTAATAACAAGGAATGTAATTGCTGGATCATATGGTAAGAGTGTTTTTAGTTTTATAAGAAACCACCGAACTGTCTTCTGAAGTGGCTGTACATTTGGCATTCCCACCAGCTATGCGGGAGTTCCCGTTGCTTCACCAGCGTTTGGTGTTGTCAGTGGTCCGGATTTTGGCCATTCTCATCGGTGTATAGTGGTATCTCATTTTACTTTGCCTTTCCCGGATGACGTATGATGTGGAGCATCTTTTCATATGCTTATTTGCCATCTGTGGATCTTCTTCAATGAGGTGTCTGCTAAGGTCTCTGGCTTATTTTTTAATTGGTTTGTTTGTTTTCTTACTGTGGAATTTTAAGAGTGCTTCGTGCACACATTCTGGATAACAGTCTTTGGGAAATGCAGTCTCCCGGTCTGTGGCTTGTCTTCCAATTCTGTTTATATTGTCTCTTGTGGAACAGAAGTTTTAAATTTTAATGACATCCAGCTTATCAATGATTTCATTCATGGGTCATGTCTTTGGTGTACCTTAAAAGTCAAAGCCATAGGTTCTCTCGTATGTTATACTTTAGGGATTTTATAGTTTTTGTGTTTTACCTTTTGGTCTGTGAACCGTTGTGGGGTAATTTTCAGGAAGGGTGTAAAGTCCGTGTCGAGATTCACGTTTCTGCACGTGGTGGTGGTTCCCGCACATGTGTTTATTGGAGAGGCTACGTGCACTCCATTGTAGCCCATTTACTCCTCTGTCAAGGATCAGCTGAGTCTACACGGGGGGGGGGGGGGGGGGTCCATTTACAGGCCCTGCATCCCGGTCCATCCATCTTCTTGCCAGACCGTTCACCAGCACCGCACTGGGTCGCTGCACCGCGAGTCTTCAGGCCGGGCAGCGTCAGTCCTCTGGCTTTGCTCTTCTCCTTCAATGTCGTGTTGACTCTTCTGGGTCCACTCTGATAGCTTTGACACGTGTCTTTGAATTGCACGTGTCTCTGTGTGAGTGGGTTATTAATTTACGCAAATGGCAGTTTCTGTAGATCTCTTTCTTAGGTCATTTTGTTTTCTCAGCCCCATGTTCCATGAGCTGAGGCTGAGCTGAGACTCACACGAGTCCATTGCTTCTAACTGCTGCTTAGTATGCCTGGCGCGCGTACACCCCCCATGCCTCCTTCCATGCCTCCTTTTCCCATTCCAACTCCTGCTTCCCCGAGCAAAGCTGTGAACTTTTCTTTTTTTTTTTTTTACATGACATCTTTAAACTGTCATTGTAAAGATTTTATATATTTTATTTATTTTTTGAGAGCAGTGAAGGAAGGAATAAAGAGAGGGAGAGAAACATCGATGTGCGAGGGATACATTGATGGGTTGCCTCTGGCATGCCCTCAACCGGGGATGTGGCCCACAACCCAGGCATGTGCTCTGACTGGGAATCGAACCGGTGACCTTTGGGTTTGCAGGCCAGCACTCAGTCTACTGAGCTGCACCAGCCAAGGCAAAGCTGTGAGCTTCTGATGAGTGACTCTCATATACTCCTGTGTGTGTTTCTGGGGTAGACACCAGGGGCAGGATTCCTGGGGCAGGGGGATATTTACACTTAGCCTAAGCACTGCCTGACTGCACTCCAGGGTGGCTGCCGCAGTCCACACGCCCACCAGCAGAGCATAAGAGACCACTTCCTCTCCATCATTCCTGGCACTTGAAATTATTTTTCCTGTTTTAATTTGCATTTCCTTTTAAAAATTTTATTTATTTATTTTTAGAGAGGGGAAGGGAGATAGAAGAGAAGGAGAGAAACATCAATGTGTGGTTGCCTCTCAACTGTCCCTCACCGGGGACCTGGCCTGCAGGCCAGGCATGTGCCTTAGACTGGGAATGGAACCGGCAACCCTTTGGTTTCCAGGCTGGTGCTCAATCCACTGAGCCACACCAGCCGGGGCTTAATTTGCCTTTCTTTAGTGACAGAGGAGTGGCTTGTTTTCCATCTCATTGTGTTGCCTCCTCCACAGGACTGTGCATTCTCCAAGGGTGGGGAATGGACCCCAGAATCCTGGGCCAGAGCCTGACACATTGTAGGCAATAATGAATACCTGATGACTGAATGACTGACTGACTGAATGAATGAATGAATGAAAAGGCTAATACACAGCCTCCTACACCTACTTTGTTCCAAACTTTGACCTCGTTGGGGTCCATGTGTGTATGTTTGTGTGCCGATGGGGGGCCACATCAAGTCCTGCACCTCAGTCTACGTGGAGAAAAAGACCAGAAATAGAATTTATTGACCAGACCTTGTCATGTGACCATACTGTACCGAAAAGGAGGCTGAGCAAAGCAGTGTCCATAGGAGGTGGGCTCATAGCCAGCTGAACACTGGGTTTCCATGAGCAAAGAAGAAAAAGAAATACTGGAAAAAAGCTGGTGGTGTTGATAACCGCCGTAAACATTATCTCTGGACGTAGTACAGTGTCATGTGGTTAAGTTTGCAATTCGGGAGCCTGACTGCCTAGGGTCAGCTCCGCCATTTACCAGCCAAGCGATGGTGGGAAATCCATTGAATTTCTCTGTGCCTCGGTTTCCTCGTCCTTAAAACAGGGATCATGATAGAACCTGCTTACACAGAGTTCTTGGGAGGATTAAATTAAGTCAAAAATGCGTACCATTTGGAAGAGTTCTGGCGCACGGTATGCGCTGTATAAGTATTAGCTGTTATCTTGATTTAATCCCCAAAAAAGGGTTTTCTGAAGGTCACACAACCAGTAATGGATGGAAGCAGATTTTGGCCCGACAGCAATTTTCCCACTTGCCTCATCCCATAGAAATTCTCAGAGAACAAGATCACGACCCCGGTCGGTCCTTGGTACATAGTAAGCATCCAGAAATATCTGTTGAATGAGGGTGTCAAGTAAACATTTAATCTCTTCTTACGGAGAGATGCCAGGGTTTGCTGTGTTCAGGTTAATGGGAAAGCTGCACTGACCTCACTCACAGGGCTCCCACTGCATGGGGCTGGTGCCTTGGATTCCGCTTCCAGAGCGTAGTCCCTCCAAGGCCCCTCCAGGCCATGATTTTCAAGAGTGAATTCCTGGGAACGCTTGTCTGGGAGATGCCCAGGGTTCCACAATTAAAAAAAAAAAAAAAAAGTCTGGGAAGCTGCATTCTGCACCTCCCTTCCGGAGCGTGGTGGCACATTAGCATGGTAGTGGCTCCGAGAAATCCTGCAGGAAGCACTCCTTAGGCTTTATTTCAAGCTGTATTTTCTACGCTTTTTGTTGACCACAGATCCTCCCACCCTCATCCCGGACCAGGCACCTCACAGAGAGTACAGTTTAGCAGACATTTCTCCAGGCTGTTATCAGTGACATCCACCTTGGTGTGAGTGGCTTCCATTTTTTCTTGAAGGTATGTTTGACAGGAGTGAGGCGGGGAGTGAGCAGGTGGGCCTTGGTTACCAGGCGAAGCTGGGCTAAAAAGGGAACTTCCAGGCATTTTCCCAGAGCCCCGTTCTCTGAGGGACACTAAAACATCACTGGAAATGTGACAGTTGGGAAAAAAGGTGTTTCCTGGCACTTCTTTCAGGGGAAGTGCAATATAAATTGAAATAATAATACAGTGAGGGCTCACTCTCTTAGGCGCTCTTCTAAGCACGTGTGTGAGCTAACTGCTATTAATATTCCTGTTTTATAGATAAGCAGACTAAGGAACAGAGAGGTTCAGTAACTTGCCCGAGGTCACATAGCTAAAAAATGGACAGGAATTCTTTGATGATGGGCTCGTGGTGGGTTTGCAGCCCACGGCAGGGTAGTTGAAACGTAGGTGCTCGCGGAACTCGGCTCGGGGAGCATGCATCTTTCCGCGGCGGTGCTCTGATTTTGTTGAGCCTGCGCAGGTACCCCCTTGGCTCATGTGGGCCCTGATACCAGTGATACAGAGTCACCAAGGTGATGTAGAAGATCAAGAGGATGCTAAATGAAACCACTGGTTAAGGAGTCCTTTGACATTCAAGGAGTCCGGTTGAAAATCCTCAAGGCTGAATGTCAGGGGGAGGGCCTCTATGCAGAGCTCAGCTGCTGGCCAGTGCCCATGGGCAATTCTCTTCCCTGCTGCAGACTAGACGGTGTGGGGAGTGGGCCCCAGAGAACTCTGACATCAGCAGGCCATGCTACCCCCAGATCTGGGTTTGGAGCCCAGCTCAGACAATTGGGTTTCAGAGAAGACTGAGCTCAGAGACCCAGAGCAGTCTGGAAAGGCTTCCTGAGAAAGGTGGCCTGGATCCAGTTTAGAGGGGCTCAGCTGCCCTAAATGAGGGAGCCCCATGAGGAAGCTGCATTTTTGTTTACCCTCAAGTCTCACAACAACGTTCGCACCATTATCTTCTATGACGCGCTCTGTGCGGGGCACCGAACTAGCGATACCTCACCCCCACAGCCGCGGCACGTCCTCACTGTCGCGGAATCACCATCGTGTCACAGAAAGGGAAAGTAGGGCTCCCGGGAGTTGACCTCAGAGAGGAACAGAGTCCACATTTGCACCTGGACCTCTAATGTTTCTGTCTGTGTTAATAGCTACGGTGATTTCAAAGCACGACCTCCACCTCCTCCCTTAAGAGCGGAGACCTATGTCCCCTGCCCTTGAGTCCGGGCAGGTTTGTGGCTGCTGTGCTCGCTGAATTTGGCAGAAGTAACCCTCTGTGACTTCTGAACCTGGATCATCAAAGGCGATGCAGCCTCTGTCTTGTTCACGGGAACCCTCCTGCTTGGAGCCCGGAGTTGCCACGTAACAAGTTCAAATGCCCCAAGACCGCCATGCTGTGTGGAAGCCCAGGCCACATGAAGGTGCTTGGGATCAATTGCACCTCCTAGCCCGGGGGACAGATAAGTGAGTGAAGATGCCGTTGTCTGCTTCCACCCCAGCTGTTCAGTCACCCCCACCTTTGAGTCTTCCCGGGCGAAGCCTCAGACGCCGTGGAGCAGCAGGCAGCCTTCCCGGCTGTGCTTGGTATTGTGATTCCTGAAGTATGGAATTCGGGAGCATGAGAACATGGTCACTTTAAGACACCAACTTGTGGGGTAATTTGCCCCACAGCTATACTAATTGTAGCTGTAGCTCTCTATAATGCCTCCCAAACATTACCTTCACACCCGAAAGTACCCAAACCCTGAAAATTTCATTGATTTTTTATTATCCACTGTAATTATATTCTGTAAAGTCACCGCCAACATCGAATTAGCAAATACTGGACCGTTGCTCCTGGGGAAAATACAGGATTGGTGTCCTGTGAGCCTCTGGTCACAACCTTTTGTGCAGCGATCAGTAGTACATAGCCTCGTTTTACGTGTGTTTCTGTTTAAAGACACCTTATTTGATACAAACTGTTGGTTCATTCACATCGTGCTCCTGGCCAGTGGCGCTGTAGCTCACACTTGAACGGAGCTTAGCTGACACTCGTATGTTCTCCGTCAGGCACATCGCTGCCTTTTTGAGCTTAGGAACACGAGATGGCACTTCAGCACTATGCTTGGGGGCCATTTTAATCGCCAACAAAAAGCACATCTGTGAAGTGTGGCGCTAAACAGACCACACAAAGGACACGCGTGTACAGTATGCTAGCAGAAACAAGACGGCAGGGCATCAGCTCCATCCGCGTCCCCCGGGAGCGCGCATGCCCAGGGACTCAAATGCTCCATCACTGGCACAAATTGGCGAAAGACAGTGAATGCAGTGGCAAGTGTTTGGCTCTTTAAATACATATCAGCGAGTCGGCAAATTCACAATCTGTGGATTGTAAGCATTGACTGTGTTGTTTAATACGTTCGGGACTTGCCGTCTCGATGAACAGTTGGAGAGAGGGAGGCATAGAGCAGGTGAAGGCGTGAAGCGTTTCAAGAGCCTCACTCCTCTCATTTGTAAAGTGAGGGTGATGCCGCCCTCGCTGCCTGGTTTGTGGGGGAAAAGGAGCGCAGTGCTCGCCTCTTATCTGTGGGTTCGCTTTCTGCACTTCCAGTTGCCCACGGCCAACTGCGGTCTGAAAATATTAAAGAGAAAATTCCAGAAGTAAACAATTCATACGTTTTAAATCGCACACCATTATGAGTCGTGTGATGAAATTCTTGATGGATGTCCTGCTTCGTCCAGTCGGGGACGTGACTCATCATCCTTTTGTCTGGCGGCCCCAGGCCGTGTACACTCCCCACGCATCAGTCCCCTAGGTGATCGGAGCGACCATGACGGTATCACAGCGCTTGTGATAAAATTACCCTTATTTCACTTAACAATGGCCCCAAAGCAGAAGGGTAATAGTGCTGGCAATTCAGATATGCCAGTAAAGATGCAGAACTCTTTAAGTGAAAAAATAAGTATATACAGAAAAAAACAGTACAATTTGCAGTTTCAGGCATCCGCTGGGTGTCCTGAACGTACCCCCTTCAGACAAGGGGGGACCACTAGAGTGACAATACCGGCAACTGACTATCGTTTACTGAGGACTAACGCTAACACTTCACTGTCTGGTCTCATCGACTCTGCAACAACCCCATGAGATAGAGCCAATTATTACGCCTGTTTTACAGACTCAGCCAAGTTAAGGGGCTTTGCCAAGATCTTACAAACTGGAACAGGCAAAGCTGGGTCTCAAGCCCATCTCTGTCTGAGTCCCACGCCCATGTTCTTTCCCACCGTTCTCCCTGATTGCCTGCGAGCCCGTGTTTACAAGAGGCCTGGCGCGTAGTATGCTCAGTAAGTGGACGCTCTGCTAATGACTCTCAACTGGGACCTGGGGACTTTGGGGCAGTTCTGCAAAGGGACAGGAGGCTGAGCCCTGGGGCAGGGTGGGGGCCAGAGTAGGAGCCTTTGGGGAAGGAAGGGAGCCTGTGCAGTGGGGAAGGCAGGGCAGGGAGCTAGGAAGATCTATAATCAGACCCGTGGTCCCTCCCACAGAGGGTTAAAGCAGCTCAGCCTCCTTCCGGCTGAGCGGAAATCAGATTCTGAGAGCTGAGCAGGGCTCCAGAGGGATGTTTTTCTTCTCCATTTGTCTGCTGTGGCTGGCTCATAAAATCCGCCGGAACTCCACGCTGAACTGAGGAATTCCTGCTGAACAGGGACATGGAGAAGGCAGGCAGGGGGGAGCCCTTGTCAGAGCAGGGACCACCCCCATCTTCAAGGCCCCGCCTCTGGGTCAGGTGATGCCCTCTGGGGGCTTCACAGGATTCTTTGGATGGGGCATGTCCAAGGAAGAAGTGATGCCCCCCCAAATGAACTTGGGGGGCAAGGAGCGAGAGCAGACAGGGAGGGGCCGAGCTGTGGCAGGTGAGTGGGGGGTGACTCAGGTCCTCCCTTTCCAGAATGGGGGGCATTGCACAGGTTTCCTTGCCTGAGCGCCCTGATGGAGGTGACCGCCACCTGTGATTTCCTGGTCAGAGGTTGGAGTTTGAGGCTCTTTCTAGCTAGTTGGCACCTTTGCATGCCTTTCCTCCTCTTAAGGCAGTGCAATTATTATTGCTCCCATCTTACAATAAACTGAGGCTCGGAGAGGTGAGGTGGCCCGCCCAACATCACCCACTAGCAAGGGCAGGGCAGGATTCAAACCCAACAGTCGGTGCCAGAATCTACCTCGCAGGCATTCACGCTCCTGCCTCCCAAAGTGAGCAACCCTAATTCTGCTCGTACTGGGATGGTCTCTTCTGTGTCTCTTGACTGACCTCTCACTTTTTAAGATTCAACTCATGCATTACCTCCTCCAGGAAGCCTGCCCTGACTAGCCAAGCTGAGCTGGGCCTCCTCTCTGGCTGCCCGCACCCCTGGGAGATAACGGTTTTGGTCACTGAGCTGTGAGCCTGGGTGAGCACGGCCACTTCTGATTCCTCCCTGTTCCTCCTGCATCAGCCAGCACAAGAAACTTTCAGTTTGCCTTGGAGACGCTAGGTGCTGTGGCAGTTTCAGAACAATGTGGGTTCGTGACTGATTTATGGCAGAAGTGACCCTGTGTGACTTCTGAGGCTGGGTCATAAAAGGTGATGCAGCATGCACCTGGTTCACTGGAACCCTGGTTCTTGAAGCCCTGAGCTGCCATGTAAGAAGTTCCAATGCCGCCCTGGCCAGTGTGGCTCTGTTACTTGGGCGTCATCCCGTAAACCAAAAGCTTGTGGGTTCGATTTCTGGTCAGGGCACATGCCTATGTTGTGGGTTCGGTCCCGGGTCAGGGTGTGTACAAGAGGCAACCAATGGATGTCATTCTCTCACACTGATGTATCTCTCCCTCTATCTCTCCCTCCCTTCCCCTCTAAATCAATAAGCATGATCTCGGGTGAGGATTGAAAAAAGTCCAAATGCTCCCAGGTCGCCATACTGTGAAGCAGCTCAGGCCACATGGAGAGGTCGTGTGTAGGCGCCCTGCAGGCAGTCCTAGTCTTCAAGTCACCCCGATCCAGGCCCTCGAGGTGATCCTGGCCCTCAGCTGCCGACTCCGATCCAGCCTAGAGTCTTCCCTGCTGAGGCTCAAGGCACCAGGCTGCAGAGGCAAGCCAGCCCTGCCACCCTGCAACCTATGCCCGATCTGAATTCATGAGCATGATAAAATAGTGCTTGCTTGAAGCCACCGAATCTTGGGGTGGTTATTGCACAGATAGTAATGGGAACAGCGCTACCACCCTGGACAAATCACCTTCGTTTCTTGCCAGGTTTATTGCAACGGCCTCCTCCCAGGGCTCCCCAGTCCCTCCCTTTCCCCTCTGCAGTGTGTACTTCACACAGCAGTCATGGGGTCCCTTAATACACAGGTCAGACCACGTCCCTTCTTCAGTCAGACCTGTCTGTTGGTTCCCAGCTCACTCAGGGCAAACGCCAAATCCTTAAAATGACCCCCAGGCCCTAAGTGATCTGCTTCCTCTCTCACCCTATCTCCCCCCTGTCCTATCTCATACCCTCTCCCCTTACTGACTCCTCCCCAGCCACACTGGCCTCCTTGCTACTCCTCACACACCTACACTGCTCCGCCTCAGGACCTTTGCACTTGCTGTGGATAGTGCTCCATTGCCTGGGACACTCTTCTTCCGGGTGTTGCTGGTTTATTTCCTCACCTTGTTCACATAACTGCTCAGATGTCACCTTCTCCTCGAGGCCTGCCTGGGCTGCCCCGTGTAACACCGTGATCCCTCTTCCTCACTCTCAAACCACTTAACTTTCTCTATTTTTTATTTTGCCCTGGCTCTTATAACTGCCTAACAGATGATACATTTTACTCAGTGTTTTTTTTTTTTTTTAATTTATTGACTTTTTCCTACCCCAGAATATCCACTCATAGAGCAGGGGTCACTGTTTATTCTTAAATGTATCCCCAATGCATAAAACCACTCAATGCTGGTTTGCTGAGTGAATGAATGACTGAATGAGTTGCAGGAGCCCAGGCACGGGGATGTCTGGGTGAGGAAGCAGGTGGGGGTCAGGAAAGAGCAGGAGTGGGGAGGCCAGGTTGAGCCAGTGTGGCCAGGGCTGGAGAACATCCCATGGAAATGACAGCTTGCTATACCTCTGGGGGGGCCCTGAGGATGGGGGAGCATGAGGATAAGGCTTTGAAGATGCAAACGTGGGCGTCTCCCAGGGCCTCCCCCCTTCCTGGTCTGCTGTGCCGCCAGCCCTGCCAGTAAACAGGATCTCCGGGCAACTGTCCGAGAACTCTGCCCAGCAGCCCGGAGGCCTTGACTTGCTCCTTCCTGCTCTATAAGTCGGACCCCTTCAAGCAGTGACATCCTGGACACTGCCAGGGGAGGTGAGGCAGGGCAGATTTGTTGCAAAGAGCTGTGTGTAGCTTTCAGGAGGGCACTGCACCTCAATTTTCTTGTCAGCAAAATGGGTATGATAGGAGTGTGGACCTCAAGGTGTGGCTGTGAAGTCAAATGAATGAATGGCGTGGAAGTCCTTGGGCAAAGAGGTGGTCCAGGCACTCGTCAGCAGGTAGAGGCACGGGGATCAAATCCCAGCTCTGCCACTGAGCTCAGTCTCTTCGCCTGTAAACTGGGGTGGATGTGAGTCACTAACTTCCTAGGGTGGCTTGTGGGAGACTCAGAATGCAGAGGACACACTTAGCACCCAGTAACCCTGCCTTAGTTGTTAGCTGTTAGCTGTTAGCTGTTATGGCAATTATTCTAAAAAAATGGTAGAAAATAAAGCATTGTAGAGAAGGGATCTGGGGTCCCAGAAGCCTTGGTTGACACCCCAGTGGGGGCTGCGGACTGGACATAGCACAACTTCATCCCTGTGCCTTTTGTATACATTTTTATTCGGTCACAGGGGCGTCTCCTACACAGAAGGCCATTCCTCCCATTGCCTTCGGCAAAGCCATACAGGTGAGCACTGCTTTTCTAAAAGGTGCTGCGTGAGTAAATATTTAGTCTTGAAGCCAGCCTGGGAGTGGGAGGAATTCAAATCCAGGCCCCACCACTTCCCAGCTGTGCAAACTTAGACATGTGACTTAATTGCTCCATGCCTTAATTTCCTCATTTGAGAAAGAAGTATAATAATAGCACCCACCTCTTATGGTCACCATAAAAATTGAATTAAAATGAGCCCCATGCCTGGCATGCATAGAGCATATCACATGGGAGAGTGTTATTATCTTCTTTCCACCAATGGGCAAACTGAGGCTCAGCCAAGAGAAAGCACTTGGTCTAAGTTATCAGTTGTGATGTTTATTGGCCCTGAATTGGAATTAGTTTCATTATACTATTAGAAGCCCCAGCTTGTGGACTCTCCCCTTTTATTCCTTAGTAATTTTTTTTTTTTTTTTAGTTAAGTGGAAGTCCATACCAATAATCTAAGAAAAAATGATAAGGGAAAAACTTCACATTGAGAAATGTCATCCGTGAACTTTTCCCCAGCTCGCTGGGGAAACAATTGGCCCTGGTAGGAAGAGGTCTTGGGTTCCAGTCTGAGATGTACCAAGCAAGGTAGCAGGGAGTTCTCGAAGATTCTTGAGCAGGAGAAGTGTGAACCTAAGGATATGAATCTGGCAGTGTATGGGTTAATTCAAGTTATTAAGGTCCATACATTGTTGGTGGGGTGTAAATTGGCACAATCTCCATGGTGGGTGATTGAATTCCACAAACATGAAGATACATTCGTAGAGCCCCTACTAAATGCCAGGTGCTATGCAGGTGCTGAGAATTTGCAGCAAGGAAGTCCAACCCACTCTCTTTGCCCTGAGCTTATGACCTGGAGACGAGACATACAATGAACAAGTATTCAACTCGGTACCCTGTGTGTTGGGGGAAGGAAGGTTATAAAGAAACCAAAGTGGGGTAAGAAGCAGTGTGTGAGTGGGGAGGGGTGGTGCTTGATTTGAGGCACAGATGAAGCGAGGACACGACATGGAAACACGCTGGGAGAGAGCCTTCCAGGTAGAGGGAAGGTGAAGTGCAAAGGCCCTGAGATCGGAGTGTGCTTGGGGGCTCACTCTCCTGCCAGGAGCCCAGGGTGGGACAGAGAAGAGGAGGGCTGCAGTGCCATTGCAAGACGCTTCAGTCTGAACGATATGGGAGGTCATCATGGGCTTTAGCAGAGGGGGGGCAGAATCTGACTTACGTTTTAAGGGGATCCATGGGGCTGCACGTGGAGAGTGGACTGTGGGGGCTGGGGCAGAAGCGGGGGGCTCAGGGAGGAGGGTGGCTCATTTCGGGGGGTGCGGGTAGAGGTGGTGAGAGTGCTCAGATTCTGCATCTGTTATGAAGAGGTGGAACTCAGGGCTCATCGGAAGGTTGACAGTCCAAGTTGCAAGCGCACGTACCCCTGGACCCAGCACATCTGCCTCCGGGACCTGGCCCACATTTGTACGTGTGTGTGGGTGAAGTGACCCACATGCACGAATGTTTGTTGCTGTGCCAAAGGAGAACCGAACAGGCTGGATAGAGCCGAGCGTGCGTGGGGATGTGGAAATAGTGCTGGGGAGTGGGGATTGGAGCTGCCATCTGGAGAGCAAGCTGTCAGGTTAAAAATATGTATCGGAGTGTATAAAATACGGCCGCCCGTTCTTTGGCATTCTTTCCGCTGAGAGGTGAGTCTGCGCATGCCCCCTCTCTGACTCTGGGCTGACCCAGGACTGCTTTGACAAATGGCGACGGCAGAAATGTTCCTGTGTCAGCTTCTAAGCCCAGGTCTTACAAGACTAGCAGTTTCCACTTCCCCTTTCTTGGAATGACTGCTTGGGAGAAGCCAGCCTTGCTGTGAGGAAGGCCGGTTAGCCATGGGGGGGTGTCCTCTAGGATGAGATGCTGTGTGTGTGGGGGGGGGGGGGCGTTAGGGGGAGGCCCAAGTGCATCAAGGCTGCAGGTATGAATAAAGAAACCAACCATCTTGGAAGGGAACCTCCAGCCCTAGCTGTCTCGGCTGACACCACGTGGTTCAGAGATGAGCCACCTAACTGAGCCCTTCTTGAAGTCCTGACCTACGAAATCACAAACAAAGTGGTTGCTTTAAGTCTCTAACGTGAGGGTAATTTATTGTGGAGCAAAAGGCAACCAGAATACATGCACCCTATGACCCAGCAATTGCACTCCTATTTGTGCAAACAAAATTCTCATGGAGCCCAGACTAGGACACGGCAGGGTTGTTGTGGTGGCAGAGACCAGAGACTTAGGGAGCAGCCAGGTGCCCACGACCACCTTGTTAGGAGAGAGGAAAATGAGGTGGATGCAAACCAAGTTCTAGTAGCCACAGGTCGAGCCACAACCCGGATGCACATTAAACAGGAAATGAGCACTAGAGCAAAAATAGATTTCCAAGGCATGCGCAGAAAGCAACAACACATATGCAATCATATTATGGTCCCCAGGAAGGCGAACACATCAGAAAACATACATGGAACCCATCAGAGTGGGTCCACAGAGGTGCATGACATGGGAAGGGGACGTTGAAATAAGAGGAAACAGAGAAAAATAAAACACAGGGTGTGTGTGTGCGCGTTGGGGTCAACGATGATAATCTGCCACGAACCAAGGAGTTGTTGTTGTTTTTAACTCTACATTTGAAGTTCAAACAGTAATAAAAGCAAATAAGATAAATGTCTCTAAATAAGGGTGTGGGTAAATCAACCCCAGCCTATCTGCGTGCTGGAGTACTATGAAGCGATGAAAAAGAATGAAGAAGAGTGCTAGGCGCCCCTGTGGAAGACTCTCCAAAGTGCATGGATAAGAGGAAAAACGGTGTCGAAGTGTACGTGTAATCAAAGCGTGCACATTGCACATGAGTTTGTAGAGGAAACCCACACAGGGGGATGATTTGGAGGAAAGGAGCCTGGTATCAAGGGACAGGAGTGAAGGGAAGACTTCAGAATAGTGAGTACTCAACAGCAGTGTTCAGAGAAGGAACTGCCACCAATATGGGGACCTCCTCCAGGCCAGGCTAATGCCAGGTGCTGGGACTCAGAGGGGAAGCACAGCCCACAGTGCCCTGCTCAGGGTCCTGACTCTGCCCCACCCGTGATGGAACCTCGGCCCGAAAGGCCTTGAGTGATTTGGGTGCTGCCCACCCGTCTGCCTTCCCCTGCCCCCCCACTCATCACTGCTCACCCGCCCCGCTCCCCACCTCCTGCTGTGCTTTTAAACACATAAGGAAATACAGAGAACAGTATAATAAAACTCCATGTTCCCACCACCCGGTTTAAGAAAGAAAACTTTTAAACTCCAATTGAGGGTGTAGTGGTTTCAAAATATGTCCACAAATTCTTTCACATTCCTTTCTTAGAAAGGTAGCGTCTATTTCCCTTCACCTTTGAGTGTGGGCTGGGGGCTCAGTGACTCACTTCTGATGAAGAGACTGTGGCAGAGGTGATGTTTGAGGTCGTAAAAGGATACAGCTTCTGCCCAGAAGTCTGTCTGTCGGTGCGCACATTCGGAATCCAGTCACATGTGATGGAACCCAGGTCACAGGCAGGGCCCCACCTCCAGCCATGTCAGGCCTTCAGGTGTCTGTGGTCCCAGCTGACACCCAACCTCCTGGGGACCGGAACCACCAGCTACACCACTCCCGGATCCTGATGCTGAAAAGCGGTGAGACATAGCAAATGACTTGTTGCTTTTAAGCACCATGTTGTGGGGTTACTTGTTACATAGGACGGACAGCTAATACAGAGGTCCCTGGAATCCCTCTAATTACAATTCCACTGCCCACGCTGAAGAAGCCACTATCCTGATATTTATTATTCCCATGAATTTTGTTTTAAAGATTTTAAAAAATCTTAAAGGAAGGGAGGGAGACAGAGAAGGAGAAAAACATCAATGTATGAGAGATACATCGATCGGTTGCCTCTCACTCGCCCCCAACTGAGGGCCTGGTCTGCAACCCAGGTGTGTGCCCTGACTGGGAATCGAACCAGCGACCTTTTGGTTCGCAAGCCAGTGCTCAATGCATTGAGCCACACCAGCCAGGGCCCCATGAATGTTTTAACTTTTACTACACATGTACAAAGCCTTATACAATACATGGGACTGTATTTCATTCTTCAAAGCATAGAGAAATTCCCATAAGGTAATACATATGGTTTTATTTATACATATGTATCCTTTTTTACTTCTTTTTTCCCCTTTTGCAGTATGCTTTGGAGATCTGTCTGCGTTGAGGCATACAGCTGCAGTTCTTTTTCACCGCTGTATGATGTTCCACTGTATCAACACACACTGTACTATCCAGACTCCACGGTCATGAACATTTGGGGCATCTTGGGGTTTTGCTATTCCAAACAACGGTGTTGATTACGTCTAGTCACCCTCTACTCCTTTTCACGTGGCAAAGATTTTTTGAAGTCTCAGCTGTAATGTCACCTCACTGGCCCTCCCTTCTATCTCACAGGCTTTCTGTCCCTAATGGCCCCCAAAAGCTGGTCTCTGTTGGTGCTCCCTCTATCTCCCCACCCCCCAGCATCTGCTATGTGCTGTCGATATTTAGTTATCTGTTTTTTCCCTGGGCTGGAGAACAAGCTCCATGAGGGCATGGGTAGTGGTGGGGTTTCTCCCCAGCCTCTGCCCCCACCCCAGCACACCTAGCAGAGGGCCTGGAACACAGTCGGCCCTCAACGATGTTTTTGTATTAGGAATGGCTGACGATAGCTTCCTTACTCTGGCCTCAGTTTTCCCATCGAATGGTAAAACTTTAGATCAATTTTGGGGTGATTTTATTTAGATTCAGCTTCTGAGAGGGGTCTCAGTGGCCATGATAAGGTATAGAGGAGAAGACCTTCAACTTGCCCTTAACATCGTGGGGACCACTTTCTATTTGCACATAAAGAGAGATCTCCTCCTGATGTGAGAACCTAATGTCCACCTGAGATGCAGTCCCTTCCTGTCCACAAATGAGGAAACTGAGGCCAGAGTGGGGGAGGGGCTGGTCCCCAAACTTAGGAGGCCAAGCAGACCTGGAAACCAGCCCGAGACCCTGCCCAGGTTAGCCGGTGGGCAGACCTCACCCCTGGGGAGCCAGGCCTTCCCAGGGCCTGCCCCAACACAATGCCAGGCCCAGGCTCACGGCTCTGTCCCAGCCTGGCTTCGTCTTGCTGCCCCCCCACCTGGGTCTTCTTCGCTCTCGGTGGGGACTTCCCTGCAGCTTCCTGCTGGGCCCGGCCTTGGGAGCCCCATTGATCCTCTGACAGCCCAAGACGGATCGTTGGGGACTGTGTATTCAGGTGCAGGCCAAGCACATGGAGGCCAGATGAGAATGGGGTGATGGGGTGAGGGGCCCACTTGGGTGGGGGATAGAGAGCTGAGGAGGGCGAGGGTAGAGGATCCCACAGACACCTGCCTCCTCTCCCCCTTCCCCGCCATTCCCGCCCTCCTTGGAGCTTCTGCTCCCCCAGCTTCTTCTCGAGGGGGTGGGGCTTGCCCCTGTCCTCTCCTTTCTCCCTGGCCTGGGCGGCCTCAGGGTGTATCAGAGAGAAGCTGGGATAAGGAGTAAGCCCCGCTTGGTGGTTTGAGCGGAGCCCGGCCCTCCTGTGAGAGTCAGGCGGACGGTAGCTCCTCCCGAGCCTCAGTTTCCTGGGGGCGCTGAGAAGGGACCATGCTGTGCACGGGTCCAGCCAGCAGTGAGGCGAGCCCCGTAAAAGTCTCCATGGCCCCTTGAAACTCCATGGCTAGATCCCTCTCTGGTTATGGAAGCCCCCAGCTGTTTTTCACAACTTATCCGCCCCCCAGAAGCAACTGGGGTCGAGCCGTTTGGCTCCCAGACTCCTGGAACAGGCAGGCACCTGGGGCTGCTGAGTAGTCTGCTAGCAGGAGCCTGGGTGCTGGCCCTGGGCCTCAGGTGATGGGTGCTCACTCCCTCTTGGGGTGGCCCTCAGCTCTGCTTGTCTGCGAATTCTCCCTTCCCTTTCTAGAAATCTGTTCCCTGAGGTTTCTGCAGGGTGGCATGTTCCCCGCAATAGAGGGGTCTGCCTAGGTGCCCTGTGACTGCCCCCCAAAGGCCTTTAGTTGGCACGTGTATCTCAGGCGGGTACCTGAGCATTGCAGGGTGTGCGTGGTGTGTGAGGGGGTAGGGGTCGGTGGGCATAGGCTCAGCAGACTGGGTGGATGTCTGCTCAGGGAGAGGGATGGGGGTAGAAGAGTGGGCTCAGTGAGGGGAAAAGGGGCTCAAAGGAGAGGTGAGCACCAGAGGGAACAAGGGTTCAGTGAGATAGACAGACTTGGTGAGGGTGGCGGTGTCTCCGGGAGTCTGGGGGCAGAGGGAGTTGGCAGAACGGAGAGAGGATGGGTTTCAGGTGGGGGGGGTGCAGACTCAGACCAGGGGGTGAAGGCTTAGATGGGGGGTGAGGGGCAGAGGGGAGGGTCAGTTTGGGGAGTGGTGGTGCACCGTAGGCCACTGCAGCCCAGGGAGGGAGACGGCTGTGCCTGCAGAGGTGGCAGCAGAACAAAGCCCCAGGAGCAGCCTGGACCCCTGCAGCTCCTTCTCAGCTGACAGACCCCAAGCTAATTATCATTAATGAGCAGCTGGGCCCAGTTTCCTGGGATTTGTATTGGCAGTGACAATCAGCACATCAGCACCTCTGTGGAGGGCAGCAGGCGCTAGCCTTCCAGGGGGTGGCAATTCAGGGAGCCAAGGGCCTGGGAAGGTGTAGTTTTGCCTTCCCCGCAGATTAGGCGATCGTTGGAGGGCAATCTCCACTGGAGGCAGGGGCAGGCGTTAATTATCCATCCCAGGCCAGGGCCAGGGGAGAGGGCCCTGGGGAGGGGACAGGGGTTGTAGCCCTTAAAAACGCTAGGACGTTAGGTTTGCAGCCCCTTCGATCTCGTGGGTAGCTGCCCATTGCAGAGACGATGGAATAGGCCAGAGAGGGGTAGTGTGTTGCTCAAGGTCACACAGCACAACAGAAAGACTTGTTGAGCCTGTCTGTGTCAGATGCTGTCCAAAGCGCTTTACTAAATCCTCACCACCAACCCCACGTGGTGACTACTATTATTAACCCCATTTTACAGATAAAGAGACAAAGGCACAGAGAGGTCAACAGCCAGGAAGTCCCACAGCTGGGATGTGAACCCGGTCACCCTGGCTGGCCCCTGCAGGGTAGTGGTGCTAAGGAGCTCTCAGACCCGGGCTTCCCCTGGCCACAGGGGCTGACAGTGCCCCTCTCCCCCCCATTCCCCTCTCTGCAGGGATGCCGGTTTGTTTGGTGCCCCCGGCAGGGTTGGGAGGTGAGACTTAAGTATAAATAAATAAATAGGGAGCAGATGGTGGTGGTGGTGGGGTGGGCCGGGGAGGGGCAGGACCAGGGCCTCCTACTTGTCCCTGGGAAAACATTGCTGGCCGGAGCAAATGGATTCCAGACTCGGGGCCTAGGAGCTGCCTCCCCAGGCCTGCTCTGCTGTCTGCTGGTCTAGATGTGGCCCAGCCCTTGGAGAAGTGGTGCGCTGGGGCCCCGAGTCCTAGGTTCTGCCCATCTCTCATTTCCTTCTCTTCTTCCTGTGCAGCCTTGAGCAAGTCACTTGACGTCTGTGTGTGCCTCCATTTCCCCACCTGTCAAATGAGAGGCAAAAGAGTGAGTGGAAGGATGTGGTCAAGGGCTGCCTCCTCAGGGAAGCCCTCCCACAGGGCTCCAGGCAGCCTTTGTTAGAGAACAGCTTAGAGTATCGAGGAGGGCATGGGCATTTGAGTCTTTCATTTCACAGCAACCCATTCAACAGAGATCTGTTCAGAGTCCACTCTGTGCCGGGCACTCTGCCACTCTCAAGGCTGGCATCGTAACCAGAGTGCGGCTCTTCTCTGTCGCTCCAGCAGCTGGCCCAGAGTGACTGCCAGTAAACACTTGTCACTTGACGAACGGTAGGGCAGGTGGATGTTAGAGGAAATGAGGTGCTGCCAGGTGGAACCTGTACCACTGGGGGGAGGGGGGGGACAAAAGATGATGTGGGTGAATAGCGACAAGAACGGGCAGCCCTCTATATTCATGGGTCCTGCATCCACAGATTCAACCAAATGCAGATTTTAAGAACTTCCAACCCTGGCTGGGGTGGTTCAGTGGATTGAGTGCCGGCCTGTGAATCAAAGGGTTGCTGGTTCGATTCCCAGTCAGGGCACATGCCTGGGTTGCAGGCCAGGTCCCTGGTGGGGGAGGTGTGAGAGGCAACCACACATTGATGTTTCTCTCCCTCTCTTTCTCCCTCCCTTCCCTTCTAAAAATCAATAAATAAAATCTTTAAAAAAAACCAACTTCCAGAAAGTTGATCCCTAAACAATACAGTATAAGAACTACTTATATAGCATTTACATTGTATTAGGTATCATAAGTAATCCAGAGATGATTTAAAGTATATGGGAGGGTGTACATAGGTTTTATGAAGATACTATGCCATTTTATTTCAGGAACTTGAGCATTGGACGATTCGGGTATCCTCGGGGGTCCTGGACCTCATTGCGGATACTGAGGGAGGACTGTATTAAATAACAGTACATCCAAAGTGAGAAAGTCATTGTTTTTCAATATCTCCCAGTTCTTCTGAGAGGCCAAGGAGAAAGTCCCCAAGGATGCCCATAACTCCTTTCTAATACCAGTGGGTTTCTCTCTCTCTTTCTTCCCCCTTTTTAAAAAGTGTGTTTTTCAATTACAGTTTACATTCAATATTATTCCGGATGCGTTTCAGGTGTGCAGCATAGTAGTTGGACAGTCACATACCTTACAAAGTGTTGCCCCTGACATTGAATCCATTTCCTGTTTTAAAAAACTGAACTTATCGGGCTGACATTTGTTTGCAAAACCACACAGGTTTCAAGTGTACAGCTCAAGAAAACGTCACCTGCACACGGCATCATGCGCCCATCGCCCCAAGAAAAGTCTCTTCTCATCCCCATTTTTGCCCCCTTGGCCCACCTCCACCTCCCCCCACCCCCTTCCCTCTGGCTGTCGCCACACTGCTCTCTGTGTGGTGTGTGTATGTGTTTTTTGGCTAATCCCTTCTTTCATCCAGTCCCCAACCCCCCTCCCCTCTGACAGCTGTCAGTCTGTGCCATACGTTCACGCCTCTGCGTCTATTTTGTTCATTAGATGCCCCATATAGGGAAGATCATATGGTATTTGCATTTCTCTGACTGGCTTATTCCACTCAGCATCATACTCTCCAGGTCTGGCCATGTTGTCACAAAAGGTAAGAGTTCCTTGTTTTATTTTACAGCTGTGTAGTATTCCGTTGTGTAGACGTACCACAGTTTTTTATCCACTCATCTGCTGATGGGCGCTGATCTGAAGAGAGCTGGTCTTGGGCTCAGAGCTTCTACAGACCATATAGTATCCAGCTCGGATTTGAGGATGTTCTTTTGTCTCCACTTTATTCGTTTGGGTTAATTACTTTTTAGTTGCGGAAAGGAATTCTGATTTTTCATGCATGTTTGGACGTTGCTGGTGGGAGGCAAACTGGTCTTGGAGACACTCTGGAGGTGCGTTTGGCACTTCCTGAAGAAGTAGTTGTTTGGCACCAGGGTGGCAACAGGGGCTTGACTGGAACGGGGCACAAGGAAGCCTGTGGCGGTGATGGCTGCTCTGTGTGTTGACTGAGGTGGTGGTTACGTGGGTGTGTATGTGTGTCAAAATTATGTTGCACCGTACACTTTCAATGGGCGCACTTTATTGTATGTAAATTAAACCTCAATAAGGTTCATGTAAAAACATGTATTTAAGTCAGCCTTGAGAGGTGTAATATGTGCTTAAGATATTAAGTACAGATGCCCCGTGGGTGTGACTGAAATCATGAGCCTGTCTACGGTAAATTTGGGAAGCACCGAGCCCATAAATAAAGGATAGATAGGAGGCAGAATGAATGAACAGATGGGTAATCGAGCAAGGTAATGCATATCTACCGCATCTATGGTAATGAGTCCATTCTACACAGCCCCAGCACGTTGGGCAGCCCTGACTGAGGGTTGTCCCAGCTTCCACGACCCCTGTGATGGGGTCCTCACTAGTGCATGACATAGTCGTCTCCATTGTCTGATCACTAGGGCTGTGGGAAAGACTTTTCCTCATGTTATGTTGATCTTCCTGGCGACCCCCTGCCCTCTGTGGTTCCACAGGCACGTCTGCTTTCCCACCTGGGGCAGCCCAAAAGCTGCCTCTCCAAGCCTGCTCTTCACCCCAGATGCTTAGCTGCTCTGTCCACCAGCTTCTGCTTACACAGGCCTTACATCATGGCACAGGGTGAGGCAGCAGGACAAAGACAAGTATACAGGCAAATAAGCAGTATAGTTACAAGCCATGAAGGAGAAAACAGGGTAAGAATAGTGGGAAGACCATGGGAGGGATGAGGAAGCAGGAGAAGACTAAGGAGTTGACACTGAGCTGAGTCCTGAAGGATGTGAAGGCGCCGGAAGAAGCAGAGGAAGGGCATTCTAGCAGAGGCAAGGGCACGTGCAAAGGCCCTGAGGTCAGAAAGCATTTGAGGACTGTTAGGCAACCAGCCTGGCTAGAGTGGGATGAGCTGGGGAAGAGCAGGCCATTCAGGGCATTGATGGTGAAGAGCCTGGCGTTGCTTTCTTTAAAAAAATTATTATATATTTTTAATCCTCACCCAAGAACATATTTATTGATTTTAAAGAGAGAGGAAGGGGGAGAGAGAATGAGAGAGAAAAACATCAATGTGAGAAAAAAACATCATTGACTGCCTCCTGTACACACCCTGGCTGCAGATCGAACCCGCAACCTAGGTATGTGCTCTGACCAGGGATCAAGCCCCCAACCTTTTCAGTCTACAGGATGATGCTCCAACCAACTATGCCACCCAGCCAGGGCTGGAATTGTTTTCTAAATTTGATCCTTAAACACTTTTAGGCAAGGGTGATATGATATGACTTAAATTTTAGTAGAAACTCAGTAAATACTTAATGGAATTCAAGGCCCTTCTTGTTCCAATAGTTCGGCTCTTCCAGAGTCAAAGTGATAGGCTTGACGGGGCTCGCATCTTGGCTCTGCCTCATCCCTGCTGTGTGACTGTGGGCGAAGGATTTCATCTCCCTGAGCCTCGGCTTCCTCATCTGCAAAGGGGGGGTAAGAACCTCATCGGGCTGTTGTAAAGATCAAATGACTTTATGTTTGGAAAGCATGCTGTCACAAATGCTTTGTGTTTGTTAAGTATAATGTAAAAGGGTGAGGATGCAGAGAACAAGACGGCCCTGACCCCTGCAAGGGGAGAGTCCTGAATTGGCAGGGGTGGGTTTCTCAGACCTTGGCTAAATACAAGGAGAGAGCCCCGTCAGCCAGATCTGTAGGAAGTTCAGAACAGTGTTATGCTTACATTATTTATATTGTCGGCAACATTTATTTATGTCACGTGATACTGATTTTCCACTGAGGCTGCCTATCTCATTTCCTTAAAAACAATTTAATTTACGTAAAACAAAAGCAGATAGATTTAACGACTCGAAACCCATGGTCCCCAAAGTTAATACCAAGCTCTCCTGTCCCCCAAAGTGGCCCAAATTGTGAAGGAGGCTTTTGATGGGATTTTTAGAAACCTTTTTCTAAGCTCACTTCCTCATTGTGCTCTTGGGGGAACTGGGGCCCCACTCTGAAGGTTCTGGTGGGCTTCCAAATCTGGGGGCCATTGGGGCCCTCCCTCTCTATGATCACTCAGATCCAGTTCCATCGCTGGAAAATTCTGGAGCTCCCTCTTCAAATTATATCTGGGTTCTGATCACTTCTCACCACCTTGGCCCAATCCACCAACCATCACCTGGGGCCCTGGTGACAGCAACAGCCTCCCCCCTCACCCCCCTTCCTATCCCTCTCCACTCAGCAGCCTCATGTCTCCCAGGTCACTGGGATAAAGAGGCAACATCCTCACCACCTACGAGGTCCCTGGCAAGTTGACGATGCCCACCTGCCCTGCCTTATCACCTGCCAGCCCCAGTCCTTGTCCCACCCAGCCTGCCCCACCACGCTGGCCTTTTTGCTGTTTCTTGGACACTCCAGGCAGGCTTCCACCTCAGGGCTCTTGCATGTGCTGTTCCTTCGGCTTGAAACACACTTCCTTCTGAAATCCACAGGCCTCCTGTCCTCTCTGTTGAGGTGAATGATCCCTCCTCAGAGAGGCCCAACCACCTTAACGAAGTTGGTATTTCCTACGTCATTCTTTCTCTTTCGCCTGCTTTTCCTTCACAGCGCTTACCACGGGGTATTGCATTTTACACTTTATACGTATTTCATGTGTGTGTTCCTTGCCTGTCTCCCCTGAGAAGAACACAGGAGTTTCCATCTGTTCTGTACTCTGATGGCCCCAGCGCCAGTGCAGTGCCTGGCACCCAGGAGATGGCTGGTACCAATTTGCAGAGTGAACATTCAGGGAGGTGTGTGAAGGGTGGGAGGGGCGGACACTCCCGCCAGTCCTCTGTAGCCCCATGGTCCCGTCTCTGGACATGGCTTCTCTCTCCTCCTGCCCTCACCCCATCAACCCTCATGGGCACAATGGGCTAGTGAAGCTTGTGTCTCAGGGGAGAGGTTTCCAGCTGTGGGCGGACCCTCCTCCTCCTCCCTCTCCTACAGGCTGATGGGAGCCATGGCCGCAGGGCCCCGCTGGCCATGGGGAGCTCTCAGCAGACAGGGCCCTGGGTGCAGACCCATGCTGGGTGTCCCAGGGAAAGCCTGCCCCCGGTCCCTGTGTCTTCATCCGGAAGGCCCTGAGACTAACGGGAGTGACCAGCCCTTGGGAAGTTACTATGCTTGTCTCTACTTACAGACAAGGAAACTGAGGCTCGGAGAGGTGAACCTGTCTCCAGGACACAGCTGGAGTCACAGTTCCCTCCTCTGTAGAATGAGGACAAGAACCCTTCCTTCCTAAGGTGGTCGTGAGGATTAAATGAGTTAAATAGTCTTTAATAAGCACTTAGTAGGGCTTGGCACACAGTAGGTGCTCAGGAAATGTTGGTTACTATAGCTGTTGTTCCTAGAGGTGAGCTTTCTTACCAAGGTCCCCTGCCAGTAGGTGGTAAAGGCAAGATTCAAACCCAGCTCTGTCCTACAGTACCTAACTTCCCCTCACTTTCACAAAATAACAATAGTACTGACAATGACAACAACGACAACTGGAACAGTAACAACGCCCGTATCAACCACCCCTTTTGGTAGCACTCAGGGTTAGCATGAGGCTACCAGGTGGCAGCACCTGCCCTGCGCGCACAGCCAGGAGGACCACAAGCACGGATTCCTCCTGCCCTCTGGCTTCCTCCGCAGGGACAGGTGGGCAGCCCGCACCACCTCCTGTTGGGGCGCCCCCAATCTCGCCGCCTCGGGGGCCAAGCGGGGACGCGCGAGGGGCGGGGCGGACGGCCCCCCGGGGCAGGCGAGCGTGGCTCCGGGCGCTGGAAGGAGCTGCGCGGCCTGGAAGACATTACACGGCTGTCGGCCGGGGGGCGTCGCTCGGAGTTCCGGAGGGGGTCCCGGCGGCGGACGCGCCGGGCGAGGGGACGGCCCCACCACAAAGCGCGCTTTGTTCTGCACTCCCCCCGGGAGCTGGAACCAATGGATTGGCGGCAGCTGAGGTCATCTGTCAGGCAGAGCCGGGGGTCAGGCCCGCGGAAGGGGCCGCGAGGGCGGGCGGGGCGGATGAGCCGGCGGGGTCGGTGTGTGCGGGCCCACTAACCAGGCTGCTCTGGCTGGGGGCTCTGCGGCAGGTCGCTGCTCCTCTAGAGGCCTCATTTCATCCATCTGTCCCACAGGAAAGGTCATTTCTGTCCACCTCTCGAGACTACTGTGCCAAGGACGGAAGGGATGACGATGGTGGTGGCGGTGGCGGTGAGGGGCTATGTAGTGCGCGCTCCCACCTTCCTGTTCTGTGGAAGCGCTGCAATCGGCATTGGGACCCCGGAGGCTGGCAGCAAACGTGGTTGCTAGCACCCAGCACCTGTGTCTGGTCTAGGGGAGTCAGAGCCTCTTCCTAGTTCCCTGCTTTGACCCCTGATGCCAGATTTGTCTGCCTTTTGCCAGGGCTGCTAGGCGGAGCTGTCAAACCTGAGTCCTGGGACCCCTTGAAGACCATCCGGGTGGAGGGTGTGTTCCAGCTCAGAGCAGGGCTAGGACCCCTTCCCCTGCTGCCCGCCTAGATGTTTTTTCTGACTGGAGGTGCATCCGGGTCTGGATACTTCCCTCCACCTCCCATAAAACTAGATTCCACTTATCCCTTCATTCACACCCCCTCAGCCTGTGTCTCCATGTTCCCATCCACATCATGAGACGATTAGGCTTCTCAATACTCCACACAGGGTCCCCTGGGTGGGGGGCAAGGCAATCAAATCCAGGGAGCCCCAGCAATTGCCCCAAAGAGTGTGTGTGTGTGTGTGTGTGTGTGTGTGTGTGTGTCTGGAGAAAGGGCTTACGGCTTTCTGAGGATTCTCAACTGTCTTCATGACCCAAAAATGGGTCAGAAGAAAGACTGGATGGGTGTACAGAGGGCAAGAAGCCCCCCAAACTCTGCCACTCTGGACAACAATGTGCCAGTACCTTAGAAGTTGCAAATTGAACCCTGGCTGGTGTGGCTCAGTGGATTGAGTGCTGGCCTGCAAACCAAACTGTTGCCAGTTCGATTCCCAGTCAGGGCACATGCCTGGGTTGCAGGCCAGGTCCCCAGGAGGGGCCGAGTGAGAGGCAGCCACACATTAATGTTTCTCTCCCTCTATTTCTCCCTCCCTTCCCCTCTCTGAATATAAGTAAACAAAATCTTAAAAAAAAAAAGAAGAAGTTACAAATTGAGCTATGTATTTGGCCAGGCTGTCCAATCCTAGGCGCACAGTTCAGAGAACACAGAGTGATGGGTGAAGGTGTTCACAGCAGCAAAATAACCGTAAGCCCTCAGATGTCCATCAACAGGAGAATGACCAATAAATGGTTATATTCAGACCACAGAACACCATGCAGCAATGAAAAGAATAAGCTCAACCTATATGGAGCTCATTCATTCAACAGGTTCATTGGACACTTGCTACGCACCATTCGTTTTGGGCACTAGGCCTGCAGTGATAAACAAGACAGACCAAGTCCTGTTTCGAGAAGTTACATTTTAGTGGGTGAGAGAGTCATCAACAGACACAGAAGATGATTTCATGGAGTGTGATAAAGGCCAGGAAGAAAGTCTGAGTCAGGCGATGGACTGATGGGGACGGGGCTGTTTTAGACACAGGTCAAGGAAGGCCCCTCTGAGGAAGTGGCCGGAATGAGAGAGGCTTTGGGAGAACAGAGGCACTAATGAGGCAGATGGCTAGGGCACAATGACAGGGAAGAAATGCAATCTGCAAAATAATGTATAAAACAAACACATTCTTTACTTACCCACACTAACACTACCAGAAAAAGTTCTGGAAGGAGATTTGCCAAATTAATGAAGGTGATTGTTCCAACCAGGGAGGCAAAGGGACAACCAGGACTAGGACTCACGGTAGACTTCAGCTGGCCTCTCATATTTTAATTTAAAATATTTAATTACTTAGCATTTCAATATCATAATGTTTAAAGGTGAATATACTCACATATAACTTGTGAAATTCAAAAAGTGTTTAAATCTACCGCGGTGAGGAGGGTTGGTTCCCAGGCAGTGAGGGGACGAAGGGAGCCTTTCACTGGACCCTAGCTCCGAGGGGCAGTGGTTTGTTTGGGGAGGGGCAGGCACACCGTTGGATCAGGGGAGCCCGTAAGAGACATGTGGCTCAGCCTAGAGGATCAGGACGCTTTTTGGAGGAGGTGCCACCTTGGCTGAGCCAGGGACTGGCTGGCTCAGCATCCCTAGACTATACCAGACAGGCCTGGAGAAGTCATGACGTGTCCACCGGCACAGCGCTAGAGTGGTTAGAATACGGAGAACCTGAAGCTATATACTCCCAGCTCAGTCTCCTCATGCCCAGACTCCCCGCTTCTCTGGGTAACTGATGGGTCTTCTCTCAGCCGGGCCCCTCTACCCACCCCCTTCCCAAAGCCTCGTGGGCTAGAGGCCCAGCCCGGCTCCAGCAGACCGGGAAGCATCGCCACCTGCTGGCTGAAGAGAGAAACGCAGCTTTCAGCCTCCACTGAGAACTAGGTTTCACCCTTCAAAACCCACCTCCTCTTCCTTACGAATAATCAACACCTCAGGTCCAAGTCTCTTCTGCACCCCCAAACAGTGTCTAGCAGGGCCCCTAGTATTGCCTGCTGGAGTCTTATCTGCAAGAAGGAAAAACCCTTTCAGGAAGGGGCAACCATTGTGTCACTAGCCAATCACTGCAGGAGGTCATTACCCTGGTGAGCTGGGGGCACCTCCTGACAGCATAGTCTACAAACCATGTCCTTAGATCCCTGACCCTGGCTGCCAACCTTGGGGATAGACAGTCCAATGGACAGCTTGGAGAAAGCCCCCAGGGAGGGGCTTGTCCAATGTCATGGTGGAATGCATATGAGCTGGCCCTAGAACACGGATCTGCTGGGAGCCAGCCTAAGGAGGGTGGAGGGGGTGTCGCCACGTTTGGTGACTCAGTCTAGATCAGTAAGTCCCAGCTTCTGGTCCCTGGCCAGCAGCAGCAACACTACCTGGGAACTTGTTAGAAAAGCAAATTCTCTTCCCTCACCGGTGTGGCTAAGGGTTGGTTGGGCGTCAGCCCGCAAAGCTAACGGTCGCCGGTTTGATTCGGGGTTAGGGTGTGTCTTGGGGGTTGGAGGGTGTATGGGAGGCAACCAATCCATTTTTCTCTCCGTCTCTTTCTCCACCCTTTACCCTCTCTCTAAAACTAAATAAGTAACATTGTTTTTTTCAAAGCGAATTCTCAGGTCGCACCCAGACTACTGAATTAGAATCGCTGGGTGGGGGGGGAGGGGGCCCAGCCATCTGCTTTAACAAACCAGTCTGAGAGCCTGAACCATTGGTCCGAAGCAATCACACCCCTCTTTTTACTAAATACACTTTTATTTCGGAATGATATTCGATGTATGGAAAAGTTGCCGAGACAGTACAGAGAATTCCCAACCTGAGCCATTGTCAACATCGTACATGGAACTAAGTCGTCAAAGCTAAGAGACTATCATTTGCTATTGTCAACTAAAATCCAGGCTTATTCGAAGTTCCAGTTTTTCCCACTGATGTCCGTTTTTGGTTCTAAGGATCCAATCCAGGATATCACACTGCATATAGGACTACATTCCTTTTCGATTCTATCGGTCACCTCAGTCATCTTTCCCTGGGACAGAGAATGGGTGGGACAGCTGCCGTCTTCATTACTGAACCACAGAGACCAAGGCTTGAAAATGCCAAGTGACCAAGATCCCTTAGCAGGGCGGGGCAAACAAGGCCTGCCTCACTCCCTGCCCTTCCTCTAAGCCTTCCCTTCCCCCAGGACTCTTGGACCCCTTGGAATGTTCCACCTGACCTACCCCACCTCACCAGTGCAGATAACGAGATGCCCCTCCTAAAGTGGGCCCAGCCCTGGGAGAAATCCACCCCCTGCCCAATCAACTCTTCCCCTAGATTTGAGGCTGGAACAATGTCTAGTGACTTCACCTGGGCGGAGAGAGGCCCTCCCTGTGCAAGAGTGAGAGAAACACTGCTATTTGCCTATGCAAATAATTTATGAAAGATGAAAAATGCCACATTATTTTCAGTTTCTCTAAGAGGAACAGTCTGTTTCCCCACCCCTCGAATCTGGGCCAGCCTTATGATGTGTTCTGACCCAAAGAACTTACCAGAAGTGACATTGTACCAATTCTGGGCCTAGAACTCAAGAAGCTCACAACTTCTGCTCTCATCCTCTTGGAATCCTGAGGCCATCATGTGACTAAGCCTGAGCTAGCCTGCTGGAGAAGCCACATGGAGAACTAGTCACTCAGCCAACAGCCCGCCAACTGCCAGACAAGTGAGTTAGAACATCCTAGATGCATCTGAGGTGACAGCTGATTGCATGCAGTCCCAGGAATCCACCTTAGGTGACATCAGAACTGTCCAGATGAACCCAGTCCAAACTGCCAACCCACAGAATTGTGGGCAAATAAATGACTTGTTTTTAGCTGCTAAGGTTGGGGATGGTATGTTACACAGCAAAGGCTAACTGATAACAATTACTCATTTCTCTCTCGGTAGTGGGATTCCAATTTTGTTTCAGGAGGCAGTGTGCCAGTCCCAGGAGTTGGGATATGATTGGTCCACTCAATTGTGACAATTCTGTTCCCTGCTGTCTTAGCCTTCTTTGCATCTAGGGGAGACAATGGTAGCTGGTTAGGGCCAAGGAAACCTCAGTGGAAATATGCAGGGAAGAGAGCAGGAAAAAGACCTCTGAGAAAGGTTTGACTTTATGATAGAAGTTGACAAGTCCAGCTGGCTCCGCCCTTCCTTCTCCCCCACTACTTGTTTCCTTGAACATAGACATGATTCCTGGAGGCACAGCAGCCATCTTGTGACCATGAAGCAACGATAATGAGGGAAAGACTGAAAGGACTACAGAGATGTGCGTAATACCTTTGCTGAGTTGTTAAACCAATGCCGTTAGTCACCTGCCTCTAGAATTGACACTGTACAGAAAAACAAATTTCTCCATGCTAAACTAGGTTTTCCTTTGCTTAGAGCTCAATGAGTCCCACATAACTGGATATACAAAGACAAAAATGCGGAAGGATCCTTGTCCTTGGTACTCTGGAGCCTGCAGCTTGTGGTTCTCCAAACCCATCTCCTTTCTCATTTCGTCCTCCCAATAATCCCTCAAAAGCAAAGACATGACCCATTTTCACAGGGGTAGGAACTGGGCCTCCCACACCATTCAGCAGTGAGTCCACGGCCTTGCTGCTAGAGAAGAGAGTGCTTAGTGCCCTTCTCCCTCCAGGCACAACGAGAATGTCCCCCTGCTACACCTTTTGCATGGCCCCGTCCACTAGAGGCCAGATGAGTCTTTTGGGCTTTCCGGAGTGGTGGAAGGTGCCAAGAAGCCTGCTATTGCAAGTCTGGTGTCGAAGCACCTAGGTATACCCTTAGGTCCGAGATGGTGGACTGGACAAGCTTGGCGGGGATGGTCTCTCGCTGTAGCTGCTGGTAGGCCGCATAACGGTGACAGCCCCCAAAGGAGTAGAAGTAGTCACCACCCTGGGCTCCTTTGATCCACAGGACATCGATGGGGGGCACGCTGTCTGGGTCCTCCTGGAGAGAAGGGGACACAGGGTACGTGAGTACGGGACAATGCCTAACAGTTTACAAGGCAGACTTTGCTGGCCGGTGTTGAGTTCCCACAGGGGAGCACAGTGGCTCAGGCCGGCTTGCGGGAAATGCTGTCAAGTATTCAGGAATTCTGTGAGTTGGTTGACATCACCTTGGTAGCTTGAAATTCAGCCACAGTGAGAGTATTTACACCAGGGAAATGGGCAGATGCTACAAATCTGGGGTTTTCCTCCCTGGAAACCAGGTGGTTAAACATTTATCAACATACCACATGCACAGATATGTGCATATACGTACATGCATGCCATTCATCTCTCCGGCACTGTTCTAGGCTCTGGGCATAAGGTACAGCCAGGATGAGACAGACGCAGCCCCGCCTTCGTGGGTTTCAGTCTAGCGGGACAGATGGAATGAAGAAGTGAGTGTTGGAGAGAGAAAGCCTAGGAAGACAATAACACCGGTCACCATGACACGGATGGGGGTCCCCAAGGCCTCTCTGAGGTGACAAGGGAGCAGAGAACTGAACATAGAGAAGCCCACTTGGAAAGATAGAGAGTCGGAATAGTTTAGAATAAGAGCCTGACTGCCAGGTTCAAACCTCAGCTCTGCTACTTAACTGCTATGCGACCTTGGACAATTAATCTCTTCGTGCCGAAGTCGTCCCATCTATCAAGTGGGCAGGAAGGAAACACACACACACACACGTGCGGCACTTCGAACAGTGCTTGGCACACGCAAAGTGCTCGATGACAGATGTGAGGGAAGACCATTCCCGGCAGAGGACACGGCAGGGGGCAGGGGCCAAAGGCCTGAGGCCAGCACAAGTTCACCACATTGGAGGTATGGCAAAAATGCCAGCTGACCAGGGAGCACTCAACGGGGACCGAGGAGAAGTCAGAAAAGTCAGCAGGAGCCGGACCACGCGGGCTTGTTTCTAAGGGCGGTGGGTGGGCCCTGGAGCACTTTAAACAGGGGAGGGCGGCAGGATCTAGTGAACATTCTGTGAAGTTGTCACAGGAAAGCTCCAGGCTTGGGGGGTGGACACGGGCCAAAGCAGGGAGGGCAGAGGTGAGGCCTTGGCAGGTATTCCGTGAAGACACCAGCCTGGGGGAGTGGGGAGGGGAAAGAGAGAGGTGGACAAGTTTGGGACATGTTTAGGGGGCCGACCTGAGGGGACTGGCGGAAGGGGTGAATGTGAGGAGAAGAGAAGGGGAATCTAAGTTGACTTCCTGTTACGGGCCTGCAGCCAGCTGGAGTGGCTGGTCCTCTAAGTAGGGAAAACCTGAGGTGGAGCTGGGTGGGGGTAGAGCATGCTGGGGAGACCACATTAAGTGGGAGCTGCTTGGAAGTCCCTCCTCCACTGGCCCATGGGTTCTCCCTTATTAGGCTGCTTTGATGGGTTCATTCATCCACTTATTCCAGAAATGATTATTGAGCAGTTATGAGCAGTTACGAGCCAGGGCTCTGGACCCAGGCAAACCTGAGTTTGAATTTCAGCTCCTCCAAACAGTGGCAGGGGGACCCTGAGCAAGTGGCCTTGTGTCCCTGAGCATCGTCCCTAACTGGTACCATGGGAGTGAGACACCCTGCAGGGCTGCCGGTGAAGGGCTAAGAAGCTGGTGCAGGGAGGCACAGAGCGCAGCCTGCAGGGCAGCGGAGCGCTGGCGAGGGGCAGCTGTGCTGGTGCTGGTGGCGTGGTGGGCGGTGGATGGGCAGAATAACAGCTCCCCAAAACGGCCACATCCTGCTCCCTGGAGCCTGTGAATACGTTACTGACGTGGCACAGGGGACTTGGCAGATGCCATTAAAGATCTTGACAAGGGAGATGCTGCTGGCTTTGAAGACAGAGCAAAGATGCTGTGAGCCAAGGAACGTGGTGGCCTCTAGAAGCTGGGAGAGGAGGCAAGGGAACGCATTCTCCCCGAGAGACTCCGGAAAGGAATGCAGCCCTGCTGACAACTTGATGTTAGCCCAGTGAGACCCATTTGGACTTCTGACTAGAGAATAACAAGCTGTATTGTTTTAAGCCACTAAGTTTCTGGTACTTTGTTACAATAGGCATAGAAAACTAACTGGTTCTTGCCCTCACAGAGCATAGGGTTCTAGCATGGAAGGCAGGTGTCTAAACAATCCATTAAAACCCAGAGGGATCAGAACTATGCCGGTGGGTGTTCAGGGGGCCCCCATCCCAGGAGGGGTCATCAGGGAAGACACTGACCCTGAGACAGGAAGACCGAGGGGTTAGAACTAATAAAGAAGAGATGGAAGAGTGTCCCTGGCAGGGTAAGAAGCCTGTGCCAAGGCCCAGGGTGGGAGACAGTGTGCAAGACCAGATCCTCCACGAACAGCCAGGCACTGAGCTAGTGCCGAGGAAACAGCCAAGACACGACTTCATATGAGGGGGGGTGGCAGACAAGGAAACACCAACAAATAAATGTATAATATAATTCCACGTGGCCATAAGTGCTTCATGGGGCAATCCTTCAGGTTAAGGGGACACAGAGAGAGGCGGGGGCTCCATTTGCCCCGATGGACAAGGAGGCGGAGACTGAATCAGGTGCGGGGTGCAGGCCCTGTAGCTGCCCGGGGAAGCAGTTCCAGGCGGCGGGGCAGCGGCGCAAACCCTAGGACTCAGGGACATTTGGGGGGGCTGTAGAGGTGTTTGGCGCAGGCTCGGGTCTCACGCGGTCAGCTTCCAAGGGTCTGAGGGAAGGGGACAAGATGCCCCGCAGGCCTAACCTGACACATATGCCCCCTCCCCAAAGTTCCTGCCAGGATCCCACCTGCATTCTTGAACATCCTCCTTCATTGATGGGGCCGATCCCATCCTCTCCCTGTTCCAATTCAAACAAGGTCCTCCCAGCAGACAGGACTTGCCAGGTTCTCCTGCTACTCACTTGCATCGCCAGGGGTGGCAGCATAGCTTATCTTCAGGTAGTATGGTGGCCATGCTGCTGGGCAGTGGGGCCAGGCTGTGCCACTTTCTAAGTGACCTTGAAAAAGTTGCTTAAATCCTCCCGTGCCTCAGTTTCCTCTTCTGTAAAAGAGGAACAATACTATCTACCTCATAGTGTTGGCAGGAAGAAGCTAAGGCACTTAAAACTGCTGCTGGGCACTGCAAGTGCTATCTTTGTGTTAGCGATCCTTATTTTAACTATCCTGTCAATCCCCTGCTTGCTCAGGTGAGGTAACGAGGCCCAGAGAGGCCCAGCCACTTGCTCAAGGTCACACAGCAAATCCAGTGCTCCGGCGGAGCTGGGAACCAGCCCCCTCTAGCGTCCTGTGCGACCTGCCTCCTCTGGCACCCTTCCTCCGACGCGCGTTCCCGGGGCCTCACCCGGATCGTGTCCACGAGGCTCTGCACCTTGGCCGGGTCCAGCACAGACGGCAGAGGCCGGATCAGCACGCTCAGTGGCACGTTGTGCACCGCGTCGATGCAGCCCGAGTGGATGCTGCCCCCCTGCGCGCCACCGCTGGGCCCGGGTCCCTCGGACGTCCCCCGGCCCGCCCCGGCCCTACTCAGTGCTCCTCCCGCGCGCAGCCCCATTGCGCCGCCACCGCCGCTGGACTTGCGCCTCCGCCCTCACCCTCCCCACCCGGGACTTTAACCCGGCCGGGCCGTACCATTCCTCGCAGGCCGGCGGGGGCCCGGGTCAGGATGCCTTTCTCCCCAGACCCGGCGGTGGTCCGGTCCCATCCCGGCACCCCACAACCCGACGTCGGCTCGGCTCGCGGGGCGCTGCGGAAGCCGTGCGGGGCTCCGGCTCTCCGCTGGGGGGCGCCTCGTCCTCTCCCCTGTGCCGCGTGGAGTCCCGGCAGTGGAAGCGCCCGGACCGGCTGACTCAGGGTGAGTCTGCAAGTCGTGGGCCTGGAGAGCGCCGGTGACGCACAGTCCGGGGTGACTCAGGCCCGCGGGGTCGGGGTGGGGACAGGGGGGCGGTGACTGAATCTATGGAGCGAGGATGAGTAGGCAAAACCGCGATACTTGGCCGCCCGGCAGTCAAAACCCTTTGGATAATAGCCCCGGAGGTGACAATAATAACCACAGTGACAGTACGAATCTGGAGCTGTGTCAGACACTGTCCTAAACACTTTGCATGTACACCAACGTGCTTAAACCTTGAAACAATCCTGCAAGGTAGGTAGGATTATGATCCCCTCTTTACAAATGAGGAAACTGAGGCACAGTTATTTGTCTAAGCTCGTGGAGCTAGGAAGTGGCGGAAGCAGGGCTCCAGGGTGCGCCCCCTACCCCACCGCTGGTTGCCTCAGGTGCTGCAGAAGTCACTGTCACAAGAAGCCTTCTGGAGTCGTGCTGACAGTGTGTGGGCAGTGCCCTAAAGTTCCACACTGTCGCGCCAAATCCTGACAGCACCCCCGGTAATTATGGAACCGCGTGTCCAAGGTGCAGCAGCTGAAAATGAAAGTGGGGTCATCTGAGTCCAGAGCCTGGGGCCACTTAACCACGAACACCTGCTTACAGATGGGGACCTTGACCCTTCAGCGGATGGTGGCAATGACTTAGATGCAGGCGTGCTGACTGCCAGCCCCATTCTCCTCTGTTTAGAGCCCCCTGTTCCCTTGGGCCCACGTTCAGCACCCAGTGTCCTCTGGGGCCAGGGAGAGGTAGGCAGAGGGTCTGGGTTTAAATTCCAGGTTTTTATCAGCATCTGTGTGAACATGGGAGCTTTGGCACAGGTTCTCATTCAGCCAGTCCCTAGCTGTGTGGTCAGAGGCAAGTTGCTTAACCTCTCTGACCCTCAGCCGTCTCTTCTGTAAAGTAGTTGTGGGGAGATTTGGGAGACAGTCAGAGATAATGGCTGGTGGACGGCAGGGTAGGGGGAGTAAATTAGTGCTTAGTGGTTGGCCAGGTACATGGTGGTTTTATCAGGAACACCCAGAATGCTTAAGGAGATGTTATTTTTGACTGAGAGCGTCAGGAAAGGTTCCCTGGAGGGGGGCATTCAGACTGGACAATGGTGTGGTCCTGGGGAGGGAGAGGGAAGAAGCAGGTGATGGTTTAGGGTGTAGGCTCTGGAATCACTCGCATGGCATGGATTTGAATCCCGGCTCTACCACCACCTACCAGCTGTGGTATCTGGGGGCAGGGGTGGTTATTCAACTTCTCTGTGCCTCAGTTCCTTCCCTGAGTTTCCAGGCCGAGTAAGTGAGAATAGCACGTTAAGTGTTTAGAAAGGTTCCTGGCCCTAGAAAGGACTGGGTGAAAGGCAGGTATGAAGGACATTCCAGACCCAGGGTCAGCTTGAGCAAAAGCAGGGAGGTGGGACAGTGGCTTGGTTGTCCTCCTCACCCTGACGGGCACCTGCAAGGGGAGTGCGTAGTCACCCTCTCAGCTGGGGAAAACCAGGAATGGTACCCACTGGGGGGGCGGGGCTGCAACATGAGCCAGTTACTGACACTTTCTGAACCCCGTACAGAATGGGGTAATGCTGCCCATCGCTCCCAACTGTTGTGAGTGTGAATTGAGAAGATGTATATAATAAGTGCCCAGCGTGTGGCCCCCATTTTATTTTGAAGATCACTCATGTTGGGTTCTTAGTCTCTTGCAAACCACCTTAGAATACTGAGGCCCTCAAAATGTAAGCCCTGTGAACAACTCAATCATACTTTGTTTCTGGAAGTAGAACTGACACCCATACCTCAGCCCCAGAATTACGGAGAATTAGAGGATTTCATCAAGAGGGAAGTTGTCGCTTCTAGAGCCACTTCCTCATTACTTCCTCAATAAGAAGAGGCAGGAGAGCAGCATCTGGAATGGAAAAAACAGGGATTTGACCTGAATCTCTCACTGTGGTATGACCGGTGAGGCCCCACTCCTGGTGTCAAGTTCTATATGGTAAGATGCCTGTGGTTCAGCTCAAAATGCCTTAAATGTTAATTAAAATTTGTTTATTTCCAAATATGTTTGGAGGTAGGTGTATCCATGGTTGGTAAAGTAGTTGATCACTGTCGTCAAAGACCCAGGTTCTTTCCATCTTTTTGTACTGCCATTTCCCATGTTCTGGTTTTTATTCTCAGGCTTTCCCCTCATGGTCCCGAGATGGCTGCTGTGGCTCCAAACATCACATCACATCACTATAAAACAACTTTTAAAGGTAGAAGTTAGGATATCCCTTTGTGCCTCTTTTTTTAGGAATGAAGAAACCTTTACTGACCGCTGTGTCTACCCTTCTACCCCCTTGCCAAGGAGACTTTTCCTCATTACTCATTGGCAAGAATTATATAACATCTGTGCCTTAACCAATCCCTGGCAAGGGGGGTAGAGTTACCAAGGTAGGCTTAGCTTTACTCTCATTCACCTATGGGCTTAAGAGGGTTTGCCTTCCACCGAAGTTCATGGCCCCTGATCTCTGAACACAGCTGGCAAGGCCTGGTGGCTGCCACCTCGTTTTCCTGTGCAGAATCTTCTTTCTCCACTCCCAAGACTGTGTGGTCTGTGGGCCAGACCCCATTGTCAGGGGCTGGGGGAGGCAGCAGAAAGAAAGGAGGTCCTGACCGGGCCTGCCCAATCAGCAGTTGCATTGTATTGGCCCACCTGCCTCTAAATCAGTGAGACTGAGACTCCAACGTCTTGTTGGGTTTCATATAAGGTGCCTTCCGCGGGGGCTAAGGTACATCTGGAACTGGAAGCTGGAGAAGTTTTGACACATGCGCAATATCCTTTTGTTTTAGTTTGGATTCTCTCAGAAGGCGACCCTGAGATAGAAGCTTGTGAGGATGTAGTTTCTTTGGGAGATGTTCTAGTTATTATCGCTGTAAAACAAACCGCTCCCAAATGCAGTGGCACAAAACAACTGTTTTATTATCATCACGGATTCTGGGTCACGAAACCAGACGGGGCACAGTGGGGGCTGCTCGCCTCTTCTCTGCAATATCTGGGCCGTCAGCTGGGAGGTGACTGGATAGCTGGGGCTGGAATCATCCGGAGGTGACTTCATCCACACATCTGGCAGATGGTACTGCCTGCCAGCCGGAACAGCTCCACGTGGCCTCTCCACGTGGCCTGGGCTTCCTCATAGCATGGCGCCAGCTTTCCAGAGCTGCCGCCCCAAGAAAACCTGGCAGAAGCTTCATGGGCTTTTCCAGTCTGGTCTTGGAAGTCATACGGAATCATTCCTGCAGCATTCTATTTACAGGAGCTGGCACAACCCCAGCCTCTCCCCCCAGGCTCAAGGGACAGGACAGAGACTCCACCTCTTAATGGTAGAGTAGCAAGGTCGTAAAAGAGCCTGTGGGTGGGAAGTATTGATGTGACCATCCTAGAAGACACATCTGTTGTAGGAGACGATCCCAGGAATGCCCGGGGGGGGGGGAGGTGGCAGTAAAGGGCACAGTGAGGAGCAGGTTAACATGGCGGGCAACCAGGGCTCACTCTTCCTGGGGACTCTGAGAAGAACATCACATATCACCTGTCAGTCGTCACTGTCCCTCTGAGGAGCAAGGGGTGAGGGTAGGGCTGGGCCTTTTTTATTCACTGACTCCTGTCCTTTATTGGTTGAGGGTGGCCTGAGGCTGTTAAATCTTTGCCATTTCTGGGCTGCGCAGCACTCAGACTGAGCAAGCATCTGCGGGCCCAGAGGATGAAGCTGCCTGCTTACAGTGGCCTCAGAGTGGCCGAAGGGGATAAGGGGCAACCCTAACAATCTGTCCTCCCCATCCCGCTTCTGGGCCCCCCGCCCCTCCCCTCCTCTTTCATTTCTGACAAAGAATCTGGTCCCTCAAGCATTCACTTGGGTATGCGAAAGACTTCTGAGTGTTTGGGAGACAAAAGGATTTCTGTGCCACAAAAGGAACATTAAAATATCGTATTCCCCTGCCCCTAAAATGCTCTAGTCCATTTCCACAGCTTGGCTTACAGGGCTCTGCCCTGCTGCTTGGTGCCGTTCTTTCTGTTTTTTTTCTCCCATCTCCTCTATGTCACCTCTGCCAACCTGTAAGTTCCTGTACTTATTTTAGGCAGAAAGTTTGTCTCTTTCTTCTGCAGCTTCAGTGCCTGCTATCCATCTCCTTGGGGATCTTGAGGCAACTTTGCACTTAAACCACTTCTCCTCATAGTCACAAAATGACTGCCAGTTCCAACTGGGACAACCTCCTTCTTTGTCCACGTCTTAGCTTAGGCTGCTATACCAAAATTCCATAGATCTGTTGGCTAAACAACAAACACTTATTTCTCATAGTTCTGGGGGCTGAACGTTTGAGGTCAAGATGCCAGCAGATTTGGTGTCTGGTGAGGTTCCACTTCCTGGCTCTTCTTGCCGTGTTCTCACATGGTGGAAGAGGGGAGAGAGATCTGAGAGCCCTCTGGGGTCTCTTCTTATAAGGGCACTAACCCCATTCATGAGGGCTTCACCTTCGTCACCTTAAACACCTGCCCGAAGCTCTACCTCCACGTGCCATTATATGGGAGGGCTAGGATTTCAACATATGAATTTTATCGGGACACAAACATTCAGTCCATGGCAGTTCACATCCAGGAGAAAAGAAAGAGAACCTGTCCCCCAGCGATGATGGAATTAAAGCTTTTCCCCTCAGTCTGATTGGGCTAGCTTGAGTCACATGACTACCTGGGATTAACATTCTCCAGGGACTAGCTATGTGCTCAGCTGCTTAAACATGGGGGCTGGAACCTGTCAACCCACTGGGATACTGTGATTGGCTTAGAGGAGACCAGTCAGCCACCACACAGGAGTCAGCCTCTTCTGAGGCATCTGGATGGGTTAAGTGATGGGTGGGGGTCTGAAAGGCTGCTGAGGAAAGGGTGGAGCAAAGGCCTGAGTGTCAGGGACAGGTGACCTTGGCACAGCGTTGATTTCAGCCTATGCTGTGGTGGGAAGGTTTATGCAAGCCAGGGCTCACCTAGCGCTGCCCATTCCCCCACCCAAGCCCCCTGTGCCCCCACCTTTCCCATCCCTGAGGGAGCTCTGCCCACACACCGGCACATTGCAGAGGTGCTAGGGTGTTCGCCAACGGAGGTGGGAGCCGATGAGGAAAGGCCAGCCTCCACTGTCACAGGTAGACATGCCAGACCGTTTGGGCCCTTCCGGACCCCTCTCAGAGAGCGGTAGTACCCAGGCCCAGTGTTGCAGCAGCCTCGCTAACACCTTCTGCCTCCTTCTTCTTGCCCCTCACTCCTGCTTCCCGGGACCACCTCCCAAGGAAACAGCCGCACTCAAGTCTCAGGCTGCTGTCGGGGAACCCAAACTAAGGCAAAGGGGGAATGTCACAGGTCATCCCAATGGGTCTATGCCTTGCCTGGGTTAGAATCGCACGCATCTTGTTAGACGTGTGACCTTGGGCTGGCCACCTGTCCGTGCCCCAGTCTCCTACCCTGCAAAATGGCCATAACATGGCGCCTCGTTTGTAGGGTTGTTGGGAGAATGAAAAGAAGTGAGGTAGGTAAAGCCCCTAGAACAGTGCCCAACACATTGTAAGTGCTCAGTAAGTGTGAGTGGTTTGATCACATTCAGGGGTGCCCAACCTTCTGGGGTCTCTGCGCCACACCGGAATAAGAAGAGTTGTCTTGGGTCACACCTTGAATACATTGTGACATAAAATCACAAATACATCTCATACTGTTTTAAGTAAACTTACGATGTTGTGTTGGGCCGCACCCATAGCCATCCCGGGCTGCTCGCGGCCCGAGGGCCGCAGGTTGGACACCCCTGTATGAATAGATCTTCCATGCCTGCCCTTCTAGACTAGCCTTGATGTATTAGCCAAGACTGGCTTGCAAGTGAAGAGAGCTGATGTGAATTAGCTTAATGAAAATGGGAACACTCGGCTACTCCCTTTCCTGGGGGGTGAAGTGGGGCCTCGGGGCTGGAGTGGCTGCTCCATAGTCACTAGGGGCATGGGCCCTTTCAGTCTGCAGCTTCATCATTTTAGAGCAGGGTTTCCATTCTCAGGGCCACCTTCTGGTTCAAGATCGCTGCTGACACGCCAGCCTAGAAGGAGGGGGAGAAACAGAAAGGATATATGACTTCCTCCTTTCCAGAATGCTGTCTCACAAGTTTCATATAATACTATCTCTTGCAAGTCATTGGCCAGAATGTGGTCACATAGCCACCCCTGGCTGAAAGGGCAGCTGGGATATGTAGTTTTCATTCAGTGAAGCCACATGCTCAGCTAAAACTGGAGTTGTTTTACTAAGGAAGGAGAGAATGGAGGTGCATAAGTAGCTAGCAGTCTGAGCTAGGGCTCTCAAGTTACAAGTCTAATGACTCAGAGAAAGGGAGACAGAAAATTTCCGAGTTCTAGTCAGATGACCACATCTGAGCCAATCAGCCGTGGCTATTAGGGACAGAAACATTTTTTAAAAAACATAAGCAACCATAGTTGATTATGACTTAAATATATGTTGTTTATTAAAAAATAATTACTGGTCATCTGCTCTTGGCTGGACTGCTGTGCTAGACCCAGGGGATTTAATGATGAGCAAAAAGACACTTCAGTTTCTACCTCGTGAAACTTACAGTCTAGTGGGGGAGACAGAGGTGACCAAACAATCACGCTGATTGATGGAAAGGTGTACATCGATGGTAAGTGCTGGGAACAAACAGCGTGTGGTTCCCGAGGAAGTGACTGCCCCGCTGGGAGAGGAAGGGTGGTGACGATGGCTCTGTGAATGGAGTACGTTACTAGTAGAGAGAGCAGCTTGTGCAAGGGCCCTGTGGCGGGAGGGAGCAACATTGCTGAAAAGAGGCAGCAGGAACTCAAAGAGCAAAGGGCACTGGTGGAAGATGCAGCTGGAGTGATGGAAGGAGCCAGACCAGGTCGTGCTTCAAAAGCTGCCCTAAGCATGTTCTACTTTTCCCACACACAGTGGGAAGTCATGGAAGTGTTTTGAGCAGAGAATAGGGATAGGAGTGACATGATGAGATCTGCATTTTTAAAAGGATCCCTGTGGCTGCTGTGGAGAGACATGGAAGGTGTGGGAGGCAAAAGGGGTCCAGGGAGATCAGTGAGAAGGCCGGTCCATTTGCCCAGGTAAGAGATGATGGCAGGTATGGACTAGGCTGGAGACTGAGAAGACAGAGAGGAAAAATCAACAGAACCTGGTGATGGGTTGGATGGGAGGGTGGGGGAGACAGGGCTGGGAGAGAGGACTTCTGGGCTTCGTGGCTGAAACTAGATGGGTGCTTGTGTGCCATTCACGGAGGTGGGAAACCCTGGAGGAGAACCAGATCGTGGCTCCAGACCTGGGCTGGTCTGTGGTGCCTCCGGGACATTCTTGTGGAGGTGGCCTGCAGGCAGATACGGATTTGCAGCTCAGAGAGGAGGTTGGAATTGGAAATGTAAATTTGTGAGTCATGTGCATGTGGTTGGAAATGGAAGCCAAGGGTGTAATGAGATTACTTCCTGAGAATCTGCAGTGAGAAGAGGGGTCTAGGAGAGAGCCTTGAGGAGCACAAACTAGAACGCAGGGCGGAAGGGGAAGTAGGTTCCTTCCTCCGGTACAGGCTAGGTGGAGCCGCCAGACAGGTAGGAGGAGAACCAGAGGGTTGCACCATGGGGATCTTTGAGAGAATTGTGGAAAACAATCTATATGGATATTCCGGTTGAGGTGCTCTGGGCTGCAGGCAACAGCGACCTGGTCCAACGGACTTAACCAAAGAAGACATTCGCATCACTCACCACGAAGTGCAAAGGCAGCACACTGAGTGGGCTTCAGGGTGGCCTTTTCCGTGACTCCCAGGCGTCATCAGGGACGTGCACTTTCCCCATCTCTCTGCCCTGCCATCCAGGTTGTGAGCTTCGTACTACCAACCAAGGCTGGTTCCCTTGGTGGTCATGAGATGACACGCTTCTTTGTTCATGTCCGGGGGAAAAGAGACCTCATTCACTTCCTTTCTCTTAAGAGAGGGAAGAAGCAAAATTCCCCATAAGCTTCCAGCGAACTTCTTCAATTGGCTAGAATTGAGTCATATACCCATTTCCCAACCCATAGGGGATGAGATTACTCTTGGACCAGTTAAGGCCACCCCTTAAGCTGATGACCCCAAATTGCATTACTCCCAGTCAAGGAGGGAAGGATGGCATAGATGACAGACCTCCACCTGGGCCGGATATACTCCCTTCCCATCTCCCTGTAGTGTTAGCGAGTTAAAACTACATTTCTCAGACTTCCTTGCAGCAAGGGGACTGACAGTGAATTAGGTTCTGCCACTTGGATGTGCTTCTGTGGGGTTTGGGTGGCAGAAGTGGGCAGGGGCCATTTTCTTATTGCCTTGTGTCTTAACTACTGGCAAGATGGTCGTGGAGGTGCTAAGTTTTCCTGTAACATTGTTCCAGGGTGAGCCATCAGGGTGGTAGGAGACAGGAGACAGTTACAGAGGCAGTGGCAGGGACCTCTAGATCCCTGGGTCCCCCCTGCTGTGCCAGTTCTTGAACTCAGGAGGGCAGCCCCCTGACCACCCCCGTGCAGTTGTGGAAGGGGCAGCGGCTCCCTTCGTGGGCCAGTTCTGTGGGGTGGGCGGGGTCCCAGCTGAGGGCCTTCAGCCCTTGCAACAGTTTTTTTTTCAGCAGCTAATTCCCTGTGTTAACTTCCTTCCACTTGGAAGAGATTTAATACAGGAATGAGATGTTTCTAAAATGCTGAATGAGAGTGGGTTCTGTTCCCTGGGTTTGAAACAAATGGGATTGATGCATCAGCCGCTCAGGTGCAGTGTGTAGTAGCTGCAGAAGACGCGTGTGGACAGCTAGGGAAGGCAACAGGTGCCTCCTCCCCTCACAATCCCCTTGGGGACTCTGGGGGTTCCCACACTGCTGTCATTGCCGGAGACTCGCCCAGCGCCCAGCTCAGGGTGCGGCTGCCTGGGCAGAGTGTGTGAAGGGAAGGGCGGGCAGGCACCAGGGGCTAGAGGTGCACAGGACGAGGGTCCCAAAGTTGAGTGCACTGTGTACAAAAGGAGGAAACCTGAAAGGCAGCCTGAGAGGCGAGGGGTGAGAACCTCCAGCCCCTGCCCCCAGCCTGGCAGTCGCCCCCCGAAGTGCGCAGGCCCCACCACCCACCACTCAGTGCATCCGCGTGGAGGGCTGGGGTTTAGTGGCCTGGGATTGGTGGCCCCCGGTTTTGAGTAGGGCAAGGGCGGATTTGTGTTTTGAGAGCTCACCGAGACCGCTAGCACAGAAGGTGGACTGGTCGTGGCTTCCTGAACTCTTAATGACAGGTAGCCCGTGACCTCTAGCGGCAGTTCATTGTTTTTGGACAACTTTCAGCCAAAGTCAGCTTTTTTTGCAAGCATACCCTTGCTACTCGTGTGACCAGGAGGGCTGGCCAGAGACCTGGCCAGAGCAGGAAGGCGTGTGGTGGGGAAGAGTGCGGGGGCTGCGAGCTGGCTGTCCAGGGGCAAAGCCGGCTTCCAGTCTGTCTGGGAGGTGTGATCAGAATTGGGGTTCTTCAAGCCGAGGCACATTCCTTCCCGTTAGTCACAGGCTCCACCATTCCCCAATGAATTCCCCTGCTGTATTCACTTACGTCATTAATCCGGCTCTTGAACTCTTTGAGTGAGCGACCCCAGTGTTTGAGGACTATTTAGGACTGAGGGTGCCTGGAATCTGTGGAAGTCACGGGACCCCTGGGTGTGTGCGACCCCTGGTGGCAGCTACAGGCTGGTCAGGCTACAGGGAGGGAAATGGAGTAGGAAAAAATCCCTCTACCTCTCGGCACTTTCCCGCCCCCCGCCCCGTCCCCGCCCCCGCTCCCGCCCCAAACACAAGGTCTAGAGGCGCTGATGAGTGGCCAAAGTCCCTTTAATATCCCTGAATTGCGTTACAAGTAATACTGCCGGAGGTGAGGGAAGAATGGGGGTTCTGGGTCAGGAGATGGGGGGAGGAGAGAGGGGGAGCGCCAAGCGCTCATACAAAATATGGCCAAAAGGCTAGCATGCATGGAAAATTATTGCTGTCGGAAGTTCCTATTTACAGGGTGAACACCCTCCGTAATTGCTTCTGCGACGCCTTTTCCTCCCCCATCCCTGCCGCCTTCTTTCCGGGGTGGGCCTGGAGTCAGGAAGCCCTAGAGAGGTGGCCCTACTCCAGGGTCCCCTCCAGTCTCCACCCTCCTTTGTGGCTGGGGGCAGAGGGGGAGGGCTGGAGACCCCAGGACTCCTGTCCCCGAGGTGGGCGCCTAGCGATGGGGCAGAGGCGTGTGCTTAAAGCCGAGAGGGCCGGCCCCGTAAGCGCGGAGGTGTGTGCTTCTGTCCTCGCCCGGGCATGCCAAAGCGCGGCTGGGGAGGTAGTGGCGGCCATCGGGGAGCGACTGGCAGCCCCAGCCCCTCTGCCCGGGAGAGTTGCATAGACGTGGCCGGGAGGGAGCGCTCCTCCCGGGGAGCGAAGCGGGAGGGAGGCCCCAGAGGGGTCCGGGGCTCAGTCGGTCCCTGGAACCTGGGGTCCCTCGAGAAGAGGAATCAATAGGAAACAAAAGAGGAGGCTCCTCTCTCCGGCTCTCCCTGGAGTGAGAGTGGAAGGCTCGGGAGGGTGGGGACCTGCCCCATGCCTGGACCTCCTGACACCTCCCCCCACCCCCAGTTGAGGGTCAGCAGGCCAGCCTCCCATTTTTGTGCCTCCTTCCCCAGTGAGTTCAGGCCCTGATGAGGGTGGGGCTGCACTCTCACTCCCCGAGACGGGGTGGGGTGTGGTGGGGAGGACAGCCCTCTATGGCCTTTGCTGTCCGTCTCCCTGTCTGGCTCCCTGACCCCCCAGTCCAGCTGGGGAAGCCAGACCGTCCCTGGGTGAGGACAAGAGATTAAATATAATAATAAATAGATAAATAAATAAATACACAAATAAATAACTGGGGAGGCCCAGACGGACAGGGGAAGGGCATTTGTGAGGTGCCCCAGACCTCCCTGCAACAAATAAGGAGGGTACCTGCAGTCCTAGGGAGGGAAAGTGCTCGGAGAATCGGCATTGGGCAGCTTGAGTCTGGAAACCCAGGGAGAGGCTGTCGGGGTGAAAGAGCGGCTTCTTTAGGGGATGGGGCTTGAACTGCCCCTGAAGTCTGCCCCAGGTCATGAGAACTCTGAGGGGTGAGAGATGCTAGAGGGAAGTGGGGGTCTGGAGGGAGCAGGAGGTGGTTGGGAAGGACCCCCGGGATGGAAGAGGGTGGGCGGGCGATTGTGTGTGAATGTCTGGCCTAAGGCCCGGGTGTGGCGGGGATGAGGGCTGACACCTACAAAGAGACTCCCCGAAGAGGCCAGAGGGATGGCCGGGCGTTGGAATGTGGCTTAGGGGCTGCAGGCCCTGCATCCGAGTGCGGATGGGAAAACGAAGGCAGGCGTGACCGTCAAGGGCAGGTTTGAGCCTTAGACTGGGGCCTCCAGTAGAGGAGAGGTCGCGGCGACTCAGCTGAGAAGTGAGAGGAAAGGTCTGAACGCTGGAAGGGGAAAGGCGCGGGGTCTGGGCGGGAGAAAGTTCCGGCTCTGAGCCCCGGGAGGGGCGCGGACCTGGTGCCTGAGTTGGGAGCCTTGAGGGGGCGGACAGGGGGTCAAGGTCCGAGCGTTGCGAGCCGGAAAGGACACACTGGTCGGGATGCGCTGGGGAAGACAGTGCCAGGAGAGCTGTGGGTTTGGGACTGGAGAGAAAAGTTCTGGGCTGGGAGAGGGGACGCCACGAGGGTCGTGGACAGGGAAACGCAGCTGGGGGGGTGGAGAGGGCACGGGTAGGGGGCCCGGGGCGCGTGGAGAGCGAGTTCCGGGCGCGGCGGTGGCGCGGGAGGCTCAGCTGGCGGGGCCGGCTGGGGGCGGCGGGGGCGGCTCGGCTCCCTTGACGCAGGCGGCCTCGCAGTGCTTGTGGAGGTAGGACTTGAGCGCGAAGCTCTTGTCGCACTGGCGACAGCGGTAATGCTTGAAGGCCGAGTGCGTCTGCATGTGAGCGCGCAGGTTGGAGCGGTCGGCGAAGGCCTTGCCGCAGTGCGCGCAGCCGAAGGGCTTCTCGCCCGTGTGCGAGCGCATGTGGCCCTGCAGTAGCCAGGGCCGCGAGAAGGCCTTGCCGCACACGCCGCACTTGTGGCGCAGGTTGTGCGTGAGCACGTGCATGGCCAGCGCGGGCATGGACACGTAGGCCTTGCCGCACGTCGGGCACTTGCGCGCCTGCTGGCTGTCCAGGCTGCGGTGCGTCTGCTTGTGGCGGCTCAGGTTCGAGGACGTGGCGTAGGTCTTGCCGCACTCGGCGCACGCGTGCCGGTGCCCACCGCCCGCAGGTGCCCCCGCGCGCCCCGCGCGTCCCCCGGCGCTCGCGGCGTCCCCCGGGCCCCCCGCGTCCCCGCCGCCCCCGCCCCGCCGCCGCCGCGAGCGCCCGTCCGAGATGAAGAAGGCGTCCATGGAGTAGCTGTCGGTCACGGCCGCCTCCCCGCGGAAGTAGCGCGCCGACAGGCTGGACTGCGGGCTTTCGGGGTCGCTGTACTCTTCTGGCGCCGCCGGCGGGTACGGGGGCTCGGCGGGCGCCAGCTCCAGGCCTGGCTTCTGGTCCACATCGTAGCTGCTGGGCGGAAGGCAGTGCGGGGCGTAACCTGGGGCGGGGGGGCGAGAAGGGAGCGGGAGGAAGGTGAGGTGCGGAAGAGGGCTTCCCGCGTGGGGCAGATCACTCCCCAGGCCCTCCAGCTCTTGGAAGATGATGGCTGCTGGGAAGGCAATGGTCGCTGTCAGGCATCTTTGCTCTTGGTGTCAGGCTCTTGGTGCTGCGTGGGTTCAAATCCTTTTTGCGTGGACTGCAGTCAAAGTAATCCTCACCCCACCCTCCTGGAGCAGTGTCCCCGCTCTGTTCTGCTGGGTTTGTTTTCCCTAGCTTGTCAAGTGCTTGCAGTCATACGCTCTTATTTTTATTACACCCACTTTACAGGTAGAGAAACTGAGGCACAGAGTCTCAGCCCACCGCTTAGCCAGGTGATGGAGCCAGGACTCAAACCTTGGCAGCCTGAGGCCAAAGCTCATGCTTTCTCTGTTCGGACATTATTCTGCCATTCTAGTTCTGTAACTTCCCTGAATCTGTGTCCTCACGTACAAAACAGAGCTTATAATCGGACACTCCTTGCCCGGGTTTTGGAAATTCTCAGGGAAGTGGTGAGTAGAACCACGTATTAAGCTTGTATTGTGCGCCTTCCCCAGGCTGACTCTCACAACGGTCACAGACCCTACCAAGCAGGTGCCATTATAATCCCCGTTTTCCATGTAAGGAAATTGAGAAAGAGAGAAAGGGAGCACACAGTAATTGCTATATAAATATTAGCTATTAAAATTGTGCATTTTACTTGCTCAAAATAGTGATTTCACTGAAGATTATTTAATTGTCTGCCTTCCTCACCAGACGAAGCTTCCCAGGGACGGATCTGTGTGCCCAGCCTCTGCCTGGCCCAGAAGAGGTATGTGATGGGTAGATGTTGCATGAATGGATCACAAACCTTGTAGACGCCCCCCCACCCCGCCCCGTCCCCGCCCCTGCCCCCGGGGTTGCTGGGGGATTTCAGGCCAAGTGAGTGGCATGTAATAGGTGCTCCAGGAAGGGGACTTCCTTGTATTGCTCTGGAACCTGCTTTGCTCCCTGCTCCACTAGATGCCTTCTGATGTCTGCCTGTGAGAATTCACCTCCCCCTCCGCCTCCTCTTCCCTCCTTTCTAGAGTTGAACCAGAAATCCTGTCCATGTTGGGTTTGAGTGACTGGTGAGTGTGCAGGTTGGGGCTCTCCCAGGGGACTCCACGGTGGTTTCCCAAGAGCATGCCCCCCACCTTGCCTCCCAGCGCCTAGCATGGTCTTAGCACTCTCCCTGAGGACCCTGGGACCGGGGCTCCCGGGAGCGTTTCTGGCATGCGTACACAAGCTTATCAACCTAATACTGAATTAACCAAATGTTTCCACTGTCCTCCGCTTCCAGAGAGCAGTAGGGTTTAGGCGCCCCTTGCCTCTCATCTGGCATTTAGTGTGGTCACAGGGCGAATCTGTGCAGACTATCTGCCAACTGCGAAGACAGGATGTACCCTTATTTTTACCTCGGTCCCTTCCACCGCTTGCACAGGACCCTCTGCACATGGATGTGATTGGGGGTTGTCTGGGTGGAGGACTCGGTAGGGAGGGGCTGTGTGGTCAGATGCCGACAGGGCCGTGGTGGTAGCACTTTTTTAGTGGGGGAGGATTGCACAGCCTCTCAGCACCCCATTTCCCCCCTCCTGCCTGCCTTCAGGCTGAAGAGTGTCCCACCTCCCACTCCAGGAGTCAGGCCTAGTACTCAAGCCCCCAGTGTTCAGGGAATATTGTGTCAGACTGAGTTAAATACCCAGCCCCTCTCCTACTCCTTCAGTATTTCTTCCCATTGTAATTACTGATGGCAATACTATTAGCTTATATTTATCAAGCACTTGCTATGGGCCAGGTTCTGGGCTGAGTGCTTCGCTTCCATCACCTGCCTCATTGAACCATCACAAAAATTCTTATATTACAGAGAAGGAAACTGGGGTACGGAGTGGCGACGGTACTTGCTCAGAGGATGGAGCGAGGAGTAGAACTCACTGCGTTGCCCCCCAGTTTCCCTACATTGGAGGTCCCCGAGGAGGGGGCGGAGGCTGGGTGGCTCACTCCCTATAACCAGTGGCCAGGCTAGTTGGCATTCAGTATTTGTGAAATGGGTGATAAAGGTTTGCCAGGCCAGCCCGGCTGGGTCTGCTACAGGCTACCCTGCCTGCCTGGTTCGGGGTGACTTGATTCCCTACACAGATTCCAGCTGGGTGTCCTTGAGCAAGTCAGGCGTCTTTGTGTGCCTCAGGTCCTTTCACTGGTTATGGGAATAGAATGCAGTTTTTGTTGGGGGTGGCTGAGTATTCGACCAGTGCCTCGCACATTCCATCCCAAAGGAAGGATGGCGTAAGGGTTAAGCGCACCCATCAGAGCCTCTGCTACCTGGGTGGAGTTCCAGCTTGACTATTCCCAGCTGTGTGATCTTGGACCAACTGCTTGATCTCTCTTTGCTTCTTTATCCCTAGCTGTAATGTGAGGGGTAATAAAGGCATCTAGTTCACACAGTTGTAGCAAGGAGTCCACGAATGCGGGGGTGGGGGGTGGGGGCGGGGACAGTGGGTAGAGGGGATTACAGGAACTACTATAAAGGACACATGGACAAAACCAAGGGGGAGGGTGGAGAGGGGGGAGGGAGGTGGGTTCAGCTGGGGTGGGGTGGAGGGATGGGGAGAAAAGGCATACAACTGTAATTGAATAACAAAAAAAAAAAATTAAAAAAAAATAAATTAAAAAAAAAAAAAAAAAAGGAGTCCACGAATGAACAGTAAGTGAAAAGTAAATAATAACGGATACTGCTACAGGACTTATGTGTCAGACACCCGTTTGGGGGCCTCCCACACATGGATGCATTTCGCCCGTGTGACTCTAGGGTTGTCACCGTGTTACAGATGAGGAAGCTGAGTCACAAGGTAGTTCCGGAACATGCCCAGGGCCTCACAGCTAGTAACTTCGAGTCCGGATTCCAGCCCAGGGCCTGGCACATTGTAAACCCACAGTACGTGTTTGCCGTTATTGTTAAGTAGTAATAACGATCTCCCCACAGGGGTTTCCGTGCTGCAGTTTTCTTGGCGTCTGTCTGGACATACCTTGCTGCTCCTCTCTGTTTCCTCACCCAGGACATGTAATTTCTACTTCATGTTCTGGTGAGAAAACTTCTGGCAGGTAATAGAAGTGCAACGAACCAGGCAGTTCTCACCCAATCTGGGCTCCCTGCCCACAGCGCCCTCTGGCGGTGGCCTGCAGCACTGCAGCATCTTATTCCTGTATCTGGGAGATTCTTTACAGAAAAATAGGAGTACCTTCAAGAAAGGTTGCTCATCTGCCTAAGAACAGATGTGGAATTGCCTTCGGGACAGGAATTTTTGGGGCCACACCTGATGCCCAGAAGCTGTGGAGTTTGCCATGGGCTGTGGGATGGAGTGGGGCTGTTAGAAGGAGGTGGTCTAACTTGCTTTGTGAGCTTGGCCAGGTCGTTTCACCCCTCTGGACTTGGTCTCTAAGGATGAAGGTTGACTGAGATGCTTTGAAGACCCCTTCTGCCTGGTGCTGAATAGATTGCCCAGTGATGCCCATGGTCCTGTCCCTCACCCCCCATCAACCCCACCTCATTCTGCTCAGATCCACTGACTTCCTTAGCTCTGTGACCTCTGGCAAGTTCTTTAACCTTTTTATGCCACCTCTGTATAAGGAAGCTCATAATAGGATTGAATGGATTAATGCATGTAAAGACCTTAGAACAATGCCCGGCACACAATAGCTTCTCAAGCTGTTATAATCGTTATTATTATCCCTTAATTTCCTGGTGACATCCTTCCAGTGGGCCGGAGAGCAGGAGACGCATGAGTGTTTCGCGCACGTGGCAGTTAAGTAACACGCCCAGGGTCACTGGGCGGCCTTGTGCGAAGCACCTTACGTGTCGGGGCCTCAGCTCTGGAGAATTCTTTAGGACGCTCTAAGCCATACCTTAACTCTGTACATGGCACCCAGATGGGTTCTGGGTGCCTTCCTCTGCCCCACAGGTGACTACAGAAGGCTGAGCTGCTGTCCCTCAGCTGCCAGGGTGGGACAGGGCTCTCTTGTTTGGGTTCCCACAGAGGCAGGGAAGCCCAGAGACCCAGAGGGAGGAGACCCGGCTTCCATCCTGGCCCTTGCACTCATACCCTAGATCTGTGACCTCAGGCACGTCACGAAGCCTCTCTGGGCTCAAATGCCCCCATTTTAGAGTAGGAACTAGAGCCATCCCGGCCAGACGGGGTGATGGGGAAGGCTCAGAAACACTGGTGATGTGGAGATGCCGTGTACAGGTCACCTGAGAATGACTTCTGGTTTTCCCTAAGAGTCTCGATAGTTCAGATTGGAGGTCCAGAGTCCGTTTAAAAAAAATCCTCTGCACCCAGAAGAGTGGTGGGAAGGGGATTTTATGAGAATTAAGGTGCTGGACCCTCTCAGAGGCTGTCTCATCTGACTCTCTGACCCGTGGGGGGTGAGCGTGGGGGAGTCTTCCAGCACTACAGGCAGGACTGCGGCTCCTCCAGTTCCCCCTGCACCATTCCCTGGCACTGGGGGTGGAGCGCTGCACTCATAAGCCCAGAGGCCCAGAGAGGGGAGAGGATTTGCCCAGGGTTACCAGAGGAGGTGTTGGGGTTGAAACCCTCCAAAGCCTGTGTTTTTTTCAAAACACCTGAGCAGGCATGGAGACTGGCTCTGGGAGGAAAGATTTTTCTAATCAGTGGGGGTGGTGGATTTCTTCAGACAATATCCGCCAGTTGGCCTGCGTCTGAGGGGATGATGGGGTGTTCAGGGTGGGGAGAAGCTATTGTTCCAGAAAATGCTGCAGCCCCATGTGGATTTTTGTACATAATAATTAATAAAAGTGATGATTGACACTTACAAGCACTTACTGTACACAAGGTCCCCTGTTCAGTGCTTTAATTAGCTTGTGTGTTAGGGAGCGCGATGGGCACTTTTTCTAGGGTCCTGGTTCTGCAGAAACTGAGGCCCAGAGAGGGGCCCTGGCCCCACTCCATCACAAAGCAGATTGAAGTCAGAGCTCCTGCCTCCCAGTCCAGAGCTCCTTTTCTCAGTCTCTCCCAGATTCCCAGGGTCCCAAACTTCCTCCAGGGAACTTCTAGCCCCAATCCCACTTGACTTGTCTTGAGTAGGGCAGATACAGAGAGGGCTGCGTGGTGGGCCAGCTTCCCAGGTGGCCCAGTTTCCTGAGGAGGGCCTAGCCCCGCTTGGTGGTGGGGGCTGGAGGGGCTGCTGCCTGGGTATATTTAGAGCTGCTTCTTGCTGTGCCAGGGCCTCGGGCCTCGAGAATCAGCTCCAGCCAGCTGAGCAGAAAGCCAGGTCTGTCAGCAGCAAAGCGGGATAAAAATAGTTTCTCCTGTCTGCTCACAGAGCTGGGCAAAGGGGCTGGTACCTCCCCCTCCCCTTATTATAGCATCTTTGTTAGCAGTTCCCCGGGCACTGGACCAGAAATGACACCCACCTCCTCCAGGGGCCTGGCAGCTGGTATACCTGCCCACTGGGGAGGGGTCCCTGAGTCCAGATGAGCAGAGGCAGAGTGAGGTTTGGCCCAACACGACCAGGGCTGTAGGGCATGGTGCTGATGACCCTTGACCCAGACCCAGGGAGTGTCTAGAGGATTCCATGGCCCACCTCCACCTCCTGAAATCCCCCATATTCTGGTTTTTCCTGGCCGTGACCCAGTTCCTGCAGCCCACAGGGAGGTCCACAGCTCTGCAGGAATCAATAGGAAAGATTTTTCAAGGGGTCTGGAGGTAGGAGTGGGTGGCTGAGGGTCTTGCATTTCCCAGCACGGGTGGTGGGGCAGCCTCCTGCTCCCTCAGGGGGTCTTGGATAGCCTGTTTCTGGGCCTCCTGCTGGAGACCAGACCAGGTGTCGTGCACAGCATGTGCCGTTGCTTCCCTGGCCCTTGCTTCCTGCCCTACCCTCTCTCTGCCCCAGACAGGTGGAGTCAGAGAGCCCATTTCAACCTCCCTTCCTGCCCGGAGGCTGGCTGTGGTCACTCCAGGGGAGACCACAGCTGGGATGGGCCAGGAGTTTGAGGGGCCTCATCTCTTAGCGTCTCACCATGCCTACCAGAGGCCTGCAGGCTGTGGGCCCCCCTACAATGTAGGTGAAGCACTCACCAGGGAGGTGTGACAGGGTCCACCACTGATGCCCTTGTGACCTCGGGCAAGTCGTGGGCCCCCCCTGGCCCTCGGTTTGCCCCTGTAGGTCAGAGCTAATACCCCCATGTGCACTAATACCCTGTGTGTGTGTGCGCGCGTGGGGAGTCTTGGGGACACATCAATTGCTGGGCCAACATGGGGACTTGATGTGCTCTCCTGCCCCCCCCCCCCCAGGAACCACAGGCTGAGACCGTCCAAAGAGTGGAGGCTCCGCTTGGACCCCTCGTGTACCCCTTACGACCCCAGGCTTTAGGGGAACCATGGGCCCCAAATTTCATATTCCACATGGGCCTTGTTGTTCCATACTCCCGCTGACTAATTCTTAGGAAAATCAGATCTCTGGATCCTTAGAAAGTCAGAGCTGAAAGAGATCAAGTTCAACTGCTTGATTTAATGAGAAGGAAACCGAGGCTGGGGTAGGGAAGATTAATCCAAAGCCACAGAGGAAGTCTAGCCAGCCTTGAGAATGGACCTGGACATGACCTTGGACTAAAAATTGGACCTGGACCCTGAACATTGACCTGATCCCGGATGTCAAAATTTGAACTTGGACATGGATTTGTTCTGAATCTTGGACTGGACCTACAATTTCAGACGATGACCCTGGACCCTCAGACCTAGTCCTAGACCTAGGGTGGGATATAGACATTGGGTATAGACATGGGACCTGGACCTCAGACCTGGACCTCGATGTTGGACTGGACATCGGACCTGGATCTCCGAAGTCGCTGTAATCTGGACCGTGGACCCAGGTCAAGACCAAGGTGCCAGGGGAAGTCATGGTTAAAGAAGACTCAGATGCACTTGCTGTGTGTCATTGGGCACCCCCCCAACCTTCTCTGGGCCCCCTTTGCCACGGAATTGGGCAGCCCTGTTGTATCCCTGCTCCCCAGATGGACTTTCTGAGGTGTGGGGCGGATATGTTGAGGCTTTTCGGTCAGGCTCCTGGGCCTGGCCTGAGCGACTCCCTGGCGCCATCAGGGGGAGTGAGGAAGTGGGCACCGGTGTGATGTGTCAACCAGATAAGCCCCCGGGCAGAAGTAGGAGTGCTTCCTCGGCCTGCTAGCAGGGAGACTTAATGTAGCGGTGGAGGGCAGACAACTGTGTTATTGGATTGGCATTGATCCCTCATCTGCCTGGGTCGAATGCTCTCTGAAGGAGTAGGAGGGCAGGACCAGCAAGGGGTGCAGAGGCAGGGGGACCTGGGGCCCAGCTGGGGCTCACAGATAAGGTATGAAGAAGGTAGGCACTCAGCTGGGGTCCAGAGAGACCACTGCTTTGCAAAGGGTGGGTGGCAGTCTTCTCTGGGATGGTGAGAGTCCACGGTATCCCCCCCCTGGAAGGGAGCCCGGGCCTGTGAAGGGGGGCACTTGGTGGAATTGGAGGGCTAGTTTCTGAAAGGGTTAGGAGGATATGAGTTGGCATCTCACCCACAGACTGAATCTGCGCTCAGAATCACCCAGGAGAGAGGAGGGGAAGGGAGGCTCCAAGGAGGCAGAACACAGTGGAGGAGGGAGGGGAGAAAAAGAGGCATCGTATTGGAGAGGATGGTGAAATTAGATCTGGTCTTCCTTCTTTCCGGAGCTCTGCAGAGCTTTCCCCATTTGGGGGGGCTGCCCCTCCCCTAGGTATGGGTTCTGTGGTTTGGGGGGAGCCCGAAGGCCAGACACGCCTGCTGCACCCTCTGCCCAGCCCATGGAAGCTGAAAAGGACCGGGGCAGGGAAGCAAAGAGGAGCGACGCTCTGTGTGTGTGTAAGTGTGTGGGAGTCCTCCAGGAATTCTCCAGCACTCCCAGGCATTCCCTGAGCTGGGGGTGCGCCTCTTTCATGTGGGGTCTTGCATCTTCATCAGTTAGGAGCCTTTGATTCCCTTGACCTGCACCTTCACAGGCCCCTCCTCACCCCCCGCATTCCCCTCCCACCATCCTTCTGACCCTGCAGCCCTTGCTGCAGGAACGGCTGGTAAGAGGATCTTTCTAATAACTGGAACTATCTCCAGCCCCAGGCCCTCCCTCTCTCCCTCCCTTCTCCTCCCTCCCTGCTTGCCTCCCTCACTCTCCTCACCTCCCCCCTCCTCTCTTTCTCCTTGTTTACCCAGCACACTTACACACGCTGGGAGAGAAAAAACGTCAGCTCAGCAATTTTTCACACTTCCCTCAAACGCTCAGCAAGGTTATTTCCGGCAGAGCAGAGACAACGGACCACTCGGAGCTGGCAGGCTCTCCGAGGACCCTAGCACCCCTACCAACCATGGAATGAGGGAGCCCTAGCTGCCCAGCCTGGCCACACCCCAGGGACGAGAGAGGCCCCTGAAAACAGGATAAGACAGGCCCTGTGTTTCTCGGTCATAGCCAGCTTGAAGGGTCACCCCTTGGTCTCTGGCACCAACTGTCTACTGCAGACATGGCCAAGGCAGCCAGGCCAGGGTGCCTGCCTGCACCGCGGGGCAGCCTGCAAAGACCGAAGCCAAGAAAAATGCCAGGTCTCAGAAACTCTGCCACCCTAGCCAGGCATTGGTTGTTAAATACAGCCCTACAAAAACCCTGACAATGGTCCCCTGCATTCTTTTAGACTCTCGTGCAGGCATCTCCAGGGCCTCCCACATCACACTAGACCTTCATAGAAATGGAGATTGTCAGAGTTGGAAGGATACTTAGTTCATACTATCCAAACTCTTTTACTGCTGGGGAGACAGAGGACCAGCGAAGGGAAGGCACTTGCCCAAGGTCACATAGCAAGCCAGAGATCTAGAGCCAAGGCCTCCCAGAGCTCTGGGCCGGGTATCAGACTATTGGGGCAGTTTTGGGATTCCCATGTGGTCAGGGAGCTGATGCAGAGCCCTTTGGGGAAAGAGCCAAAGATAAGGGCGGTTCTAGGGTGCTGAATCCAGTAGAACCCCTACAGGAGCGCCTCTGCTGATTGCGTTGCTGTGACCCTGCCCCCACCTTTCACTCAGGGGCTCCTTCTAAAGCTTTTTTGGACTGAATTCAAGGAAAGGCACTCCTGCCTTCCTCCTGAGGACCAGCCTGCAGTTTTGGCTGTGCATGAGGAAAGTCTCTGGGCTTCTCTGTCCTCAGCTGGCCTGGGGACAGAACCAAGGGCACCTCAAGGGGTGCGAGCCCAGGGCCTCTGTCTGTCCCCGGAGGGATCCCCATCGCAGCATTGCACGCATTTCAGTTTCTGCCCAGCTCCCAGCACGCACTCCCCAGCCCTGGCACGGCCCCAGGTCCACCCTCTGTCCTGCCAGCACTCAGCCAAGCCCAGCCATGTCCCTGGGCTTCCGTCCTGGACCCCAAGAGGCCCTGGGGTCAAGGAAAGAGGACAGTAGAGTAAGGAGCATGTGGGTGACAAGAAAGGGGGCTGGTTCTCTTGGCTATCTGGGTGAGCCAGGGGCTGAGGTGCCATAGCTGTATTCCTGATCACTCCCTAATTTCTTTGACCTTGATGAGGTCACAGAACCCTTTGCCCAGTGCCCTCTTGCTACCTGGCTTGGCAGAGTGATGGAATGTGGGTGAAGTGCTTGGAAATCCCCAAAGCAGGAGCTCCCACTCTCCTGGGCTCCTACCTTTGCCAGGCTAGCTTCCTCCTCATCCTCAGCCTTCCCCTCTCTCCTCTCCTCTTTTCTCTCTCTCTCTCTCTCTCTCTCTGTCTCTCTCCACCTCTCTCTCTCTCTCTCTCTCTCTCTCTCTCACACACACACACACACACACACACACACACAGAGTCACTCCTCCCCCCCCCCAAAGCTGATGCCACATGTGATGTCAGATTTCTTATTGCCAAAGGGATGCCTCCTCTCCAGACACCTGCCCCGGTGGGGGCCAACCAAGAACGGTTTTGTGATCCCTTTGATGGGTCCACAGAAGCAGTCTTCAGTTCTTCCCCACACCCTCCAGAGATCATCCTGTTCTAGGCCTGAATGACCTCTCTTGTCCCCCAAACCCTTGTCCCCGCAGGAACTTGCCCTGAGAAGAGATGGAGGGTGTCGGGGGTGGGGGACTGAGAAGGAGCAGCAGGGCTGATTCTGGAGGCAGGTGAGAAGCTGGAGTGGGGAGGGACTCCAGCCCAGGGGACCAGGAGTCACTTTTGGGGAACCCCTCCTAGAAATCTCCTCTTCTTCATGGTCCCCAGGACAGGCCCAGCCTTTGGCAGGCATGTGGCTGAGGGTAACAAAAGAGTTGCTGAGAGAGGGGCCCTGAGAACACTTGTCTGGCATCGCCAGGGGGAGCAGGTTGGAAGGGAAGGAGGGCGTCCCAGCTACCCCCTGGGAGCCAACCCCATCTCCCCAGAGATTGGTAGTTTGGGTCCGCTTACCTTCCCCACCAGGGGAGCACACTTAGGTGGCCAGTTTCCTTCACTCAGCCAGGGGGAGGGGACCTTCGGACCGCCTTGTGCATTAGCCTCCCCAGCATTAGCCCTTCACGGGCGCCCCTCTATCTCCTTTCTCTCGCCACACCTCACTCCAGCCCCGTTCTAGGGCCACAACTTTCAGAGTCCGGTCTGGCGCATGGCTTCGGAATGGGCCGACCCTGCGACTTTCCCTTTGTAGGGACCTAGCCCCTGCCCCGCCCGCCGGGCCCTCCGGAAGCCCGGGAGGCGCACGCCGCCAGGGAAGTCTCCTCTCGGGGCTCTCCGCCGGCGCACCCCTCCTCGTAGCCCGAGTTGGTGAGGGCCCGAACCCCCTTCCCTCCACCCCCGCGCCGGTCCCACTCACCGTTGTCCCCGGGCGGCCCCCGGGCGCCAGGCAGCACGTAGGCGGTCTCCAAAGGGTGATAAGTGGGGGCTGGCACCCCGCTGCACTGGAAGCCATCCCCTTTGATCTTCTTTACCAGGAAGGAGCGCGGCATGTTGCGACTGGCGGGGGGCTCGTCGGGGGCACTTGCGTGGGGCCCTGGTGGGGGGAGGCGGCCAGCCGGGCGCGATTGGCTGTCTGCGCGGGGTTTCAGCACTGGACAGCTCCCAGCGGGCGGGCTGGCGGACAGCAGCGCCGAGCCGGCCCCAGTGGCAGCCGCCCGGCTCGGCTCGGGCTTGGCGGCGGCGGCGCGCAGACAGGCGATCGCTGGAGCTGTGCTCAGCACTCCGGCTGCCGGCTTTATATGGGACGCAAGCTGGAGGAGATCAGGTGGTCCCCTAGCAATGGAACTGTTCAGCGCTCTAATCCATCAAATGTCCCCCAGGACAATCGCTCCGCACACGTTCCCCTGAACCGGCGGCGGTGGGGGCAGGCCAGGCGCAGGGAGCAGCGGGCAGGCAGGAGGGGAGAAAGTGAGGGCGAGAAAGGCGCGGAGACAGACACAGAGAAAGAGGAGTATGTATGGGGTGGGGGGAAGAGAGAGAGGAGAGAGAGGAGATCCACGGAGAAAGACAGAAAGAGACATGCAGAGAAAGAGAGACACACTGAAGAGGTAGAAATAGAACCAGAGAGACCAAGATAAGGACAAAAAGACACGAGAGAAACGGAAGAAGGACGGAGATGGAGAGAAGTAGCAACATACACTCACACACCCACGGGAGGCAGAGAGAGACCCAGACACACAAAAAGAAAGCCCTCCAGCGATGCAAAGAAAGGAAAAGTGCGAGAGAGAGGGAGAAGCCCAGGGGAGGGGAGGGAGAGCCTCCAAGCAGGTGGGGTTCAGGCACATGGGGACCCAAAGAAGGGGTGCAGAGGAAAAAAGTGTGAGCTCGCCAGTGGCGACCTTCCTGCCTCCAGTCCTTTCCCTCGCCCTCAATGCTGAAGTGGCCAATGTGGACACTCAGCTTTAACTGGAGGAAGTAGTCCCCCCACTCCAGAGCAGCTTCCCACTGGGAAGCCTCCTATTGGGTTTGGGGTTCAACTTTCTTTTCCCAGAATTGTGGGGGGGGAGCAACTCCTCCACGCCGACGCCTGCCCCGCTCAGCCGGTCCTGTTCCGGTGCCTAGCTCAGGCGGGCGCTGCCAGAGGAAGTGAAAATCGTCCAGTAATTAATTTCCCTGCTGCTGGGGGGTGGTGGTTTTGACACATCCGAGGCTGTGTCTTTCCCTGAAGCGGGGAGCAGACAATAGAGACACGTGGACTGGGAAGGGAGAGGGGGGAAGGGAGGGGGAGCGGGGCTCCTGCTGGAACTCTTCGCAGGTCAGCTTCTTTGTCTCCTGGAGAATCCAAGCAGACCCCCCCAACCCAGTCCAGCCAAAACCTGAGGGAGCTCCCACATCTTGGCAGGACTGAGGAGCAGGAGAGCTCAGCTCCCAGCCCAGAAGCTGCTTGGCAAAGTGCCATGGTGGTGGGCTGGCCTCAGCAGTATGGGATGGCCAGTACGCAGGAGTCCCAGGATGAGACTCCAGGAATGCCAAGATCTCATTGGTCAACAGTGCTCTGTTTGTGGGATGCGAGGCTCAGGAAGCAAGGATGTGCTTTCGGGACCAGGTCATCCAATAGCGGTTGGGAGACTGAGACACAGGGAAGGCCGGGAGGCACCCGAGGTCCCACGATGAGTCAGCAGAAATTCCCAGAGACCCCTGTGATCTGTGGGCATCCCTGAGTTAGGGGCACACACAGTCTTTGAAGGATGGTCTAGAAACCTCAGGATAAAATTGGGGTCCCTGACCTTGCCAAGGCCCTGTGTGACCTGGGGGACCCTGCCCATTTTCCCAGCCATCTTGCCTCATAGGTTGTCTGCTGGGACTTTTTTAAACCTCAGTCAGTGAGTGTGGAGATGACAACACCCCCTGACTCAGAGCACACCCTGTATTCCCTACTCCAGCCACGTGGTCTTCCTTCTGGTCCCTCCGGTTTTCTGCTCTCTCGTTTGCCTTTTGGCCTCCATTCTGTTCAGATTGCCCTTCCCTCCTACACCCCCACATGTCCTCAGGAGGTGGCTGAGGCATCACTTCCTCCGGGAAGGGGCGCCGACTTCCCACACTGTGGACTAGGCCAGCTTGCCCGTTAGCCCCTGAGCTTGATGAGGACAGGGAGTCTGTCCCATCTTGGTCCAGCATATGCTTACAGGGTGTAGTTGTGTACCTCAGTCCCCCCACATTCTAGCCATGGGTACTTGGGCAAATTATTCAACTGCTCTGTGCCTCAGTTTCCCCATTTATAAAATGTCAGTAATGTCACTCTCTCGGGGGTTGTTGGGAGTATTACAGAATCGCTCTGTATAAAAGTCTTGGCATGGTGCTGGCATACAGTAGGTGCTCAATTCATGTGGGTTCTCTATGTACAGTTGTGCCTGGAGCACCTAGGATTCGTGTCTCACATGTTTGTGGGCGAATGTGGAGTAAGTGGTGACTTAGACAGTCCTTGACCCTGATTTCTGGGAGGTGACATTCACTGGTCACTGAACAAGAGAACACTGAAGTCAATCTCCTTTCAGATACTTGCTTAGTGCTGTTACGAATATAAAACTGGGTGGGCAGTGGAGGTGGCGGCACCTTTATACAGGGTGATCAGGGTGTCCTGGAAGAGGTGACACCTGAGCCGAGACTTGAGCATTGAGATGGAGCCAGCCATGGGGGAGGCGAGGAAAGAGTGCTCCTGGCAGAGGCTCCGTGAATTCAAAGGCTCTAAGACAGGAATGGGCTTGGGCCATAGAGGAAGTCATTGATAGTTATTCGTGGTGTATTCACATTTTGGAGTTTGGGATCTGGGGTCTCTGCCCTCAGGGGGTGCCTCAGTTGCATAAATCAGAGAAGTGGGTGCCTGTGAGCTCACCTCTGCCTGCCTGATGGTTCTCATGTTCTAGCCCTCCTACAAAGAGATGGTAAAGCAGAGCCCAGAAACCTTCACAAGACACTGAGGGTCTGTGGTGACTTAGGGACAAAGCCAGAGCAGGACTGTCCCTCATCAGGTCTTCTCACGGGGCGGGATGGGGAGGTAGCATACCCCTGAACTGACGGGCAGAGGCCCCACAGAAGTGATGGGTCCAAGGTCCGCCCTGTAGTGTCAGGCTGAGCGAGAGATCCTAGGTCTCTACCCTCCATGTGGAAGATGGTGTGGGCAGCTTTAGCAGATAAGAAGAAACCTTCAGCCCAGAAGGTGAAGTTCGAAAACACCTGTGGGGGAGGGGAAGGCCTTCAGCGTGGGTGAAATACGCGGTGGCCAGCGGGTTTCATCACTGGGACATGGAGAAGGGCATTCTGTCCCCACGCCTTCTCTGACACCGGCTTCCTGGTTCCAAAGAGTTTACTCTTAGGCCTTTATTTCTCCAAGTCACATCAAATAAAGTCCTCGAGCTGGAGGAAATAGGAGGGGGTTGTGAAGAAGACCTTGGCTGGATGGAGTAGTCTGCAGCCACTAGAAACAGTCCTATGGGGGAGAGCTCGTGGAATCACGAGAGGTGGGGGCTGCCGATTCCAGAAATGCCTCATAGCACGTTAACAAATATGAACCAAAATAAAAAATAAGCAAGCCTGGAAAAGTGGAAGGAGGGTGGTAGGACTATAGGGGTTCTCCCCCTTCTTTTTGTGTTTTCCCAAAAGACCATAAAATGTTTGGGTTCACTGAGAATTTATCTCGAGTACCTGCTGACTACTCCCTTACTTCCTAAGAGACGAAATGGTGAAGTTTTGTAACACATGTCAGGGTGCTCATTCTTCTGACTCTGGGGCAGGTAGCACTGCTGGTGGCAAATTTCCCCAACGGCAGCAATAATTGTTGTTATGTCAACAGCAACATCACCGAGCAGCTCCACGTGCCTGGCGCCGTGCTGAACGCTTAGCCTTCACAGAAGTGGCTTTGCCAGGGGCTTCAGCCAGAGGGGGTTGGAAGCAGCCTGCTCTCTCTTCCAGTCCACGCTCTGCCGTTTCCCGGCTGTGGTTCTCGGTGCCCCCAATGGAAAATGGGGGTGTTTGTAGGGCTTGTCTCCCAACATCGCAGTGATGGTTAAAGGTACCTGGAAAGTGCTTAGGGCAGTGCCTGGCGCACGGTAACTTGACTTGGCAATTGTTGACTATTTTCATTTACGTATCTTCTCTTTTCTAAGCCCCACCACGCCTCGAGGGAGAAGGCTCTTATTATTGGCCCATCCAATAGATGGGGGTAAAATGATGGTTTCAAGGCTTCGCGGTCACTATTTGGAGGAGCTGGGGAGGGTCCTACTGCCTGTCTTCCTGGGAGCAGGGCCTGGCATGATGGGCCAGCTGAGGGGGGCTGTTGGCTCGGCCCCCCTCACGCTATCTTGTTTGCTTCTGTATCTTCCAGATTTTAACCCTGCCCTACCTGTCAAGGAGGGTAGCTACTCGGGTCTGGGTGAGAATTTCAGTGCTGCGTGACCCCAGGCGGCTGGCGGAGCTGCCTAGAGCCCCTCCCTCTGCCTGCCTGTAGAGAGGGCCTGAGGTACCACCATGTCTGCAGGCTTCACTCCATGGTGTCAGCAAGACCTGCCCTGGCAGTCGGGAGCCCAGTTCCAGCCTGGGCTTTCCTCCCCGTGCTTCTCCTTCTGGCTCCAGCCTTCTCATCTGTCCAATGGGTACGGGACAAGATGGTCCCTGAGCTGCTGTCCATGGCCGGTAATTGAATTCTGTATGAATTCCAAGGAGGAGAGTGGCTACAAATGCATCCTCTCCACGCTGATGGGGCTGTTTCTCTGGTGAGCGTCACTTTTGCTGCCCTGTTTCTCCGGGGCTGTTTACCCAGGCCCTTCTCGGAGCCAAAGGGAAGGGGGTAGGAGAAGGCTGAAACAAGCCACTTCCCAGCTCTGCACACCAAGACTCACAGAGATGCTCTGCCTAGGGGATGCGGTGGGCCTTCTGGGATCTTGTAAATGCTGTATTCTCCTTTGGGCCACTTTGGTCCTCTGGGAAGCAGATGTGCCATTGGAGATGGAAGTGCAAAAGATTTATCGCAGATAACACCTGTGAAGGAGACAGGAGCGTCTTTGGCCCAGGGTGCACAGGTCACCAGGTCAGACACAGGTTGGATACCTGTGACGGGAGAGGTGGGAGAAAGGAAGATCGGGTAGGAGGAGCCTCGGGCAGCGGTGCAGCTCTAAGGAAGTCTGGCCAACCCTACAGGGGGCTCCAGTGCAAAGAGCAGTCCCCGTTGGACAGGACGGCCAGGCCCTAGGTTCCTGCTGTGCCCAGTCATTGGCCAGCACTGTCCTGGGGCCCAAACACTGGCAGACTGAGAGGGTGCTGCAGCCAGAGGCTCTCAGTGACTGTGGTCCGTCGGAGAGCCAAGCAGCCGGCACCTCCCCATGGCTGCTGCATGTTTTTCTTTACTTTATTCATTTAATACACACTTACAGCTCTGGGCTCTGTGCCAGGTACTGATCTACACACTTCACACGTATTACCTTAGTTAATCCTCACACTCACTTTTAGGCAGACAGGAGCGTTAGCCCCATTTGGCAGAGGAGGCAGCTGTGCCCAGAGAGGTTAACTTGTCCAAGGTTTCACAACTAATAGGTGGTGAGCCCCAGCCCCATCCTGGTTTGCTCCAGGGGCCGTGCTCCGACCGCCCCCACCTCGCTGCCTCCTCTCCAGCTGCAGAGGCTCCGGAGGAGATTTCTGGGAACTTTTCCATTTTCATTCCTCATGGGCTCAGGAGCTCAGAGCCTCACCAGACTTCCGGGAGGTGCTGACTGGGACGGTTGGGGCCATGGCAGGGTCCCAGATGCTCCTAAGGCTTCTACCCTGCTACTCAGAGTACACTCCACTCCCCTCTTTGCCTGGTTAACCCCTCCTTCCATTGCTCCTTTGCTTGACCCCAGGATCTAGCCCAGAACAGAGATGATGTATGGTAACAAGAACCATGTTTCAAAGCTCAAGGTTATAATAATGTTAGCTGCCATTTATTGAGCATCTATTGTATGCCAGGGGCCCAATCCAACCCTTCACGTGGAGAGGGCCTAACACTATCCCCATTTTACAGATGCAGAAATCAAGGCTCTGAAAGGCAAGGTGACTTGTCCAAGGAGACCCAGCTTGGTGTCAGGATTTGAACCAGGCTGTCTGGCTGCAAAGACTGGATTTTAAACCAGAGTCCCTCTAAGAGACTGGGCGGGTGGGAGAGGGCCCTCCGAAGGGGGTCTCCCTCTCCCTCATCCTTCCCCTGCCAGGGCTGAATGCTCCTCGTTCACTGCCCATCACCTACACAGTGTTGAGCAAATGGTGAGCACTCAATAAATACATCTCTTGAATGAATGAATAAACTAGTGAATGAAAAACCTCCTTGTGGCCCTTTTGGCCTGAGCTTGGGTTGATTTGTCAACCCTTAAGATTTCCCTTTGCGTTTGCAGATAGTTGAGTCCCTCTCCCGATGGCCACAGATCTTGGCATTCCCCCATTAGTGCCTTTCCTTCAAAGTTAGAGATATTCCCGAAGATGCTAACCTCTGTCCCTGACAAGGTCACACCTGAAGCAGCTCCCTAAAACCTCAGAAAGGACAGGTTGAAGGAATCTGATCACCAGGCTCCCTGCAGGCTCTCCCAGGAGACTTGGCAACTGGACACAAGTTTGGATTAGGGGTAGAGGGCTAAGAGGCCCTTACACAGTAACCCCACATTCGAGCAAGTAAGCTGGTTCGGAGTTTGGGCCCGGGCCACCCGGAGCCAAGTTTTAATCCCCGCTCTGCCTCTTCCAGCTGTGCCACTTGGGGCAAGTCACTTTCCTCTCCGCGCCTCTATTTCACCTCCGTAAACTGAGGCCAGCGATAGCACCTACTGAAGAAGGCTGGAAGAGGCCTGGAGCGTAGTTCGCCCTTGATAAATAGAAGCTCTACTTGAACGGCCTTTGGGATACCAGCCTCATCCCGTCCCCACTTCCATTTGACAGTTGGGAAAACTGAGGGACAAGACAGGGAAGCGCCCTCTTTGGGACTTTCAAGCTCCTGCTTGCCAGATTAATAATGGCTCCCTCGCCCCGCAGTGGCCTCTCCTGTTTCCCTCTCTTCTGCACCAGCCGAGCCCAGAACCACCTCTAGCAGATGCTGAGGCGGCTGTCAGAGCTGCAAAGTTGGCATTTCCAGGCTCCCAGGGCTCCTGGAACAGAGGAATCAACCCCTCTCAGCACCCCCGGCTCTGCCTCCTGCTCCCTGCCTCTGCTCGTACACCAGCTGGGACCCATCAGCTTCCAGAGAAAGCCAGGAGGTGGCCCAGGTGTACGGAGGCAGGGGGCTGTCAGTATTGACCTGGGCCTGACCCCAGGCTTGGTGGGTGGACAGACTCCTGAGGAGTCAGAACATCCACATGCCCCCAGTGCACACCTTCACAGCCATCCCTCGGTCTGGCCTAGCTGCAGTGGGGCAGGGGAGCAGAGAAGTTAAAGCTTGGAAGGCCTGGGTTCAAATCCCTCCTCTGCTACTTACTAAAAGTTATCTATCCTGGGCCACCTACCTATCCCTTTTGTACCTCAGTTGCTTTGGCTATCCAATGGAGATGCTGATACTAATGGTACCCACTGCACAGAGCAGGTGGGAAGCAAGTGGGGTATTTAGGATTGCAAACAGCTGGTGCTCCATAGTACCAGCCATTGTTAACCTTGACCCCGGCCTCTTCCTGGGTGATCCAGTTGACCTTGTGGACCTTTTGGCCCCAAGAAGCATCTCCTTGCTGATTCCTGTGGCTCTGATGGTCAAGGCCATGCCGGCCCCTGGTGCTCACAGGGGTGCGTTAAAAGGCCCGCTTGGCTGAGATACCAGATGAACTTACAGAATCCTCACCAGCATTTTGGAAGTGGACAGCATGATTATACCCATTTTATAAAGGAGGACACCGGGCACAGAGAGGTCAAGAGATTACTCAAGGGCACCCAGCCAGGAAGTCCGCAGATTTCCTGAGCACCTTGTGTGTGCCAGGCTCTGTGCTGAAGGGACAAGCACAGTGTCCCACAAGACAATGACCTGCTCTCGTGCAGCTCACATCCCGCTGTGCCTACAGGTAATAAACAAGTAGGTAGATATGCCAGCTTCCTGCTTACAAAGCACTAGGAAGAGAAGTGACAAGGGACAAAGATAGGATAAGTGGGGGTGTTTTACATGGGGGGGGTCAAGGAAGACCTCTCTGAAGAGGCGACTTCTGTGCAGAGTCCAGATGCATCAGGTGCTTGGCTGGGACATGGGATTCATTCTAGCCTTGCTGTGGCAGGTTCCGTCTGAGGTCCTGGAGACCCCAGGACTGGTGGCAGCTAGGGCTCAGTGGCCTGGGTCAGCCTCAGAGTGGGCAATGACCCCCCCCCCCCCCACAGCTGGCCCACCTGTGTGGAGCAGTTAAAAGCACAGGGCAAAAGTGGTAGAATCTCTGAGCCTCACTCTTCTCATCTGTAAAATGGGCACTAACAAGCAAAACACGCTGCAGAGATCCGAGATGATTAACAGACAATCCAGGGAAAGTGCTGAGTGCAGAGCCAGGCCCACCGCAAGTCCTGATCGTGGTGGCTGGAGTGGACTGGTGGCCTTGCTTTCAGCTGCCCAGCACCTTCAAACACCTTTGCCTTATGAGTCCCCTCCTCCCACTGGTGGGGTTCATACTGGCCTTCCCTGCTTCCTCTGCAGCCAGGGGTGGTCACGCAGCCCAGGCTAGCCCTGTGCCATTTTGGCTAGAGTGTGGCCGCCTGTGTCCACTGAGTGTCCAAAAGCAGAAGAGACAATGGTCCAAGGGTCGGCATAGAGCCTCGGTGTCGGCAGCGTAGGCGCTGGCCTTGGGGCGCTGGCCCCAGGCCTGGACTTTGACCCAATTAGGGGCTTTTATTTTCATTTTTTCCGGATATGAAGCCTCCAATCCTGGTTTCTGGCTCCCTTAGATGTTCCTCAAGCACGCGTGCCGCTGGGCATCCTGGATGATTCAGCGCCGCGCTGTCGTCTGGGCACTCCCGTAGAATTCTCTTCCTCAGCCGGAGTAGAACCCACAGGCTCCACCCTTCCGCCCAGCAGGGCCCTGTGGGGATACGAGGCAGACAGTTGTTTCCACTGCTCCGCCCCAGGGCCAGGGGCCTGGGCCCACGCATGTCTGTGCTCTCGGCCCCCAGCACAGTGTGGCTCAGAGGGGATTCTCAGTGCGTGTTCACGCTGTGAGCGAGTACGTGACCCAGATTATGGTTCGCACACATCTGCCCATCCTGGGTGCTTCCCTGACCACGTTCCAGTTTTTCGATGTTTTTCTGGAAGCGTAGGGCCCACACCTGGACACAGAAATATATGAGCAGAGCTGAGCAGAAAGGGACTGTCGCCTCCCTCATTCTAGATATGGGACTTCTAACGACATGACCAGACATTTCAAAAGCTTGTTGGAGGCTGTTTGTCCTGATTACATACATTAAGCTAAAATCGAGTGTTCTGTCTTTAGGTTCCCTCCCATATTGCTGCTAAACCTCATTTACCACCCTTCTCCCATATCTCATTCTCAGTATGGCATTGGCCCCTCACCGCCTCCCCCCGCCCCCCAGCAGACGGCAAATTGACTGCAGCTTAAGAGCCCACTTTGATGGGTTGGTCTCAGTTGCCTGGAGCATGGTGTTGAGGTGGATTCTGGAGCTGAGCTCGGGCTCAGTGGGAAAGACGGCTGTAACTGACTGACGATGGTGCCTTCCGAGGCACAGGAAGGGAATGAAATGCTAGTATGTTCTTGACGTACTTGTCATTCCCTGTCACAGGTGCGCCTAACCTGGGGTCCACAGAAAGAGTTCAGGAGGCCTGTCATTCACTTGAATAGGAAAAGTATGATGTCTTCACTAGCCTGTATCTGAAAGTGAACATTCCTCCGGCGATGAACGCAGGCGGCAGAGCGCAGAGGTTTAGCAGGACCTGTGACTCTGTCCCTAACAGCGATCATAGGGATTTCCCTATCACACTGCAGACGGTCCAGATATCTTGAGATACCATTTACACTCATGATGACTTGGAAATTACAATAGTTATTTGCTAAATCTTGTGTTATATAAGAAAGAAGCACATGTAAATTTATTTTTAATATTTGGTAACTGTTCCAATATAATTGATTTCCCTTGTAATACTGTGTATTTCACTTTATTAGTTTAAAAACATTCTGAGAAAAGGTCCACAGGCTTCACCAGATATCAAAGGGTTCCGTGAACTCTGGCCTGGTCAGGTGTGAGGAGCTCCCTCCCCACGTTTCCAACTTCCCTCCCTTATTGTGGGTCAGGGAGGGGAGCAGCAGGGTTAGATGCAGTCTTCCAGACCAAGAGAAGCCGACCACGCGGCCCACTCCTGGGCCAGCTTCCCCGAGGTGACGTGGGAGGAGATGGACCAGCGGAAGCCTTTAAGGTGATGGAGAAGAGGCTGTGCAGGCTGCTTCTTGACCAAGGTGGACTCTGTTGTGACAGAGTTGAGAAGCTGGTGTTTCCCAACGTGATACAAGGGAAGGAGGCTGGGCCTGGTCCTCCTAGAGGTTGGAGGGAAGTTGTAGCCCCAGGGAGACCTCAGTTCAGCCACCCTTCTGAGCTCAGAGGCCCTGCACTGCAGGAGCCCATTGCACAGGAAGGAAGAGGCCCATGGGAAAAGGAGGCCTCGAACCCCTTCATCCCGTATGTGCAGCTTACCAGTTGTCACCTCATTCATTCACATATTCATTCATTCATTCACATTTAGCGCCTAGGAAATGGTCACTAGGCAAAGGAAGAAGTGTAAGAGTCATTCGCTCCTTCAAAAGACAAAGCAAACAGACAATGACAGCATAAAGGCTCTAGATGCTTCGGTGGGAGAAAGACCATGAGGTCCCTAACCCAGCCCAGAGGGATCAGGGAGGGCTCCCCAGAGGCGGTGACTTTTGAAATGAGTAGGAAGTAACCAGGCTCTGGGGCACTCAGGGAGAGTGTTCAGGAAGCAGGAACAGTAGCATGTGCAAAGGAGCTGGGGAAGAAAGAAGACACTGGACTTACAAAACATTCGATTAGGGGATGGAGGTGGTTAGGGGATTAGGAGATGGCTGGCAGGGTGACACGGGAAGCCTGGAAGCCATGCTTGGACAGTTCCCGGGCTGTGGTGAGGAAGGGTGTGGGCCCCTGCTGCCCCATCTGTCAGTGGCGCTGAGCTGTGACTGCAGTGGCCGGGGGAAGTTCAAGGTCACTGTCTGGGGTAGGGGAGGTGGAGACCATTTCATCAGGGCTGGCAGAGGCCAACTGGGAAGCTGGGCCCCGCGCCTGCCTCTCCCGGCAGCGCCACGAAGGCCCTTCTGCTGCGAAGGCTTGAGTGGGCCCTGTTCCTTTATTTATGGGTTGTGTGAGCAATTTGCTCCTTGCCGGCCGGCTGGCTGGGTGTGCGATGCGCAGATTACTCACGCCCCAGTTGTGGTCCGGCCTCTGCAGGCTGCGGGGTAATGAGTGAGGTAATTAAGTGTAAAAGACAGGAGCGGGCAGGGGAGGGCTGTGGGGTGGGGGGCCAGCAGTCACTAGTTCTTTTCAGGAGCAGGGAGTGAGATAATGTGGGATAATAGCCCAACCAGGCCCTGCCCAGGCAGCCCGGCCTGGGCCGAGAGGTGCCCCCCGAATGGCCAAGACAATTCAGCCTTTTCAGGGAAAATGGCGGGGCTCAGGCAGGGCCCTGCTCCTGGGGACAGCTGTATGGAAATGACAGCTCCTCTTCTTGGTCCTGTCCTGTGCTGGCTGAGCGTGGGGAGCAGGCGCCTTTGGATGGGGGTGAGGCAGAGAGGAAGTGGATGGGACCATGGAAGTGTGACAGGCAAGGCGCGGGGTCCATGAGGGGCTGGGAGACTGAGCCGTGTGGGGGGAGAAGAAGTGTGTTGAGAGCAGTAGGTGAGATCGTTGGTGGCTCCAGAGTCCGCCTCACTGGGTGGGGGCTGTGGCGTGGCCACTGGCTAGCTGTATGACATCAGCCTAGTTGTGCTCCCTCCCTGGGGCTCTGGGAGGCTGTCCAAACAGTCCCTACCTCACAGGAGGGTTTGGAGGGCTGGCAAGATGGTGCACAGCACCTAGCACACCGTGAGTGCTACGTACATGTTCAAGACAGTCAAGTTCAGAAGCAGAGAGCGTCGGTCATTCATTCATGTATTGCACACGTTTTATTGAGTGCTGACCAACCATAGTCTGTTGGTTTCTGGTGCTGGGATGTAGCAGGGAGTAGATCATACGTACATACATATGCATGGAGAAAGAGAGCTCTTTCTGGCAGTAGACTGTCCAATTCCAAAGCTAGAAAGAAGGATGGAAATATGGTAATAGCTGATTCTGGCAAGAATCGTCACTGGATGCTAAGCCATTGTGTGAAAATTTGTTGGGGACGGGATATTGACGTAGTCTTAAAGTCTCTCACCGCAGATAATGTATTAATTGCAAAGGGAAGGAGAGTAGATTTCTGTTGGAGAAACAGGGCAGATGCGACCCAAAATGAAGTGATGCAAGGTAACGTCACCTGTTGCGGGGCAGACTGGCGTGCGCCTCCTGGTAGGCTGCCCGAGGAGGAGCGCGGAGTCGCTCCTGTGGTGTCCCTGCTGAAGATGCAAAACCTGAGGCCAATCGAGAGACCCCATCCGGTAAACTCCAGTGGGAGAACCTTCCTCAGAATAAGTGGCCTGTAATCTTGGTGAGCGTCAAGATAATGGAAGGCAAGGAGAAAACTGAGGGACTGCTCCAGGTGAAAGGAGACAAAAGAGATAAGACAGCTAAATACAAGGAGTGTTTCTGGACCGCTCTTTTGGCTTATTTTAAAAAACACGATCGTGGGGACGACTGACAACATTTGAGTGGCTTCTGAAGACTCGGTGACAGTGATGTATCAATGTCAGCGTTCTGATTTGGGTGATTGTATTGTGGTTATCGCATGGGAGAATTTTCTTTGTAGAACAAAGAAAATTGTTTGTAGAACATACAGACTAAAGTATTGGGGGCGGGTCATGGGGAATTGGATCCACAACTTACAAGTAGTTCAGAAAGAAATCTCTGCACAAAGAGAGAATGATAAAGCAAACGTATTGAAATGTAAACCTTTGGGGATTCTGGGTGAAGGATATCTAGGAATTGTTTGTACGATGTTTATAATTCTTCAAAATAAAGTGAAGAAGTTATTCAGATGAAACGTAAACCATATAATGTCAGGTAGTGGTAAGCGATACAGAGAAAAATGAAGTGGGCTGGGGAACAGCCTGGAGGGGTGGTGCTATTCAAGCATGCGTGGTGCAACGGGCCTCTCTGGGAAGGGACAATTGAGCAGAAACCTGCGTGAAGGTGGGGAGTGGCCCTCTGCTGATGTGGGGGGAGAGCCTTCCGGGCTGAGGGACCCATCAGAGAAAAGGCCCAGAGTGGAGCCGGCTTAACATGTTTCCTTTACTACGTAATAAATTACCGCAAACTTAGCGGCTTAGAACAGTACCCGTCTAGCATACAGTTCTGTAAGTCACAAGTCTGGCACAGGGGCCTGTGCTGTGTAACACAACTTCGTCACGGGAGTAAGCGCCTTCACACTCACGGTTCGGGGGAGTATGCTGGGCAGGTACGCCTGGGGGCGCTGGAAATCTTGGGGGCCATCTTAGGATTTTCTGCCTGCCACGATGGGGGGTGCTGAAAAATGTGGGAGCCAGTGTGCCGGGAGAAGAATGGGCGAGGAGGTGAGAGGTAGGAGAGAGCAAGGTGTCTTAGGTGGAGGAATATAACCCTACGGGAGACGGAGGTTCAGAAACGACCTCGTGCATTGTGGCTCCCGAGTAAGGGAAGGATCCATGCCAATTTCCCAGGGACTCATGTAAATTAAAGAGCAACCCCCGTGGTAGGATCCTATGGATGATTTAAGTCAACGGCATGCCTACCTAAGAGTGGCCCTTGGGGTGCCTGGGGGCTGCTGGGCGTGGGCGATGGCGTGCATTTGGCCCAGCAGGCACAATGCAGGAAGCCACAGGCTCTTCCACGACCTGCGGAAAAGTCTGAAACCTAAAAAAAAAAAAAAAAAAAAAAAAATCGGCTGGGTAAAACGAAACCAAAAAAAACTTACCAGAGTTGAAAGCAATAGGATTTAATTGTCAACAAAGTAGCATCAGGGTCACCGGTGACCCACAACCGATTCAACACTCACAGCAGTTGTGTGTGTTCTGTCTCCTGGGACTGCATCTGGTTCCCATTTTTAAAGGACTCCACGGCCCATCGTACCACGTGCCGTGTGCAAAATAAAAAGGGGGCGCAGTGAACAGCCTCCCTCACCGCTGACCACCCCTACCTTTCTCCCTTCCCCCGAGGCCAATTTCCTGCGCTCAGCAGTGTGTGCACATCCAGGTAAACATGTGCACACACTTGGCTCCCCCCGCACCTCACTTTTCACCATGGAGGGGCTCTGCCTGCTCTTTTCCCCTTGGCAGTGTATCTTGGAGATGCTCTGGATTGGCTCCTGTGGAGCTGCTGTTCTCTCGTACTGCCGCAGAGCAGTCTGTTATTCAGATGAACTGTCGTTCAAGAACTAGCCCTGCTTGCAGCCCTGCCCCCTCTTCTCCTCATACCCTGAGCATTCTTGGCCTCACCCTGGCCCCCGGGATGCTCCCTGCAGCTTAGCTCATCCTGCTACTTCCACTGAAGTGGTGAGCGTGGGATCTGGCTTGCCCAATGGCTGCCCAGCAGGGCTGGGTCACACTACCCAGAGTAACGGGAGAGTTAAAGTCCCAGCCCTGGGGAAAACAGTGTCCAGTGAAAATCAGCAGACACAGGGGAAGGCAGGTGAATGTATCAGGTGCCCAAGGGCAGCGTGGGGGCTGAGGGAAGGGATCAGTCCTGCCAGTATGGATGTTCTTTGCCCACGTCTCCTGTGCTCACACACAAGTTTCTCCAGAATGTCTCCAGGAAGCGGATGGCTGGCTGGGTTGTGGAGTAAATATAAAATAATGCCCAGTTATTTGTCCAAGGCGACCCCCATCACCAGTGTCACAGAGTCCGTCTTGTTCCACATAAGTGATTACATTTGAATTCGTTCAGCTTTTCAGTTTTGCCAATCTAGTCGACAGGGAGTGAACTTTGGATTTGGACTTCCCTAACTGCTAAGAGGGCGAGCGTTTACCCCTGTGTTTATTGGCTGTTTGGGTTTGCTCTTCTTTGTTTAAATCTTCAGGCTATTTTTCTTTTTGATCATTGGTCTTTGTTTTATTGATTTGTAGGAGCTCCTTATAATTTTGGATACTAATCTTTGTGAGTCAGAGTGTTAGAAGCATTTCCCAGCTTGTGGCTTCTCTTTTTCTTTTCTTTTCTTTTTATGGTGAACTTTTGAACAGTCTTAATTCTAAGGTAGATGAATTTATTAATATTTGCCCTTATGGTTTAGACTTTTTGTTCTTGTTTTAGAAATTCTCTGCAACCCCAATCCATCCCAGTCTTTCGTAGACAGGGTCCGGCAGAAGTAACGCCACTGAGTGTGGTGGGGAGGGTACGTGAATGTCTCGCACGAGATGGGCAGCCATTGGAACATTTCACCCGAGATGCCATACGGTGCGCGTGAGTGTGCTACTGTTACGTGCAGAATTCCATGCTTATGGTTTTGTAATAAGAGATTTTTATGTAATAACAAAGGAGCGTTATTTGTGCTGAACTCTGTAAATGTATGCATAATGGGACACATTCTACATTCTATTTTGTAGCTACTTTTCTTCTTAACAATGTAACATGAGTGTTTCCCCACATCCAAATGTTCTACAGCATCGTCGGTAAGCGGTTGCGTGGTTTTCCACTGTATGGAATATACCATTTACTGAATCCCCTGTGGATGAATGTTTGGGTGTTCAGCTTCTCACTATTCTCAGCAATGCTCCCAAGAACATCCTGCAGCTATTGTGGTCCACATTTGTGATGATTCCGTTCAGGTAAAATCTTCGGAGAGAAATTGCCTGTCCAATGGAAGGTTTCTGATACATTTTACCAGATTTGCTGGGGTCTCACTCTTGATACTTTTCCGGGAACCCGTAGGCCATTGTGTGAACTTGCCCTTCCCAAGCGTCTAGAATCAGCAAGGTAGACGGATGGCTCTGGGTTGGGGTCCTGGAGACGGTGTTCTGCGCGGGAGCAGTGGGCAGGCGTGTTCAGTCGCCCGTGCGTGTGTGGCGATGGCCACCCTGCTGGATGAAGACCGTGCCCACTCCCTTCCCTCCCGTGCCCTCGCAGGTAAGATGCCTTTATTCGGTGGTGTGGAGAGGAAAGAGCCAGGAAATGCCCAGTGAGGCCAGTACGGGTGATGATTCTTGGCTCACGAACTGTATTTTGAAGGGCGTAAGTGGCTGCCTCAGCGAGGCCGTCTGTGTTGAAGGCTGGAACTGAGGCCACTCTCAGCTGCTGCCGCTGGGGCTGAGCACATAAGGTTCTCATGAAATGTTTGTCCGACGAATGAAGGGATGTTAAAAGTCCCCCAGAGAGCTGTCAGGCTGAGAACTTGAAAACCTTGCTAGGGGTATCAGACTTTTAATCCTTAGGCATTTATTTCAGCGAATACCAACATATATCCTTTTTTTAAAAATAGTAATTGATAGTAACTTTAATTTATGGCAGTAGTAAAAGTTTCCCATTAGCATGAATTGGCTTTATTTTTTTAATGAGGCAATTTAAAGAAAATATTAATTTTAATGAAATACAGACAGAATGCAAATGGGAGTGGGAAGGGGAGGCGGCATGATTATGTAGAAACTTCGAGAAGCCTTGCCTCCATGGAAACCTCCTCCTTGGAAGAAGCCTAAGACCCAGCTGGGTTGGGTCAGAGAAAAGCAGGGCCTGGAGATTCTAGGTGGGGGGCTCTGGGAGGCTCTGGAGGATGGGCAGGCGGGAGAGGTGTACAGAGCTCTTCGTGATATTGGCATCATATTTAGGGACTAAAAAGTGTGTTTTCCTCTTTATGTCACTTGACACAGCAACTTTGTGAAGTTGTAGGAAATGAGGAGCCCACCCCATCCATCACTTTACTGAGGGAAACTGAGGCATACAGAGAAGCAGTGATTTGCGGATGGTCATGGGGCGAGTGGGGTGGGGGGGGAGGACGTGGCCCGGTGGTGGGTGTGGCATTTGTGGGGAGGCGTGTCCAGACTGGGGCTCCTGGCATCGGGACACCCACAGCCCTTTCAGGGTGACAACAGCAGCCGAATGCATTAGCATTTATTGAACGCCGACGGCTGTCTGCTGAGCAAACTTGGCTCTCTCGATGAGGGCCTCACACTAACCCTATAGCAGGACGGCTGTCATTATCTCCCAGAGACTGTCCAGGGAGGGGTTATTGATTCATGGTGCCTGCCCTTGTAGAAACTGGAATTCCAATCAGGGAGAGGGGAGACGGAAAATAACCACAGGAAGACATAAATAAATGAGATAATTTCATATAGCGATAAATGCCATGAAGAGAACCAACAGGGTAGTATGACAAGGTCTCTGGCAGTAGGGAAGGGACTGCCCCGTGTGAGCCAGGGGAGGCTTCTCTGAGAAGGTGCCATTAGAGCTGGATCCAAGAATGTATTGGATTTGAACCCGGAGCATTTGAGAACTCTGCTCGTGACCCCAAACCTACCTCATCTCTGTCTCATGTGGGTCCCAGAGTGCTTCTGCCAGAGATGCCTTGCTCCCTTGTTAAGAATCCTGGAGTCGAGGCTGAAGGGTGGTGATGTCTGGGGCTGAGGAATGGAAGGATGCGCAAGACGTGAGTCCGAAGCCTCTTACCCTCCGGGCTGCCCTGCCCACCTCCAGGGGCTCTGTGTTCTCGGCCGAAGCAGAAGAGCGTGTGCGACACTTGAAGGTCTCTCCAGGTGGTTCCCCTGGCCTGGAGAGGAGACTGGCCCTGCCAAGAGCTGTGGCTTACGGCTGTGCAAGTTGTGCTGGGCTTGAGGTGCCTGGCCAGGGGTAAGAGGCTGCCTTGCATCCTCTCGGGGGGCTGCCTTGCTCCGGGAAGAAGGGGTACCTATTTCTAATTCACACAGAGGAGTTCCCTGGGCCAGTGGCAGCCCTGAGCTTGGTGGAGGACCGTGGTAGAGATTAGCCCCCAGTCACCTGCCCTTTCTCTAGTCTGCCTCCCTGCTTTGTCCCTGGCAGCCCGGGAAGGTAGGAGGGTGGAGCATCATCATTATATGAGGATTTTGGCCCTCTGTGATTGCAGCAAGGGGGACTTTGCAGACGATGACAGGCCTTATGGGGCAGCAAAGAGGAAGGGCTGGGACTCCCTGGGGCCTTTGTGGAGCTGGCAGGCTGAGGGGTGGGCGGGGCCAAGGGAGGGGGTGGCTCAGAAACGCCTTATCTCCTCTGGGCCAGTGTCAGCTCAAGTCCCCAGCCTGCAGCACAGGCTGGAGCTGCCAGCCTGAGACTGGGGACTGCAGTGAATTTGCATTTATATTGGAGACTTCTGTTTCCAGGGCCTGCGGGGAGGAGGGCGGCCACCGTGGTCAGCTGAGCTCGATGCAGGAGAGGAGGGGCCTACAGCCCTGTCCTGCCAGGAGCAGGGGAAGTGGCCGGTGGGCTGGGCCTGCCTGGCGGAGGAACAGTGGCACAGAAGGTTCTCTGGGCACCAGGCCGGCCCTGACAGCCTGCCTGTCCACCCTCCCTGCTGCTTGCCAACATCAGCTGAGAGTTGGCTCTGCCCCACTGGCCTAGGAGAAAGGTCAGAGGCCTGTGCCAGCAAAGGACTGGCCAAGGCAGAGCCCTCCTGTGACTGAGTGCAACTGTATATTGTCAGTCTTACCTTCATCTCAACCCGGAAAGTTGTTTCAGCCAAGAAAACCAGGCCTCCGAGAGGCTTAGCCGTTAGTCCAAAGTGATCGGGCGCGTAATCCAGTGCCTCGTGGGGCTGCCTCCCAGGGACACTCAGGAGACGCATGGGCTCCGGGAGACACCCTCTCACTCAGGCACAGATGAGCTGACACCCCTGTGATGTCTAAGAGTCAAAGGAACTCATCACAGACTCACCACATTGTTAGGCCTGGTTTAGAAATCATGTTTCATTTTATGAAGTCCATGGTCACGACCAGGTTTCTCCTGTGCTTGGGGAATGCAGCTTCTCCCTGTGAGACTTCATAGTGGGAAAGGAATGGAAGGAAGGCAGAAGGAAGGAGGAAAGAAATGGAAGGGGGGAATAGATGGAAGTAAGGAGGGAAGGAATGGAAAGGGAGTGATAGAGAATAATAGAAGAAAAGTCAAGGGCAGAGGGTGCCAGGGAGAACCGCTGTCCCGGCCCCTGGAAGTGTGCTCACTGGTTACCCTTGTGTGCCTGGAGCTGTTGGGAGTACCCTGCATGACCCTTCCCGGCTGTTATACACATCGGTGCTCCCTGCTCTCTGTCCTCCTGCTCCTCCTCCTGCAACTGAGGCTTTCAGATCGAGGGTAACAGGCTGCAAGCCCTGCTCCCAGTGGGGGAGCAGTGACCGCCTGGTGGGGGCTCCATGGAGCAGAGGTCAGGCCCCTCTGTGATCCTGGAGCTCAGTTCAAGGTGACTGGTGGCCAGGCTTTGTCTCCATCCCTCAGTGCTTAGCTGCCTCTGGAGGGGGGCTCAGCCTTGCTCTCTGGGTTCTCTTCACTCCCTCCCTCCCCCATCCCACCAGACGGAGGGCTTGGCCCCATTCCCCCAGCCTGTGACTGTGGGCTTGCAGCTGACACACCTCCTGGTCCTGGCTCTCCATCCTGCCGTACAAGCCCTCCCTGTCTGTCACCAAACAGTCAGGACGTCCTGTTCCACCTGGCAGGCTGGCTATTGCCCAGCTGAGTCTTAGGAATTGAGGACCAGCTCTGAAACCCACTGCTTAGGTTCTAATCCTGGCTGCGCGTCTTCTTAGCTGTGTGGCCTAGGGCAAGATCCTTTGCCTCTCTGAGCCTCCAGCTTCTCATCAATAAATGGGCATAATGATAGGACCTGCCTCTTGGATTACTGTGTGGATTATGTAAGATCATGCATAGAAAGTGCTTGGCTTGGTGCCTGGCATCTAGTAAGCACTCAAGACATATTAGCTTTAATTATCCAAGCTCTACCTTTCAGTGCCTCTTAGAGAGTAGTAGGGATGTCAGGTCCCAGAGACCTGCCCTTGTGCCTCCTCCATTAACCCCTGTGTGGCCAGTGTCGCCTCACATGCCTGTTTCAGCAGCTACAGGATTGAACCCTGCTACTGTTATACTCTTGCTTCTTCTCCCAGCTAACGCTTCATGAGTGTTTATGACGAACCAGGCATTGTTCAAGCTGTTTTAAAGTATGGCTCCCAATGCCTTGGCACTCCTCCTGTCAAGAGGTGGGGTTTCTGTCACCTCCGGTGATCACTTCCAGGAATAAAATGGGGCAGAAATGACATTGTGTGGCTTCGGAGAATAGGTTAGAAGTGGCCAAGCCACTTGTGCTTGGGTCTCAGGGACCACTCAGTCTCAGAATCCTGCAGCCATGCTGTGAGGAAGCCCAGGATCCAAGGAGAGGCCACGTGTAGGCGTCTTGACCGATAGGCTCAGCCGAACTCGTCTTGACTGCCAGGCGTGCAAGGGAAGACGTCTCTAGGTGATTCCAACCCCCAGCCTTCACCGCTTTTCAAATGAAGCCCCAGAAGGCATAGGACAGAAGGAAGCCGTTGCCAACGTGCTCTGTCTGAATTCCTGGCCCGTAGGAATCTGCGAGCATACGAAACTCATTAGTGGCACTGTGTTTTGGGGTGGTTTGTTATGTAGCAGTAAATAAGTGGAACCTCCACGTGGACTCCTGGAAGTCTCATGACAACATAAGTAGTTGTTACAATCATCTCCATTTCACAGACGAGGAAATGAAGGCCCAAAATGCTCCAGCAAGTTGCCCGAAGCCACGGAGCTCATAAGAGCTGGAATTGGAGCTCGTGGGTGTGCTCGCAGCGGGGTACTGAAGAACCAGCCCTGCCCCACAGGACCTGGTGGGCTGGAGAGGGGATTGGGTATCCATTTGAGGGCCTTGGGGGGCTGTGGAAGGGCACTGGCATGGGATCTGTGAGATTAGCAGCTCTTTTGGGTGCCACATGGAGGGTGGGTGAGGAGGGATTGGAAGTGGCCCACGAGAATGGACAGTGCCGTCCTGCCATTGTCCACCCTCTCTGCTCTGCCTCTCAGAGCTGCAAAGGCAGCAGCAGGAGCCCTGGTCTCAGGCCCCCGTGTGCTTTGCACCTGTCACAGCTTGGCCCAGCCAGGGATGCCAGCCAATTGGAGCAACCTGGGCTGTGCCTTCAGATGGGCAGAGCTGGGTGGTGAAGGCCAGCAGCTTCAGGGCCAGTGTGAGCAGGAAGAAGTCCCAGGAGAGTCCTCTGCCCTCATACCTCAAGGTGGGCCACAGAGCCTTAGGATCATCTATACCAACTGCATCCCTTCGTTCTGGAATTGGCTGTGAGTAGCAGAGAGCCCAAAAGAAGAATGACTTAAATGAGACAAATACTGATTTCTCTTTGTTATAATCAGTCTGGAGGCAGGCAGTCCTAGGCCAGCAAGATGGCTCCTTGGTCCCCAGGGTCCCAGGCTTCTTCTATCTTGCTGTTCCGTCCTCTTCAACACCTCACGGTCCAAAATGGCTGCTTGCCCTCCAGCCATCATGTCCACATTCCATCCAGAGGGAAGGAGGAAGTGGCAAAGAATGTCCCCTCTCTTTAAGGACTTCTCCCAGAAAGTGCACTCTACTTAACCTCCTCCTGGCCAGAATGGAGACATGTGGCCACACCTAACTTGAAGAGTCCAGAGAGTGTGGTTTCTGTTCTGGGTGTCCATGTGCCCAGCTACATCTGGGTCTTCTAATACTGAGGGGAAGGGTAGTAATGGGCGTGGGAAACCACCAGCAATGCCAGCCATACCTGGAAACTCGGCAGCCAGATTATTTTGAAACTCAGATGGGATCATTTTACTTCCCTGCTTGAAACTGTGTTGTGCTCCCATTGCTCTCCTGATAAAGGCTGCATCCTCAACCCACCTTCAGGGCTGCCTGACCTCGCCATGGCCCGCCTCTTGAGCCGCATCCACTCCAGCCCACCTTAACGCTGAACTTAAACCATGCTCGCCCTCACCCTGGGTCTCCGCTGTGCTCTGATTATTTGGAAAACCATCATCAGATAGGATCAGCCACAGAAGCAGTTAACAACTATTTAGTCCTGTGGTCATAAAGCCCCTACTGTGTGTCAGGTACATACATACATTTTCTCATTTTAATCCTCACAACAGTCCATTGAGGTCAGTATGGTCGGGAGCCCCCTTCACGGAAGCACAGAAAACGCTGTGCTGTGACTTCCTTGCTTTGCTGACGAGAACGACACCTGATGGGTCTGGTGTGCCACACCTGTGTGACACTTTCCCTTCGAGTGTCTCATGTAGTCCTCACAGCCTCTGTGCCCCTTTTGCAAATGAAGAAATGGGGAGTCAGAGAGGAACAGAGGGGTAGCTACCTTCTGGTTGGAGCCCAGGCTTGCCTGCCCTTTGCCTCCCCTGGGGAATGAGTGAGGATGGGCCACACTGGGACTCCATGGTCTAGGTGAAGGGGCCAGCAATTCCAAAGTCCCGTTTTCATATGAGGAAGCTGCAGTTCCTTCCCTCCGGGAACTCGCCCAGAGTCTTATACACCATCAGGGCCACTGCTGGGAAGGGACCCCGGTCTCCTGACTCCCAGCGCAGAGATCTTGCACACTTGGCTCCTTTATGCAACAAATATTTATTGAGTACCTACTGTGTGCCAGGCCCTGTGCTAGCCTCTGGGATCACAGTGGTGAATGTGGAGCTGCTGTTTTAGGGCTGGGGAGGGGAGGGGGAGACAGATACTCGGCAAAGAAATCATCAATAGCTGCTGTCTTCCTCTTTGTTTCTTTCCTTCAACAAGTATTTATTGAGAACTATATTTCTCTAGGACAGACACGGTCCTAACTCCAGTGGCGGAGACAGGCACCAAATGAGGAGACATGTAAATAAACAAGAAACAGTCAGAAGGGGAGGGAATGGGGGTTAACTTTAGATGGGGCGGTCATGGAGGGCCTCTCTGGGGAAGTGAGTAGAACTGAGACCTGGAGGGTGTGAAGGGGCCAAGCAGGGTGTTCCCAGTGGAGAAAACAGCAAGTGCAAAGGCGCAGAGGCAGGACTGAGCCTGAGATGTGGAAGGAGCTGAGAGAAGACCACAGTGGCTGGAGCAGGGTGAGAGGGAGCAGTTCAGTGGGGAAGGTTGGCAGGAGGGAGAGGGCTTGGGAAAGGCCAGGATGCCATTGATGGGCACTGAATAGAGAGAAGAAATGACAGGCTGCCCGCCCCCCATGGGGCATCTCTCTGGGAGGCCAGTCATCCCTGCATCTGGGGGTTTCCCAGCCAGACCCCCGAGGGGCTGGGGCCAAGCACCTGCTGGCCTGGCACTGCCTGCCTCGGTGGAGATAAAGGCCCCCAGCCCCCTGCAGGGGAGCCCGCTCAGCAGTGCCTCCACCTGCACAGCGGCGCAGTTCATTGTATGCTGGCTCTGACTGGCACACCTGGTGTTCGCACCAGCCTGCTGGCTGTCCTGATTTAGGAGGTTGTTCTGGCTGGTTCCGGGGCCTGTTTCCTGAAGTCCACCAGCTGGGACTGGGCTGGCTGAGAAGGAGGAAGCAGGCCATGGTGGTGGCCAGGGAAGAAGGCACCCTTCACCCTGGCAAGCCCAGACCTCCCTTCTGTGGCCCTCCCTCCCCATGTGGCGAAGAGCATGGCGCTCGGGCAGAAAGCAAAGTTCAAGTGCCAGTTTAGCTGGCTGTGCTTAGCATTTCTTCTTCCTCTTTGGTCTCAGTTTCCTTGTGTGTACCCGGGGGTTGACCTGACTAAACTCACGGTATGAACTCAACAGCCAAGCCACCTGAACCTTCATTCTGCTGTGTAGTGGCTGTTTGAACCTAGCTGAGTTACTTCCAGTGCCTCAGTTTACTGCCTATAACATGGGAGGTATAATAATAGCAGCTATTTCAAGGGTTGTGTGAAGACTGAGTACGTATATCTGGGGCTTAGAACAGTGCCCGTCCCATTGTAAGTGTGGTGATTAAACTCTGATTGTTACTACAAAGACAGTGGGGGCAACTGGGTCCATTTGTTTGCAAACTTTTTGCTCTTTGTTTTTAACAGAGAAGCTCTGCATTGCTCAAGAGAAATTTTACTCAGAATCCCAGCTGTTAGGAGGGGATGGAAGGGGGGTCGCCTGCCCCACCTGCTCTCCTGTCTCCGTGTCAGTAGCCCCAAGGGGCCCACTGGAGCATAATATGAAAACTCCTGTTCAGTTTGTCTCCTTTGGCTCCCAGTCAGGGAAACTGAGACTCAGAGAGGGGTAGGGAACAGGCCCCATAGGGAGTGAGTAGCTCAGTCTAGCCTAGAACCTAGATCTGGTTTTCTCAATGCAAGACAATGGGCAGGGCTGGGAGAAAAGCAAGGACCAGAAGCCGCTTAGGGGACTGGGTGCATTGTGGTGTCAAGTCATTAGCATGCAAATGACATGCAAACGAATGCAAAACAGCATGTTTTATGCTAATTTGCAGAGTCGAGAGCGACGACATTTTTGGTAATAGGGCAGCAGCCTTGGTCCCTGGGCATTGCCGAACACGCGTCCCTTTTTTCTCTCTTTCTTTCATTATTATGATTGGGCCCATAAATCTTGGTTTGGCTGTGATCCCACCCCTTCTCGCAAGCCTGGCTCTTGTCACCTTCACGTTCCTGGTCTTCTCTGGGCCCCAGGACAGACCTGGGCAGTGGGTCAGAGAACCAGGACTCAGGAGCCACCAGTCAATGCCAGGGGGTGAGCCCTGTCCTGGAAGCTGCTTCTTGGGAAATGGGCCTTGGCCAGAGTCCGATGGGGCTGGGGACCAGGGCAGGTGCCTCTCTGTGTCAGCAGGCCTGTGGGTATCTGGGACATGACTGCCAGGCCTCCCAAAAGCTGTCCCTGACCCCGGGCTTGGCTTCCTGTGAGCTCCCAGGGCCACTGTGGGTTCTGTGCCATTCTCCCTTTTGGGCTGCCTTGCTGCTCAGGATGAGCTGCTCTGGGAGGGCAGGGCCTGTTCCTTTCTGTGTCAGGGCACCTAGTGCCCGGGACACAGGCTTGGGATGTGTTTGGTGTTGGAAGACTGAATGAGTACATAGAGATCTGGCAGTGTACCTATGGGTGGGCGCGCAGTCTCCAAAGCCATGCGGCTTGAGTTCAAATCCTGACCGCGTTACTTTCCAGGGTTGGGGGAGGGAGAGGACTTCTCATAGCTGACGGGATCAGGGCACCCACCACACTCCTCATTCATGCTTTGTGCTGGCCGTCTCTGCTCTCACCGACAGTAGTACCTCTGAGGTATCGTGGTGGCTTCCGCTTGATGGAGGAGATGTGAAATGACTTGCCCAAGGTAACACCCTCAAGGGGGTGACTGAGGAGCATTTATAGTTACTGAGGATGAGCGAGCTCCTCACTGGACAGTGACTGAAAGTCGCTCAGTAAAGCTGCTGTTTCAGGGTACTCGGGCCTCTACCTGTGCTATCAGCCAACCTTTTGACAATGTTAAACTTGATCTGAGCCCAGGGCTCCTGGGAAAACAGTCGTGGTGAAGCAATCCCCCAACCTTTTGTTTTCTGGAATGCCTCTACCATTTTATCTTCAGGGAAATGGGTGACCCCCAAGGAAGCACCTTCCTAAGTGACTTAGATACTGTCTGTCTTTCTCGTGACTCCCATGTGAGACTCAGGGGTAACTCCCTTGTTTGCCTGTGACCTTTCCCCTTTTGCCTGAACCTGTTGATCAGGCCAGACAAACCATCCCTCTTCCTATTCTTTGTCACATGGTTGACTGGCTGAGATTAGAACTGTTCGTCCCACCTGAAACCAGATACTGAGGACAAACATTTCCTGTTCCCTTCACTGATGAGACCATCCCGGATTGCAAGATGCTGAATTCCCCACCTTAACCTGTCTGCACCGCCCCGTGAAAGTCTAAGTGAGTCTGCCTGGCCCACACACTGTGATCTGGGGATCCAGGGCGCTGCCCTTGTTGCAAAAGCTTGAATAAAATCATCTTCCCTATTGTCCCACGTGTTGTGTCTTCGATACATCCACCCTGCCCTTTTCCACTTGAGGCCCAGGGCCGCGTGAGGGTCCTGTGTGTGACCTTGGAGCACTTCCTGAGCATCTCTATTCCTCCGGTACTTCCTTTGCAAAGCGAGATGCTCACTGGCCCTCCCTCCTTAGGTTGCGACCAAAGGAGATCGCGCCAGAAAACGCTTGGCTCGGAGCCCGACCCAGAGTGAGCGCTCCAGAAATGTCAACCATTGTGCGTGCAGCAGAGGAGTGGAGAGGGAACTGGACGGGACCTGCGGGGGAGCTCGCGGCGGGAAGTTGGGGGTGCACGTACGTCTGGAGACCTCCGCCCCCTCCGGTGTTTGGGGGTGCCCCGTGTCCCCACATCCCCATCCTCGGATCGCAAGCTGGGGCGGGGGGCACACTCCCTACTCCTCCCCTCCCCGCCGCCTGCCTTTGATTGTGGCGAGCAGCGAGTCGCGGAGTAAATTAACTTTTTGCACACTTCATTATGCGCCGCCCCGCGTCCCCCGGGGCCGCGGCCCCGCCCCCGCCCCGCGCCGACAACTTGATTGGGCAATTAATCTTCGCGCCCCCCACACCCCCGCCCAGCCCGGGGCTTTTGTGCGCCCGATCGCCGGCCGCGGGCGCTCGCCCGGCAGAGCGGTCTGCTAACGCTGATAAGGCGCCCAGCGCCGCCCGGCCCCCGCCTTTGTCAGGGCGCCGGGAGGCCGGGCCGCCGCGCTGCCGTCTCGCACCCATCAGCGCGCCCCCGCCCCTCCGGCTCGGTCCATCTGTTTGAGCTCACAATCCTCCAGCGGCTGGGCTGGGGGAGGGGGCTCGCTGTTGGGCAGGGAGCCAGCACCCCCTCCAACCCCGCGCCCCATGTGTGAGGAGTGCACCCCCCTCCGACACACACGTGCGCGCGCGCGGCTTGCCCAATTAAACAGCGCGGTAGTAATTAAGGGTGGGAGCCCGAAGCACTGCAGCGGCAGTCTGAGGAACGGGGAGGGGGGTTCCCAGCAGTGTCCAAAAAAGAGGGGACCCGGCCACCCATCCTGCACCCCAGGTGTGTCATGTCTGGTTCCCGGATTGGGGGTCTACGGGCTCCAATGGCTGCGGTGCTGGCGATGGGGAGTGGGGCGGGGAGGAGGGAGTGAGAATCCCTGGGAATTTGTCTGATAATTCCTGCCTCTTTGTGCACTATTCCGGGGTTTTGCCAGCAGTTGAACCAGCCTCAGAAAGGCAGCCTGTGGTTCCAGTAAGGCTGAGGACCTGGGCCCTAAATAGAGGTTCAGTCTGCGGCTATTGTAGAGGCCGATGGCAGGGTGTCCCGAAAGAGGCTCAGAAAGTGCCCCCCACTTGCTGCGCTAGTGGAGTGTCAGGTGACAGGTCCGTGCCTGGGGTGGCGGAAGCGACGGGCTGAGACTATCCCGGTGCGGCGCTGGGACGTGCGCACGAGAGTTGGTTCTGGTGTTTTCTGGGGTTCTCCCAGCACGGGGCCGGGGACAAAAGCTGATGGGTTAGAGATGGTGCTGGGAACGGGCCAGGGGTAGAGCAGTGCCTGAGCAAGAGCTGAAAACTTGTGGTCGCTGCGGAGCTTGGGGCTGGAGTGTGTGTGTGTGTGTGTGGTCCTTGGGAAGTGTCCGCACCAGCGTTGGAGAGGTGTGAGTTTTGGATAGAAAGTCGACAGACTTCACTCGTTCTGGTGAGAGGGGTGGCCCGGTGCGCTCAGCATCTTTGCGTGCAGGATGCGAGAGGCCGCTGCGCCCGAGCAGCGCACCCGCGGCACCGACGGAGCGCGCACTGAAGGACAGTCTCCGCAGTGGTCGGGTTCCTCCGACCGCTGCGCACGGAGCGGACTTACACTCCGGTTTGGAAAATGGATGAGAAGATCAGCACAGAACGCGCGAGGTTCAGTGGGCCACAAGGGTGTAGATAAGAACAAAGCAGGACAACTGATTAGGTGTGTGGGACCCACTTGCTGGGCCCCCCGCCCACACCAGGAGGTCCCATTGCCGGAGCCGTGAAGGGGGCCCTCCTGGGTCTGCAGCCCTGAGGCCGCCCTGACCTCACGCAGCGCATCTCCCCACTCCCAGGGACCCAGCCTCCCAAGCCGGCGCTGCGGCCTGGGAGTCCCGGGGATGATGGGCAGGCCTCAGGCTGCAGCGGCTTCTCCCCCTTACTCCTGTGGAGGTGTCGGTGGCTCCTTCTGCTAATGACAACCTCCAGTCTTGCATGACGGAAAGGCCTTCTGGGCCCACAGTCCAGAAGGGGCCCTGTCAGCAGGAGCTGAATTAAAATGGAGAAATACAGCCTCCCCTCCCCCTCCCCCCCTCCTCACTTCCCCCCTTCCCACAGCCCCCCCAGGCCGTGGGTGAGTAGTTCCTGAGTCCCCTTGCCTTGCTGAGCTGAGTTAGCTGGCTGTGCATGGCCTGTATGCCTCCCTGTGGGCACTAAATTTGGGGACACCCAGGACCACCAGGTGGGTTTTAAAAAAGAGCGGTTTGACCCTGAGGCTCCTCCCCACAAAGGACCCTCCAGGTTCAGCTCCCTCATCAGCTCTGGTCCTGGATTCTAATGTTCTGGCTTTAAATAGCCCAGAATTCAACACTGTAGGCTTCCAACTTTCTGGAATGGTAGCACCCTGTACATCTTACACAAACATTCTGGATCACTTTGATTTCTGCCCTTGTGTTCTAGAATTCTGGGTCTCCAGCGTCGCCCCTACTGGGGTCTATCTCTGGAAATGACAACAGAGAAAGACTCCATGCGGAGACACATAACCCAAGTCATAATAGCAGCAAGGAGCAGTTTTTCAATCGTGTTTTCATTTAAGTATTTTTTGTTAGAATCTTCTAAGTACCAGACACTGTTCTAGGCATTATACAAATAAATTAATTAAAATAAATGAACATTTGGTTACAAGGTATGGTGTGCCCAGACAGGGCTAGGGAGTGAGGGGTGTGATTAAAATTGAAGGTCAAGGTGGGAGGCACTAAGAAGGTGACATTTGATTTTCTATCCTTTCAATCACTGAGATTTAAAATCTCAGCCTATAATTGTAGATTTGTTTCTCCTTGCAGATCTATCGGTTTTTGCTTTGTGTATTTTGGATATCTGCCATTAGGGGAATAAACATTTTAAATTGTTACAGGCTCGGTTGTTTGACTCCATGATTCTTTGTTCTGAGATGAACTTTGTCTGATATTAAACTAGCCACTCCCGTGTTCTTTCGATTAGTCTTAGTGTGGTCTGTCTTTTTCTATCCTTGTACTTTTTTTAATAGATTTTATTTATTTTTTTAGAGAGAGGAGAAGGGAGGGAGAAAGAGAGGGACAGAAAGAGATTGGTTGCCTCTCACACGCCCCCAGCTGGGGACCTGGCCCATAACCCAGGCATGTGCCCTGGCTGGGATTCGAACTGGCGACCTTCCAGTTTGCAGGCCGGCACTCAGTCCACTGAGCCACACCAGTCAGGCCTCTATCCTTGTACTTTTAACTTGTGTCTTTATATTTAAAATATGCTTTTTTGCAGGTGGCACATATTTGGTTCTTTCAAAAAAAAAAAATCCAGGCTGACGATCTCTGCTTTTTAATTGGGGGTGTGTAGACCACTTACATTTACCATGATTACTGATATGGTTAGATTCAATATAGAACCTTGCTGTTTGTTTTATCTTTGTCCCGTCTGCTCTTCGTTGCCTTTTTCTGCCTCATTTTTTACTATCTGAGTATTTTTTATTATTCCGTTTTACCTCCTTTGTTAGTTTCTTAGTTATAATTCTTCATTTTGTTATTTTGTGGTTACGTTAGGATTTGCCGTGTGTATCTCTCACTTACCGCAGTGTATTGTCACGTGATGCGATACCACTCCCTGTGTCGTGTAAGAACCTTCCAATCGTACACTTCCGTTTCCCTCCCCCTGACCGAGATGCAGCTGTCGCCCTGCTCATGGGAACGTTAAACTCGACGGAATATCATCATCATTCGTGTTCAAACAGTACATTATCTTTTAACGACATTTAAACGATAGGAAGGAAGCTTACGTACGTACTGGGGTAGTTGGTATTTTGAGCGCTCTTTATTCCTGTGTGTAGGTGCAGATTTCCATCGGCGTCATTTCCCTTCTGCCTGAAGGGTTTCATCGATCATTTCTTACAGTGCAGACCTGTGGGCGAGTAATTCTCTCAGCTTTTGTATGTCTAAAAACATCTTTATTTCAACTTCATTTTTTCAAAGATATTTTAACTGGGTATAGAATTCTATGTTGATACATTTTTTTCCCTTTCAGTAAATTAAAAGATGTTGCTCAACTATTTTCTCCAACTATTTCTGTTCCTCTGTACTTAACAAGCACTTTAAAAATATTTTCCTCTTTGTCACTGGTTTTGAGCAATTCGATCATAATGGGTAATTTTCTTTCTGTGTCTTGTGCTTGAGGTTTATGAAGCTTCTTGGATCTGTGAGTTTATAGTTTACATCAGATTTGGAACTTTTTAGCTTTTTTTTGCCAAATATTTTATTTCCTTTGGGGACCTTAGTTACACATATATTAGGCTGCTTGAAGTTGTTCCACAGCTTCTGATACTCTTCTTGTTTCTTCTAAAATTATTTTTTCCTCCATGTGTTCCATTTTTGGAGAGTTTCTATTTGCTGTGTCTTCAGATTCACTAATCTTCTTTTTTCTGCTGGGTTTAGTCAGACATTAATCCCAGCATATTTTTTCATTTCAGACATCGTTGTCCTCGTTTCTAGAAGTTCATTTGGGTTTATGTACATCTTCCATGTGTCTCTTTAACTTTCAAACTTAGAGAACACAGTGTTGATCATTGTTTTATTGTTCTCATCCAGGGCTTCTGCACCACTTCTTGGTCAGTTTTGGTTGATTCACTCTTTTCTTCATTATGGGCTTTGTTTCCTTGCTTCTTCGTGTAGTTGGTAATCTTTTTTATAAAATATTTTTTTAATCTTCACCTGAGGATATATATATTTTTTATTTGAGAGAGGGAGAGAGAAAAATCGATGTGAGAGAGAAACATCAATCAGTTTCCTGCTGTATGTACCCCAACTGGGGATTGAACCCGCAACCTAGGTGTGTTCCCTGACCAGGGGTCAACCCACAACCATTTTTGGTGTACAGGATGACGCCAATCAGCTGGTCTACCTGGTCAGGACAGGGGCTGATAATCTTTATTTGGATGCCAGACATTGTGAATTTTACCTTTTTTGGATGCTGTGTATTTTTATACTTCTATAAATCTTTTTGAGTTCTGCTCTGAGATTCAGTTGGGTTACTTGGAAACCATCTGATCCTTTCAGGTCTTGCTTTTATGATTTGTTGGGTGGGTCCAGAGCAGGGTTCTGCGGAGAGCTAGTTCTTTACCAATAGTGAGAAAAGCCCTTCCTGAGTACAGCTGTCCACCCTTATCCATAGCTTTGCTTTCCGCAGTTTCCATTACCAGTGACCAACCATGGTCTGAAATATCAAATAGAAAATTCCAGAAATAAACAATTTATAAGGTTTAAAGTGCGTTCTGTTCTGAGCAGTATGATGAAATCTTCAGCTGTCCTGCTCTGTCTATCCCGGGACATGAATCATCCCGTTGTCCAGCATATCTGTGCTGAATATGCCGCCCTGTCTCGTAGTCACTCCGTCACCATCTGGGGTATCAGATCGACTGTCACGCAATCTCAGTGCTTGTGTTCAAGTCACCTTCTTTTACTTCACAACGGCCCCAAAGTGCAAGAGTCGTGATGAGGGCAACTCAGATATGCCAGAGAGAAGCCACGAAGTGCACCTTTAAGTGAAAAGGTAGGTACGGCTGTGAAAAAACATGGTGTATATATAGGGTTCAGTTACTAGGTGCAGTTTCAGGCATCCACTGGGGATCTTGGAGTGGATCCTCCATGGATAAGGGGAGGCTGCTGTACTCTAACCAGCGTGCCATGAATTAATGACTTTTTTTTTTTCTATTTGGCACTATTTGGGTCTTATAGGAGTGCTGGGCACTGTTTTCTAATCTTTCCCCTTGGTTTTTTCCCAGCCCAGAATAATTTTGTCACACAAAAGTGCCAACGAGAGCTTAGTCTAATACTCCAGGGAGATTTGCTGCAGGTCTCTGGAATTCTCTGTCCGTGCAGCTCTTTCCTTTGTGATAATCTGCCCGCGAACTCTGCTCTCCTCGGTCTCCCTGGACTCTCAGCTGCATTTCCCTAGCTCAGGGACTCTGCCGGACTCCGCCTGGGCTCCCCTTCCTGTGCTAGGATCTGGAAGCTCTTTCCAGGTGTAAACTAGGGCGATCGTAGGGCTCACCTCAAAAATCACCATCCTTCATTGCCTGATGCCCAGCGTGTCAAAAACTGTCATTTCATATATTTTTGCCTGTTTTTGTTTCTTGGTTGTTTGAAGTGGGAGAGTAAATTCACTCCCCATGACTCCATCTTGGGTGGGAGCAGACATCAGAAGGGAAAACTTGAACACAGACTTGAAGGAGGTGATGGAGTAAACCGTGAGGATACGGAGGTGAGGAGAGGGAGAGGACTTAGGTGACAGGAACAGCAGGTACTAGGGCCCTGTGCCAGCGTGCCTGAGAGTGAGGAACTGAAGGAAGCCAGTATGGCTGGAGCAGGGGCCGCTGTGGAGAGAGGACGGGGAGGGAGGGGTGAGGTGCCAGGTTGTGCAGGACTTTGCAAGCCATGGTGAGAACTTTGGCTTTTATACCAAATGAAATGGGAGCTGAGGGAGGGTTTCGGGCAGAGGAGGGACATCCTGTACTTACATTTCATTGGATCTCTCATTGGACTGAATTAACTGAAAAGGAGCAAGAGTGAAAGCTTGAGACAGCTGGAAACCAGTTTCCTAAACCAGGTGAGGGATGATGGTGACTCAGGCACGTAAGAGGCCACATTGCTAGGGGTTATTAACTAGGAGGGTGTTTGAGGGTGGCTGGGGAGCTGCAGGTGTTCTGCGTGTTGGTCTGGGTGGGGGTTACATCATGTGCCCCCTGTGTGCAGATGTACTGTGCTGGGTTTACACACACAGTCGTGTGTAAATGCCTCAATTTAAAAAATAAAATACGGCCCTGGCTGCGGTGGCTCAGTGGATTGAGCGTCGGCCTATGAATCGAAGGGTCGCGGTTCAATTTCTGGTCGGGGAACAGGCCTGGGTTGTGGGCCAGGTCCCCAGTTGGGGTGTACAAGAGGCAACCAGTTAGTGTTTCTCTTGCACATTGATGTTTCTCTCCCTCTCTTTCTCCCTCCCTTCCCCTCTCTCTAATCATAAATAAAATTAAAAAAAAAAACAAAGATAAAGATGATTCGGACCAGGCTGTTATCAGTGGAGGTGAGGAGAAGTGGGTAGATTCCAGACTCTTTTATAGGTAGATTCAACAAGATTTGAAGATAAAACTCATGTTTGATGTGACAGAAAGAAAAAGGTCCAGGATAATGGCATGGGAGGGTTTGAGAATCATTTTTGCCTCAGGAGTGTAGTTTGTGTGATGGATTCTAGAGCTACTGGTGGCCACTTTTGCCTCCATGAGGTTATAGAGCCTCCTTGAGAGTGAAATCAATGGTGAAGAAATCAAAGCACCTGGATCCAGCCATACCTGAAGACCTCTGGTCTTCTCAGTGATATGAAACAATAATTCCCCCTTTCCCATATCTTTCACTTGTAACTGGAAAGTCCTCACTGATACAACTTTCTCACATGCTTTCCTCTGTCTACACCATCCCTGGGACCCCCTATTGAAGCCACATCCTCATCATTTTCAGCCCCAGCCCTGAGCTGAGGGGGGAAGAGAGAGCCAAGTCCAAATCCTGGCTGCTCTGTTGTTGTCTTGCTGTGTGGCCTCAGGCAAGCCTCTGCACCTCTCTGTCCCCCGTTTTCTCACTAGTCAATGGTGAGGCTTTGAGTGCCTTAGATGGTAGACTATGCGTGATGGGGAGGGGCCATTGTTGGTCTAGGCTAGGACAGGGAGCCGGTGGCCTGACCCATTCTACCGGACCTGTCCCTGGAGTGAGAAACAGTTTGGAGCATAGAGGCCTCTCTCTAGGTCCTGAAGGTGGAGCACAGACTGGCTGGTGGAGGCGGGGTCTCATCTTGGGATGGAGACAGAATGGCAGACAAAGGGGAGGCAGGTGGGTGTGGCCAGGGTGCCCCTGGGGAGGGCCCAGCGTGGGAGGGAGGGAGGAAGGCAGGGGTGCGTGCAGCCTCCTAAACCCGGGCCTGTGAAGTCTCCAGCTAGAGGTTGCGAAAGGACCCTTCCCCTCAGTGGGGTGGGCTGGGAGGCTTATCAGGTCACGCCCCTGTATTATTGGAATAAGTGAAGGAGGGACTTGAGGGGTGGGGAACTGCTGAGACTGTGATAAAACATTCTCCCCTTCCTGCAAAACACACAGGTCCGGGTGGGGCCTGCGAATGTGCATGTCTTACAGGTGCGCAGGCGGTGCAGGTGCTGCTGGTTCTAGGGACACACTCGAGGGCCACTGCTCTGCCGAGCACTCGGTCGCTATGGGTCCCCTCGGTGCAGACACCAGGATGGGACCAGAAGAGTAAGGGGCATGAGGCCCGTGAAAGGCAGAGGGGGGGAGAGCAGAATGGCCAGCGAGAGATTCAGGCCACGTGCAGGTCTGGCAACGTCACCCCGACGGGGAGCCCAGGACAGGAGTTTGCCCGTCGTAGGAGCCCCATGTTGGGCAGGAGGGCCGAGGTCGCCCTGCTGGCTCTGTCACTGGTTGGAGGGTCCAGGAAGAGCGTGGCCTCTGCACAAAGGCTGAGTCCGGAAGCTTGTCAGCTCACTGCTCTCCTCTCAGGTCAGGTTCTTTCTTGAAAGTGAGGCCCACTGGCCCCCCCCCCCCCCAACTTCCCTCCACGGCCGTCATTGTTGGCTGCTGTGCAGGTTCTGGGCGGAGCATTTACTCCACGGAATGCAGTCTCAGACCCAGAGCAACCTGGCGACTCCAGTACAGTTGTCCCCATTGCACAGATGGGAAACTGAGGTGCTGAGCGACTTAGTCATTTGCCCGGTGGGGGAGCCAGGATTAGGACCGTTCTTGTGCTGCAGCTCTCACTCCTCTCAGCGTCCCTGGGAGGCGAGGAACATTAGTCCCTTTTAGAGCTGGGGAGTCTGAGGTGTGGAAAGGCCAATGGCTTGACTGACCTTGTAGATGGAGTGAGCGGAGGCTCTGCGATTTGAACCCTCGCTGACCCATCTCTTCTACTTTCCAGGTGTCGTCTCTTGAATGCTTCTGGGGGGTGTAACAGCAGAATCTCGGGGCGGGAAGAGGCCTCTCTGGAATTTGACCAGTGGGGACATTGAGGCCCAGGGAGGTAATCAGCCACGCCTGAGAGCCTCTCTGTGTCCCAAAGGGGGCCCTGGCGTGTGTGGAGTGTTATCCATCCCTCATTCACGCATTCAGCACCCAGCGCTGGGCCCCTGTGGGTCAGCCCTCCAACCCGAGACACTTGTGGTGCACTGGGGAGGCAGACAAGGGTACAGGCTGGCCTGCAGCGGATGAGTAGGCAAGTTCAAGAGGAACAGGGTGAGAGTCCATTTGGTTGTGTCCAGGCCGACTTCTCCCGCCAGCTCTGCCTGCTGCTGGCGCCCATACTTGCTGAGGGTTCTGCCTCTTCTGGGACAAAGGCTGGGGGGTTTGGAGGCTGAGAAGGAAGCCTCTGAGCCAGACTGCAGCTGGACCCTGTCCCAGTTTACCAGCAATGTGGCCTGGGGGGCTTCCTTCACCTTTCTGACCTGGGTTTCTTCAACTGAGCTGGGGAAAAGTTCCCCCCAGAGGGGTGGCAGTGGAGTAGGAAGCAGCCCTCCAGGCAAAGCACAGGCAGGGGCTCCATGCGTGGCCGGCCCTCCTGGTCTTTGGCCTCAACCTCCCCTCTCTGGCTCTGGGCAGCTGCTGGCCCACCAGCCCCTCTCATGGAAGCCACTGTTTCCAGAGCGCCAGCCTCTCCTGGTGTGACATCAGGGCTGTTCCAGGAGCCAGGAGCACCGTGTAGGTGGGGGAGGCGGAGGGGGCTGGACAGGGGGCAGCTTTCTTCCCCCAGGCTCCCCCCAGGTGGGCCTCCTCCTTCCCCCCTGAATGTTCATTTCTCCCTCCTCAACTTTTTCCATGGCCCTCTTCTTCCTCCTTCTCTTCTCTCTCTCTCATCTCTTCTTCCATTTTTACCCTTTCATTCCTTTTTCTCTTTTTTCTCCCCCTTTCTCCTCCTCTCCACCTTTCTTTTGTCTGGTCTTTTCACGTCTGTGTAGATTACGGACATGGACTCTGGCTCACTTGGGTTCGAATCCCAGCTGTGCCCCATAGTGGCTGTGTGATGTTGGGCGAGTTACTTCATCTCTCTGTGCTTTGGTTTCCTAAGCTGTAAAATGGGATACGGACAGTATCTCTCCGGAAGGTTGTTAGGAGGAATGACTCAGACGGGGGCTCAGTGGCAGCGGGTGGCTAGGGGAGTCTTAGCTGCTCACTGTTAATGCTCTTCCCTCCTCTCCTCTTCTCTGTGTGTGGTCTCCCTCCCCCTACCTCTGATTCGCTCAAGGCCTAGTGTTCCTGCTCCTACCCCCCTTTGCCAGGCAGCGTGGGCCCCTCTGCTGCCCATGGATCCCACCGCCCCCCCTTTCACCGCACACAGAGCGGGGAGCCCAGGCTTGAGGCCAGGCCGCCCTGCGAGCAGTTGCAGAGCCAGGTGGTTGGAGCGCTTCCCTGGGCCCCACCCACAGCGAGCGCCCGTTGTGCCGACGGGTGACAGCCTCTCTTGGCGCCTCATTTGGCAGCACGGTGCATCTGGCCCGGGAAATGCTCAGCCTGGGAGGCAGTGGTCTTCCTGGGAAGCAGGGTGCTCCAGGGTGCCCTTGTCATCCACCTGCATGACCCCGGATGAAGGGTGTTCCCAGCCCCCAGCTGGACTGCCAGCTCCACGGGGACCACTGTGTCCAGCATGGTGCCCAGCACACAGCAGGAGTTCACTCAGTGGACGGTCATGGAGAGTAATGTCAGTGAAGACTTCCTGAGCCCTTGCTGTGTGCCAGTCACTGCTCTGTGCAAATTCTTTTTATCTTCACAGAGACTCTGTGCTGTGGGGACTGTTCTTCCCCCCATTTCAGAGATGAGCTATCTGCGCCACAGAAAAGGGGAGGGAACTGCCCAAGGTCGGATGAATGAAATGACAGCCTTAGGAGCAGGGAACCATGACAACTGAGTGGCCCCCTGTCCTACAGGCAGGAGGGAGAAAAAGATCAGGACTTGAATGGCGACTCCAACTGCCTCTGCCCTGTCTGTAGCCACTGCCAGGTCAGCGTGGGGAACACTCAGACACACCCCCCGGATACACTGGGCCCTGGGCCGGGAGAGTAGCACACGCTCAGCGTGGCCCAGCCGCTGTCTCCACGCTCTCCACAGTTCTCTGGGACTGCTGTTCCTGTTTTCCAGGTGAGGAGCCTGAGGCCCAGAGGAGGCAAGCAACATGCCCAAGGTCACACAGCCAGTATGTGTGACCCCAAAGTCCCACTTTCCTCCAGAGGGGAGGCCTGGGGTGGGAGGGCAAAGGAAGAGGGCCATGGCCCTCCATTCGATTTCTGCCATCCAGGCTGCATCTTGGCGGCCCTGTGCCTGCCGTCTGCAGAAAGACCTGGGCCTGGCCTCCTCCCTTTTCCCTGGAAGCCAGGCTGGGACGGGATCACTGTGCGCGTCTTGTTGCCCTACCCTCCCTCCCTCGTTCCTTTCCTTCCTTTTTATTTTCTTTCTACCTTTTTACTAAGATATAAAACGCACACAGTGAAGTACCAGAGCACACACACCCGAAGCGTGCCATTCCGTACATTTTTACACACACCCCTGAGTAACTTCCACCATAGATCCACTATAGATCATTTCCACCCCCAGCAAGCTCCCTCCTGCCCAGTCCCCAGGTAACCAGTGTTCTGATTTTTACCACCGTAAATTTGGCTTGCTCTCAAAGTTCATGCGGGCACACTGATATCCACTGCGCCCACTGGACGGATGAGGGACGTACCGACAAGGGCTGGGCTCGGTGGCAGCTCGGAGCAGAGCTCTCGCGTGCACAGCTTGGAGTAGACCGGAGTGGACGGCGGGCCCGCCTGTGCTTTATTTGTCCAACAAGAGGAAGTGCAACTCCTTGCTCCCTGCGGATAGGACGGACAGACACCACCTGGTATTGGCCTTCCAGAGCGTCTCACAGGGGTCCTGGGGACTTTGCCGACCAGGATTGCCAGAGAGATGCTTGCCGTCTGCACTGGGCTGAATAACATCCCCATCTCCGCCGCCCCAAAATCGTGTTCACCGGAACCTCAGAATTCGCCCTTATTTAGAAACGGGGTCTTTGCTGATGTAATCAAGTTAAGACGACTAATATCCTTATGGGAAGAGGCAGATTTGGATGCAGGCACAGGAAGGGAGGACATGCTGTCTTGGTGGAGGCAGAGGTTGGAGTGATGTGTCCATAAGCCAAGGAACACCAAGGGTTGCAGGCGACCTCCAGGACCTAGGAGAGAGGCGTGGAAGATTCTCCCTCAGATCCCCGGAGGGAGCAGGGCCCCGCTGGCACCTCTGCTTCATACTTCCAGCCTCCAGGACTGCGACACAATACATGTCTGTGGTTTTACGCCACTCAGTTTGCAGTGCAGCACTTTGTTGCAGCAGCCCCAGAAAACGAGTACACTGTCCAGGCCTGAGGTTTTGGGAGCTGTCACCTTTGACCCCAGTTCTGTGCAGGGTCCATCCCAGGAAAGAGAACCACAGACACACAAAGAAGCTGCCAAGGACACGCCAGCAAGAGCCTGGAGCTCAGGGCACAAGCTCGGCTTGCTGGGGGTAGAAGGAAGAAAAATACTTTTCTCCGGTGCCAGGTCTAAAAGCAAGAACCAAAACAGTATCTCTCTCGACAGCTGCCCCTGACGTGTGACACGTGCGCATTTGGGCTTTGGTACAACCACAAGCCTAACAGTTCGCAGCTGTCACAACAGTTGACCCTGTGCCAGGCAGTCTGCTGTCATCTGCGATTCCCATTTTACAGGTGTAGAAGTGGAGGCTCCGAGGCACTAAGTGATGCAGGCAGCAGGAGCGACAGACAGCCCAGGCTCTGGGACTTGGGGACTCTGGGCCTGCTACTCCCCCCTCCTGAGCATTCTGCTGCTGAACCCCTGGTAACAAGATGCCCCAGTGATGGAGCTGCCTCTTCAACCATCATTACACTACATCTCCACACAGGCCCGGGAGGCAGCTCTTACCACCCACTCACAGTGGAGCCCCTGACGCTGGAGGAGGGAAGGGAGGCACAGAGGGACACGTGCGGAGGGACACGTGCAAAACTAGAAAAATGTAAATGCAAACCTCTTCTTACAGCATTGGTGTGCAGTTTGATTTGAGTAGGAGCTTAGAAAGTGAATGGGCCTGGTACACAGTTGGTGCTTAATAAAGTCAGGTGACTCAGGCAGTGCCTTAATAGGGCATTGAGAGGACACAGACTTCCTTTTGTCTATTTTCAAGTTTTGCTTATTTTTATCTTTACAGCTGCTGCTGCTTTTATAATTATTCGAGGTCTCGCAGCTGGTGAGTGGCAGAAGGGAACTCACACCCAGAGCGTCTTATGCCAGAGCCCACCCCCTAAGCCGCCTCTTCCGTGGGAAGCTGTGTGTGGACCGTGCCTGGCCCACAGTGAACCTTCAAGAAATGTTCACTGGGTCAGAGTATTTTCAGAAAGTTGAAAACGACTCTCGGACAAACATATAGTGACCACGTGTCAAAGGTTTATTTAACTCCTTAATGAAGGGACGGGCAGGATGGAAGGAAAAGCCGGTTCCGTGGAGTTCAAGAAGGCCAAGTTCGGTGCGGACCTGGCTGGTGTCCGACAGGACGGCCGACCCACACGCCTTAGCGGTGCTTTCACTACAGGAAAGAAATCATTTGCAACTGTGCATCTTGTACACGTTACCGCGGAACTTCACCGCGTTGGGGCTCCGATCAATAATAAACGGCAGAGCCAAACAAAGGTGCGCTGGCTAGGGAATCAGGCGCCGGAGTCCTCACGTGTCGGTGAAAGGACTCACAGACGTCCTTTTGTCTTATTTTCAAGTTTTGGATATTTTTGCCTTTACAATTGCTGCTGCTGCTGCTGCTATTATTAATGTTATTATTCCACCTCTCTCTGCTGAAGAGCAGCTCACCCACCCCATGGGGTCCCAGGAGCCCAGGGACACACAGACCCCACCCTGCCCCCGCTCACCCGGGACACAAGGGCAGAGCCTTCGCCACACATGACATGAGTCTGGACGCACACTCGCCAGACAGCCGACCGGGCACCCAGGCCGAAGGGGGCTGCAAGGGCGGGGGGGACAGGAGGGGCCTGTGGCAGTGTTGTTTAAACACCCATGCGGTGAACAGGTCTCTGCACATTGCTTGTCAAAGAAAATGAAGCGGCCCATGGATAATAGGTAGCGGTGATCCATTTCGGCTAACACGTGTGTGTGAGCAGATACGCTGACGAGTGTGCACCCAGAGAACGCTCTCTGGAGAAATACCCTCAAACTGAGTCTTGTGCGTGTGTGTCCCCCGGGAGGGGGGGGGGCAGGGGGATGGGGAAGCAACCCTGTGAAAACCTGAAGCATTGTTTAAATTTGGTACCTCCAACTTGACTCGTATCCTCTTTAAAATATGGCCATATATGTACAGATAGATGGTAGACGATTTCTGGAAGGTTTTCTCGGGGAACCAGGAATGGGGGTTGGGTTTTTTCACCGTTTCCCTCGTGTACTCTTCGGCTTCTCAACATCGTTATCATCTCTGGCATGAACGCACCTCCACCCGCCGGCGCTGGGGACAAACCCCGAGCTTGCTTGCGGGGGTCCCGGCCGCCTGCTTCCGTGGGGTCCCACGGGGCGGAGGGGCGGAAGAGCGGTGCGGGTTTCGCAGGGAGCTCCGCGGGCTCTCACGGGCTGGGCCGGGCCCACAGCTGACCGTGCGGGTGGGGATGGGGAGCAGATGGACGAGGCGCCGGACCGCTCGGGGTCCCCCGGTCCCGTCCAGGTGGCACGAGCCGATTTCGGGCCAGCTGCGGGAGCCGGGAGGGGCGGGCAGCCGGGGTGGGGAGGGGACCCCGTTTTCCATGACAATGCCTAGGCGGCTCGTACAAAGGCGCCGCAATCAGCGTTTTATTGGTTCGAGTTAATTATCTGCGGTGGGGAGGGGGCGGGCGGGGCCAGGCGATTCCCTCGTGGGGCGGTGGGCGGGGCAGGGGGGCACCCGGAGAGGAGGGGGCGGTGGGAGCGCGGCTCTGCCCAGTCTCGCCTGCCTGCCCCGGGCTCCGTGGCCAAGCGCCGTCGCCCCCTAGTGGGCACCTCATTCATTCACTCATTCATTCGTTCACTGGCTCAGCCGTTCAGCATTACTGTGCGAAGCGCTTCGCGAGCTACGGTAGCCAGTGTTCAGAGCTGAGAAGAGCACCTGGCAAGTGGATCACATGTTTAAAATGCCGCGTCCTGGGCGGGGCGCCTTGGTTCCCATCCTCACCAGCAAAGGCTGTCCGCCTAGTGCTGCAGGACGACTCAGAAACAATTACAATGCCGCCCGGCAAATCTGGAGTAAGGGCAGCCACAAGGCATGGGGGGGCGCCCAGAGGAGGACCCTCGGGAGAGGAAGGACTGTGAGAGGGCTTCCTGGAGGAGGCCCAGTCTGAGATAAGACCTGAGAGACGGGTGGAAATTAGCCAGGGGCAGGGAGATTCAGACCTTTCCAGAAAAGGGCTAAGGATGTGCGAAGGGGTTGCAGTAAGAGCGAGTAAGATGCATCCTGGGAAGAGCCGTTCACCCTTGCTGGGGAGGAGCCTGGAGCTTATTGTGCGAGGGAATGGGGAGAGCCTAAGGGGGACAGCTGGGCTGGGGCCAGGTGAAAGTGAGGGCTGCGGGTGGGGTAGGGTGGGAACACCCCTCAAGTCGTTTCCAGTTTAACATTCTCTTCTTTAGGTCTGGGGAGTATTTGGCCCACCTCCTCCACAGTTGCTCCCCTATGGGTTCAGGCCTCATCATTCTCCCCCCTTGATCACTGACCTTTTGTCCCCCCCCCCTTCCTTTGTCTTGCACTTCAATCTGCCTGCACTTTATCTGCACCCCCCCCCCCCCCCCCCCCGCCAAAGACCTTTCTACAAGCAGAGCTAGGTGGCAGTACTTTTCAAAATCACAGAGGCACACAGTCTATCACCTGGTGGCTGCATGTGACAGAAAACACACAGCAATAGTGGCTTAAGTAGAGCCATTTCTCTCTCAGGTAGATAAAGGCCAAAGGCAGGCAGCAGGCAGGCTAGGGCTGGCCTCGGTCTCCATGGTTCAGGGAACTGGACTCCTGTCTTCTTACTCCTCCACCCTCAGTATGTCTTCTACTTCATGGTCCAATATTATTGCCCAGGCACCAGCCATCACATCTACATTCCCAACAGCCTTTCAGTCACTAGAAAGGAGAAGGGAGTCAAGAAAGGAGGGAAGTCTCTTTAAAGACCCTTTCTGGAAGTCCCATGTAATTCTATACTTATATGCCATTGGCCAGAACTTGATGATACGGCCACATGAAGCTACAAGAAAGGCTGAAAAATACAGTGTGTATTCCAGGCTTCATGCTTCCAGGTGAAAATGGAGTTCTGTTTCAAAGGAAGGAGTGGAGCCTGGATGTCGGAGGACAACCCTCAGTCCCCGTCTCACTCAGGAGTTCCCCTTTTAAGAGTGTGCCTCACAGGTACCTTCAACGGGTGATCTGTGACATATCTACAAGGTATTCACGGCAGCGCTATGACAGCGACAGCCTGGAAGCAACTTCAAAGAGGACTGGCTGAAGGAAGGATGGGACGTGCACACGTCGAGGACCACGCAGCCATCACCGCAAACGAGGAAGCTCACTACGCACTGACCTGAAGTGGCATTTCAGGTCCCCACCCTGGAAAACAGTTTGGCATTTCTTATAAAGTTAACCACATCCCTACCCTATGACCCAGCAACTGCGCCCCGAGGGTTTTGCCCAAAGTAAATAAAAATATGTGTCCCTACAAGGACTTTGCACGAATGTTCACTGCAGCTTAATCTGTAATAGATGACAACAGGAAGTGGCTCAGTGTCCACCAACTAACCAGTGAGTGGACAACAAATGCGTGGGTCCGTGCCACGGAATACTACACACACTAGGGTGAATGAGTGAACCAGTGGCACATACAGCACAACGACATAGAAGGACCTCCAAACGTGCTGAGCAAGAGCAAGCCGGACCCAAAAACGGACTTGCTGCAGTCATGCCATTGATACAAGACTCCAGAGCAGGCGAGACTGATCAGTCTGTGGTGCTAGAAGCCAGGTCAGCGGCTCCCCCTGGGGTGGGGGGAGTGATTGGGAAGGGGCGTGAAAAAACTGCTTCGGGTGCTAGAAAAGTTTTGTTTCCCTATTGGCTGTTGGCTACACAGAGGCATTTCACTGCATGCAAATTATACCTCGATCTTCTTAAAAAGCAAGGTACAGAACAGAGTGTGAGTTAATGCTACCCTGTGTGTTTAAAAAGAAAAGAAAGACGCTTGTATCTGCATGGACCCTCTGGAAGAAGCTGGTGACAGGGGTTGCCTGCTGGGGACGGGGAAGAGGAAGTCTTTTTGCCATATCCTTGTACACCTGTTGACTCTTAAAGACATAGGTGAATGCTCTACCTAAATAAAAACTTAAAGCGAAGGGATCAGTTACATGCCAATTCAAATCAACACACCCTGGCTTTAATTTTTTTATGCAGACAGCTCAGTACTCAGGCTGTCTCTGTAGTGACTATGCTGTTCCCTCAGCTACTCCTTTCCCATAAGGCTTAGCTGCTTGGTGAAGCTCTCCCCAGTCCCAAGTCCGAGTTGGTTTCCCACCCCCGCCCCCTCAGCCCTGCTCCCGTGGTCCTCCTACAATGCGCCCTCTCCTCTTCCTCATCTCTCTAGGCCACCATGGTTACTGATGCTCCTGTGAGCTGGACTCCGGGATCCCTGGAGACCGATGGGAGCCATCCTTAGGGATGAACCTGTTTCCATCCATGTCTGTTCCTGGCCCTGTGTGATGTGTTTAAGGCCCGGCCTCTGGTACCTGTGAAGGTGACCTGCTTTGGGAACAGGGTCTTTGCAGATGTAATCAAATCTGAAGTCATCCTGGGTTAGGGAGGGCCCTGACCCAGTGACTGGTGACAAGAAGAGGGAAATTTGGACACAGTCACGGGCACAAGAAGGAAGAACGCCACGCAACGACAGAGCTGGACTGGAGTGATGCGCCTGCAAGCCAAGGAGCCCAAGGATGGCAGGCAACCCCTAAAAGCCAGGAAGGAGAAGGAAGCATCCTCTCCCACAGCCTTTAAAGAGAGCGCGGCCCGCTGACACCTTGGTGTTGGACTTCTGACCTCCAGATTGTGAGACCAATTTCCATTGCCTTAAACCACCCAGTCCGTGGTAATTTGTTACTTCGGCCCTGGGAAACTAACATACACACTAACCCAGTCAACCCCTCAGACAGTTCTCGGTAGTGACAAGTGCTTTGAAAAGTAAAACAAAGCATGAAAACAGGGCATGTGATAGAGAGTGACTGGGAACCTCTTCCCTTTAGCCAGGGTGTGGTCAGGGAAGGCCTCTTGGAGGAGGTGATGTTTCCATGGAGACCTGCAGAATGAGGAGCCTGCCACGTGAGGATCAGGCAGAGGTGCTGGGGACAGGGGGACAGATGGGCTTGTCAGTTTCAAAAGCTACTGCATGCAGCTCTGACAATGGAGGACACCTAGCTGGCATCTTTGGGGAGGTCGCCAGGAGTGAAGCAGGAAGGGACTGTTCTCTCTTTGCCTCTGTTAGGTCTCAGAACCTGCTGCATGTCTGATGCTGGTCATCCCTCAGCCTGGGCCGGCTGGCAGCCGATGGCGGAGGCCAGCTTCCCAGCTGACACTCTGAGCTGTAATTGTGATTAACTACCCAGTCCTCTTCTCTGCTTGGGCCTGAGGCCGAGGGTGTGACAGCTGCAGAGTGAAGCACCCAGGCCAGGAAGGGGTTAATGGGCTGCCCCTCCATCTGAGCCCTTCAGACAATGAGAGGAGGTGCGGAGGCCTCTGGTGGTGGGGTGTGTGGCATCAGCTGGGTGAATGAATGGAGGGGACAGAGGCCTGGTCCCCAGGGACTGGGCGTGAGTGCTGTACGGGGAGAGGGGTCAAAACCCTCCCCCTGCTATTATTTTCATCCACCCCCATCAGCTTCTCCCTCCCCGCTGCCCCGCCCAGCCAGAGCATCCCAGACAACTGCCCTCTTGGCTCTGACTTAGGCAGCATCTTCAGCCTCACGGAATTCTGAAGCAGAGTCTGATCGCCAAGGAAGTGTGGAATCGTGAAATGTCACAGCTTTGGGGAAGCTCATCTATTCCTGTCAGTTTCAAACTTTTGTGCTTAATTATTAACAGTGGAAGTCAGAAGCCCTACCCCCACCTCAAATAATAAGTAGTGCATGGATTACAGCGAGAACAGACTGGGAGCCAGTCTGCCTCATTCATCTCCAGTTCTGCCCCTTAAAGCTGGGGCACCTTGGGGGACTCATGCCAAATGCACAAGCTATGTAACCACCATATGTAGAATATTCCCAACACCCCAAACAGCCCCCCACGCCCTTTGTAGTCAGTATCCATCCTCCTAACCTCTGGTGTAGTAGATTGAATAATGGTCCCCTAAATACATCAAGTTCTAATCCCTGAATTTTGTAAATGTGATTTTATTTGGACAAAGGATTTTTGCAGCTGTGATTAAATTAAGGACTTTGAGATGAAGATTACAGGGTTATCTAGGTGTGCCCTAAATGCCATCACAAGTGTGCTTATAAGTGAGAGGCACATATGCAGAGAGGGCCACATCACCACGGGGGCAGAGATTGGAGTGGTGTGGCCACAAGCCAAGGGATGCCTGAGGCCACCAGAGTCTGGAAGGGGCAAGCACCAGCTGCTGTCCTGCGGCCTGTGGAGGGAGTGCGGTCCTCCGGACAGCTTCACTTCAGACTTCTGGCTCTGGAACGGTAACAGAGCAAATTTCGGCTGTTTTAAGCTACCCAGCTTGTAGTACTTTGTTACAGTAGCTCTGGGAAATGGATACACCTGGCAGTCACGAACCTGTGTCTGTCTGCATAGTTTTGCCTGTGCAAGAATGTTAGGTAAACGGAATCTGACACTTCGTAACCTTTTGAGTCGGGCTTCTTTCACCCAGCATTTGAGATTCATTTGAGATTCATTCCTCTAGGTTGTTCTGTTGATCGGAAGTCTCTTCCTTTTTATTACTGAGTAGTATTCCAGTGTCTGGCTTATTTATCAGTTGAAAGGAATTGGGGTCATTTCCAATTTTCGGCAATTATGTAAATAATGCTGCTCTGAATGTGTTCGTACAGGTCTTTGTGGGGACGTGGTTGCATTTTTCTAGGGTAGGTACCTAGGAGTGCAATTACTGGGCCATGCTGTAGCTGTTTTTATGATTCTGTAAGACACTGATAACCCGTTTTCCAATGTGACGGTACCATTTTGCATTCCCACCAGCACTGAGTATTGTCAGTTTGAAAAAAAAAATGTAGTCTTTTTACTAAGTATGTAGTGATCATACTTAGTGGTCCTGAGGTTTTATTGGAAGGATTAACCAAATACATTGCTGAGAATAATGCCTCCTAGCACATTAGCATGCGGTCCCCGCCTTGGAAGTGTTAGCTCCCCCTTTTATTGTCACTAGGGAGGCCAGGACAGAACCAGCAGTGGAAAACACAAATTTCAGGTGGGTCGGGTGGGCTGGGCAGGAGCCTCGGGGAGCCGGCAAGCACTTGCGTTTCTTGAAGGTCACGGTCCCTGGGAAACAGACCGTGAGATGGAGATTTGGGTACAGGGGGCTTTCCAGGGAATGCTCTTGAGATCTGGGGGGAGCGAGGAAAGCGGGGTCAGACTGTTGCAACAGAGGCCTCGGGCAGTCCCACCAGGAGCTCTGGAGCTGGGACAGCCTTCGGAGATGTCACCGTCTGAGACAGGCAGGTCGGGCCTCCGCACTGCTCATTGGCCTGTCTTCGGAATGACTGCCCTGGGAGAGACACAATCTTGGGTAAAGCAGCCCCTCACGTGAGCCGTCAGCAGCCAGCACTGAAGGCATGTGGGTGCTGGGGCCCTGACCCGGCTGACACCCCCAGGCGGGAAAGCAAGCGTCAGTGCCCAGAGCTTTCCTTGTTTAAGAGTGGCTGTGAATCTTCATTTTGATGTCGTCTGCCAATTTTTTAAATGCTAGGAACTGCCCCGACTGGTGTGGTTCCGTGGGTTGGGCGTCATCCCGCAAAGTGAAAGGTCGTCAGTTCCATTCCCGGTCAGGGCACATGCCTGGGTTGCGGGTTTGGTCCCGGTTGGGGCTCGTACAAGAAGCAACTGATTGGTGTTTCTCATCCACTCTTTCTTCCTCCCTCCCCCTCTCTCTAATAAAAAAAAAAAATAAATAAGACATTAAAAATATAAAATGCTGGGAACTCTTTTAGACTTTAGACCACGCTGTGAGGAGCTGATACACCAGGCCCCAGCGCTGGATGGGGCCTGGGGCTGCCCGCCAATGTCCCTGATAGAGAAGCTGCTCTGTCACCGTCTGACACCATGTTCGTGTCTGACTGTGGAGTTGCTCCATGGGGCAGGGACCTTTGGGTTTGGCTCCCCTCGGCACCCCCAGAACATAGGGTGGGGCTTAGCATGGACTGAGGGTGAGTGAAAGAAGGCAGCATAACACAAACCAACTCCGTGAACAAATGGGCAAAGGACTTGAATAGACGTTTCTCCGAAGAAGACGTACAAATGGTCAGTGAGCACATGGAAAGATGCATGTAAGTCAAAATCACAATCACTAAGATACCACTTCACACCCATTAGGATGGTTATTATTTAAAAAAAACACACACAAACAGAAAAAAACATGCTGGCAAGGGTGTGGAGAAACTGGAACCCTCGTGCGCCGCCGGTGGGAATGCGAAGTGGGCCGCTGCTGTGGAAAGCAGGAGAGTGGCCCCTCAAAAATGAAACATAAATTCACCAGATGACTCAGCAATCACACTTCCGGGTGTATAACTAAAGGAACTGAGAGCAGGATCTCGAACAGATGGAATCAACCCAAGGGCCCGTCAACAGATGAATGGAAAAACAGAATGTGGGGAACACATACAATGGAACGGCATTCAGCCTGAGAAAGGAAATGATTCCTGAAGCTGCAACATAGATGAATGTGGAGGACATTGTCCTAAGGGAGATAAGTCACACAAAGGGACAGATATGGTGAGATTTTATCTACATGCGGTTCCTCTAGTAATCAGATGCATAGAGTCAGACAGTAGAACGGCGGTTCCCAGGAGCTCAGGGGAAGGGGACATGGGGTTCTGTGGCTCACAGGTACCGAGTCTCAGTTCTGCAAGACGAGAAAGTTCTGGCGGTGGACGGTGGCGGCGCCTGCACGACAGTGTGAATGTGCTTACTGCCACAGCGCTGCACAGTTAAACATGGTTAAAACGGTTTTATGCTATGTGTATTTCACCACAATGAAAAAATAAGGCAATAAAAAGGAGGGAGAAAATTTCTTCCTATGTGGCAGAGCTCGAAGACGGCCGCAGTGCCCATGCCCCTGCCATCCGTGCCCTGAGGAGTCCCCTCTATCCCCGAATAGGGCTTCCTCGTGGGACCAGCAAGACAGTGTAGAAATGAGACAGTGTGACTTCCGAGGCTGGGTCATAAAAGGCACTGCAGCCTCAGTCTTGCCCAGTCTCAGGGGTCAGGCAGCCACCGGGTCCTGTGGGCACTCCAGTAGCCCACAGACAGGAACTGAGGCTCTTTGATAATGACCGGCCCGGAGGGAGCCGCCCCGGAAGTGAGTCCTCCAGCCCCACCCAGTTTGGACCTCACAAAACATTCAGGCCAGAGCCACCCAGCTACACCACTCCTGGATTCCTGACCCACAGAAATGGTTTGCGACATAAATGCTTATTGTCCTGTTAAGCCACTGTTTCGAGTCCATTTGTTATGCAGCACTTGATAACTAATAATCTTATTACAGAGTTATGTAGTAATTCGTAACTCGCTATCCACAGAGGATTGGTTCCCAAATCCACAGATGCTCAAGTCTCTCCTATAAAATGACGCAGAACGATGCACACAGCTGGCCCTCTGCGTTCACAGATTCCCAAATGTGGATCAAAAAAACTGCGGGTACAGTGGGCCAACTGTATTTCTTGAAAAATTTCAGGGATAAGTGGACCCGCGCAGTTCAAACCTGTGCTGTTCTAGGGTCGACTGTATATTTTATTACATAGAACAATTTCTCTCACACCCTCATCAAATTCTTCAAATTCTGTTAGCTTATCTGGCCACTGGGATGGTGGGGGGGCTGCCAGAAGCCTTAAGGGGGAAGCTCCCTTGGGGAAATGGGAGTGTTTAGCAGGGGACTTCTGAAGGGAGGTCCCCCCACCCCAGAGGAGTGGCTCCTGAGGTGGCCAGACAGACAGGGTGGTGTCAGGGCCAGGTGAGGAGTGTGCTGTGACCCTGTTCACTTCATAGCACCCAGGGACCTCATGCCACACAGTTTGGAGTTGCCCTGGCTGAGCACAGGAGTGTAGTTTAGACCAGAGACTCGGGAGTTAAACCCCTAGCCCTCGAGCTTTGGCTGTGTGGCCCCGGGGAAGTTGCCTGAACTTGCAGGGCCTCCATTTGCTCTTTTGTAATGTGAGCCTGCAAATGTCAATACCTACCTCTTAGCCCCGTTCTGAGGATTTAAAGAGTTAATGTGTGCCAAAGGCCTGGGGACAATATTAGCACGCGCAGGAATTGTGTAAGGGTTGACTGTTGATGTTTTTATGGGCAAAGATCACATCCAGGCTCTGCTATGGTGCAGTCACTTTGCCTCTTTGGGCTCAGTTTCCTCACCTGTGAAATGGGATTGGCACTATCCACAGGGCAGTATGGTGATTCCAGAAGCTTGTATATGGGAGGGGCTTGTTCTGGTTTGAGGTTGGCCCTGGGTTATGTGAGCCTCTGGGTGTGTCTACATATGTTGGCATGGGAGGCACTCCTATGGCCTGATTTCCACCTTCCCTCTGATTGCTGCCCCTCCTCCCCTGCAGGATCCCAGCTGATCAACCTTCCAGGCACACACCTTCCTCCGCCTCCTTTTCCGGCTTCTTGGGCCAAAGCCCCACCTGCTGGCCTAAAGCTATATGGCACCCAGAGCCGTCTGCATAACTAGGTTAGAGGGAAAGGAATATACACTTGAGTGCCTGCAGGAGATTATGTAAGTTACAATCTCCCTCTATTTTATAGAGACTGAGCCTCAGGGGGTCACACAGGGCTAGCTGAGATTTAAATCCATATTCCTCCCCGCCCGCCCCCAGATACCCTTCTAGGGTGAGTTCAAGTTCTGGGTTAAACCTGCCCTTCCCTCTAGGTCAGGGGTCCTTGGGAGAATATCAGGATTGTCCACTGGGGCCAAGACTGCAGAAGAAAGAGCGCTGGACTGGGAGTCCCCAGGCTGGGGTCTCCCTCTGGCTCACCCAACCACCAGCTGACCAACTTTACGAAAATGCTTGCCCATTTATTCTAGCATTTATCACTCAAAAATCTAGACACTGTGGGGAGAGCATTTAATGTGGGTATTGGGCTCTAATATGAGGAGAAATTGTAAAAAGAAACAATTTTTTAAGAACTCCCCCAATCTTTTCACTTGCCCATAAAGTACCGTACGGGCGGTTTTCTGAACGTCGTCGTCTGCGGTAGTAAGTGCCCTGACGTAAAGAGGGTGGATGCGGCAGCGGTGGCAGCGATTGTCAGACTATAAGCTTAGGTTCCGCTCTCACTCAGACGTGTGGCATTGTGAACGTGGGTCCACGCCTCAGTGGGCTCGCGTCCAGGCACCGCCAACTGTACACCACACTGTGAATTGTTCCTTCCTCTCTCTCTCTTCCTGGGCACACAGAGTTGCCTTTCTGAAGTTACATAATCAAAACAGCTAATACTCCTTGAGCATTTACTATGCACCAGGCACTGTTCTGAGCCCTCTCAAGTTGCGTTAATTTGGAGGTACTATTATCACAGATGAGGAAACTGAGGCACTGAGAGGTTAAGCAACTAACCCAAGGTCACACAGCCAGGAAATGGTAGAGCCTGGGCTTGACACTGGAAAGCCTGAGACCAGAACCCACACTCAACCAAAATGCTACCCACTCGAATGGAGGTCCCATGGGGGCCATTTGTGTTTGTCTCTGTATTTGTTGTCAGCCCACGAGCTCCGTTAGGCAGGCCGGGACCTGGTCTGGGTCACCTCTGCATCCCCAATACAGGTCCTTTCCATCCAGGGCCCACTCGGGGTGTGTGCTCAGTAACTGTGTGTTGAAACAATGCATAAGGCTTTCTGAGCCCCACCTCCTCCATCTGAAACACAGGAATAATAGTCAGCACTTCAGATCGCCCCAGTGAGCTTTTCAGTGGGAAAGCTCTTGTTAAACACCCTTCATTAGCCCTTGCCCACCTCCTATTCACCTTTCTGTGGGTTTTCAGTCTCCCCAGCTTAGTGGCCTGCACCTGCTCGGGAAAGCTGACTGTGCACACCTTTTCCCAACTTTGCACTCAGTACCGTCATGTTTGTAGCTTGAAATCAGCAACAGCGAGAGTGTTTACACCGTGGAAATTGGCAATAGAAACAGGACTTCTTTTCCCCTTTGGGGATGTTAAACATTTACCACTGCCAGGAGAAAATGGACCCTCTAGTGATCACCTTCAGGCGGTAGCACAGTGCAGCGGCCATGCCTATTGGCTCTGGAGCCAGCCTTCCGGGGCTCAAGCTCCAGCTCTGTCACTTACAGGCTGTGTGGCCTAGTTCAGTTACTTAACCTCTCTGAGCCTCATTCGTCTCATTCATAAGATGATTACCACCCAAAACCTCTATTGTTTTGTTAGCCGGTGTCACTCTAATAAATGCAATAAAAAGGAAGAAAGGGATGATTACCTATTAGGTAATTTCATTAGGGATTCAATGCAATTATTCATATAAATGCTCTCTCAATACTTATTAATATTATATATCAGGCTAGGGTATGGGGGAGGGCCTTTCTTGTTTCCACATGCTAGGAAAGGGGGTGATGGGGAGGCGACTTGCAATGTCAGAGAGTGTGTAACTCAAGGCCAAGGCCCTACTGCAGGACGTCTTGAGCACCACAGGCCAGATCTTAAGAGTCAGGGCCTGTGAGTAGCCATGATGGTTGGGGGTAAGGGGCCTCCTCCCGTTCCTCGGACGGAAGGCTGCTGTTAGCTGGCCGTGGAGCCTGGAACAGGTTTCGGAGGAAGCAGGGGATCTGACCAGCGATGCCTGCTGCCCTCCCCTCCCCTCCTCCTTGTGGTGAGCACTCCTCGAACAGTGTTGTGGGGTTTGCGACGTGAGCTGCAACACGCATACCAGGAACTGTACGAATAGAGAGAAGAACTCATAGAACCGTAAAGGAGTGACATTTCCAATCTCACTGTAACTAAGTTAGTATAAATCTGAAGTAGATTCTGATCAGCGAAGATGTATTTGGTAAGTGTAGAGCATTCCTTTAAAAAAGTGGAAAAAACTATTAAATAATTAAAGTGTTACACTAGAACATACTCATTTAATGTGAAAGAAATCTGTGAAGGGAAATAGAGGAAAAAAAGACACAAGGTATGTAGAAAACATAGAGTAAAATGGCAGACGTAAACCCAACTCTGTTAATAATAGCATTAAATGTGAATGGAACCAATAAAAAGAGCTTTTCTGAATTGATTAAACATCAAGCTTCAGCTGCTGCCTTCAAGAGACACTCTACATTCAAAGATACAAATAGGTTGAGAGCTAAAGGATGGGGAGAAATACTTTATACGAACAGCAATCATAAGAAACAAGGATTGGCCATGTTAATATAAGAAAAAGTAGACTTTAAAACAAAATATCTTACAAGATATAAAGGAGGACATCTTCTAATGTTGAAAGGGTCCATCCATCAGGATGATATAAAAATTATAAACATATATGCACCCACCAACAGAGCCCGAAAGCATTTGAAGCAAAAATGGACAGAATTGAAAGGAGAAGTAGACAGTTCAATAATAGGTGGGCCCGTTAATACCCTGCTTTCAGTAACGGGTAGAACAACCAGGCAGAAGATCGTGAAGGAAACAGAAAGCTTGAACAACACTGTGATCAGCTGAACCTAAAAGATAAACCTATAGTACACCCCGCCCAACACCAGCAGAATACGCGTTCTTCTCAAGTGCACATGGAAAATTCTCTACGGCACACCGTATGTTAGGCCACAGAATGCATCGCAATAGATTTTAAAAGATTGAAATCAAAGAAGTATCTTCTCCAACCACCACCTCTAAGAAGCCTGCGGAAGGGCTGCATGTGAAGATTCAGCCAGAGGATTTCACGCTGGTAGTCTGATAGCTGGAAGCTTCTAGAAAACCTTCAGGACACCTGCCATTCTGTTGGGAGCATTAGCTTAGTTAACTCACGGGAAGCACTTAGAAAAGTGCCTGGCGCGCCGTAAGCACAGGATGAATTTTATTTGTTGTTATCCTCACAATAATTTCATGGGCAAGTTTCATTATTTTCCCCATTTTACAGGTGAGGAGACAGACTCAGAGATGCACAGTTAAGTTGAAGTCACATGGATTAAAACTCACGTTTGTTAGACTTCAAAGCCTTGGACAAGTGCAGAGAGGCGGGTCTGAGGACTTTCATTACTGCATTTTTTTTTGTTTTTGGTACTTAAGATCGGAAACAGTATAGATATCCACCAACAGAGACCGTTCGGTAAAGCCATCCAGAAAGTGCTTGGTGTTGGTTATAAGAAACAAGGTCACCCTATACATAGGAGCAGGGAACCATCCTCAAGACATTTTGTTCAGTACAAGGAACACCTAAAAAAAGTTCTATAACCCACAGAAAACAAAGCCAAATATTTCATGAGATCTAAGTGTATGTGTGTGATCTTTGGGGGCCCATATGAGGCAAATGAAGGTGATTTAAACAATAGGATCTATTTATAGGGACCTTGCTTTCTTTAGAATTTCTTTTATTGAGTTTTGAAATAACATACACCCAAAGAAAAAAGTCAAGAGTACAGCCAAATGTCAAGAAGGAAAAAAAAAAAACCCACAGAAATCCCTTCCTCCAGATTAACTAGGCTAAGATTTTGATATATATCCTTCCAGGCCTCTTTCTGTGTGATTGTGAATATGTGTGTGAGTTGTGTGTGCATTTATATATATAGAGAGAGAAACGTACATTTACCAATATGAGAATTCTGCTGTTATTTTAAAAAGTCCCCCACATTATAGAAACTTAACCCCGAAGCTTAGTTCTCTGTATTATTAAACCTGGGTCCCATTAGGAATGGTAGCTCCACCATCATTATAATTTCAAGCTCCTTCTACATTTTTCCTGCATTATTTTCAGCCTCTGGCTTCCTCCTCATGGTCTGAGACAGTGGCTTCAGATCCAGCCATCACATCTGCATTTCTGCCAGCAGGAAGGGGTGAATGGAAAGTGGAGTCCTGCCTCTGCCTTTTGAGTACACAGCCCCAAAGTTGTACGCATTATACTTGGTAACGTTTGTCTGAATGTAATCACATGGCCTCAGGAAAGCCTGGGAAATGTGTGCTTTTCTCCGGGCTACCGTGTATGTGCCCAGCTGAAAGTCAGGGGTTCCATGACTACAAAAGAAACAGGAGAATGGACATTGTAGCAACTAGCAGTGCCATTTGCTGCTTATCTTCATTCTCTCAATATTTTTCCTCCCCCAGAGAGACAGTTGTCTATCTTATCTTACAATCTAATCAGTGAACCCTGAGCAGGCAAACGCCTAGGCCGAATCACAGGTTGCAGCAGAGCAACTTTCTGAAGGCACGCCCAGGAGCCAGCTGCTCAACCAGCACTTTCCAAGCGGAAGGCAGAGTCCTGGCTGCGCCAGTATTTGCCGTGGCACTTCCCCCAGATTTGACCTCTATAAATAGCACAGAGACGCAGAAAAGGCCTTCCCATTGCAAAACCAGACTTGCAAGACAAGGTGTGTGACGAATCTCCTCTGGCAAGTTTCAGCCCCTCTGCTAGTCACTCTTAAAGGGACACCGTTGGACTGTGTGTGGAATCTCATTCTGCCTACAAAAGCACTCATCTCCCCTTCCTTCTTTTCACTTCTAGAGGAATTTGAGTGTGTGTGTGTGTGTGTGTGTGTGTGTGTGTGAGTGATGGAGTGGAGACCATGAAGCTGGATTGAAGTTTTTGATTTCTAATTCAAACCAGAAGATAATGCGCCAGGAGGGGCGCTTTATTTCCACCTGAAGCCAAGGTTTTCTCAACGGTTTCACACGCGTTGAGACTCACGTCTTTGATACAGAATAGCGTGTAAGATACAGCCTCAGTGGCCTGGTTCTGCCACCCGCTGGCTGTGTGATCTCACCCAAGGTGCTTAACCTCTCTGTGCCTCAGGTTGTTTTTTGCAGAATAGAACTGATAATAATAGGAAGTTTTTACAAGGCTTCTGTGAGAATGAAATCAAGTCAGTTCTCAGGAAGAATCCAGCGCGTGGCACAGCTCTCTGCAGATGGCCGCAGGCATCTGGTCAACCAGGAAGGGCAGCCGCAGGAAGGCTCTTTAGAGCTATAAAGTTGATGGTCGCCGTGGTGGACCTTAGTGAGGATGAACAGGGTAGATGCTCCCTTTCTGGGCATTCCAGGGCTGGCCAGTCCCAAGGAAGCATGTGGGTGTAACCCCTACCAATTCTCTTTCAGAGGACTTTGTGGGTCTCACCTTAAAGTCCTGGCCTGATTTTACATTTCCAAGCTCCTGGAACCACCTTCCTCCAGAATAAATGTGGAGTGTGGAAGCTCGGTGTTTATGCCAACAGCTCATTAGAAAGAACCCTGGACTCAGAGCTAGGGCCTGTGTCCTGACTTCGTGGCCCTTTTCTGGGGGGCCTCTGGCTGGATCATTCCCCATCTGGACCACTGCTAGCACACTGTGACACTTACAGGGCCTGGGACACACACAGAGGCTCCTGCCCTATGTCTGGAGCATCGTAAGGTGTTAACTTAAAGAAGAACAGGCCTTACAAAGTGGGGGAGGAGCTTCGACCATCCCCATTGTACAGAGGAGGAGACTGAGGAGCGCTGACTCACGGGTGCTGACTTAAAGGCTGCCGGTGTCATCGAGACTCTGAGGATGGGGAGGGAAAGCAAAACCACACAGAAGGCACAGATGAAGGTGCCTTTTCCAAATACCAAGTCACTCGCCCTCTCCCCTCGTCCTTGGCAGAATGAGGGTGGCCAGCTCCACGCTCGCTGTACACGCTCTTCTGCATCTCTTGTCCGTACATGTAACTAATGTTGGAGCATCTTCCTGTGTCAGCAAAGGTCTTCTTGCTTGTTACTGACTCCAGCATTCTTTCTGAGAGGCAATGCCCGGAAGCCACCCACATGCCCTTGGAGAGGCAGATACAGACACGAAGCATTTCTCCTTGTGTCAAGAAGGGAGACATCCCCTCTCCTTCTCCTTATAGCATTTACTTTAGAAAACTCGTAGACTCCTCTGCGCCTCTCAGATGTTTGTCTTTCAAAAAGCTGAATGGGCCTCTGGCCAGTTTTATCACCCAGGAGTGTTTTTTTCAAGGACCTGGGAGCCATCTCTTCATAATGTAAGTATCAGCAAAACTGGCACCCCGAGGCCCAGTCTGGGTGGGGGGAGGGTAGGCGCCTGACCTCAGGGCTACTCTCCAAGCTTCAAAGCAGCCTCCTCTCACAAAGAGAGAAGCTTCTTTTCCCTGTGGGTAAGGGCGGTTGGCTAACACAGATAGCCGCCCCAGCGACCAGGTAAGGGCAGGATGAACCATGTGACAAGTGGTGCGTCTGGTCCTCCCACCTGAGGACCAGCTAACCTTTGAGGCCACAGATGTAATCGGTTGTGTCCGCTTGTGCATAAAAGGTTGGGGTTCTCTCTGCCTCTGCATCTCATTAGTGGATCGCCCGCGATGTGCCCCACAACCTGGTTTAACGCTTACTCAGTCATACAACTGTTTTCTTTCTTGTCTACTTTTGGGGAGAGGCTTTCTGGGTCAGTGGGAGATCTTGTTTTTAATTTTGTCTTCAGCACCATCAAACATCTTTCTGCGGAGGGCTGGTTAAAGGAATTTGGCACCTCCACATAGTGGAATACTGTGCAGTCACGATGAAGAACAAGAGCGCTCCCTTCATTTTCATCCTTGGGTCAAAGGGCAAGGTCCACCGCAGTTCATATTTTCTCTGTAAAAAGACTACATTTGTATTTTCTTATACTGGCTCAACCTCTGGAAGAATGATAAGGGACTCATAAGAAGCACTCATGTGTGCTAAAAGGGACTGGGTAGAAGGGGGAGAGAAGAGGGAGGGAATTTTTTTTTTGCTGAACACCATTTTATATTTTCTGATTTTTGAAACATGTGACTATATTATCTATTCAAAATCAAGTAAAAAGAAGGGGTGGTAGCAAGTGAAAAAAAACAAACCACTAAAGAAGAGAAATCCCAGGTCCAGACATTCTCTAAGCACTTGATTCTGTTTCATTTCTGAACTTGGTCTTGACCTTGGAGCCAACTGAAAACTAATCATAGTGATACATTTTGGGGTTTCGTGGTTGATTTTTTTTTCTTGGAAGGTTGATCAACGTCTTTATTTAAAAAAAACAACAAAAAGTAAAACAAAAAAATCAGGTAAAACAAAAACAATCAAGTAACTAATATACTTCACCCCATACCCCTCCTCCTTCCCCTCCTCCTGCTCCCCAGGGTCCTCTGTGACCAGTTGTCAGCCTTAGTGAGTTTGGGGCTGGGGGGGTGAGTCATTTTCAGGGGTTCCGTGGAGCCCTTCCTCCATCATCTCTCTCTGCCTCCCAGGAGCTCAGGAGGGGCGGTGGGAAGGGGTGTGTGGGGTACAATGTCCCTCCATACTGAGGATCAGGGAGCCAACATGCCCAAGATTCCACCACTCAGCCACGTGTCTTCTAGAAACTCCTCTGTGAGCAGAATGGGGAAAAGGATATGGGGCTGAGGTCACCTCTCAAGCCCTCTGGCCACTTTCGTCTGCGTTGACTGTTTGTTGCTCTTGCTATTACTCTGGGGGAAGTGGCCCAGGCAGTCTAGCCACATGCTGGGTTGTCTCCCTTTTATCCCCATGTCAAGTCTATGAGGTATGTGCTATTTATTATGATCCCCGTTTTATGGATGAGGAAACATAGGCACAGAGAAATCAAGCCACTTCACCAAGGTCACACAGCTTCTAAGAGCCCGCTCTCTCAGCTGTTTCCCTTCTGATACCCTTAGCCTGCCTCCAGCTGGATGCTCTGTAGTCAGTTCTCTCTCCAACGTCTTGGAAGTTCTGAAAGAGTGGAATTGCAAGCACTGTGACTCAGAGTTGGGGTAGGGCTGTGCTTTGCATTTCCAGGACCTGCGGGTGGCATTACCCACTTTAAAGAGGGGAGTTTGTGTTGATGGTTCAAGTCCTCAGGGTGTGCCTCTGAGGCCCCCAACACTTGCCCGGTGACCTTGGGTCCTTGCCTTGTCTCTCTGGGTCCCAGTTTTCAGTTTGCTTAGGTGGGACACTGAAGGCTGCAGAAATCCGCGGATTTGAAGACCTGCCACACGTTGACGAGCGGGAACATGAGCAGAGCTCCAAGCAGTGAACCCAGCTGCACCGCTGCCCCGCACCACAAGAGGGCGCTGCGGCTACGGTCGCGCAGGATCATGCCCAGCATCACCTTCACATAGCTCAGACAGCCAGTGAAAAGCACCCACGAGGCCACCTGCGGGGATAGGGTGGGAGAGATGCAGCGTGCAGGGGGCTTTGGAGAGACTCCTAGGAGCTAAGGGTGTGGGATGACCGCACAGGGCTAAAGGAACCCTATGATTTGACCTCTCCCCAAGGGCAAAGGAGAGCCCCCTGGCTTTTCCGTCCCCCATAATCAAGTCAAGGGCCTGGGGAAGAAGGCCACTGTGGTCGTAGACACAGCGGGAAGAGTGTGGATTTCCGGGGACAGGCTGTACCATTACCTTGGACCAGCCACCTCATCTTTCTAAGCCTCCACTCCCAAAATGACAGGCAAACCCACCCTTACCACGGCCACGGGGGGCTTCCTGAGGGAGCAACCACACAGACTTGGTCAACAGAAAGGGCTATACCCCAGGCCTCCCCAGGCCTTGGCTGGGTCAGGGAGCAGCTGTGGGAGCAGATACTTACAATGAGGACTTCTCCACTCCAGTGGCCCTGCATGAGGGGGCAGGGGCTCATCACTGCCATGGCCATGTTGTAGGCCCCAAAGCCAGTCCCAAACACTGTGAGGACCCCCAGGAATAGCAGCGACCTAGGGCAGAATGGGGGAAATGAATGGAGTTGAGGAGAAGCCTGACCCCTGCCTTCCCCACTCTGGGAAGCACATGGGATGGTCAGCATCTTCAGGGTCAGAGGTTAGAACCATGTGGAAACTTCCAGGCCATCAGGCCCAAGTGGGTCAGCGAGGCTCCTGAGCAGTAACGCAGGGCCCAGTGTCCCAGTAGGAGAACCCGAATGACTCTGGAGCTACACAGACCTGGCTCAAGTCCCCGTTCCACCATGTACACCGCGAGACTGGTCCCCGTGCTTCAGTTTCCCCACCTGTTAAGTGAGGCTTGCGGGACTGTGGGGGGCCTGTGGGAGCAGAGTGCGGGGTCTAGCCTGCTGCCATTTGCTCCTGCGACATGCCCGAAGTCGAAGTCGGACAGGAAGCGAGGCTGGAGAGAAGGTGGCTCTGACTGCAGCAGCAGCACTGCGGTGTGTGGGGTGCGACCTCAGGGGCCCTCCCTTCTCCCCCCGCTACCCCTGTCTACAGCGTGAGGTTTGCCTGGTCTGCGGGCCCTGGTGGCCGGCTTGGAGGTGCTCCACTGGTGGCCTGCCATGTAGAATCCAGGTCTGACGACTGAGGACACTGTCTTTCACTGAAGTCTCTGCCCCTGGGGTCCTGCTATCCTATCTTCAGAACACCAAGGCTGGCCTGTGTGCCGGGGGAGAGCAGAGGGTCTGCCCTGCCTCGAAGGATTCTTTCTGCTCCAAGATTCTTGGATTCCTCGACTCTCAGATTCTGTGTTTCTAACATTCTGGGCATCTCAGATCCCATAGGTCTGTGGTCTCTGGTGCTCCTTCCCCAGTAATGTCCCACCTCCATCCACAGTTTTTAAGCCCCAGGGGAGAAAATTCAGCTTTCTGGCAAATTGATATTTCCTGTCTAACTCCCCTGTACTCATTCTTCCTCCTTCTGGGGATGGGGGAAGTGGGTGTGGCAGGTGGGGGGCAGGGCTGGGGGAGGTGAGTGTGGCAGGTGGGGTGGGCAGGGCTGGGGGAGGTGGGTGTGGGGGAGGTGGGTGTGGCAGGTGGGATGGGTAGGGCTGGGGGAGGTGGGTGTGGCAGGTGGGGTGGGCAGGGCTGGGGGAGGTGGGTGTGGCAGGTGGGGGGCAGGGCTGGGGGAGGTGGGTGTGGCAGGTGGGTGGGTAGGGCTGGGGGAGGTGGGTGTGGCAGGTGGGGTGGGTAGGGCTGGGGGAGGTGGGTGTGGCAGGTGGGGTGGGCAGGGCTGGGGGAGGTGGGTGTGGCAGGTGGGGGGCAGGGCTGGGGGAGGTGGGTGTGGTAGGTGGGGTGGGCAGGGCTGGGGGAGGTGGGTGTGGCAGGTGGGGTGGGTAGGGCTGGGGGAGGTGGGTGTGGCAGGTGGGGTGGGCAGGGCTGGGGGAGGTGGGTGTGGCAGGTGGGGGCAGGGCTGGGAGAGGTGGGTGTGGCAGGTGGGGGGCAGGGATGGGGGAGGAGGGTGAGTGCAGGTCTAAGAGGCCAGAGGGGGCATGTGGGGCAGAGGGGTAGATGGGGGCTGTGGGACCTAAAGGTCTAAGACCCCAAGGTGAGCTTTTTTCCCATGGGGATCTGAAGCCCTTGAGTCAGAACCACACAAGTTGCTTAGTAAGACTTGAAATCCCAGCTCCCAGTCTAGGCTGGCTCAGTCTGCATTTTATCCATTTGCCCAGCCATTGTTTAGAACTGCAGCTGTAAGGGAGCCAGCCTGGCCTGGGGGCAGGAGGGCTGGAGTCCTGGAAATTAGAGCAGGGCCAGCCCTTTCTCTGAGCCTCAGAGCTTCGGGACTCCAGTTCCTGCCTGGCTGCTGTTCCTCATGGGCCAGTGGCTGTGCTGGTGGACACTTCGGACCTGCCATGCCCCAGGCACCGCTCTGAAAGCTTTCCCACATTAGCCCCTCTAATGCTCCCAGCCACCTGAGGGGGTAGGACAATGATTATCCCCAGTTTTCAGATAGGTATCCCTGAGGCACAGAGAGATGGCGTGACTTGTCCAATGTTACAGAGCTAGTAAGTGGCAGAGCTGGGATTTGAACCCAGGCAGTCCCGCCCCGGAAAACCGTCTTTTTAACTATCGAACATACACCCTGATGGTGGGGTTTGGAATTCTGGCTTTTGAAATGAAGTGCATCCCCACCAGAGCTCCCCAGGGCCAGCTGGAGGCAGACCTGTTAGACAGGAACATGGAGAAGAAGCAGGCCAGAGGGTTGGCCATGGAGCTGAGGGTGGCAGACAGGTGGTAGGCAACAGGCCCGTAGGGCAGGCAGGAGTAGGTCTGCACGGAGGGCAGCACGCCATTGGTGAGGGCGTTCACAAAGGCCACCAGGACGTAGATGAGGAGCAGGCGGGCTGGGTGGTGGTCAGGCGTTTCCTCCTCCAGATGCTCCTGGCCCTTATTGCTGTCCCCTGGGCCTGGGGGGCCCAGGTCCTCTTCCAGTGGCCTGATGGAGTGGAGGGTGACCTGGGAGTCGAGGAGATCTTTTGTGGAGGTTTTCCAGGGCCCAGGGTGACGCTGGAGGAGAAAGAAGGCAACGAGGCAGCAGGCCATCATGAAGGAGAGCAGCAGGAAGAAGACCAAGGGCGGGAAGTTAGCAGGCAGGTAGCTGCTTTCCAGATGGCCCGTGGAGGGCGCTGTCCCAGTGAGGCCAGGCCCCAGAGTGCTGTTATTTCCCTGGGGAAAGGCAAAACAAGGGTCATGAGATCCCTGGGTGACGTTGGGACACAGGCAACAACAGTAATAATACACAGTTAATATGATGCATTGTTATGAATAAGTGTGTGATGAATAATATACACCCACCTACTGAGATAATGATAATAAATGCTCACATTGACTGGCGGCTCACTAGGCACCAGCACCGTGCACGCATGGGCTCGCGCACCTCCTGACGGCCCTGCGCAGTGGGGACCGTTCTCGCGGTGTTACGGGGAACAGCGGTGTCAGAACACTTCACCGTACTTGAGGACTGTGGGGAGCATGAGGCAAACCCAGTCCACTTGGTTCTTTCTTCTTCTTTTTTTAAAAAGATTATTTATTTATTTATTTTCAGAGAGTAGGGGAGGGAGAAAGAGAGGGAGAGAAACAACGTTTGGTTGCCTCTCGTGCGCCCCCTACTGGGGACCTGGCCCACAACCCAGGCATGTGCCCTGACTGGGAATTGAACCAGAGACCATTTGGTTCACAGGCTGGCACTGAATCCACTGAGCCACACCAGCCAGGGCCCACTTGGTCCTTTTTTACTCAGCTATACCTCTTCCCATGCTACTGCCCTCGAGGGCTGGCAACCATATATATGTTCAGAACAGGGCCGGCCTGGGGACCAACCAGCGGGAGAGCAGCCCCACCCCAGCCCCGGCTGTATGGTGATGTGGCCCAGGGCGGCTAGATCTCTTTTCAAGACATACACTACATCTAGATTTATATATGTGAAATTGCAAAAAATTTAAATGTCATCAAATAAGTCAAACATTTAACGCTTGCAGGCTACGACTGCCTGGGCCACTGGTCGGCAACGGCAGCTGCGGTACTGCTGTGGTTAATACCAGACCCGTGAAGACTGTCCAATACCCAGTGAAAGAAAGTTTGACGTGTGGACCAAAAAGGGGTTCTGCGAAAAGTTACCTCCCAGGGCGCTCTGGCCGTAAATTCTTAACTGGGCTGGTCCTGGTGGGTATATAACTTCTTTAGGAAAAGGCTTACCTTTGCCTAAGTAAGCCCGCCCATTGTTACTGTAGATTGAGGTTAATGCACCTTTGAAATGGCCCCTTTCAGACCCTTCAAGAGAATCTTAACCATCTTGTAATTCAACAGCCACCTTGCTTTCACACGCTCATGGATTCTGCCTTATGTCCCTCGCTTAATTTCAAATGCACACAAGAAACTGTAAAACCACTATCCTCCAAAGCCTTTGAGATCTTGGTTCCCGGCAACTGTCGTCAGTTTTGGCTCCGAGAAACTCTCACTAAAGTTTTCTGCAGGTCTGTGTGTTTCTTATGCTGACGTTTACTTGGCGCAGTGGGCAGGTTCTGAGGAAGCCCACGCAGGTCCAGCTGTGGACCCGGATACTGTGCTCTGAGTGCTGCACGGCTCCCTGCCTCATGTCGGGGGGGACTCGGGTGAGTGTTCTCTTGGAACCCTGGGTCACCCGCTTTAAGGAGCAGACTGTGACTTTATCTGTGTTCTTCCTAGAAAGTCCTTCAGGTGGAGAAGGGTTGAGATGACCCGGGGAAAGAAAACCGTGGCTTGCTGCTTTTACTTTTGGCTTTTTAACTGGATTGCTTACTGAGAGTCTGGACAAAATCTTTGCTGGGTAAATGAGATACTGAACACTCTTTGGCTCCAAGAGAAAAGATACTTGCTTCTCCAACCAGAAAAGCCAATGGACTGCAGACCCCGAATCCGGAGTGGTGGAGAAGGGCACCAGGGAGTGTCCGGGGTGGTGGGGAAGCTGATTCTGGAAAAGCTGGCGGGAGCCCCAGGGAGGAGGACAGGGCGCCTTGGAATGGGTTCACGTGGAGAGAGGGAGGCCTGTACTTTGGACAGTGTCACAGTTCAAGGGTCAGTAAGCTTTTGCTGGCCCTTGCTCAAGAATCTTCGTGGGGTTGTCAGAAGAAAAAATTCCCTCCAGGGACATGGGGATATCCCAGAGGGCCATCCACCACCTTTGGCTTGTCTGGGGATGTGCACATACAGGCTGGGGTTCCCTAGAAGTTTGCTCAGACTCCACAGGTCTAGAAAGAAAAATAACTGAAATTAACATGGGAAGTCGTGCCTCCCAGGCCAGCAAGCCCCACGACGGCCGGCACCCTATCACTGCTGAGATGGCGGATGAGGATCCTTCGGTACTCCTAAATGAAACTTTTGTGCGCACGATTAGAAAAAGCTGGCTATAAAACTAGGCAGAATGAATGGGAAACATATTTAAATGGTCTCTTGAAGCTTCAAAAAGAGGATTTAGATAAGTGGATCCATCTGCGATGTCGGTTAGGCGTCAACCCAATTCTCTGAGGTGCTAAAAATGGCTGTTCTTATTTTAGAAAGGGGGAAGGTCATTTGGAACTTGAATTCTCAAGGGCAGATATAAATTGTAAATGCCTCCAAAGCAAAACTTGGGTTTAACCACTCTTTTGTAGACGAATGTGTCTACATATGTATGTTGTTAATGGGAGATACTTTTCCGTATACAGATGGCATTGTTCAAACTGATTTAAAGGCAAGCCCTTGTAAGGGCTGGGGGTTCTAAAGTTCTCAGGACTATGAAACCTAATGCAAATGTTTGTCCAGTTTACCTGATCTAAGATTAATCTTTAGTTAAAAAATGTTTAAGTTTGTTGGTTTGAATAGAACACATATCTTTTGAGTCATTGATAGTAAATAGAATATTTATATTTTACCTGGGTTTACAAAAATAAGTTCCTGTTAATAATTGACTTGGATGTCTATGGAATATGTTTCTAGAGGAAATAAAGCGTCTTCATAAATTTGCCAAGCTAAGGAATGCTGATTGCTTACTTCTCAGTTTTCCTTAGAAATTGAGGTTTTAAGCGTTAAAATCTTAATATATGTAGGAACGACTTCGGGGTGTTCCAGAAGGGTCACTGAAACACCTCAAGGGTTTTGTTTTTATGTTAAATTGCATGGAAAGTATTGCAAAATAAATGACGAAAAAACTTTTAGTGTGTAGCAAGACAATGCTTTAAATGAAACAAATAGGGCTACGGGAAATCCAAGAGAGCTGCTTGGTTCTTCGTGGCTCCCTGGCAAACCCCACTTTTTAAGTTTTTGCCTTCCTCATGCATCACAGTGAACTGAAGCTGGACTGAAATTAGATCAAGGAATTTATAAGCTGACATTATTAAAAGGATACATTTTACACTATTGCCAAAATTTGTCAGAGTCACTTCAAGGAAATGCTAAATAGGTAACCGTGTCCGTTCACAGTGAGCTCCCAGGAGACAAGACTTTAAGATCGTTGACTGACCTGGAGATTTTGTTTTTTGGAAAAGACATCAGTTAAAAGACACTGCGCCTTGTTGGAAGGGACCTTATCAGGTGCCTAACTGTGAATGGCGATCTACCTCTGTCTGTGGACATCAAAGACGAGAAGCCACCGACATCAGGGGCAGACAGCTGTCCCCAAACATGGACAAGGCCTGTGTCCCTGCAAATTGATGTTTAACTCAGAAACCAATAGTTTGATGGTCTTTTCCTATCTGCTAATGATATTAGTCATAATAATAGTTACACTTGTTCTTTGGGTTTTTCTATGTAGCCCAACTGCTTATGACTGAAACTATGTGCTAATTTTTAATACCCTTTCTATGGCTGACATAAATGTTATGCGAGGTATCAAATGCGGAAAAGTGAGATGGAAGGTAAAAACTTGGGGATGACAGTTCACAGGATAGAAATGACCAGAGTGTTTTTGCGATGAAGTCTGTGAGACCCGATTGCCTTCCATGTACCTATTCTTCCTTTTGGGGGAAAATTGGGCCTCCACTCACACCCCACGTTTATGGTATCGTCCCATCACCAATGGTCCACCATTTCTAAAACGCCACACCACGTAGATACTGAGACTTCTAGGAACGAGCCTTCCTAGTGCTGTGAGGCCACACTAGCCAACCAAAAAGCGGGTCATCGACGCATCCTATGGATTGATTCAGGACAAGAAAGGGAATTGTGGCCAAAAAGGGTTTTACAGAAAGTGACCTCCCAGGGTGGTCTGATCACACAGCCCTAACTGGACAGATCACAGTGGGTCGTCATGCTCCAGGAGCGCAACGTCTTTAGTAAAACACTTAATCGTTGCCCTGGTTGGAGTGCCATCCTGGGCACCAAAAGGTTGCACGTTCGATTCCCAGTCAGGACGTTCTCTAGGTTGTGGGTTCGATCACCCCACCCGATCCACATTTCTCTCTCTCTTTCCCGTCCTCACTCTCTCTAAGGTTAGTAAACGCATCCTTGGATGAGGGTTAAAAAAAAAAAGGCTTATCTTTGCCTTAAGCAGGCCCTATCCATTGTTTCCGCGAATCTAGGTTAGCACACCTTTGAGCTGCCAGAACATGCCTCCAAAGCGTAATCACCACCAGGAGAGCACATACTCTTGACTATCCTATAATCTGCTACCCACCTTGCTTCCTCTCATCTTCACGTAATCTCCCTTAAATTCCCTCCTTAATTTCAAATGCTTATAAGGATCTGCAAAATCTGCTATTCTACAGAGCATCTGAGGTCTTGCTTTCTGACCATTGTTATGAGTTTTGGGTCAAATAAACTTTCTTAAAACGTCTCTACCAGGCCCTGATGGGTGTGGCTCCGTTGGCTGGGCGTCGTCCTGCAAAGCCAAAGGTCGCCAGTTTGGTCCCGGGTCAGTGCACACGCCTGGGCTGCAGGCCAGGTCCCGTGTCAGGGCGCAGAGGAGAAGCAGCCAATCCATGTTTCTCTCCCTCTCTTTCTCCCTCCCTTCCCCTCTCTCTAAAAATAAATGAGTAAAATTTTTTTAAAAACGAACAAACAATGTCTGTACTGGTTTGGATGTTTCTTACGTCGACAGATATGTCGACACGATGGCGTGTTGAGGCAACGACTCGGGGGTGAGGCTCCAGCTCTGGCTGTACATTAGCATCACTTGGGGGACTGTGAATAAATACAAGTTCACCGTCTCCATTTTGGAATTCTGAAACCCAGAAAGCTCAGAATCTATGCTTCAGTTGGCAGCAACGCTCAAAGGGTTGTGAGGCCGTTAATAGCCCTAATCTGCCCACCGGGCACGAGTGTCTCCGGGCTGTGGACAGTGGTGTCACCACTGCGCTGTGTTGCAGTGTCACAGGTGGGACAGGAGTAAGAGCTGAACCTCCAGCCCTGGCCCTCAGTTGGTGTGTCGTCCTGTACACCAAAACGTGTGGGTTCGATTCCTGGTCACGGCACATAACTAGGTTGTGTGTTCAATCCCCAGTTGGGGCCCATATGAGAGGTGATTGATCGATATTCCTCTCTCATATCAATGTTTTTCTCTCTCTCCCTTCCTCTCTCTCTAAAATCAATAAAAACATATCCTCTGGTGAGGATTAAAAAAATAATAGTAAATAAAAATAAAAGCTGAAAGTCTAGATTTCAAAACACACCTGACTTCAACTGAGGGTTTCAGGAAAGGCCCACCCTCAGAGTCTTATTTAATTGGTCTGGCCATGGGGGGTGCCCACTGGTGTGTTTCCGTAGCTCTCCCAGGTGATCTAAAGTACAGCCAGGTCAAGGGCACGGGCCTACCCAATGTTTCAGAAACACAAGCCCTCCGTGATCTCGCCGTGACCAGGCATGGAGCGCGGCACTGGCCCTGGGCGGTGCTGGGTACCTGTGGGGTGTTGGTCTTCCCGATGGTGTTAGGGTTTGAGGTGGTGTAAGATGTCTCAGTGACGTTGACGCAGGTGGTGAGACCCGAGCCCTGGGCAAGAGCCACCAGAGCAGGCAGCAGGCCGCTGAGCCCTTCACCCACAAAGAAGGTGGTGAGGTAGTGGGTGGACAGCCGGCTCATGAAAGGCAGGAAGGTGACGGAGGAGGTGCAGTCCACCAGGGCCAGGAAGAAGGTGAGGACCATGAATGTGATGCTGTGCTGGCTGCCCTGTATCCAGGAGGTGACATTCCAGAGGAAGGCAAAGAGGGTACAGGTGACGGTGCCCACACCCAGCACAGCGAAGATGAGAGGCACCTCGGGAACGCAGCCGGGCCGGAAGTGATGGAGCAGGGTGACAAGGAGCGGGCTGACGTTGGCCAGCTGGATGATCACTGTGAGGTAGGAGGGCAGGTACCAGCCCTCGGGCAGCTCTGTCACCAACAGGGGCAGCTCTACCCAGAGCCCGTTGATGGCCACCCAGGAGCCCATCCCGAAGGTGCAGACGAGCAGGTGCGTCAGGAGGGCCATGGTGGCAGGCCGGAAGCTGCCGCCTCCCCAGGTCAGCCTGCAGCAGGGCCTGCAGAGAAAAACACCAGGAGAGCCATGTCAGGTTCACTGTCCAGCAAAAGACCGGGCTTTGGGGCCCAGAGTTTTCTGTCGTCCTTCCCCTCTTCGTGAACAAGTTGGCTTTTCATTAGCAGAAAACACGAACGAATTCCTTATAACTAACCTTTCAGTAGGAAAGGCTTTCTACCCGTGACTTGTAAAGCCAGAGACACCCGAAGAAGAGTTAGATACATTCAGCTGCATAAATATCAAAACACAGCAGCAAACAAAAAATCAACAAAACACTGTCTGCACAAAAAGGCAAAAATATGCCAACAATAAGATAAAAAAAAAAAAGAGAGACAGATGATACCCTGGGGGAAAATATCTCCAACAGAAACCAGAGACAAAGGGCTCATCTTCCGCACACATAAAGAGTTCTTAGAAATTAAGAACAAAAAGACCCAATAGAGAGGTGGGCAAAGGATATAAACAGTTTGGAGAAAAAAGTACAAATAAGCCTCAAGTACATGAAAGGCTCATCACCTTCCTTCCGTGTGGGAAATGTCAATGAACAAAAGGTGCCACTTCTCACCACGAGATCGTCCCAAAGGTTACCTGCCCTGGATGAAATCATGCACGGAGGAGGTTATTCTTTCTTGTGGCCTTGTTGGTAATAGCCAAATACAGGAGACCACCCACGTGCCCATGCATAAAGGAAGGGCTAACCAAAGACGTGTCTGTGAGTCGGGGTGCCACTCACCCATTAAGAGGGATGAGGGGTGCGGGAGAGCTCCTTGGCTGACGGGCCAGGCCATGTTGATAAGGGAACAAAACCGAGGGAGACAGACAGGGGGCGCTGCCTGGGCCTGGTACACACAGGGACAAGGAGGAAGCACGTGTTCTCTGTGCTGGTGCGTGCACCAGGCAGCCCTTGAAGCACACAGGAGCTGCTGGGGGTTTGCCGCAGCTCCGCCAAACACTGTAGGTCGTTTTTATACAGTGTTGACTTGTGAACCATATAAACACACTACCTATTACAGAAATACGGTCACTTGACATAAAATCCCAATCTGGCATTTTTCTCCTGAAATTATAGAACTCCATAGCTGGACAGGCCCCCTTGGAGTTCACCTAACTCTAGCCCCCACCCCTGGGGCTAGAAGCTTTCTGCCACCTGCGTACCGCCTCCCCAGTGACCTGTGACACCGCCCGTGCCCCTCCTCTCTTTGCTCTCCCCTCGGTGCAAGCAAAAGTACCGGAGAGGCCAGAAGGAGACTCTGGGGCCAGCTGCCTGGGCTTGAACCCAGCTCTGCCACTTAGTAGGGTGGCTTTGGGCAAGTGACTTTGCCTCCCTGTGCCTCACTTCCCTCACCTGTAAATGAAGGACAATGACAGCACCAGCGAGATGCCAAGGTGCTACCGAGTTTCCGCTCTCAGAGCCACCAGGCACACACCAAGCATTCACCGGGAGTCGGCTAGCTCTTCTCGTTATGGTGAAATGCCAGGTTTGGTGACGTGGTTATTTTTTTCTAATTCGTGTGAAAATAACACATGACGATTCAAATTGAAAAAGGGGAGAAGATTCGCCGTGAGGAGCCGCTTGCACCACAATCACTGGCGGGCCTTGCACCGTTTTGGGTGCAAATCCTGAGAAAGTCGATGGGGCCAGTTGCCTCCTTTTACAGATGGGAACAGGGCATGGTCCTGAGGCTGGGAGGTGGGATTTGGAGCCGGTGTCCTGGGTGCTTGGCTCCCTGCACGTTCCCATGACCCTGCAGTGACTCCCGATCCCATGGTTCTACTCAGTTCACGCTGTCACTCCTTGTTTCTGTTCTTCTAGAACACGCAGGGGAGTTACTGGTGGCCCTGCCTCACCCAGGAAAGTCTTGGCACCACAGCAATTGATTCTAAGTATCCCACTCCCTTCCTCCTTCCTCCTTCCTCCTCCCTCCTCCCTCCTGGGGTGGGGTGGGAGGGGAAGAATGCAGTCCACCCATTCCCAGCATCAGCTCTCTTCTGCTCTGGGAAGCCTGGAGCAGAATGCAGCCCAAGCTGCTTTCAGTCCTGCTCCACCACCCTAGTCTGGGGCCTTACCTCAGCCACCGAAGCTCTGTTCTCTCACCCAGGAAGCTGGACTGACAGACAGCCCAGGACAGCTTGGCTCTGGTGCACCTAGAGGTCCCACTGGAGAGGAGCAGCCCCTGGCAATTGCCGCCTGCCTAGCTGCTCCCCTCTTTGCCTGTGTTCTGCTCCGAGCCTGGAGCACCCACCCCACGCCCCAGCCCCCCGCATGTACAGCCCAGCTTTCTGCAGGACACTGCCTCCAGGAAACCTCCTCTGGCTGGTGCGCGCTGGGCCCAGGCTCCTTTATGTAAAGTGTTCTGGTGGGGACACAGGCAGGCACATTTCTGGGGAGACTGAAGCTCTTACAGGGCAGAGGGCTGCCTCGGATCCTGGCATTGTGGAGGCAGAAGGACTTTACAGACAACCTAGCTCAGGATTTGCAAACGGGTGACTCCTTGGCCTCCGCCAGGCAGCAGATGTGCGCTTTTGGTTTGCCGTGTGTTACAAACAGTTAGTTACTGGAATCCGCACGTTGGGACGTGGCAAACAACATTTAAGATTTCTGGTTTCTTGGAATGTAATGTCAAATCTCACAGTACAAATTTGGGGAGATGTGTATTTTATGTCTTGAGTTAAAAATTTGTCAGCCCTGGCTAGTGTGGCTCAGTGGATTGAGCGCTGGCCTGTGAACCAAAGGGTCGCTGGTTCGATTCCCAGTCAGGGCACAGGCCTGGCTTGCAGGCCAAGTCGCCCATGGGGGGGCGCGTGAGAGGCAACCACATGTCAATGTTTCTCTCCCTCTCTTTCTTCCTCCCTTCCCCTCTGTTTAAAAATAAATAAATAAAATCTTAAAAAAATAAAACAAAATTTCACTTCTCTAGTAATTCATTTTTACTATACAAGTAAAAATATATGAGTTTGTAACAGATTGGAAATAGAGACTGGAGCTTGCCCATGGGGTGGGGGGCAGGAAGATTTCTGGTTTCTTGAGAATATTTCTTGGAATACCACACCAGGCCTTCATGCCCACATGGCAACCACCACTCTTAGGGTACCTGCCTGGGTCCCACCTGGCCCCGTAGGCCCCGCGACCCCTTATTTTTGAGCATGGCCTGCCCAGGATCCCTCACTAGCCAGGGGCAAAGTGGGGGGCTGGAATCCAATGTTGGGCCTCTCTCAGCCCCTGGCGGGCTGCAAGCACGGCCTCCAGCCACCTTACCGCTCTCTCCTGCAGTAAAATTTGGAGCCGGATGCCTAGGTTCAAATCCCAGCTTTAACCTTCCAACCTGAGCAAATGACCTAAACCTCCTGTACCTGATGCCTCTTCTGCAAAATGGGGAGGCTCCCAGTTCCAACACCAGGAACTTGCAGAATGCCAGAATGGTGCCTGACAACAGTAAGTGATTGCTATGTCAGCAAACACGTGAACGGCCATCCAAACACATGCAGTTACTCTGAACACACTTTTGGACATAATACAAGCAATTCCTGATGGCAAAAGTTTGTCATTATTTTCTCTTAGTCACTCAATAAGGATTATTGAGCACCTGCCTTGTGCTCAGAGCTCTGAGGGATGAGAGACAAACCACAGGGACTGTCCCCAGAGAAAAGTATGAGGAAGAGATGCATGGGTGGCAGATCTCAAGGGCAACGACGGGCCAAGGCAGAGGAGAGCTGGAGGTGGAGAGCAGGGGCTGCTGGGACTAGACGGGGCGGCAGAGTTTCTCACCCTACCTTGGCCAAAGCAGGTAACTCAGTGGCTACACAATGGGAGCAGGTCTTCCTGGAGGGTCAGTGGGATGGAGGAGGGATAGGATCTCTTTCCAAGGTCAGGAGCTCTGCAGCCACTTTCCAGGTCCCTGCTATACTGTCCAAGAGGACCCAGAAACCGGCGACGGCTGCCCACCCCACCTGAGACCGGAAGCTGGTGTACAGCAGGCAGAATCCCACTTTTAAAAAGCTGCCCAGTGCAAGATGGATAAAGACTTAAATGTAAGACGCGACACCATAAAAGTCCTGGAGGAGAACGTAGGCAGGAGAGTCTCAGATACCCCATGCAGCAATGTTTCCACCTAGACATCCCCTAGGGCAAGGGACATAAAGGAAAGAATAAACAAAAGGGACTACATCAAAATAAAAGGGAACCAAGCGCATGGGAAAACAGATTTGCCGATGGTACCTTGGGCAAAAGTTTGAGCTCCAAAATATGCAAAGAAGTCATACAACTCTGCACCAGGAAGACAAACAATCTAATTTAAAAAATGGGCAAAGGACCTGAACAGACACTTGTCCAAGGAGGACATACAGAGGGCCCAGAGACATATGAAAAATGCTCAACATCAGTAGCCATAAAGAGATGCAAGTTAAAACCATAATGAGATACCACTTCACACCAGTCAGAATGGCCATCATAAACAAATCAACAAACAACAAGTTTGGTGAGGACGTGGAGAAAAGGGAACGCTAGCAGACTGGTGCAGCCACTGTGGAAAACAGTATGGAATTTTCTCCAAAAACTAAAAATGGAACTGCCTTTTGACCCGGTAATTCCACTGCTGGGATTATGCCCTAAGAACCCTGAAACACCCATCCAAAAGAACCTATGCACCCCAATGTTCACAGCAGCACAATTTACAATAGCCAAGTACTGGAAACAGCCTAAGTGCCCATCAGCAAATGAGTGGATCAAAAAACTGTGGTACATTTACACAGTGGAATAGTATACAGCAGAGAGAAAGAAGGAGCTCCTACCCTTTGCGACAGGATGGATAGAACTGGAGAACATTAAGTGAAATAAGCCAGGCGGAGAAAGACAAATACCATATGATCTCACCTATAAGTGGAACCTAATAAAAAAAAAAGAAAAACAAAGAAATGAGCAAAATAGGACCAGAGACATTGAAATAAAGAACAAACTGACAGTGGACAGAGGGGAGGGTCGAGGGGCATAACGGGGAGCAAAAGGGGGAGGGGCAAGTCAAGGAACATGAGCAGAGGACTCATGGGCATGGACAATGCGGGGGATTGACTGTGGGGGGCAGGGCAGGGCAGGGGAGAGCAACAGGGAAGATGGTGGGACAACTGTAACTGAACAACAATGAAAACACCAATCTATCCGGGAGAGGACAACCAGCAGAATGAAGGGTCTAGAAAAAGGAAAACATTTTTGAAGTATATATATAAAAAAGCTGCCATGTGCCAACCCAGGCAGAGTTCTGATGAGGGTTGGTGGAACAATATGGAAGGACAAAACAGGCAGAGAGCGTGGTACGATAGTCCAGGGCTGAGGCTGCTGGGTGCTCCCCGTTAGCCATTCTTTCCTTCTTCCTTAGGTGTCACAGAGGCCAGATTTTGGGTTGGGTAAATGGCCACCAAGCTAACGGACTACATTTCTGAGTCTTTCTTGTGACTGGGCATGGCTACCTGATCAAGCCCAGGATAATGAGATTGGAAAGGACTTGAGAAATCTCCTTAGAGACAAGGGGGTGTGAGATTCTTCTCTTCCTCCATCCTGCTGTCTGGAACTCAGATATGATGGTGAGAACTCCAGCAGCCATTTTGCACTATGGAGGATGGTGTGGGGGCTGGATGGGGACTGAACCTTCTGTGAACTTGGTGGCAAAGAGCTGCCATCCCAGCCCTGTCCTGCCTGCAACTGAACTATGTTGTTTAAGTTGTAAATAAGCTATTTTGTTCAAGACTTCTCTATACAGCAAAACACTGCCTAAATGTACAAAGATATGTATTCAAGGATGCATTTTGATCAATTAGAGTAACCCAAAACTAATGAATAGTACATTTATCTCCTTTACTATTAATGCTCTGACCCAGAAACTCAGGTCCTGCCCTAACTGGGATTTGATCAAAAACCCAAATCAAACAAAATTGTTTGACATCTTAAAGAGACACCAGAAGGTTAGGAATGAACTTGGGGGCCCAGGTCTGTTCCAGGCCTTGACGGCAGCAGGTGGTAGATGTAGAGGGGGCGATAAATGATATGCCCAATAGGAATAAGTAAATAATTAAAGACGGGAGGCCAGTTCAGAGAAGGCGGTTACCTTTATCATCTGAAAAGCTAGTCAGCTAATGAGAGTTCAGCGAGGAGGCCAGTTACACATTTACAAATACATAGTTTCCTGCATAGGACCAGTCAGAAAATGAGACTCGCTATTGAGTTGCCATTTGGGAAAAACAAATAAAGCTGGGTCTCTTTCTTACTTCTAAACCCTACCGCACCCTCCCCTGAAATCAATTCCAGCTGGATTAAATGTTTAAATGCTTTTGTATTAAGGACGGCACAGTCACGCACCATGTAATGATGTTTTGTCGGTGCTGGGCCACACACTCGGGGGTCCTAGTAACATACGATGGAGCGGAAACATTCCTGTGGCCCACTGACGTGTCGCACGACACACTCCTCCCGTGCCTGTCGTGACGCTGATGCAAGCCACCTGCTGTGCTGCCAGTCCAGGCGGGCCAGGGCACGGACAAGTGCGTCCACAGTGTGTGACAGTGACGATACATGACCCTGTTACTGGTTTATATACTATACTCACTGTTATTATAGAGTGTACTTTAAAAACAAAGATTTTATGTATTTATTTTTAGAGGGAGGGGAAGGGCAGGAGAGAGGGAGAGAAACGTGGGTCGGTTGCCTCTCACACGCTCCCAGCTAGGGACCTGGCCCACACCCCAGGCATGTGTCCTGACTGGGAATTGAACCAGCGACCCTGCTGGTTCACAGGCCGGTGCTCAATCCACTGAGCCACATGAGCCAGGACTTAGGGTGCACTCTTTCTAGTTACCAAAAAAAAGTTTCTGCCCTGGGTGGTGCTGCTCAGTGGATTGAGCACTGGCTCGCGAACCAAAAGGTCTCTGGTTCGACTCCCAGTCAGGACACATGCCTGGGTTTCAGCCAGGTCCCCAGTTGGGGGCACGAAAGAGGCAACCAATCGGTCATCTCTCGCACGTTGATGTTTCTCTTCCTTTCTTTCTCCCTTCCTTCCCTCTCTCTAAAAATAAATAAATAAATTCTAAAAAATAAAAACATAAAAAGTTTTCTCTAAGACAGTGTGACGTCTTAGCAGCCTCACACATCTTGCGTTTACTGCGTCTCTTGACTGGATCATTTCTCTTGAGTGGGATTTGATCTTGTGAGACTTTGTACAGGAACACACTGTCCAGGCTTGCAGCCTAGGAGCAGCAGGCTGTGACGTGCACCCCAGGTGTGGAGGTCACACCGTCCCACACTGTGACGTTTGCACAATGACAAAAGCGCCTAAGGACGCATTTCTCAGACCATCCCCATCGTTAAGGAGCACGTGACTGTAATAAAAATACCAAAAGAACAGGAATGGATTTTGCAAAGGACCTGGGGCAGAAATGAGCCTGGGCCAGCCTGGCTGGAGTAGTGGGCTTGATGGGAAAATAAGGGCAGACAGAGCAGGTAAGGAGCCTGGATTTCACCTACATGCAACAGCCCCCACGCGCTGAAGGCCTAAATCCCCAGGCCCCACAGAGCTGAGTTCTCTGGCTCTGCTCTAGGCCCCAGAAGAGCTGTGTAATTTGAGGGAAGGGACTTGGCTCTCTGAGTCTCTGTTTGCTCATCTGGAAAAGTCACAACAGTGTTATGGCCCAGCACGACCCATCTCCTTCATGGCTCCCTGGCCCGGACCCACTCCCCACCAGCCGCGCCAAATGCCATGTGCTCCTGGACTTTGGGAGGGGCGGGGGGCGGGGCGCAGCCATCAATGACTATGAGTTGGGGGATGTCCTGGGGGTGGGAACTGCATTTATAGAAGCCTGGCTGTTTTCAGATAACTGGGGAGTGGCTCCCAATGACTAATACTCAAGAGTATGTTGGAATGTATTCTTTAAATGAACATCGCTATTTACTATTTTTTTTCCTATGGTGACCTTACAGTTCTCGTTTATTCAACCAATATGTATGGGGCATTTGCCTTGTGCTGGATAACAATCTCTGCTGTCAAGGAAGTGTGAGAGGCAGTCCCTAAGCAAAATAACAGAAACGTCAAGCAAGTCAGCCACTGATAAGGCTGTGGAGGAAAGAAAAGCGGAGGGGAGCCAGCCATCGTGGGGGTTGGCTGCAATCATAAATGGGGTTGTTGGAGGCAGCATGAAGGAAGGGTGGGAGTGAGTCATGCGAGGGGGGAGAGTCATCCAGGGGAGGGAACAGCATGCGCCAAGGCCCTGGGGCGCAGCTTCACCTGTCAGGTTCCAGAAACAGACCTTGGCGTTGGAAGAACAGCCAGGAGGCCACCATGGCTGCAGCAGTGTAAGCAGAGGTGGGCAGGTCCCATAGGGCCTTGTAGGCAAGAGTTGGGGTGTTTTCTCTGAGCCAAAATCCTCCCTGCGAGACAGGGGTGGGACCAGCTCTAATTTGGTTTTTAGCAGAATCGTGCTGGCTGTGGTGAGGAGAATCACGTGGGGCCAGGGTGGAAGTAGGAGTGAAACCTGTCAGAAAGCTGGCATTGAGTACAATACGGCAACAACAATAATAGAGTATATTATAGTATAGTATAATAACAATAACGTTAGTAGCAACGACAACAATAGCCACCTTTAAAACTGCTGCTCATTTTGCCAGGCCCTGTGCTAAGCGTTTTATACATAGTATCCATCAAACCCTCTCAACAATCCCGAGGCAGGCATTATGATTATCTCCATTTTATAGATGAGAAAACTGGGGCTCAGAGAGAGGAAGTAATCTACCTGAGGTCACACAGCTGGTCATTTGGGAGCTGAGATTTAGTCCCAGAATGTCTGAATGTGGACTCAGCCCTCTTAACCAGCCTGGAGGAGAGGCTGTTATGGGGAGGCTGTAAGGGCCAAGCTGAGCAGGATCCCTTTCGCTAACCCCAGCACTTGGGCTGGGAAGGGAGGCGTGGGGTACAGGGCCCAGAGAACATAAGAGAGGCTCCAAGACATCCCTTCTTCCTGGGGCCCCTTCTGCCACTGTGGGAGACCAGAAACCGACGGCTTTGCATGAGGCACTTGAGGCGCTCCCATAACAGGTGGGAACACAGAATCCAGGAGAGTCCAGGGCAAAGGTGTCTCTTTGCCTTGTATTCTTGCACCAAAAGCTGGGAGTCCCAGGCCCACAGGAATGAGAGAGTGGGGAGGAGTTCCCGCCCAGGGCCAGTGCATGGCTGGGCCATCTCCTCTTCAACCTGGCAGGAAGGGTCCTGTCTGACCTTGACCATCAGAGCCAAAACAACCTCCACCCTTGGCATTCCCTCCTGCTGTCTGCTTTATTCCTTCACAGGATGATGGTGCATCAGCCCTGTGGCCAGAGTATATTTGTGTCTGTTGGTGGAGGGGTGGTCTCTCCCACATGGAATATCATTTCTATGGGGGCAGGGCCCTGTCCTCTTTCTCCGTGGCCAGGTGGTCATCTGGTTTGCCGACGCCTGGGCCACCGACCAAGCCTGCCTTAGCCATGCCAGCTCAGTTGGCCAGGGTGGCCCTGGGCGGTGCCAGGGTATGACAAGGTCTTGACAAAGGTCTGAGTCAATGTCGTCCTGGGTTTGTTGTCAGGGCAGGAAAAGGATGACTTAGCGTCTCAACAGGACAGGGGGACTGAGAGGGTTAAAACCAAAAACCTAGAGGGAGAAAGGAAGAAAGGCAAAGATGGAGGAGACTGAGACACGGAGAGGCAGGAAGAACCAAAAGCTAGACGCAGAAAGGGGCAGGAAGAAGGACAGAGGGACATAGGCTGGGCAAAAAGAGGAGCTAAGGTGAGGGGGAGATGGAGGCCAAGGAGCAGCTGGGTGTGCTGGGTGCCTGGTCGGGTCCGTCCACTCAGCTGCTCACATCTCTCACCCACAAGTATCAAGAGGCCTTCTCCTCCTCTCCCTGCCTCCGAGTTCCCCCAGGAACTCCTCCAACTCAATGTGCCCATTTCACAGATGTGGGGAAACCGAGGCCCACAGACGAGGCAATGCTTGCCTACACCCTGTCTGGCCCCCAACCTTGTCTCCAGTCACCTAGTCCTCTGTTCACTGCTGTGTGTCCTCAGGCCAGCTGCTCACCGTCTCTGGGCTGAAGTTTCACCAAATGCTCTGAGGATGCCCAGGCTTGTTGGGCTTGGGTGTCAGGGAGGAAGCAAGAAGATAACAGGAGCCCAGGCTGGCTGGGACTGTGAGTTCCTGCCCTCCTTCTCCTCCGTCCCTGGGCCTGGAAGAGCTTCAGTCCTCCCACAGGGCTGACCTTGGCTGGTTTCCCCTCCCTTCAGTGCCCATCCCAACCCACAACCCCAGCTCCCAGCTCCCAGCCCCCGTGCCTGGCTGGTGAGGCTCCAGCCCCCACCTGGCAGAAGCAGGCGTCTACAGTTCCCAACAGCGTGGAGATGCAGCCAGCAGAGGTCACTGGGGGCCCAGCGTTATGGCCTGGGGAAGAGAGGTCTGGAGTCCACCCAGAAGGCTGACGGTGGCTCACCTCCCAGAGAAGGAGGCCCTTCTTCTTTCCTATCCTTCTGACCCAGCAGCCTGAAACTAGGGGAAAGGCCATGAGCCACCTTGTGTCCTCAGACAAGTGCCCCTCCTCCATCCTGTGCCAGGTGCTCCCCTCCCTGCCAGCAACTGGCTCCTGGTACCTCAGGACTGTGCCCTCACAGCCCTGAGCCACCCAGCTCTGCCCGCTTACCTGCTGGCTCAGTTCTCCAGCGGCTCTGCCTGGGAGGGGCGGAAGGCAGCATGGTTTGTATTAACCTGTCCCCGCCCTGTAGGGGGAGAGAGTGGGAGGGGCTCCCAACACCACAGAGAGTCTACTCACTGTGTGCCTGGAATCTGCGGGGCAGCCAGTTGTCTCCTGGACAATTGGGGAGTCCTGATTGTCAAGGGCTGGTGACAATGAAGGGCCAACCTTATCCAGTGCTCTCGGCCTTTCAGATTTCCTGATGATCCATCTCAGAAGGCAAATGACCTGCCCAGGTGGATGGCTCTGGCCTCACCCTGTGGCTATTGTATTTCCTTTCCTACAGGAACCTGCTCCAGGGAGCAGAAACCCTTGGTTCAAACACTGGTGCTTAAGCAAGTCCCTTGCAAAATGGCAGGAATAATAGCGCCTCCGCATAAGGCAGAAATCACAGCAGCCAGTGTGTGTTGAGCTGAGGGCGTCAGGCACAGCTTGATGTGCATTTAATCTTCAGCACTGCCTTTTGGGGAGATACTGTAACTCTCCCCATTTTATAGATGAGGAAACAGAGGCCCAGAGGAGTCAAGAGCCCTGGCAGGGCTGGTTTCTGGCGCCTGCTACAAATGCTACCCTGACACAGCATTCCCATCTGACTGAATCTCTCACTAGGCCTACGCAGCAGGTAGGTGCCACTTCACAGGTGGGGAAGCCAGGCTCAAAGTGGCTAAGTGACTTGCTCACGGTGCTCGAGCCAGTGCATGGACAGGATTCGAACCCAGACCCAAAGGGCGCCCATGTGGCGCCTGGTCCTGAGTAAGTGCTCTCTGAATGCTGACTTCTACCAATAATTCTGGCTTACTTTTTGTGCCGTTTTCCGAGTCACGCATTTACTTACCAAGCAATCCCTCTCCAGGTATATTGTTGGGATGAGAGGTGGGCAGACCCTGGACCCCTCTCTCAGCGGGCAGAGGCCCAGGAAGTGCTGGTAGCAAACACTTGGGGCACAGGGGCACAAGAATTTGCTCCCAAGGAGCCTGAAAGAGGAGGCCCCACCGGCACTCCAGCAGTGAGGGCCCCAAGCCCCGCCTCCCGGGGATGCTCCCCTCCGGACTCGGACAGGAAGTTCTCCCCTAGGAGGTGGCCTCGCTCTGGCCATCTCACAGTTGCCTCTTAAGTTATTTTTAATTTAAAAATGTATCTTTGTTATCTACTTTCAAAGACTCCTCTGTTGCTTCCCAAATCAAGAAAAATGCCTAAGCCTCGCGTTTACGTCCTTTCTCAGCTGGGACCAATGCTCCTCGACAACGCTATCATTTCGTCTTTCTCGAGTGGAGCCTTTGCAGCCTACGACCAGAACCGCTGACCGTTCTCTAAGTATTTATAGTACGTCTGTGCCGCCACCATTTCCACACCGACCCGTTCATTAGAATATCCTTTCTGCCCCATCTCTTCCTGGCACGATCCTACTCATATTTCAAAGCCAATCTCAAATGTCACTTCCTCCAAAGACCCCTTTATGGAACATGACCAGTATGTATCAGGAGTTTAATACATGTGGGTTGCATACACGAATGAATGAAACCCAGCCAAAGTGTTCTCCTTTTCTTTGTCCTCTCCAGAAAGTTTTGTAGCTTTTGTTGTCGTTTAATTAATAGACTTTTTAAAATGGCAGTTTTAAATTTACAGGAAAGCATCCCACCCGCATTCTTTCCACAGTGGGGCGCCCCATCTACGTTGATCCGAAGCTTACCTTCTTAGTTAATATTGGTTAGATATCTTTCTATGTCCTGTGCTATGAATGAGACCCTCATTCATTGACCATACCTCTACCGTGTGTCAGCTGTGATATAAAATCGAACAAAATTCACAAAGCCTTTCTTTGGAGAGCTGACATTCTCGTGGGGAGAGATGGGCAACAAACATTACAAATAAGGACATGATTTCTGATGATAGAGATATGCTCTGTAGAAAGAAGAAAGAGGAGGGCGAGGGGGACCTGGAGTGGGGGAGGACTGAGTAGGAGCAGGTTGCAGAGTAGGGGGAGCCAGTGGAGACACTCGGAGGGGGTCAAAGTCCCAGGCTCGGGAAGGGTTGGACTTAGGCATGTTCCATTATCCGAACGCACCTGGGTGAATGTACCCAGCCTGATTGCTGGGCACGTGTCATTTGCCATCGTGAACCGTGCCGCAACCAACACCCTGGCAATTTGCCTTTTTGCCCGTGTGTGGGAAACCTGTGGACTCAGGTCCTAGCAGCAAACTGCAACACACTTGGGAGGGACCACCCCATTGTCCTCCAAAGGCTCTGTGTCGGGACCATGAGTTTCCCGCGAAGTGCTTCCCCGAGCGCTCTTAAACAGGCAGATTCTTCTGGTTGGTCACGAGGGCACTCACATTCCACCAAGAGAGCTGCCAGGGCAGAGATGAACTAATCTGTGCCCGCCCTGCTCTGGCAGGCACAGGCCGGTTCACGTGTAGGTAGTACTGCTGAATGAGTTGATGGGCAAAAGGCTTGGAGGGCTGCAGTTACTCGTAGACACCATCAGGAGGCGCAGGGAGCCCCAAACACAGGACGGGAACGTTTTCAAGGGCATCTGGTGGTTTATGACTTTTTCACAAGGGAGTTGGTTGTGTGGGGCCTAAGTGCCGGGGTGAAAAAAAGTGGCAGATGGGAGGAAGGACAGCAGGGGAAAAGGAGATGCAAGAGAAGAGAGTTAGAGGGAGGGGCTCCACGGGGTGCCTCCAGACCAATTAGGGGCTAGTTTGCTTCCCATAATGATTCGCAGCCTGATGCAGCTCCCCATCCAAGTGAACACCATTTCATGTCCACGAATTGCACTCAAGAGTCCAGAACACAGGGGAGAAAAAAGTCACAGGATAAATTCATACAGTATGATTCCACTTTGTAGAAAAATAATCCTAAGAAAATGCTACATCTTCTTCAGGGGTGTGTGTGTGTGTGTGTGTGTGTGTGTGTGTGTGTGTGACATATACATCCAAAAAATCTGCAGGAATGAACTTCAAATTGACAACAGTGGTTCCCTTTGTTCAGGGCGTCCAGGAACGGGGTGGGGAATGGGGAGTGATCCAAGAGGACTTTGGCCTTGGCTGAAATATTTCTATTTCCCAGGAGTCTATAACCCTGCTAGTTGTGTAATGTAAAATTAAAAATTACTTTAAAAGAAGAAACAAGAAGAGAAAGAAATAGAAACATCCAATGCCATCTTGTGTTGCATCAATAGAGGTCTTACGTGCAGCTCAAGGGAGGTGACAGCCCCTCTGCCCTGCTCAGAACGCACCTGGGACCTCCTTTCCTCTGCCTGGTTGGGTCCTGTGTGAAGAGCAACAGCAGCTCAAGGCAGGGCAAGAGCTGAAGGTGGGAGGAGGCATGGTGCCCTCTGAAGGGGGCGCCGGTGGGGAGCACGCCCTTTACCCCAGCTGGAAAAACTGGGCTGGGAAGGGAGCAGATTCCAGGCGTGTGTGTGAAATGGATTCTTGCAGATAGAGACCTCTGCTTGGCGCTCGGGGGCAGGATTCCAGGAGTGAAGGATGGTGGAGATGCCAACCCACAGGTGTTAAAGTTTCCTCGTCCAGCAAAGAAGGGATGATTTGGGCTATGCCAGGTGTTTTGGGAGTGCCTAGCCCTGGCACGTATGCAGGCCCGGGCTGTACAATGCTTCTGCTTCGTAGGAGTGTAGGAAGGCGGTGAATGGACACCCAGCATTCCATTCAGAGGGTGTGGGGGGTTTCCCTGAAAGGTCCATTCAGTTCTGGAAACCAATACCTGGGAGGCCAGAAGGGGTGGCCGCTGAGATGGAGATCAGACCTCAATGCCTCAGCATCTTCATCTGTCAAATGGGTGGATGGGTGGGGGGCGTGGAATGTGGTCTCTGATTCTACCCAGCTGGGAATCTTCCAGGGTCCACTGTCAAGTGGGGGTTGCAGTTTAACAATTAGCCACCAGAGGTCGCCTTCTGACAAGGTTGAAAAAGAGGAAAAAAAACACCCGGAAAAAATCAACCACCCTCAAACCCAGTCTGGTCTGAAGGGACAATAGGAGACTGGGATTCTCTTTCTTCCTTAATTTGCTCTTTCTCGTTCAGTAACTGTTAACTGAGGTCAACTCTGCCCTGTGCACTGGGGGTACAGCAAGGAACCGTGCCTCTAAAATGGAGCTGCTCCGTCCCCTCCCGACTCCTTTTTCTCTCGCACACCCTTAGCAGATCCAGAATTAGGCCGCTCTGCACCCCTCCACCGCCCCACCTCCCCCACCTCCCTGTCCTAAACATCTTGCCTGGACTGTTGCAGTAGTTTCTTCACTGGCCATTCTGCTACTGCCCTTTGTCCCCTGCGCTCCTTTTCCAGCGGAAGGAAAGTTGTTGTAACCTAAGTCTGAGCCTGTCCTGCTTCTGCTGAGACCACCCCCGGCCCTTCCCAGACCCTTCTCACTGGACCTCCCTTATGTCTGAGCAGTCTCCCTGCCTCCACCCCCTCACTCTCCACTCCAGCCACTCTGCCCCCCTGGCTGCTCTCTCAGGCAAACTCACTCCCTGCCTCAGGGCCTTTGCACTTGTCATTTCCTTTAAGGCTCTCTTTCTCCAGGTAGCCCCATGGCTCTGCCTACTCTTTATTCCGGCCTTTGCTCCACCTCATCCCTCAGAGGTGACCCTGTTTTCAAAATAGTCTCATTGCTGCCACTCTCTGACCCTTTGTGCCCCTCTGGTTTTCCTTCCCGTGCCCTTGATGGTGTGTTAGATGTCACTTAAGCATCTTGTTTGGTGTTTCCCATCAATGACAGCTCACCGAGGATGGGGCTGTGTGTGTTTCGCTCATGGCTGAGGCCCTGGTGCCGGGGTTTGTGCCTGGCACTCAGAATGAGCTCAGGAAACATTTGTTGACAGACTGAACAGAAGGGGAGAGCTGGAGGAGGGGCACCTGACTGGATTTGGGGCTGAGGGAGAAGGAGGAGCTCAGGAACTTCGAGGTTCCTGCTTGAGCCACCGGTGGAGGGGGTATCTGTCCTCAAGCTGGGGAGACTGGGGCTGCACCGAGGGAGTGGGCATGACTAAGGAGGGGAGAGTCCTGTCCTGCTGGGTGGGGGCTCACAGTGCACTGACCCCGTCAGCTCAGAGATCTCAGACTCCCAGGGTCCTGTCCCCTACCCTCTGCCTATGACCCTGACTCCTGGGAGCCAGAAGCCTGCGTCTGACCCTTCCTGTGCCCTGGGCCTTCTCTCTCCCTCTTTCTTCTGCGAGATTGTGTATCCTTGGTCCTTAGGAAGAGCATAGGCCCTGGGAACGGGGACCTGGGTCAGGCCCTGGGCTCAGTTTCCTGTCTGTCCAATGAGATAGACAGTGGGGGGACAGACGTGTAGGCCTGGGCACGGGAATGGGTGGCGTCCTTCTGCCCCCTTCCCATTCCAGACACTAGTGGGAGTGGCCAGGCCTCTCAGGGCTTGGGGGCAGTTAACTATCTCCTGCCTGGCCCGAACCCAAGGGCAGATGTGTGGAGGAGGGGGGCTGGTCAGAAGCAAGGCCCACGGGGCCACATGTCAGCGCTAAGAGGAGAATCAGGGAGTCCCGGGCGGAAGGGGCCGCAGACAGGGAAGGCCCGCACAGGGCTCAGGAGCCTCGCAGAGGCAGGGCTGGATTTCCCAACCCAGAAGGTTCTCCCGGATGTGCCCAGTCTTCCTCCATTCTTATTTCATGTTCACAATTTTGGCCACTCCCAGGGCCCTCCACAATGACTGTTTCCTAATGTTTTTCTCTAAGTCAACTGGCTTAGGTTGAATGAGAATAATTTTCGATGTCCAGAGAAACAGGGAATCACATTATAAAGTCTCTACCCAACACCCGGATCCACCATGAACGTTTTTCAGGTTAGCGTCATCTGCTGCTTTCTGAAGTACTTTAATGTGCATTAGAGATACCATGAATTTTCACCCCCTTGGATACATGATGTGCAGATATTTTCTCCGTTTCCTCTGCTGTGCAGAAGTTTTTAGTTTGATGTAGCCTCACTTGTGATTTTTGCTTTGGTGCCATATCTCAAAAATTATCGCCAAGATCACTGTCAACGAGCTTTTCTTCTAGGAGGTGGACGGTCGCAGGCCTTCCGTTTGTTTTCAGTTAATTTCTGCGAGTGGCCCAGGGATCCAATTTCATTCTTTTGCATGTGGTTACCCAGTGTTTCCAACTCCATTTACTTAATTTTATTAATTAAGTGTATTGAGGCGACATTCTTAACGACCTTGTGTAACTTCCAGGTGCACAACATCATGACCTGACTTCTCTATGGTCTAGCGAAGAGACCGTCCTTTCCCCGTAGTGTTTCCAGGCTCCCCTGTTAAGTAAAGTTGGCCACATATGTGTAGGTTTATTTCTAAGCTTTTGATTCTGTTCCATTGGCCTTTGTGTGTTTTTGTGTCAGTACCATGCTGGGGGGGTTTAATCCTCATCCGAGGACATTTCCTTTTGCTTTTTTAGAGAGAGAGGAAAGGAGAGGGAGAAACATCAGTGTGAGAGAGACACTGACCCATTGCCTCTGCACACACCCAGACTGAGATCAGTGCCTAGATGGGGCAGGGGGTGGGGCTGGGGCGTAGAGGAAGAGAGGGAGAGGGGGAGGGGTTGCAAGCACCCACATCCAGACCCTCACAATCTAGGAATGTGACCCGACCAGGAACTGACCCCACACGTTTTCATTTATAGGACATGCCAACCACCGAGCCACCCTGGCCAGGGCAAGGTCAGCACCATGCTGTCTCGTTTATTATAGCTTTGTAACACAGTTTCTGTTCTGAAAGTTCTGCTGGAGCTGGGGGGAGGATGGGGAGGGGGAGAGAGGGCAGGAGTGGCTCAAGGTCTGATCCAGCGCCCAGGCAGAGGTGGGTCAGGTGAGGCCGTTTCATGCCCCCACCCTAGTGCAAGGGGTCTGAGGATCTGGGCCTGGGATGTGGGCCCGGGGCTTCAGTGTCATGGGTGGCTGGATCTGCGGGATGGGGCCCAGCAGGAGAGAAAGGGAGGCTGAGCTCCTAAGCAGCAAGGTTCATTTGCATCTGGTTTGCCTGTGGAGTGGAGGGGTCAAGTTGAAAGCTAGAAAGGCCTGCCCCAGCCCCTTGGGTGGAGGGTCTTGGCTGTCAAGTTTCCACAAAGATTCTGTCACCAGGCTGTGACCTTCCAGTCCAGGAGGTGCCCTATTTCCCTCACACCCCTCTGGCTTGGCCCTGCCATATGGGGTTGGAATGCTAGGAGGACAAAGGCCCCTCACTCCCAGAACCCTCTTCCTCTGTAAAATCCCATCTGTCAGGCCCAGCGCCTGACCTTGGACACAGAGTTGGGGAGGGGGAACCCTCCAGCCCTAAGGGAGACCCCAGCCTGTCCTCCCAGCCCCGCCATCTGCTCTGGGCAGCTCAGGCTTCTGCCACCTGCTCCATCTGATCCAGGCCAGTCACCCCCACCCCCCTCTCTGGGCCTCCCTGTGTGTCACATGCAGAGGTGGGACTGGGTAGCTTTTCCAATGACTTGGGTCCCACTTATATGATGCCATATCCATGATCCACCTGTTCTATTAGTGACTTAGGGTTTTAAAGTGAATGCACACTCCTTAAACAGATTTAATTTAGAAAGAAATTTCGTACTCTATTTCTAAGTTGCAATTCATTTTCATTTGCATAATTAGAAAAATATGGGGCAAATAATGGAATAGCAATAAAACAATGCTATTAGATTCTAGTCTAGCTTCAAGTTAAAGAAGCCGGACACATTGATACGATGTTCCAGGAAAGGCAAACCAACGCGGAAAGAAAACAGATCAGTGGCGGCCAGAGTGGGGGCGGGGCCTGGCTGCGAAAAGGCAGGAGGTAGTTTTTCAGGAGGTGGGAACTATGTCTTGATTGTGGTGGTGACTACAGAATGCAGACATTTTTCAAAAATCATCCAAGTGTATACTTGAAGTTGGTGAATTTTATTGTATTTAAATTTACCTCCACAGACAACATTTTAAAAAGGGACAAAAACTCTAGTTTAGCCCTGAGTCTGAGGCCCCCTCTCTTCGTTGAAACTGGCAAGTATAGGGAGGAGGTAACAGAATTAACACCCAGCAAATCCCTTTTCTTTGAGGTAACCAGAAATAGTGAAAGAAAATTGAAGAGAGCCCTGCCTGGTGTGGCTTGGTGGATTAAGTGCTGGCCTGTGAGCTGGGGTTGGGGGGGTGTTGCAGGTTCGATTCCCGGTCGGGGCCCATGCCTGGGTTGCCAGCTGGGTTGCTGGTTGGGGGTGTGTGGGAGGTGGCCACACGTTGATGTTTCTCTCCCTCTCTTTCTCCCTCCCTTCCTCTCTCTCTAAAAATAAATAAAATCTTTTTAAAAAAAAGAAAATTGAAGAGGAAATAACTTTGACTCTAGAACTATACTATTGAATACAATAGCTGCTAGCCTTGTGTGACTATTTTAATTTAAATTATTTAAAATTTGATAAAATTTAAAAGTCAGTTTTTCAGTTGTACTAGCCACATTTCTTTTCAGTTTCTTTTTTTTAATTTATTGATTTTAGACAGAGAAGAAGAGAGAGAGAGAAAAGAGAAAGACATTGATTTGCTGTTCCACTTATTTATGCATTTGCTGGTTGATTCTTGTCTGTGCCCTGACCGGGGATTGAACCCACAACATTTGCATATTTGGATGCTGCTTTAACCAGCTGAGCTACCCAGCCAGGGCACTGGTCATATTTCAAGATCTCGGTAGTCACATGTGTCTAGTGGCTGCTGTACTGGACAGATACAGAACATTTCACCCTCACAGAAAGTTCTAGTGGACAGCACTGCCTTAGCGGATTCATTTGGTGCATCTCATTGAAAATAGTCATCCCTCCTTTCTGCTACTCTGGGTTTGATGTGAGCCCCACTCTGTGGGGCCGTCATCTCGTTGGCACGCTGACTTCCCCTGGCGTAAGTGATGACCTAGGTCCATTTCACTTCATATATATATATATATATATATATATATATATATAGAGAGAGAGAGAGAGAGAGAGAGAGAGAGAGAGAGAAAGGGAGGGAGAAAGAGAGGGAAAGAAACATCAGTATGTGGTTGCCTCTTACATGCCCCCTACTGGGGATCTGGTCTGTAACCCAGGCATGTGTCCTGACTGGGAATTGAACCAGCAACCCTTTGGTTCGCAGGCCGGCGCTCAATCCACTGAGCCACATCAGCCAGGGCGTATACTAGGATTTTTGATTCAAAACTTGTTTCTGTTCCTGGGACAGGAAGGCCTTGGAAGTGGAGAGCTTGATAGGGCTCAGCTGGGGCCAAATCCATCCTGTTTCTCAGGCTTGTCTGCTCCCTCCCTGTGTCCCTCAGCTGCCAGCCTGTCTATCCGTCACCCCCCAGGAGACCTGGAGCGCAAGCGTGTGGGCTCTCTGCCAGGATTTGAGATCTCTCAGGACCCCCCAAGGCTGTGCTGTATAATCTCTGATATGGTTGTTAGCATAGGGCACATTCATCAAGTCAGACCCCGCCAGGTCCTGTGCTAAGGGTCTTGCTGACATCACCCTAGGGACTCAAGGCAACACCTTACGATGTAGGTGAAACTGTTCTTTCCCCTGAGGATGACAGAATTGAAAGTCCACAGTTTAAGGAACTTTCCCAAGTCAGACAGCCAGTGGGTGGTAGAGCTGGGATGGGAACCCCGACAGGCTGACCCCCGGATTCCTGATCTTGACCTTAAACTGCTGCTTTTTATGTTTAAAATCTCAACTCCTCCCTGAGGCCTACAGACTCTCAGCAATGTAATGCCAGTCTATTCCTGTCTCTCTATTCTAGCCTCTGGCCTTTTGGCTCAAACATATCAAGCAAATTCTTGCCTCAGGACCTTTGCCCACGCTGCTCCTGCTCAGCTGTCCTCTGGGCTTCTGCACGCCTGCCTCTTCTCGCCCTTCATGTCTCAGCTCCGAGGACAGGCCTCCCTCACCGAGCTGCATAAAGCAGCCCCTTTTCCATCTTGCCCATTTCTTTACACGGCTTTATATTTGTTTATAACATTTCTCACTTCTTGATTCACTTCCTCGGCTGTGGTTTTGTCTCCCTCACTAGAACGTAAGTCCCGGTGCTCCCATCTCTCTTCCTAGGAATTGGCACACTCCAGGGGTCCAGATAATATTTGTCAAACGAGTAAACACATTTGGAAACAAGCCAAGAGGAGGTGAGCAGGGGAGGTCTGCCGGGGCAGGCGGGCGTGCCCGAGTCCTCTCTCCGAAGCTGTAGCCGCTGTCTCCTAACTGTCCAGACAGAAAGCTGAGGCGCAGAAAAACCCAGAGGCAGAGGGATGCTCAGCCCCAGCGGCCGCTCAGTGACAACGACCCCACCCTGAGAGCCCCATTTTTATCCTTCCCAAGCCCTTCCTCTGATGGTTACCCGGGAGCACCCAGGGGGCCAGCTGGAAGCTATCATCGCCTCCACTTACCTGATGATGCACCTGGAGCCCTCAAGGTCAGGAGACCTGCCCCAGCAGGCGGGGGTGCGGGGTGGGGGTGGGGAGGGATCCCAGGTTTCTCCCTCTGTGCGGGTGCTGGCTTTACTCTCAGCCCTTGCTGGGGCAGGAGGTTGAATAAAAGCGTCTGGGCCCAACACTCCCCGACAAAAGAGGAAGGGAGCCAGGACTGATCTGGTCACACCGAGGGCTTTGTTCTCGTGGGGCAGTGCAGGGTTCACAGCAGGAACTTCGTAGGGGGCCCACGTGGGAATTTCACCCTGCGCTATAATAACAGCGGGTCTAATATTTAGTAGCAGTGACAGTAATCATGTTTCTCGATCACTTACCATGTGACAAGTCCCATGCAGAAGGCTTGGTGACCATTATCTCATTCGATTCTGATGACGTCCCTGGGAAGCGGTGTCGCCATTCCCAGAGTGCAGTGGAAGAGCTGTAGCTCAGGGAGGTGGGGCCTCTTTCCCAGGATCCTGCACGCAGCAGGGTGTGGAACCAGCGTTTGAAAGCTTGTGTGTCAGGGATGCCTCCCTGCACCACGTCGCCCCTCTGAAAGCCCCCTGGGAGGAGAGAAGCAGGGAGGATGAGGGGCAGACGGCAGGCAGTCTTCGAGCTCTGTCTCAGTTCTGTTCTCAAATGTCCATGAGTGCCTGCCTGCTCCCGGCGCTGGGCTGGGCGCTGGGCTGTGGGAGATGGAGCAGGCCAGTCCCTCCTCCACCTGACATGCTCAGTGTTGCCTGTGTGGGGGGACAGTGGACCTGTACGTGGACATGTGCAACACAATTCGATATGACGGAAGAAGCCCAGGGGACTGTGGGAAATGGGAAAGGGTCTCCCAGCTCAGCGGGGGAGGGGACAGGAAAGGCTCTGGGGAAGCGACTTTCACAGGACGTGGTGGAGGGGCCAGGAGGGAAAGAGCAGGAAGAGCATTGCAGGCAGCGGGTGAGGAGCGGGGCAATGGGTAGTGGTGCGGAGGGGCAGCTCCAAGCAGCTGGATGTTGCTGGGGTGGCTGCACAGGGTGAGGAGTTGGAGTGTGGAGGCTGCAGGGGCTGTTCATACACTGGACCCAGAGAAAAGCCCCGAGACTGAACGTCTTACCCCCTCAGCAGATGGCAGGGAGCAACCACAGAAAAAGGCTGGCCACGCCAGTCGTGTAATTAACAGAGTTTACTAAGGGAAATGTACACATGAGACATGCCTGGAGCTGCAAGACAAATTGGATCCCTGGGTCAAGGAAAGGGGGAGTAGTCACATGTGCTACTGCGTGAAGGCTATGTAAATTACTTCACATGCTTGACCAGGTCAGGACAACAACCTGTGCCAGGAGCCAGCACAGAGCAGGAGGCAGGGCAGGGCTGTGCTGAGTGATGTCAGAATGAACATCAGTTACAACCAGACTGTCTTTAAGAGGGATTTGCAGGAAGCAGTCTCTGTTCTGGCCCGGGGTCCAGCTTGCGGGACAGATGGTGGTCATGACCGTCTCTCCTCCACAGTCTGGGTTCTCAGGGTGTTCCCCCTGAGCCGAGCCCTCCCCGGCTGTGTCTCCTGGCTGCACGCTTTTCCTGGAAATCAAGGTGGGGGAGCAGGCCCCATGAACTCCAGGTGATGGCGACTATATCTTGGGTCTGGTGGTTGTTCTGATCTTAGAATCACAAACTTTCTAAGGACAGAAACCCAGAACCTAGCTTGGGTTGTGTATGCAGGACACCTTCCGGAGTCCCCTTAAAGTGAGCATGACTGCCTCCATTGTACAGATGGAGAAAATGAGGTTCAGAGATAAGAAGGGCCCAGTCCAGGGTCACATAGCCAGAAACTAGGGGGGTAGCAAACATTGTGGCCGAGCTGGCAGCGTGTGTCCTCGGACCCGGAACAGGACCACAGGCAGCCGGGCCTGATTCTTTGGCAGGTGGAAGCTGGCCTTCCAGAGGCCTCCAGGTGGTTTGAGAGGCAGGGACTGTGGGGGACTGGAGAGCGAAGACAGGTCCTGTGTTTGGGCTCTGGTCCCAGGGTAGGCACCCTGTACTTTTCAGGGGGCTCTAACAAAGGAAGAAGTGTCCCTTGGCACATCCTAGAGACCCACCCTCTGGAGACAGTATTTTCACTGTTTCTGTTGGCTGTTCAGTAAGTGTCATGAAGGCACAGGGCTTCCAGGTTGGCTATGTTTGGGAAATAGTGGAGTAAGCAACGAGAAATATTCTGACCCAGTACTTCTCAGAGCCTTTACTACGGTGATGAAAAGTGGGTGAGAGAAGTGTGGACCCCGCCTTCTGGGAGCTCACAGTCACTGGAGGAGACAGACAAGACACGAGCACAGGGACACACCAAGTGTCAGGAATGCAAATGGTGAGGGGAGGCTGAGAGTTTCCTGGGCGGACATTCGAGCAGAGACCCGAAGGAGGTAAGGATGGAGGTGAGGGGGCAGCTGTGTCTGGAAAAGAGACGCCTGGACAGAAGGAACAGCATATGCAAAGGCCCTGAGGTCTGATGGTACTTGCTGTATTTGAGAAGCCACATGAGGGCCAGTGGCTGGAGCAAGTTAAGCTGAGGGGGAAAGTGGTAGGAAATGAACTCACAGGGGTGAGTTCCCAAAGGCTGTGGTATTCAGAGCTTGCTGGGGAGTCCTTGGAGGGTTTGGGCAGGGGAGAGATACGTGGGGACGTGTGCTCCATGAGTTTGTACTACCCAATATCCTCACAGGGACAGCAGCAGGAGCAACAGCCATAGGGTGCTGAGGGAGGGTCGGTCAGGGTGCTGAGCCTCTCACAGGCCTGAGAGGTGGGCAGGTTAAATCCCACTTTAGAGGTGAGGAAACTGAAGCTTAGGAAGATGTAACTACGTAGTAGGTCTCAAAAATATTTCTGGAACAAATAATGAACTGGGAGATACACTATTAAAACTTCTTTCCCTGTCTCTTACTATTCTTCAAAACCCATCATTTTTAATGGCTCTATGGCACAGGCGGCAAACACAAGGCCCATGGGCCAAATCCGGCCCTCCACCTTGTTTTATCCGGCCCGGCACCTTGTTGGTACTGGCGGCAGCGCTGAGCTCCTGGCCCCTAGTTAAGGAGTCGTTACATGTATAGAGTCCTAAAGTTACATTCGGCCCTTTGAAGGCCACTGCGAAGCTGATGTGGCCCCCGGTGGAAATGAGTTTGACGCCCCCGCTATGGTACTCCAGTCCAGTCCAGTTCCGTATGCCATGCCCACTGCCCTGTGGTCAGGAAATGAGGCTGTGGTTGCTTATTTTATTTTAGTTTTTGCTATTAATAGCAATGCTGCAGTAACTACTCTTCTAAGCCTTTCTGAATCTCCTTCATTAAATGGTTAGGGTCAATTTCTAAAAGTCCAGTTGCTAGATCAGGGTATATGCTTAATGATACAGCATAAAATTTCTCCAAGTTGTTCGAGAAATGTGACTGTGTTGCCACCGTAAAAGGACATCCCGATTGACCTTCTCACCTGCTGCGGTTGGAAGGACATATTTGAGCTGAGTTGTCTTTTAATTCACTGTCTTATTGTGTTCTCTCATAGAGTATCGTTAATAGTGTCACTTATTTTTTAAAAATAGATAATACCATTATTTTTTTCTGTTTTTATTGATTATGCTATTACAGTTGTCCTGATTTTTGCCCCTTTGCTCCCTCCCCCTACTCCCTCAGGCAATACCCGCACCATTGTTCATGTCCCTGGGTCATGCGTCTAACTTCATTGGCTTCTCCATTTCCTATACTGTACTTTACGTCCCCATGGCTATTCTATAAGTACCTGTTTGTACTTCTTAATCCCCTCGCCTCTTCCTCATTATCCCACACCCCTCTCCCACACCCCCCTCCAATCTGACAAGTAATTATCACACACTCCCCTCCAATCTGACAACCATCAAAATGCTCTCTGTATCCAAGATTCTGTCTTTGTTCTTGTTCACTTAGTTTGTTTTTTTAGATTCAATTGGTGATAGATATGTATTTTTTTGCCACTTTATTATTCATAGTTTTTATCTTTTTTTATTAAATAAGAACCTTTAACATTTTATACAATAATGGTTTGGCAATGATGACTAAACTCCTTTAGTTTTTTCTTGTCTGGGAAGCTCTTTATCTGCCCTCTGATTCTAAATGACAGCTTTGCTGGGTAGAGCAATCTTGGCCATAGGTCTTTGCTCTTCATGACTTTGAATATGTCTTGCCATCCCTTCCAGCCTGCAAAGTTTGTTTTGGGAAATCAGTTGACAGTCTTATGGCAACTCTCCTGTAGGTACTAACTTCTCTTCTCTTGCTGCTTTTAAGATTCTCTTCATCTTTAACCTTTGGCATTTTAATTATGATGTGTCTTGCAGGGGGCCTCTTTGCATCCGTCTTGTTTGGGACTCTCTGTGCTTCCTGGACTTGCATGTCTATTTCCTTCATCAAATTAAGGAAGTTTTCTTTCATTATTTTTTCAAATAGATTTCCAATTTCTTGCTCTTTCTCTTCTCCTCTGGCACCCCTATGATGTGCACGTTGGAATGCTTGCAGTTGTCCCAGAGGCTGCTTACACCATCCTCATTTTTTTGGATTATTTTTTCTTCTTGTTGTTCTGATTGGTTGTATTTTGCTTCCTTATGTTCCAAATCAGTGATTTGATTCTCAGCTTCATCCACTCTCTTGCTGTTTCCCTGTAAATTGTTCTTTATTTCAATCAGTGCGTCCTTTGTTTCTGACTGGATCTTTTTTATGTTGCTGAGGTCCTCACTAAGTTGCTTGAGCGTCCTTATAACCAGTGGTTTGAACTCTGCATCTGGTAGATTGCTTATCTCCCTTTTGTTTAGCTCTTTTTTTGGAGTTTTGATCTGTTCTTGCATTTCTTGCATTTGTCTCCTCATTTTGGCAGCCTCCCTGTGTTTGTTTCTATGTATTAGATAGGGCTGCTTTTACTCTGCCTTGATAGTGTGGCCTAATGTAGTAGGTGTCCTGTAGGATCCAGTGGCTCAGCCTCCCCTATCCCTCAACCTGGGTACTCGATGTGTGTCCTTCATGTGGGCTGAGTACACCCTCCTCTTGTAGTTGAGCCTTGGTTGCTGTTGGCAGATCAATGGGAGGGATTTACTCAGGCCAGTCAGCTTCAAGGACTGGCTGTGACCACTGACCACCAATCTCTGCCCTCCGTAGAGGATGAGCTGTGCAGAGGCAGGGTGGTGGTACTCTGATGTGGTCTGTAGTTGCCCATTGAGTGTGCTGGCCCTGGGGTTTCCTGGTTGGTGCAGGCCAAGGTCAGCTCCCACCTGTGTTTTGTCTGGGGCCACCCTGCCTGAGCTATAAAGCAATCTGAGATGACTGCTACTTGTGCTGGGCTTGGAGATTCCCAGGTGAGGCTAAGCTGTGAATCTAGGCTGGTTGCTGCTTGTGCTGGGTCTGGGGCTCACTGAGGCTGGCTGCTGCTTGTTTGAGGGGAGTTAGGAAGTTATGCAGCATGAGCAAAGACCAGCCATTCATATAGAAAAGCAACTAGGGTGGGCCCGGAAGTTGGGTGGGGCGGAGTCTCTGGGAATCTCCAAGGCAGTTCAAAGAGTGTTAGCCAGGTTGATGCAGTCTCAGATATGGAATCAGCTTACCAGCTCTGTGGCTCTCTGGGGGGAGGGTTTAGAAAAGGGACAATGGTTGCTGCTTGCCTTGATGCCAGACACTTCAGTTTCTCCCAGTATGCTGCTGGTGCCTTTCAAGCTACTACTCTGGTGCTGGAGCTCAGAGGGAGTGAGTCTGAGTAGGTAAGTCTGTGTGTGGTTTTTTAAAGAGGAACTGCTTGGGGCTCTAGATGTTTCTTCCACTGACTCAATCCCACTGATTTTTACAGCCAGAAGTTATGGGGTCTTATCTTCCTGGCACGGGAACCATGGGCTGGGGGGCCTGGTGTTGGGCTGGGACTCCTTACTCCTGAGATATCCCTCCCGAGTTTGTATCCACCACATGTGAGTGATAGAGACCAGTCCATTCCATGTCTGCAGCCCTCTTACCAGTCTGGATGGATGTGGTTTCTTTAATTCCATAGTTGTCAGACTTCCATTCAACTCATTTTCTGACAGTTTGGAGTGATGGTTTTTCTATATTTTAGTTGTAATTTTGATGTGCTTGTGTGAAGGGGCGAGCCATGTCCGTCTACGCCACCATCTGTATACCACAACAAGTAATACATTTATAAGGTACAGAATCCAAAAGGTATAAAAAGTATTTTCTAAAATACTTTTCTTCTTTCCCTGTTCTCCAGCTAGCCCAGTAGCCACCACTAGGACTAGTGTCTGGTGGGTCCTCCCAAAAAAGCTCAGATGCATGCCAATATGTATAGAGAGAACACCCTTTAAAGCAAATGAAACAAAACCAAACACAGCCTTGGGGTGCACAGAAGATAGGGAACTGACATGTAAGGCTGATTTCATCTTGGTTTCGAGCTGAAGGAAGCAGGGAAACAGCTTCTGGCCCGTCCACAGGGCGGGATGTTATTGTTGCTTGTGCGCTGGGTCAGGATAAGGTCGTAAGGATCCTCCAGCTCCCTCCAGTCTGGGCACACTAATGACAGCTTGGCCACCTTATTTTTATGGGCTCTCCCTCCCCACCCCTCCATGGTCAGGGAATGAAAGGACTGGGATGCTTTCGATCTCTCTAATTTGGCACCAGGTACTTAACAAATCCTTGAAGATAGAGGGCATCAGCAATACGCTGTCGGCAGGGGAAAACGCTCCGAGACCTGGAATCTGAACGTGCCCAAATGATCTCTTTGCGAGGCCGAACTTGGAGTCCAGGGGAGGTTCCTTCTGCCCTCTGTTTGCCTCACTTCCTGACTCTTGGAATGAGGCTCAGCATTTTTATGTTGTTTTATTTGTTTTAAGCTCCAGGGCATGCAGGGCAGAGGCCAACTTTGAAGATGCCAGGGCCAGCAGACCTTTAACCAAAGCATCGCAAATCTCTCCCAACCCCTGATGGCAGGTGTAGACCTTAGAGAAGAGTCTGACCACCACGCCATTGTCATCATTCCCGACCCGAAAATGGGGAAGCTGAGGTCTGGGAGGCGCCCTCGCAGTGTGTTCACACGGTCATACGCTTTTGTAAAATCTGCCAAATCAAGGTATTTTAACCTCACTCTGTCAAAACCAACATCTCCTTTCACTCTTACTTCCCCTTGTGGCAGATGACATGGAGGAGTATTAGCATTTGGGGGATCCGGCTAGGAGGACCTCGGAGACATTTTGTTTGGGTTTAGTGGTTTTATTTATGCTGTTTCCAGTCACTTTTGTGAAGAAATCATTACCAACCAAGCTGGTATAGGAATGGCTCCCAGGACTGCCCCTGCCCAGCACACTGAGCTGACTCAGGTGGGACCGTGACAAGAAGGCCCAAGTCAGAGGTTTTATCTCCATGCGTGTGAGTGTCTGTGGAAAGTATTATGAAGGTAATTCATGAAAGTGATGCTATTTTTCTGGATTTTGTAATATTTGTGGAGCTTGTCATTTGTTGTGGTTTCTTTTATCTTTTGAATCCAATGGTCACTTTATTACCTAATTTTATATTGTAATTTTGTAGTTTTTTCATTAAACAGGTCTCCCTAAAGTATATTTGCCTCAGAAAGTACAAAGTCGGGATCTGCCCCTGCTCGGTTTTCTCTGTCTTTTAGGGTCCCAAGACCCTCCTTGCCTTTCCTCACGGCTCCCGCCAGACGGGTCTGGCACACGCGCATGGGGATGTAACAGAGCAGTTGAGAGGACTCCTGCTGGATCCAGACAAACCGTTGTGTTCTCGGGTATAAAACAGAAGTAATGGAATCTGTCTTCTCAGATGGAAATAACGTCAAATGAGAAAATGTGTGTAAGGCCGCAAAGCACAGTCTGGCAGAGGGCGAGGTTCGCGCCAGGTCTGACCTTTAGCCGGTCCCCACATATACAGCCAGGTGCCCTGTTTCCCACAGTATCTGTTCTGATTTGGTAGGTGCCCATGCCACAACACCCAATCATTGTTAGCTACTGACACATACTTAGTCATTTATTTTAAATGGACTTTATTGGGGTGACATTGGTTTGTAAAATTGTATAGCTTTCAAGTACAAGTCTATATTACATCATCAGTATATATTTTCTCTTTTTTTCTCTCAATCCCTCCACCCCTGCTCCAGCCCCCGCTCATCAGTATATTATTATTTCCCTCCTTTATCTACCCAGGTCTTGTACACGGTACGTGCTCAGTCCTTGGCAATCCAATCCCAGAACTTGGAAGACACTGGCTGGAATAGAAAACAGGCTGGTTCTAAATTGAGCAATGCCCTCGACTCAAACAGTGACTCACAGCTATGAAATTTCCTCATCTCCAAGAGCCTTTCAGTTAACTTATTCTAGCCCTCTTAAAAATGATTTTTTCTTGACATGCTTAAATGGTGGAAATTTGAAAAATCCATAAAAGCCCAAAGGAAAAATTAGCTACTGTTATTATAAATGGTTGTGTCTATACCTGTGATACTACGATTATGTGTTTAATACATATTTATGTTGTGCATAGTGCTTTGCCACAGACTTTTTAAAAACTAACTTTCTTAGCATTTCCCCCACACCTGAAATATCTTTTAACTACATCATTTTTAATTACTGCATAATATTCCTCATCAGTCAGTAGGGATAATTAAAGGTACCCATCTAAGGGGTTATGCCGGGAGCACTGGCGAGAGTCACGCCGTGTGAAGCTGTCTGGCATGTAAAAACTCAATAAACTTAGCTCTTCCACAGAGCGGATTTGTATAACCAATCCCCTGTCGCTGAGCATTGAGGTTATTTCCATTATTTTGCTATGATAAATAACGCTGGGCTATATTAATCTTTGCTCCTATCTTTGGTCATTTCCTTAGTAAATTTCAAGACTACTAGGTTTGCACATATTTTAAAATGAACTCACTCATTTATTGTGCTGTTAGGAGAACAGAGAGGGAAAGGCACTTGCCCGGGCTCATACAGCGAGTTAGTTGCAAGGAAAGGACTAGGAACCAGCCCCGGGACCCTAAATAGTGCCTCTTCCACCTGAAGGCCCAGGCTGCGCAACTCGGGATCCAGGCTGAGGCGGCCAGCGTGAAGGGGCGGGGCGGGGCGGGATACTGAGCCCCCGCGCTCACCCTCCGAACCAAAGTTAAACGGTCGCCTGGCAACTTGGGCGGCGCGGCGTTCGAACGGAAGCGAAGAACCAATCAGGATGTCCGGGGCAAACCATTTCCGTGACGGGGGTAGTGGTGGGGGAAAGGCACGCTCACTTCCTTTTCCTCTGTGCACCGGGACCTGCCTTGCGGTGGGGACACTCTGGTCCTGCGGCTCAACGTGGGTGCGGAGGACAGCTCCGAAGAGGTCCCTGCGGGTCCTCAGGCACGGTCGCCCCCCCCCGGCCCCCAGCGGCGTTCGGCGTGGCCACTCCAGACCCGCATCGGAGCTGTCAGCCTCACGGCGACCCGAACTTCAAGTCCCGGGACTCACCTAGGGTGGGCTCCAGGTGAGGGCGCAGGTGGTCTGGGGCGCGAGCTCGGGTCTGGGGGACTCCGTTCAACAAGAGCATACGGTGTGTGTCTTCCCCGCGTCATAACTGCCGGGAGGCGGTGATACCCCATTTCACAGATGAGAACGCTGAGGGCCAGAGAGGCAAGTGTTACAACCTGGCGAGGTCTGGCACAGAACCCAGTTAAGGTCTTTCTGCCCCACGTCGCCGTCTCTAGCCTAGCTAGATCTAGATTTGCCTCGGGAGGGGCAACTGGTGGTCACTTTTTCAGCCTCTCAGCAGCAGGGACGTGGCCCATGGAGTTCTGGCAGATCCCTCCTTCCCCTACCCCACACCATCTCCGCGCGCCTCTTCTGGGCACCTGTCTTCTCCAGCACGCTGGGAGTTGGACTTGGTCCTTTTGCCCACGGGCTTCTGAATTACAGTGCTGTTCCTCTCAGCGGGCCGCTCCGGGGGTGTCGGGCGGGACTGACATTTCTGGGCTAGATGCCGGGTGGGCAACAGGCACTCAGGCCCTGGAGTCACTGTTGGACTCTTGGGAATCGGCCCGGATTGGGGGAAAGGATAGAGGCTGCCCCTCAATGGAAGCCACTAGTCACCACAGCCTCCGGAGACTTTGGAGTTGGGAGTGGGGCCAGGACTGTTCCTGGTGAGCTTCTGACCTAGACTAGGTTTTGCCTCTTGGCGAATCACCGCCTCCCCGCCCCCGCCTCCCGCCTCCCGCCCTCAGGTTGCTATTGTTGGTTTCCTTTTGCAGCTGGAGAAACTGAGGATCTAACAAGATAAGCCCCTTGCCCAAAGTCACACAGTCACACTCCGCATGGCTGGGGTTGGCTCCCAGTCTTTCTGCCTTTAGTCTTAGAATCCTAGACAGTCAGAATCGAAGCATCTGAGAGTCTTAAATTTCTCCAAGGAGAGTTATCCTCCCTCCTCCCAGCTCTCCTCCTGGCTCTGGGGAGAGGAGCTCTGGGAGCTCCGAAGAAAACAAGTCTTTCATTCACGCTTTCAACAAATATTTATTGACTTCATGTGCCCTGCCCCCCTCCCCCTTGTCTAGTTTTTTTCAGTAGCATTTATCCCATCCGATGTCCTATATATTTCACTTCTTAGTGAGTTTATTATCTTCCTCAATGGGAACGCGATGCAAGGACGGGGTTAGGAGGAGGTAAGTGAGGTACTCGCCTCCAGTGCAAAATTGAGGGGTGTCAAAAACCTCTGCGGCCCAAGGAACTAGAGCTGACGTTTCTGGACCATTTGTGGTGTGTTCTGCTGGCCGAAGATAACTCCTGTGGCCTCTGCGGGGCTCGGTCGCTCCATCTCTGTCACAATCACAAGCGCACTCTCAGTCCAGCTGTCCCACTTCCGGGCGAGGCGAGGTAGCCGCAGTTCTGCTGCCCTGGGCGTGTAATAGGGAGGGACTGCACACGAGTACGTGGCGTCAGTGGGGGCTGATGGGCTCTTTATGCGCTGAGGTGGCACAGCCTATGTCAGTCAACAACGTGAATTATTAAGCATATTAATGACATTATAATGAATAATATATCAATAACATATACTATGAAGAACAACATACATTATTAAGTAAAAAGAGCAAGCTGAAAACAGGGCACACAGCATGTTGCCATATATGTGAAAAAAAAGAAAGACTGTATGCCCATTATTGCTTGTGTCTGCCTCCAATTTCCCTGGAAGGACACAACTGTGCGGTTATACTTGGGTGGCTGGGGCCAGGAGTAGGAGGGAGTTTATTTTTACTACATTCCCTTGTAGAGCTCTTGAATTGAGCCCTGTGCATATATGACCTGGTTGAAAAGTTACGTGTCTATATGTTAGATTATATATTTAATCAAAAGGCCAGTGGCCTGTGTGTGATCTGTCACTGGCCTGTGGTGTGACTTCAGGCAAGTTTCTTCACATCTCTGGTCCAAGATAAGAAGCCATGATGGATGAGCTCAGGCCTGGGCAGAGGGCAATTCAGGACAGAATGTGGGCTCGGCTGTGGGTCTGCCCTAACCCCCACCTTCCCCAGCCTGTGTGCCAGGGCCCTTCCCTAAGGCTTTGCATGTGGCATCTCTCATGTTGTCTCCACCGCAAAGCCCCTTTGTCCCCATTTTGCAACCTCAGGTGCACGTGGAGGCACAGAGAATTGAGGTGGGGGAGGGGAGCCCTCAGCAGGCCACTTAGAAGATTTGCTGCTGCCTTAGGTGACTGCCCCCACATCCTGCCCACAGCCTGCTCACCTCTGCCTTCCTAAGGTTTGTGCAAGGCTGACCTGGGCAAGGCTGATGCCAGGCAGGTCAGGGCACGAGCGTCTAGGGAGACTCCAGAAATAGCGTGAGGCCTGGTGTGGCCCTGGAGGATGCCCAGCTCTCTGAGTGTTTCTGACCGTGACAGCTGGGCTGAAATGGAGCTGGAGCTCCGCTACTGTCCAGCCCCCTCCCTGGTTCTTGGAGCCTTCCTGATCCTCCTCTGGGGCAGGTGAGGGCTTCCCTGCCTCCACCCAAGTCTGGGTTGGGCTTCTACTGAAGAGAAGGAGATCAGCCGGTGGAAGGAAGGGATGCAGATGGGGTTACAGAATGTCACGGGAATTATAAACATCAGAAATCTTGCTTCCTGCCCCTTCCGCCAAGAATGAAAATCACTAACACCTCCTGAGCGCTCACTGTGTGCTACGTACTTTATAAATATGAACTCATTTAATGCCCTCCATACTATGGTGTAAGAGTCCCCACTGTTATCATTCCCACCTCACAAAGTGGAACACGCAACAGGGGTTCGGTAACCTGCACAAGGTCACCTAGAGCTGGAATTCAAATCGGCGAAGTCTGGCTCCAGACTCAGCCCTCTCTTCCTTTGTGGAAAATGTTTTAAGATAAAATTGACCGTGTTAACCATTTTCAAGTGCACAGTTCAGTGGCATTAAGCCCCTTCACATCGTTGTGCCACCATCTGCACCATCCACCTCCAGAACGCTTTCATCTTCCCAGATGGAAACTGTACACTCACCGAACACTGACCCTTCATTCTCCTCCCTCCTTGCCCCTGGCAACCACCATTCTCCCGTCTGCCTTTCTGAATTTCACTACTCTAGGCACTCATATCATTGGAATCACCCGATACTTGTCTCTCTGCGCCTGCTTATTGCTCCTCGCGTAATGTCTTCAAGGTTCACCTATGCTGTAGCGTGTGTCAGGATTTCCTTCCTTTTTAAGGCCAACGAATGTTCCATTGCATGTATATATCACATTTTGTTTAATCCAGCAATTGTCCCTTGGGTTGCTTCCACCTGGTGGCCATTGCGCCTCATGCTCCCCTGACCACGGGGGCGCATATCTGTTCAATTCTCTGCTTCCAGCTCTTTTGGGTGTGTCCCGAGAAGTAGAATTGTTGGTAATTCCACTTAAAAGTTTTGCCCAGCTGCCACGCTCCGTCCACAGGGCCCGCACCATTTATGTTCCCAACAGTGCACGAGGGTTGTAGTTTCTCCACATCCTCACCAGTTACTTGTTTTTTTGGGGGGGAGGGTTATTTGTTTTTTGTTGGTGCTGTTATTTTTGTCTTTGGATAATGGCCATCTTAATGAACGTGACATGGTTTCTCACTGTGATTTTGATTTACATTTTCCTAATGCTTAGTGATGTCGAGCATCTTTTCGTGGGCGTATCGTCTGTCTGTATATCTTCGCTGGAGGAATGTCTATTCCCGTGACTGCAGCCTTAGACTGATAACCTCTGACAGAACTGGGTTAACGTTCTGGGCTGATGAAGGCCTCAAGCAGGAGCGTCTGGTTGGTTTAATAGTTACCACAGCTCACAGTTCGATGGCATTCGTCACGCACAGGCCTCATGCTGGGAGGGAGGCACTGTTACGAGTCCTGTTTTACATTTGAGGAAACCAAGGCATAGGGAAGTTGAATAGCTGATCCCTGGTGGAGCTGGGATTTGAATCCAGGCAGGCTGGTCCCGGAGTCCGTGCTACAGAGGTAGCTAGGGAGGTGGAGCGGGAAAGGGCACTGCAGGCAGCAGTATGTGCGGAGGTTTGGATGTGGTGTCTGGAGATTTGGAAACAGAACAGGGCTCAGCCAGAAGTGGCCAGACCCCACCTGAAATGGGGGTTACTTGAGGCTGGAGGAGGGCTGGGGCGGTTGGGGGAAGGCCTGGGGCAGGGGCAGGGATTGGGAGGAGGCTTGGTGCTGAGGGGCCTTGGCCTTTGAGGTAGACCGGTTCCAGTGTCGCCACTTGGCCAGTGGCGTTCCCTCCTGTGTTCGGTCCACAGCGGAAGACAGTACAGAAGAGTGTAATGGAGCTCCCAGCCCAGTGGGGGAGTAGGAAACAGATAAGTGACAGATAAGTAAACATCTAAACTGACCGGATGCAGTGAGTGCTTGGGACGGAATAGACCAGATCAGAGAGTTTGTGGGAGCCTCAGAGTGGACAGGGAGTTCTCTCCGAGGAGGTGACATTTGAATGAGACCTGGAGGAGATGAGGGAAGAGGTTCCAGGCAGAGAACAGGTGGCACAAAGGCCCGGAGGCAGGAAAGACTGGTGTGTTCTGAAACAGCTGGGAGGGCTATATGACTCTAGCAGAAAAGGTTGGCCATGAGGTGGGAAAGGAGGGCGGGGACTGGATCTGGGAAGCCTGAGGACTGAATGGAGAGTTTGGACTTTATTTGATGGGGAGCTATGGGGGTATTAAGCAAGCAATGATGAGATCTGATTTCTGTTGGGAAAACATTTCTATTATTGCCCCTATTTTATAGCTAAGGAAACTGAGACCCAGAATCATAGCCTAAGACAGCTTCTCCTTCTGGGTTCCCTTGATAAGTGGCCAAAGGCCAATACTGGAGACCCGTTATCCCTCTTCCCCCGCCGAGACCCACACCTGGGTTCAAATCCTGGCTCTGCCATTTATCAGCTGTGTGACTTCAGGCAGGCGGCCCCCCCTCTCGGTGCCTCAGTTTTCTCAGCTGTAGAGTAGGCACACTAGTAGTACCTATTCCACAGGTGGGCGTGAGGCTTAAATGAGTTAACATATACGAGGAGCTTGGAAGAGTGCCGGGTACAGAGAAAGCACTTAAAAAATTCTGACCTACTTTATTATGAAAATCGTTATTGTTGATTTGCTTTTACTACTATCGGTGCCTAACTGAACCCTCCCCCACCCCACTGTTGCCTCAGTGGAGGGCCAGGCAAGGACTCTGCTGGCCACTGTGGGGGGCAGTGGTCTTGTTGCCTCTCTCAGCCCTCTAAAGCCAGGCCCCAGGGTCTGGGGCAGGGTGGGGGTGGGGGCTCCAGGTTGACTCACTCCCAGGGGTAGAGAGCTGTTCCCTGTGTCACTTCCTGTCCCCTCACGCCCTGCACCCCAGTTCTGTCAGAGTCCTCTCCAGGCACAGACGTGGAACTGTCCCCTCTTCAGCCTCCCAGGGTCTGAGGCTGGGGGCCCTTTTCTCTTTGGGCCCCAGGATCCTGGTGGAAAGTGGCCTAATCAAATGTGCCACCTAAAGTGACATAGCAGGTCTTAGGCTGGCGGAGGAGACAGTCACCTCCCTTCTTCCTTCCAGCAGGGCTACTGTCTGTCTTCTTGGAAAATGGGATTAAATAGTTCCTCCTTGGCAAGCGGTGGGGGCGGTTATCCAGAGATTTAAATAAGTACGACACGTGGCACTCAAAAATTGCGGTTATTATTATCACTATTTTTGCTGTTGTTTAATGTTTACAGCTTGCTCCGAGCTTCGGTAGGCGCGCTCAGGCACTAAGAACTCACACTAAGTGGAAGGTGGGACTCTCCACTGCTCACTTGTCATAGTGGAGGGCCAGAGGGGTCCAGCAACCTGCTCAGGGACACACAACTAGAAACAGGTGGCGTCAGGTTTTGGGCTGGAGGAAAAGTGCCCAGGGTGGACTCCTCAGGATGCCTTTGGGCAACTGATTCAGCCTGTCCCAGCCACTGTATTCCATTAGTCAAGGGGGATAATGCTAGCGCTCACCCCGCAGGAGATGTGGGGAAGATTAAAATGGGTTAATTGCTACCAGGAACAGCACTTTCTCGACCCTGACCCAGTAAGCGCATAACCTGGCCGGCATTGTGGCTTTGAGGAGGAGGACTCAGTTTTTCTACCTCCACGGTGGGGACGCCGGCGGGAGTGGGCCACGGGAACTCCATAGGCCAGGCCTGAATTTGAGGCCAGGCCTGAGTGTGGGGCCAGGGTGGCCGTGCAATGGGCGTGCCCGGCTCGCGGAAGAGCTTCCTGCAGTGAGCCCTGGGCGGCTGGGACCAGGTCCTGGCGCCGAGCCCACTGCCGGCGCGTCTGGGCTCGGGCCGCTGCCTGGCTTTCGTTCACTCTTTTCGGGTAACACCTGGGTTGGCGGGTTCACCTGCCTACTGCCGGTCACCGGAAGTTGCGCAAGCGCGTGTTACCTGAACCCCAGGTGGGCCGGGCCGGAGGAGCTCAGTGTAGCGGCGCGGGCGCAGCCAGGTATGTGCGGATCGGGGCTGGAGAAGCAGGGTCGGGGCAGGCGGCCGTCCAGCAGTCCTTACTTCTCGGGAAGTCGGGACCGGGCAGGGGTTCATCTTCCATCCTGGATGGAGACCACAGAAATCGTAAAAGCCAGGCTAACCCGGGACCAGAGAGGGGCAACTAGCGCGGCCGGAGTCAGCGCGCAGCAGGACTCGCGGCTATTCTCCATCGCTGGGAGTTCCCAAGATTACGCTGAAGGAGGGAAGGGTAGAAGCCAGACCGTGGTCCGAGCTGCCCCTACTCCCTGTCTCCTGAGGCTGCCTTCGGGGAAGCCGGTGGGGAGGGGGCAAGTTGGGATGTGTGCCCTGGAGATGCCAGGAAGAAGCGACCGAGATGGCGCGTTTGGGTCCATTTGTGCGTAGCATTCGGAATCCGTGAAATCCTGGATGATGAGAGGAGACTCAGAGAGGAGAGTCCCACCTGGGGGCGGGGACCCCTGGCTTCAACTAGCAGCAGCCACCACTTCCGTTTGCCCACCTGTGACATGGGGCTTGTTTAGATCAGCTGCCGGATTAGCGTAACCTGTGCCTCCCTTGTCCACGGCCTTCCCAGAGCGGGCTTAGAGACCCCTGCGAGGAGGGGGGGGGGTGGTCTGCGGAGTTGGGTCAAAGTCCCAAGAAAAACAAGGAGTCCCGTTCATGGAGAGCCGCCTTTTTTGACCAGATGCTGAAGAATGTCCTCCACCTGTTTTCCCTCTCCATCCTCACGGTGACCTGGAGGCTCAGGGAGGTCTATTTTTAACCGCATTTCCCAGATAAGGAAATGGAGTCTGTAAGAGGTGCGGCTGCTTGCCCAAAGCGCACAACCAGTGGGTGGCTGCTGGGTGGCCAAACCCCAGGCAGGCGGGCCAGTGGATCCAGAGCTGGCACGGCTCTTCGTATCTGTTCCTGGGAGACCCTGGGGCCAGCAGGTCCGGCCAGTCCCGGAGCGGCGGTGCGCGAAGCGTCTGCCCTTGCCTATCTGACCTCCTTCCTCCCTGTTTCCCCGATAGTGGGATAGTGCGGGGGATCTACCGTTGCCGACGGGTTAGACTGGTTTGGGAAGTGGCCACCGGGAGGTGGGGCAGAGTCTAGCTACTTCGACCGGGCTCAGCAAGGCTGCCCTTCCTATCAGACCCTTCCCTCCTGAGGTCTGGAGTCCGTCTTGAGTGGGGCAGCCTTCCTTTTGCGCTTATTCCATCCGTTCTCCTTGGGAGCAGCTCTGGCTCTGGACCAACAGCCCCCAAGGTTCTTTTCTCAACTTGCCATGGCAGCAGAGGCCTCAAACTGGGGCTAGGGGCCAGATGGAAGGGGGGGGGGGTGGTGGCAGGCACATTTGCAGACCTGTTTTGTTTGCCCTGTACATGCAATGTGTTAAAAATAATGAGTATGCTAACATTTAAGAATCTGGAGTTTCCCGGCACTTCTGGATTCCCAGCTTCCTAGAATACCCTACACTTGCCACCTTGGGCTCATTGCCTGCAGCAGGCTGGGTGTGCCCCTCTCAGTTTATACCTGGTCTGCCCAGTCACGCTGGGCCTCGATAGGCATTTCATGTCAATAAGACTGTTTAGAATACCTATTAGGTCGAGATCAACATCTTGAAACTGAGATGCAGTGAACAAAGCAGATACCCCCGTGCCCTCGTGGAGCTGATATTTTAGAGGCATGGGAACAACAAAGAGTAAAACTACTATAACCATAAAAGAAAAATGAATTCTGCTTCATATGAATTGGGTCTCATTTATCTGCTCTGGGACCTATGTTGGTCACTTCTCTGAGTCTGAGTTTCTTATCTGTAAAATGAGGTGACAAGGACCCATCTCATTGGCTTGTTGCAGGATTAAAGGAAAGAATGGTGTCAAGCTTTTAGCCCGCAGTAGATATCCCTGCCTCCCCAGCTCAATTTTGACTTACCCTCCCGAAGTCCTGGCTGTCTAGGTGGGGCTGGCCAGTATGACTTTCTGCTGAGGATGGAACTGCCCCACTCATTGCTGTCCATTGTAGTGACCACTAGACTCAAATGGCTGTTGAGCACTTGAGATGCGGCTAGTGTGACTCAGGAACTGAATTGTAAGTTTTTATTTAATTTAAATTTGCCCCGGCTGGTGTTGCTTGGAGGATTGAATGCCATCCTGGGAACCGAGGGGTCACCGGTCCGACTCCTGGTCTCGGGCACACGCCTGCGTTGCGGGCCGGGTCCCCTGTTGCAGGCATGCAATGTCTTTCGCACATCGATGTTTCTCTCCCCCTTTCTCTCTCCCTTACCCTCTCTCTAAACACAAGTAAATAAAAATTTAAAAAAATAAATTTAAAGCTAAGGTTGTGGCTAGTGGCTATTGAATAGACAGCACAGCCCTAGATGACTGGAACTACAAGTCCTCTTGGCTATCATGCAGACAAAGTCCCTCCCCGCCCCCCCCCCGCCCCCCCCCCGCCCCCAAATTAGTAGATGAGAAAGTTCAGGACTTGGTCTATAGGTTTTCTTCTGGCCCATCTCCAGGGAGGCTGTGGGGTCACTTTGTGGCCCCAGCCCTTCTTTGGAAAAAGGGTAGGGTTGGTCCGATGACCAGCGCCCCAGGTTCTAGTGCCTAGGTGACTATGTGCACACTCGTGCACCCAGGTGGGGGCACTCCTGCCTGTGGGTGCTCGTGCTATGGCTGCTGGCAGATCGAGGGCTGTGTGATCTTCGGCATTTCCAGCCCCTCTTGGAGCAACATAGCTTAGGGCTGACGTTTCCCTGGGATGGGCGTTCATGGGTCACCCTAGGCCTGGAACTGGAGTCCCATACTGGAAGCGGATGATGTCTGCACTCCACTGGGGGGGAGGGGGGTGGCATTTTCTCCACTCCTCCCCCACAAGCTCTCCTACTGTGCCTGGGGCCTGGCATGTCTAGGCGGGTGAATGGCACAGGGCAGCTTCCTGCCTAAGGTGCGTGAGGGTTGGAGGAGTTACCAGGCTCCCTGTGGGCAGTCCAGATTGTGTCAGAGCCCTTTCTCTTGGTCACCTAAGCCCAAAACTCTTATGCCAGCTCCTCCTTGCTCGGAGGCAAGGAGTAGAGCCACCAACTTGCTGAATTAGCTTAATCTAAGTTGGTTACCTCCCTGGGCTTCCGCAAAATGGAGTTGTTAAGAGGACATGCTGAGGTTGAGCTGGCTGGTTCCCAGAACACGGCTTAGAGCCCGCTTTGCTTCTTTTAAAGTGTTTCTTGCCCTGTCTTTTCTGCTTAGGCTGCTCCTGTCTTTTTCTTTGGCACCTTTTCTCCCTCAGCCTCAGCTCGGCTGCCTGGACCTCGGAGGCTGGCCGGGGGTGTGGGTGGAGCCACACACACACAAAAAACCCAGCTGCTGGTTTCTGCCTTCTGATTGGCTCCCTGTGAATCAGGGGCGTGGCCCTCACTTTAAATGGGAAGCTCTGTAGCCTCTTCCAGTCTTTGCGGAGCCTTTGTCTGAACGTGCTCAGCCCTTCTTTTTCTTTCCTCTTCTGCAGTCGTTGCCGGTGTCCAGCTGCCAACTTTCTGCCTGGATCGCTGTCTCCTCATTTCTTTGGTCTCCTCGTACAGAAGGTCTTGGAATATGTAACAGTCATGCCTGTGGACAAGCTGTCTGCTGGAGCTCGGGACACCACTGCCCTACCTTTCCGCCTGCGGACTAAGGTCCCCGGCTACCTGCTGCGGAGGCCAGCGGATGGTGGAGCCCGGAAACCTAGTGCTGTGGAGCGCCTGGAGGCCGACAAGGCCAAGTACGTCAAGAGCCTGCAGGTGGCCACCACCCGCCAGGAACCTGTGCAGCCCCTGCTGTCCAAACAGCCGCTCTTCAGCCCTGGGACTCGCCGCACTGTGCTCACTTCTAGCCGCCGAGGCTTGCCTGGCCCTGGCCGCCGGCCCCAACTGGACCTAGACATCCTTAGCAACCTCATCGACTTGTGTGATAGCCCCGTGTCCCCTGCCGAGGCTAGCCTTACCCCCGGACGGGCAGAGGGAGCCCACCAGGACCCTCCAGCTACACCTCCACGCCCGCCGCCCAGTACGACTGCAGTCCGCCGAGTAGATGTCCGTCCCCTGCCGACCTCACCTGCCCAGCCCTGCCCATCACCAGGCACGGCTGCCTCCAGTCCATCCCGGCCCCCAGGTTTGCAACGCTCCAAGTCAGACCTGAGTGAATGCTTCTCACGGGCAGCAGCTGACCTGGAGCGATTTTTTAACTTCTGCGGCCTGGATCCAGAGGAGGCGCGGGGGTTGGGTGTGGCCCACCTGGCGAGGGCCAGCTCAGATATAGTGTCTGTGGCTGGGCCCAGTGCCGGGCCAGGCAGCTCCGAGGGGGGCTGCTCCCACCGCAGCTCTGCCACTGTTGAGGAGCGGGCCGTGGAGCGCGTCCCCTATGGCGTGTCGGTGGTTGAGCGCAATGCCCGGGTGATCAAGTGGCTGTACGGGTTGCGGCAAGCGCGGGAGACTCCAGCGGCGGAGGGATAGGCCTCCACTGGACTTGGCATTGGGCATAGGACAGATCTTAGGCAAGTGGCCCCTTGACCTCTCCTGCCCCCTTTCCCTGGTTTGGGGTAGACCAGAGACTGCTGCCTTTTGTGAACTTGGTCTAGAGGCAAAGGCTGAGAGACTGGGCCAGCATCCATCTAGCAAGGACTGACCCTGGAGAGAGGTGCTTCTTGGCCTTGGACCACCCCCCATTCCTCACATGTCGGGGTTTTGATGTGACTGTACCTCTGCTTGGTTTCTCTCATGGGTTTGGGGCACTTAGCCCTCCTCACTGAGAGTGAGGGACCCAGCATCTCTACCAGGCCTGTGTACCCAGCGGCTGTTTCTTTCTTCCTTCCTTGGCCTCTATCTTTTTGCTGACTTCCTCTTCCTTACTCAGTGGGCCCCAGTTCCCTGGGAACTCACCCTGGGGTGGGGGCAGGGAAGAGTGGTCTAGCCATTATTCCTTCCAGGCCTTGGCAGCCTGGCCGAGGTGGGTAGACTACGGGAGGAACTGGTAGGAGTCTGCACTGCTCTGGCTTCCCTTCTTTTGGTTAATAAACACAAATACTTGTTTTTAAAGGGCTGGGTATCAGATTCTTCTGTGTTCACAAGGGCAGGGGTGGGAGAAGTCTTGGGGTAGGGCCTTCAAACCTAGTCATTGTTTTCCCAAGCATCTGGTGGGCTGTGAGGTCAGCGGTTGGCCTGGCTTGAGGGATATTCAGGGAGGCTGGTGCACTTCCTTCGTAAAAGAAGAAATGGTCCGGGCACTGAGCGAGTTGGGTTAGAGCTGGGACTGGGGCCTGTTCCCTGCACCAGGAAGAGGAACTGCCGGGGAAAGGCTGACATGGTCATGGACCCTCCCGGCTATGAGTGTTCGGGCTTTCCCCAACCCCTGCCCAGTTTCAAGGGCACAGGAAGCTCAGAGAGGGCAAACCCTAAACTTGAGGTTATACAGGTCATAGAACTGGGGGTTGGAAGTGGGAATTCTTGGAGGAAGAGGGATTTGGGGTGGACTGCACAAAATGAGTGGACTTGCCTCCAACTCTGGGTGACCCTGGTCAGGCCAACCTCCCTCTCTGGGCTTCAGTGGAAGACTCAGCCAGCACAGTCTTCTTTGAGTTGGGGGAAGGGGGAGAAATTGGCTGGCACTAGGCTCTCCGCTCCATGCTGTCTCCCCACCGGGTCAGTTACCTGTTAGGTGACCTCACCTTGGCTGATGGAGCAGCCAGTGCTAGGGTCGGGGACACAAAGGATGAAAGCCTGGGTGGCCTCTGCCCTCCCTTGGGTGGGAGAGGGGAGGGGCTGCACGGTGCTTCCTTTCACACTGGCTGCCTAGGCTGCAGCGCTCAGAAACAGGAAGCTCTAATGGGGGCCCTGTGACAGGTTTGATGTAGGTTTTATTTTAAGCATAAAGAGGAGATTTCCGTTGGGCTGTTGACAAACATCCAGGTCAGCCCAGCTGTCTGTCTGTCTTTGACAGTCTACAGCCAGCCCCTGGGGGATTGGGCTAGGCCTGGTAGTTCAGGGAAACACGGGGAAATTGGGCTATCGAAGAGGAGTCTGTCAGAGCCCTTGAGAATGGAGCCCACCCCTCAGGATGCAGAGGAAGAGACTGAGGCACAGGGAGGGCGGGGACCTGCCCACAGGTACGCAACAGGTTGGATAATGTAGCAGCTGGGCGTCCTGGTCCCTACGTCAAAAGAGCAATAAGGGCAGGTGGGTAGTCTGGGCAGGCTCTGCAGAGGTGCTATCATTTGAGGTATCAAAGCCCCGCCCATCTGGGCAGCCTGGCCAGAATTTTGTGCTAAGTGTCGCCCCTTGCTGTGACCTGCCAGCCCCCAGACACAGGAGAAGGTGGGCTGCATTTTACATGTGAAGAAATTGCAGCTGGGAGGCCCCTTGTTCCTGGAGGAGGCTTAAGTGCTGGACTCAGACCCTTTTACACTTATCCTGTCATCGAATCCTCAAGGTGACCTTTCAAGGGTCACCTTAGAAGGTCATCTCTTGTCTTAGAGCAGAAGGAGTAGTAGCTTGTGGGCTGCGTGTGGGCACCCCGCAGGCAGCGGCACTCTGGCTCGTGATTCTTTTGACACATGCCTCACCTCTTCGCCATCCTGGCAGCCTTTCTTCCTGGTCACTTTATTGGGCACCTACTGGGTCCCCAGGAGTAGGTAAGACAGACGCGGGCCCTGCCACAGTCTTGGGATGGGGAGGGGACAGACAGCTAAGCAGCAAGCACATAGTCATATAATATGGAGCAGGTATGGTTTAGGGACTTCCGCCTGAAGACCAGAACTGTTCCCACAAGCTGGGCCCCCAGGGTAGCTGAGAAGGGCACTGGGAGGCTCTGTTGGGAAGAGAGCAGGGAGGGATTCTTAAAAGTGGGGAAGGTGTCAGTCTGAGCCTTGACTTCTCCAACAGAGGTCTCCTGGTTCTGGAGGGCTTCCCCTCTGCCAGGAGTTCCGAGCCTATCACCTTCCCACGTGGGAATCTGTGGCGGGAGCAGCTGGGGCTTCCCCGCTCTCCCCCACCAGCCCGCCAGGCTCCACGGCCTCACCTGCCTCTCTGCCTTGGGGATCTATGGAAACAGCCCTTCTATTGTTCCCCCTCCAGTTGGAGTGTGGAGGCAACGAGCGGCAGCCGCTGCCTTTCAGCCCCTCTGAGGGTCTGCAGCTGCTGCCCAGTCCCCTGGGGCTTTCTGGCCCCCATAGCAGCTCCCCCAGGCCAGACTGGCCCCAGCTGCCTAGCCCCTAATTAGGCAGAGATGAGATCTGCCCCCTGATCTATTTCCCACCAGCTAATTATATACACGTGGGCTTGGGAGACCGACAACCTGGCTGTTCACTTCTGCCATGAAAGTGTGATGGGCCCCTGGGAAAGGCGCCTGGCCCCTCTCTCCAGACTTCAGTTTTCCCTCTTGGCAGAGGATGGGGCGTAGCTGGAGGGCCCTGGTGCTGTCCCTGGTGCAATAACAGGCTTCTGGTGCTGCTACTGAGGCATTCAAAGGGACCAAGGGGAGGAGACCTGCATCCTGAATGACATCCAGGGGGAACATGGAGGGACAGAAGAATTAGCTCCCTGACTCTAGGATCCCAGGGTACGGTGAGGACATGGATGAGGCCATGATGACAGTTGTCCCCGCCAGCTAGACATGCACCTGGGGGGGCTTGGAGTTGGGTGGGCCCCTCCAGGCCCAAGGCAGAACACCCCATTCAGGTTTTTTAAAAATTTAATATTATTTTTCAGATAATATAGTCATACATTTCCGTTAACACTTTGTCAAGAAAAATTTCAAACTTAAAGAAAACTTGGAAGAAGTACACGGTGAACACATATGCCTACCTACTAAATGAACAAGTCTTAATATTTTGCTAGATTTGCTCTATGAGGCATCTGTTCATCTATCCATCTATCCATCAGTTAAGACAGCTTGCCTTTCTGAAGTAGCAACCATTAGTACACTTCCGCTTAAAGGCACTTGAACATGCATATCGTTAGCTATAGTTCAGTGGTATTTGTTTCCAGTTCTTTTATCTTTTGGGGGGGGGGGTAAAGTTTACATACAGTAAGACGCACAGATCTTAAATCGTCCCGAGTTCAGACAAGAGCATACTATACCTCAAACCCCAGGCACGGGACAGGCACAGCACTGTCAGTGTGGAAAGTTCCCTCGTGTTCCTTCTGTGAATGCCTGGTCCCACCTCACGGGTATGTATCTACATAGACTAAATGGTACTCATACAAAACATTCTCTTGCCCTGTCCTTCTCACTCCCAGCCCAGCTCCCCCAAGCAATGCCATTCAACTCTTTGCAACAATTTCTTCTGGTACTTTTCTCCTTATTTCTAAGCAACATAGTTTTCCTGATGTTTTTTTAAAAAAAATTCTAGGCAAGTATTTACCTACTTTCTGGTCTGATGTCTTCATATATGGCCTCTGCAGCCTGACTGCCTGGGTTTGAATCCCCAGCCCTTCCCCTGACTGACCCTGTGACCTTGGGCCAGTGACTTAGTTTCCTCGTGTGTGACAGAGTACTACAAATATTTACGTGGCTGGACAGTCATGAGGATTCACCGTGTAAAGTGCCTAGAACAATGCGCATCACTCAGCAAGTGGTCCAGACTGTTTCTTTTTATTGTTTTTATTATCCAGGAAGATTTAACTGTGCTCACCCTCCTCTCCTTTCCATCTACATTGTCACAATTGCCTGTTAAAGGAATATTAAGTGTTATTTATATTATAACGATGTAAGAATTGTTTCCTACCAAGCCACATCACAAGTTATGGTTACATTTCCTTTCTTGTGAAGCTCTTTGTCTTTTTCCCTGGAGTTACTACCTACCTGCTTTGCTTTTCGTTGTCTTAGTTTTTTTTTACCCCCCCTTCATTCTCAGAAATCCTCAGTTTCCCTATAGTTACATAGAAGATCATTTATTGGTTCTGATTGCTTTCCTGTAACCCTTTAGTGCTTTTTAACAACCTCCACTTTTTAATAAAAGCAGAGGAACCAGTTTTAAAAATAGAATCTCAAGCGCAAGGACAGTTAGTAAGGTGAGCATTTGGGAGTACCATGGAGTGTCCCTGCCCGCGTGCATCTGGAAGAGGGACGGACACTGAAGTGGGGCCCCTGCTGCCAGGCCTCACCACTTACCCACGGGAACCCCTCAGCCCCGCCTACCGGCCTACGCCCGTTCTTTGCCCTTTGCTTTATTTGTCTGTTCGTTCAACAAAAGTCTGCTGGGTCCCTCTGCGTGCTGTGCACTGTGCTGACCAGTGCCAGGGACATAGAGCTGGGGCCATGTCAGCCCTCCCATGTCCAGGTTGGCATTTCCATGGACATGTGAGCAGCCGGGAGAATCGTTGGAACAGCGATGTGTGTGGGGTTGGGTGGTGGCTGTGCGTGCGTGTGCGACCTTGGAAGAGGCGTGGGAGTGTCTGTGTGGGAGCTGACCGATTTTCAGTGGAAGGCCATCAGTGTCCATTTATATGCATATGTGTATAGGTGTGGTCTACATGGTGTGTACTCAAAGGTACGTGTACCAGTTAGTCTTTCCTGCTTAACACACCACCCGAAACCCAGGGGCCTAAGACAACGATTATTATTCCTTGAATCGGCAATCTGGGCTCAGCTGGGCAGTCCTGGTCTTACTGAGGCTCACTCGGGTCACCGCAGTCAGTGGGGGGCTGACTTGGAGAGTCTCCCTCACATGGCTGGCAGTTGGCAGGCTGTTTGCTGGGGCGCCTCGGTTCACCTCTCTGTGGCCAGCTTGGAGTCATTCACATGGTCATTTCAGAGTTCCATGTCCAGCAAGAAAGGACAAGCTCCCGTGCCTCTGGTTGTGGTTACAAGTGTCCCAGACAACATGCCCTGGCCGAGACAGCTTCAAGGGATAGAGAAACAGTTCCCGTCTCTTAGTCATGTTGCAAAAGGGCAGAAGTACGGGCTCAGAGGAGCTATATGGCAGCCAGTGTCCCGTCGACAGCAGCCCACGTGCACCAGTAAGAGTATTGGGGAAAACTCCCAGCTGAAACCTGGATTTCCTGGTGCCACCACTCCCTTGCCGTCTGACTGGGGTCACGCTGCCTCACCACTCTGAGCTTTGCCAACTGGGTAAAATGGAACGGAATGAGATCTTTAAAAAGTGCCCGTCATATCCATTTGTCATTAACGCAGCAGAGTTACTAGGGCCTCCTGTGAGGCCCCGCACCCTGAGGATATGGCAGTGAACAGAAACAGCCAAACACCTGCCCCTGGGAGGCTCTGTCTAGGCTTTGGACAGACATTAATTGATCACCCCAGTACTTTTGTGGTCGCTAAGATTGGGTCCTGGAGGAAGGGAAGGCTGCTGACCAGGCCGGGGAGACCTGGAAGCCTGAGGTATTTGAGCGGAGATGTGAAGGATAGGAAGGAGGTAACCAGGAGAAGAGGGGACAGGAGAGGGAGGGAAAAGATATGGTGGGAAGAGCCGGTTCTAGGAGCGAACAGGAGACCGGTGGGGCCAGACCCGGAGCTTTAAGAGCCAGACTGTGTGTGGTTCTGAGAGTCTCTGAAGAATGTGAGGGTCTGTCTTTCCAGGCAGCCTGAAATAAAACCCAAAGGTCTAGCTGCTCCAGGGGGCCCTCATGACCTGGGTTCCCGTTACCCCTCTCACCCTCCCTCTACCTACGCTGCCTCCTTGACGTTCCAGAAATACACCAGACACATGCCTACCTCAGCCCCTTTGCTTTTGCTGTTTTCATCACCAGTATCTGCCCTGCCCCACTCATCCACGTGATTCATTCTCTCCCTTCATTCGGTTCTCTGCCTGCACGTAGCCTCCTGAGAGAGAGCTGCTCTGACCCACCCACTTCCTGCCCTCCCCAGCTGACCCGTCAGCATCCAGCAGTCACTGGTTCCCCACCCTGGTTTGTTTGTTTGTTTGTTCATTCATTCATTCATTCATTCATTCTAGAAAAATACACATTGCTCTCTAACTTACACATTGTCTGTTTCCTGTCTCTTACTCTAACCAGCAATGCAGCTCCAGGAGGCGGGGACTTTCTTTGCTTTAGGCTGTGTCCCTATTCCCTGGGGAACAGTTGGTGTTCCCTAACACTTGCGGGAGGAAGGAATGAGTGAAAACAAGTGAGCGGGAGGTGTGCTGGAAGGAACTGGCTCCTGCAGATGAGGAGGTCTGGGTTTCAGACCCTCAGTCACCTAGATAAACTTCGCCTTTCTGTTCCTTGGTTTTCCCAGCTGTGCCATGGGGCCTCTGTAGTCTTTGGTGGGTTCCAGGTTTGGAAAGGAAATCTCTAGGCAGAGGGACAGGACCTGTGGGGGAGGAAGGGAGCTGGGGCCCTCTCCCTGGCCCTCCTGGGGATGAAAATAGCTGAGCCCAGGCCCTGGGTTGGCCCCTTACCCTCGCTGTGGCATCCAGCTGGAGCCAGGGGGCTCTGTCTGGAGCCTGCCAGCCTGGCGCTGGGCCGGGATCTAGGCCGCTTGACAGCTGGGCCCTGCAGTCCTGGGAGGTTCTTAAGGGCAAAGTGGGCCTCTTGAATGTCCCCAGCCTCCCTCCTCACCTATGTTTCCTCCCTCAGTGTCCCCTGGCCATAAAATCCCTTAATCCCCTATAGGCCTGCAGCCTTTGCAGCTTGCAAACTTTCTCAGTCCGTGTCTGATTTCACCCTGCGTGGTAGCTGCCTTACCGGTAGGGACACTGAGGCTCAGAGACAGCTGCCTCATTGGAGCTGGGACGTAGTGCAGTTGCTATTGGCACGTAGGTCTGGCCCTGCCCGTCCTGCCAGTGTGTGCACATGTGCGTGTAGGGTGGCATGACCGAAGCTGAGCCTCACTACCAATGCCCTCCCTTCACCACTGGCCCCTGGACGTCTGGTCCCAGACAGGGTGTGGCAGTGAACAGCACCTAGAGCCAGGCTGCCTGAGTACCAATCCCACCTTTGCTACTTTGAGTGGACTGCTGGGTCTCCATCGACCTTCCACCTCGGGGTCTGCCCATAGGACAAATCCCTTAAGGGCAAAATCCCTGGACATTATCAGAACTAACCTTAGCCCGGACTGGGCTTTAAAAATTTAATTAGTCACCTACCGTGTGCCCAGCACAGAGCGAAGTGCTCCCAGGAGAGCTCCTTCCTCGGAGTGGGCACCACTGTGGAGTGGGTACCAACGGAGTGACAGGAAGGGGAAGCCACGTGCCCAAGGTCACACCACCAGAGAGAGCAGAGGCAGGAAGGGAGGTAAGTTTGGAGGGGGCCGAGACCCAGCACTCACCCTCTGGGGTCCTGGAGACCCTGCGGGGTTTATTCAGGTGATGCTTCACCCCCTGTCTGGGTCTGCGTCTTCCTCTTGGCAAAACGGGGTGGGGCAGTCAGTGGTAAATGCAGGGGCCTGACTGGCTCCAGGGACAGGGTGGCCCCGTCCCAGCCAGCCGCCACCCTCCAGGAACGTGGGCTCAGTGGGGCCAGAGTTCCAAGTTCTCATGAGAATCAAGGTCTCAAAAACGTTTAGTAGATTATTCTCACTGTTTAAACGTAGGAAAGTAACTGTTTAAATGTAAAATGCTCCCATTCAAAGAATATAATGTTATTTATTACACCACTGTTTGTCATAGCAAATAGTTATAAATGTCCATCCATGAGAAGTGGTTAAAGCAGCTCTGGCCCAGCCAAGCGATGGAATGCCACACAGCCATCGAGAAGACGCCCCGTGTGCGTGTGATGTGGAATGACATGCACAGCGAGCTACCTGGCCCAGTGAACACAGCCAGGTGTGGAATGACATGCACGGCATGCTGTGCTTGGGGAAACCGGAATGTGTATCCACACACTCTTGTACCGGCATAAAATCTCCTTGGAGAGTTACACGGGGGGCCTTACGCACCAGCCGCCTGTGGGGAGACCAGCTGGCTGGAGCCACAGGTGGGAAGGGTTTCACTTCTTACTTTATGTACCTTTTGAATTTTGAATCGTGTGAATGCATTGGCAATGCAGAAAAAAAGTAAAATAAAGTGACAACAAAAGTGAAATAAAGCAGACAACAAGAAACCTGAAACAGACAGACAGACAGCAGGCCCAGTCAGCTCCCTCCCTCCCCCTACCCTGGGGCAACCACAGACCACATTCTAGGCTCTGCCCTGCTTGGTATTGTGGCTCCACCCTACGGTAATATTTTGGTTTCCACACGCACAGCACCCACGGGAACCCCCAGCCAATGTGCGTCAGGTTCCGGCCTGGGCCTCCTGCCAAGATTGGTGGTGGGCAGGACACAGCCCAGGTACGGCGTCGTCCGAATGCCTGAGCGATGACACAGCCCTGGGGGGGAAGGGTTACACGTCCCAGTCTCCCAGGCCCTGCTGGTCTGGTGCTTGCCTCGCAGCCTCCAGGTGGGCGAGTGGACACCTCAAAACAGCCATCCCGTCAACTCACTTGCAACCTTCAGGGACTGAATCCATCCATCCATCCACTCAATATTCATTAAGCACCTGCTACGTGCCAAATACTCTTCTAGGGACTGACAATACAGCAGATAACAAAACAAAACCTCCTGTTCTTGTGGAATTGATGTCCACGTGCCGGGTAGGAGGTGCCCACAGAGAGTGGAAATGCCGTGCAGAGAAGTGAAGCAGGGAAGGGAAGGGAGGCAGGGGGCTCTAGACTTTCCCCCCTTTTATTGAGGTATAATTGGTAATAAAATTGACCCATTTTAGCTATAGAATTCAGTGAGTTTTGACAGTTGTAGACATCCGTGTATCCACCACTTCAGACAAGTTATAGACTATTTCTTTCAACCTGTAAAGCCCCTTCAGCCCCCGTGCAGACAATCCCCGCCTCCCACCCACTTCTTCCCTAGAAACTGCTGGTCGGTTTTCCTTCACTATCAATTGGATTCATCTCTTTCTGAGGTCGATACAAATGGAATCTGGCTTCTTTCTCTCTGCATGATACATTTATGATTCATCCATGCCGCTGTGTGTGTGTTCATTTGTATTGCTGAGTAGTATTCTGTGGATGAAATGTCTCATTCCTGTTTATGCAGCAGCCGGTCAGTGGACATCGGGCTGTGTCCACCGTGCGGCCAGAACACAAAAAGCTGCCACGAGCGTCTGTGGACACCTCCTTGCAGGCATGTGTTTTCATTGCTCTTGGGTAAAGGCCCAGGAGTGGAATGGCTGGGCCCGGTGCTAAGTGTGTGTTTACCTTAACCAGAAGTGGGGATTGTGCTTTTAAATAGGGGGTCAAGGCAGCTCTCACCAACCAGGTGACATTTCAGCAGAGGCTGGAAGGAGGTGGGGGGGCGCTGGGGGAGCTTCTGTCTGCAGGATGAATTGGGGAGCAGCGCCTGGTGTGTTTGAGGAGCAGCATGGAGATGAGTGTGGCGAGAGCGGAGTGAGGGAGGGGGAGGGGGCTGGGGGGAGGGGCCCGTGTGAAACAGGGCTGGACACTGTAGGGCATGTAAGGCCACTGACTTTTACTCTGAGAACCCATGGGAGGGTCTGAGCAGACGTGGGATAGGACCAGACTTGTATTTTAATACCCACCCCAGCCTCTGCCCCAGGCTGCCAAGTGGAGAGGAGCTGCGGGGCAGCAGCGGGGAAGGAGGGAGGTCGGTGAGGAGGCTACTGCACCAGTCCTGGTGGGAGAGGAAAGAGCTGCACCGGGGTGGACCGGGTAAAGGGTGAGGAGTGCAGCTTCTGGATCTACTCTGAAGGTGGAGCCGACAGGGGAAGTATTGAGGAGGGAGGTGTGGCAAATAGGGACCTGAGGTGGCTTCTAGGAATGGAGAGTGACCTCCGGCCAGCAGCCACAGGGAACTGAACTTTGCTGACCACCCGAATGACCCCGAGCCTCCACAGAAGAATGCAGCCCAGGCCACAGCTTGATCTCAGCCTGGTGAGACCTGAGCAGAGAACCCAGCAATGTGGTGCGCAGACTTCTGATCTATAGAAACGGTAAGATTGTTGTCTTCAGGCACCAAGTGTGTGACGATTTTTTGCTCAGCAGTAGATGACTAATAAAGGCATCCTAGAACCCTACAATGTCAGAGCTAAGAGGGTCCTTAGCAACCACTGAGTCCAACCGCCTCCCTTGCAAATGGGGGACCTAGAGCTCAGAGAACAGGCAGGACTTGAACCCTGGTTGCTGCAGGGAAGTGAAGTCAGGCAGAAGCTGCCCCAGCTCTGGAGGCTCTGCCAGCCCACCCAGCCTCCTCTCCTCAGAGGCTGCAGTGCCAGCCCCTCTGCTAGCCCCTCCTCTGTGGGGGCACTGGCCCCCCAGAAAGCCAGTTTCCGGCCACCCGCTGAATACTCTCATCTCCTGGGGGAGCAAGCTCATGCAGGCTCCCCACCTGGCTCCCCAGGTGGCCAGCAGGTAGAGCCCTCGACCCCCTGAGCACAGCATGGCCCAAGGGTGCAGGAGCCAGACCTGACTGAATCTGGGAACTCAGGGCAGAGGGACAAAGCACAGGCGTAGGTCAGAGGGACTCTGCTGGCATCCCAGCCCTGCCCCTCATCAGCTGTGGGACCCTGGTCCAGGGGCTTCCCGTTGCTGAGCTGCAGCGTCCACCTCTGGGAAGCAGGGACAGTGTTCCCCTTGGGGCAGTGGGTGAGCTAAGGCACGCGAAACTCTGAACAAAGCCCCGTCAACGCACAAACGCATGCCCCCAACCTTTTCCTTTTTCGGGGCCTGGTTTTCCCCACCTGTTAAATGACTTTGCACCCTGTTTGGGGGGCCCTAACAACTGACCATTTTGGGGTTGGTCGATTTCCTAGCTCCGTTCCCTGTGTGACCTTGGATAAATCACTCGAGCTCTCTGAGCCCCAGTTTTCTCACGTGCGACACAGGGCTATTAATAATACCTACCATTCCATGAGAGATGCAGGTCAGATACCCGGCTGAGTGCCTCAGAAAATGTCAGCCACCTTTCTCACCGTCGTTCTCATCATTCCGAGGGCGTGACTTAGGAAACGCCTGCTGGAAAGGGCAGCAGGGCAGAGCCTCCCGGCGTGAGGGAGGTTTGGTTTCCTCGGAGACGTGTTTGTGGGCCGGGAACATTTTTGTGCCTGCACACATTTTTGGGAAAACAAAGTTAGTTCTTTCCCCTCAACTCTCTGTCCTGGCACCCCTCTACACCCCTGCCCCAAGGATCACGGTCCTTGTAAGCAAAAATATGCGTTAAAACAAAAATCTGCATGTATTTCTACTCCCAGGTCTAGAGGGAGTAGAAATCCCTCTACTCCTGGGAGTAGAAATCCCAGTTTTTCTCTACGGGGATGGCAATAGCTTGTGCAAATGGCCACAGGTGGAAACGTGTGTCAGACACACACTGGGTGCCCCCACTGGCCGTGTTTGATTTATGCGCACTGTCCTCTGACCACAGCGGATTCCCTGGTGTTAACAGACACCTGACGCAGGCTGGGCTGGTAAGAGTTTCTCCTGGGAATTTGAAGCTTGAATAGCAGGCACACAGGCGGAGGGTGGTTGGAGGTGCGTCCTCCCTGGTCACTGATGGGCTCCTTGGTCAGTGACTTTCTGGCGTCTGCCACCCAACTCCCTTTGGTCGATGCGATGATTGGGAAGACAGAGCATTGTTGGGGGTTGAGGACAGACTGTAGTCCTACATGGGACTCACTCATGAGGGCTGGCGCCCCAGCAGTTATATTGGATCAAGAAGTGACCTTGACGATGAAGCCATATGGTGAGAATGACACAAGATGAAGCTAGAAGAAACCAAAGACATGAATGACCCCGTGGTCATTGTATCAGCCCTGGCCTGGACTGATCTTTCCAGACTTTTTTTTTTATAAACAAACTTTTAGTTTTAGAACAGTTTTAGATTTACAGAATTATTGCTAAAGGAGTACAGAGTTCCTATATACCCCATACCCATTTTCTCATATTACTAACATCCTGTGTTAGTGTGGTACATTTATCAAAATTAATGAACCAATATCGCTATGTTATTATTCACTAAAAAGTCCACACTTCAGTCAGATTTTCTTGAATGTTCCTTTTCTGTTCTAGAACCCTACCCAGGACACCACATTGCATTTTGTAGTCGTGTCTGCTTAGGCTCCTCTTGGCTGTGACAGTTTCTCAGACTTTTCTTGTTTGGATGAACTTGTTGGGTGTTTTGTAAAATGTCCTTCAGCTGGGCTTTGACGGTTTTCTTCTGACTATACCAGGATTCTGTGCTTTGGGGAGGAAATTACTGAGGTGAAGGGAAACGCTTTTCCCATTCCACAGAGGGCAGGTACGCTCTCAACATAACCTATCAGCTGGACGTGAGCTTCGATTACCGTCTGTTTCTCCAGTGCGAGTTCCTTCTTTGCTCTCCCTTCCCGAGCTTTGCTCTTTGGAATAGGTTGTTACGCATAGCCCAGACTTAAGGAAGGGGAGTTACGTTCCCTCTTTAAGGGTGGTGTATCTACATAAATGGTTCGGAATTCTTTTGTATGGGAGAGTCGTCTTTTGTATTTACTTATTCATTCATTTATTTATATCAGTATGGACTCATAGATATTTATTTTATTCTTTGGGTTTTAATCCAGTACAACTTAATTTTTTTTTTTTTTTTTGCTCCAATTGTTCCACCTTTGGTCATTGGGAGCTCTTTCACTTGGCTCCCAGACTTCTTAACGCAAGAGAAAAACACCCCGAAGTAGATACTTTGCAACTAAGATCTTAAATGCCGCCTATTCATGTATGCTCACCTCTTTGTAATGTGACTTTGTAGCTTCTCCCATCAAACCCTGAATCTCTTTCCCCATCCCTGGAATCTGGGCTGGGCCATCAATCTTGACCTGCTTCTATCAATGGGAAAAGGGCCAGAGCTTGAAGGGCTCGTGCGTGGGGCTTGCTGCCCCTGGGACACCGGGACTGCCGTAGGAGCCAGCGCAGGCTGGCCTGCCAGCGGATGTGAGCGTGTGGCCCAGTTACCTCCACTACCTTTGCCTGAAGCCAGACCACAGCCACAGATGTGAGGCTTTCGACCATAGCTGAGTGCAGGTGGATGATGGGCCCAGAGACAAGCCCTCCCCGCTGGGCGCAGAGTCAGAGCAAATCAATGGTTAGGTTAAGCCACTAAGTTGTGAGGTAGTTTGTTATGTAGCAAAAGCTAACTGCTACCCAAGCCACTGTCTCTTTGCAAGTCTGTTATTTGATTTTTCTCTTAAATGAAGTCAGACCTAATCCTAAATGGGCAAAGGTTTATTTCACAGGGAGGTCGTGAGAAATGAATGAGTGAAGCAGGGACATTACATGTAACAGTGCCGCCTGGGTGTGATAATGATAACGTTCTGTACTGTGTTAGTATTTAATTTGTAATTTTGTTTCAGATTTTAGTTTGGGAAGGAATAAGCTTAAGGAGCTGAGACCTCATTTTATGAGTGCATACAAATAAGGAATTTTCTGTTCACGCCTTCCAGCCTAAGACCACGAGGAGCACACCTGAAGTTAGACAGGCTGGGTTTACCCCTCTTTGTGGTGGCAGAACGTATGCCTTAGGGACCCTGGGCATCTCAGTAAGAGGGTGTTAGAAAGGGTTTCTTACCAGAGTGGGGCTTGTGTTAGGAGATTTTGAGTTCACGGACGTGGGGTCTTCCTCTAGATTGGATGCTGTCAGGCAGTGGGAGTAATTATATCGCTGGGATCTTGACAAATCTCTTTAGAAAAGGCAGAGCTAGGCTAAGCTGTTCAGCAGTAAAGAGGCCGCAGTCACCGTGGGAGCCAGGACAGGGGGAAGCCGGGTTATTTCTGTGGCTTGGAAATGTTCATGTTTTGCGATCACACATCATTACAGAGTGGTCCTGTTTTTCTCTTGGTTCATGAGTCACAGAACAGCCTGTCTGACACTGGCGTTCTGTAAAATCATTTATGGTCAACAGGACGTCAGCTACGACCTGGGTCAGACAGTCTGTGGCAGCACCCAGGCCTGGCTGGCCACTGCCCAGGCCAGCTCCCGCGTGGTGGGGCTGCTCTCCTTTCTCCACGTAAGTCAACACTAGCAGTTCTGGGAGGACTCCTTCCCCCGTTTAAAGATCCCAGACAGTGCTCCAGTTGGATCGACCAGCTCAGTCTGGCTCCAACTGGACAGGTATCTTTAGGTATTTTTGTTCTCCCAGAAGCTTTTGTTTGTTATTTATGTATTATATTTAAAATATCTTAATCATATAGTTTTAGTTTTAATTATATATAAATGGATTATATTGCTAATATGATATATTAGTCATAACATTTATCAAACACTTGCTATGTACCAGGTGGTATTCTAAGCATTTTGTATTACTTTTTAAAAAGATTTTATTTATTTATTTTTAGAGAGGGGAAAGGAGGGAGAAAGAGGAAGAGAAACATCAATGTGTGGTTACCTCTTGCGCGCCCCCTACTGGGGACCCGGCCTGCAACCCAGGCATGTGCCCTGACTGGAAATCCAACCAGCAACCCTTTGGTTTGCAGGCCAGAGCCCAATCCACTGAGCCACACCAGCCAGGGCAGTATTTTAAGCATTTTATATGTATTAATTCAAGGATTCTTAACCTGGGATCTTATTGGGTCCACGGATGAAATCTGTCTTCACTCAGCATTAATTAAATTCAGCACTTCCTTTAATTATGAATGTAGGACACAAACCACGTGGTATCAGTAGTGGCTGGGACATCATCACCCTCAGAAAACACAGCTACTTTCATGTTCTGTCAGTGGCTATGGCACCTCAAAATGTCAACATTCACCGTTACTTTGAAATAATAGTTCTTCTGAGACCCACCACCTGATCTTGTTCTTTAAGTGTTAACAAAGAAGCCTGTATGGTATATATCACAGTTGTGTTCTTTAAAGATATTTTGATGACCATGTCTTTAATATAATTTGTTTCCTTCACAATACAATACACGTTACTGCAACATTTGAAAACACCATTCTGAGAAGGGCTCCGTTTCTTCTTTAGGTGCCAAAGGGACCCATGTCTGACACAGGTTCAGCCCCCCAGCGGTCTGTGAGCAGCGCTTAATCCCGGCTTTTACAGAAGGGGGCGCGAGGCACAGAGAGGGAGTGCGGTTAGCTTCCGTCACACAGACACTGAGTGGTTGTGCGTTATTAGCTCTGCCGGCTGCCTTTACAGCCTTCCGGCTGCGGTGGGCTCCTTCTCTCTGTTAGGTTCCTGCATGTAAACGTCCGGGGCAGGCATCGGGCCCGTGGGTGTACAAATCTGTTTCCGGATGGGGATGCGTGTAGTGCACACTGGAGAAGGGGAACCACGAACCCTTGTCCTCTCTGGGCCCCCATCCCACTTCTGGGACCACTTTAATTAACTGTACCCTCACATCCCTTGGGCCCTGGGCTTGAAGGGCTGGGCTGGGGGAGGCCTGAGGGGCCAGGCAGGGCTGAGGGGGCAGCAAGCTTAGGAGAGGTAGAGGGCGGGTAGGTATAGCCCCAGGGCTGGGCTTCTGGCCTGAGTCTAGAGGTGTCGCATGGGACAGCTTGAGGGAGGAAAGGAATCTGGAGGGACGTAGGATACAGTTCCCATGGTGAGTGCTTCGTGGGACTTGTGACTGAAGAGTATCGGAGAGTGCAGCCCCTGTGCCTGTGGGGATGGGGGGGTGGGCGTGCTGGGGGTGGGGGGGCTGTAAAGGAAAGCCACACTCCTGGGGCTCCTCTGTTCTCCATACGCCTCTACAGCACTGTATCCGTCACTTCTGATGCCAGGCACGTGGGCTTGTCACATACCCAGCCATTCTGTGATGTCAGCTGGCCATCCTATCATTTCACTCCATACTGACACTATTTAACTGGAGTTAGCATCAGATCCCATAAGACAGCCCTCCCTCCACCTCAGACACCAGTCCCAAGTCCAGGTTGTCACCTGTGCTTCTGACAACCGGTTATACACTGGAGGTTCCCATGCTCCCCTCCTTGGGTTCAGTTTAGTTGCTGGACTTGCTCACAGACTCAGGAGGACAGTGCACTTACTAGGTCGCAGGCTTATGGTAAAAGGATGGCACGGAACAGCCAGATGGGCGAGATGCATCGGGCAAGGCATGTGGAGGTTCCCATGCTCTCACCAGCTGCACCACTCTCCCCAAACCTCCACATGTTCACCAACCCAGGGACTCTCAGAACCCCGTCTTCTTGGGTTCTTACGGAGGCTTTGTTACAGAGTTATGGCTGATTAACTCTTTAGCCATTGGTGATCGATTCAACCTTCAATCTGTCTCCTCTGGGGGGCTGGAAGTTCCAGAGATTACCAGTACTGGTTACCATTCTTTGGGGCTTCCCAAAAGTCACCTCGCTGATACAAACTCAGGCGACAGAACAAGACATTCCTTTCGTCTCTATGGCTCTGGAGCAATGTCAGGAGCCAATGGTGAAAGGCCAAGTGTACCAAAAGATGCGCGCATCGCTTAGAAACTCCCAGATGTTTTGGGAGCTCTGAGCCAGCAATGGGGATGAAGACTGTCAAGGGAACAAATATTCAAAAAATCCTGTAGAGAATTTTTTATGGGTTTATTTGAGCCAAACTGATGACAGTTGCGGGGGAGCAAAATCTCCACAGACTGAGAAATACTCCAGAGAACGGCCGTTTAGCACCATAGTTTATGCATTACAGTCGAAGGAGGAGAGAGACGTAGGGGTCACATGAAATCCACCGGTGATAGACTAGGGAGGCGGTGATAGACTAGATAGACCATGGCTGCTGGGACAGGGGCCCCCTAGAAGGGTCCCTGTGATAGCAAGTCCCCTCTCTCTCTCTGAATATCCACGCCTCCCTTCCCCCAAGGGGTGCCTCTTAATATAGTCTTCAAAATGCCAATAAGTCTGGTTAATTGTTGTTTTCTTCTCCAAAGCTAAGTGAATCAATGAAGAATACAAACATGTCATGTGGGTTATTCACAATCAGCATTTGCTAGTTCTTGTGCCTGTGCCATTCCAGGTCAATTATTGCAGCTTTGGGATGTGCTCTCTAAGGAGCAGGGGCAGGATGGGAAAATCATGGCTAGTCGCTTCAGCTCAGTTGCCCTCTTAGAGAACAGGGACAACTACTTGCTGAGTTGTGAGGATTAAATAAAATACTGTGTTTTCTCAATCCTAAAAGGTAGGTGTGTCTAGAAAGTATTCAGCCATGTCCTGTGAAAAATAGAGACATTTACTGAAGAAGATATAAGATACAAGAAACATTGTACATAGGACAATGATGCCTCAGTCCCCTTCAGAGTAGGCACCCACGATTCATCTCCGGTTATGACCGTCTGGAGGAAATCCGGTTTGTTGTAGCGGTTTTCCAGTCATTAGCAACTTCGGCACAGTGTTCCTTCTGCTCCGGTAGCAGAAGCCGCAGAACAGACTTTGCCATGACACGTTTCATGCGAAGATCCTGCGTCAAAATCTTGGACACAGTAGTTTTGGAGTCCCCAGGTCAGCTTCTAGTTCTCGCTCTGCCAGTTGCAGGTCTTGGTTGGTTGCAGCCCGAACACGTTCAACGTTCTCAGGCGCTCTGCTTGTTGCAGGCCTTCCGGAATGTGGATCGCTTTCCACAGCAGATTCTTGACCATCTTTGATAAACGCGTTTGCACCACACGTTTATTTGCGCCGCACTTACTGTATCGTCCCGGAAAGCCTTCTGAATCTTCCAAATAGTTTCCGCGGAGGAATGTTCAAGCTTAACGCACAATTGGATGCAGATCTGTTGCTCTGCTTGCTCAGTCATTTTGAATACAGTACACACACTCACTCAACGGAGCCTACCACCCGCACTCAAAGTCCAGTGAGTGTGTCATGGTTCACACACACGCAGCGCGTTCCAGGCCACTCTCCCTGCCTGCCAGGTTACACAGATGTTGCACAAACCGTTCTCGTAATATTAACAATGGCTGGACTTTTTCCAGACAGACCTCGTATGTCCAGTCGATGCCACATCTGAGGAAATACGGGCACAAGGAGAACACAATGACTTGTATTTTATCTAATGTCTAATTTAGTAACTTTAAAAAACAGCTTTATTAAAGTAACATCGACACGTGATAAACTGCACATATTTAGAGTGAACCACTTGATAAATTTAAACATGTGCATATACCCCTGAACTATCACCACGCTCCAGAGAGTGAACATATTCGTTACCCATGAACGTTTCCATCTATGCAATTTAGAGGACGTCATTGTCTCGGAACTGGGGCTCTGGGAACTCCCGCTTGTCTGTGATTCTCAGAAAAGATGCGAATAGCCCTGGCCTGTGTGGCTCAGTTTGTCGAGCATCGTCCCCGCAAAGTGAAGAGTCCCCGGTTCAATTCCTGGTCCGGGCACACGCCTGGGTTGCGGTCCGGGTCCCCAGTTGGGGCGCGTTGGGGCGCGTGGGAGATAAACCGATTGGTGTATCTCACATCATTCCAACTCCAAGTTGCTTGAGCAAAACAGACTTTTTATTGGTTCAAGGAGCTGAAAAGTCTGCAGCGAATCTGGTCAAGTGCAGCTCGACTGGAGACTCCAGACCTCATTGCTAGGCCCTGCTTTTGTTTCATCCTCCCCCTTAGGCAGGCTCTCCTCAGGAAAGCAAAAGGCAGCAGCCTGAGAGGTGTGGCTGGAAAGGTAGGGAGGGGTCAGACCCCGGGGCTTTGTTCTTTACTCTCGAGTCAAGTGGCAGCTGACAGCCTTGGAAGGGATTTTCAGCACGTGGCTGGTGAGATTTGAATTCTGAGAAGATCACACCAGCTGTGGTGCACAGCCAGAACAGTAATTAAAAAAAAACAAAAAAACTCTTGCTTGAAAAATCCTTTCTTTTAAAAGAATCACAATAGAGTTAGCACCAGGCAGCATTTTGGGTTTCTTCTGTGGGATCTCACGTCTTCCCATAAAATGTGTATCAGTTAAGATTTTAAGTTCCAACCAACAGTGGCTTAAATAAAAGTTTTTTTCTTTCTTGTGTAAGGTGGTCCAGGGCTGGTGTAGCAGCTGCAAGATTAAGAGAAATCCAAGCTCCCTCTATTGTCCTTCCCCCTCCCCCCAGCTCAGTTTGTAGCTTCAGTCCAAGCCACTGGTGCTCCAACATCACACCTGCACCTGCATGAAAGGAAAGGGGGAGGGGAGGGGCGGGGCCCACCTCCTGATTGGGCCAGCTTTCCCATTTCCCTGACAGGACGTTTCTTACATATCATCGCCCAGAACCTGGTCACGTGCCATACCTTAGTATCAAGGGAGTCTGGGAAATATGATCAATTGTGCCCATTACCACCCAAAATGGTGTGTGTGTACGTGGTTTTATTGTTTTTTTTCTTTTTATATGAAAAGGCTGTACATTCTTTGATACACTTTTCTGTCAAGAGGTGGGGTCTGACCACACAACCCCTGAACCTGGGCCGGGGGCTCTGCGCCATTCGGACCAGTAGAACAGGGTGGAAATGGAACTTCTGTATGTGAGTTTCCGTGCCAGGTCACAAAAGGCCATGCAGCTTCTGCCTGTTTGGCTTGGAACCAGGACCAGCTTCCGGGGTGTGCGACCTATTTAGTTGCACGAGGCCCTGTGCCAGAAGGCTTATTCACTCGTTTTAATGCTCGGGTATAGTCTTGACATTTCAGTGATTTTTCTCTTTGAACTTGTGTTTTGTAAGAGAAGGTTTGGGACGATGAAGCATGTGCCCGCACGGAGGATGTGTGTAAGAGGGTACGTGTACACTAGTTCCTCGCCACCCTTCACCGCTACTCAGCAGACCAGGGCCCGTGCATGTGGCGCCTTGGTGTATGACCCAACGATTAATGCTGGAAGGAGCAGGGCTTTATTTACAATATTCCAACCTTGGGGGTGCGGGCGCTCAGAGCACCTCAGCACGGGGCCCAGTCTTCCCAGAGACCCAGCACTTCCCATGCTGCCCAGCAGGCTACGAGCCAAAAAATCCCCCGAAGTTTCCCATGTTCTTATCTGGTCTTAATCTGGCTGTGCAAACAGTTCTCCAGTCCCTCTGGAAGGTACCGAAGTCACCATCCTCACACAGCAGCTCTCTCCTTCAGGATCTGGGGTATGTGGCCATCAGCCTCCATATAGGAGTCCAGAAAAGGCGCAAGTCCCGAAAGTCCAGGTAAAATCCAGGTATAGCAAGGCAGCATCTTTCAAGGAAGTCCTCTGCACCTCCGGAGTCAGCTAGAGCAGGCGCGATCACAGCAGCAGCACCTCCTTTCGTATCTGTTCGGGCCGCATGGCCTCCTTCTTCTCTGTAGACTGCATAGCTGCTTGCTTACTCCTCCCTTCCAAGTCTCCCGGCAAGAGTCCCTGACTACGGACAGCAAGCCTCCTCCCTCACCACTGCTCCCCACGCAGTCAAGAGAAGAGAGAGAATGTCCGCCCCGCCTAGTTTAAATCCTGCCTGGACTTCCCGGGATGACCCCACTTCCGACTCCTCCCACGATGAGTTACATCTGCCCGTTCTCTGTATCTCCTGCGTTTCTCTGGCTGCCCTGGTTAGTCCCGGCAGGCGTGGCCCCATGACGCACAGCCGCCTTCCTGCTCTTGCACAGGTGCAGCAAGCCCCCCCGGCCACGGGTTAAAGTCACCCCCCTCTCCCTGGCTGCAGAGCTTTTTAACATAATTATGAAGCTAGCCAAGTTGCCATAGTTATGCAAAATCTTCCGATCGCTGTGCTCCACTTCCCCATCCCCCAAGCCAAGGCTGTGGAGGTTTTTTTCCTGAACTTCACTCTACACCCCATATCACTAGTACATGCATTTTCGATGCCGGCTTCACGGCTTCCATGAACACACTTACCGTGTAGGTACGGCCCCATGCTCAGAAGCACTCTTCTCTTGTCTTAATGCTCTGCTGTTACCATCTTGAAATTCTTAATTTTATCCTTGAACTTGCGTACAGGACGTGAAGTCTGATGGGGCAAAGGATCGCGCACAGGGGCGGAAGAGATGCGCATGTTGTGGGTGTCCGTGAGCACAGAAGGGCAGTGAGCCCACAGTGCGCGGACACTCAGAGAGACCCACGGTGAGCACCAGGGAAGCCTGCGATGTCCGTGCTTAAGCTGGGGCAGGGGCCAAGGAAGCCGTGCTTTTTGTTCAAACCAGAAGTTCCTTTGGTCTCAGAAAAAAGCAGTGGCATTCTAAGAGACACAGGCAACCAAGGAAACATATCACGTTGCTTTCCTGTGTTAGCCAACCACTAGGAACGATGACACAGAGAGAAAGGGAAACGTGGGGCATCCTATTGTTCCCGTCCCCTCGGTCTCCCTCACGCATCAGCAGGTAGGAAGTAGAGAGTGTTAGTAGATGGATGCATATCCGGAAGGGAAATAGACGCAATTCGGTGAGTCCGGTGCCGCATTTCCACTGTCTGGTGAGAATGCAGCGCACATACGGGCATGAGTTATGAAATACCAGCGGCGTAATTTCCGTGATTCTGCATCTGAGTTAAATGCTCTTACATTTGCATGAAAGCCATCATTGCACAATATAAAGATGAGTGGTAAAACTCACGTGCCTAATTGGAATTATTTTGTTTATACATTTAGAACAACATTTAGTAGGAAATAAACAACACCGTGACAGGCTGAGAGAGAGAGAGAGAGAGAGACCAGAAGAAGGGAAAAAGCTTTATATTTCGTACCCCCACTGGCGCCTTTTCCCATTTTTTGAACAAGGGGCCACATCTTCGCTTTGCAGCGAGCCCTGCACACTATGTTGCTGGCCGTTGGGAATGCTCGAAATCAGAATGCTTCCTTTCAGCCCCAAATTGTCACGTCGTGAGGAAGCCCAGGTGCGTGGAGAGGGTGTGGGGAGGTGCTCCCGTCCACAGTCCTCCCCAAGCCCAGCCTTGGAGTCGCCCCAGCCCAGGTGACAGAAATAAAGTCTCCAGATGACGCCCCTCCCACCTCTCCCAGCCCTCCCCAACCCCGCCCCAACTTCCACACACCCCCATCCCTCTGGGTCTTCCGGCTGAGGCCCAGCCCTTACTGAGTAGAGACACATCATCACTCAGTGCCCTGGATTCCTGACCTACAGAATCCATGAGTGAAATAAAACATGCTGTTTTTCGCCACTAAGATGGGGGAAGGTTGAAATGCAGAAATAAACGTACCACTGTTTATTCGTTTGGGTCGATCCCCACCGTTTGTTGACACAAATGAAGTTGCAATAAATAACTCTGTGCATGTTACACATACTCAAGGCAGATTCCTAGAAATGAGGATTACTGTGTCAGAGGCTAAATGCGTGTCTAGTTTGTTTAGCTGTTAACAAATTCCTCTCTAAACCTTGTTTTTCTCCAAATAGCTTTCTTTGTGTTTGCAGCCTATGTATACTTGTATAGTCCCCCCTCTCCACTATGCCCACGTACAGAGACACACACACACAGAAAAGTACACAATTAAAGGTACAGCTTGAGGAGGTCTTGCAAACTGAACACGTGTGTGCACCCTTGGTGTGTCAGGAAACAAACATTCCTAGCACCCCAAAAGCTGCCCGGGTCCCTCTTCCCAGGGAAGACTCACTTCCGTGGTATGAACGTATTGTTGTTTATCCACTTTCCTCCTAACGTTCCCAGTGAGGGGTAACATGTGCTGTACTCTTTGGCTACGGTACAGTCCTCAGAACCTGTTGCATGGCTGTCAGGCTTGTTAGCTCTTCCCTCTCCTTTCTGTAGAGTTGTCGTTCTCAAACTAGGTTCCCATGGAACCCTGGAGTCCTTTCCCAAACAACAGGAAATGAACAAATGCATGGCTTGGCTTCCCTCAGTTTAAAATTTTCCCTAAAAACGTTGGGGTCCACTCCCAGCTGCCTGCTACCAAGTTTCAGCAACAACAAATGTTCAAGAAACAGACAATAATGGGCAAGCGGAGACACACCGCAGCCTGCATTGAAAGTAACAGTGCTCATCATTTACAAAGAGGTCTTCCGTGGATAGATTTTCTCTAAAGCCTTGGCAAAATAGGTATCGCGATTCCCATCTCACCGGGGGAGAAAGCCCAGGTTCCAAGAGGGGAAGTAACTTGCTCAAGTTCACACACACACTCATGTTGGAGGATGAGAAAGCCTGCAGGCTCACAGCTACCCCAGGACGCTTGCTCCCTGACAGTTTGGGCCACATCTTCTTGTGTCCTCGTCTCATCTGGCTCCCAAAGCCCTGCCCACCCCAGGCCCTCCCTACCCCAGCTACTACCAAAGCTCTGGCCTCTTCTGCCTGAAGCTTTCCCCTCTGCCAGCCCTGGAATCCTCTTTTTCCTGTTCACCTAATTCCTTCTCATCCTACAAGAACGCTTTCCCCCATTAAGTTCACGGCCTTGCTCCAAGAGCGCTGTATATTTATTTCCCTGTGACATTCATTGTACTTTTTGTTGTTTGGTTACTTACTATTGAATTTCTGTTTCCTCCCACCCGCTTGCTCCTGGCTACACTCCCAGGGCCTAGCACAGTAGCTGGCACATAGGAGGTACCCTACACATATTTGCCAAGGGGAGGGACCATCTTATTTGAGTCTTATGGCAACCCTGTGAAGCAAGCAGGCCTGGGCACTCCCATTTTATGGAGGAGGTGAGTGAGGCCCCAAGAGGGAAGGGGCTGGTCTAGCTTTCTGATTCGTGGACACAGCCAGAACCGGGTGACTATGGTCCTGATACCTCTCCCAGACACCAAAGGACAGGTGAAGGCTAAGGGAAACAGCCTCAGCCAGCCAGAGGGCTTCCAGGATTCCCAGATTAGAATCAGTAAATGTGGCCTGTCCCTCCTCTGCCCAGGGCACAAGGGGAAGGCCAGGGAGGTGGATAAGGAAGAAAACTAAGTCCTACTCAGAAATGAGCTGGAGGTGCTAGGCCAGTGGCCCTGTGCTCTGAAGCCAGAGCAGGAAGGAAGGTCCTGTCCCCGCCCCAGGAGGTGGGAACAGTGGGCCTTCATCTTCCCCTGTGAGTTTCAAGCATTGGCTGGCCAGCTTGAACTTGGCAATTGCTTATGTATTCATTTATTCCTTTAACCTTGGTCACAGGGAACATAAGATCAAGGTGAAGCAAGCTCTGGAGTAGGTGACTTGGGTCCAAAGCCACCTCTGTAACCTCTCCTTTTTGTGACTTTGGAGAAATGACTTCACTTCTCTGGGCCTCAGTTTCCCCATCTATAAAAGGGGGAGATGATAATAGCTATCCCACTGGGCTGTTTGGGGGGTTCTATGGCTGTTCTAAGGGAAGTCCTTCATGAGGTGCCTGGCATAGAGAAATACCTGGAGATAACATCCCCAAGAGCTTGCTATGCACAGGCCCTGTGCTGGGGCCTTACAATTTACTAAACCCTGATGGCATTTGGGAGGCTCTAGTGTTACTCTTGTGAGGGGCACTAGTGGGACTTGGACCCAGATTTCTGTAGAACCAGGGCGCGGAACCAATAAAAATGTTACTTACAGAGAACAGCCCCTGAGTGCTGAGCCCTGCATTCTGTGCCATAGGAACATAAAGGTCGAGTGGAAATGGGCAGTTCTTCCAGGACAACTGGCAGCCATTTGGGACCCCTTCTTCAGAAGGAATGCTTGAGGCCTGAGCCTCTGTAGTCCAGTTTGAGACTCCTTGGAACAGAGGTGGAGCTACAGAAGGACCGAGCTGGGTGGCAAAGAGTTCTGATTGTGAGCTGCGTGTTAGAGTTATTCTTGGGGCACTGGGGAGCCACTGAAGACTCCAGGCAGGGGAAGGCATCTGACTGTAGGCCAGGAGAGAGGAAACCTGCAGGCGGGGCCTCTTGTGAGGCTGCTGGGACCTGCAAGGCAGAGGAAGAGGCCAGGGTGAGAGGTGGGTTCTGGAAGGGGAGCAGTACTGGGTGCCCCGTGTCTTTTCATGCCAGATGGGAAATGGCGCCTTTGGGGGCAGCTGCTCTGGCCTCAGAGGGGAAAGCCGCAGTGGAGGATGGCAGAGCCACCCACCAGCCACTCAGCTCCGGTGACAATTGTCAGTTCTTCCAGGACAACTGATGGGCATCTGGGACCCTTTCTTCAGAAGACCCAAAGCCTCTGAACTCCAGTTTAAGAACTTACATGGCAGAGAAAGAGTTAACCCTGTGTTTTGGGGTCTTTTAGCTACAGCAACTTAGCTGTATCTTAAGTCACTGTGTGACCTGAGGCAAGACACTTGACTTACTGGAGCATTGGTGGCCACATCTGTAAAATGGGACAATGACAGAACCTACCAGGATTCAGAGACGGCGCCTGTAGAACTAGCTTGGAGAAGGCTTACAGTCAATGCCCAGTATCTCCGCCCACGTGCCCCTGGCTGGGCCTGTGCAGGAGACCCTGAACTCCCCATCCGCTTCCTCCTTCTGATCCCCCAACGGCACTCAGCTCGGCCCGTGGGCACCGGACCCAGGTTTACAGAATAACAGGGCCTGGGTGACTTGCAGACAGCCCTCTCCTATACTGTACAGGTCAGAGCACTGAGGTCTACATGGGGGCAGGGGTTTGCTCCAGCTCCACCACAATGTGGGCAGAGCGGTGGCTGGATCCAGTCCTGGGCAGGCCCTGGGGTAGGGGCGCCAATCTCTGACGCAGGTGTTCGGAGGGCCTCTTCTCCCTCCACCTTCCCCCTTCCTCACTGTGCTCCAGCCACGCTGGCCTCCCCGTAGTTCCTCGCAACCACCCCAGGGCCTTTGCACTTGCTGTTCCTCTAGTGGGCCTGTTCTTCCTACCGCTCTTCTCCTGGCTGCCTCTTCCTCACCTTATTTGTCCTCAGTTGAAGAATCACCTCTTCAGACAGGCTTTTTCTGATTACCCTAAGTTGGGCCCTCTGTAATCTTTTATCGCTACCTCCTATTTATTTTCCTCAATTGCAATGTGTTCATTAAAAAATTTTTTTTGTGAAATAATTGGTTTTGGCCAGCGTCTCCCTCTAGACCATTAAGCGCTGTGGGCACAGAACTGTGGACGTGTTTCTAGTTCACTGTTCCCTTCCTATCACCTCTCCAGGCCTTGACCCAGGTGTGTCCCCAAGACATGGTCGCTGTGTGAATAGATGAATGTGTGCGTGAATGAATGTGCCGGGCCCGGATGTCCACCTTCCCATTAAACCTGCACGACTTCCCTGTGCAAGATCCCAGTCTCCTCACTGTGCAGAGGCGGAAAGGGAGGTGCAGAGAGGTCTCACGAGGTGGGGCAGGGATGGGCTGATGCTGAAGGTCTTTGGACTTCCCCTCCCTCAGGCCACGTGAGGACAGCAGCTGTGCATCCCACATCAGTCCCACACAAGAAAGTACACATTTATGCTGGACACGGCCCGGACCAGACTCCATCCTCTGAAGGGCTACTCCCTCAAACGATGCTGCTGCTGGTGCTGCCAAGGCAACGCTGAGAGCTTCCCGAAGCATGTTGAAATGGCAGAGGTGAAGGCTCACACAGACATTGAGGGGTGGAAAATCTGGACAAGGGGGTCCAATCCGGCAGCCACCAAGACAATCCATCCTTATGCTGGCTTTTCCCCTACTCCCTGGAAGGGCCACCTTCTGCCTGGCCCGTGGCTGTCGTCTTTGGGGTAGCTCAGTGAGCTCTCTCCCCCCAGCGTGGAACCCGCCTTTGCTGGGAGCATGCACAGATCTCCCTTCTGTCTGGCTGGCTCCACCGGGACCTACCAGGTGCCAGTGGGAAAGACAGAAAGGGCTTGGAGAGCTTTCCAGAAAGTTTCTTCAGCCTTTGGAGTTGGTGGAGGGGACCCCACACCAGCATTTTTGTGGTTGGTGCCAAGGTGCCTCCAGAGAGCTCTGGATGAGGAGGCAGCTTACAGGTGCACGTGCACTGGGGGTGGTGATTGGCTGTGCGGCCTTGGATGAAGCCCTTTCCTGCTCTGAGCTTGCATTTCTTCATCACTAAAATGGGGAGCACGTTGGTCTGCTGTAGGGAGAGGTGACAAGGAGGCTGCACGGGAACCTGCAGATGCAGGTGTCCCGGAAGCCAGTTCCTATGAGCAGTGGCCCCCAGGAGACACACCAGCCATGTCCCCTCCCCCGCCACCCCCACCCCCAGGGCATCGTGCTGCCTGGGGGCCTTCAGCTGGTCTTGTCCCAGGGCTTCTAGAGGTCTGCAGGTGTCCCATCCTTACTGCACGGATAGCAAACGGAGGCTCATTCAGGGATAAGAGAGTCTGTTCTGGGACAGAGTCAGTACTATGAACCAGCGTCTGACATTTCCTGGGCAGGACACAGCTGTGACCTTGATAGTCTGGGGCAACCTGGGGATGAGCTGGAGCCAGGGGCCAAGCCTTGGGGCTCAGGGAGGCTGGGAGAGGAGAAAGAGATGGAGAGAAAAGAGATGGGAGTCACAGAGATGGAGGGAGAAAAAATGATCACCGGTTCTTGCCTTCCCACATCACTGCTTCCTGAAAGTGTCTGTTTCCCCACTGCTCGTCCACGGGACTGACCCATAGGTGGGACTGACCCTGCTCCCCCAGCCCAGGTCTGGTCAATGAGATCACAGTGACAAGTGCAGGGGTGGGCAACAGGACCAGGCCTGGCTGGAGGGAATTGCGCCTTTGCTGGGATGCGTGAGCTCTCTGTCTTAGGGATGCTGAGCTGGGAGGTCACGAGCCCAGGACCGGTGGGTCCATCTCATCAGGAGAGAACATGACTGGGAATGAAGTCAACATGAAAGATGGCAGAACCGAGAAATGAAGAAGGATGTCATTTGAGTCCCCTGTATCTAACCGCACCTGAATCCATTTCTAGACTTCTTGTTAAGTGAGCCAATCCATTCCTTAGAACAGGGTTTGGACGCCCTGAGCTGGAGAGTCCTGGCTGGGAGGAGGGAGGAAAGTGAGAGGGAAAGGTGAACATCTAAGAACAGGTGTCTGAGAGTGACCCAAATCAGCCTCTTGGCCCTTTTAGAGAACTGGAGTGCAGACAGGGAATTGGGCCTTCGCCCCATCTGTAGAAGTCTGCCCCTGGGGCTCACAGCTTTGCCCTCCTCTTCTCTCCAGCACATGGCAGGGTAAAAATAAACGCCGTGGACACAGCAATAAATGCTCACCCTGCCTGGGTCCAGGGGAGGGGATGACATGCACTAGGGGCCGATTTCTGCCCCTGTTGCCTCTTTGGAAACTAATATTTATCAGGCACCTGCTTCACGCCAGGCTCTGCTCCGAAGCTGCCATACCCGGTCTCATCTCCCCCTTGCCTCAGCTCAGAGAGGAGCGAGTGTCACCCTGTCCCCTTCACAGACTCGGCTATGGGGGCCTCAAGAGGCTGAGCCACGGGCCTCAAGTCCAAGAACTGGAGCAGGTCGGACTGACTCCAAGCGCTGCCCACAGTACCACCCAGAGGTGTCCAGCCTTTGGGCGTCTCTGGGCCACACTGGAAGAAGAGTTATCTTGGGCCACACATTAAATACATTGCGACACGTATTCACAAAAAAAATCTCATAGTGTTTTAAGTAAATTTATGACTTTGTGTTGGGCCGCGTTCACAGCCGTCCTGGGCTGCATGGGGCCCGCGGGCTGCAGGTCGGACACCCCCAAAACACAGTAGATGGGCATTGATCTCACTGGGATTGAAGATGGTGACACAGTGGTGGGCAGGTGGCAGAGTGGCTGTGGCCCCTCTCTGACCTTGTCCTCTGAAAGAAGCTCACGAGGAGCCCCTGGTCCCCCAGGACCCCAGCTGTAGCACCATGTTGGATGGGGCAGGAGGAGAGGACTAGGGGTTCCCGGGTTAGACCTCCGAGGATTAGACCCAGATCGGTGTCCTGCCCAAGGCAGCGAGGACAGTCCCGGCTGTGCCGGTACACGAGCTGGGCTTGCAGGGAGCGCTGAGGGCAGCCCTAGGCAGCGAGCCGGCGTCCTGGGGCGGAAGGAGCCTTGGAGAACACTGGCCCAGGGCATAGACAGGAAACTTAGTTCTAGACCCTTCCTCGGGGATGGTGTGTGCCTGTCTTAACCCAAAGTTCCCTTCCAGTTGTCTTCAGAGACTGTTTGAGACTGTCCCTGTGACTTTTATGGCCAGAAAGGGTGAGTACCTGGGAGCGGGGATGGCACCCTGGGGCTCCTCCTCCTGACTCGAGGACTAGGTTTTTCCAAGGGCATCATCCACAGCCCTGGGAGATGCTCTGGAATAAACAGGGCCCATTTTCAAATAAGTAAATTTGGACAGAGCCGCCCGCTCTAGCCCCCTACGTGGGCAGTCACATAAGGGCTCTGACAAGTCCTGCGGCGAAGAATGCCTGTTCACATCGATTTCACCTGCTGCTTTCCTCGCACTTGACCGTGGGAACTCTGAGAGGGAGCTGGAGTTATTCTGTGTGGGGCACATTCTAGGACCTGCTGCGGGTAAAGGAGTCTCTCTTAGATCTTCTGGAGCCCCTGAGAGACCAGGGCTGAGTTCCAGATGTTGGGGCCTAGGAGCAGTTGACAGTGTAGGGTGAAAATAATGACCCCTATTATGGGGTATATGTAGCCTTGGACAGAAAGTTCAAGGACATCCCAAGGCTGAGAAAGCCTGGGACAGGAGATGGCCTTCCCACCAACCCTGGGGACAGAATCTGGGTCTCCATTTAAACAGTTTCCTGCCTGCAAAGACCTTCCCACCTGCCTGAAATTCTCCCATCAGCCAAGCCTTCCTTTGAGGAGCCAAGCCATCCATCTGTTCCCAGCTCATTCAGGGCAACGCGACCCTCATACTGACAGCACCTCCGCCACCCCTGGAAGACCGGAGAGAAGAGAAGGAGCAATCCTGCAGAGAGGGGAACCCCTAAACGCCCACCGTTTCACAACCTGAGGGGGACAGGGAGGCTGCTGACTCTTGGGGCCTCCCGGGGCAAGGGGGGCTGGCTCAGGAGATCCAGGTGTCCAGGGCCAGGCCCTGGCACTGTGTCCTGTGTGTGGGTCCTGCTTGTCCAGGGAATAGCAAGTCCTGTCTCCTCCTGTGGGTCCAGCCTCCACACGTGGCTGCTGTCAGATGCCAGCGGGACGCACCATCATCCGCGTGGCGCGCAGCGAGTAGCTGGCACCCTGGAAGTAGTGCCAGCGGATGCCGTTGAGCTTGCGCACGTGGTTGTGAGCTGGGTAGTAGATGCCGTTGAGGTTCGAGAGGCCACAGGCATCAAACCACCACCCTGGTGGAAGAGGGGAAGAGGCTCTGGGGAGCTGGGGACCCACCAGTGGGGTGAAAGCAGCCCCCTACCCCGAAGACTAATTGGGATGTTGCCTCCTCCAGGAAGCCAGCTCATGGGAGACAGGGCTAGGTGGGAATGAGCATGGGCAGTGGGAGGGAGACTCCCAGACGCCCAGCCTAAGGCCTCTGGAGGGTGGCCCTGGGCTCCAGGTGCCCTCTTGGCCCTCCCACCCCCAACCTTTTCCCTAACCCTCTACTTCCCTGTCTCTTTCCCTCACCCACCTCTTTCCTGCTCCCTCTAAGTCTCTATTTCCTTCTCTCCACGGGTTTTTAACGCTCTTTGTCATCCTGAGTCTCTCACACCCCAGGTCTGTCTCTTTCTCTCTCTGGTGGTCTCTGTGCTTGCTGTCGCTCTGTGGGTCTCTCTCAAACTGAGCTCATCTCTCCGATGGTTACCGTCTCTGCCTGACTCTTACACACTGTGCTCCTCTCTGTCTTCCCCTGGTCTGCATTTGCTTCTCCATCCCCTCTCCCTTTGTAATTCTGCCTCCATGTAGCTCCCTGTCCCCACCCTCTGTCTCTACGCAGTTCCGTTGTTTCTCTCTGTCTCCATCTTCTCCTGTGTCTGTGTCTCAGGTGTCTCTCCTAACTCCCACCTGTGGTTGGATGGGGCTTCCCCCCGCCCAGCACCCACCTCCGGACAACATCTGGGCACACTTGCAGAGGCAGTTGTCATTGTCCGCGTCCTGGGTGCTGAAGTTGGTGCCCTGCAGGACCAGGCCGCTCTGGCGCCCCGCCGAGCCGCTGTACCCGCTCAGAGAAAGCCTGGAAACCACGGGAGGCGGTGGTGGGAGAGGGCCCACAGTCAGGCTGGGGCCGATTGAGGAAGGCGCTCCGATCTGGTTGTTCTGGGTGGGGGAGCCGCGGCCTGGGGTGCTTGGCCCATCTCCCCTCCTAGATTGCCCCGTCTGTCCGCTGCCTCTCAGGGACCAGGCACCCACGGTGTGCCAGGCCTCCCTCGTCTCGCTGAACCTGAGCCTCACGCAGGAGCAAGCATGATCGTGATAATAACACAGTGAGGGCCATGGCTAACGTTTAAAAACCGTCTACCATGTGCCAGGCATTGTCAGAGCACTTTACACGGTTTAATTCATCTCGTTCAATCCTCACAACACTCAGTTATTCCCATTTTACAGATGAGGAAACACAGACCCCAAGAACCCAAGGAGCCCGCCTAAGGTCTCAGGACGACGAGGGCGGGAGCCGGATGCCAGCCCACTGGGGCCTGACGTGCGAGCTACGTGCATGTTCTTCCCCAGCTGGCCGTAGCAAACCCCAGCCCCATCACACCTCCTCACATCCGCCCACCTTCTCCAGGAAGCCTTCTCTGACCACACCAGCCCACTTGGATCTCTGCCCTGGGCGAACCCCTCCTTCGCCCTGTGACTTCCACAGCTACAGCCAGCTGGGGAGGGCTTCTATTTCTCTGCCAGGCTGAGTCTCAGCTCTGCCACTCGCCAGTTGCCTGACCTTGGGCAGACCACTGCACGTCTCAGCTTCAGTTTCTTCATCTGTTAAGGTGGTAACGGTAGTATATTAACAGTGAGGGGCCCTGGCAGGTGTGGCTCAGTGGACTGAGTGCTGGCCTGAGAACCAAAGGGTCACTGGTTCAGGTTGCCAGCCAGGTCAGGGCCCCAGTAGGGGCCATGCGAGAGGCAACCACATGTTGATGTTTCCCTCTCTTTCTCCTTCCCTTCCTCTCTCTCTAAAAATAAATAAATAAAATATTTTTTAAAATAAAAAAGAAAACACAGCGAGGGCTTCAGGCAGCTACTGTGAACCGATGACTTCAGCATGTGACAGGTGCAGAGCAGCGCTGACGCGTGACAAATGCTCAGCACAGGTAATGCTGCGTGCCATTTGTTCTTGTGTTCCTGGCCCTTGGCACACAGCTGCCACAGGCTCCCTCCTGCCTGGCCGGAGAGTGTTGGGTGCTTGTAGCAGAGAAGGGGCTGCACTCACCGCTGAGGCAAGGAGCCAGTTTGGGAGCAATGAAGAAGGTCCTAAGGGCAAAGGCAAGTGAACGCCAGATGTGGCCAGGGCAGCTCAGGGAAGCTCTGGTCCTTCCAGGGTAGGGCCTGGGAGATTTTCTCAGTGGGGTCCGGAAGGGATATGGGGCCAGGACAGGTGGCCTGGCTAGGTCCCTGCACCTCCCACTCATGGGCTCTGTCTGTGGTGAGACAGGGACATGTCCCTCAGGGTCCTGATGGCTGTGACCAGCCATGAGGCTCTAAGTGTACCCTTAAACACGCCACTGGGGGCTCAGTTCACTGATGTGGCAAACTGCCCATCCAAGAGGCCCATCTGGCCAGGGGCTCCCAGGGTGGGGCAGGCAGGCTGGCCCACCGCTAATATGGCCCTGACTTTTCCTTATGGCCATGGAGGGCTTCTCTCGAGGGCTCAGTGATGTCAGTTCAGAGGCAGGCTTGGGCACAGAGTAAGGTTTGGGGTCCGACTCAGTGTGGGGCTGTGTAAAATCGGGGCTGAACAAAGCGGATTGTTCTCATGGGCTGCTCCAGCAGCACTGGCCTCTCCACTGTGCCCAAGTCCTCAGCTCAGGCTCTGCCTCTCTTCTTCTGCCCTTTGGGGGCCAGCATGGGGATCTGTGATCTCTAGGGGACCCCCAAGTCATGAGCCAGGAAACCCTACTTGACCCATTGTTTGAATGTGCTTTGAGTATGTTTGTAACTCAGTCCCAGGGGACCCACACAAACCCACAGGTCTCTGGGGATGACCAAGTTAGACACAGCAGGTGTGTCTTCCGTGAGTCTGTGGGCCTGCACTTGAGTTTGTGTGTCTGTGGTGTGAGCATTTGGATACCACCTTCCCGCCTGTGTGTGCTTCGTTTGAGTTTGTGCTAGAATATCCGCGGTGGGTGCAAGGGTGTGCTCTGGAATATGCCCTTGCGCCTGGGGTTGTGTGTGATTTACCTGTGAGGGCTTCTGTGGGGGACATTTGTACATGTGTCTGGGTGTGTACCTGTGCTTCTTTGTGTAGCCGTGCACTTGTGTGATATGGTGCTCTGCGTGTGCCCCAGGGGTGTGGCGAGCCCCCGCACATGTGCACGTGTGCATGCTTGGGCGTGCAGTCAGGTCTGGTGGGTGAGTGCCTGCGGGAGGCACGTGCCGGGCGTCTGTGTGTGCCTGGTGTCTGTGTGTGCCTGGGAGGCATGTGCCCAGTGTCTGTGTGTGCCTGATGTTTTGTCTGTGCCTCCCCTCTTCCCTCCCCGTGGGCCACTTTCTCTTCAGGCTTACGCATGCACCCCAGCTGGGCTCCAGAAGCCCCCATTATTGTGACTGACAAATAAGGGTGCCCCTCCCGCCCGATGCCCATGCCCCAGCTGCTGACTGAGCCAATGCATTGCTACCTCTGGGCTTCCCTATGGGGATCCTCCCCACCTCACCAGCTGGCTGATTCTGTATGGTGGTAGCACAGGACTGGCAGCTGTTCTGTCACTTTCCCCCCGCCCTCCTTTGGCAGTTTCCAGACCCCACTGTGCTTTCCAGGATCTCTACCCCCAGCCCCTTAAGCTTTTCCTGTGAGCGGGGACTCTTCCTTATGATCTCAGCAGTCTTTGCAAGAGGTTGCTAGGGTTTTAGGTATCTGTGGCCAGCTGAATGTCAACTCTCTCTCTGTCTTTTTTCAGAATATTCTTACTGTCTGAGATGTCCTTCCTACTCTCTTTGTCTGGAGAATGCCCACCCATTACAGGCATCACCTCAGTGCCTCAGTCTCCACATCACTAAAGCAGGTACAGCAATGCTCACCTCAGAGTGCTATGGCAGGTTAAGTAGAGTAATGTGCCTGGAACATGGTAGGTGCTCAATAAATGCTCATTCCCTTTCATAAACAGAGCCAAGAGCCAGGCTGAGGGAGGGAGGAAGACCTTGATGATATTATGATGTGCTCACATTTAAGCTCATCCTGTCGTTAAGAAGCAGAGGAGCAGAGAAGCCAGAGCCTCGACTCCTCCAAGTTCACAAAGCGAGCTGGAGCAGAGCTGGAATGAGCCCAGGTCCCCTGACCCCCAGCCCAAGGATCTTTCCATCTCTCCCCACAGTATAAGACAGGCTGGGGAAGTCGCCTCTCCCCTTCTGGGCCTCTGTAAAATGACTGTCTTAAGGTGACTGACCTTGGAAGGCCCTCCCTGCTCTGAGAGATGGCAGCATCAGCAACATTCTCTCCACCCCACTCCACCCAGTGGCTAGGATGTGCTGAGTGCTAACCAGCTGCCTCCAGATCCTGTGACGTGTGCCCAAATGGGGGACAGATGGTAGGAACAGGAAACGCCCAGGGATTGACCCTTGGTGCAGAGTCGGTAGTCACTAGCCAAGGGTCCTCAGCCCACCCACCAGCCTGGGCCCCGAGCCCACCTGTACAGCTGCTCCTCACTGCCCAGCTGGAAATGCTCATACTGGGCATAGGCCTTGTTGCCTTCCCAGTCTTGTAGCTCCAGACGCAGAGAGTAGGCCGCCCTGCTGGTGAGCTGGTGCACCAACTCGTTGCCCAGCCAGTGCTCCCCAGCTGGGTCACCGAAGCCCTAGGAAGAGAGGGGGGTGAAGGTGGGCTGTATGCTAAAGAGCTGGGTTGGGCCAGGGTCTGGGGCCACTTATCCAAAACCTCTTTGCCTGATGATGAAGTTCGTAAAGTATAGTGTGGGCAGACTTGGGGAGGGCGGAGCTCCCCAACTTCTAGAGGAAAAAGACTAAGACTTTTGCAAATGTAAAAGCCTGTTAAAAGTAATTGAACCACATTCCTATTAAGTTTGAGAACAGGCAAAACTCATCTGTGTCGATAGAAGTCAGAATGACGACTTCCTTTGGGGGAGCACAGACTGGAGGGCATAGGGGGCTCCCAGGGTGCTGGGAGTGTCCTGTGTCCACCTCTCAGGGGTGGCTACAGGGCTGAACACATGTGGAAACATTTACTGAGTCTGATACTTAAGATTTGTGCACTTACTGCATGTAAGTTAAATCTCAATTTAACAACGAAAGATTTTATTCAGCTGCATAAATGGTGGAGCACACGCTGTTCAGGGACATGGAAGCCACTGTAAAATTTCTGCAACATGGAGCACAAGGAGGGAAGGACTCGTGGACACGGGCAACAGGGTGGTGATTGTGGGGGAGAGGGAGGGACAAGGGGGGTAAATGGTAATGGAAAAATACAATAAAAATAAATAAAAAAGAAAGAATACTTGAAATACTGAAAGAAAGGAAATTCAGCAACATAGAAATGTAAAGAAATAGGAGTCACCAGCATCCTAGGTTACAAACCAACACCCTTGGCCAGAGCAAGAGTTCAGCACCACGGACAGGGCAGACCTCAGCCCACTCCCCATTTCAGTCTTGCGGTGCCACTGATTACGTGACAGCCAGCATTCTTTTGTGTGTTTCTGCATCCGGCCACCCTCTGTCTCTGCTATTCTAACGACTGCTTAAGACCCACTAGGTTCAAGGACACTCCTAGCTTATATCAAATGGACAGCAAGCAGGCACAAAAAATATTGTTGCATTTCCTCGTGGGTGTCTTTGTTCATTTGTTTTGCATTAGAAAACTGAGTTTTTCAGTCAGCTTGCCAAAAGTCCTTTATTCAAAATTTAATTTAAAAGTTGGAACGCAACGGAGCGCTATTTCTCATCTTGTAAAAGGCACACGGCCTTCGAGCCAGCGATCCCACATTACAGAACCTCTCCAGCGCATGTGGTCACATATGTGCATGAAGACGAGGACAGACACTTAAGCAATTCAGCCAGGGCTGGGAGAAGGAGATTACTATTTTTCTGCTTCTTTTCTTTGTATTCTTTAAATTTTTAAAAAGCAATGAATATATGTTATCTTTTCCCAAAACTAAAACATAAAGTTAAACTTTCATTATTAGGAGTTATGTTAGAATTTGCAAGAAGAAGGTTAAATTTCAGAGCATGGAGTCCCGGAAAGCTTAAGGACAAACCACTCCCCCGCCCACAACCCACCTCCTGCAGCAGGTTTCAGGGCTGAAAAGCCCCTCCTCAGGGCAGTAATGTTACCTGTTTATAATCTTTCCATTTCCGCTGAAAATTCACGCTGCCATTCTCACGGCGCTGGATGAGGGTCCATCCACCTCCATTGGTATCCATGTCACAGAAAACCTGAGGGAATTGGTGGGGGCAGGGGGTTGGGAGTCCTTGAAGGCAGCCAGAAGCCAGGTACGGGCCAGCTCTAATGTGATGTGGCCAAGAAGATGACAGGGGAGCCTGGTGGTCAAGGGCATCAGACGATCCAGGCTCAAATTCCCCACCCACTCTCATCATTTTTCTAGAGGGCAGGTGATGCCCTCTCATAACCTTTCTTCCTTCATTTGTAAAATGGGATATTACTACCGTAACCTCCTCGTGCCTCAGGTTCTCATCTGTGAACTGGGGTGGTTGTGAGAATTCAACGAGATGAATCATCTAACGAACAATCTGAGTAAACGCAGGCTTCTCGCTCGTTATTACTGCAGGGCTGCTGCAAGGATTAAGTGCCGATAGGCGTAAAGTGCTTGGCACACAGTGTAGACTCAAGAACTGCCATTCCGTTCAGTGGACAGGTGTTTTCTGTCCACTTCCTGTGTGCCGGGCTCCATTCAAGGCACTGGAGCCCATATGGATGAGAAAAACAGAGTTCTTTCTCTCAACGTGCTTACCATCTACGGCAATTGTACCTTTCAGTCTACCTTTGCTCACATATCATTTTTTTCCAGCCAGTTCATTCCATGTTCAATGTTCAGTGAGGACAAACTTGGTGCCTAGCCCTGGATGAGAACAGTCAGAGAGAAATCAGACATAAGTCAACCCTCCGTGTTGACTTGGATTGGAGGAGGCTGTGACGGTGTAGGTAGACTATTGAAGACAAACACTGGGGCAGCTACAGGGACAGCCCTCAAGAAGGAGCCACCGGAAAACCCTGGAAGCCTTCCCGGAGGAGGTGGCATTGGAACAGAGCCTTGGCTGATAATGTGTCTGCCAGGTAGAGATGAGTGGGGATGGCATTTCCAGTGGAAGGAGCAGCAGGAGTAGAGGCTCTGAGATGGCAGAGGCCTGCTGAGTGAGAGAAGACAGTGGCATCTGCTGTGAGGGTAGCAGAGGGTGCAGTAAGGGAAACTGAGGCCTAGAGAAGGGAAAGGACTTGTTCAAGGCAAGTGACTCTAAAGAAAAATTTAGGTTTGACTCCAGATCTCTTGCCTCCTAGGCCAGTTCTTCCCTCTCTATCTGTGTCCCCAAATTTCAGCCATTCACACCTTCCCGAATTCCACCAAAGCTAAATACTTAATTTCATATAGAATATCTACTTAAAAATGATATTCATATAGAATATTTACTTGAAAATTTTTTTCACTAAATACTTACACTAAATGTATTTTAAAAAGACATCAGTACCATAAGTTGAAAACTAGTAACACTTGCCTTTGTTCAGAGAATTGTAAAATCAATGAAAACAAAACACGGTTATGAAAGTCTAGCTAGAAACTGTGAGCCTGGCCTCCTGTGTTAACAGGGGAGTGTGGCCGGTGCGTCACAAACGATCTGGAAACAAAATGAGCCATTCTCCTTGATATATTCAGGAGAGTTGAGAGGAAATTGAAAAGGGAAGTACCAAGTGTGAATACTGGCAAATTGTTCCCCACATTCTTCCACTGCTGGGCCTGGCCCCCAGACCCTCCCTCCTGACTTCCACACTTTCCCTTGACCCTCCTCCCCACCTGATCGCCGGACCTCAAAGTTCAGGGCAGCCTTGGGAGCCAGTCACAGAAGAGGGCCCTTTATTTCCCACGTGGAGCAGAGAGGCCCCCCACTCCTGCCATTAACTGACTCTGTGTAAACTAGAAAGGAACTTCTTTGTGTTAAGGCCCTGGAATTTCATGATTTGTTTGTTACATCAGCTAACATAACCTTCAACACAGAACTATTTCCTGTGATTCCAACTTAAAGGTATCTCTAGAGAAGATGCAGGGGAAGGATATACTCACATTTGGGAACTTCTGCTTTAACCCCTTGAGCTGACCCTGGGCTGGGTGGAGGCTCCAGAAGGGAGGGCCACCCTACCTTCTTTGAAGTCTAAAATGTTGGAGGCAGGCCTGAAGTCGATGGGGGTGGGGGGGTTTGTCTGTGGCCCTTGGCTCAGCACCTCTGATAGCCTCAGCCCCCTGAGAGCCCCCTCACCTTCCTGGGCTCTGTCATATTGGCCACATGGATGGTGTAGATGCCACTGGCATTGGCCCCGAAGCGCTGGATATCTGCGCAGTCCTGGAATACGTGCTCCGCTGCCACGACGGAGGCTGCGGTGGGACAAAGCGAAAACAACTGCAGTGAACTAAGGAGAGAGAGGAGGGGCCAGGCGGGCACTGCTGCCTGCTCTGTGCCAGGATCCGGGTTGGGAGTCGCTGGGGACAGGGAGAGGAATCAGACCTGAGAAGGTTTCCTAGAGAAAGTGAGAGTGACCTGGGACCTCGGTAAAGAGCAGGAGCTCCCTGAGTGGTGAAGGGGAGGGTGTTCCAGGCAAAGGGAACAGCATATGCAAAGGCTCCAAGGTAGGAACAGTCCTGGAGTGTGCGGGGAACAGGGTGCGGTGAGGGGAAGTGAGTGAAGCCAGGAAGGGAAACGACTCACACCACTAGAACAGGACTGAGGCCAGAGAGAGCTCGGGTTGTCTGATCAACCTGAGGGGAGCAGGGCAAGGCTGGCTGAGAGAGGGCCACCGGGGAAGGACACGGGAGGCTGAGATTTCAGCAGGGGCCAGGTCAGCCTTGCATGTGAGGCCAAGGAGCTCAGACTGTGCCAAGGAGTGTGGAAGGGAGATTAGAGGGGATAACACTCAAATCAGGGAGGGCAGAAACGAGGCGGCTACAGTGGAGAAGGCACTTCCCACCTCCACAGACCAGAATACCAAGGCCCAAGAGTGAAGTAACTGTTGCAAGGGCACACAGCTGGCAGGGACAGAGCCTTCCCTCACCCCGGGGATTGGTCCCTGGAACTCCCTTGGGTGGGAGGCCCAAGGTCCCCTCCATAGGCCGCCCCTCAGCTGGACATCCCTGCAGCCCTGGGAGCTGACCACTGGTCTTAAGAGCCCATGTTTCTTCTCTCAGGACACTGTTAATGATCGAATCCCAGTGGGCCCCAGGGGCTTCAGGCCTGGCCTGAAAAAACTAACTGTTGACAAATAAACAGAGAGGGCTTCAAATTCCCCTCTCTGCCCCGCTTTAGTGGGATCCAGTCAGAGTTTGAGCTGGGTGTCCACCAGAATCCAATCTCTAGGTAGGTGGTTATCCAAGAATGGAGCTAAAATCCCAGATGGATAGGTATCCTCACCAATGAGGAACCAGGAGGCTACTAGGGGGCAGGACTTCCTGTCTTGGCCTCCTGCTGGAACCTGGATCCTAGGTCCTGCCTGGAGCTGGGGCACCTGCTGGAAGGAGGCAGTTTTTCCTAGATCATGAGTGAAATGACTAAGGCCCCAAACCACTGTGCATTAACATTCCCTGGGCAGAGTCTCTGTGGCCCCTGCTCTCAGGCTCCAGGTCCGTGGGAAACTGCAGTCCAGCCAAGCCCGGGAGAGGTACGGGCCTAGAGGTAAGCAGGGGCAGGCCCAGCTTTACCCATCCAGGTGAGGCCAGGGCTGGGAGCTGGTCTCGGACTTCCGGTCAGCCTTCCCAAGGCTCTGTCCACTATTATTTTCCTTAGTCAATAGCAAAGCAGTTACAACAACACTAATAACAATAAAAGTGGAATATCTATTATGTGTTGGAGTGTTTCTTAGCCAGGTGCTGCCAGGGGCAGTGTGAGGCCAGGAAAAATGTTTTCAGGGGGTATAACAGTAAGCATGGGCTGGTGCTGATGTCAACATAGTTTGGCCCCAGCCCGGGTCCCTTCGAATCTCTAGGCTGGTAATTTGCACATTGTTCCATTTTGGTCCTAGGCACCGTGCTCAGCCCCTTCATGTACATGAATTTATCTGGCCTCTGTGCAAGAACTCTGTGAAGTAGGTGTTATTATCATCCCCATTACATAGGTGAGGAAAATTGAGGCTCTAAGGTGTTAAATGACTTGGCGAAGGCCCAATGCTGGTAAGTGAAGCAGCCAGGGCTTGAACTCTGGTCCGTCTGACTGAAAAGCCTGCACCCGTCCACTACGCACTTCCCCTTGGGTCTCCCCCACTGAGCCTACGCAAGGCTGAGCACACAGACTGTGTTAATGAATGCTGCTTCTGACGTCGTGCGTGCACTGGGGTTTTTTCTGCCTGTGTCCCTGTCCTTCTAACCTTCTGAAGGCCCTGAGTTCTCCACACATGGTGAGCCTCCACCTCCCTAGGACAAAGCAACACAGACTTCCTATAAGCTTCAAGGATGCCTGGTTCCCTTGCCTGTCTCCATTCGATATTCTGTTCTACACCTGGAGGCTAATCGTCTTTCAGTTTCTCCATTCAGACAGGGAAGAGAAACGACACCCTACTGCTATCCCTGGTGACAGTGTGGCAGGAGAATGGTGTGTAATAGTAACTGTCCCATTTGTTGGGACAGTGTGACAGTGTGGCCAAGGGTGTCCGAGGTGAGGTGTCCAACACAACTGTCCCCCAGCCTGGTGAGCAGGCGTCGGGCCACAGCTGGAGGCTGGGTTAGTGGTGAGCCCGTGGCGAGAGGTGTCATGCTGGGACTCTGTGCACTGGGCTGAGCTACAAGAAACCCACATGCGGGATTAATTTCAGCAGCCTTGCTGCCAGGGCAGTGCGCCAGCTGGTAACGGCTTCAGGTCACTCTGTAGCTCATGGTTCGGAGGTATCTGCTTCTCCTCCCTGTAGCTTCCTCGGGGCTCACACCCCTATCCAGCAGTGTCTGCCGGACTTAGATGGAACCATGGTGCCATCCTCTGCTCCCAAACTGCTGCCAGCCACAGTGCCTGGCATCCAACACTATCGCCAGATTCCTGGTGCTAGTAAGGCTTTCCTGACTCCCCATCATGATCCAGCAGCAGTGGGAACCCCTTTCTGCGTCTTTCTCTCTCCTGCACTCCGTGGTTCCAATCAGGCTCCCTACAACAGTCCGCCCTGTTCACACTTCCCCAGGGACTCCCCACCGCCCGCAGGTTAAAGTTCCCTTTCCTTAGCACAGCAATGTTTAGGCCTTTCACGGTCTGGAAAGTTCAGAAACGCTGCTAGCAGAACAGCTGGCAGGCACATAGTAGGCACTCAACAACTATGCCTTTCCTTCTCCTTCCCTCCGAGACCCACAGACAGGAGGGGTCAGCATTTTTGCAAGAGACACAGGCCATGACTGTGTTGTTCGCTGCTGTCAGCCCAGCACCCAGCACCGGGCACTGGGCCTGGCCCGCGGTGGGTGCTCGGGAAGTGTTTGCTGACTCAGGGACTGCAGCGGGAACCAGGAGCGCCTTGGCCACCCCCAGGGAGCCCCGTGCGAAGGAGCCAGTGAAGGACAGGGAGCTGGCCCATGCGTTGTTCTCTCTTCTCAGAAGTCAGGGCCAGGGGTGACTGGTCACTTCCGTTTTGCCCTCTTGGGCTCATGGGCAAGGGTATTAGGGTGAGTGAAGTCCCCAGGGGAGCACTGAATCCAACCTCCTCATTCTATAGGTGGGGAAACTGAGGCCCAGGGAGGGGTGGGGCAAGCCCAAGCTAGTGGGAATGGAATATGGATCCTGGAATCCAAAATTATTAGTCTAAGCTGGTGGAGTCCTTGTTATTATCATCACTTGCATTAAACAGATGGGGAAACTGAGGCCGAGATGGACAGGGGCATGCCCAGAGAGTCCGGGAGAAGAGTCTGAATTGGTTCCTGTTGGGACTGTTGTCATCAGTATTATTATTGTTTATTGTTATTTCCATTTCACAAGTGGTGGGAGAAGGGTGAGGGCTTTCCCGAGGGAGGGGGGCTTCCAGGCCCGTGGGTAAGCAGTGTCTGCGGCCAGCCCCTTCCTGCCCACCTCCCGCACCGTGCGTACCCCGCTCACCAGTGCCCTGGGCCACCAGGCGCAACAGGTACTGCACCGACTCCAGCAGCTGGTGCTGCTGGAGCTGCAGGAGGTTGGAGTTGCTGCTGGCGGCACGCAGGCTGCGCTGGAGGTCGGCGAGGGCGCCGTTCTGGCGGCTCAGCAGGCGCCGCAGCTGCTCCTTCTGCCCGCGGAGGCTGGCCAGCTCCGCCTGCTGCTGTGTCTCCAGCGCTTCCACCCGCGTTTCCAGTGCGCTGCGGGGAGGGGCGAGGCGGGGCGCACAGAGGTGAGCCCGCCATCCCCAGCAGGAAGCCACGCTTGCATGCTTTCCCCTGGGTCCCAGTGTGAGTCCTCGTTACAGACCCGTGCTGAGGCTCAGAGAGGTAGAGCGTCCAGCTCAGGGTTGCAAAACCCAGAGGTCCGTGGCACAGAATGAGGATTGGAGAAAAGAGTAAGATGGATTTGGGTCCAGTACAGAAAAGAAGTAGGGGTGGGAGGAGCATGCCAGCAACCAGGTGGCCAGGATCAAATCCCAGATCTGCTGGGCCTTTGATCCAGCAGTCCACTCTCAGGAAGTTACATCCCTCTGGAGAGCAAGGGCGAGAATGCCAATTGGGAGATGGGTTGTAATAGGGTACAACAAAACAGCCTATGCCCAGTAGCCAAGGCTGGCTGAGTTCGTTCCATTTGGTGTCCCTGGAAATACCCTGGAGCCATGAAGAGGAAGAAGATAGAGTCATTTGCACAGAATTGGAAAGATGCTCAGGACTTGGCGTGGGACGACCCTGGCACATCAGTGCCCCTAGTTTAAACCCATGTGTGGGAGGATAAAAAAGAGAGAAAGGAAAAAAAGTATCAATGTAAACATAGAAGGTTGCAGGTGAACTTACAGGAAGAGGTGCAGAAAGACCGTGGGAGGACACAGTGGTGCCTGGGCAGGCGGGAAAGGGACAGCGCAGCGCGTCCCCTGAGCGCTGACGCTTTAGCAGAGCAGTGTTGAGTGATGGAGTTGTGGGGGGGGGGGCGCTGTGTGGAGGGGGCCGACTTTCTCTTCCATTTTACACAGGTCTCTGTTGTCTGATGATATGAACAGGAGGCATTTTTGTACTGAGTATTAGAAAAGCAGAGTTTGGGTTTGTTTTTTTTTTTAAGAAACACTTTTGACTCAGCTCTTTCACGGCTGGCATTTTATCTCACAGCTTCGCTCCTGTGTGTGTGGTGGGACTCGGAATGTTGCTCACCGCCTCGCCGGCTGCAAGTGTACAAAATCGGAAACAACCCCAGTGCCCATTAACTGGGCACGTGGGAGTAAATGCAGGGACGGCCGTACAGCAGACATGCAGCTGGAGGAGAGAAAAATTGTACAGCCGTTTCCTGGATAACTGAAAAAAGAGAAAAAACCCACCCAAAACCAAGGTGCAGAGAGTGGAATGCTACATTTGGGCTTAAATAGGGCAAAGAGGGATTGTTCGTCCCTATTTATGAGAAACCTGGAATATCAGCTTACAGAATGTCAGCTTTACCAGGACAGGGATTTGCTCACTTCTGCAACCCCTGGTCTATGAGAGTGCCTGACGCACGGTAAGAGCTCAAAAATAATTCTTTTTTCACCCCAAAATGTTGTTGGTTGAATGGACAGACAGACACACCAGAAACTAGGAAGAGCAGCACCTCTGCTGCAGGTGAGTGGGTGGCTGAGGGAAAGGGAGAGGTTTCCTCATACGTCAGGCCATGCCGACCCATTCTCCAGACTAAAACACTAAGTCCAGCCAGGGCAGAAGGAATCTCCCCGGGATCCCAAATCATGTCGCAGGAAGAGAGAGAATTCGGGCACACTCAGATTCTAGAATTTCAGCCAACTCCATGGACCAACAGCTGATGGATGACATCCATCTGCACTGATTTCTAGGCCCCCGGTGCCAATTCGGAGTGATGGAAAGTGTCCTAGTCCTTGCTCCGCCCCCCGCGTCCCCCTTGGGGTGGGAGAATAAGAATGAGAAGGTGACAAACTACCATTAACTGCACCCCAGCCGGAGGGAGCTGGGCGACACTTAGGGACTTATCTTGGCCCCTCACGTGGGCAACAATAACATCTTGCCCTGTGCACAGGCCTGAGGCCACCCTGTGGGTGGATTCTCCTCCTCCGGCCCCCTGACCTTGGCGGTTTTTTCTCTACTCAGCTCGAAACCGAGATGAAATCAGCCTCAGAGGTCTGCTTCTCTGCCTTAGCTATGTCCTCCAACTCCTTCTTTCCTGTGTAATTTAAAGGGTGTTCCTCTCATGCGTACTTGTTTATAAAGGCAGAGATTCCCCACCAACCAGTGCAGACAAGGAACTGGTGATTGTGGTTGCTGCAGGGAAAGAAAATTGGTGAATGAGATCAGATTTATTTATTTACAAGTAAAGGAATCACATTAAAATGTATAGGGCAAATTCTATGGCATGTCAATTGCAGCTCAATAAAGCTGTTTAAAATTTGTGAAATAAATAAATGGAGAAAGGAAAAAAGAAGAAGGGAGGAAGGAAGGAAGGAAGAAAGGAAGGAAGGAAGGGAGGGAGGGAGGGAAAAGAATCAGGGTGTTCTGAGCTCTAGGGACATGCCTGTCCCTGTCCCCACCCACCCAGCACTGGGTAGCCAGGCTCTATACTGCCTGGCCCCCGCCCCAGCCCCAGCCCCAGCCCAGCCCCCTTGTCCACCTCCACTCCCAGCTGCAGTCTGGCCTCCAACCCTGATCTTAGTCCTTGCCCCTGCCTGGGCCTAGTCCCAGCTGTAGCTCTAGCCGTAGCCTCCACACTGTCCCTCACTGCAGTCCTAATCCAGGTCTCGAGCCCTGTCCCCAGCCCCTGTTGCAGGCACTAGCCCAAGTCCATCTTCCAACCCTGGCCCTGGCTCCCACCCAGCCCCAGCTCTCATGCTTACTCAGGTCCCAGCCGGGCCCTGGCTCTTAGCTTGGGCCCTAGCCCCTCTCTTGGCCCGGTGCCAGTGCCCACCTGTTGTAGCCCTGCAGCTGGTAGAGCTCATGGCCCTGTAGCAGCAGCTGCTTCTCCAGCTTGTTGGTGGACAGTGAGGTCTCCAGCAGCTGGATCTTCATCCTTGATGTCTGGTTCAGTACCTGCCGCAGCAAGCAGGGGGGTGTGGGGGGGCCTCTGTAAGCCCTGCAGGAGGCCTGCCCAGCAGCTGCCTACCTGCCCAGCGGCTCTGCCATTCCAGAACCTTGCTGATCTGTCTCCACCCTCCCAGGAGTTAATTTCTGTGGTTGTTCATTTATTCACTTACTCACTCACTCACAGGCCCTAACTGAGCGTATGATCTGCTCCCTAAATTTGCCTTCCTGTCACTGCGGCTCAGGCCCCAGGGGGACTCACCCTTAACCTCCACACCTAATCCATCAGCAAGTCCCATCAGCTCCGTCTTCCAAATGGCTACCTGACCACTTCCATCCCCCTCCATGACCCCCACTCTGGCCCTGGCCTCTGTCATCGCTCATTCTGTGTCCTGTGTCAGCTGTTCACAGAGTCCCCTGTTCCCGCCCTTGTCCCCTGCAGTCCCTTCTTTGCTCAGCAGTCCAAGGCAGTTTTTTAAAATGTGGCCCCTGTGCTCAAAATCTTCCTGTGGCTCCCACTCATGAAGTGGAGAAGCCCAGTCCCCACCGTGGCCTTCAAAGCCCTGTGATGCTATCTGCCCCTGTCACCTCTCTGACCCCTCGCCCACCACTCACCCCCTCGCCACTCCAGCCACACTAGTCTTGTTGATGTTTCTGGAGCTTGGCAGCCTGGTCCCGCCTCTGGGCCTTTGCACGTGCTGTGTCCCTTGTCTGGACGGCTCTCCCAGTAAGCTCTCCAATCCTGCCTTCGTGGTGGTGCCTGCCTGGCCTCCTTGGCCTCACTGTCTCAACCTGCAGCTCATCCCTGAGGCCACTCCCACCACACACAGGGGTAGGGATGGATACCTGTTTTACTTAGTGTGTAAACCACAATCAGGCACCTCCAGCAGTGCCTGGCCCATAGTAGGGCTCACCAAACGCATGCCCATTTGTCAGTCACCTTTTTCTCCGTTCAATTACTTACCCTCTCGTATACCCAGCTGTCTCCTCTCTCAGGCATTGGCCCCTTGAGGTCAAATGAACTGTTTGTTATCCATTTCCCCTGGAGCACTGTGAGCCCCCTGAGGGCAGGGGGAGCATGCTGTCCCCCTTCATCCCAGTGCCCAGCATTGGAGTCACAGAGGCCAAGGAGCCAAACCCAGCATCACCCCCAGGACTCATGGCCTGATGGGAGATGATTCGGTGACAGGGTCATTGGGAGGGGCCCCAGGGGATTACAGGCCCAGAGGAGGCCTTGAGATTAGCCAGGAACAGCAGTCAAGGCAAGATGACCCAGGCTGGCTCACAGGCCCCCCAGTGCCGCCCGCGCGCCCTCTGGTACCTGAGCCTCCACGTCAGTCAGCTTGCGGGCCCGGGCCGCGGTCTGGTTTAGGAGGCTGGTGCCCAGCTCCAGCACGGTGGCCGTCTGGTTCTGGACCATATGCTGTTGCACCTGCACCAGCTCCGGCCTCAAGTTCCTCTGGATGTACCTTTCTAGCTGTAGGGAGACCATGGGCTGAGGTCACGGGCTGGGGCTGGGGAAAGGCTCCTGTCCCTTCCATGTGTCCATGAAGGACACGGAACAACCAGGAGGGGCCTCCCTGCCATGCCAGGCCACCATTACCTCTCGCCTGGACTATTTCAGCAGCTTTCTTCCTGGCCTTTCTGCCTCCACTCTTGTCTCTCTCTGCCTATTTCATCCTCCACGCAGCAGCCAGAGGGATCCTGTTAAACCTAAGTTAAATCACATTCTTCCTCTGTTCAAAACCCTCCCAGGGTTTCTGTCTCACTCAGAGGAAAAGCCAAAGTCTGCTATGACTATGGCTTCTTGTGTGCCCTGACCTCCTGCTACTACTCTGATTTTCTGTTCCTCTTCTCTTCCTCACTCGCTCCAGAAGCACTGGCATCTAGGACATCCCTCCAACACAGCAAGCGTGCCCCTACCTCAGGGCCTTGGCACATGCTGTTCCCTCTGCTTGGAAACCCCTCTCGCCATCATCCCCTCCGGCATCCATGGCTCACTCCTTCATGTCATTTCAGGTTTTTCTTATCACTTATCAATCCCTGACTTTATATTGCCTATTTAGCTGTCCGTTGCCTGTTTTACTCTTAGAACGTCAATTCCATAAAGCCAGGAACTTGGTCCTGCTCACCACTTTATCTCCACGTCTAGTACAACGCTTAATGCATGCTGGGAGCTCAGTAAGTGTGCGTTCAGTGAATTAATAGGAAAGGTTGGCAGCAAGGGTCAGCAATAGTCATGTCCGTTTTCCAGCTTCCTAGGGGAGAGCCAGCAGCAGAGAGCGGGGACACATCTTTCCCAGAATAAGAGTTTGCAGATCCATCTGCCAAACTGGACATTTTGTTTTCCTGGCCCTCTCCGTCTGCCAAACAGGGCTGGTCCAGCCAGTCTCCAAGGGTTCTCCCAGCTTGAAAGTCCTGGGACCTGACAAGAAAATGTTCATTTTCTGACAGGGCCGGGCTGGGTTTTTTTTTTTTCCCCCAAGAGCAGGAGGAGTTGGTCTGGCTGTGACACCGGGTCCAGTTGCACGGGTGAACAGTGTGTTCTGGGGGCTCCGTGCCCCTCCTCCACTCCCTCTCCATGCTGCACACCTGCCGGCCTCTTGCCACTCCCCCTCCCCCCTTCCCTCTTCCACCTTCTTCCCTCACTCTCTCCCTCAGTCTTCTGTGAGGTTCCTCAGGGAAGCTTCCAGGGCCCTTGGGAAGACTGGTTGTCTTCCCAAAGGTGGTAACCTTGTCTGAGGGGCAGGCACTGGCTGCTTCCTCCTCCATCTCTTCTCCGGTCTTCCATCTCAGTCTCTGCTCCCATCCCTTCCTTCCTACAGTGCTTTTGAATGAGCACATTCCACTGTAGTTCGAGGTCAAATCCTGAAGGGGGCGCACGTGGGTGCGCTGGTATTGATTAGAACACCGGTTCTCCGGTGTGGCCCTTGGAACAGCATCTCCAAGGAGCTTGTTAGAAAGGCACATTTCTAGGTCTCACCCAAGACCTGCTGAATCAGAATCTCTGGGGTGGCAGCCAGCCAGTGAATCTGACGCGCACTCAAGTGTGAGGACTCTGGGCATACAAATCACAAAGGGGACGGAGGACCAGGGAGAGAAGCACTCCCGAGCTTCTCAAGCCTCTGTCCCGTTGCCCCCCTTCTTCTGCTGCATCCGCAGCACCCCCCACCCCCTCGCTGTCCCCTGTCCCCTGCAACACACAAACACGCTTCAAGAGTTCCCCTCTGAAAAGCAAAGAAAAACGATCCCGGACCCCACGAACCCCTTCACCTGCGCTTCGGATTTCTCTGCCCCCCTTAACGGTACAAATTCTTGAACAAATTACCTCCATTTCCTCACCTCCATCCTCACCCTCACCTTAAAAAATTTAAGAACATTATTATGGTGTACTTCACACATACAGAAAGAAAAGCATAAAAATAATATAATAAAAGCTGTGTATTTATCACACTCAAGAAAAATATAACCCATCCTGTCAAATCCCATGCACCCCTGCCTGTCTCCCCCCGCCCGGGTCCCCTTCACTCCTTAACTCGCCTTGGTCTGGCCTCCCCAACAAGGCAGGGTCAAGGGGCGCACCTGTGTTCTCAGCAGCAGTTAATGCAGATGACCACTCCGTTTTTCTGGAAGCACTTTACCCCAGTTTTCCTTCTCTCGCCCCATCACCTCCTCCCTCTTTCCTCCTTAACCGGGCTCCTACACGTTGAGAATGGCGGCTCATAGCCTAGTCCCGGGCCCTCGTCTCTCTGCACACTCTCTCCCGAGGTCAAGGGTCCTTAGTGTGAAGAGAATTCGGGAGGGTCCACAATGTGGATGAGAAAAAAGACTCCATCTTTTGTTCACTAACCCGTAATTAAAATTTGGCACTTTCTTTAATCATGAGCACAGGCCACACACCATTGCACTGCTAGCCAATCCTGGGACTTCATTACCAACAGAGATCAGGCATAATTTTGGCACAACATACGTGTTACAGTATCTTAACACACTGTTTTTGCTCATGATGACTCTGGAATTATGGACATTCTTGGACCCAACACTAAATAATGCTATAGCTAGAGCACAGATTTAGTTTAGTTTAGTTTTTTTTAAATTTATTTTTAGAGAGAGGGGAAGGAAGGGAGAAAGAGAGGGAGAGAAGCATCAATGTGTGGCTGCCTCTCACATGCCCCCTACTGGGGACCTGGCCTGCAACCCAGGCATGTGCCCTGACTGGGAATCAAACCGGCGACACTTTGTTTTGCAGGCCTGCACTCAATCCACTGAACCACACAAGCCAGGGCTAGATTTAGCTTTAATATTTTGATTACAATTGCAACATCACTGGGTGTTCATATGCTTTTATTTTTTGCATTTGAAAGTATTATTCTGAAAAGGCTTCCGTACGCTTCAGCTAGGACCAGACGCCAAAGTGTCTGAGGCCACGAATGCACCGGGGCCATGAGCAGGTGCTCGTCGGTCCCAGGGCTTTCACGCCCCCTTCTGACTCCTGCCCTGAATGTCCCCCCACTCATTGTCCCCACACGGGTTTCCAACAAGCATCTCAAGCAAAAGCACCCAACATGGAACCCTGGATTCCTCAGAGCCCACCACCCTGTTCCTGTGTCCCCACCCCATTCTCCCTTTGTCTTTCCTCTCTCAGTAAAGGCCCCCCCCCAAGTCCTTAAACCCCAAACCCAGACCTCATCCTGGACCCTTCTTTATCTCACCTGCCATACTCAGTCCACGAGTAAGTCCCAGCCACTATGATCCCAATGCGAGTTCTGAATTGGTCCACTTCCCTCTGTCCCCGGCCAGCTACCATCATCTCCACGGGCCAGACCCTCATGCCGTCCCCCACCACACCTCAGCTGGCTCCCCGGGAGTCCAGGAAGTGGCTGGTCAAGGGAGGATGAGGGTAAGCAGAGCTACACTGAGGCTGCTCTTGGACTTTCCCATGAGTCATAAACCTCTTGGGACCTGGTTTAAAATACAGACTCCCAGGCCCTGAGTTCCTGCTCTACACTGTGAAATAGCAAGTCCATTTCTATCACAAGACCTTCTTGGGCATCTCCCTCAAGCCTCTCATGTGCAGATGGACAAACTGGGGCCCAGAAGACTCGCCTAAGGTCACTACATGGTGGGCTGGATTCCAAGACTCCTTTCTCAGGGGCTTCCTCAGGTCTGCAAAGCTGGGTGGAAACTCAGGGTAGCTTGGTGTCATCTTGAGTGACAGGAGCTCCCTCAGAACCCTCACTGGTCTCTCATTTGTCCTTTGGCTGCAAGTGGCTGGGTGGGCAAAGGCCCCCTGCAGCTGCGGCCCATCACCCAACTTGCCACACGCAGCATGAGCTCTGGGATGGGTGATCCAGGCCACATGGGCCAGTATGGCCAAGGTGGGGCTCTGGTGACTAACGTCAGCCTGTGTGGTGGGGGTTGGGTCTGCGCCAGGGCTCAGGAGCCAGCTGAAAGCGTCGGGGAAGGATCCCAATGGACGCCCCGGCAGGGGATGGGATCTGCCACAGCTTCCCCCACACCGTTGGGCCTCCCCCTGCTCTGTTACCCTCATGCTGGAAAATTCTCAGGGCTCAGATGGGGAGTGGGGGCCTGGATTCCCAGCGCCCCTCCAGCCTGCAAAAAGGCTGATCTTTCACCCTTGGCCTCCCCCGCTTTCTTCTTGGTCCTGGGTTTGAGTTCTGGCTCTGTTCCACTCCTGCTGTGGGTCTCTCATAGTTGAGGGTTACATTTCCCTGAGCTCATTTTACCAGTCTGTGATGTGGAGACAGTAAACCCTGCTCCTTATTGGGCAGAGGGCATTTGAAAAGGCCTGGAAGGGAAGGAAAGGAGTTTCGACAGGTGGGGCTCGGAAAAGAAGAAAGGCATTTCAGAAAAACAACAGATGAGCATCTATGGATGTGCAGTCTCAGTAGCCAAGCCTTTTTTTCTCCTGCATTATTTAAATAAAAGCTACTCCAGCTGATGAATAGATAGACAACTTCGGTCCATCCATCCAACGGACTCCACTCAGCAATATAAAGGAACTCTCACGGTGACCCGAATGGCTCTCAGATGCATTATGCTGAGCGAGAAACGCCCGGCTCAAAAGGCTACATGCTGTTTGATTCACTTACATGACTCTCTGGAAAAGTCAGAACCCCTGGTAGCCAGGGGCTGGGGCCGGGGGCAAGGACCGACTGCAGAGGGACACAGGGACTTGCGGAGTTTGGCGATGTCTGGGTCACGGTTATGGTGGCGATTGCATGACTGCGCACATTTGTCACCACGCACAGAACTGTGTGTAAAAGGGTGAATTTCACTGTATGTGCAATAAAAAACGAAAAAAACCCACCAACACAAGGTTCTTTCAACCAGATATACATCATCATCATAAACATGTTTCCCAGCAGCCATCCGTCACCCTGGGCGTCACTCACGTATCCCCTCAGGAATTACTTCTTGAGCCCCTGCTCCACGCCAGGCACTTCCCTAGGTATTGAGTTGGCCAAAGAGTTCGTTTAGTTTGTTTCCATACGACGGCTCTAGTAGCGCTTAGTTGTCTTGAACTTCATTCAGAACAATTTCGTTAGATTATGTTGTGACAGCTGTCGTATCCGCGTGCATTTAAATAGTTTTCAAAATTGGTGAATTTTTGTGCAACCATTTTAATATTGAAGATGGAGGAAAATAGGCTTATTATTCAAGAAAGGTAAAAACACAACTGAAACACAAAAAAAGATCTGTGCAGTGTGTGGAGAAGCTGCTGTGACTGATCGAAAGTGTCTAAAGTGGTTTGTGAGGTGTCTTGGTACTATTGACATTTTGGCCAAATAATTCTTTGCTGTGGGGCTGTCTTATACATTGGAAGATGTTTAGCAGCACCCCTGGCCTCTGCCCACTCGAAGCCAATAGCAGGAGATAGACAACATACTCAAAATATCCAAATCAATAAAGTTATGGTGAAAATGAAAAATGTGTCCTTTATTTTACAGAAAAAAGCTAAAGGGACTTTTGGGCCAACCCAACACTAGCGACTCAGGAAGTAGCAAAATCAGCATGTCGTCCGATTCCAGTGCATTGCCGCTAAGTCCACCAGTTAAACTCCAACAGTGGCGAGTGCCATGCAGAGCAGGAGATGGGGTAGTGATCAAGGTCAGGGGCAAGTTTAGCCAGAGTGACAGGGAAAAACCCTGAGCCGAGGGGACTGCGGAGCTCAGAGGTGAGAAGGGGCCCGCTGTGGGAAAGATGGGGCAAAGGGAACTCCAGCCGGAGGGAAAGGCAGGTGCAAAGGCCTGAGGTGAGAGGGTGTCTGGTGTATGTGACTGTGACTCTGACCTCACCCTTCTTTGCCGTGTGGCCTTGGGTAAGTCATCTCACCTCTTGGTGCCTCAGTTTCCCCATTCATTAATGGGCAGGCAATCTTGCTTCATAGACTTATTGTGAGAATTAAATGCAGTAATTTTCTCAAGGCACATAGCACGGTGTCCAGCACGCGTGAAGTGCTTAGCTGATGCTGGGTGTCTTCATCCTACTCTCTCTGGGAGGCAGAGAGTATTCTGAGTTCCACTTCCTCCAGGAACCAAATGGTGCAGGTGGCTGGCTGCCCCAGGACCCCACAGCTGGTCAGTGGCACCACTGGGACATGCCCCACTGACCTCAGCTCAGCCTGCTTCAGATCCCACAGAGGGTTCCTGGGATCCATTCTAGACATCTCAGAGCCGGCTCTGCAGCTAAGTAAATGCTCAGAGGCCAGGGGTGCAGGCTCAGGGGAGAGACCTAGGGCCTGTTTTCTCACATTTCCTGCCCAAGGAGAGAGAGGGAGAGGGTCTGTGGATGTCCAGCCTGCCGAGCTCCGGGGCCGTGGAGGAAAGCCAGGCCACGCCGCTTGAACAAATAAACTCGATCCTTTGGGGGAAGCCGTGCTCAGGGCCTCTGCAGCCACTGCTCCCAGGCCATCCCTGGGCTGAGGGCATCTGTGCCAGCCTTTCTAAGCTCCCTTCTTGGAAAAATAACCTTATTCCTCCAAGAAACAGATGCTGTTTTCTCCTTTCCATCCCCCAGTCCCAAATAGAAAGCAGCCAGCGGTAAGGTTAGGAAATCAAACCCCCAGAGATTTGGTTTGGCAACCCAGAATCATTTCTTGTTTGGATAACCCAAGGCTGAAAATGCCAAGAATTTACGGGCAGCCTGGGGAGGTCGGGGAAGCTGGGAGTCCCAGGCCAGTGAGGGAGGGTCTCGGGCTGGGCCAGGACCCCACACTGCACTCCCGCTGGATGTGCTTTTGACCCATGTCCAGCCAGGCGAGGTCTGGCAACCACCAGGCTGGGGGGCTGAGTTATTCTAAGGTTTGACGTCAGGGACCTGGAGCAAACAGCAGAGCCTAGGGGCAGCGCCAGGTCGGAGGCCCCTGCCCAGCCCTGGAGCCCTCCCCCTTGGCTTTGGATGCAAAAGGAAGAGAAAGAGGTCACGGCTGAGTAGCCTGGCTGAGGGGTGGGTGCTGGCTGTCAGGCCAGTGTGTTCTCCAGTGTGGACAGAGAATGTGGACACCTGGGGAGGTAGAGGTGGTAGTGGGGAACAGGTTGCCTAGTGGTTAGAGGAGAACCTGAGAGAATGACAAGGAGAGACCTAGGGAGACACCAGCTAGACAGGAGAGAGAATCAGAGAGCGACAGAGACCCATAGAGACAAGAGGGCCACTGTGAGAGCCTCAGGAGAGACTTCGCAAGAGGCAGAAGGACACAGGGTGAAAAGAGAGACAGAGACAGACAGTGACACAGGCCAGTGATCACTGGCACAGGCGAGAAAGTGGAGAACCCCATGGTTTCGGGGTTTGAGGTTTGCTCTGCCCCTGGGGCCCCGGAAACTCAGTCTGGTGCTGGGAATGGGCCGGGAGCCTGGGGGCTGTGTCTGGCCCTAGTGTTCCTCACTCTTCTCATCTGCAAAATGGGCCCCTTGTGGGGGGTGAGGGAGAGGGCAAGGCATGGCACTTCCCGGCTGGGAGAGCTGGGGTAGCTGGTGGGATGGCAGGACTGAGAGTGTGCCTTTACTGGCAGCAGGCTGCAGGCAGATGCTTCCCAGCTCTGCTCTTGACCCCACATCACATGCCTCACAGATGGGGCACTGAGTGAAGAGTCACAGAGCTAGTCTGCGGTGACCCCAGGAGGCTGTGACTAACCACCGCACCACACGGCTCAGCTACGGAAGCCTGCTCTCCAGCTAGCTCTGTCCCCCCACCCCCTCAACAATCCTGGCAGCTGCCAGGAGCTGATGTGCAGCCCACCAATAGTCCGGACGTGAGTCACTGGGGCAGAGGCTTTCCAGAAGGAAGGAGGAGGAGGAGAAGAAAGAGAGGTGGAAGGAAGGTGAGAACAGTAGAAGGAAGGAAAGGGAGAGGGGTTCAAGGGAGGGGAGTGAGAAACGGGGAGAGGGAGCAGAGGCAGGGCACCCGCTGACCCCCATCCCATGCACATCTGAGCACAGGGCAGAAGGACAGCAGCCAGCTGCATGCCGGGAGGAGAGTGGGTAGCCAGGGACTCAGGAATGCTGATGCAGAAGGGAATATTCACTGTCTCTCAGATCGGCCTCCCCCACCTCCCTGGCGCCCTCCCGCCAGGAGGAGGAACCTGGAGTGCGGGGTGAGAATCATGATTGGCTTTTGCTGCTGCATGACTCTGGCAAGCCCCTTCCCTTCCTGGGCCTCAGTTTCCTTACCTGTACAAGGGAGGAACTGGAGGCATGGGCTGGGCAGGCGGGGGCCATTGGGAGCTGGCAACAGCACCCCTGTGCCTACCCAGATGAACAGAGTGTTGCTGGGTGTAGGGGGGCAGATTATCTCCCCTCAGCCCTGGTCATCCCTGAAGGCCATGGCGATGATGGTGATGATGATGATGATGATGCTAGACAAGGCTATTTGAAACTCACTTTTCTGCTTTTCTGAGATATTACAGCAGAAAACAAAAGGAGGTGTTAGAGTTTCAAAGACTCTGGACTGAGAGAATGCACAAGAGAAGAGCCAGAGGAAGGTCACGACCACGGCCACAGAAGGTAGCCAGCATTCCTGACAGCGGCCAGGAAGAGTAGCGGGAGAGAGGTGACTGTTCGGGTCCCGCCTGTTCCTGCGCCAGGGGTCGTGTGTCTCCCAGGGGGAGGAAGGACCCAGGAATGACAGGGCTCGCGTCTCCATGTCCAGGGAGAGCACCTAGTGGGAACAGCCAACCCTTACTGGGCATTTACTACATGCCTGGCACCGGGCCAAGGGCTTCCTGCACATCACCTTGTGGTCTCGTCCGCTGCAGAGGCGAGGAAAGCGAGGCTCAGAGCGGCCCCCGGTCCCGCAGCGAGAAAGGGGCAGAGCTGGTCTCGAATCCCAACTGTTGGGCTCCAGAGTTGGGGCTCTCACCCTCCAGGCTCTGCTGCTACCCCAAACGGTGACAGGGCCCAGGGGAGAAGGACTGCCAGGCGTGTCTAGGCCCGTGGGTCTGAACTTGCTCCACGGGCACCGAGTGACTTGGCAGTGACCCGAACGCCAGGGGGAAGAGGGGAGCACTCACCCAAGGGCCCCTTGCCGAGGAGATGACACCGCAAACACTTGCATAAATCCCACCAATGACCAAGCATGACTGGGGGCCCCTCGAGAACACAAACATGGCCACGTGACATTCCCAACCCTGAGGGTATCTGCCACCCTTGGACTAACTTGGCTGAGCTTCCCCCAACCAGCGGTGTAAAGCTCAAAACAGAGATAATGTTGAATTAAATGAAAGCCCACCAAGCTACTGCATTCTTGCCCAGGTGGGCTGCACGATGTCCTCAGGTGGGCAGCAGCAGGCTGACTGTGGTGCGTGACCATCCCACCGGTCTTCCCAGCCCCTCATGACATGCTGTCATTTTATCCAGTTTGTGGATGGGGAAACTGAGGCTTGCTCATCCATAGCCATGTGACAAGTAACTGCTGGGGTCAGGGTGTGAACTCAGGTCTCCCTGACTCCTACATCAGTGACCTTTGCCCCTCAGTGTCCCCAGCCCCGATGATGAGGCTAGGTGGATGGGTGCCTGGAGAGAACATTCCACTGCGAGCTGAAGGGATGAGCTGGGTGACTTTCTGACTGGAAAGCCTTTGGTTTAAATCCATCCTTTGGCTCGGCCAGTGCTGACCAAGCACCAGGCACCCAGGGGAGCCAAAAATGGGTGAGAGGGTGAGACTTGGGGTGGAGAAGCCAGGTGGTAGTTGATGAGGCCTGAGCCAGGGCAGTGGCCAGGGTGGTGGCCAGGGAGACGGAGACGGAGACGGAGATGGATGCTGACAAGATAAATTGAAGGGGCAGGATGGATGGGTCCTGCTGTCTGGGGTTGGGGGGCAAGTAGCGGTGAGGAACAGCCCCAGGGTGGTAATACCTTAAACAGAGAGAGAGGGGGCCAGGGGAGGGAAGAGCTGAGAGTCAGACAACTTTGGGGTTAGGACCCTTTGGGCTCTCAGAGGGGAGATGGCTAGAGAGGAGCAGTTCAGGGTCCTGGATTCAGGGCACAAGAGCCCATCAGATGTCCATCTGGTGTCACAGTGGTGGAGCGTGTTGGAGACAGTGCTGCAGGAGTGCGGGGCAGCTGAGGGCAGGGCCACAGAGTGTGAGAGGAAACCAAGAGCCAATCCAAGAGCCCAGACTACGTCCCGGGAAACACCCACATTCCAGGGTACGGGGAGGAGCAGGAGCAACCTGAGCTATCGGGGGGGACACTGTAGGACAGGAGGCAAGTTCTGAGCACCTTGGATGAGCCAGGCACTGTTCTCAGCCCTGAGGACCCAGCAGGGAACTAAACAGGTGTGGTCCCTGCCTTCCTGCAGCTCACAGACCAAAGGAAATGCTTTTAAGAACAGGTGGGTAATAAGTGCTAAGAGAGAAAACCAAAGCTAGGGGGAGGGATGGCAGGAGGGTGGCTATTTTAAACAAGGTGGACAGGGAGGGCCTTTCGGAGGAGGTGACATTTAAGCAGAGACCTGAGGGAGGTCAAGGATGAGATACATGGCTGTGGAGGGGAGAGGTATTCCAGGAAGTAAGCATTTGCTCTTATTCTGAAGAGATGGGAACCCTGGGAAGGCTTTGAGCAGAGGAGGGACAGGATCTAACTGAGGACTGAATAAGACCCCTCTGCTTGCTGAGGGCAAAAATGACCAATAGGGTGGGCCAGGGTGGAGACTGGGAGTCCAGGACCCTGGCTGTGACAACTGTCTAGGTAGGAGATCCAGGTGGGGCCAGGAGCTTGGGAAAGTGTTCACAACAGCATGCTTTATTGATGAGTGTTTGCTGATGGGGATAGTTTCTGGAAGGACGGGTTTGGGCAGCAGCACTCAATTTGTCAAGAGGTCCAGTATGAGCTATGGCCATTGGACGTGGGAAGTGGGACATGGGAGACGACCTCAGGGGAAGGAGGAAGTGGGAAGTGAGGAAGCAGAGGTAGAGCATGTGGACCTCTGAGAGCTCTGGGTGGGAGAAGAGGCTTGCCTTGTCCTTTTCCTCTTCCCTTTGAAACACGGAAGATACTTACATGTGATTCAACATGAAGGGGAAGGACCAGTAGGAGGGAGATGTGGATGGAGACACAGGAGGGGCTGGTTGGTTTGAGCAGGGTGGAGGGCTGCAGAGGATGGGCCTCGTAGCCCAGGCGGGGAACGTGGCCTTGGCCCCTGCACGAACCCCTCTCTCTGAGCCGGAGGAAGGCCTTGGGGACTGGAGGTGAACCTGCAGGTGTGGGGCAGGCTGCTGAAGGTCACCTCTCTCCCGGGACCCCCGTTCTTGCTGCAGTAGGAGGCCCATGGTCTGGTGAGAGGGTGGGCAGGGTTCCAGACAGAGGCCCGAGGAGGGTGAGGTTTGGAATAATCCTTATGGGACTGGAAACAGGTGCCTGAAGGGCACACACAGACTTCAGGTGGTCTGGAGCCCCCAAAGGGTCAGCTCCAGAGCATGAGGCCAAAAGCTCCCTGGAGGGGGACGTAAAGGTGGGATGGTGAAGGCTGGAAGTACTGCAGGGCAGGCGGTGGGAGGACTGGTGGGCAGAGAACTGTGGGAAGAGGGTGAGTGTGGGCTGAGGAGGCAGGGGGTCTGGGCAGGAATGCAACAGGGGTTAATATCGTGTGTGCACAAACGTGCGTGCAAATGTGTGAGCAAAGCAGGTTGGTTAGATAGGCGCAGTGCAGCCTCTCCACCTTGCGGGTGGATCAACTCACGGTGCACACAGGCAATCCTTTGGAAATCAGGAGGAAGCGGCCAGAAGTTCGATTTACATGATTTTATGTGTCTCTTTGTTTTCCTTTTATTGATTCCAGACAGAGGAGGAGAGGAGGAGAAGAAGACGGAGACAAACATGGATGTGAGAGAGAAACATCAATCGGCTGCCTCTTGCATGCTCCTGGACTGGGGACCGAACCTGCAAGCCACACAGTGCTTTGACTGGGAACTGAGCCCACAACTTTTCGGTTTGTGTGATGATGCACAACCAACTGACCCATGCCGTCCAGGGCCATATGTCATCTTTTTAATGTTCATTTTCATTTGTGTCACCTTATACATATTATCTTAATATATATGCATGTGCATAAACATTAAATAAACATGCATATATTAGGGAGTGGACGTTGCTGATTGGGCACATGATTTGAACAATTTGGAAACCATGGGGTAAGAAGGTACTGTTCCTTGGAGACGCACCTTGGGGAACCTTCTAGCCTTCTCTGCTCTCACCTGGGTCTGTGAGCTGCTGTCTGCTGTGTAACACACTCGAAAGCTCTAGGAGTCGGTTTACTCCCCTCTCCACCCCGTGCCATCAGTCAGACTGTCTCCTGGGCCTGGGGCCGGGGGCCTGTTCCCTCCCTTGGGAGCTCCTACTTAGGGGGTGGCCAAGCCCATCTTGGGCCCTGCAGGGTGCCTTTCCTGCCCCCATGCCCAGCCTGGGGCCAAGCCTGCCTCGTTCTCTCTGTACCTCAGTGCCTCGCCAGGGCCTGGCACGGAGCAGACGCGCAGAGTGTTTGCTGAGTGACAGGAGATGCCAGAGTGGCCCTGGCCTCGGGCCACAGCGGTGGGGGTGCCCTCAACTCCTCGATCTCTGCCAGCCCGTATCCACTTCATCAGCAGAGCCCATTGGCTCCCCTTTCAGAATACACCAGAATCTGACCGAGCACACCCGCTCCGCAGCCCTGTCCTGCTTCAGGCCTCCATCACCTCTTGCCTGGTGGCAGCAGCAGCCTCCTCACTGGGCTTCAAACCTCCACCCCGCCCTCATAGTCCATTCTGTTCGAACCTATTCAGGTGTGTGTCTCCCTGCTCCAAATCTGCAACGGCTCTTGTGATTCTGGGAGCAAGAGCCAAAGTCCTTCCAACATGGACTGCCTTCCCCTCACCTCTCTGGCCCCTTTGTCCCCCTCCTTCTCTGCTCCAGCCACACTGGCCTACCTGCCGTTCCCCAGACACCGCCACTGCATTCCCACCTCACAGCCGTCGCCCTTGCCTGTCCCTTTGCCGTAAAGGCCCCCCTCCCCCACCCCCACCGGAGACCTGCATGGGCTGCTCCTTCACTTGACTTGTTCTCAGGGTTCAAATGTCATCTCCTTCTTGACTTATCTGACCTCAGATACCCAGCCCTCACCACCTCTTGCCTTTTCCCTCCTTCACTTTGCTCACCATCTGACATATTAGATTTGTATCATTCATCTTTTTCTGCCTCTTATCCCCACCAGTCCAGAAGGGGATGCACTCTTTGTTTGCTGTTGTATCCCAGCACCTAGGAAGGGCCTGGCCCATCCTAGCTGTCAGCCGGTTTTCATCGGGTGAATGAATGAATGACAGGGAGTCCGGTTTCCAGTTCTGACCCTGCCCACCTTGCTATGTGGCCTTGGGCCCATTGCTGGTCCTCTCTGGGCCTCATTACCCCACTCTGTACAATTCAGAGGCGGGGGTCCCATCCCCTGGCCCTCTGTGCCCAGGGAAGACCTCTGAGGTGGACGCTCCCACTGCCAGCCCCTGCCCACCAACCCCTCTGCAGGCCCAGCCATACCTTCTGCAGCCACTGTGTGTTGTTCTCTAGCACCTTCTCCAGGCGTTGCACGCGCTTGGTAGGCCAGTCCCCGAGGCTCAGCGCAGAGGCTGGCGAGTCCCTCTGGAGGCTGTTGGAGGCCCTGAAGGCCTCAGGCTCTGGAGGGCAGGGCTCAGGCTCGGGCAGCACGAAGGTGTAACTGCACTGGCCGTACTGGACGCGGTGTGCCCGGCGGCGCCCTCCGGCCTCCTGCCCCCTCCGCTGCTGGGCCACGGTCATCGCAGCCACAGTGAGGAGGAGGCCACCTAGCAGCATGGCTGGCTGGGAGAACATCCAAAGATGTGGGGATGGTGATGGGTGTCCGGTCAGAGCCCAGAGGGCCCCGCTCCGAGCTCAGGAGGCACCCACTACAGCCAACAGTGGGCAGGACTGCCCGCAGAGCTGCTGCAGCTGCAAACCCCTGTTTGGCCAAGCTCCACCCAGACAGCTATTTATACTTGCTCCAAATGCCACAGCTGCTCAGCTCCTCCCACCGCCTCGTGCTCCCCCTCCAGACTCTCCCTCACCTCTATTCTTCCCTCTTTCCCTTCCTTCCTCCTCACTGGCCCTCTCACTACGCCTGTCTGTGCTCCGGCCTTGCTCTGCCTCAGGCCGCTGAGCCCTTTTACTGTCCAGTGGGGGCCTGGCCTCCCAGCCAGAGCGCAGGCACGAAAACAACACCCAGACACGTGCGCACACTCACAGACTCCAGCACACACACACACTAGAACGCCAACGCGCCCGCTTCAGAAAACCAAACGCGACTGGACTCTCTTCCTGTCTCTGTCCCTGTCTCTCCCTCCAACCTCCCCCAGCTAAGGCTGGAATCTCAAATTTCAGCACCCCATGCCTTCCCTTTCTCTCCCCCCAGCCAGCACATTCCCGCTCTGGTTCCCTGTTAGCACTTGGAACACCAGTGAAGTGGCCCCCTGGAGAGAGTAAAGGGTGGGGGCAGGGGAGCGAGGTCGGGGAGGAGGCAGCCCGTCCAATCTGTTTCAGGAGACAGAAAATCCTTACAAGGCCAGCGAAGTGGCTTCACCAGGGAGCTGGCTCTGTCCTCCCTTCTCCCTTGGGCCTAGAGGGATGTTGTGCCCTGAGGTGGCCCTGGCTCAGTTCCCGTGACAGTACTGAGACGTTGTCCTGTCCTGGGGCAGACTGTTTGGGGGCTGCGTTCGTCTGGCGGGAGGTCGATGGTCCGGAGAAGAGCTTGGGATGCAGCCCCCGAGTCAGAGGCAGCTGGCTCTAACTCCCCTTCCCCAACTGCGGGCCCTGAGACCTCAGGTGGGCAGCTTCACCTCTCTGGGGTTCCACATCCCGGTCATCCAGCTGGGTTCACCCTGTCTCTTGAAAACGAAACACATGCAAATCCTCAGCATGGGCACTAAGGGATCTTTGTTCACCTCTCCAAAGTCAAACAGGCTAACCAGCTGTTTGACTTTGGGCAAGTCACTTCACCTCTCTGGGCCTCTTATTCCTCTTGGTAAACTGAGGAAAATACAGGGGTGGGCAAAAGTAGGGTTACAGTTGTGAGTGCACAAAACGTGGAGTTGATAAAGCTATTGTCATAATTACAACCTGCATTTTCCCATGAGAGCCACTGGGAGCCCACTTTTGCCCACCCCTGTAAAGCCACCCATTGCACGGGGCGAAAATTAAGCGAGTTAGAGCAGTGCGGGCACCGGCATCGGGTGAGCCCTAAGTAATTACTGTAAATCGTTGTCAGCGTCACAGTTGTTGTCTGTCTCCCCTCCCCCAACCCACCGCAATGCTAACCCCGTGAGGACAAGGGCGTGGAGGACACTGTTGCGGGCAGGAGGTGCCGCAGAGTTGGTCAGGGTTCTCCTGGGTGCGTTGCCTTCTGGCGTTCTCTGTTCCTTTTCCCAGAGTGGGGGCAGATCCGGCGGTTTGGTATTGTTTTTTTCCCTTTGTGTTCCCAAATCCTGTCTGGGTTTTGAACGGGGCAGGCTCCTTGGGACAGTGGCAAACAGGGGCTCATCCGGGGAACTAAACACTTCAACCAGGTGTGCGGGGCTTTGGCAGGAAAAGGAAAAGCAGCTGGTTATCGGGCACTCACTGAGCTTCCGTGGGCCAAGAGCCCTGTTCTCACCTCTGCCTCAACTGTCACCTCCGGCCTCGCAAGGAGGAAGTGTGTTCACAGAGGCTGAGAGTTTATCACGGTGGGGGCACAGGTGAGCCCACCGTAAAAGCCTGTTGTTAGGATTGAGCAGGGAATCCCAGTGAAGTCAGCCTTGTTATCCTCCCATTTTATAGGGGAGAAAACTGAACCCCAGGTAGGAGAGGGATTTGCCTAAGGTGCCCAGCCTGGAGGTGCTTGGCCTGAATTGAGGACTAAGAACAGGCTTCACCTCCAGGCTGGCCCCAGAGCCCAACCTACTTCTCCCACTTACCCTCCCAGGGCCGTGTGCAAGGATAGCAGCTCCCCTCAGCCTCACTCTCCTCATCTGTGCACGAAAGAGAGTATTAAACCTCCTCGTGGGCCATCAAAAGGACGGCGGGAAGCTCCTGGCGCGGGCCATGCCTTTCGTCTTATCCGTGGAAAGAGTGAATGCATGAGTGCGATTTCCTTCCCCGCACAGGCTTAAACAGACACGGGCCCTGAAAGTACACGAGGGGCTCGCTGTAGGAAAGAGGAAATGCAGATGGGGTCAAAAGAAGAGTTCTAGAAAGCGGGGAAGATGGCCCTGCCAACTCTGCACCTTCGTTTCAGCGCCTCTGCTCACCTCAGGACCTTGGCGTGTGCTGCGTTTTCTTGCTCAGAGCACTGCTGCCCGCCCACCCTCACCCCCACCTCGCATCGGTCTTCCAGTTTCTGTGGCTGCCAACAACTACCCCCACACTTGGTGGCTTAAAACCAAAGTAGCCATTTGTGACCTGTCAGGGTTTCTGTGCGCCAGGAATTTGGGAGCAGCTCTGCCGGGTGGTCTGCTCACGTTTCTCAGGGGGTCGCAGTCAGGTAGTGGCTGAGCTAGGACATCTTGAAGTCTTTTTTAACTCACCTGTCAGCACCTTGGCATCCCGCCCCCTGCCCCCCGTCATGATGTCTTCAGGGGGTGTCTCCAGCATGGTGGCTTCAGGCAGCCAGGCTTCTTCCATGGCCACTCAAAGGCTACAAAGGCGCATGTCCCCAGAGAGCCAGGTGGAAGTTATGTCACCTTTTGTGAGCTAGCTTCGGAAGTCATTCAGTGGAATTTCTACATTCCATTGGTCAAGGTCTTCCCAGGTTGAAGGCAGGGGACATAGACCAGCCACCCCCCCCTCCCCCACTGCCCTGTCTATGGAAGGGTGGCATTGTCGCAGGCAGAACTTTCAGGAGAGGGTGTGTGTGTCTGTGGCCATTTCTGGGAAGTGCTACAGGTAGGAGAAGCTCCTTTCATTTTTCTTTCTTTCTTTCTTTCTTTCTTTCTTTTTTTCTTTCTTTCTGTTTTAGGCTTAAATATTGCTGACACATGCTCACATGGGCCCCTTGGCCCTGTTAAAGTTTGAAATCAGAGCCCCCCCCCCCCGTAGTCCTAGCCCTTTACCTGAACCCCTCTTAAAGTGCTAAGTGGTTAGCTGCTTGTGTAATTACTCATCTCTTTGTTCCCAGCACTTGACACACAGTGTGTTCTTAGTAAATATCTGCCAAGTGGGTGAATGAATGAGTGATGAATGAATGAACGCAAAGCTTGTGCCTGGCTCTCCCTGCCAGGACACGGGGGTCGAGAGGGGCACCGTGGAGCCACCACGGGCTTCACCAATGGGGCAAGCCTGGCTGACTCAGGCTTGGGTGGCCTTGGGCAGATGGCCGGCTGCTCTGGGCCAGTTTCCTCCTTCTCGGTTGGAGACAGGCTCGGGCCGCGTCTCCCGGAGGCCTTGCCGAGGCGAGCTCTAGAGAAAGTTCATAAACTGGCACGCTGCTGAGGACGTTTGAACACAGGGCCCCCAGCAGTGTCCGGGGTAGTTTGGGCATAAGCCTCGCCTGGAGACAGAAGCCATACGGAATGACCGCCCAGCTCTCAGGGAAATGGGGGCCAGCCATTGCCATGTGTCAGTGTGGTGGTAGGCAGGCGGAGCTGGTGGCAGGGCCCAGGGAGGGAACCTGGAAGGCACCATCTGGGCTCAGCTGGCAGGCTCCGGGAGCCCGTGGGCCGGAGCCTGAAGGCAACAATCACCTTAGGGCCTGGAAGGGCCTGGGAGGACCCGCACGTTCTGTGCGTGAACTTACTGCCCCGACCTCATTTCTGAGCCGCGGACACAGAGCCATCTGCCTTCTGGACACGACCCTCAAGGTCTCAAACACAACTCCCCATTTTTTCTCCCCTACTCAGCTCTGAACAAGCTTCTCCTGGATTCTCCTAGCACTGAGTAACAGGAGTAGGGTCAGCCTCATGGGACCCAAAGGGATTGAGGGAAGGATGGGGTGGCTCTCAAGGAAACCCGGGGTGGAGTGACCAGGAAGGAGATGGGTATGGATGGGCATAAAATACCTGCCCACTTGCTTCCCCTTCTTGGCCACTTACCAAGGGAACCGGCTTCCCATTCCAATCCAGTGGGGCGTTGGCACAACCAGCATGCAATGGACCCGCATCTCACCTTTAGCTCATGAGAAAGCACATCCAGAGATGGGGGCAACCTGCCCAGAGTCACACACTGGAATCTATTTTCCTGGAAGAACTGATCTTTCTGAACCTGGGAACAAAGGCAGGGAAAGCAGACCATTCCTGGAGAGTCACTTGGATTTGGGGCTTCAGGCATCTGGATCTGAAGAAGAGGATTAAGTTAACCAGGCTGGATCTCCCACTCCTGGCCTCTTCTCTAGAACCCAGCACTTCCCTGGCCCCTCTCTGTTCAGCTGCCCTAATTTCAACACCCAGGGTGATAAATAAGGGGGGCAAACCTGGCAGCTTAAAGCACACCCAAAGCCTCTTGTACTGGGCTGTTCATATCCCTGAGGACATGACCTGGGTGTCTCTTGGGGCCACTAATGACAATGTATTGAGGTCCTAGCAGAAAGCTCTGAGGCTGCTGACAATCCTGGGGAATGTCAGTGTCTGCCAGCATCCGTCAGTGTCCCGAAAAGATCCAGGGTGCATCTGTGGAGCAAAAATCATCGTGTCCCCGTGAGAACTTCCACCCAGAGGACAGTCTGTCAGCTGTCCCCCACCTCCATTTTCCACCGCCCTACGCGCAGAGCCACAACACAGCTAATAGATCAGAAAGGACCCAAGGCTGAGTTTTGAGGTCACCCCTGTGACCCAGGCCTAACAATTAAGAGCCCCACACTTCTGGCACTGAATCTTGATTCCACTTTAGTAGGCGAGACTCAGTTTCCTTATGCATAAAATGGGCAGAACAGTCCCTCATTAGCAAGGTATGAGGGAGGGTCTTCCAGTTACTAGAACTGTGTAGCAAAGTACCCCAACACTTAGTGGTTAAAACAATGGCAACAGCTATTTTACTCATAAATGCAGTTCTGGCCAGGTTCAGTGGGGACTCTGCTCCATTTGGCATCAGCTGGAGCAGCTTGGAGTCCAGAGCCCAGAACCATTCGAAAGCTCATCCATTCACACATCTGAGACCTGGACTGGGGCTGGCAGCCGGAAGGACCTCGTGCAGCCTCTTCATGGGGTGGGGGCTTCCTCACAGCATGGTGGCCGAGTTCCAAGGGCAAGCATCTCCAGAGAGGTAGAAGGCATATGACCTTGTATGACCTCACAAATCACACAGGGTCAACTCTTCTAAATTCTACTCACAGAGGCAGTCACAGAGCCCCACCCAAGTTCATGGGGGGGAGGAGTAGATTCTCTGTGGGTGGAGACTGGCGAGGTTTCAGAAGAGTGTGTGGGATGGGAGATGTTAGAAAATATAATCACCATGGGAGGGAGGATGAGGAAATGCCACTTCGGTATTGAGCATGTAAGTAACTGCGTGGTATGTTGGCAGCTATTATTATATTATCTGTATCATTGAAAAGAGCAAGGCTCTCTGCGTAAAAAATGTCCTTCAGACCCTCTGGTAGTTAAAGGTGAAGCAGAAAGTGGGGCTGTTTCCATTGACATGGCCAGAGAAATTGGCCCAGAAACACTTTGGGACTTGCCCAAAGTCCCCCAGCATCTGAGCGCCCAGTCCATCCTCAGCCAGCCAGGCTTCGAACACAGCCGCCTCTGCAGTCGGTAACACTTGTTGCTCTTTCCCAGGGGTAACCGCCGTAGCCTCGGTTTCCCTCTGAATGATGGAGAGACCCAGCTTTACCGTCCCAGAGGCTGAGGGGGCCAGGGTGGAGGGCATGCACCCTGTGCTGGGCTGCTTAGCCTGGGCCACCGGCCACGCCAGCCCTAGCCCAGGCCTGGGAGCTCGGCTGCCTCTGCGCCCGCATCCGGCATTCGTTCCAGGACGTGAAGAATGAGCCTGCCAGGCCAGAGCGCAGATCTATTTTGGAACCTGGGGCCCCGTGGAGGCTCAGAGGAGCCTGTGACCCAGAGAACGAACAGGGCCCTCTGTATTTTGTTTGTTTTTATTAAACAAGCACAGCATGTCCCTCATAGAAAAGTCAGAAATAAATATATTAGCAAGAGGGGAAAAAAATAAATGATTCTGTGTTCTCACCAGCCTAAGGCAAAACCCATAGCCAACATTTTGGAGCATTTTCCTCCCAATCACTTCTCTCTACACAGAGATGCATATGTTTTGGGATGGGTTTCTAGAAAAAAATAAAATAAAAGAGCACTCTCTAAACTTTTTAAAAGTTTTCTTACTTTGGATTACGTTTTGGAAAAGGAGTCAGAAAAGTGCACAGGATGATAAAACCCCACACACCCGTCAGTTCAGATGAGTGCACGTCACCACTCTGCATGTTAACATTTTGCGGATTTGTCCCACATTTTTAAAGAAACGCAACTTAATACAGGTAAAGTTGGCAACCCTCACGTCCTCCTCCCTATCCCTCTCTCATGTCCTCTCCCTCCTTGACCATGGGCCCAGATACATGTCTCCATAAATAATGTACATTTTTATATGTAGCCATAAGCAGTGCACATTAAGTATTTTCAAAATTTAAATACATGCGGTTGTAACAGGGAATGAAAACTCCGTACTGCCCTGGCTTACCATGAAATGGAACCAGGATGAATGCCCTAACGGAGTGATGAAAGGAGCCTGCGGACCGACTGTTTCCAGGCAAGCACATTGCAGACAGTTCCAGTTCCCGCTGGTGCAGAAAACGGGGCCGCAGACACCACTTCAGGTGACACAGGCCGCCCGCCTGCAGGAATGTGGCTTGCACGGAGCGGCTCCAGGATACTGACAGGAAAGATCCATGTCGGGACCGGCAAGGACACCACCTGAAAGGCCAAAGCCAGTGCCCTTTGCTGCCGTGGCGACATCTGCCGAGCAGGCCTATGACCTTGTTATACTGCCATTTCACTCTCCTGAGATTAGGTTCCCAGGACTGGAAGTTACTGGAAAGCACGGACAGAACGCGACTAACTGTCCCCCACAGCCGCAGGCAAAAGATAACCTTGGAGCAAACTGCAGCTTATGCAAAACCTCGTGATACAGCGCCCCCAACCACCCAGGGGCCTCACAACAGCACCCCCCTTTCTATAATCCATAATTCAGGAAAAGCTCAAAGCCCCCACCCCCAGTGCCGGTGTATCTCCCACACCACGCCCCTCTCCTCTCCTGGAGCGTGAACAAAAACGTTACTCTCTGCACGCTCTCGTCTTTGTGAATTTTTTCACAGCCCGCACCACCGACCACCCTAACTCTACCTACACATCCACAGCCTCTCCCCCTCATCTCCTTGTTCTCCTGTCCCTCCTGTCCCTCCTTACAAAAGCCCCTGCCTGCACTGAGACAGTAAGATGGGCCTGAGGCCAGAGTCCCCCTTCCAGGTGGCCGGCCCCTGAATAAAACCACGTTCCTTTACATCAGCACCTACCTCTCGAGTACTGGCTTTTGAAGCGGCGGGCAGCCGGACCTGCAATGGGTTACACTAATGCTATAAACAACGTCCTGCTTGTACAGTATATTTTCCCGATTCACCCAAATTCTACATATAAATCTTGTGACCAGGGTCATGCTTTTCTTCACTGCTGTGCAGCATGGTCTCAATCAATATCACACTTTATCCAGCCTACGAAGGATGGACATCTGGGTTGACTCAGTTCTGTTATTTCTAACAGGGTGACTGTGGCCGTCTTGTACATGTGCCTTGTGCCCGTGATCAGCGGTTTCTCCAGGGCGCTTATGGAGGAGCGCTCCTTCTGGGACACGCGGTGTGTTTGGTGCCGCCCCAAGGACACCGCCACGCTGCTCACGGGCGTTCCCATTGCTCTGCATTCCTGCCCTCCCTCGGTATTGGCAGGCTTTACTTTTGTGGCAATGTGATGGCTGTGAAACAGTGCATGGAAAAGGCATATTTTTATAGCCTGCTTTTCCTGCTTATGAACTACTTCCCTCAGCAAGAGATTCTTCTATAAGCACATGATAAAAAGCAGCCTCAGTCTCCACCGAAGCACTGCTGGGATTTTCTTAACTGATTCACTGTGTTTGGACACGGGGCTTTGTTATTGTGGCAAATTGCAAAACGGAGCACAGGCTTCTCCCACCACTGTAAACACCAGCCCTTGCCATGTGACTTTGCAGCTCCTCTTATAAAGAGGGGGAGTCTATGGCTCCACTCCTCCCATCTGAGTTTGGCCATGTGTCTTGCTTGGCCAATGGGACCTTTTCAAATGTGAGTCTCCCAAGGCTTTAAAGGGGCTGCGCACTGGCTCTTGCGCTCGCTCTTGTGGAAGCCGCCCTGGCTGGACTGCTGGATTGTGAGAGGCACGGGGCCAAGTCATCCTGTCACCCCAGCCGACACTGAACCAATCCCCAGACCCATGAGTGAGGCCATCCTAGACCACCCAGCCCAGGCCAGAAGAATCGTCCAGTTGGCCCACGGAAGGAGGGGAATAATACATGTGCATGGTATTAAGCCACCGAATTTGGGAATAATCTGTTAGATGCTAAGAGCTGGTACAGCTTCCGTCAGGTCTTTCCTGTGCTCGGTTCATTCCTGGCTGTGGACTGTGGGAGAGTTATGGAGTCTCAGGTTCCTCATCGGTAACATGGGGGATAATACCTGTCTCTCAAAGTCATGAAGATCTGAAGAGATGGCGCATGTTGGCATCACACAGGAGGACCCCTCTGACACCCTGACGGTCTCAGCCGTGATTTTGCTCATTTCCCCTTGGTTTTCCCTACAGCCCCCACCTTATCCAAAACTCACTCATCTTTGCAGGTTTTCTTTGCAAAGGTATTGGTATTTAAACATAGATGCGAACATGAAGATGTAAGTGTTTAAGGGCAGTTGTGTGAACATCCCTAGCGTTAGATTTCCAGATCTCCTCTCCTTCCGGAACACTCCCTCTTGAGGTTGCGCCTGGCCATGCGACTTGCTTTGACACTGAATTTGGACACCTTTAAGAACCCTTGTGTGACTGTCTGTACTTCCTTCCCTGACTGCAGAGAGCTGGGAGACTTGTGCTGAGATACCTGCAACATCAAATGGGCATAATTTTTGGTTTCTGTGTGGTTTCAATAAACTTATCTGATGCTCCCCACTGGGGACAAGAAGCATGAGGAAGGAAGAAAAATCCTTGTTGTATTGAGCTGCTTGTTACGGCAGCATAACCTAACTATTTGGGGTTGAACTCCGTCCCCCGCCCCCCAAAAATACATGTTGAAATCCCAATGCCCAGCATGTGACCTTCTTTGGAAGAAGGGTTGTTGCAGACGGAATTAGTTAAGATGAGGTCACATTGCAGGAGGTGCACCCTTAGCCCAGTATGCCTGGTGCCCTCACAGGCGGGTGGGAAGATACGGGGGCAGAATTCCGTGCAAAGATGAAGGCAGAGATTGGAGTGAGCACCTTCAAGCCAAGGACGCTGGGGGTTGATGGCTGCCACCAGAAGGAAGGATTCTCACTTGAGTCTCAGAGGGAACATGGCCCTGCTGACATTTTGCTTTCTGGCCTCCAGGGTTGTGAGAGAATCCATTCCTGTTGTTTTGAGCCACCCAGTTTGCTGCACTTCGTTATGGCAGCCCAGGAAACCAGTACACTACCTTACCGCGGCCAGCACAACAGTCAATGGAGGTGACTGTACAACAGTGACCGTGTACAGTCGGCACGGTGTCCGTTTAGTGAGACCTTTGTGCACCGGATGCAATGCTCGGTGCTCCACATACAACATGCAGCTGTCGTTCTTACTCGTGTGTTTGTTTAGTGTGTGCCCGCCATGTGCCCACCATGTGCCCGGCGTGCACTGAAGATGTGCAGGACACCGAGGCCCCGGCCCTGACAAAGCCCACTCTGAGCCCCCACGGGTGGGGAGTCCACGCTGCTGCACACTCCAGCCGCAGGAGGGCGCCGGGCTCACTGGCTTCTGGCCTCAGACATCTGGGGCTCATCCTTCCTTCCCCCCCAAGTGGCCCTGGGCCAGTCACAGCACCTTCTCCAGGGCCTGCCTTCAGAAGGTGAGATAATGGTCCCTGCCTCACAAGGGTTGTGGGAGGGTTAAAAAAAAAATGAGTAAGTGGATGGGACGGGAAGGCCGAGCCGAGGCCTGGCGCCCAGTGGGGCTGATGGGGAAGGTAGAAGCAAGAACGCCAGCCTTGGACATCCTGGAGGACAAGCACATGTTCTGCACAGATGTCACCTCCTTCGCAGAAACCGTTCGCTGAGAGCTGGCAGCAAGATGAAATTCTATGAGTGACGAATTCTCCGATGGGCCTTGGGGCATTTTTTCATTCCACATCGGGGCAAGAGGAATGCGCTTGGCCAGGGGATGCTGTCCAGAGGGTCATTCATTTATTTGGGCCTTTCCCGTGCATCGGTCACTGAAGGCCGACCCGAGGGGCTTTGTCCTTGCTGTTGCCTCTGCCCGGGTCACCGCTCTCTCAGTGGCTAGCTCTCTCCTTATCACACTAGCTAGGCTCAAGGATCTGCCCTCAAAGAGATCTTCCCTGGGCACCCTATGAAACAAACCTTTCCCCCTCTCCCCACTGTAGTTTCTTCATGGCCGTTTTATTATCAGACATAGTGTTTCAATTCATTTGCCCACTTGCTGTCTGTCTCCCCAGTTCAACTGTGCGCCTCTGAGAGCACAGACTGCATCTAAGGCATCCACTTCTGCATCCCCACTGTGTGCAATGTACCTGACATACACTAGGCGCTCAATAAACATCTGTTCAATGGGTGAATGAAGTGTTGTACTATCTAATTCAAGCATTTCTCGAGCACCTGTGGTCTATGCGCTGTAGATATGGAAATAACTCAGACATCATCCTTGGCCTCAGGGAGCACTTGGTCTATGGGGGAAGAGAAATTTGGACACATGCCACAGCACAGCTGGGAAGTTCCCCTCCAGCTGCTGCAAACGTCACGCAAGCGGGTGGGAGGGAGGCGGAAGGCAGTTACTGTGTGCCGAGGGCCTGCTCTGTGACAGGGCCTATCACACATTACATTCGGCTCAATCCGCACAGCAGCCCATTGTACAGAGTAAGCGTCAGCGACTCAGAGAGGCGAGATGACTTGGCCAAACTCAAACCCAAACTCACGGCAGAAGCAGGACTGGGACCCGGGTGGCCTGGCTCTGAACTCTGAGTGTATTTCTTCTAACATGAGGCCTCTCTTGCCCAACAGAAAGAAAAGTCCGGCCTAACCTAAGGGGGCAAGCAAAAAAGGTATGTGTTGTTTTATATAAAATAAATTATGTGTATTGCATATAAATACTTTAGAAAATAGTTTTAAAATATATTTTTATATTTTTAATTTCATATAAAATAAATAATTTAAATATACTACTAATAATATGTTGTTATTATTATTATTTGCTCATGTAATGGTTACATACAAGAGTAGCGGCCTTCAGGCACTGCTGGATCTTGGGTCTCAGACAACATCACCAGAACTGGCTCCATCCTCAGGTGGCATCTCAAGTCACAGTGGCAAGGCCATGGCCTGCAATGCCAGCCCTTCCACTCCCTTCCCACCTCCCCAAAGAACTAAATCCTGAGGCAAGAAGAATGCCCCACCAGAGGCTTTGGGGTTGGCTGATGCAGCGCCCATTCCCATCAAGCGGCTCTCACTACAGAGGCCGTGCAGCCAAATACCCACCTCTCCAGCCCCTCCTGCCGCTGGGGGGGGGGGGGGCACGTGACGCAGCGGCGGCCAATGGGATGGAAGCCCACACCAGCGGGCAGGAGGAGAACCTGGCTGCCTGACAACGGTGCTGGGACACGAACGTGGTCGGAGGCGTGGGCCATCTTGCAGCCCTGGGGGGAAGGCCCGAGTGTCATCACATTAGTCCTGACATCGCCAAGCTGCCGAACACCTACCGTCAGACTTTTCCTCGGAGAGAAAAATAAACACTTTATCGTGTGAGCCACTGCATGAAGTTCCTTGTTACCCGCAGCGGAAACGTTCCTGGCGGCTACACACCTCTCTGTCAAGTTCACACAAAGTCCATGGGAAGGCCTCGCCTTGGCTCCGACCGGTCCCGACCTCACTGCCGATCAGACCTTGGTGGCCAGCAGAGACGGGACAGGCCAACCTACCGCTCCAGCTGCCGCCTGCACCTCATCGGTTTGGAGTGGGCAGGTTCCCCAGTGGAAAAGTGGGGGGCTGTCAGCAGAGGAGGACGATGGTGTCTACACTCCCTATGCCCCAGGATCGGTGGAGACGAGACACCTTGTACTCCGCCGAAGCTTTCTTCCATCACGTCCTGGATCACGGAGACTTTGGCTCATTCCCCCTTCAGTCGTTTTACTGGGGAGGGGAAGGGGGCAGTTCAGTGGAGTTGTCCAGAGAGGGGTAAAGGGCAAGCTGCGAGACCGCTTCAAATGCCATGTACACAGTGTCCTTTCTGTGCCCCAGGCCGGGCCGTGCCCTTGTCCGAATCCATCCTATCACATCTACCTCCTTGCTCCCCTAAACGAGGAGGAAGACACACCTCCCGCTTCTCAGACATCCCCCTTTCCCTGGAAGGCTTCTGAGCCAGACAGGTTTGAGTGTAAACCCACCCCCATCACTCCTGCATGTGGGTAGCCACAGGCTGTTATCTCACCTCTCTACACTTGTGTCACTAACCCCGGGGACAGAAGGACCCTCCATGAGGGGGACGGCATGAGAAAGAGTGGACCGAGTGCTTGGCTCACGGTGGCCCCGCTGCCAACAGCAACACTGAAAGCACTTTCTCTGCAAACCCTTCCCAGACAATCCCAGGACCCCAGCTAGAAAACCTGCTCCCACCTGCGGCAGGTGCCACCCAGCGGTGAAACAACCCAGGCACGTGGCAAGACCGCATTCTCCAGCCTCCCTTACCTGCGGGAACGGTCACGTGACTGAGTTCCACTCCCCTTGGGAGCCTCAGTGGAAGACGGCAGAGCCACAGGCAGAAGCTTGGGTCTGGAAACCACTGCTTGGCAAAGCGCTCACGGGGCACACCCACGTTGGACTTCCGGGGAGTGAGAAATAAGTCACTGTGGTGGTCCACGCACCCACCTCTGGGGCTTCCCAAGGCTGCCCTAACATCCACCACCCGGGGGGTGGCCTGGGAGGGCTTGCAGGGTAAGTGATGGGTGGCCAGTCAGAGAGGGCACCCGCGTGGGTGTGAGCAAAGACAGAAGGTGGGAGGAGAGGAGGACAGAGAGCCCCAGTGAGCACGCTGGTGCTGGGACCAGCCTCTACTCCAGCCCCCCTCCCTGGCCCAGCAGACAGCTGCTCACGTTGCCCAGCCCAGAGTCGGGCTAAGAGACTGGTAATAACACTAACAATAATGGTAATAATAAGGGGAGTCCCTGCCAATAGTCGAGAGTACTTACTGCTGGCCTAGGCTCGGTCTCACTTAATCCTCATGGTGGCCCAGTGAGGGAGGCAATGCTGGTGTCAGTCCCATTTTACAGGTGAGAAAACAGAGGCCCGTAGGGTGTCTGGGGACACTTTCCGAAAGGCAGGTTCCTTAGATTAACATTGTTCCCACGAGATAAACTTCCTTCCCACAGCACAGCCTTTCCTTGGGGCGTGTGCCTTCATTCCACCACGTGCCAGGCATTGTTTATAGGGCCGAGGACTCAGCAGTGAACAAAACAGGTGGGAGACCTGGCCCTCATGGGGGAAACGGGCGATAAATACCTAGGCAAACCAACAAGGAGGGTTCCCATGAGGGTGAGTAGCGTGTAGGCACTGTCAAGGAGCTCTGGGTGGCGATAGGAGGTGGGGCCATGCATTTCGAAGTCAGAGGAGACCTCCCCAACAGGAGGCTGAGAGCAGGAGTGAGCTACTGGACCTTCTTGGGAAGGGTGTCCCTGGCAGAGGCGACAGCATGTGCAAAGTGCCAGTGCAAAGGCCCTGAGGCGGGAACGAGCTGGATCTTCAGGGAACAGAAAGGAGGGCATTGTGGCTGGAGTGGAGTGAGCAGGAGAGGGAGGGGCATGATGAGGCTGCAGAGGCCACAGGGATGGGACATGGGACAGGTTTGGGTGGGCAATGGTGGGAGGGGTAGGGACGCGCCTGAAGGGGCTCTGGGTGCCAGCTCTAGGGTACAGGCAGGGAGAAGACAGGAGGAGAGAAGACAGGGTTCTCAGCCCAAATTCACCTCCTTCCCGCCATCTGATCTCTCTCTCTCTTTCTCCCCCCACCCCTCACAAGCGGAGGCTAGATCCCTTGGGAGAACAGAGGCCCCAGATTGAGTCCACAGGCCCTTGGGAAGGCACAGGCACGTTCCTGGGTCCTGAGCCTGTGGCAGAACCAAGGAAAGGGACAGACAGCCCTGAGAGTCAAGCCCTCACAGCCCGGCCCTGCCTCTAACTTGCTGGGTGCCTGGGGCTCCTCACTGCCCATCTCTGGGCCTCCCTTTCCTCCTGTGTTTGAGAAGGGGGCTGGTCTGGCTTCACTGTTTTCCAGCTCTCTGTCTGTCTGTGGGCAAGCTGTTTAGCCCCCCCATGCCTCAGTTTCCACAGGGAGGGCCCAGTCCCCACGGTTGAGGTGAGAATTAAATGCACAGTGATGGGTGCTCAGTAACTGTGAGGAATGGCTGTAATTACTTTTATTTTACCATTCTATCGCTACAGTTATTGCTATTATTAGCATTAATGTCGATCCTTTCTGAGGCCCCTTTTGGCTTTCAGATTGGCCTGGTGGTTGCCTGGCCTCCACCCCTCAGACAGTGTCGAGGGGCTGTGTTCACCAACCTACCGGATGCTCTGCCTGGGGCCAGGGTGGGGAACAGGGTTGACTTCCCTCCCTTCCTGCTCCAGCTCTGCCTCTCTCCTTGCCTGACACCCTTCGGAGGGAACCCAAGCTTTACTCCCCCGAAAAATATCTTCTTCCAGGAGGAGAAGTCAGCACCAGAAATCCTCCCTGAGGCCTAAATGGCTACGTGGGAAGATTTTCTGTGAGAGCCTGGAGGGAGCAGGAAGGGGCAGGAAGGGACGAAGGAGGAAGTGGAGCCCCAAGCATTTGCTTCCCCCAAGAAGACGGCTGGGCTCTCCATGGGGTCCCAGGGGCAGGGTTTCCCCACATTCTTCATGCTTCCCTGACCACCCTGGCTGCTGGCCCCTCTGCGCTTCCCTCTTCTTTCCTGAGGGTGTACCCCTCCTCCTCTCCCAGGTCCAGCCCCAGCCCTGCCGGAGAGCAGCAACTTGGGCTGCTCTCTCTTTGCCCTGCTTGATTAAAATGCAAAAGGCGCCCCTGTCCAAAAAAATGCGGCTAGGCTCTAATCACTCCCAGCCGTCTGGGCTGAGTGGCCGCCCACGGCTGCTGGCTGCCAGCATCCAACACTGGAAGGACAAATCCGGGATGAGGGAGCTGAGGCCAGAGAGGATCACAAGCCAGGCTTCAGACTCCTGGTACAGTGCTCAGGCTGGGCAGTGGGGCGGAGCCCAGGCTTCCGTCTCTTCATCTGCACCGTGGGGATGATGGAAGATTTCACACTTAGGCTGGTGCTGGGCCCCTTGTAAGCACTCGATAAATCCCTCATAAGACTTTAGCCCTCAGATTTCTACTGTCCCTTCATCTCGGCTTTCCTGCCCCGCTCCCGACACCTCTAGGAAACTGCCCTCTACCAGTCACTTGCCGTCGTCAAGGGAAGAGGCCCCTGGCTGCCCCCTTCAGAGCTCTACCCTGGCACCAAGCAGTCACCAGGAGCTCAAAACGCCTTCATCAGTTCCAGGTGAGCCCCTCCAGGAGCTGGGCACAGCGCTACACGCTGCTTTCCCTTTTCTTATTCTAGTAAAGACAGTGCTTGATTCAGTGAAAGAAGATCTAGAGGGAGATAAAGCAAATAATTAAAATCGTGTCTGGATCCCCTTCACGCCCCTCCCCAGCTCTGTACGCACAGAAAGCTCCTGGGGGACGCGCCCTTCACACGTGGCCCTGCAGCTCCCTTTGTCCTCGGCACAATGGCGTCTGGCCCGGGCGTCAGCTCTGGAGCCCTGCGTCAGGCTTTTTCATCACTTCGTAGTTTGCCACCGAGTGGCTGGGCCACCCTGTCCGTGGAGCCGGGGCCCCTGATGGAGCTCTGGGTTGTGGTTCCCTCCCATTCTACCCAGGCCACAGGGAAGGCCCTCGCCCGTGACTCTTTGTCTACATGGGCACTGTTTCTCTAAGGCAGATCCCTGGACATAGGGCTGATGGACAGCACCTGCTCTTTCCATGTGGGGGTACCGTCAAATCCCACCTCCCCGCAGGCTGGTCCAGACCTGCATACCTGCTGTCCCAGCCTGTGTGTGAAGGTGCCTGCCACCCCCAATCTTCTGTCCTGGAAGCCCCCTTACCTCTCTTGTCTTCCTGTTCCACTCAAGGTGGCTAGAGGTTGAGCATCGTCTCATGGCTGTGCATTGGTGCTTGCTTGTCTCTCAGGCACAGAACACTGGTTAAGAGCAGTCTCTGTTTCAGGGGACCCTGGCATTGGCACTAGCAGGAATCAGGGATCAGCGTGGAGGGGGTTGAAATCCTCACAGGCAGTGCAGGGAGGGCTTTGAGTCGGGGTTCTGGAGCCAGGTGGCCTGGGTTTGAATCCTGGCTGTGCCCTTGCTGGCTGTGTGATTTTGGGCAAGTTACTCAACATCTCTGAGGCTCAGCTGGGTCATCAGAAAAGCCATTCTAGTAGGAACATCTAGCTCAGACTGCCGTTATGAAGTTTGAAAGAGTCAGGACACACTCAGCGCTTCAAACAGAGCTGGGCACGTTCCCTGTGGGTGTCATCATTTGAGCACCCACAGCAAGCAGACCGGGAAGGCTGTTGGGGCAGAGACAGTAACAGGCGTTGTTTGGAGTGCTGAGTGCTTTGCATGAACTGGCTTATTTAATCCCTACAACTAGGGGAGCCTGGAGCTCCGAGAGGTGAAGGGACGGGCCGGCCTGGACCTCAGGGCTGTTTTTCAGGTCCCAGTGCCGAAGGGGACTGGTGTGAGGGGACTGGTGTTTGGGTGGCCTGGCCATGCCGGGGAATGGCATTTCCAGGGCTGGAGCCCAGTCCAGAGCATGAGTGTTGATGAGGAGCAGATGTACATAGAGGCGGGGCCCCCACCCATCTCTCCACCGCAGCCTGGGGTTTGGGGGTGGTGATAGCTTCCAGATGGGCTCGGCTCTGACCTATACCTTAAGTGACTTTATCTGGGTCCCCGCAGGGCAGGGCTGCAGGTCTCTTCCCTGGCTCTCAACCCCTCTGATGGATACCTGACAAGGTGCCTGGGTTGCCTGGGTTTGGGTCTGGAGACCTCAGGGCCTCAGTTTCTCGGATGGAGAAACAGGCATTCTCTATCTGGCGTGGTAGAGCTGCTGTGTGCTGGGAAGCCTGAGGAGGAACATGGGAGAGGAGGGTGCACACTGGACAGAATCGCTGAGACCAGGCACCCCTGCAGAAGTGGAGCTTTTTTTCCCTTCAGATTTTAGACAGGGAAGGAGAAAGAGAGAAAGAGAAACATCAGTGTGTGGTTGCCTCTCTGGGGGACCAGCCCACAACCCAGGCATGTGTCCTGACTGGGAATCAAACCAGCGACCCTTTGGTTCTTAGGCCGGCACTCAATCCTCTGAGCCAGCCAGAGTAGAAGTGGAGCTTTTATGTTTGGTTTTAGTTTTCTCTTTGTATTTATTTTCTGAATGTATAATACACACCAGAGCACAACATCTCAAAGGCACAGAAGGGCACATAGTGAAAGCGAGTCTCCCAGGCAACCCTGTCACCAGTTTCTTTTGATTCTTCCCAGATATAGTCAATATATATTTTATCTTCACCTGAGGACATGCTTACTGAGTTTGGAAAGGAGGGAAGGGAAGGAGAGAGAAAGGGGGAGAAACATTGATGTGAGGGGAAAACATGGATTGGTTGTCTTTCACACACGCCCCAACCAGGACGGGCCCCGCAACCTAGGCAAATGCAGTGACCAGGGATCGAACCCGTGACCTTTCGTTTTCTGAGACGTGGCTCCAACCAGCTGAGCCACCTGGCCAGGGCTTCCCAGAGGTATTTTATGGACATGCAAGGAAGTCCGCACAGGAGTCTTCAACCCAGTGGGGGCCAGCTTCGCCCACTCTTTAGCTCTGTTCTTTCGTTATTTAACAACATATTTTAGAGACCTTCCTACATCACCCCGGGAAAAGCGCCTCATCCTTTCTGACACCTGAATAGGACGACATTCAGAACCTCACACAACCGTGGGGCCGAGCGAGGACACTCACGGATCAGAACGGATCCCCGCGGTGCACACCCCCCAGCTGCGTGGTGCCGGGGCTGTGCCGCCCGGCATCTGCGTCTGCGCGGTGTTTCCTTTGCACGGCTGTGCCGGCGCCACTTCGCCAGGCTCCCAGTGAGGGCTGGGGCGCTGTTTCCAGTGCTTCACTCTTTTAACCCAGGTTGTGTGCATACCCATTTTATACACTTGTGGGAGGACGTGAGTAGGGTTATTTTTTAGAGATGTAATTGTATTTCTACATCAATGTCAAGAATTAGTTCAACCCATACCTCATACCACATGCAAAAATTAACTTAAAATGGACCATAGGTCTAAATGTCAAACCCAAACCTGTAGAAGAATATCCAAACAAAAACATAGGAAAAAAATCTTTGCCTGACCCATGGCCACAAAGTTTTTTTAGACAAGATACAAAAAGCATGAACCATAAAATAAAAAAAAAAAGATGAATTTGACTTAATCAAAAATAAATAAAAAATTTCTAATGACGCCATTAAGAAAATGAAAACCACAGACTGGAAGAAAATATTGCAAAATAATATCTGATTTGCAAAAAATTGCAAAAGTAGTATCTGATTTTAAAAACTTGTATCCAGAATATATTTAAAAAGCTTTCACAATTCAATGATAAGGAAACAAATAATCCAATGAAAATGAGCAAAACCTTTAAAGACACTTCACTAAAATGTAGATATCGATGGCAAATAAGCACAGGACAAGGTGCTCAGGATTACCTGCCGATGCAAATGAAAGGCACCGCCAGATGCCGCTGCTCACTCATTAGAATGGCCGGAATTAAAAATAACCCATAATACCAGGGGCTGGTGAGGGGACATAGCAACTGGAACTGCAAAAGACAATTTGACAATTTTTATAAAATTAAACATGTGATTACCCTGTGACCCAGCAATCCTACTCCTAGGCGTTTACCCAAGAGAAATAAAGATTGTGTGTGTGTGGGGGGAAACTGTACACAGATGTTTACAGCAACTTTTCTCCCAACCATCAAAAACAGTGGTTCTCCAACAGGTGAGTGGATAGACAATGGACTACTACTCAGCAATAAAAAGGAGAGAACTATTGATTTACACGCTCAAAGAACGATAGAGGAATCTCAAAGGCATGATGTGGAGTAAAAGAGACCAGACTCAAAAGGCCACCTCCTGTGCAATCCCACTTACGTGACCTTCTGGAAGAGGCCAAGCCGCCTGGAAGAGAGCAGCCTGATTGGTGTTTGTCAGAGGTGGGTGGGGGTGGGGGGACCAGACCAGCTGCGCAGGGGCCTGGAGACTTCCTGGGTGACGGAAATGTTCTAGGTCATGATCGTGGTTATACAGCCGTCTGTGTTTGTCAAAACGCAATGAACTTTACATCTCAAAGGGATGAGTTTTATTTGCTGTAGTAAATTATATTTCAATAAAGCTGATACTTAAGAAAACCATACCTAGGCTGACAAATTTGATGCCTGTGTCCAGGAGCCCACAGAGAGAGCGCTGTGCCACTGTGCGCGCTCACGCCCACAGCGTGGGAGCGGGGGCAGGGCTTGGAAGGAAGAGGAGGTGGTGGGGAGTGGGGCTTGATGACCAGACTGGAGGCCATTGCTGGGGCCTGGGGCTGGTGGCTGGACGCTGCTCCACTGCAGCCTGTGGATGCACGGGCAGTGGCTGCTGCTTGACAGGTGATGCCAGCTCTCACTCCTGCCCAGAGCCACTTTGGAGTCATTCATTCATTCATTCATTCATCCATTCGGCTGTGTGCCACCCTTGTACCAGATTGGGACTGGGCACTGGGACCCAGAGAGGAGTCACACCTGGGCCTCACCCTCATGGGACTCCCAGTCTGGGGGCAAGACAGACACACAGAGTCAGGGATGACACCGGCTTATCTGTGCAGAGCTCACGTGAGAGGCACCTGGCCTAGCTGGGGGGCGGGGAGGGGTTGGTCAGGAAAGGCTTCCAGGAGGAAGCTGAGTCAGAGCCGAAACCTATAAGATGATTGATGTAACCACAGCTCCTATAGACATTTAGGGTGTTTTCAGTATTTTTGTGGTCACGTGCAGGCTACAGAGAACAGCCATGTGCAACGTACACCTGTCATTTTGCACGTGGGCGAGGCTAATTAGAGGACTGATCCCTAGAATGGAATTCCGGGTCAGGGGACACGAGCATTGTAATTTTGATAGATCTTGTCAATTTGCCCTCCACAGAGGTTGGGCCATGTCCCTCCCCTAGGGACGTCAGAGAAAGCACCAGCTCACCTACAGCCTGTCCCAGACCCAGTGGTTTCAAATTTTGGCTCCCTGCCAATCAGGTAGGTAAAAAGGTGGTATTTCTGTGTAACTTTATTGTTATTTAATTTGAGTGAGGTGAACCATCTTTTCTGGTGTGTGTGAGAGTCATGTGGAGTCCCCGTCCCGGATGCTGAGTGGAAGGCCGCAGTGGGGCTCTGGATGCCTTCCCCCACGTGATTGGTGCTCATCTGCCAGGGCTGGGTGGGATTTGCCCTGTGGCCCCCCGTGTCTGGAGTGGCCCCCTGGGGCAGGGCGCGGTTTTGAGTTCTCACCTCACTTCCTACTTTCTGAGTCTCAGATTCTTCATCTGTAAATAGTAGGAATAATAATAAAATCCACTGCAGAGGGCTCTAGGGAGGATCTAAGTTTTTAAAGTCAAGTGCCTGGCACAGCTCCTGGTCAGACTTAGTGCTTAAGAAATGTTTGTCAAGTGGATAAATAAAATATATGTGATACGAAAAACTTGTATTGAGCACTCACTGTGTATCTAAACCCGTCCCCATGATTCACTCACTTCTTTAAACCTCACAGTGACACCATGAGGGGTCCTCTTACTGTCCCCTTTCACAGATGAGGGAACTGAGGCACAGAGAGAAGTACCTAAGGGCTCAGAGCTGGCCAGTGTGGAGGTGGGGCCTGTAGCCTTGCCCACTGGCTCTGACCTGCCTCACTGCCCTGCCTCTCCGCCCTAAGAGCGGTGCCACTACTAACCCCTGTTCCAGTCGTCCATTGCTGTGAAACAATCCCCGCCCCCCACACCCTTAGAGGCATGAAGCAATAACCATTTTATTACGCTCCCGGGTTCTGAGGCTCAGGAGTTCCGACAGGACAGAGTGGAGCCATCTTCCCTCTGCTGGAGCCTCGGCTACAAAGACTACACCTGCGGGCCGGAGCAGCAGGGACTGGAGGTCCACCTTCTTCAGTCGCAGGTCTGGCTGCGTGACCTATTTCCCTTGTAGCTGGCAGGTTTCATGAAAGACTATAGAGGTGAGTCTGGAAGCCATGGAGGGGGGTGGGGGTGGAGGACCAGCATTCCCCAGGGCTGAGTCCCTGCGTTCCAGGGTCTGACAGCCCAGGAGGCTGCGAAATGCTGGGGCTGGCACCCCCATGAGTAGCTCCGTCTCCAGGCCTTTGCACATGCTGTGTCCTGTAGCTGGGAACCAACCCCTACCCCCAACTCATTAATGCCTTCTCATCCCTCAGTTCTCAGCCTGGCCATCCGTCCCAGAGGAGGAGCTCCCTGGGCACCCGGAAGCTGCAGATGGGTTTGCTGCTGCTCCTCCTAGATCCTGCCCCCTGTGGAAGGCCTTGTCACACCGTTGTCATCGACTTGTCCACAGACTGAAAGCTCCAGCGACGAGGCCTGGGTCGTCACCCTCAGCACGCAGCACGGCGCCAGGCACGCAGCAGGCACTTTTGTACATGCATCGAGTGGGTGGATAATTGAGATTGGTGAACGCTGAATGACTTTAACGTGAGCCTCAGTTTCCTCTTCTGTAAGTTAGCTGGCAGGGTTTCTGTGAGGGCGGCAGGAGATGAGGATTTGGAAGTGCCCACGCATTTAAACAAGCCAGCCAAATGGGAGTTATTATGGTCTTTACCGGGGAGAGGAAAGCAGAGGAAATGAAACACTGACCCCTAAGCACTTTGCACTGTCTGGCACGTAGTAGGTGCTCATAAGACATTGTTATCATTAATCATTATTATTATGACTACCATTATTTTCGTTATTATAAGAATGCACATTTCCTGAGTCAGAAGGACCACTTAGGATAGTCTGAAATTTTCCTGTGCGCGAAAACAGAGAAACAGCGCTGTTCCGGCCCCCGGGATGTCGTAGCAGGAGGCCAGAACAGTCAGGATTACTGGCTGTGGGATGTTGGGCTCGGGTCCTCCTCTGAATGCAACTCTTGTCGTTCAGCCTGAGGCAGGAGGCAGCCTCCCCTCTTTTTCCCAACTCTTGTTAGAAGAGAAAACCGACACACCCTCTCTATTCCAGAAAATTGCCCTCGCAAACGTGGCTATTGCCTCTTTTCTGGTTGGATGGCGCCCTCTAGTGACAGAAGGTGGAAATGAGAGGCGGGGTGCGTAGGGCAGGGATGGGGACCAAGTGAACGCGAGGGTGTCGCCGGGGGAGTGGGCTGCAGAGAGGGCCCTGGTGTGGCCCCGCCGGAGTGGGGGCCGGAGGAACCCCTCAGCTTGGACCAAGCTTTTGTTCTCTCCCACTGGAATAGCACTGGAGGAGCAGGCAGCTGGCACTTCCTTCTGGGCTCCGCCCACTGCCCTCTCGCTGTTTGCTCGGCAAGTTTCTGAAGTTACCTCTGAGCCTCACCTATAAGAGGCACGTGGGGAACTCACCTATAAGAGTTCCTTGGGAAGCTGTCCTTCCCAATAAAACGCGTCAATCTTCAGGAGAATGTGAGAGAGGGTGGGGTTGGAAAGGATTAGGAGTTGGAGGAGAGGGAATATCTGAGGTCCAAAGATTATAGGAGGGGATTAGGCCGGGAACAAACTGTCTCCCAATTTGAAACATAAAAAAAAACCTTGACCACAGATCCCAGCTAGGGACAGACAACCAATTTCCCTGAGGGATTGTCTGGGGATTGCCAGGGGATTGCAGGAAGGGAAGCTTCCACTCCTATCTAGATCTCTTAGAATGGTGGGTTTTAGAAACTTCCGCATTTGAAATTTATCAGAAAAAATCTGTGTTTAGGCCCCAGTCCTCTGGGGCTGGAGGTCACCCAAGAGCCACCCTGTCTGCTGAGCTTGTCCTGCAATATTCGTTCCAGAATACCTTGCTCTCACTGTCTGCCCCTGAACTTGTTCATGTTTAGTAAGTCTGGGGTGGCATCCTGAAGTCTGAATTTTTAAAAAGCACCCCAGAGGATGCTGTCGGGCCACCCAGATTTGGGCAATGGATTAAATGCAGTCATACCTTCTCTTCATCTACCAAGTGGGGAAACTGAGGCCCAGAAAGGGGAAATGATTTAGCCTTGACCCCACAGACTGCTGATGACAGGGTGGGACTCGAACCTGTGTCTCCCAAAGCGGAGGCCACCTTCACCAGCACTGCAGGGTGTTTAGATGACTCTGAGATTATCTCACCACTTAAGTGTCCCTTGGCCCCTCAGACATGTCATACAGAGGACAGATGTGTTCCTGGGGCCACCTCTGACCATGGGGATAAAAGGCACTGGGGGTGGGAGGAGCACAGTGTGGCTCCCTACCATCTCTGGCTGAGTCCCCTTCTTGAGCGGGGGGTGTGGAGGGTTTGAGAGCCAAAGCCCCGCTCCAGGCCCTGAGCATTCCAGTGCAAACAACCCATGTGGTTTAGACTCGGCCACTCCAGACTCATCAGCAGGATGCCCAAGAAACATTTGCAAGTTTCTTTTTCCTTTTCCCTTTATTAAAAAAAATGTTGGGATCTTGAAACAACAACAGAGCATTTCAGAGGCGCAGACTTTTGCACAACAGAAGCTGGTGGTTTGGCCAGGTGAGAAGGGTGGGCCCTAGCTGTCTTCAAGGAGGCCAGAGGGGAAGTGAGAGTGAGGGTGAGCCTTGGGGGTCAGGGGTTCCCCATGTACCAAGTGGAGGGAGGCCTGAGGCTGGGCACTCTCTTGGGGTGGGGGAGTGATATTTTATCACCCTTAGCCTGCTGCTACCCTTCTCTCCCAGGCCCCCTAGGGCCTCCCAGTTCTCAGATTCTTCTTCTGTTAGCTGCCGAACCCTCTGAGTTCAGACCAACCAGTGATGCCGGTGCAAATCGAGAGCGCCCTTCCTGGGGATTTGAGGAAAAAAGGTGGAAGGGGTACTGTGGCAGTGGAGACAGGCAGTGAGAACAAACCTACTTCTAAGCTGGGTCTAGCCTGAGACTCCTCCCACTGTTCTTCCTGGCGGCACTAGGGGTTTCACAGCGAAACACAAATGCCCCTGGTGGTGTGGGTGGTGGGGAATCTTCTCCTGCTCCTGACCCAACAACTTCCGTATTGCCACCACCCCCATCCCTCGCCAAGGCCCTGAACAAAGTCTCTTCTCAGCTGTGGATGTGCTGAGCAGGGCAACCAACAGGTGGAAGGCACAGCACCTGGCTTCCCCGTGTGATCTTAGGTATGTCCCTTCCTTCTCAGGCATCAGTTTCCCCATGGATACAATGGCAGGAGGCTTCAGGGCGGGGAGCAGAGTGGCCTGGATATTCTCCAAGTTCCTTTCAGCTCTGATGGCCTCTTGTGGGCTGAGCCGGGTCCCCCAGGCATGACCGCCCACCTGATGCAGCGCTTGGATTCCTGAAGGACATGGGAGGACAGTCCCATGGGAGGAGGGAAGGCACTGAAGCAGCTGCAGGAGGGTGGACTCTGTTGCCACAGGTGGGTGCAGGGCTGGTTGTCCAGCCAGAGGCCCCATCGTGGCTCCTCCATGGCCAGCTGGGCATTGGGAGGCCCCAGGGCCTCTTCGGGAGGCTTCTGAGGGGAGCTGTGGCTGAGGGCTGTGGAAACCTCCAGGACTGGCCAGAACAGAAGGCAGGGGTAGCCCTGGGGTCAGCACTCAAGGGGCCTGCTTGTGTCGTGGCCCTGGCGCCGCCCTTGGGAACCCCTTTTCTGCAAAGGTGGGGTCAGGACAAGGTCAGGGAAAGGCCTGGAGAAAGATATTTACTTTCTTTAAAGAGCAGATAGAAAGAGTAGCTGGGGCCAGGGCACAGGCATTTGGTCTCTCAGCATGTGTGTGTGTGTGTGTGTGTGTGTGCGTGAGAGAGAGAGAGAGAGAGAGAGAGAGATGGAGAGAGAGAGAGAGAGAATGAAGAGGACAGGAAGGAAAATGGAGGAAAGGGAAAGAAAGGCAGACAGGAAAAAGTAAAGTGAGAAAGAAGAAAAGGGACAGGGGGCAGGAAGAAAGGACGAAGGAGAGGGAAATATATGTAAGAAATACAGGAAATAAAGGAGAAAAAAAGGTAGCTTGACATAGAAAAAGGAGAGGGGGGATGGGGGGAAAAGAAGGATAAAAGGAAAGAAGAAAAGCTACAGCAGCAGCTGGAGAGCGGAAGGGTGAGGAAAGCAACCGGCGGGCTCGCTGGAGGGCGGTCGCGGGGGCAGGTCAGAGGGGGCAGGTCAGGCCTGTGGTGGGCGGGGCCTCACATCCAGCTTGCGGTCCATCTTCCTGTCTTTGCGCAGGCGCCGGTCCCTCCGGCCCTTCTTCTGGCTGGGGTTTCTCTCTGCAGTGAGGGCACAGGGCGTAGTTTCTGAGGCCATTTGGGCCCTGGGAGGCCCCTCAGTCCTGAAAGATGAGGGTGTCTCCCACTCCCTCCAGACAGCAGGGTCCAGAGTAATATTTGGGTGCTGACCTGGCAAACACTCCTGTTATCTAGGATAACTTACCCCAGACTGAACACTTCTATCCATTCCTTAGGGGGCGAGGAGGGCTGCTAAACTAACTTGCTGAGGGCCTCCCTAGGCCTGGAGATTCACATGGGGCCCCCCCAGGACTTAGCGTGGCCTCCAGGGGGTGCCCATGACCCTCCCACGTACACTCCATGGTTTACAGGGATCTTGGCCGGAGACAACACATTTTACCCAGGACTCCACAGAAACCTCCCCTCCCACCTCTGGGCCCCAGGTCTGCCCCTTGAAAATAATGACAATCAAAACAACAACAACAATAACAGGAGCATTTAGCTAGTGGCGCCACGTGGCAGCGTGCTTCAAACGCCGTCTGTCTGTTAAGCTCGTGCCAGCTGTGGGAGGCAGGCCCTAGGACAGGCGTCTCGGCATCTGTACCGCACCCAGTTCCCTCTGCGGGAGGGCTGGGCTTGGGTGCAAACCCCAGACCTAACTCAGAACCTTGACCCCACTGTGCCCCGCCTGCTGTGGAGCTGGGGTGAGTCTCTGACACAAGCATCCGATGAGTCCCATCTCTCAGATGAGATGCCTGAGACCCACGAGGGCCTCACTTGCTCAGTGGCGCAGCCTGGGCTGCAGCTCCTGGTGTCATTTTCAAGTGGTTCCCAGCTCACCTGGAGGAAAAGACCAAATCCGCTTCCTGGCTGTCCCTCCTTCCCTCCTCCTAGTTCACTTGGCCTAAGGTGCTGGCCTCCTCGCTGTTCCAGCAACCCAGCCAGTCCTCACCAGCTCCACACCTGCCACTGTCTGTACCTACACCTGAAGGCTCCTCCCAGCTGTTGTTCACCATTATTATGATCAATCAACAGGTAGGAAGACAGAGAGGCATGGGTGGGAGAGCAAGGCCGGGCCCCTTGGTTTTGGTTCGCAGAGTGTCTCCATACCCAGGCCATTTTCATATACTGTTTGGTCCCCACACTTCTCTGGAGGGAGCTGTGCACCCACGTAAACATGAAGAAACTGAGGCTCAGGGAGTCGCCTCCCAAGGTCACTCAGCAAGGGATGAAACAGCTGGGAGAGGCGAGGGAAGGCGATTTGATTTCTTGAGCGTCGTCTGTGTGCCTGTGTCCCCAGGAGATGGGGCTGCTCCCTCCTCAGGCAGATTCAGGGTCCTGACCAGGCTGCCCACTTCTGGTGCTCCCTATGCCCACTCCTGAGCCCTCCGGGGGCACTGAAGCTAGGCCCCCACTCTAAGCTCTAGGCCACAGGTGGGACAGCATCTGGGGACAGGGTGAGGGGCTGCCTGATGGCCCTTGCTGGCTTTGAAGGTGAGAGGAGGGGTGAGCAGCTGTGGGTCTCCACCTCTTCCCTGCACCTGCCTGGTGCCTGCCCATCCGCCCACCACCTACCCACCTGGCCTCCCATCCACTCATCCAACAAAAGTTAACTGAGCACCTACTCTGTGCCAGGGCCTGTCCCGGGCACTTGAGAGGCAGCCGTGAACAGGGCAGACAAACAGCTGGCCCTGACAGGGGATCACGGACACGGAACAAACACGAGAACAGTGCCATCACTGCGGGGAGACACAGGTGCTGTGGCGTGGCCTCTCTGAGCCGGCACCTGGGCGATGCAAGGAGCCCACAGTAGGGTTGTTGTAAAGACTAAAGGAGTGATATTTACAAAACACTCACAGTGCCCAACACACGGTCAGTGCCTATGAATGTTTGCAGCAGCGGCTGCTGCTGTCATCATCATCATCCTCATCCTCATCCTCATCATCGTGTGGGGGAAGAGCTTTCCTCTTTCCAGCCCTCACATCAGCCACCAGCTGTCAGATGCCACGAGAGGCGTGGTCACAGTAACGAGTGCTACAGACTGCCTGTCTGGGTGCTTCTCTGGCCTGGGGCTCTCAGTTTCTCTGGTCCCAGCTGCCCACTGCGACTCCCAAAGGCCCCGTTTCTGTTATCTGCACTCCCGACCCAGACACCACAAGTCCTTCTGAACCCAGGGGTGTCTCTGGGTTCAACTCCCGGCTCCACCTCAGCCGAGATGTGTGCCCAGGGAACACGTCCTCAAGCACGACTTTAGATTCCTCTTTGCACACAGACCTGTGTTCGAATTCCAGGTCCGTGCCTCCCCAGCTGTGTGAGCCTTGGGCAAATGACTTAACCTCTCTGGGCCTCCATCTCCTCATCCGTACAGTGGAAATAGTAACAATACCTCCCTCATAGCATCATTGTACAGATTAAATGGCTTAATGAGTATAAAGAATTAGCATGGTGCCCGGCACATAGTAGGTGCGCAGTTAACGTTAGCTAATTCCGTATTATTACTACTCACCATTCCATCCTGCCTACCATACTCTGCAGCCCCTCTTTTTTACATCGGTGGTCCTTAAGAGCCCCCAGGGGATAACTTGGATGTCTGTGTGGTGATCTTAATTGTGACAAAGAAGGGGTTCCCAGAGGCATTCAGCAGACAGGGATCAGGGGTGCCATGTGGGACAGTCCCTCACAAAGAAGAACCATCCCTACCCCATCCAGCTGAGAAATCTGCTTGCTCAGAGCCGAGCTCCACCTTGCGTGGGAATGCCAAGGGTGTCTGAGCACTCGCCCCATTCGCTGACTGGTCCAGGTCTGCCAGCCCGGTGTCGGTCAAGAGGTCAGGCAGTTTTGTTGACTTTATTAAGGGCCGGTCCCCATTAGGGAAACTGCATCTCACAAACCTGCACTTGGACCCTGACCTTGGCCATCGCCCTTGCCAGACTGCAGCTCACTGTGCATTCTCTGCTCTCTGGTGTGCTGGGCCTGCACACAGCCACAATGAAGTTTCTTTTGTTTCTTTTATATTGTGGTGAGAGCACTATGACGTTTTTTAATGACCTGTGCAAGTGGGTAACATTACCCGTGAATTTTCTTTCAGAGCAGGAAAGACAGTGTTTCAAAATCCTTGTGATTAAAAGTCATGTGGTCAGTCTGAAAGTGCTGAGAACCCCTGATATAAGGGACAAGCTCGATCTTCCTAACGGTCTGGGGCTGACCCAGCAAGGAACACCCTCCTTTGAAAGGACACTGGGAAGGCAGTGCTTAAACCACATGAAGTGACAGCTAATAGACTTTCAGGCAGCCTTATGCGTGCTCTTTGTGAGACCAGTGTCCCGAGGCCACTCCCAGTAACCCCTGGGCCCTTCCCAAGGTGGCCCTGCATGCCTGGCCTGGGGCTCACCTCCTGGGCAAGGCCTCCGGATGGGACACTTCCTGGACTCGGACAGCACCTGGCAGGTTGCTGCTTCCTCCTGCCCGGTGCGGCCGGCCTCTCGTACCCGGGTCTCCAGACCCCAGGCCGAGCCGCAGGTCTTCCCGTTGTGTGTGCAGGGGCTCCAGCTCCCCCAGGGGCTCGGCTCACACTCCTCTGTGGGGTGGAGGGAAAGACAGACGGACAGACAGATGGAGTCAGCTGGGAGGGAGTGTCCTTCAGATCCAAGGGCAGGGTCTGAGGGGTTCAGTTTCCTTGCTGGCCTCTCTACAATGCAAGGGACTCAGGCTGTACCAGGGGCAGAGGGGAGACATTTAAATCGCTACTTATGAGAGCCTGGGATGAGGGCTATTCGAAAGCATGCACAGGCTGTTGTCGGCTGGTGTTAAAGGGGAAGGCTTCCCGGAGGAGGTGACACAGAAGCTAAGGGAAGACAGAGTAGTTTGCTGCTGCGTGGAGACAGAAGGGAGCACACCCCAGGCAGGCAGGCACAGCCCTGGGGCCTGGAAACCCGTGTTTGAGGGACAGAGTGGGGGCGGAGTGAGGGTCTGGGAAGGTGGGGACAGGAGAAGAGACCAGAAGGTTGGCTGAATGGCCCTCAGGGCCAGGACATGGGCTTTGAACTTGACCATGTGTCACTGATCAGCTGTAGAAGGCAGAATCTACGCAGTGCTGTTGTGAGGAAAAATGAGGTATGGACGTTAAAGTTCTTAGTAGGGAGTAATTTAAAAAAATATGTAAGTATGTATATTCTTTCACATTTGATGCTTTTACAGGTCCCTGAGAGACAGCAGAGGATGGGGGAGCCATTAACATCCCCATTTGGCAGATTATGACATCAAGGCTTAGAGCAGGGGAGGGGCTGGGGACGGGCTGGTTTAGGGAACAGAGAAGGGGCTTACGCAACACAACACAGCAGGTTTAAGATCCCATAGGGTCCAGAACTGGGTCTCCAGGCCTTAGCACAATATCCTTCTGCTAGATGTTTTCATTTGACAAGCAGAGACTGAGCCCTACTGCGTGCCAGGTGCTGTGCTGGGTGCTCAGGTGCGGCCGGAACAAGGCACAGCTGGGTCTGCTTCCCGAGTTCACTGTCCGGAGAGGTCAGGCTGGAGTGCAGGATGCTCATGCAGTAATGGGAGAAGCACAGGCAGCTGTGGGAGCCCAGAGGCAGTGCAGGTCCCAGCCTGGGGGACTGGGAAGGCTTCCTGGAGGAGGAGACTCCTGACCTAAGTCTTGAAGTGGGGGTGGGGAGGTTAGCCAGGTTCGGGGAGGGGCAGGAAAAAGAAGTGCCCCAGGCGGAAGGAATAACCCCTTCAAAGTCTCCTGGAGGACTTGGTCTTGACACTGGCCTAGAATGGGAGGAGCTAGAGTATAAGCTCAAATGAAGAGAAAAAATAATGGGATAGAGAGGCTGGCAGATGGGGGCCAGATTGCGCAGGGCCTGGGAAGGCTCTCCCTGAGGACAGTGGGAGCCACTGACGGGCCTTGAGCCAAAGAGAAACTGGATCATATTGTCGTTTTGAAGTAATCCCTCCGGCTGCTCGGATGAGAGCCAGCATGGGCTGGAGGCACTGAGACCTGAGGCAGGTAGACAGGCGGGAGGCTGCGGCCAGGGTCCCAGCGATGGGCAGAATGTGGGGAGAAAGAGATGTGAAGGGGCAGAATAGGGAGAGGGGGTGGGTAGGGACAGGGTGGGTTTGGGAGCTATATTCTGGTTCACCCCCCCAACACACACACACACACTGTTCTTGAGCCACCTGACACCCATATTTATTCTGTGTGTCTCTTTTGTGTCCTCAGCAAAATGTTACAGTCACAAGGGCAGAGGCTTTGTCTGTTTCATTCACTAATATGTCCCCAGCCCCTCAGAAAGTGCCTGGCACATAGCAGATGCTCTAGCAAATATTTCTTGGCAAACGAATGAGCAGGTTGGATTGGATGTAGGATGAAAGAGGAGAGTCATGAAGGATGCTCCTAAGTCCAGCATGGCCAGCACGGGCCATGGAGCTGGTGGCTATGGAGGGAAGAAGCACTGGGCTGGGGATGGGGAGGGAGGGAAGGAGACTGCAGGTGAGGGTGTGGGCTGATGCTCGAGGGGAGGCACGCGGAGGGGGATAGTGAGTTAGGAGCCACCAGCTGTTGGGATGGCTGTGAACGTGAGCCCAGAGGGAGCGCGCGGGCAGAGACACGAGATTCAGGTGAGGACGTGGGTGAGAACAGCTTTCTGTAAGGACCGGGCGCAGAGGAGCTCCGACAGGAGCCTGAAAAGGAGTAGTGGGGGAAGCGAGCAGGGGTAATGAGTACAGCTGATGTGACTCGTAACAATGACATGTACCGAGCACTTCCTGCACACCAGTCCCTGTACTAAGAACTTCAGGTTTTATTAATTAATTTAATCCTCATGACAACCCTCCCCCATGAAGTAGGTTCCATGTTCCCTGGTAATTTTTTTTTTAATGTTTGGAGAAACTGAGGGACAGGGAGCCTAAGTAACTTGCTTGAGGTCACTAATGTTAGAGCTAGGGTTTAAACGCAGGTCTGTCTTGTTGCAAAATCAGTGCTCTTCTGTACTCAGCTGCCTCCCTTGGTGGTCACAGTGATGCCCACGTCTGTAGTGACGGTAACCGTAACGATGGTTTTAGCATACGGAAGGATTCCTAGGTATACCTGGCGTGGTGGTGTTGGGCCTGCCGTCCTCGTGAATTCTACCATGATTTCTTCCAGGTCTCCCAACACCCTCACCAGCTCCTGCCCTAGGGAGGGAGGGGAAAGGACAAGGGACGCCACTCACCCTGGCACTCCCATGTACTCTGCCGGGCCGCAGTGCCCAGTGGGCAGGTGGGCAGACACTTTCCCTTGTACAGGTAAAACCGCCTCTTGCACTGGATGCAGAAGTCCTGGCTGAAGCAGCTCTCACACGTGGCCCCACATCCTGTAACAGACCCAGGACCACCCCTGGTGAGGACAGGGCTGCCCGGGAATAGGGCGTTCTGGGACTGCCCGAGGTGGGAGGGCCTCTGAGCAGCCCCAGGCCCTGTAGCACTGGGGTCAGGATTCAGTGTCTCCTTTGAAGCCCACACTTGCCCAAGGTCAAACTGGGTTGCCTTCAAGGAGAACTCCCCCCTATCTCATTTAAACTGAGGCCCAGCAGGGACAGGGAACCTGTTCAGGTAGCATAGTTATTTGTATTTAAAGCTGAGGCTCAGAAAGGGCAAGTGACTTGCCGAAAGTCACACAGCAAATCTGCGCTAGGAGGGAGGAATCCCTGCTTCATTTCCATCAGAGCTCAGAGATGGTCATGATTTGTTGCAAGTCCCAGCAAAAATCAGAGTTGGAGTTGGGGCTCCTTTTCTCATTTGAGCTCGGCTCAGAAGGGTGATAGTCCCAAGTCCACACAGCAAACTAGGGGAGAGGTGAAGTTTCCCTGCTTACGCCAGAGAAGGCATTGACTGTCCTCGGCCTTTAGAGCCAGCCAGAAACCCAGCAAGATCTGCGTCTGGATTCAGGCATTCACCCACTTCCCCTGTGGCTGTGTCAGGGTAAGAGTTGGGACATGGGCCAGAGGTGCCCAGGAGCCCAGCACTAGCACAGGACAAGGGAAGAGCCACGTACTTTTGCACCTGTTGACTTCCTGGCCACGGACGCCGAAATAGCCGGGGGGACAGTCATGCACACACTTGCCGTACTGGCGGATACCTTCTCGGCGGATGAACAGGAAGAGCCTCTGCTGGCAGGTGGAGCAGCCATTCTCCTCTGAGCAGATGACGCAGCCTGTGCAGTTGCCCCCCAGACCAGTGCCCACTGCCAGCCAGACCAGGGTGGAGGGTGGGGGAAAGGGAGAGAGAGATGGTCAACCCATATGTGTGAGCAAGTCAGATTGTTACACTGGGATATTAACTGATCACATAGCCCCTAGACAAATGACTACATTTCCCAGCTTCCCTTGCAACTAGGAAAGGTCATGTGACCCAAAGCAGCCCTTCCGACTCTGGGAACCCCACATATCTGCCAATGCTGTTGCTTACATTTGGGATCCCTGACTGACCCAGCTGACTCATGTGGGCGTAACTGATGCCTCGGGAAGAGAAATTGCCACAGGCAGTGGAGTAAAAGTTTGTGTGTTTCCAAAGCTGTAGACCTGGCAGGACCTGCAGCCAGAGAGAAAGTGTGATGTTGTAAGAGGGATTTCCAGGGCCACTGAGAGGACATCGACCGAGAAGTGAACAGAGCCCAGGCTTCCCACCCCATTGGCCAAGATCTTAAGTTCTGATGACACTAAGGGCTGGCAAGGATGAAAGGAAACTTCCATCCTGACAGGAGTGTAAACTTTGGAGAAAAATCTAGCAGAATCTAGTAATAAATTTGAGGATGTGCTTCTGTTACAAAACCTAGAGAAGTGGTTCTCAAACTCTAGCAGGCACCAGCACCTCCAGGAGGGCTTGTTACAATGCAGATCACTGGGCCCTGCCCTGGAGGGTCCAATTCTGTAAGTCTGAGGTGGGGCCTGAGAACCTGCATTTCTACGGATACCCAGGTGATGCTAATGCTGCTGGTCCAGGAACACACTCTCAAAACCAGTGACTCATGTGTGTGCACAAAGAGACGTGTACAACGATGCTTATTGCAATGTTAACAATTGGAAAAATCCAATAACCATCTATCAAAACAGGTAAACACACTGTGGTACAGTCATATACCACAGCTGCGAACCACACACATGGCCCAGCCACGGCAAGTGGTGGAGGGAGAGTTACTGTTGTCCTCATGGCTACATCTCAGAGAGGTGCTGAGAGCAGAAAAGCAAGTTGTACAATGAATCGAACAGCAAGAAGCCACTTGTATGAAGTTCAAAAATCTGCAAGAGTATTTTGTAACATTATATATACATTTGTATTAAGAGTAAAAGACATAAGGGACTGATAAACACTAAATTCAGGATTGAACATCTCTGAGGTGAGAAGTGGGGAAAGAAGTTGGGGAAGAAAACCAGGGACTTCACTCATATATGTAATATTTAATATCTTAAAAGCTAAACCAAATATGACAATGGCAAGATTTGGTACAAGTGGCTGCCCAGTACACAAATCTTCATCATATTATTTTTTATTCTTGACTGTAGGTTGGAAATGTTTCATCATAAAGTATATATTTTTTTAAAAAGAGTTTAGACTCCATTGTGTCCTGGGGGTGGGGGTGGGGGTGGGGTGAAGAACTACGTTCTTTCTGCTCTTCCTCCTCCCAGCTCTCAAGCTCTGGCCCATCCTGAAGCTGAGATCTCCAGCAGGGGAAGACTACAGAAATCCTGAGAGCAGTGGAGACCCTCACCCCTGAGCACTATCAGCACAGCCCTGAGCTGGCCGTCCCCAAGTCCATTCACCCTCCCCTCCTCAGCAAAGGAACCCTGATTTTTAGTAGAATTGATGTCTGGCAAGAATAAAGACTACATTTCCCAGGCTTCTTTGCAGCTGGGTGTGGTCATGCATCTAAGCTGTGGCCAATGGACTTTAAGTGGGAGTGTCCTGTGCCACACCAAGGAAATGCCCTTCAAAGGAAGGGCAGGGCTATTCTCTTCCCCTTCTTCCTTCTACCTGCAAGGCTGAGGACTAGGTAGCTGGGACCACGGCAGGTGACAGAGGGACCTGACAGAGAGACGTGATGGCACAGCCATACCAACCCAGGACTGTCTATCTCAGATGCTTTTATAGGGGAGGGAGGAAGGTGTTGTTTCTCCTGTTTAGGCCACTGGGCCTTTCTGACATACTGAGGACTACATGACAATGACTGATGATGTCGTCTTCATTCTCGAAGGTGGGCACAGAGTGATGGCAGCGGAGACCAGAGCGCCTCTCCTCAGTGCCTCAGCATGGTGTAAGCCCCCCTGACCTGAGATACCACCCCACCAACAAAGGGCAAAGGGACCCTCGATTGGCTTGAAGTGATCTCTGTCATTTGGCAGGAAAGGAGTTCAGATTAGAAATTAGGTTCAGTTACAGAAAAACAAATGGTCTTTCCTGCAAACTGAGTTTGCGGACTGAGATTCGTCTCTGACAGGGGTGTTGTCGCCCACTTTGCAGCCGAGAAAACAGAGGCATAGAGAGGTGAAACGGTGTGCCCGGGTTCCGCAGAATCGGCTGGGGCAGGGACTAGGCCAGCAGGCCCCGCACTGCCCCTTGGAGCACTCGCTTCGGGCCCGCAGTGTGCGGGCAGAGCCTGGGGCCCCGGGGCGAACCACACAGAGCCCTGCCTTTACCGGACCTCATGGGAGAACTGAAGCCTGCAGAAGTGGCTGACAGCGACGCCGCTGGGGACAAAGCGAAACTCTAAACAAGCACTGTCGCTCAGAAAAGCTTGGGAATCACTCGGCGGAACCCCTGCAGTTTCAGTGAGGACCCCGAGGCCAGAGGGGTGGGACCTTCCCCAAAGTCAGGCAGCCAAGAGCAAGGAAGCCCCAACTGGAGCTACAGCATTGACATTTGAAGTGCTATTTCCACATTCTGCAGACAAACGTACCCGACAAGGACCCTTCGCTTGACCTCAGACAGTGTCAGAGTGTGTGTGTACGTGCGTGCATATGTGTTCAAGAGCACACCACGGATCTCAGCTAGCATCTTTCAACCCCAGGTCTTTGAAGAGTCGTGGTTCTGCCTCGGTCCTGGCGGTTGGCTAGGGTGCCCTCTAGTGCCTCTATAGTGTAATGGCACCTCTGACTTCCAAGTTTTGATAGTCTCACCCTAGGATTCCTCACATCTCTATGACCAGTTAAAAACAGCAACGCTCTTTTCCTCCATCCCCAAGGTCACGAATGTGGAGAGCCGAGTACCGATTTTATAGATAATAAGTGATGACAACTAGAGTTTGTATAATGCTGCTTTAGAAATATCCAAACTTGATGGTTCTTAAATTTGACTGCGTAAGAATTCCCAGGGAGGCTTGTAAAGTGTTTGGTGTGGACCCAGGAAGGTACATTTTAGCAAGTCCAAAGTAAATGTAATAGGCATTTTTGAAGTGTCGTTCTTGTCACAATCCCTTTTCCCTGAGAACTGGCCCCGGCAGCCACCTTTGTGCTGCATGAGCCTGTGCTGGGGGCAGGAGGAGGGGTGTTGGGGCGGTGGGGGGGCGGCGGCCCAGGAGGGATACGACTGAACGCGGGACCAACCCCTGTGCAGGCTGGGCCAATAGGCTGCGTGTCTCGAGAACTCTGACTCTGGATTGGCAGACCATGCTCTGGGCCGGCCTCCTGACCTACGAACAGGAGCAGGAGGGCAGGGTGGCCTATTCTGCTGCATGTGTGTGACAGGATTTGGTGGGCACTGGCATCTGTGGCCCCTCTCTTTGCTAACAGAGGCCCCATCCCTCTGCACTCCCTGAGTCTGGGGTTACGTGGAGCCATTTCCGCCCAGATGCGCTAACCCCGGCTTGGCCGACAGAGCGTCAGGTCCCCTCGACTACAAGGTGGATTCCGACATAGGCATGTATCTCAGCAAGAGCTGGTCTTAGGATTTATTTTTTTGAGTCAATGAGTGTGTGTGTGTGTGTGTTCTTTTCCACTCTATTGGATTTGGGGGGATGCAGACCAGAGCTGGTGGGCACCAGAAGAGGGGAGGGTGTCCCGAGAATGGAGGCCACAGAGCAGCAGCAGAGCCACGAGATTGTGCACCTCGATTTACCCCTGGGGGTGGGGGTGGGGTCCATAAATTCTCTTCTTTTCTCAGGCTACTTTGAGTTAGGGTTTCTGTCACTTTCAACCAACAGACTCCTGACCCATACAGACGCAGAGAGAGAAAATGAAACAAATCAGAGGCAGAGAGAGAACAGCAGTGGGAAACTTCATGCGCCCCAAAAGACTGAGTTCCTGACCATCTTCCGCACTCAGGTTCCAGTCCCCCCGTGGCTCGGCTCACCCCATAGACCCAACAGATTGCGGTGGAGCAGCTGTGTTTCAGCGAGGACAAGGGGCCTGCAGCCCCACCACCGCGGCATCCCAAGGGGCTCTGGGTTCTCGGGAGCACACTTTGAAAGCCCCTGGTCCTTCTACACCTCCTCTGGATCCCGGCCTTCATCGCTGCCTGCTCCCAGCTCAGATGCATGTTTCTAAACGAAAGCATTGGAATTCTAAGGGCAACCTCCTGGAGTTTTCTCGGGGCACCAGAGGGGATGGCGCCAATTGTGATTTCCCTTAACAACTGTCTGCCATAATCAAGGCCACCCTTCCCCAGCCAAAATGCCAGTTGAACCAAAAAACGTGGCCCTGTGTTACTCCAGCAGCTGGCAGGGGATGGCAAGGGACTGGAAATGACATATGAGTCACTTTGCCTTTATGGCTACCCAGGGGTTGAGTTAAAACTTGCTCAGGCTGGGCAATTTACAAAGGGATAGAGGCTTAAAACAACTCTCAATGCATACATTAGCCCAGGAATGAATGATTCATTCATTCAGTGCATCCATCCATCCATCCATCCATCTATCCATCCATCCAACAAGTAGTTACTGAGCCCCTACTCTGTGTCAGATCCAGGGGGCAGCAGTGTGACCAGGGGCAAAGGACTTTAACTTTCTGAGCCTCAGTTATTCTAGCTGTTAAAAGGGGTGATAATGCTTACCTTAGAGGGCTTTGGGGATTAAAGGAGACAGTGCATGGAAAACTTTTAGCTTATAGCCTTGCACACAGCAGACCCTTGATAAATTGGAGCTATCATTATTATATTGAAGCAGATGACATGTTTTCTGCCTTCAAACATCTAAGGGCATGCGTTATGGTGCCCAGGTTCAAATCCAGGCTCCCCCACTCACTGAGTGACTTTGAACAAGTGCCCTAATCTCTGTGGGCCTCATTTTCCTCGTCTGTAAAACTGTGGCAGCAATTCCTACCCTCATGGGCCTTGTTATGAGGTGTGTGCAAATGAACCAGCAAGTGCCTGGCACACAGTAGGTGCTTCTGCATAAGTGTGAGTTCCTTTTCTGCTCCCGCCCTGCCATGACACATGGTGGGATTGTAAGCCCACATTCGGACCCTCCTCCCCTTTCACAGTTATTTCAAAGAGAAGCCAGAGACATCGGCAGACAGCAGCTACCAACTACCATCTCCAGGCAGATGGTCCGTCATCCTCGGGATGGTGAAGATCTCAGGGCAGAGACACGAGGGGGAACTTATCTCTTGTGTGAAAGGCAGGTCATCCTTTCTGCTGGGATCTGGGAATGACCTGCGCTCTTCAATTGACTGTTCCCACCCTTGGGGCGACCCACATCCCGGATGCCAGGAGCCGATGGCTCAACATTTGCAAGCAATCTCTGTATTTTTTCCATTTGGGGGTTCGGAGTAGATTTAGGGTCACCTCTGCAGTGCCATGCCTCCCACCCACCTTTACTGTGAGAGCTCTCTTTGAGGGAGGTCAAAGGCACAGGGTGACATCCAAGATTGAAAAGTATACGTTCTCCCAGTCAGGTTCATCTCCTCGGCAGCCCACAGCGAGCCTGTCGCCGAAAAAGCCTCAATGCCCAAGTGAAGGACGTCGGCCCCACACTTGAAAACAAAACAAAACAAAAAACAGCTCCCACCCAATAATTTGGATAGATTGCCAGCATTTAAAAAAAATCAAATTTCATATAAAAAGTCGGAGTTTGGGCTTCTCTGGAAAAAGTCAGAACATCTGCCAACAGCGGGCCTGCATTCCTGCAAGGCAAGAACTGGCCGGAGTTACACAGACGGGCGTGTGCGCTGCAGTTTGCTGCAGTCCCCACTGCTCCCTATTGTCCCGGACACCGAGGGCAAGGAGGGCTGCTAGGTATTATCATCCTCGAGCTGCTGTTTCTCGTACACCCACTTCAGTCCCTTGAGTTAGAAGACCACGGAGAACAGGGTTTGTCACACCAGGGCATGCGTCAGGCTCACCTGGAGAGCTTGTTAACACAGAGACAGCTGCCCCCCCCTCCTCCCCCAGGGACATACTTTAAGAGTAGAGAAGGGTTAAGGGTCAGACTGCTTGGGTTCAAATCCCAGCTCTGCCCCTTATCCTTGCCCATGTGACCTTGAACTAGTCCCTTAACCTCTTTGTGCTTCAGTTGCCCCCTCTATAAAACAAGAATCCTATTGGCTGACCCAGCAGATACGCTGTGGGGACCTGAGGGAGCCTGACACTTACGAGGGTCCCAGCAGTATTACTGCTGCCACCTGCTGTGTCCCTGTGGGTGTTCGCAAATCTGGACTTGCTTTGGCAGCCAGCACAGAACTTTTTATTTTGATGTCCGCATTTTGGGGATAGAGTTTCTTCATAATTGGGGTGTGCCCAGAGAAGTGTGTCTTGCATGAGAACAGCATGTGTCACTGTGGACCGAGGATTTAACACAGCTGTCCTGAAGGACCCCCTGGGGGATGAGAAGGATGGGGAAAGAGAGACACCACTGCCTCCTGCCCCCAGGTCATGCAACCTGGGGAGGGACAGGCCTGCTCTGTCCTTGGGGAGGACCCAGAACTGTGCAGGGGGGCCATGCGCAGGGAGTGCTGGGCAGTGCATCCTCTCATCTCAGCCTGGCAGTGGGGGGACGCTATCGCCAATGACCAGAGGAAATAAACACCATCTGGGCCCCCCCTGCCTGCTTGGCTGCCACATATGGGAGGCGGTCACTACCACTGCTCACTAGGATGGCTCAGAGGAGCCCGGCGCTTCCCTGCCTAGGGGGTAGATTGCGCCATCTGCAGCAAGGGATGGGTCCCAGAGATGACGCCTGGCCTGGAGACTCCTGGGGGACTCGGGGCTAGAAGTGCCCAGCCCACCGTACTCTTCTGAGTACTCAGGAGGGAACCGGGAGGGTCTCGCAATTAGCAGAATGTTGAAGTGATCTTGACTTCGGGGCTTGACAAACCACCATTTCCAGGCTGGGTGATCTAAGGCAAATGCCTCACCACTCAACCTCAGTCTCACCTTCTGCAAAATGGGGACAATAGTAGCAACCCCCTCCCAGGAACTTGTGAGGTTGATGTGAACTCATCCAGGCAAAGTGCTTTGCACGGCAGATGGCAGGTGAACAAGCACTATTTTATGACTTGATTCACAGGACATAAGTGGGAGGCACCCCAAGGTGCTCCCTCGAGGGCTGGGGCCCAGCTTGGCTTGCTCTCCTTCAAATAGCCATAGCCTTGCACCTACTAACTATTTCCTAAATGAATGAATAAGCGATGGCTTAATAAACGTTCTCAACAACTGTTCCAAGGGAGCCTGCAGTCCAGTCGGGAGGACCAAGATCGCACAGTGCAAAGAGTGATGTCTGCCCGGCGTTGCCCAGAGCGAAGGACCCGGCGGGCTGGGCTGGGCTCAGAGGCTGGAGTCAGCAGGGGTGGCTTTGCAGGCAGAGGTGGCGACAGAAGCGGGACTAGTTTGTGTCAGAGGAGGAAAGGTTTCCAGGAGAGGTGAACACAAGACGGTATGTGAGTGGGTTCCAGGCAGGCAGGGAGGGAGCACGGGCAAAGGTGCAGATAGCGACCCCTGCTAAGATGTCCACACACGACCCCTAAGGGGTGAATGGATAAGACCCTCGGAATGTAACAATCCTAGGCACACACCCGCGATGGAGACTCTTCATCCTGCGTCCTCCAAACCTGCATCTCCGTCTGTCTTAGTCAATGGTTACTCTACTCGGCCAAACACCTTGGAGTCCTCCTGTCTCTTCTCTTGCCCTCACGTCCTTCATGCAGTCCGTCCGGAATCGGTCAGTTCCACCTCTAGAATGTGCCCAGCATCCGACCACTTCTCTCCACGTCTGGTGCCGTGGCCCTCCCCCCGTCCAAGCCATGCCGGTCTCGTCCTTGCTGTTCCTCAGACACACGGAGGCCACTCTTACCTCGGGGCCTTTGCACCTGTTCTTCCCAATGCTTGGAACGCCCTTCCCACATTCATCCACAGCCCCCCCCCTCGGGTCTCTGCTGGAGTGTCCCCTTCCCTGTGAAGCCGCCCTGAGCACTGTACCTGAAGTAGCGCCACCCCTCACCCTGAGGAACACCTGCTTTGTTCCTCACACATTCCCACCCGACACGTGGCGTATTTATTTGTTTGAGTTTCTGGTGTCTCCTTCCCACCACTGCAGGTGAGCTCCAAGAACGGATAAACCAAGCACCCCACACAGACTATTCGCCACCTGGCTCTGCTCCTTTAAGTTTTCCTGGCAAATGTTGCACCTCGTGGCCTCATTCTTTGTGATAGCTGCTTACCATCCCATGTAGAGATGCGGCAAAATTTATTTAGGTGCTATTATCATACCCATTTCGGGGGGGGGGGAACTGAGTCCCAGGGCAGTGATGCTGCTCTCTGAGGCCCCTCGGTAAGAGGAGCAGCGGACAGTCAGACCCAGCAGTGGAACTGCAGGACCTGATGCTCAGTCTCCAGGCCACACCACGCCCTGGCTGCCGGTGCACCCCCTGCCTCCCTCGGTCCCCCATGCAGAGTACCAGGCCCGTTTATGAAGGCCTTGCCAAGTTCCCCACGGCGCCAGGGCCACTGCCCCATCAGTGTCCATTGGACCTTGAGGGAGACAGGAAACTGCCCAAACAGCGCCAGCTCAGGTTGTTCCAAAGCTATCGCTCCTTCCGGGTCTCATTCCTTCTCCCCTCACCCCCAACAGACAGAGCAGATCAGTGCCGGTGTGTTCAAGCAGGGGGTGAAATGTCTGTCTCTCTGTCTGTCAGCTCCCCCTAAAACACTGTATGAGTGATTCTCTGGACACCCCCACCTGGGACTGGGGAGTGGGAAGTGCCGGCCCCACCCCAGCCACTGCTGAAATCCACAGTGCAGCCTCTCAGGCACACAGCCTTGCTCAGGCTGGGGAGATGGAAGTGCTGGCGGGGCCAGCGTGCACACCTACATCTACCGCTTCCCAGCCAGTGGTGATCCTCAGAGTTAAGCCCACGTCAGAATCACCTGGGGCTGCTTATGAAAAGCAGAGGTGCTGGCCACCTCTCAGTATAGGCCGTTGGGTTAATGCTTATGGTGGTGTGCCCAGTGTTGAGTGATCTTCCAAACCACCCTGCGAGGTCAGCTGGGGCTTCCTAGACTGTCGTGCGCACACAGAGCGCCCAGGGATCCTGGGTTCAAACGTAGATTGTGATGCTAAAGTCTCGGTGGGGCCTGAGGTTTTGCTTTTCCACAAAGCCCCCCGAGCTTTGATGCCGAAGGTGCTGGTCCCCAGGTTTCATTTTAAAAAGCAAGGAGGTGAGGAAACTAAGGTTCAAGGGCCAATGACTGTAAGTGGCAGAGCTAGACAGGGTCACCAATCTCTCCTGAGTCACAGTGCCCTGCCCTGGCTGCCTGATGATGACGAGAAGTGGGGTTAACGTTTGGAAGGGGCAGCCGACTCCACTGACCGCTCATGGGAGGGGCTTTTTGCCAAGTGGCTCAAGTTGAGGACAGTCCCTTCCAAACTCAGCATGGGAGGGAGGGGAGAGGTTGGGTTCCTGTGTGCCTGAGCAGGTGGGTGCCTCTGGGACACTGGTGGGTGTGTGCTGACAGTTGAGACCCACATCCAAAGGATTCTAGTGCCCGAGGTTGAAGGATGGGGAAGGCCCAGCCCTGTTCTGTCCTGGCCTGGCCTGCTGCTGGGTGTGTGTGTGTTGGGGAGGGTTGGGGGGGGGTGGCAGGGCGGGGGGCGCTGTACATAGTCCAGAGAAGGTATCCTCCCCCCCACCACAATAAACCTCTGCTTCCCTGTTGTCCCTTAATGCCCCGCCTTGGACCCATGAGATGCGTTCTGCCCCCCATTAGCCGGTCATTAAGAGCAGTCACACCTGCGTTCCTGGTGGGAGCCCTGGGGGCCACTGAACAGCCCAGAACGGCCACCAGCGACCTTCGGAAAAGCATAGCTTTTTTTCTAAAGGATTGTTGCTGGGTCCCCCATCACTGGGGGCAGGAGCAGCTGGCTGAGGCTGGGGCCAGGGGAGGGCAGTCACAGCCTCCAGGAGGCTTCGCCAGGACCCGTCTCCCCGGAGCTCAGCGCTCTGTTATCCACAAACACAGAATTTTCACACAGCTGCCCTGAGTGTGAAACTGTCAGAAAGTCAGTATGTCTTGGAAATGTCACAAAACTGTCTTGTGTCTGAAAGTGTCATGAGGTTTTCAAGTGCGGGACATTGTGTAAGAAATTGCCTTGCAATTGTCCTACATGTGAAATTGTCACGAAATAGTGGGGTATATGCAGCTGCCATTCTTTTGAAAAAATATTGAGAGGCCCTGACTGGTGTGGCTCAGTTAGTTGGGCATTGTCTCAAAAACCAAAAGATTGCAAGTTCAATTCCCGGTCAGGGCACTTGCCTGGGTTGTGGGTTTGGTCCCCAGTCGGGGTGCATGCAAGAGGCAAACGATCAATGTTTCTTTCTTTCTCTCTTTCTCCCTTCCTCTCTCTCTGGAATCAATTTAAAAGAAAAAGTATTGAGAGGATGGTTTCTTTTCTCTTCATTTTATAGGGATGTTTGCTGTGTGTGTGGCCTTGAAATCCTTTGTGCCTCAGTTTCTTCCTCTGTACCAAGGATCAAATGCATTATGCTCAAAACAGTGCCTGGCACCTAGTAGTTGCTCAAGAGATCTCACTACATATCCCACCCCCACAAATGGAATCTCCCTGAGGCAGGCCTCTTTCTGTTTGCTCACGGCTGGGGTCCCAGTACCTGGTGAAGTAAGTAAATGCCTGGCACACAGTAGGTGCTCAATGAGAACTAGTGGGCTTGTGGAATGGACTCATACAGGTTCTTGCTCCCTCCAGTCCTGGCTCTGTCCCCAGTGTGGTGGGATGGTCTGGCTGTTTGGCCTTGGGCAGGTCTCTTGCCCCTCTGGTCCTCTCTGAGCCTCCCTTGGTTGCCGTGAAATGCCCTGAGAGCTGTGTATCGTCGAGTGCCCGCCAAGACTGGGGCGAACAGACGCCGGCTGCTAACCCCTTCCCTCCCGGGTCGTAAGTCCTTGGTAGGGTTTCCTGGCCTCTCATGGCTCTCTGGGAGACTGTAAACACATCAGCCTCGGCTGAGTGGGAGGACATCTGCAGCAGTTAGGACCAGGGAGGGACACATCCGGCCTATCTGGAGACCCAGTGCCACACCTGGGGAGGCAGGGGCAATGGCCAGGGTCCCAAGCAGGAGGCCCCCACAAGCCCTGCAGAGAATGCCAGGATTTCAGGGAAGTGGGGGAACTTTCTAAGAAGAACTGGAAAGCCCGTGATTCCTAGGATTAATTAGAGAAAGTATCCAGGCTTTGCGGTCTGCTCTGCAAACAACCTCCTCCACTTGGTCACGTTGAAGTCCTCGGGGCTGGGAACCAGAAAGGACCATGGTTCCCGCCTTGGCTTGGACTTAGACTCATTGTGTGACCTTGGCAGAGTACTCCATTGCCCCGTGCCTCAGTTTCCCCAGCAGAAAGACAAAGCCTTCGTCTTGGTAAAGGGCAGACTCGGTTACGAAAATCCTATAAGGTTTTCTTATCTCCTCTTACAGACGAGGAAGTTAAGGCACAGGGAAGGTAAGCAAGTTGCCCAGGATCCCACAGCTGGTAAGTGGCAAGCTGGGATTTAAAGCCAGGCAATTATTAACAGTTAGTTATTAGTATGTATCAGAGAGCACCCAGCCCTCAAAATAGGTCCAACACAAACACTCCCCTCACCTCGTAAAACTAAGCCCTAAGGAAGCTTTAGGTATGTGATCAGCTCGCAGAGCAGAGAACACCTGAGCTCATACTGCCAGTTAGCATCGCGGAAGGGGGCTGGGTCTAAAGTCAGGGCTGGCTGAGGCAGGCCTGAATCTGGCCCTCGTAACAGACCCTGCTGGCATTCCAATGACAGCCCAAGCCCCTCCCAGTCAGCACCCGAGGGACCTGGAGGTTCTCAGGGGTGAAAGAGAGTCGAGAGCCCAGTTTGGGCCTCCGGCTACACCAGGCACAGGGCAAGTGTGCACCTTCAGGGACCCCTTTCTGGGCCCGGCCTCCCCCACTGGCTCCCCCTCCTCCAATGCTAGAGCAGGGGAAAGAGCCCAGATGTGAACTCACTGCGGTACTGTGAGTCTTCAGCGAGGCTCTCTGTCTCTGGGCCTCAGTTTTTCTGTCTGTCAAGTGGATGGTTACACACAGTGTTTGTAAGGGTGCAACTAACTCATCCATCCATTTGTCCATCTGTCCACCTGTCCACCCATCCATCCACCCATCCATCCACCCATCTGGCAGTTATTTCTTGAATGCCTACAATGTACCAGACCCTTTTCTAGACTCCAAGAATCCAAGAGTGAAAAGAATATATAAAAAACCTCTATTCCTTGCTTTTATTCATGAAACCAAGCTCAAGACAAATCCCAGAGCTGTAGAAACATTTTAGCAGCACGCACGAGACGATGCTCCACCGTGAAGGCGGATCTCCCGGGCACTCTCGCTGTGCTGCTGTGCGCAGCGTCAGGCCACACCGGCTGCTCCATAGAAGCTTACCGACTGCACGAACCAACAGGACTCACCTCGCTGCTCCAGCACTTGCGACTAAGGGTGGAAACAAAGTCTGTGTCCTCCCTGCGACCCGCCACATGTTTTCTAAAGACAGCTGACTCACGAGTGTGGAACTGGGGCCAGATAGCCCCTCTAGGGCTTTGTGAGTGGGGTCGACTGTCTTTGTGCTCTCCCACGCTGCCCCCTCCGCAGCCCCCCTGGCCTGCCCAGCCTGGGTAAACAGATTTCTGAAGAAAATCCAAGAAGGCTTGTGCCCTCCCGCAGGGGCTGGGGCAGAACTTCCTTACCTCCCTAAACCCAGGTGGGGTGGCAAGAGAATCACTCATAGTTTGGAGGGAACCTGACAGCCGTGGAGATGGGCATTTCATCCCCGATCGGACACACACTTGCTGACCCTCCGCATGTCTACTGGGAGAGGGGAGAATAAATGAGAGATGCAGGGGGCGGGGCAGTCCTAGGGAAACCTGCACGGCCACCCTTTGGCCAGTTCTCTGTCTGGGTCAAGTGGACTCTGAAGGAGGCAGCTGAGCTTGACCTGAGCAGAACCCCAACCCAAAGGGTTGCAAAAGGCTGTGGGGGAGGGACCGTAGTGAGGGAGCTAGAAAGGTCAGAAGAGGTCAGGCCCATGCTCTTGCCCAGAAAATCACACCCGTGCCATAGTTAAGGCCCCTGCCACACACGGAGGGCGTGGAGGGAGGCAGAGGGGCATTTAGACCCGACCCTGCTGCCCACTGGTTGGGGGGGGGGCCCTGAGTTTTCTCTGTGCTTGGAACTGTGAGGTCACAGTCATACCAGAGAACTAAGACAGCTGTCCCTGTCCCATCTTTTCCTCTGCTCCCAACGTGTAGGGGAGAGAGGGAGGGAGGGAGGGAGGGAGGGAGCATGGCACACCTTCCTACAGAGCAGATAAATGGAGTCGGGAGCCAAGTCAGTGGCGGGGAAGGAGAGAGCTTTGAATTGGAGACATGTTTTTAAAATGTAGCACCTGACTGGGATTTTCAGTACCAGAAAGCTCTGAGATCTGCCCAAACTTACTAAGGTTTAAAGAAACATAATAGAGAATTAGAGGGGAATAAAGTACGCATGTCATGTCTGTAATCTCCTGTTACACGCTCAGTCCAGTCATCAAGCCAGTCCCACACACAGTAGGCCAAGGATTAGCATCTTTAACATACGAAGAGCTCCTAGAAATCAATAAGAAAAACAGGAACAGTCCAAGGTGAGAAAATGGGCAAAGGTCCTACTCAAAGAAATAATTTGAAGAAGAAAGACAAATGGGCCAGTAACCACATGAAGAGCTTTTCCCCCTCACTAATAATTTTTCAAAATGATGATTAAGACAAGAATGAATAATTACTTGGGACCTAGCAGATAGGCAAACTGTAATTCCTTTCGGGAAAGGGGTTTGGGCAGCATCTCTTGAAATTTACAATCTGTAGTGACCCTGTTTTGGAGATGGTGGCCTGAAGCTCTGAGAAGGGCCGGCACTTGTTTAGAGCCACACAGTGGGTCCCTGAGGGCTGGAACCCGGGCCTCTGCGTGGGTGCCTTTGGTCCTTCCCGTCTGGCCTTGCGCACAGCCTGCCTGGCCCCTGACTGCGGGGGAGGCTGGGCCCGCTCTACCTGTTGCTACGTCTGCTCTGGGGTTGAGGATGGCTGGTGCCTTGCTGTTCCGGGTGACATGTCTCCTATTATCACCCCTTCCCCACACAGGCGAGGCTCCCACTCAGCTGTGTTCTGCAGTGAGATGTGGAGCGTAGCCGTGCCCGTGGGCCTCATCTGCAGAATAGGAACTGTATCCTTCTTGCCCAGTGAAAACCAAGATGGAGGGCTGGAACCAAGATGGGCTGCCATGGCTGGAAACATGGGTCTCTGAGTTCTGGCAGCTCCTCAGGGGGACCAGGGCTGCAAATGGGCAGACCCGGGCTGCTGCTGGCTGAGCGTCTGCCACACACAGGACCCTGTGCTACGTGGGTCCTTGTGTGACATCATTTCACGTCCACCACAACCCTACAGACCTGGGGCTACAGCTACCTCCGATTTCATGGACGAGGAAACTGGGGCTCAGAGAGGTGAAGTAATTGACCTAAGAACTCAGAGCGAGGAGTCAGGTGGGAGACAACCAGAGCCCCGGCTCCTAACTGCTGGGGGCCTCGCCCCCTCGTGGCCTGTCAGCCTCTTCTGCTGACTCCTGCCCAGTGTCTCTTCAAAAGCAGAGAAATGCCATCGAAAGCCATATGTCTCTCAGGACCAAGGCCCGCCAGAGGGGGTTCTCGAGTGGTTTGTGGGGACAGACAGAAGCAGAAGGAGCTACTCCAGACAGGAGGAGAGAGGGCTGTGGGATGATTCAGTCACTTTCTGTCTGAAACAGTCTGCACTGTGGGATGAGCCCTTAGCAGCCCCCCGCCCCCTACCGCCAGACCGTCAATAAAGGCTGCTTTATGCACAAATGTCCCAGTGTCTGCTTGCCTTTTCTTGGGGGGAAGGGGATTGTTGCTGCAGGAGAAGATGACCCACAAAGTGAAGCCGTTCAGCCAAAGCAGCCCTGGCAAAATGCCTGCTGCTGGCAGGGGATGCTCAGCGCTGGGGGAACTTTAAGCCAACCTCACCTGTCCCCAGGGGCCGGGGCTCTGGCTGACATCTCTCCTCCCCCTACTTTAAGACTCGCTCTGCTGGGACAGCCTCCTCCGCCAGGCTGGGGCCCCCGAGGACAGGGCCCAGCGGACGGCAAGTGTTCAGCAGATGTGTGCTGACCGCAAGGCAGTGACTCAGGACCTTCGGGAACGAGAGGGAACAGAAGTGTCACCTGCCCTTGGGAGTTCCAGGAATGTCCTCGGGGAGGGCCCAGAGCTGCCACGGGACTACCAACACTTGTCGAGGAAGAATCGCTCACGGGAAGGTGGTGGCAAGGTGGTACACACCAGGATAGAGAACTGGGGGCCCACGCCCTTCTTTTGAGACCTTCGTAGAGGACTTTTTGTAAAAGCAAAAAGGCCAGACCAGAAGGCAGAAGGAAGCCCGCCTCCTTCAAGAGATTTGACGGCATAAACAGTATCATAAACGATTTCCATTCTCCAGCAGAGGTACAAAGTTAACAGTAAGTGTCAGACTGAAGAAAGATTCCTTCCACGTCAAAATCAACAGGGGATATTAATGTAGGCAATGCAAGAAGTCCTATGAATTGACAAGAAAAACCCAGGAAACCCAATAAAAAATTGGGAAAAATAAAAATACAAAATAACTTAAAAATAACAAAAACTAACAAGTAAAATAAAAAATTTAAAATTAGAGGGATAAAATTGAATACAATAATTTAATTTAAAATTTTTTAAATAAAATAGCATTTTAGAAATAATCAAATGATAAAATTAAAACCAAAAATGACATGTAAGAATAAAATACACCTTGTACATTTAAATAAATTACATGAACATTAAAAATAACTCTAAAAAGAAATGAAATACATTTTAAGAGTAAAATGGAAAATCGGCAATTTGTAATGACTGAAAAAATAAAAGGCACATAAAATACAAAACCAAAGCGGGGTCTTGCATGACTGAAGTCGATAATGTGCTATGAATTAAGGAGTCTGATGGACTCCAGTGCCTGCCGGGAGGGGCACGCAGGGAGGAGGGAGAGAACCACGTCTGCAAGGCAGCATCTGACTGGCTTTTTCCAGCCTGCTGTGGGCAGGGGGTAGGCTGATGGGCCCCGCCGTGGCCTCATCCACAAATAGCCATCACATCATTTATACATTTGTAATGTGCCAGCACCACACACACCCTTCCATCCGCACTGTTGTCCTCAGAGGTCCGATTTCCCAGAGGAGCGAACAGAAACTCGGAGAGGGCAAGTCACTAAGCCATAGACACCTAGCTCTTAGGACCACGCTATCCTCTGAACCTGAGCTCCTCGAAGTAACCTTCCCGTGGTGAGTTAGGTCTGCCAAGGACTCTGCCGGGGAGGCAGAGGCATGTCTGACATCAGGCTGGACCATTCGGAACACCAGAAAGAGCCACGCTCCCATGAATCATGAGCATCACCACCATCTGTGGGGCACTGACTGTCTCCCAGGTGGGCTACATGCACCATCTTCTCCATCTCTGAGACAGCCGTATGAGGAATCCTCACACCTGGTAGATGCTCTTATAGTTTCCATTGCACCGAGAGGGACACTGAGACTCCGGAGGGAAATATTTCCACCCAAGCACAGCAGTGCAGAGCTGGGAGCTGAGCCGAGGCCTGTCAAGCCCCAAACCCACCCGCCACGCCTGGCGCTGGACACTCTCCACAGTCACTAACTGAGCACTCCTTATGGGCAAGGAATGCATTTTATGCTCCCTTTTTCTAACTAGCCAGCAGAGGAACAGGGAAGGGAGATGACCTGCCCACGCCACTCAGGTAGTGAGCGGCAGAGCCCTCGGCCTTCCTGACAGCCTGCCGGCTGCTGCTGCTCATCTGGGACTTGCTAGAGACAGCTGTGCCCACTTGCCAACCCCAGAGCAGGCTCCAGAAGGGCAGTGTGACATTCCTTCTCTGTGCGCCTCCGCCCCTGCGGATGTGGGCACCGCTGTCAGGATTCAGGGAAAGTGGAGGCTTCTGGCGAAAGGGAGTGGTGTCCCCATGTGGTCTGGGTCCCCCAGGCTTGGGAATGCCTTTCGTTTGAGCTGGTGAAATAGAACCCCCTCCCGCAACGGCACAGTGGGGGCCCCCACCATGGGCCATGGAGCAGGCCCTATGAATCTTGTGGCATTACTGAAAGAAGTCGTGATGCCGGATATGGAGATGGTGGTCCGGCCTGAGGCAGCAGTGCCCGGGACGAGTTAGCTTCACCCATCCCTGGTAATCAGACCATTCCCTGTGGGACCTGGAAGAATTCCCAAGGGGGTGGGGGCGCTGAAGGCGTGTGTGTCCTCCATGGCACTGACTGTGGCACGAGGCTAAGAAAGGAGGCTCCGGCCATGGAGACCACATCCCAACCCGTCCGCATCCTGGCTGTGTGCCCTTGACAAGTTGATTGCCCTCTCTGAGCTTGGTGGGCTTCCGCTGTAGAATAATAAGGTCAAACGGACTCACGGGCTATTGTACGGATGGTCAGGGAGAAGGCCTAGCAGGCGGCCATGCACCCAAGCTTTGGAATCAATTAGCTAGGTTCAAATCCTGGCTTTGCCAAATTCACTGGCCAAGCTATTAGAGTCAACCACAGGAAATTGCTAATACGTGGCTGTTTTCTACCAACAAAAATGGCAATTTCATGTACTTCAACTAATGCTCCTCTCGTTTAATACAGCTTCATCCTCTGTAAGATGTGGATGACAACAGTCCTCTCACAAGTTGCTGCGAGGATTCAATAAGGCTGGGGGTCAACCGAGCTCAGTAGTTAGAGACTGGGGTCTGGGACCTTGGCTGTGTGACCTTGGGCAAGTTACTTAACCTCTCTGTGTCTCAGTTTTGTCATCGGTAAAATAGGGATAACAGGACCGACTTCATGGGTTTATTAGGGGAATTTAATCAGTTCACAGGTATAAAGTACTCAGAACAGTGCCTGACATGGTTGAATAAAACCACAGGTAACATCTAGCATAGAGTAAATGCTCAACCATAAACCCCAATCGAAAAGAGACTTTTCTAAACCTTTGATGCCATTGAAAATTAAGTATTTTTAAAGAAAAAGAATGTTTTAAGAAACATACATGGGTGCAGATATGTAAGTAAGAAGTGTGCTTCTGGGTGTCCAGCGACCCCAGGGCCATTCGGCATCCCGACAATGTCCACAGCCCAAGGTCCTGAGGCCATGGCGGCTCTGTCTGGCCCAGACTTCCGCCAGGTCCCTTTCAAGCCACAGACTCGATGTGGCACTCAGGTAAATCTAGAGACCCTTACAAGGCTCCAGACCCCAGACGGGCCTCTGGTGGGTAGGGAACCTCTGCAGACAGCCTTTCACCTGGGAACGGCCTCTGGGTCCCACCCCCTCATCTGAGGTTTATCCTTAGACCTGGGAAAAAGGCAAAGCGGATGGAGCATGCCCAAGTCTCACAGAGGGAAACCGAAGCTTTGGGAAGCTCCAGGTCAGACTTCCCAGTCCCGGGAAAAGCTGCCTTCCTCTCCCTCACCGAAGCTGCCCTCACCCTGGTCCCTCCTGGACCCTCACTTTCACCGCAGCCTGGGGACCTTGGCTGGGCAGCATCCTCGCCTGAGTTTCCATTTTTACATGTGCTGGTCTCAAAGGTCGCAATTGGCCTTTTCGGCCCCAGCATTCCATTATCCGGCACATTCTCCAGAACTGCAGAGAAAACGAAAGTTGAACCACTCTGCTGGCTGTGAAGGGTTGCATAAGTGAGGGGGTGGAGAGAAGCAGCATTATAAGCGTTTTCTGGAGAAGGCAGGATTTGCTCCTGGGGTTCTGGAATCAGGAAGACCCAGGTCACACTCCCATGCGCTAGACGACCTTGCACAAGCCAGTTCCCCTCTCTGAACCAGCCTTCCTCTTCATATGGGAAGAGGAGAAGCAAAGTCCACCCGGCAGGGTCGGTGCGAACACCCGTGTGAAAGGTGCACACGTGGCTGGCACTCACTGGCCACGCAGGGATGTCTGACACAGAAGGACGTTTGGGGCCCTGAGCAGTCACTCCGCCTTCCAAGGCTAAAAGCTGCATACCTTGGGAAGGATGTGGCTGCCAGATCCCAGGCCATTAGAAACTGCGGGCCTGCAAAATGTGTCAGGGGCGGTCACTGATTATTACGGCAACTCAGTGTCATGTTTGGAGCGCCGGAGCTGGACCCCTGGGCTCACATGCCTATTGCTGTGTGACCCACCGGCCTTAGTCTCCCACCTGCAATGCCGGGATCTTCCTGCCTCCCAGAGACGTCACCAGGAGCTCGTGGACTCAGCTGAGCCATGCTTTCTGACGATGCTGAAAATCAGCACTTTTATATCGGTTCACACAGTACACAGAGCACATACACACTCATTCACACACACCCACACCCCGTGTACACACATCCACACTTGCACACGCATGCACGTGCACACTCATCCACTGGCACACACACTCACGTGTATGCGAGAACTCTAACACATTCTCAAAATAATAATTCATCTTCATACTTGCGATGCACTCTGATACTTCCTGAAACGGAGGTTGGCAAACTACACGCCAAATCTGGCCTCCAGCCTGTTTTCCGTCTGGACTGTGAGCTAAGGATAGTTCAATATTTTTAAAGCACTGTAAGAACAACAACAACAAAACGACAAAGAAGAGAATGGGACAGACCACACATGGTCGCAAAGCCTACAGTATTGAGTATCTCGCTCCTTACAAACGTGTCTGCCAACCCCGTTCGACTTTATTCTATTCTTTTCCCTTTTGCTGTTTTGCTCCATTCCACTCCACTGCATAAAAAATGCTAGCTGTGCTTTACCAAATTTATTCGCCTGATTTCCTGATGAGTCGCAAGCCTCAGTGTGAAAAAACCTTCAGTTTTTCACTAAATGTAAGGATGAAAAGATGGATGAATAAACAGTGGACTGATAAACAAAAAGAGGGAGAGGAACAAAATATCTTAGGTCACCTAATCCATGTGGCGTCGAAGGCAAGCAATGCCCCATCTGTGAGTCTCAGATTCCTCAGCTGAGACTGGGACCGCCGCGGACCTGCCTCTCAAGGCTAGGCTGAGCTGAGGAGGGGTGGGATCCTGCCTCTGTCATCCCTTCCGATGGATCTAGCTTCTCAAGGAGACGCTGGGCCCTCGGACAGCAGAGACAGTAGCGCGCATCCCTGTTGTCCTTGTCAACACCTAGTCCAGGGTTTGGACCAGAGGAAGGGCTCAGTAAATATTTCTTTGTGACTATGGTGACAGGCGAGTGGCATCCCAGGCTCTCCATGACTGACTCCGGCCCTGGCTACAATCTGACCTTCACTTCCTCTGGCCACACGGCTCCCTGGACCCTTTCCACCTAGACACAGCCTCCCCTCTTCTTGCCAGAGTCCCCAGCCTTTACTCTGCTGCCACCTCCACCTGACAAAATCCTACCCCTCTGATGGGGCTCCTCCCAGATGCGTATGAGTTTCAGTCCTTGGCAAGTCACCGACAGAATTCACTGCTATTTCTATGCACAGGCTTTGGAGCCTCCAAAACTCTGGGTCTGCATCCCAGCTCAGCTGCTGGAACTTTCTAGACAGATCACTTTCCCTTTCTGAGCCTCAGCTCCCTTGTCTGAGACATGGGTGAGGACGCACAGCCCGTATGCAGAGCTCCCACACGTGGCCGGCCCTTGCTAAGGGGTCTCGAGGGTCTCCTCTGGAGGCCAGGTGAGGGTTGGATGGTTTCCACCCATGGCAGAGGGAAGTGGGGGGTGGGAGCCATGTGAAGTAAGAACAGCATTAACTTTGAACTGGCTGCAGAAGGAGAGGGCAGGTGAACAGAGCTTAGTTTATTGAGCACCTATTATGTGCCAAGTACCCTGCTTCCCTTTTTTCCACCAGCCTCTATTTTATGAAGAGAAGCACGCCCAGAGGGGTGGAGGGACTCGTCCAAGATAGCCTTCTACTGTCACACAGCGCCGTTCCCCGAGCGCTCCCCGTGCAGGGGCTGCCCCTCGCTCTGCCCTTTAGGAGTCCTGTTTCCCCTCCCAGCGCTGCCCCCGACGGGCATCTTCAGCTGGTTTCACCTGGATGCCAGCGCTTAGGGGGATGCACCTCGTTCTGTGCTTAGCCATGGCTTCGATCAGGAGACAAGAAATCTGGTTATCCCCTTCACTGCCACTGCCTCGGCACCTGCTTGCCCGGTCTCAGCTTCGTCTGTGCACAGGGGACAGTGCTGCCTGCCTGTCCACACAGGACTTCACTGTTTATACAGAATTGTTATATTCAGTCCACGTAACGAGGCTTTGGAGTGCGCGCTGGCACAGTCCTTTCATAAATAAAGGAAAGAGGCTCCGAGAGGGGAAGGGACAGAGCTGAGATTCACCCGACGTGAGTCTCCCCTCCCCGCGGTCCTGGGAGCATTCAACTCTGCTGGGAAATGGGAGGGGGAAATGGTTGGATTCTTATGAAGCACCTGCTCTATGCCTTTGGGCACCTACCCTCTGGGACTGTGGGGAATCTTCGCCTCCGCCAAAGAGGTAGGTTCCCATTTCACAGATGTGAAGCTCTGGGTCAGAGAAGTCACGTGGCCTGCCCAGGAAGTCACATTAGTGCAGGAGAAGGCTTCGGATTTGAACCCAGGGCTATCTGAATTCCAGAGCTCCTCCCTCTGCGCCTCACTGCCTCAGGTCCAGAAGGATCTAAAAGCACCATAGGAATGTGAGGAACTCTTGCCTCCACCACGCCCCCTCCCCAGGCCTGGGATGTCAGGGAAAGCCAACTTCAGTCTGTCTTCTGCTCATTGACTAGTGAATCTCTGTGTCGGGGTGGGGGTTGCAGATCAGAGCCCCTCAGTCTGTCCAAGTGTCCCATAGCCAGGGCATCCCGGCATGTTTTAAGAGAAATGTCCCCATCTGGTTCTGATTTGTTTATATTTAATTAATCAAAATGTTGTTTTGTAATAGACACTTGAGATCCAAGAACCTTTCTCAAGTCTTTTCTTTCATTCTTTCTTGTCTTAGGAACAGAAAAATTGGGTTTCATCAAGGAACAGTGACGCTGGAGCCCGCGGAAGCGTGGGTCTGTGGGAGCCAGGGCCCAGGGGTGATGGCTCAGACTGGGCGGCCGCTGGGCCTGGCAACTTGTTCCTCCTGATGTTGCAGGGTAGGCCGAAGGCTGGGGCCAAGGAGTGGGCTTGGAGGGCAGGCTGGGGGAGGGCAGGCAAGCAGCATCCCTTCGCACTGGCAGCTCCTCAGGGGCAGGCCCCAGGTCTGTTCACCTTGGCATCCCCAAGGCTCCAAACACAGAGCCTGGCATGGCAACTACCCTGTAACATGTGCTGAGTGAACATGCGAATGAATGAGTGAATGAATGAATGAAGCACTGCCAATACCTAGGTGCCTTCAGGACACATCTTCCTGCCAAAGCTAGATCAGAAGGCCAAAGCTGGTAAGACCCTCAGGGATCTCGTGTGGAATTTGCCAAGCAGCTGTCTAATGAAAGAAATGGTCACTGAGGTGAAACGCGTTTGGGGAAGGCCCCACTCATTATCCTCACCTCTTCCCCGTGAATGCCCTGGTAAGTCACGCAGTCAAGAAAGCTAAACCCAGCCTTTCCCAAACCTACTTGGCCAGGGGTCCTATGACCACCTTGCAGAATATGCTATAGGAAGAGCTTTCCTACCTCCACGCCCATGCCAGTGCTAACTGGGAAACTGAGGCTGTGGAGAGGACAAATGCAAATCCACTCACCCAAAGGACCCAGGACAAAGGGGTTTGGGTGGGACTGAAGTCCAAGGATATCTCCATTGCACCTGGAGGTGAGGGGAGCCACAGCCTCTCTCTGAAGGGGCTGGGCTGGGCGTGCGTGTGTCCCAGACGCAAAAGATCAACTGCCATGGGGAGGGTTGTGGAGGACCCCTCACCAAGCTGGGGCCGTGCCCGACTTCCTCACTGAGCAATGGGAATGGGGAGAGGGACTGGAATTTTTTCTCTTATTCTTCTGTGTGTGTGTGTGTGTGTGTGTTTAGAACTTAGAAACATCTTAAACAGTTTCTAAACCAGCTCCTCTTCAGATGGGAACCCTGAAGCTCTGAGAAGGGAAGGCCAGCACAGCTCAGGAGACACCTGAGTCCTGTCAGACCGACTGGGATTCCAGCCTGCTTTGCTACTTACCTGCTGTGCAACCTTGGACCGTCAGTTTCCCTCTCTGAGACTCAGTTTCCTCACGCAGAAAATAAGTATCCCCCCCTCCCCCTGCTAGGCTGTTGTGAGTAGCCAAGAACACAATGGACAGGAAATGAGAATGACTAATATTAGGAGCCTGTGCACTCCGCTACTCACTTGACAAACCCATTAACTCATTCAGTTTATCCACTTCTGCCCTGTGAGTTGCCTACGCAAGATTATTATTCCTATTTTATAGAGGAGTCAATGCATTTTTATTTTTATTGTTTTGGTCTTTTCTAGAACCAGTAAAGATCTTAGAGATCTAAAAGATCCTTAAAAGGGTAAACCAAAGCTCAGAGAGGCAAAGTGACTTCCCCAAGGTCACCCAGCTAGTAACTGGGGATGCAAGGGTTTGGTCCCAGGCAGGCTGACTCCAGAGCCCACACACTTAACCACCATAACAGGGCCATTCACTGAGGAGTGCCCCAGGGGGGGCCCTAACTCCTCCCCTCACTAGAAGCCACCCACCTCCCTACTCCCTGAGGCCCTGTGTTCAGTCACCAGGGGTCGGAGCCCTCAGGCCACAGTTTCCCTGCCTCACTCAGCCCCACCTCCCATTTTCCCACAGCCCCTTTCTGCTTCCTGCTCCACTCCAGAAGAGCCTGTGTCCACATGTAGGGCTGTTCACTTAAATGGACTAGAAGACCCCAGAGGGCAGACCCTCGGTTCTCATTCCCAGACCTAACGCCAGAGCTGGAGAGAAAGAAGACAGCTGTCTCCCGTTCACCTGCTGGGCAGCTTAGCGAAGTTACTCAACCTGCCTGAAACTTGGCATGCAGCTTTATAAAATAAGATGACTGCCATGCCCTGAGGATGTAGTGGGGGTCCCCTTAGTGTCAGACCCACGCGCAGAGGTCAAAGGGCCACCTGGCTCAGGGGCACACTTGCTCGCCCTCCTCCACTAGTGGGCTCTGCCAACCCCAGTTCTGTAGGGACAGCCTCAAGCCCACCTCCTGAGGATGTTCTGCCTCTCACAGCGAGGGGGCAGTGGCATGGGACCCTGAGGTAAGGGTGCAAGGGGCCCTGGTTTTGTGCCCCAGGTACATGCTTAGTCTGAACCTTGGTCCATCTTTCTAGTGGCCCTAGGGGGTCAAGATGACAAAACAGAGGCTCTTGGAGGGGAGAGACATCTTTCAGGTCACTCCCAGAATAACGAACAGGCTCAGACCCAGGTCTCAGGTCTCCCAGAGGTCATGCAGCTCACATCCTCCCCCGGCGTTGGGGGGGGGGACGGGGGGAGGGGAGGGGGGCACCAAAGATCACTGACTTGGCGGAGGTGACACAGGGAGTCAGGGTAGGTGGTGGGATTGGGGAATCCCACCCTGCGCCAGCCCACGATCTTCATGCCACCTCCTGGCTTATCATGGATGTTTAAGATGGTTTCTAAGCCACTAACTCCGTCCCCTAGTCCCAGTGCCCTCCAGCCCAGCGCTGAGGCTTGCTGTCTTTGCACACAGCCACCCCCTCCTTCCCAGCGATGATGCTACTACTATGAGGAGTGGGGGCAGAAAGAGACAGAGCACCCTGCCATCCCTTCCCTCCTCGGAGAGCCGCCTTGGTCCAGCTTGTGAACCCGTGCCCTGGGGCCTCAGTCTCCCCATCTGTAAAGTGGGACTGACACCTCCCTGGAGGAGTCAATAGCTCAAGGGCACTGGGCAGATGCCCCAAGGGTCATCCTCCTGCCCGCCCTGCTGTACCTGCCTAGCCACCCTGCCCAGCTGCCCCTCCTACCTTGCTTTTTCCTTCGGTTCAGGGGGAGCATGTCCGCGGCGTGGGCGACGAGCAGCAACAGGCAGAGTGGCACCCGCATCTGGGCAGCCTGGTCCCAGCGGGTGCGCGGGGCTCCTGGCACCCAGGTGGCGTCCGTGGGGACTCCCGGGGAGGCCTAACAGCCCGGCGGGAACCCGACGGCGCTGCGAGCGCGGGGGCTGCTGCAGGCTCTCCGCACCCGCGGTCCGCCCAGGGGCCAGCCGCCAGGTCGAGTGAGGGCGTTGGCAGAGCAGGGACACTGCCCCAGCGGGGAGGAGCCGGTGGTGGGGCGGCGCGTTAACCCACCCTGGGCGGCGCCCATCGTTGGAGTCGGAGCAGGGTGGGGGCGCCCGGCCAGGAGCCAGGTGGCCGGTCTGTCCCGCAGTCCGTGGTTTGGTGTCCTTCCAACCCCTACATTGTCCTACTCACGTATCTGCTGTCCGCTAGACGCAGGTACACACACACACACACACACACACACACACACACACACAGATGCAGACTCCCTGGTGCCCTGTGACCCCCATCCCTCCTTTCTCACCACCTCCCGCTGCCTCAACCCCGCCTCTGATTTCTGATTTTCTGTTTCTTCTTCCCGCGCTTTCCTCTGTTTTTCTCTTTCTGTCGCTGGTTCTCCTCCTCTGCTACCTCTTCCCTCAACCCCACTGTAGCCTTCTCAATTTCTCTCTCGCTGAACGTTCTCCTTCTCACGGGTGCTCACTGTCTCTGTGTCTGCACCCGGCTGGCCCTCTGGCGCTCCATTTTCTCCTTCCTGGTGCCCATCTCTCTGCTCTCCACCTGCAGGGTGGGCTATATGCTTAAGCCCTGCTGTCTGGCTCCGTTTCTTTCTGCTCTGGCTCTTTCAAAAGAGTCCTAAGTCCTTTCTGGCCACTGACCGTGAAGCTTTCCTGCACAGCCTGCTGGAAGCCCCTAATCTTTGACTCAAAGTAACCAGCACCTCATAAATTCTACAGTGAAGGGGCTGGGGACTGTGTTCCCTCCAACCTTATCTGTGGCACTGGGAGCAGCTGGTCCTACGTTAACCCTTTCAGAGCCAAATCCCTGTTCCCACCCAACAAACAGCACACGCCTTCCCGCTAAAAACAGTAACAATAATAATAATGCTATTTTTTGAGGCCTATGTGCTTGGTGCTGTGTTAAGAACTTTACATTCACTATAATCTTTGAAACAGCCAGTCGGGTTCTATTCTGATTAGCCCACTTCATGGGGGAGGAAAGGGAAGTTCAGAGAGGCCCAGTGACTTGCCTTCAGCCACACAGCAGGCCAGAGGGCTGGCTATCTGGGTTCAGTGCCTGCCTCCTTAGCCACTGCTTGGGACACAGAAGAACCTACCGAACAATTAACATTCTTCTTTCTTACGTGTGTCGTTTGATCAGAAAGAAAAGAAAAGTAAATGCTGATTTCTTCTCTACCCTGAGGTGGTCCCCGGTGCAACGAGGACATTTGAGGACATGTCAGGGGGAGGGAAACACAGAGACTGAGGCAGCTCTGGCCTGGCCATCCTGTGGGCCTCCATGAACACTGGCAGACAACACCCTAAGGATTTTAGTGGACTGGCAGAGCTATCCCAGCCAAACGGCTCCATTTCACAGATGGTGCCACTGAGCCTCTGGATGGGGGGTGCCTAGCCCAGGCAGTCCGGCGATTCTAGGGCAGAGCTGGGATATGTGAGCCGGTATCCTAGCATGGTCCCCTCCACCACGCCCTACAAGGCCCTCAGGTGCTGACTTCTCTGATCTCCGTCTCCCCCCCTCCCCACCCCTCACCCCTTACCCCTTTAATCCCAGAGATCCCAACTCTTGCAGTATTGCACGAACCTCTCCTGGCCTCTCATTCCTCTGAGCCTTTCCTGTGTGGCCTCTCCATGGAATGCCAGTCTGCATCTCAGTGCCCTTCTCCACTGACTCATTAAGGACTCAGTCCTGGATATGCCCTCATCCAGGAAGCTTTCCCTGATTCTCCATTCAGGCTCAGTGCCTCTTCATCACGGTTTTTATCACACCGGTTGGTAACTAGGGGTGTGTCTGTGCTTTCCTCTCAATTGTCAACTCTCTGAGACCAGAGAGGAGGTCCTATATGGGTCTCTGGAGCCCAGCACATGCCAGACACAGGTGCTCAGCATGTTTGTTAAGTGAATGAATGAATTTTGTCAGATGCAGGAGTTTCCCAGCTTATATATGAAATTCAGGTATCTGGAGAAATGAGGTGACCCCGGAAGATCAAACTTTAGAAAGTTGGAAAGTCAGCTTCTACCCAACCACCCCCAGTCCTGAAGTCCCTCAGGTCCGGAACAGGACAGCCCCCAGGTAAGCAGGGCCAGGGAGGAGCAATGTGCAGAGGCCAGGGCTACTCAACAGTCTCCATTTCTGCAGGCGGCAGCCTCTTACCCCTTCGCCTCCCATTGCCTCTGCTCAAGCTCCCCAGCCTTCCTCCTATTTCTCAAACTCTACCTGTCAGGTGTCCTTATCAGGGCTTTTGCTGTTCTCCTGCCTGGCAAATTCTTCCTCAGATAGCTTCAGGGCCTGTCTCCACGCAAGGTCACCTTGTCAGAGTGCCCTTTCTGACCACTCCAGATAAAACAGAACACCCATTTCCTGTGTGCCCCTATCCTGCCTATTCTCCTAGTACCAAGCACCACCTGGCCCGTTCATGTTTGTAACTTGCTTTGTGTGAGTTTCACGATGGCAGAAATCTTCTATTTTATCCCTGTGCCTGACATATAAAGTGCTTAATAAATACTTGTGGAATGAATAAATGAATGAATGAATGAGCACTCACTTATTCCTTGATTCTTGGAGGCACCTCAAGTACCTCCTGCTCTCATGGGCTCAGTTTCCCCATTTGTTCAATGGCACAGCTGGAATTTTGTGTTCTCTGAGAGCCCTTCCAGACCTCTCAGAATTTGAAATTTCTAGGGTTCCAATATCAAGAACTCAGGGCCCATGTCATCTTGAGGTGCTCGGAGGGTCTTGGGTTCTCTGTAGCTTTTAGGGGGAGTTCCAGTTTGTTCCACTCTCCCTCCCCCTGTAGAAGCACCCAGGGAGGACATCGAGGCCATTGATACTAATGACATTGCCAGGAGGTGTGCACACCAGGAACAGCAGCTAAGGAACCACCGGAACCTGTTATAAGTAGATCAAGATGGGTATGATGGCTGAAAGATGCCCATACTGTGTGTTCCTGATCAGCAAATCCTTTTCCTTTGCTGGATAGTGGGGACTCAGGTCCCTTGTAGCTTGTACCCAGTGTTCTTCAGTACATGAATTAAAGCTCACTGTGGAAGGGTTAGGGCACAGAGGACCACCTATAGAAGGGACAAAGCTTGTTTCCCAACATCCCATTGGTCAGAATGCAGTCATGTGGCCACACCTATCTGCAAGGGTTGCTGAGAAATATAGTCTAGCCATGTGCTCTGGAGGAACTTCTGGCCAGTCTGCCACATCAGGCCACTCATTCTTGCCCCAATCATGCAGCAGCTCCTACCTCTGCTGGCTCTGTAGTAGCTCCTACAAGCTCTTCTCTCTAAGCAACCAGAGGACCTAAATTTTTTCTAGGTGAAGCCTAACTCCTCAGAGTTGCAAGGGTTGCAGGATGGCCCCTGCTAGAGTGACCAACTGTCCTGGTTTGCCAGCGATTGAAGAGTTTTCTGGAATGCAATTTGTACCTCATGTGTAACTGTGCAACCAATGCCACACTAAAACTGGACCATCGCAACACTCCCTCATGCTGCCCCTTGGTGATTCCACCCACACCCTCCTGTCCACCTTTACCCCTGGCAAGCACTAATCTGTTCTGCAGCTCTATAATTATGTCGCTACACAGACATTATACAATGGAATAATGCAGTATGTATCGTTTTGAGATTGGCTTTCTTTTTTAATATATTTTATTGATTATGCTATTACAATTGTCCCAGTTTTTCCTCCTTTGCCCCCTCCACCTGGTACCCCCCATCCCCTCTAGCAATTTCACTTAGTTCATGCCCTGGGTCATGCATATAAGTTCTCTGGCTTCTCCATTTCCTATACTTATTCTTTTTTTTTGATATATTTATTGATTATGCTATTACAGTTGTCCCATTTCCCCCCACACACACTCCACTCCATCCTGCCCACCCCCTCCCTCCCACATTCCCCCCTATAGTTCATGTCCATTGGTCATACTTATAAGTTCTTTGGCTTCTACATTTCCTACACTATTCTTACCCTCCCCCTGTCTATTTTCCACCTATCATCTATGCTACTTATTCTCTGTACCTTTCCCCCCCTCTCCCCCTCCCACTCCCCTATTGACACCCCTCCATGTGATCTCCATCCCAATGCTTCTGTTCCTGTTCTAGTTGTTTGCCTAGTTTGCTCTTGTTTTTGTTTTAGGTATGGTCGTTAATAACTGTGAGTTTGCTGTCATTTTTACTGTTCCTATTTTTGATCTTCTTTTTCTTAGGTAACTCCCTTTAACATTTCACAGAATAAGGGCTTGGTGATGATGAACTTCTTTAACTTGACCTTATCTGAGAAGCACTTTATCTTCCCTTCCATTCTAAATGATAGCTTTTCTGGATACAGTAATCTTGGATGTAGGTCCTTGCGTTTAATCTTGGGTAATATAATGATGATGTGCCTTGGTGTGTTCCTTGGGTCCAGCTTCTTTGGGACTCTCTGAGCTTCCTGGATGTCCCAGAAGTCTATTTCCTTTGCCAGATTAGGGAAGTTCTCCTTCATTATTTGTTCAAATAAGTTTTCAATTTTTTGTGCTTCCTCTTCTCCTTCTGGCACCCCTATAATTCGGATGTTGGAACGTTTTGAGATGTCCTGGAGGTTCCTAAGCCTCTCCTCATTTTTCTGAATTCTTGTTTCTTCATTCTTTTCTGGTTGGATGTTTCTTTCTTCCTTCTGGTCCACACCGTTGATTTGAGTCCCAGTTTCCTTCGCATCACTATTGGTTCCCTGTACATTTTCCTTTGTTTCTCTTAGCATAGGCTTCATTTTTTCATCTGGTTTTCAAACAGATTCAACCAGTTCTGTGAGCATCTTGATAACCAGTGTTTTGAACTGTGCATCCGATAGGTTGGCTATCTCTTCCTCGCTTAGTTGTATTTTTTCTGGAGCTTTGAACTGTTCTGTCATTTGGGCCATTTTTTTTTGTTTGTTTGTCTTGGCGCGTCTGTTACTTTAAGGGGTGGAGCCTTAGGTGTTCCCCGGGGCGGGGTAACGCTGGTGGCTGCGCTGTGACGCTGCATGTGGGGGAGGGGCCGAGAGGGAGCAATGGCGCCCACTTCACTCTCCTCCGGATTTCAATCTTTCACTCCGCTACCCACAATCAAACTGGGCCACTCTGGTGCTGGTTCCCGAGTGGGTGGGCTTGTGCACACTCTAGGCCCCTGTGGGTCTCTCCAACGACCTCTCCTGTGAGGCTGGGAGTCTCTCTTGCTGCTGCCCCAACCCCCATGGGCATTTTCAATCAGAGGTTTGAGGCTTTATTTCCCCGAGCTGGAGCCCTGGGTTGCGCAGTCTGCTTCGCTCCCCGCCTTTCGCCTGGTTTATCTATGCACGAATGTGGGGCCGCGGGGTGCTACCCACTGCTCTGCCTGCCCCGCTCTCCGCCACTCTGAGTCCGGCCCTCTCGGTTTATCTGTGCGCGAATGTGGGGTCGCAGGGTCGCAGGGTCTGCTAGTGCTCGGACTGCCTGGGCCGTTTGTCCCACACTCCACCAGTCTCAGTCCCACCACAGCCACACAAGTCCTCTCCACCCAGGTGCCCGTCTCCGCCCCTCCTACCGGTCTGGATGAATGTTTATTTTGTATTTCCTTGGTGTCAGACCCTCTTGCCGTTCGATTTTCTGTCAGTTCTGGTTGTGCGAGGAGGCGCAGGTTGTCTACCTACGCCGCCATCTTGGTTCTCCGATCCATTTCCTATACTTATTCTTAACATCCCCCTGTCTATTTTGTACCTATGAAGTATGCTTCTTAATCCCTGCACCTTTTCCCCCATTTTCCTTCTTCCTTCTCCCAGCTGATAACCCTCCAAATGATCTCTATACCTATGATTCTGTTCCTGTTCTAGTTGTTTGCTTAGTTTGTTTTTTTGGATTCAGTTGTCGACAGTTGTGAATTTGTTGCCATTTTAATGTGCATAGTTTTGATCTTCTTTTTTAAAAATAAGTCCCTTTAACATTTCTTGTAATAATGGCGAGGTGATGATGAACTCTTTTAACTTTACCTTGTCTGGGAAGCACTTTATTTGTCTTTCTAAATGATAGCTTTGCTAGATAAGGAAATCTAGGTTGTAGGTCCTTGTTTTACATCACTTTGGATTCTTCTTACCAGTCCCTTCTAGCCTGCAAAGTTTCTTTTGAAAAATTAACTGACAGTCTTATGGGAACTCCTTTGTAGGTAACTCTCTGCTTTTCTCTTGCTGCTTTTGAGATTCCCTCTTTATCTTTAAACTGGTATTTTAATTATGACGTGTCTTGGTGTGGTCCTCTTTGGGCCCAACTGGACTGGGACTCTCTGTGCTTCCTGGACTTGTATGTCTATTTCATTGGCCAAATTAGGGAAGTTTTCTTTCGTTATTATTTCAAATAAGTTTTAAATTTCTTGCTCTTCCTCTTCTCTTTCTGGCATTCCTACGATTTGGATGTTGGTGTGCTTGGAGATATCCTAGAGGCACCTTATACCATCCTTGTTTTTTGTTTTTTAAGTTCTTGTTTCTTCTTGGTGTTCCAGTTGAATGCTTATTTCTTCCTTATGTTCCAAATCATTTATTTGAATCCCGGCTTCCTCTCCTTCGCTGTTGGTTCCCTGTAGATTTTTCTTTATTTCACTTAGTGTAACCTTCATTTCTTCCTTTATGATGTTGCCATACTCAATGAGTTCTCTGGGCATCCTGATGGCCAGTGTTTTGAACTCTGCATCTGAAAGGTTGGTTATCTCTGTTTCATTTCGTTCTTTTTCTGGGGCTTTGTTCTGTTCTTTCATTTGGGCCATATTTCTTTGTCTCCAAAATTTGGCAGCCTCCCTATGTTTGTTTCTGTATATTAGGTAGAGCTGCATTGTCTCCCTGTCTTAGTAGCATGGCCTATTATAACAAAGGTACCTGTAAATTGTGTGGGGTGGAGCCTTACGTAATTGCCAGGCTTTACTGCTTTGTGGCTGTGTGGGGGGAGGCCTCAGAGAGGGGACACTGCCACTACTTGGCTTCTGGCAGTTTGCCTGGCACTTACCCTGTATAACCGGTGCTCCCCCGGCTGTTGCCCTGGTGCTGAATCCCATGCAAACCACATGGCGGGTCTGCATGTGTTTTAAGTCTATGGGTCCCTTTAAGCAGAGTTTCCTGAAAATCCAGAAGTTTCTTCTGCTGCCCCAACCCCCTCTGGTTTTTATAGCCATAAGTTATGGGGCTTTATCCTCCTGGTGCTGGAACCCTGGGCTGTGTGGTCTGGCCTGGGGCTGGGATTGCACACTCCCAAGATATCCTTCCTGATTTTTATCTACCTCATCGGAATGTGGGACTTCCCATTCCACATCCGCCACCTCTCCACAGGACACCACGCCTATGTCCCTTCTATCTATCTCTGCATCTCCACCCCTCCTACTCATCTGGATGAATGTGGCTTCTTTAAATCCTTGATTGTCAGACTTCCATACACTTTGATTTTCTGATGGTTCTAGGTGTTATTTGTTTTAAGGTCTAGTTGTAATTCTTTTTGTGGTTGTGCAAGGAGGCAAATCATGTTTACCTATGCCTCCATCTTGACCAGAAGTCTTGGCTTTCTTTACTTAGCATAATTTCCTTGAGATTCATCCAAGTTGTTGCATGTATTAATAGCTGCTTTCCATTCCTGAGTAAGTAGTCCATGGTATGGATGTATAATAGTTTGTTTAGCTATTCATCCTTGAAAGCATTTGGATAACTTCTAGTTTTGGGCTGTTAAGAATAAAGCTACTATGGACACTTGTGTACAAATTTCTGTATATTCTGTTCAGCAAAGCATCTGTGTATGTCTATTTTTAAAAAGACTTTTTTTATTTATTTATTTTTAGACATAGGGGAAAGGAGGGAGAAAGAGAGGGAGACAAACATCAATGTGTGGTTGCCTCTTGTGCACCCCATACTGGGGACCTGGCCTGCAATCAGACATGTGCCTTGACTGGGAATTGAACCAGTGACCCTTTGGTTCACAGGCCAGTGCTCAATCCACTCAGCCACACCAGTCAGGGCTCTTTGCACATTTTTAATTGGATTGTTTGGTCATACTGTTGAATTTTAAGAGTTCTTTATTCTACACAGAAGTCTTTTATTGTATATGTGATTTTCTAACATTTTCTCCTAGTCTGTAATTTGCCCTTTCAGCTTCTTTCCAGCATCTTTCACAGAGGAAAGGATTTTAATTTTGATGATGTCCACTATAATTTTTCCTTTTATGGATCATATTTTTGGTGTCAAGTCTAAGAATATTTGCCTAGACCCAAGTCTCAAAGATTTTCTTCTTTTTCTCTCTAGAAGTTAGATAGCTTTACATTCAAGTCCATGATCCATTTTTTTTGGTATTAATTTTTGTATAAAGGCTCAGGTTCAAGTCAATTTTTTTGTTTGTTTGTTTTGGGGTTTTTTTGTTTTGTTTTGTTTTGCCTGTGGATGGACAGTTGCTTCAGTATGATTTGTTGAAAAGGCTGTCTTACCTCTATGGAAAGGAGCTTTTGCTCCTTTGTCAAATATTAATTGGGCATATTTATGTGTATCTATTTCTGGGTTATCTGTCTTGCTATTGTTCTGTCTGCCCATACCACATCATCTAGATTACTGTAGCTTTATAATCAATCTTGAAATTGGGTAGACTGATCCTGCCCATTTTATTTTTTTTCAAAATTGTTTCAGCTATTCTAGTTTCTTTGCCATTTAATATAAATTTTATAATAATTCTGTCTATATCTAAGCAAATCACACTGGGAATTTGATCAGAATTACATTAAACGTGTATATCAGTTTGGGGAAAATTTACATCTTAATTATATTGAGCTTTCCAATTAATGAACATGGTATGGCTCTCCACTTATTTAGAGCTTTTAAAAATTTTTTAAAATCAGTGTTTTGTCATTTTCAGCATACAAGTCCATGTATATGTTTTATTAGATTTATACCTAAGTATTCCTTTTCTTTTCTTAAGCCATTGTAAATGTATTTTTAATTTTGCTGTCCATATGTTTATTCCTGGTATATAAGAATATAACTGACTTTTATATATTGATCTTATATCCTGTCACCTTGCTGAATTCACTTATTAGTTCAAGTAGTATTTTTATAGGTTTCCAGTGTTTTAAAACATAGCAAATCACATCACTTCTGAAAAGAAGGACAGTCTTCTTTCTTTCTGATTTATGTGTGTTTTATTTCCTTTTCTTGCCTTATTGCATTGGCTAGAACTCCCAGCACTATGCTGGGTAAGAGTGATGAGAACACATATCACTACCTTGCTCTTGATCTTAATGGGAAAGCATTCAGTCTTTCATCATTACATAGAATGTTAGCTGTGGGTGTTTGCTCTTTATCAAGTGGAGGAAGTTCCTCTCTATTCATATTTCTGAAGTTTTTTTAAAATCATGAATTAGTGTTGAATTTTGTCATGCTTTCTTTGCACATATGACAAAATTCAATATTGGTACAATCGTGATTTTTCTTCTTTAGACTGTTGATATGATGTGTTTCACTGATTGATTTTCAAATATTGAAACAGAGTTCCCCCACGGATTAAGCCCCAGTTGGCCATGGTGTATAATTCTTTTTATATATTGTGAATTCTACTTGCTAATATTTTGTTAAACATTTTGCATCTTCATTCCTGAATTATATTGGTTTCTCTCTATTTTTTGTACTGCCTTGTCTGGCTTTGGTAGCAGGATAGTAACAGCCCCAGGAGCATCAGAAGAACAGAGCAGACCAACACAGCATTGCAAGTGCTCTGGGAACTAAACTGGCATTGCAGCCACAACCACCCAGAGTAGGTGAGAACCTACACGCTGCACCCGAACAGTGCAACTACCTGCTAAACAGATGATTTAAAAAGGATCTGGAGTTTCCTAACAAGGTAGCCCAAATTTACAGGATATATAGAAAATTACCTGTCATATCAAGAACCAGAAAATCATAATTTTAATGTAAAAAGAAAATCAACCAATGCTAATACAAAATCAAGATGATTCAGGTGTTGAACTTATCTGACAGAGCTTTTAAAGCAGCCATCATAAAAATGCTTTGACAAGGCATTATAAATTATCTTGAAACAAGTGGAAATGCAGAAAATCTCAGCAAAGATATATGTTACACAAAACCCAAATAGAATTACAAAACTGAGTAATACAATAATGAAGAGAACAACTTGCTGGTGGACTCGGTGGTAGAGTGGAGACATTCAGAGATAACCCAACTCCCTCCTGCAACCAGTGGCAGAGCCCGGGGAGCGGTCTACTCTGTCTCCCAGAATTCCCAGCAGGGCTGAGCTCCAGGTGTCCCCAGAGGGAACTGACCCACCCTTTATGGGCTGCCTTCCCATCCTCTTTCACTCCATATTCTCAGCCCCATGTTTCCCAGGATCAATTCTCAAATACTCTTCTGGAACTTGAATCTTTGTCTCAGGGTCTGCTTCTTGGTAACCCCAAAACAAGACAGTATTTTATTAGTTCTCATGACCCCCTATGAGGTTGTGCAGGGAAAAAACAATACCTGATCCAGAGTAAGTTCTCTCGAGTGATTTTCATCATCTGTGCTGCACTTTCATCATTTGTAAGGGAGAGGTAAGGAGCTTGCCCACCCCCACTTTCTCCGCTGGGCTTTATCTTATTCTCCTCTTAAATCACAACCTCCACAGCCCTGTCTCTAGTCCTTGCTTTGTCTGGTTTTTCCCAAGGGAAGGCAAGCAGCCTTGTCCCTGGGGTGCACAGGCAAACAAAGAAGCTGCTTCAAGCCAGCCATCCCCTCCCTCGCCAACCACAGTGGAATCACAGCCTCCATGGTGGGTTGGGTTATTGTTTTTAATACCAGTGTGAAATAAATTGAAAAATTACCCATAAAATACAGGTTTTCAGCAGCTGGCCTGAAATTTCTTTCCATAAACAAACAAGTTTAAAGAGATGCCTTAATGCCACCCGCCAGCTCCTCCCCCAGCCTTTTATGTCGGTCCCCAGGCGGGAGCAGGGTCCACTGAGAGACTCAGAGTCCTGGGCAAAGGCAGGCTGCTGGGACCATGGCTGACTTGCACCTCTCGCCCCGTTCGCCTGCTCCCTGAAGAATCCCCCAGACTCATCCCCTGCCCCCTCAACACAGACTCAGGAGCCGAACTGCCTGGATTTGAATCAGAGATTTCCTACCTATAGAATGTGACTTTAAGCAAATTACTGGACCAATCTGTGCCTCAGTTCCCCCTTTGAAAACAGGGATAATATTAGTACCTACTTCATAAGGTTGTTTGGGGATTAAATTAAATTTACATGAAGCTCTTAGAACAGTGCCTGGCAGAAGGCCATGCTGTGTAACTGTTAGCTATTATTAGTTTTACGGTGGATGAGAAACTAGGGTGGAAGATGGAGTAGGAGCTTAGTGACATTTGGACTTTTCCACAGTGAGCCTTCTTTGGGGTTTTCGTGGAGCGTTTATATAAACATCTGTCTAACATCCTGCAGTTTGGAAAGCTTGCTGACATCTGTTCTTGCCTTTGGCCTGACATTTAACCATGGAAGGATTCAGGACAGGAGTTATCCCCAGTTTCCAGAAGAGGAAACTGAGGCCTAGCAGTTGAACCCGCTCTCCCATGGTCTCAGGAAGTGGCAGCCTCCCTTTTGGTCATTTGGTGATCCAGGGTGAATCCTGACCATGGAACAGATTGAACTCATCATAGACGGAGCCCTGCTCCTTCATCACACACGGAAACTTGACCCTGATCTGAGACCAAATCATACTCCTGGTCCCAGGTGGGGCTCTGAGCCCATTCTTGGTTGTAGACGGAGCCCCAGGCTAAGGCGCCATCTTGGTTTCCGTCAGAGCCCTGAATGTTGTTTCATACCAGGCCCCGACTCCAACCTCAGACTGAGCCCTGACCCTGCGGCAGATCGAGCCCTGACCCCTGTTACAGAGTCAGAGTCCTGTCCCGCACTGACTCGCAACCCTGGTTTCATACTGAGCCTTAGCTCTGGCCTCAGGTGGAGCCTGTAATGGGGCCTGTAACCTGGAACTCCACCTGTAGGCCCCTCCTGGGCCTACTGTACGAACCCAATTGTGCATCTTCCCCAGGCTTCAGTTTATCACCCAGAAAATGGTGGAAAAGAAAATGCCTCTCAGCACACTCGAAGAGGCCCAGGCATCAGAGTAGTATTTACAACCCGTTACAGGGGGCGAGACCCCATCTCCTCTCATGTGCTTGCACAGTCCGCAACCCCACCCCGGGGCAGCCTCAGAGATCCAAGTCCTTCCAATGCCAGAACTCCGAGGAATTCTATTGTTTGGATGGTTTTCAGTTCTGATTATTCAATAGAGCCATTTCTGGTTTTACATTCGCAGCCCTGGTCAGCTGGGGTAGGGTTTTTCTTCCCTCTGTGGTTGAAGTTGTAACACTCTTTCAAACAAAGGAAAAAAAATTTTTTTAAGCAGTAAAAATATTTCCAAAATATTTTCACAAACACATTGATCTTGGTCATTGGCTGGGGGAGAGAGGGAAGGACAAAAGAGGTTTCCATAGTGAGGGGACGGCAGGTCTCTGGTGGGCTGGGGGTAGGGGCGTGGGGGCCAGCCCAGGCTCTGGGTCTACACCAGGGTGGCTGTGGAGGTGGGGAGAAGGAGGAGAATCGAGTGCAGGAAGGTGGAGGAGAGAAGCCAAGGTTCAGGCCTCTGAAACTTTCCACTCTGGAAGGAGCTGAGACCAGCAGCCTCTTACCTGCTGTGTGTCCTTAACTCAGCTTTACTTTTTCTCATCTATCAAATGGAGACAATATCAAAAGGAGGACTCTGTCGATCAAAAAGACAAGGGGGCTGCAAAGCACAAAGCACAAGGCCTGACATCGTGCAGGTGCGCACAATCGCAGCTGCTGCCACTGTTACTACTTGCATCCATGTTTGTCAGCTGAGAGGCAGTAGAGCTTACTGGTATATGGAGGCCAGAGCCGGACTGCTCGGGTTCAGCCCTGGTTCTACCACTCACTATTTTTGTGACCTCGGGCAAGTTGCTAACTCCTCTGAGCCTCAGTTTCCTTATCCATAAAATGGGGATGGTATTGAGTTAGTGTGACAGTTGGATGAATTAATACATGCAAAGCACTTAGAACTGCGCCTTACATGTAGTAAGCGCCTAATGAGTGTTAGGCATTATTACTTGTTTGAAAAATGTTTTATGCATCCCTACTACGTGCAGGTTGTGGGATAGGAAAAGTACTACACATGAGGTGCAGTAAGAAATCCTAGGCCCCCAGATTTTCTTGCCTCATGTCCCCCATCCCAGTTCTGGCCACTAGCAGTTGATTAACTGATTCATTGATTCATTCTTTACCAATCACCAGCTGTGCACTGGGGGGCGGTGAGAGTTAAAGAAACAAGGGCCTCGTAGCCCGTTGAGGAGATAGAGGAAAGCAGAAGATCACAACAAAGTTGGGTGAATTCCAAAATTCAGGCTCAGAGGAATTGGTGCCAGAGGCAGGCCCACAGGAGCTGAGGTCTGACCTGAGTCCTGAAGGGTGCACAGGAGTTGAACATTCATTCATTCAATAAATATTTACTGAGCACCAGTCCACAGGCTGAGGACTCAACCAATAACACAGCACGTTCAGGTCTGGTCCTCCTGAGGCTTACGGCCCAGCAGGGGAGACAAGGAACAACAGAGAAACCCATACACGTAGGGTATGCCGTTAGCAAGGCAAGTGCTATGAAGGGAACTAGGGCTGGGGGAGGAGACAGAGAATGATGAGGGTGGCCAGCGAGGGCCTCTATGGAAGGTGACCTGAACAGAGACCCTCGGGAGTGAGTGATGTGGAGAGTTAGGAAGAGCATGTCAGGCAGAGGGAACAGCAAATGCACAGGCCCGGAGGTAGTAATGAACTTGGGGTCATGGCAAGGGAGGTAGAGTGGGTAGAGAGGAGGGAGAGAGGAGGTTATGGGAAGAGGAGCAGAGCAGTAACAGGGTCATGGGGTTGGGGCACACATGGCTTTGTCTGAATGAGTACCCCAGGAGGCTGGAAGGGGCAATGAATTGATTCATTCATCAATGAATTAATGAATCAATTCCCCAGAGGGATACGGGGCTGATGCCAGAGACCTGGGCCAGAACAGATGGGCAGGACTCCTGCTCACTTGGGGGAAGGTGGGAGGTGTCCAACCTTCTCTGAAAGCCATTGAGTGGCATCTGACAGGGGAGGGACAAGATCAGACTATGGCATTAGACTGAAGTTCTGAGTCCTTCCACGATCCTTAATTCTCACAACAGCCCATTTCACAGGTGTGGAAGTGGAGGTCCCAGAGAGTATGCAGACAGATCTGGATGCCTTCAGCTCTGGAGGTATCCCTGCACTCTCCTCTGTCTTCTCTGGCCTCTGCCTCCCACTCCTAAGGACCCACAAAACTCACAGCCTCTACAAGTCTACCAAGTGCTCAGCCATTTCCTCCCAGCTGGCTGAGCCAAAATTGGGCTGAAGAGAAAGTGACAGGCACCACGCTCTGATATTCTCAGCCCCTTAATCCCAGGACCCGCGTGTGCCGTCCCCCCACCCGTCACTGTCCTCCTTTAATCCATTGTGACTTCTGATCAGTTCAGCCCCTAAGAGGTGCTGGCAAATTTATTCAGTGCCAAGTCTCCCCGCCTCCAGCCCCATCAGTGGGTGCCCTGCCCATACCCATCTCAGCATTTGCCATTCAGGTACCTGCTAGCCAGAACCAGTCCCCAGGCACCTGGACAGCTGATGTAAGAGAGGTGTTAACCCATGTTAACACCTCCCAGGAGTAGCCCTCAACCAATAATCTGGGAGCTGGCGGATGAGCCGCCCAGCTATCTTGTCCCTTGGGGGGGATGACTCTGCCTCCAGAGTTCCCAGGGGGATGGAAGCCCAGCTGTCCAGCTTGATCCTCACCACTCCTTATATTTGCTTCTTCCCCTTCCCTGTCTTCCTTTCCTTCCTTGCTTTCTGGTGTGTCCTGGGATCAGCTCTCAGGTAACCAGTTTGCCCTTGAATTCTTATTTCCAGATCTGCTAAGATAATTACCATGCCCAGTCAATTTCACCTGCAAAATGGCTCTCAAACTGAGCCCCTTGTCTCCATGACCCCTGTGACTGTCCGCTTGGTCCAAGCCCCAAGCACCTCCTGTCTGTATGCCTTTAAAAGTCTCCCAAGTTGATTCTTGGTTTTGGCCCTGCTTCCTACCCTTGCCCCAGGCCCAGAAGCCTAAGGGCTCTTGTTATAAAGAAAACCAGGTCATCCCCTTCCCTTGCTTAAAACCTGCCCATGGCTTTCCCTTGTCCTCTCCTTACCTTATCACTGCCTGAAAGGCCCACAGCCCTCAATCTCTTCTCCTCCTCTCTGCACCAGGCCACGTGGTTACCTTCCTGTTCTTCAAACGCACCCACTCATTACCATCTCAGGGCCTTTGCACTTGCTGTTCCCTCTGCCTGGAGCGCTCTCTGGATCTCCCACGGTGAGCTCATTCTTGTCTTCCCTAACCTCCCTGTTCCACACCTCTACACTCCACCCCCTCCCCCGCTTCACCCCCTTTAGACCATTTCCCACCATCTCAGCTGGCCTGATTAATTTGTTTTCTTGCTGATTGTGCCCCAAAGCACGGACTTTGTCTGCACATGCTGGGCCTCTTGCCTCAGACCCTGTGCTGTCCTCTGTTTAACTGTGAGTTTGGTGATGTCCTGCCCTCCTGGAGTTGATCATTTGGTTGGACAGGGGCTGGGAGAGGAAGGAAGGCAGTGGACCAGTTGTAAGAAGTGCCACAAAGGAAAAGAACTGGGAGAGTGACTGACTCGGAGAGAGTGACCAGCTGGCAGTGGGAGTCCTGCTCACTGGGGTGACTCGGTTCAGTGTAAGAATGCTTTAAATACAGTGCAGGTGTAGCTCTCTCCCACGCCAGCCCAGATGTGAGCAGTGCAGCCTGGTGGAATGTCTTCACGGTTCAGGACTCTTTCCATCTGGTAGCTCCACTGCTCCTAGGGGGCTGCCCCAGGCAGTTCTCACCACATCCACATTCCAGCCAGTGGGATTGGTCAGTGAAGGAGGCTGGGAAATGTAGTATTTGAAAGGGCAGCCATCCGCTCAGCTAAAAGCCAAGGGAAATATTATCCAGGAGAAAGGGAGATTGGATATGGGGGGCTCGTGGTGGTCCTCGCCTTAGGCATCAGCGGGAAACCACTGGGCCCCACTTTCCCTGTTTTCTGCATGTCCATTTTTTTGGTCCTTCTTTGTGTAAGGTGGAGGGGTGACTGCTCACAGCCCAGAATGAGACTAAATCCCACCTCTGGGATCCCACACCCATTGTTAGTGCCCTCATTCTCTCGGTCCCCTCTCAGGTGTCCAGCCAGGTCTTCCCTGTCCCCTCTCTTCATCTGCCTACAGTCTTCATTTTCTTCATCTCTTCTTTGCTCCCGTCTCCAGTCCATTTCTCCCTCTTGTGAAACATCTGAGAAGTTCTGCCTGCACGTACGGCTGCTTTCTCACTCCCTTCTCTTTCTCCCCTCCTCGGAGGTCTGGCCTCTCCACTCCCTGCTCTGAGTGTAGCTTACTCACCAGGGACAAGTCCCTCTCTGTCACGAGACCCACTTTTTCTCTGCAACCTCCCTGTGGCCCTCTGCCCTGCTGGACACGCTTCCTGATATTCTCTGTGACACTTCACCACCCGCTGGAGACGGAGAACATGGGCTTTGCAGTCAGGCTAGAGAGGAGCAAGGTTGCTTCACCTCTCTGAGCCTCAATGACCTCATCTGTAAAATGGGCTTAAACACATCCGCTAACTCATTCAATAAATTTTTATTTGTAGTCACAATATATCAGACATTGAAATAAACCCATGTAAACATTTGAAAGGCTGATAACAAGTCAAAACTACTGCCACCGAGTGTGCTAAGCTGTTCACACACATCAGCTTGGAATGCTGCCCCTTCCACTGCCCCACTTGCAGTATTTTCTCCTTCTTTGCTAGCTCTTCTTGCTCCTCCTTCTCCTTCCTGCAGTCCTGGCTGCATTCCCGCGTCAGCTTTCTGCTCAGTTCTCCTCTGTCTCTGCAGCTCTCCAAAATCATTACCCAGCTCTGACGTGACTCATCACCTACCTGGCTGGGCAGCTCTGTCTGAGGTACAGCGGGCATCTCAAACCCAGGTGTCTGGAACCGAACTCAGCCTCTTCCCCTCCTGGCTTCCAACCTTGGGAAGGACCTTGGGAAGGACCAATCCACCTACTCCCTGGGTCTGTGGAGCCAGGCTGCCCCTCAGTACTGCTTCCCCATCCCCTGGCCCAGACAGGGTCCAGCCTCAAGGTCTGTAGCAGCCACTTTCCTGGATCTTAGACTGTGACCTTTTCCTCCTGTCCATGTCCATCCTGCATCCCCGCCCCCCCCCAGCTGCTCAATTACTCCCCTAACATACTCCTTTGTATGTGTTACCCCCACCGATAGCACACATTGTCATTGTCCTGCCCATGTCCCCTCAGAACTCAAGCACCTTTCCATCCAAACACCTGCAACCCTCTGCCTGAGGCCGGAGGTGCTGGAGAATTACAAAGTAAGCACTCCTTGGCCAATGACTGATGGGAGTTGGTGGATGAATCTCCAGCTCCTTGTCCTCAATTGTGATACCTCTGGGGTGTGTCCTCCACTGTCTCCTAGAAGTCACCAGTGGAGATCCAGCTGGGACTGAGCTCTCCTATCCCACATTAACACCTTGCTGGATTACACATCATTTGACAGCCTGTCCTTCCAGGCCTCACTTCCTCGTCTTTACGGTGTTTCCTGGAATCCACTTCCAAGTCAACCATTTGCTTGATTCCTTGCATTTCAGTGTCTACTTGGTGGGGAACCCAAAACAAGCCCCTCCCTCTCCTGTTTAAAGTAAAACACAAATCTGCAGTGGCGCCAATGGCCCCAGTGTCTTCATTGTTTCTCTGTCACAGAATTTTATGAAAGTCACAACCTCTCTCCCAAGAGCTCATCTGTGAAGCCCCTTTACCTCTGTCTGAGAAGCCCTTGTTTCTCAAGGTGATGTCCAAGCCCCTTACCTGGCATTCAAGGCCCTCGGCACGTTGACGCCATCACCATGTATCTGCCCTTCCACACTTTGCTCATTGCTGTTCCCTCTGGTCCGAAATTACTGTACTTTTGCTTGATGCTCATCTGAATTGCAGTTACCTTTCAAGATTCAGCTCAAGTTCATTTCCTCCAGGAAGCCTTTCAGACCACATTAATCCTCAGTGTTCCCACAGCCCTAAGAACCTGATCCCCTCTTGGGGCACAAATAATATCTTGAATTTTACTTGGTTTATTCCTTGGGCACATAGTTAGGTTAGCATTTTCTCCATGCGTGGCTCTGAGAGAGAGCTGGGAGAGCTGAGGCATGGGGGTGCATCCACTCAAACCCTCCCTGAGCTCTGAGCCATGCAGTGGAAGATGCACAAGAGATGGAGTTAGCATTCCAGGTAAGGCCATCAACTCCATGAAGAAAGGGGCCATTTTTATACACAATGAGAAATGCATAAATCACTTATTTTAGTGGCTTAAAACAGGGGTTGGCAAACTATGAGCAGAGACCAAATCCGGCCTGTCATTTGTTGTTATAAATAAGAGTCTTACTGGAACACAGTCACCTTTACTTGTGTATTGTCTTTGGCTGATTCCCACTACAATGGCAGAGCAACTGTGACAGAGACCACAAGACCTGCCAAGACTACAATGTTTACTACCAGAACTTTTACAGAAAAAGTTCACTGGCCTCAGGCTAAAAACACCCATAATTATGTATTATTTCATGCAGTGTCTGAGGGCCAGGAATCTGGGGATGACAAAGGTGGGTGGTTCTGGCTTATAGTGAGGCGTGGGGGCTCTCAGGACGTTGCAGTGTAGGTGTCAGCTGTCCAGGACTGTACACACCCGAAGGTTTGGCTGGGACTGGAGGATATGCCTGCAGGGCAGCTCACTCACATGGCCAGCAAGCTGGTGCTGGCTGACGGCTGAGGATCTCAGTTCCTTTCCACATGGGCCTTTCCACTGGGCTGCTTGAGTCTCCTCACAAAATGGCAGCTGGTTTCCTCAGTGAGAGTACCATGCTAATCACTTTATCTAGAGCCTCTTGTAATCCTTACTACACCTTTAAGGGACAGAAGTGATTGTTACCTATATTCCTCAGCTGAGGAAACCAGAGCTCAGAGAGAGGAAGCAAACTGACCAAGTCAGGGACAGAGCTAGGGCTTGTCCTCAGGGCCAACCTAGGTCTCTCTGATTCCAAATCCAGTGCTCTTTCTATTCTACCCATTGACCTATCAACCCATTGACACATTGACCCATGGACCCATCTTCCCTTCTATCCATTGACTCATCCACCCATCCTCCCACCTACCCATCATCTTCCCGTCCATCATCCTTCCACCCACCATCCACCCATCAACCCATTGACCCATCCTCCCAGCCACAACCTATAACCACCCATCCTTCCACACTCCCAGCCATACATCCTCTGATCCATCTACCCATCCTCCCATCCACTTATCCACCCAGCCACTGACATATCCATTTACTCAATAAATGGCTATGAAAACCTACCACCTATCAATTACTCTTCCAGGGACTGAGATGTGACTTCGAGCTGGACAAAGTCCTGACCTCATAGAACTCACATTCTGCTTGTAGGAGGCAGACAACAGACAAATAAATACACACTGTACATGAGGCGTAATGCTGCAAAGAGAAATAAAGCAGAGGAACAATGCCAGGAGTAGCTAAGGGAAGATAATAGGGAAGTCCTCTTTGACAAGGTGACACTTGAGCAAAACCCTAAAGGAAGGAAGCAAGACCCGTGACAATGTTGGGAAAAGAGCATTCCATGCAGAGGGAACAGCTGTACAAAGGCTCAGAGGATCAGCAAGGAGGCTGGTATAGACAAAGCAGAATGAGGGCAGGAGCAACAGAAGATAAAGGGGCCAACTAGGGCTAGGTGAGATCAAACCTTATTAGTTACTGTAACTGGGTTTTATTTCAAGTCAGGTGGTCAACAGTCTCCCAAATAGTAGTGATTTCTCACCTGCCAGGGAAGGAGCCACGGATTTCTGAGTATCAGAACTCCCTGATCTCTCCTTTTTCAGTCACCCAGCCCAGCAGCTCTCACAACTGCAACTGAAGCTGGTGCCAGGGATAGGGGCTTAGGAGTCTGAGATCTGTACCTGGGTTTCCATGCGAGATGAGTTTGTCATTTGCTGGGTAAAGAAGGGGAGGGGCCAACCATTACCCAGCACTGTTCACATACCTTAGCCCGTTCCATCTTCGCCACTTCCATCAGCTCCATTGGACGGAAGAGGAGTCGAGGCTCAGAGAGGTCGTGAGGTGGCACCAGTTTTGCCCATATTCTATCTTTTCACTCTACTCAATTAAATCTTTCAAAAAATTGCTTGTGTTCCTACTAGGTGCTGGAGTCAGCATGAGAGACACATACAGATTCATGGCCAGTCCTGGAGGGACCTTTGAAACCACCTGGCACAACCTGCCATTCTGCTGGTGGGTAAACAGAGGCTCTGAGAAGTTTGTCCTCAGGTCACACAGCTTGGAGGGGATCCATCTGGGATATTCAAACCCAGCTTCTTTCACCCCAGCTCCACGTGGTAGGAGAGGGAAAGAGCCCATGTTTTCCCTCAAAGCGGCTTGACTTGGAGCTCGACAGCAGATGTGTTCTCGGACCACTGGCTGTAAAACAAGCCCGTCTCCACTGGTTGCCACTGTGTTTTGGGGGGTGGAGCCTAGGACTTCGCTGTGTCTACTCTGGGTCAGTAACTGCCCCAAACAAGCACATCTGGTAAGAGTGGAAATTTATTAATTCATCAGTAGGTTTCTTACTTGATTGATCAACTGATCTCTATGTCCCTATTGTACGAAGGGTTTGAGGCGGCCCAGGAGAGAAGGGAAGGGTGGAGACTTGTCTTTGCTTCTTACATTCCACTCATTGGGAACGTCAAGCAATGAGAAAAGAAAATGCCCAGCTGCTACATGGCTGGGGAACAAATTCTTGGTGTGGAAGTAATTCTCCTCAGAGTTCATTCCCAATGCTTTTCTTATTTTCAGATTTAATTAGGAGACCTTTTTGTGGTGTGAGTCATCATTTAATAATTGGGGGCACTTATTAGGGAACGAGTAGAGGGAAGGGGACAGGACAGTTGGACACTTCAAATCTGAGTTCTTCAAGTCATTCACTGGTCGCGTGATCTTGGATGAAGCTCTTTACCTCTGTTTCCTTGTCTATAAATTCGCATTCACCTGGCAGAGATTTGGGGAGCCTAAACTAGACGATACATGTAAAAAACATCACGTATTCGCTGCCTTCTCCACCCATTTCTCTTCTCCCTTAGCCTCCTAAACAACGTCAGGGGCCATGGTGGAGTGTTGTTTGCTCTCTCCAGCATGAACTCTAGCTGTCCAGAAACCAGCCACCTCTCTGAAATGGCATTTCGGGTCAAATCTGAGGCACCTTCTTGCCCTGGCACGTCTTCGTCTCTCCTCATTGGGCTAAGTACATCGTCGTTGCTGTGAAAAGTGTCTTTGGATGGGGTGGGAAGTTCAGAGAGAAAGACAGCTCCTGGGTTTGGGTCTTCAAGGACAGATACCTAGAAAAGAAGCGGTAGGATTTGGTTAGGCAGTAGAAAGGGGGCACTCAGCAGGTAGACAGCAAAAGCCAGGGTGGGCAGTCAGGGCTGTCCTGGAAGATGCTGTGGTTGGAGGTGATGGTGGCAGATTGGCCCTCAAAGCCACAAGGGCTCAAGAGCAAGAGGGGAAAAGAGATGAGTTTCCATGAAAGAAGACCAAAGTCACTCATTGGATGATTTTTTCTTGGGCTGAGCATCTCTTTCCTCCCGCAAAGGGGAGATCTCTGTTTCCCCGGGGCAACTGGCGTTGGTCCGCACAGAGTTTGTTGGCCTACCTCACTTTCTTTCCCCCTTCCTCTGTCTCTGGAGAACTCCACCCCGATTCCAGGAACCTCGATGGAGCTGTCAATCAAGATGCCGGTTACTCTGGCTACAAGAGACAGGCTTTCCAGGTGCGGCCCCTCGTTCCTTTCTTTTGGGGCTATAGAGGAGGGTCTCCCTCTTCAGGCTATCAGGATGCAGTCTTGGGGCTGCTGGTGCCATATTTATGCCACATGGAGTGAAGTTGTCTAAAGCAGGAAAGAATGATGTTACCAAGCAGAGAGACGAGGAGAAGCAAAGCTAAATGTGGAGGGAGGTTTGGATCCGGCCATAACTTCAGCCCATTGGTTTGCCCTTTATGTGAACCAATAAATTCCCTTTGCTTGTATAACAGGATTTTTGTCATAGGCAACTGAAATAATTATGATTAATACAGTCAGCAAATTAGAGACAGGCTTCCTGTTTAGAAACAGGCAGAGCAGGGAAGGAGCACAGCAGGCATGAACTGGCTGAGTGTGAGTGAGTCTGTCTTCCCTGCTGACTCACTCACTCACCGCAGCCCTGGCTCAAGCTATTGCCCCTCTATGGGCCTAGTTTCCTCATCTGTGAAATGGGCTGCTACGAGCAGGGAATAAAGTCACTCATGTATGCCCACATTGCTGCAAAAATGGTATTAGGCAGCTTATAGATGTTATAAAACCAGAGAATAGGAAAAGAAATGGACAGTGAAATTGTGAAAAGGGAAAAGAATGTGAACTCAGCAGTGAGGATCAGTTACTGGATGCCTGCTGGGAGCTCTGGACCATTGCAAGGGGTGGAGAGAAGGGTTTGTTCTGAGCTTCCTTACAGCCAAAGCAAGAAAAGAGAGTAAGTTACACGCATTCATAGGAGGAAAACCCCAAACCAGTTTCTGAGAAGAAGCCCAACTTTTCCTGGAATGGAAGTCTGAAGTACATTTCCTGTGGTTCTCCATCACAGGACTTGGTGAAATACCGTGAGTAAAGAGAGCGGACAAGTTAACGGGCTGGAGAAAATAGTTACAACATGCGAAGTCAGAGGATTAAAGTCCATAATAAATCAAGAGCTCATACATGTCAATCAGGAAATAAAAACACTTCATGAGAAAATGGGCAATGGGGAATGAAGACCCAATTCGCATGAGAATTCACAACAGAAGAAAGAGCTAAAAAATCAGCAAAAAAAAGGGAGACGCCACTGGTGGTGATGGTATAGAGAACTAAGCATGCTTTATTCTCTCTTAGCACTTCTCACCAGCCGACGTGGCGTATATTCGTGTCTTTATTTGTTTGGGGCTGTTTCCATGGCCAGACTGTGCGTTCCATGAGGACAAGGACAATCTCCTGCTCACCGTGGAATCCCCAGCACCTAAAACAGTGCGCTCGGCACGGAGCAGGCGCGCAGTGAATATTCGTCAAGTGCACGAGTGAGTGAATGAATGAATGAATGGACAGCACCTAAAACGGTGCGACGTTTTTTGGTAGGTGATTTGGCAATATCCATTCGTATTTTAAATGCGCGTCCACTGATTCAGAAATTCCTCCTCTAGCTCTCTGCTCAATAGAAACAAATTCTCAGAGAAGTGGGTAGAAGAATGTTCCTTGCTGCATTGTTTAAATGCGAGAGGTTGCAAATAACCTAAAAGCCCCACGGTACTGCACTGAGAAAGTTATTGTATATCCTTGCTACGGAAAACTCTCTGTATACTTCTTGAAAAGAACAAGAACAGATCCATGATACTGCTGTGGTTCGATCTGTAAAACATGTTATAAAACAACATAGCCAGTCACAGGGCAAAGTATACGTTTAAAATGCACACAGATAAGTGTAAAAATTGATACATTTTTACAAACTGTGTGCACCCCTGTAACTGGTACTCAGATGGAGGAAGTTCTTAATAACAGCCCACCAGCAGTCCTGCTCATTATACTGTCAAGGGTAATTATTGCTCTCCTTCTAAGCAACCGAACCTTTATAACCTAAGATTCGTTTTGCCAGTTTTCAAACTTTATATAAATGGGATCATAGATGGATACAAATTTCATGTTTGGCTGGTTTTTGTGCAATGTTCTGTTTATGTTTCATTATTCTTACTTTTTAATTGATACACGTCTATACATTTCAACTGTTTTCGAAGAGAAGGTATCCCTTGTATTCTACATATGCGATTTGGATAATTAGAGTTTACTAAGATAAATGAACACGGACAGTGTGCGTAGACCAACCCTTTGCCTTCAGCGAGGACACCAGGGAGTTTCCCAAGGTAAGGGGAGGGACGAGGATTGCCTAGCAGGTTGCAGGCTGCTGTTTCACACCCCTCATCCCCGAGCAGGAGGCTGGAGTCCTGGGACCTGTTTTATGGGGTTTCTTCGCTCTTTGGCTGACTCTTTTATGGGAGTTGGGGGTTTGGCAGATGGTGCTCATTTTCCATGATAACACAGCTTCCATGGTGTGAGTCCCCCTTGCCAAGCGTTTGCAGGCATCAGCTCAGGCTCGGATAACCCAGAGAGGAGACATGATTTGATGTGGGGAGGCTGAACTCAGGTCTGTCCGGCTTTAGCATCTGAAACAGTATTTTGCAGTTTGGTGGGGCAGCCAAGAAAACGAGGAACACGTGCTAAGCAAGACACATGTGGCTACACAGCAATCCATACCCCGGGAGGCCTGGGGGGGTGTGATGTGGGAGAGAATAAGACGGTGGGGGGTGGCTCTGGTGGGCAGCGGGGGGTCAACAGGCCTGGGTGCTCCTCTCAAACCTTCCAGGCCTCTCTGCACCGTCCTCTGGGGGCTCAGAGGTTCAGTCTCCACCTTTGGTCAGTGGAAGACAGAATGAACTGCCCCCTTCATCTGTCGTCTCTGATTCTTTTTTCGCATTTCCAACTGTGTGTCAGGACAGCAGGTATAAGCTGACAATAATTTTCGAAATATTTTTAAAGAGTTCTTTTTTTCTGCCTCTCTTCTTCCCTCCCTCTCTCTCCTCTCTTCCTTCTCCCCTCTTCCCTTTCTTCTCCTCTCTTCCCTTTCTTCTCCTCTCTTCCCTTCCTTCTCCTCTTCCTCCCCTTCTTACTTCCTCCTTCTCTTTCTCCTTGCTTCCTTCTTATTAGAATAGGTAATAAATATATGTTGTACAAACACAAACAGTACAAACATGTGCACTGGGGAAAGCAATTCTCCCTCCCACCCGTCCCACAGCCCCCCAACCTCCCTTCCCGGAAGCAGCACCCATGGCTGGCCTCCTGCCCGTGTTTTCGCTCAGAATGGTCATGCATTTATAAGCATATGCATGGACTTTCTCTCTCCCCCTGTTTTCTTTACCAAACGACAGCTCAGCACACAGTGAGTGTTCTGCACTTCACTTTTGCAACACCACTTGGTCATTCTTCACCAGCACTTGGGGAGCGAGCTGCCTCTTTATTTTTGTGCAGCTGCAGAAGTTCCACGTTTTAGGTGTGCCGTCAAATCGCATCGGTGCCCTGTCGATGGGTGTTTAGGTTGTTTCCTGCCTTCTGCTATCACCGCAAGGTAGCAGGGCCTGTCCTTGCGCAGACGTCATTTTGCAAGTACGTGTGTGTGTGCAGAGGAAACTCCTGGAAGTGGGATCAGCGGGCAGGGGGCGGGTGCGTCTGTAACCTGGAAGGTACTGGCCTGAGTCTCTGGCCATTGCAACAGAACGCCTGCTCCCCGCGGGCCAGCCACCGCTACTTCTCCTCTAATGCAGTCTGCATTCCAGTTGTCGACGGTTCCAATCAGGCCCTTTATGGAATTTCGTTGCAGTGCAGGATGCAGTCCAGGATCACCTGGCACTGGGTGTTGGGTCTCCTTAGTCTCCTCTCATCTGGAGCAGTTCCTGATTGAAGGCGACGACATGGCTTTTATTTCATGACACTGGCTTTGTCTCAGAATATAAATATGTTGTTTTATAAAATGTCACATCCTTCGATTTGGGTTTGTGCAATGGTCCCTCGGGACTAGACCCAGGTTACGCCTTTTTGGCAGGAACGCCTTGAAGCGATGCTGTGCCTACCCAATGCAACGCTTCGGGAGCCACATGGTGTCAGCTTGCCCCTTCACTAGTGTTCACTTCCACCATTTGGTTAAAGTGGTGTCCAGTTTCTCCACTCTACAGCTGCCACTCTTCCCGTCGTAATTAATTTTCAGGGACACATACTTTACTGTGTGTATCTGGTAAGTGTCTGTCCTTGACAAACTCGTTATACATCTAAAATTTCTTAATTGGGAGCGACAGGCAGCGTTTACTCCTGTGTCTACTGGCCGCTGTGTTTCCTTTTTATTGAATTTTGATATTCTTTTCTTAAATATGGACGTTTATTTTTTTTAAACAACCGAATGATTTAAGCTTAGCCCGATAGCTCTTGACCCATGGTGATAAAAATGATTCTTAAAAAGTCCTCATTTCTCCATAAAAATAAAAAACATCAAAAAATTCTCATTTCTCTAGCGCCTCCAAGTAGGATTGCTTTCCAAAGCTCATTTGGGTCTCAAGCCCAGGCAGGGGCGTGGTCTGCCCTACTTGTAGGCAGCCCCAGGCCTCCCCCACTTTCTTTGCTACAGGGGAGGGCAGGGACGGGCAGAGAAATGCTCCTGCTGCTCCTAGGGGACTGTCGCTATGTCATAGGCTGCAGGGCGGAGGTGGCCCAGGCTGAGATTGCAGTCTGCCCAGAGAGCCAGCCCTAACCCTACAGTTATCCCTCCTAACTACGCCCCCATCCGCTGCCTAGGGGAGCCTCCTCTGCCCATTGCAACTGCTGCATTGGGCAGCTTGCTCCGGAACCAGGTACCACCCCCCAGTCATGCCTGCCGCAGGCTCCCAGTGCCACCCCTACCTCTCTGACTGTCCCATTCCATTCCCGCCCAGCCCCAACCCTGCAATCTCAGTGCCTGGGGTGGCCCTGGGGGAGGGAAGCCTACAGAGTGTTGTAGCCACAGATCTCGGCTCAAATAAAATCCCACTCAGAACTGCAGCCCATTCAGCATCTCAAGGGAGAGCTGAAAACCCTTCTTGGGGCCTGTAATTTTCCTTAGCAAGCCTTCCTGGGGTGCCAATTGTCTAGATGTCTTGACAATGGTTCCTTAAATAAATTACTCATAGCCAGTACTTAGAAAAGGTAAAAACTCTAAACTCAAACCATTTTATAGTTAAATATATTTCACGTGGGTACATTTCAAAAGATGTGATATAATTTGATTTCCAGGGGCCCACAGTCAGCCAGCCACCCTCCCCCACCTCCCCAAACACATCGGGGTCACCTGGCTTTGTCTGCCTCTACACTGTCCGCTTTAGTGGCACCACAATCAATTGCATGTTCTCGATGGGGTTAATTATTTCAGGTCTCTCCCCCTTGACCGTCTGCTCTGTGGGGCGGCCTGGTCTCCCCTGTCTCCCAGCTCTGGGGGTAGGGCGCTATCATGCAAGATTGACGCAGGGGCCGACATTAAAATTAAGAGGCTCCTTGGGATGCTGTTGGATAGGAGAAGGAAGGAAGGAATGAGTAAACGAAAGGTGAATCCGTGCGAGTTCCCTGTGAGGTCTGGGGTGGTGACACCACATTTGCCTGGGGATCGCAGAGGGTTTTTAGCGTTTAGATTTGTGGGGAAGAGGGAACTGGCTCTGTCCCTACTCCACAGACCCTGCTAGTTGTTGGAGACACTTCCACGAGACTGTGGGGCCACCTGAAGCCACCTCATCCCTGGGGGGTGATTATTTTGATGCTGTCTAGCAAAATAACTGATTACTTCAACTCCTCTGCTGGGCCCCAAGGGACTTCACTGCGCTCTCTCGCTTTCTCTCTCTCTCCTGAACCTCCAAACCTGCCATGTCTCTGAGAGGGGGAGGAGGACTTCCTGTTTCCAAAAGGGTTAAACTGGGCTCTGGGGTGGGGATGGGGTAGGCCTTCTCTGTGGCCTGCCAGTGTTTAATGGGAAGGTCCTGGGTCCATGTCTGGACATCGGCCCCTATGTCCTCTAATGTGCTCCTACTGGGGGACACTGCAGAGCTCTGGGAGGCATTTGCCCTGAGGAGACCTGACTTCTCCTCCCAAGCCCTAGGGCAAGCTTGGCCCTGGCTGGAGGCGAGCAACTGGAGGGGAGTGGAGCTGAGCTGAAATGCTCCACTGGTGCTTAGTAGCCTTGGGCAGGTGACTCCTCCTCTCTGGGTGGGTTCCAGTTTCCTCCTCAATAAAGCAGTCGCCCTTGCCACCCTGCTCCCACATAATGCCATCGCGAAGGTCAAATAAGAGTGGGTGTGAAAAGGCTTTGCAGGAAGCTCTGCATGTGGCGTGGCCATTCTTTTTAAGGGGGAAATACATTTTTGTTAAGGGAAAAATAAAATTCACAAGAAGGAACTGCCTAGCATCATTAGAAGAGGACCAGAGAGAGGACAGCACCCATGCCTGGGATGACCTCTCCGTTCCTCCTCTACCTGGCAGGCTCCTGTACCCCCTGGAGGAACAGTGCCTCCCTCACAAAACCCTGCCAGACTTCACTGTCCTCCCCGCATGCCTCCACCAACACAGCCCTAGTTTATGACTTCATTGGAGAGTCTCTCCCGCTGGCCTGGCAGTTACTCTGGGCAGGAACTATGTCTGATTCATCTCAAAATCGCCAGCACTTAGCACAGAGCCTGGCGTATCACAGGCACTCATAAATGTTTTTGGCCAGAGTGATTGGCTAGAGTGTAGATGATGGTGGAATGTCAGGGGCTAGAGCCTGAGGTTGGGGGAAATTTAAAGCAGGCAAGCTTCATACCCTTCCTAGCACCTTGTCGGAATGACTCTCTCCAACCCAGTTTGAGAAAAGGTCCAGTCTACCCCTGACTTCAGGTCAAGGGAAAGCTGCTTGAGATAGGGTGACCAGCGTATCCCCATTTGCCCAGGACTTTGTTGGTTTTAGCTCTAGAAGTCCCATTTCCAGGGCAAACCCTACTTTGAGTGAAAAATCTTGATTCTGTTTGCCACTGATTCTCTGTGTCAGATATTGTAATTGCTCATTAATCAGACATCATCCTTCTCCTTCTTCCCCATTTTCCTTGTTGGTAGAGCTTATCTTTTATGATAGAGGCACATACTTTCCAGCCTCCTTGTGGTTAGGGGTGGTCATGTGACCCAGTTTGGGCCAGTGAGACAAAAGGAGGAGTGAAGCTGAGAAGGTTTCTTTCCTGTATCTGCTCTTATCTCCTTCACTCCCCTTGTTCCTACATTTGGATATTGTCATATGAGTATGTGATGCTTGGAGCTGCAGCAGCCATATTGTGACCATGAGGGAACATCCTCACCACACACTGAGGGTGATAACGTGAAGGATCAAAGGAGTCTGAGACTTCAGTGATAATATTGCCCTCTGAATTAACCCTGGGACCACAGATTTCTTATGATGTGTGATAACAATATATCTTCTTGGGCCTAATGAATCTTTTGTAGAAGAAAATATTTTAATAATCTTGGCAATTGGATATATCCTACACAGAACATAAAAAGCACAATTATGAAAGAAAAATCAATAAATTAGATTACATTAAAATGAAGAATTCTGTTTGTCAAAGGACACCATTAAGAGAACAAAATGCAACCCACGTGCTGGGAGAAGATATTTGAAATAGCCTCTGACAAAAGACTCACATAAAACATGTCAATGATAGATGAAAAACCCCAATTTTAAAAACTGGGGCAAACCTTGAACAAGAGCCCTAGAAATAATCAGTAATTTTTTTAATCTCAGCTTTTTAAAATTTCTACTTCCATGTATATGATATAAGGTAATGATATGTTGGCATAGTGATCTACGTTTTTACTTTATTAACCTATAAAATGTATTGCAGGTGAACGTTCACTGATACGATTAAGAGACCGAAACCTTTGAAGATCGACTGAGTCACTTGATCACACGATCATTCAAACCTCACAATCACCCAAAGCACAGATACGTTACCCCCTGTTACAGATCTCGAAACTGAGTCTCAGATAGCCTAGGCGTTCAAGGCCACACGGCCAAGGAAGCAGCAAAGCAGGGACTAGAACTCAAGGCTGGTGGGCCCAGCAGCCCTGTCTGTCAACTGTTACCCCCAAAGGCCTCACTGTCCCCTTGATCAAACCCCTTCTCAAAGCTTCAGTCCTTGTGTAAAATTGAAGGGTAGACTCTATTCAACTCAGTTTAAGTGGGCCCCAAAATACAGTGATGAAGATGTAATTGTCCTTCAGAAAACCCATGCGGCAGCCATTGGGAAGCCAGAGGATGTCCCTGACCCTGCGGGTGGGGGTGGTCAGAGAAGTTCCTGTCAACACATGCCCTTCTGCACAAGGTCACACAACCAGGAGTCTGACATCTTCAGCGCCCTTCAGGGATGTGAGATTCCAAGTTTACCTCCCTTTTTAGGGGGGACGTAACCATTACCGCACCTGATCCAAAATGTATTTTAATATCATTTAGCTGTGTATTCTGGTATTGACTTCCATATTTCTAAATCTTACAGCTGTCTCGTGCTGTATCCATTTTGGACATTATATGTTAACTGCTTATTATAAAAGAGGAGGGATTTTAGCTCAATTAAACCCATTTCTCATTGTAGCTGAATAAAAATAAATTAATTAATTTAAAAAATAAAAATAAATAAAAACCATCTCTCCTCTTTCCTCCTCCCAATATAATATCCATTTTTGTTAATCTCATATCAATGTTTTCATTATTGTGGCAATTGTTTCTTGCTGAATAAATACTGCATTGTAATGCCATTGACTTCCTCTTAAACTCGGCACCTTCGTCTTGAATTAATAATTGCCCATTTTTAACTGTTGACTTTTCTTTGAACATTTGACCCAAGTCTTTCCATGCCCTGAAAATAGCTCTGTAAAACACCTCTCGATGTGATTTCTGCACAGGCAAATCTCTTGGACAGTGTAATGCTGCCATCTTTTTTTCTGTTCTCTCTGACCTTCGGTGTCCACTGAGATGTGTTTTGTTCTGGGCCTGAGGTGCAGCTACCCACAAGGAATTCCTTTCCCTCTCTCACGATCCTCTATATCTCATGCTGTCTAAGAGATTTACCAAATGCTAAAGCCCACAGTTTCCTTCTGTTCTGAGCCTTTGTCCAAGCCCCTCCTACGCTGATGCTGGGCATAGTCATGTGACTTGCTCTGACCAATAGGATAGTAGTAAACGTGGCACAAGCAGAGGATTGCAAAGTCCTTGTGCGTTTGGGGCTTTACCCTCTGCAGCTCTAAGGCACTCAGGCTGGTTTGCTGGAGGTAAGAGACTTGTGGCCAAATCACCTCCATTACCCCGGGTGATGGCAGCTGATATCACCCAGCAGACACATGTGTGCAGACACATGAGGGGACCCAGCCAGTACTGCTGAACCATAGGTTCACAAGCAAATCAATGGCGGCTGTTTTAAGCCACTAAATTTTGAGGCAGTTTGTTACGCAGGAAGAGCTAACTGATGCATGTTTTCCTCTTCCTTGGTTTAGTGCCTTTTTTTTTTTCTTTTGATGGAGCATATCCGCTAGTAACATGGCAGTTTTGAAATATATCTACAAATTCTCTGACATTTGTCCAATCAGGATATGAAGTTTGTGACATAAACCTCTTCCCCCACTTGAGTCTGAACGAGCCTTGTTAATGCCACCAAAGTGATGCCATACAACCCCTGACGTAGGTCAGAAAGGGGCATGCAGTCTCCACTGGTTCTCTCAGGATGCTCACTCTGGGGAGGCCAGCCATCACAGGAGGCCTGACTGCCTTGCTGTAAAGGCCGCATGGAACCAGCCAGCAGTATCAGCTGAACTCAGCCCTGCAGCCACCCCTGCCAAAGGTACCAGATGTGAGTGCCACCATCCCGCCCATCCACCAGCTGAAAACCACTGAGTGACCTCCATCAACAGCAGAATAATCACCCAGCCCAGCTCTCCCTGCGTTTCTAACCCACAAAATTAGCCCACCAACTTTGGGGATAGTTTGCAACACAGCAACAGATAACCAGACTCCGACTCCTAAGGGGAAAAGGAGCAGGTGCTCTGGGACGGGGGGAACTTTGGCCATTTGGTCAATCCACCACATACATTTCTGATTCTACTTTCTTATTCTCCATGCCTTTCTAGTAGCTTCCAGTTCAAGCTTCCAGTTCATATTGTATGGATGCAATATCTCCATCTCTCAAAGGATATTAATTTTAGGATTTTTTTTTGAAGTTTTCTCCTGTTCTCTGCATTCTCTCTTTCTCTAAGTCTTTTTTCTACACCCCCTCCCCCTCAGTTGCTTTGGTCTCTCTTTCATGTTGGAAATTCCTTTACATGTATAGTGATCCTTGGCTGTCCATCCATACTAACAATCTGATTGGAAGCTTTGGGTGGGGATGGTGGACTGGTGGGCTTCTGTGTAGGTTGGGTGATCAAGTGGCTGCTCGTTCTGTGGAGCATTCTTCCTGTCCCCTAAATTGTCCTATCTCTAGGTCTTTGTCTTAGAAGTGGTTCCCTAGACAATTTTCTGCCTTGGGGTGAGGGGAGGGCATCAGCCTACCCAAAGACATTCTGAAACTGGACAGGTGAATGAACTGAGGATCTCGTCTTCTCTGGGCCAGGTAACCCCACTTGTAGAGCTCTTTGGTTCCCTTTCTCTCTCCTTAAAAAAAAAGATTTTACTTATTTATTTTTAGAGAGGGGGGAATGGAAGAAGAAAAAGAGGGAGAGAAACATCGATCAGTTGCCTCTCACAGGCCCCCAACTGGGGACCTGGCCCACAACCCAGGCATGTGTCCTCAGTGGGAATCAAACTGGTGACCTTTTGGTTTGTGGGATGATGCCCAACCCACTGAGCCACACCAGTCAGTTCCCTCTCTCTAGGTAATAACCACCCTTTGTTGGTCTGAGTAGGAGAGGGGCTATCAGCTGGCTGAGAAGGGTGTGGGTCAGAGACCCAGGGGTTCAATATTCCTTGTACCAGACTTACAAATCATCTCTTGGCTTTCATGCATGCCTCTCTAGCACTGTCTGTGATACCTGGCCTCTCCAATGTTTGTGCCTTTATGGAAAATCAGTGTGTTTCTCTCCTTGTAGCAATACACCCACCAGAGACCACTCACTCCAGGCATTTCGGTTTGACTTTATTCCCTTCTGCTAAGTCACTGGCCATTTCTCTACTCAGTTCTCTTCCTTGTATATTACAGGTCATGGTTACAATGTCTCCAAAGTTTTCTCAAGACAGAGTTTGTGTTTCTGTTTTTTGTTTTGCAGAGATTTTTTAATAAGAGAAAAGGAGTAGAAATGCCCATAGTCTGCCATCCTGAAAATATCATTTTGTTAGTTTTAAATGGTAAAACACCATTACATTGAGCAGGAGTGTGTTAGCAATGTGGGTTTCCTGAGTCTCACTGGACAGCATGTATTCTTACACAGATGGCTTTGTGATCTGCTTTTGCAGTTGACACAGTCAATAACATAGCGAATTATATATTAAGGAAAATCCAGAAGAGTCATTGCTTGCCAGGAAGGGCAAAGAGAAGGGCAGTCCAGGAAGCATCGGCAGAAGCCCAGAGGCAGAAAAGAGAGGAGGAGGTATGAGGCCAGTCTGTCCTTATTATGGCAGAGGTGCCACTGTCCCCACAGCTCGCCCCTCCCTACCTACAGGTCTCTGCTCAGACATCACCTCCTCAGAGAGGACTCCTGTCCACCCACCACTTCTTACCTATTACCTCTGCTTTATTCGTCCTCACCTGACAGCCTGGCAATGGGTCATATGTTGACTTATTCATGTTTAGTGTCTGTCTACCCACTAGAATGTAATGGGAGGGAGTTTTCTTTTTTACTTCTGCATGTCCAGTGCCTAGCACAGTGCCTGGTCTAGTAGATGCTCAATAAAGAGGTGTCGAATGAACGTCTTTATAGGAAGTGAAGGAAGGAAGGAATGATGGCCTGAATGCACAGGTTTCTATGAGAAGGCGGGAGCTCTGAGGACACAGGTAGAGGCCAAGCGGCAGTGAGAGAGTCTTGCTGGTCCAGGTAAGGACCTCGAGCTGCCTACTATGGCAGTCCCTTCTCTTGGGGATCCACAGCTGTTTCCCTCTAATAACTACCTCCTTGGAGGCTGGGGGGCTATGAGAAAGGAAAAGACCACAAAGTCCCTTTATTTGGGGGACTGGATTCCATCTCAGGACAAATTGTTACCTTTGAGGCCACCAGCCACCCAATCACCATGGCCTCCCTCTAAAGGATGTGGGCACAGGCCTGGCTGGAGCTGAAAATGCCCTGGAAACCAGTCTCCCCTTTAATTAACAGGGAGAGCGACCAAGCCTGTTAACGGGATGGGGTATGGAGTGGGGGTAGGGTCAAGTTCATCAAGTCCCTAAATGATCAAGGCCTCCTTGTTTATTTCCCCGAAAATGTTCCCCTTTACTCAGAATTGGGTGGGGACCCAGCGGGCCGCAGGCAGGGAAAAAGCTTTAACCTTCAGTCTTCTCAGCCCAGCATGTCACAATTTGACTTGCATTTTTTTAATAATTGCAAACTTAATGAAAAAATATCCTAACCCCAAGACACAGCAGGGACTCATGGACAGCAGTTGGCAGGAGGCCCTGGCAGCTATGAGGACAAAGCGCAAAGGGTACAGAGGAGCCACTGAGAGACAGAGGTGTTCTCATCTGGAGAGTCCCTTTCTCCCGAGCCAGCCCTAGCTCCCTATTACCTCTTGTATCATGCCTAAAGGCCTCAGCTTGTGTCTTAGAGCTGATTCTCCCCAGGTCCAATGTGGTGGGCCCTGGGACGTGGAGGGGAAAGGACGTTGCCAGGTTGTGTGCTGTGTGAGAACTGGTGTAGGCAGTGAGGTTGGTTAGGATGAGATCTCAGAGAGAGCTGGTGGGAAGTGAGAGTACGTTCCTGTTACAGTCTGAGCCCCAGCTGGATAGGCCCAACATGCCAGGCAGCTAGCCCCAGGAAGCAGGCACTATGATTATATCTATTTTACATCCCAGGAGGTGAGCCCCAGCCTGTCTGGCTTTTTACCCACCCATTAAGTGCTCTGAAGGGAGCTGGAGGTAGAAATCAAGTCACAGCAATAACAATAGCAGCGTCCTTGGACTGCAGATTTGCTGTGGGCCAGACGCTGTGCTGAGTTCTTCACCATCACTCTCTCTGCTCATCTTCACAGTAACCCTCTAGGGTAGGTGGTGTTATTGGCCCATGTAACAGATGAGGCACAGACCTTTGGTCCAAAGTTCCACGGTCATGAAATGGCATGTGCTCTCACCCTCTGAGCTTGACATGAGTCTTGTGAGCTTCCAAGAGCAGAGACACTGTCTGGCTGATTCACTTCTGTGTCTCTAGAGCCAAGGACACAGTTTAGCGCATAGTAGAAATGAATGAGCAAAGGTGTATGGACCTAGGAGTAACTTCTAAAGGAACCATCCCAGTTCTCCCCTCCTCACTCCAGAGGACCTCAACTTACCTTGAAGACAACAAGGTATAAAGGGGATCTGAAAGCTAGGCTGAGAAATAGGACTTAATTTTAAGGACCGTAGGGAGCCACAGGAGCTTCTTGAGAAAGAGAATTTCAAGCTATGGGGGTGACTTCTTGTGTCTTCTTGTGTCTTCATGGGTTCCAGGAATTCGTCAACATCACTGAACTTTTGGCAGAAGGTCAAGTTACCTCTAGGTGCACGTGTATGTTGAGGGCAGAGAAGGGCACTTTTCAGAGGCTGTGAGTCCCAAGATTGTCATGCTCTTTGGGTTGGTGGCGGAGAGTGCCAGGCTCCTCAGCTTGCCCGGGCAAATTCCTGTGGTCCCGAGACAGGTATACCAGAACACGTATGCCCACAGCCAGCCTCCAAAACCAGTACATCACTGAATCTTTAAACGATGGATTTTTTTAAACTTTTAACCCTGGAGTCTTGGAGGTCTAGAAACACCCATCTCAGATTTTGAGGCTGTAGAAACTTTTAAACCTAAAATAAAGGCAGGAGCAACACGTTTGAGTGCTTACTATGCTCCAGGCACTGTTTACAAATATTAATCTATGTAGTCCTCACAACCATTCCATGAGATAACAACTGATATGCTCCTTAATTTACGGAAGTAGAAATCGAGATGCCAGAAGGTCATATGATTTGCCCAAGGTCACCCAGTTAGTAGGGGATGGGACTGGCAATGGACAAACCCAGGCTATCTGGCTTTAGGGCACAACACACTGTCTGTGACACTTTAAAATCACCGAGACTCAGAATTTCAGAATCATAGACAGTTTCATGGCAGCTCCTAGAGCCACTGAATCTTAAAATCAAATGCTTTAGAATCTATCACCATGGACTTGTCGAATTCTGCAGTCATAAAATTCAGGCATTTTACAGTCCTGGAATTCTAGACTTATGGGGGCTTTGAACCAGAGCAGTTTGGATTCTGGGATAGTAGACCAACAGAAAGGACCTCAGGGTGCAGACCCACGTTCAGCCCTCGTATATGGCAGTCAGGGAAACAGAGGCCAACAGAGGGGAAGGGAGGTGTCCGAGAGATACGGAGCCCGGCAGCCATGGTGTTGGTGTTGGTGTTGGAGAGTCTAGTGAACAAAGGAAGGCCCTGGGTATGCGGGGGTCTGTTTGTGATTAGCAGCGGGTTTTGATGCTGCCTAGGAATGTGGCCACGTTACCGTTACCCCTGCAGGATGCTGGCTCCTTTCTTCCCCCTCATATGTTCTCCTCCAGCCTGCCCTCACCAGGCTCGATATCCTGTTTATATTGCCGACAAATTGAATTTTCACGAGTTGGCCTCCTAGAGCCAGCTTAATATATTGGAGGTTTTCTGTGCCTGCATGCTGTTTCTTGGTGAGATGCCTACTCTCCAGGATCCCAGAGGAAGCTCAGAGAGGTTCTGAACACTCCCATCAGCAGCCTAGGTGGGAGGAGGACAGGAACTGTGGGGCCTGTGACAGGGGCAGGAACAGAGATGGAGTGTCTCAAGGTGGGAGGGGATAAGCCCACAGGGGCTCTGTGCTGCTCAGGCCACCTGGGAATGCAGGCCCTATCTGGGGGCTCTCAACCTTTCAGAGACATCAACCAAGAGAGGCTTGTCCAGAGGAGAAATACAACGGAGGTGGATGGGAGTCCTGTGCACTGTGAGGTCTTTAGCCTGGAGCAGATTCGAAGGAAGCATGAATTCTGAAGCTTAGCCTCTCAGGTGCTGAGCTCCTTGAAGGCAGTGGGTAGACAGGTGGAGTCCTTGTAGGCAGACCTAAGACTGAAGAAGACCTTCTCCCTGGAGAAGATTCTGGTTCCATTAAAAGCAATGCTTCTCTCATAGACAGAAAATAGCATGTTGATTACCAGAGAGGCAGGGGGAGAAGGGAAGGTAGGAGAAGGTATAGGGAGGATTAAAAGTGATGGGAGGAGACTTGACTTGAGGAGGTGAACACACAATACAATATACAGATGATGTGTTACAGAATTGCATGCCTGACACCTATATAATTTTATTAACCCATGTCACCCCAATAAATTTCATTAAAAATAAATAAAACTATTGCATTAAAAGCAATGGTTCTCAAGGTACAATCTGCAGCCCCTGGGAACGTGGGCCCACACAGTGGAAACTACTTTCATAGTAACACTAAGACGCCATTTGTCCTGCTCACTCTCGGTGGGATTTTCACAGTTCATATGATACGTGGTAGCACCATCATCACTCTGAAAACAATGAAAAAATTAATGCAAAAAAAAATTCATAGTGAATGAAGTATCAAAAATTTTAAATAAAGACAAGATCAATATCATTGATTTTTCTTTTTACCTCAGCCTCCAATATAGATTTTCAAAATATCACATTAAAAAGTTTATCTTGATTACTAAGATTTTGGGCACCCTCTTACATTTTATGTTCTTTTAACTCACCGCAGTCCTGGCTGTGGAGATAATCCACATGAACTCCTTTGGAGTCCTCAGTAATTCTTAAGGGTATAAAGGTCCTGAGACCAAAATGTCTGGGAATCACTCACCAAAGGGACCACATTCCTTCAGCTCAAACAGCCCAACAATGGAAGGGATTATATTCCAAGGTAGAGGCCCCATCACAAGGTGTGTGCAAACAGAGGGATGAAATAGATCATGAGTGGGGGAAGGGGACAAATGTTCAACATCTCTTGTCCTGATGCCTACAGCAACTGCCCCTCTGACCTCTTGTTGCCCTATTGCCCCTGTCAGCTGAGGGATCTTCTCATTCTCCCACTTGAAACCTCCCAATGGTTTCCCATCACACTCTGGGTGAAAACCAAGCTCTTCTCCATGGCCTACAAGGCCCTGAGTGCCCAGCCCCATCTTCTACTCCTAGCCCCTACCTTGCTTCTCTCTTACCCACTGGCCTGTTTCCAGTTTCTCCACATGCTGAATTCTTTCCCACCTTGGGGTTTTTGCACATGAAGATCCCTTGGCCTGAACTACCCTTCTCTTCACTCTTCTCATGGCTATTTCTTTCATTCTCCTCCATTTGATTGTTATCTCTTCTGGGGGGCCTTCCCTGACCACCCCAGAGAAAGAAGGATTTGTCTGACATCATCTCTGAACCCCTTGTTTGCCTCCTTCACAGACTTCATCACCATCTATTTACTCTTATTTGTTGGCTGGAAGGTTCTCACCCATTCTCCCTATGAGCCCATGAGCTCCTCCAGGGCAGGGAGCCTGACTGTCTTGACATTGGGTCTTAGCTCCTGACAGAGCCCCTGGCATGGAGGAGGCCCTGAGAAATGTTCGCTGAGCAAATAAACAAACCCATTAAGGATGAATAAGTAAATGAATAAATGAGTAAGCCAGTTGTATATTGATGTTCACTCTCCCTCCAGACATATTTGCTGAGTGAATACAGGCATGCATGCATGAGTGGCTGGATGGGTGGATGAATGGATGGCTGCAGGTAGAGGATGGATTGGAAGGTCCATACAGGAAGCAGGGAGACCAGTGAGGAGTCCAGAGCAACATTCCAGGTGAAAGGGTCATTCTTAATCCTGCAGGAGACACAGGGATGGAGTAATAAGATACAGAAAATGAACCCCACAGGGTTGGGTGACCTGGACTCTCTATGGGCACCATTACCCAAAAATCCCACTGAGGTCGCCACCCCCACACCCTGTACTGTGTTATCACCCCTTGGCATCTCCAAGTCTTGCTCATTCTCATCGGCTGCCCCAGCTCTGCTTCCTCTGGGAATTCTTACTGAGACTATAGCTCTGCCTTATTTACCATTTGCTGTCATTTCCTGTTCCCCTCACAACTGAGCCTTCTATTTGGAAAGCTCAAATGTTCAAATCCCAGCTCTGCAGCTTTTAAATGCCAGGCCAATTGAACACCTGAGCAGAGGTATGATGGGATGAATGCAGGCCCATACCCAGCACAGGTGGGAGCTCTCTGCCCCCACATCGCCCACTCATTAGTCCTCTGAAGGCAGCATCTGGTAGAAATCAGGGCTTGGAGTCAGATAATTGGAAACAGGAATGTCATCTGTAGGAATGGTCCCGAAATTCTCATGGAGCAGATGGTACAAGTCCTCACAGAAGGACTTGCAGAGCCCCTCATTGCAGGTACCATCAAAACAAAAACTCTCTGAAGCAAAAGAGTTTGGGCCCCATAAGAGCCCTGAATCTGGGGAACCAGGCCTGCCCTTGTGGGTGGCACAAAAACAAATGGGGCTTGAGGAGGAAAAGATCCTGTCCTCAGCACACTGCCCATGTGTAAGGGATGAACTGCTAACGTTCACTATGTTTGTATCATCTGACCCTTGGTTTCAGGAAAACTGCTCATGAGAAAAGGATATTTCAAGGACTGAAAAGCCTAGGATGGAACTGCAGGTGTGGCAGGGTCTAAGGGCTCAAATGTAGTCATTGGAGCCGGTTTCTCTCCATGTTTCTGCTCAGTGTCCTTCAGAGTTGGCTTCGTGTCTAGGATCTCTGTGGAGGCAAGATGGCAGCCTCAGCAGCATCTGCCTGGACCATTTCCTGTGGCCAACAGGGGCAACATCCTGATTGACTAGGGCCTGATTACACTGACAAAATAGCAGGCAGGAATTGAAACAAGGGGAAACAGGAAGAAGGAGGATGGATTCTGAGGAGGTAAGCAACCAATGTTTACCACCAGAGCCTACTTTACATGAGGTAACTATTGTTCACTTTGCTAACTTACAGATGAGGAAACAGCCTCAGAGAGGCAAAGTCACTCTCACAGTTTTGAAGGGACAAAGGCAGGCTTTGAACCCATCTCTGGCAGCAGAGCCTAAACTCTGAAGTGCTCCAGCACCCTGCTTTCCAGGAGACATCTGCTAGAACTCAGGCTTGGTGCCACATAATTAGGATGAGGGCGGCATTTCCAGGGGGCCTTCCTGGACACTTTCAGACAGCCTGACAGCTGACACTTGGCAGCACTGGCTTTAAGTAAAAGCACACTGGGAGCAAATTCGTCTGGGACTGTCTGGGGAGACCTAAGAGCTGTGAGGCAGCAGCCATGGCCTGCATGTCTAACCTCAGACAAGCCAAGCCTGGAGAAAGAAAATGCTTTGTGCTCACAGAGCTTCGTGGGGTTATTCTGAATAATGGTGAGTAACATTTATTGAGCATTTTATTCATGGCAGGCACAGTTCTAGGTCCTTAGTGTGTCCTAACTTCCTTAATCTTTTCAGCCACCCTGTAAGGTTGGAGCTGTAATTCATCCCCATTGTTGGGTTGTAGAACCATTTGACCTGGGCTCAGAGGAAGCTCTCTGAGTACATCCTGCTGTCTATCATCGTGGCCCTCGGAGGAGCTGTAAGCCTTGGATTCTGTGGGTCTCCCCAGCACTCAATTTCCCCACTCACAGCTCTTGCCACCTGTCAAAGACTCAATTTCTAGCACATCATGAAAACAGCACATTCTATTCCCTTTCTTCTCTTCTCCCCTCACTCCACTCAGAGAAACAAAGGCCAGAGTTTGGAAAAGGGACATCCTGTACTTAAACTCATGGGCTCACACTCAAGTTACCAAGAGAAAAGTCCACTTTGGTGCCAAGGGACAGCAGTGTTCTAGAAAGATTGCTGAGTTTGGAGCCGCTAGATCTGAATGCCAATTCTGGCACTGCTACCATGGGTTATGATGTAAAAGATGCCTCAGAAGAGTGTGCATCGTCAATTTTCATAACTTGATGTGACAAAATGTCCATGTCTATAAGATGAGAAGCATGGGGGCTATCTCAAAGAATTGGTAGACAAATTGAATGAGCCAACATCTATAAAGGGTTTAGCATCAGACCTGCAGATAGTAGGTGCTCAAAAATAAAGATAATTATAATATTGGCATGAAATTGTCTAAGGTTACAAAGTTAATGAGGGCAGAGCTCAGATTCAAACCCAAGACTCATAGCCAACAATGCAATGCTTTTCATTATTACTTCTTATCTTATAACATAACCAAAGCTAAAGGGAATGAAATGAATGATTTATTCATGTCTATTTTAGTCCTAGGCACAAAATTGGTGCCAGATAAATCTTGGATAACCCTGTATAGGAAGGAAAGATGGGTGTGTGGGGGTGGGGAGCAGTGAATATAGGGGTGAGTGAAGGGGTGAATGGGCAAGGGAGTGACTGGATGGTGACTAGATGGGTGGAGAGGTGGAGAGTTGTTGGATGGATGATGGATTATTGGCTGGGTGAAAGAGTAAATGGTTAGGTAGAAGAATGAATGTATGGAAAGGTGGGCAGATACTTGAGTGCTTGGGTGGCTAAGTGAATGAATAAGTGGAAGAGTAGAGGGGAGGACAGATGGAATACTGTTGACAGAAGCACAGGCAAGTGTCTCTGGCTTCCTGGCTACCTCCTTCCTGCTGCCTTTTCTAGTGGAAAATGGAAAATCATGGGCCCTGGGAAGACAGTTCCCTGTGTGGTCTGTTAATAGAGGCCCATAAAGGCCAGCTAAGGTTGTCATATCACCCTCCACCAGGACCCTGTTATTAGTCATGCTCCCCCACCCTGCCCTTGCGTGGAAGTATGAGCTGATGGCCACTGGGGAGCTAGGCCCACCCAGGCCCCTCATTAAGCCTTATTAACCCACAGAGGGGGAGAAAGAAAGGGAGGGGAACTTTCTCCCAAAGGTCAGCAGATGGAAAAAGAAGGTACAGATGTACTCAGGGGTGGTCGTCTATTCTCGGGCCGTGGAGAATGTGGAAATTTGTTTGGCCCAACGTGCTCCACCCTCCTCTTGCAGACTGGGAAACTGAGGTTCCTACAGGAGAGACAAGGGACACACACGAAGTCAGGACAGAGCCAGACTCAAACCCAGGCCTCCCTACTCACAGACCACAGCCTAGCCTTTCCCTGAAATCTACAACCTGAAGATTGACATTGGAGAGGGAAAAGAATTAGCATGAATAGGGCTCCTAGTGTATGCCAAGCCATTGACCAAGCGTGTTCTGTTCGTGAAATCGCTGGTCTTCTCTGTGCCCCCGTGGTGAAAATAGAATTTATTGGTTTCCTTTCATTGATTTCATGTGCATTTATTAAATATCTCTTATAGGCCAAACACTGATCTGGGTGCTAGAAGTATGGCACTAACTAGTTAACCAATGTTTCCACCTTTACAGAGCTTACCTTCCAGATGGGAAAAGAGACAATAAACAAGTGGATGAGGAAAATGTACTATGAAGAAAATCGAACTGGGATATTAGATGAACGTGGATGGGAGGAACACTCTTTGGATGAGATGGGTGGGGAGGACCTTTCTGAGAAGGCGATCATGGTCAAGGTATTAATTGTCTTATCAAATCCATGCCCACCTTCCATGTATGTGTGTTGGAGCTGACAAGTGGCTGCCTAAGCAGTGGTGAATGTCACTTCTGAACCTAGGCTTTCAGAAGTGGGTGAGCTTCCTCCACATTCTCTTTCCTGTTCTCCTGGCTGAATGCAAGTGACAGCAAAGTGCCAGGATGGAAGAGCCTGGATCTCTGCATCGCCACGTGGAGGACAGCCACCCATTGCACCGGCACATCCATTACAGAAACAAGAAATAAACAAGTGCATTTGAGCCGTCACACATTCCAGGGGCTTTTTGTTGCAGCACCTTAGCCTAACCTAAGGCATACTGTGATGTTTGAACTGAGACCCGAAAGACACATGACAAACTAGGTTAAGACACAGCCAGCAGATGAAGTGGCAAGTACAACAGTTTCAAGGTGGGAGTGAGCTTGGCACATGCAGGGAGCAGAAAGGATACCAGTGTGACCAGAATGAATGGCACAAGAGGCGAGACACATGGGCAGTGACTTCAGTCAGGAGTCCAGATTTTAGGGAAAGCCACTGTGAGTGGGGCCGTAAGCAGGAAGAAATTCCATCTGGGTCACATTTTGAAATGATCCCTCTGGCTGCTCTGCAGAGATGAGCTGGAGGGAGGCAAGAGTGGACACGGGACCAGAGAGGGTGGTGTAGTCGTGCTGGAAGGACATAATGGGGGCCTAGATGAGGCTGGGGGAGGTAGAGAGGAAGTAAAGTGAATTAATTCAGAGTATATTTCAAAGGGCTTGCCAATGGGTTGGTTGTGGAGGTCAAGGGAAACAAAACAATCCACAAGCCATTAAACAAAATCTAATGCAGGAGTCAGTTAATATTAGTAGATACTTTGGGGGTGTCTTTTCAGGTCACAACCTCCCTTCCCAAAGAGCCTTCCACCCATGGTAACTCTGCTTAGCTCACAACCTGATCCCTCCCCTGTGGCTAATTGGACCAGAGATGCCCCCCCCCACCATTGGGTCTCAGCCAATCAGATCATCCTGGCTGTCAGAGGTGTGGCTGAGATGGGGATAGGACCAGGCCCCTGGGCTCTCTCCTTTATAATGACCTAGCAGGGAGGTATGAGCCTAGAAGCTGAGAAAGAATGAGCTCTCCCAAGGCCATCCACCCACCCGTTGCAAAGGAGAGGCAGCATGTAGCTGGAAATGGAATCAACTCCCCTCCACCATAGCTGGAATTACCACCAGCTGAGCATTGAAAGGCTCACTTTTGCAGAGTCCTGGGCTGGTAGGGCAGGAGGGGGGCTCCCAGGGCAAAGGATGGGAGAGACTGGCCAGACTTCTGGGCCCCAGGCTGGGAGCATGGCCACTGTGTTCTGTTCATAGGAAGGAGAAGACAGCTCCATTTCCCTCTCTGTCAAGTGGCTGAGTGTGGCGGATCATATTTTCCAAAAGTGGCCACAACACTATTTCCATTCCCACATGCTTTTCAAGAACACTGCCACTCTCCTCCACCAAGACGGGGAGTGTATTTCACCTCCCCTGGAAAGTGGCCAGGACTTGTGACTGGTGAACAGAATGCAGCAGATGAGACACTGTGTGGCTTCCAAGGCTGGGTTAGAAAAGACAATACAGCTTCTCTCTGGCTCTTGGTCTTGGGACGCACCATAGTATGAGGCAGCCCAGGCCCCACGGAGAAGCCGGATGTAGATGTTCACTGAGGCTAAGTGTGCAGGTCTTAGAGCCTGCCCGGGTTCAAATCCATGATCCCCAATGAGCTCTTTCACCCTGGTTTCTTCACCTGGAAGATGAGGATGACAGTAATAACACCTCCTTCCTGGTTTTGTCAGGATCACGTGACTTCATCCTGTTAAGCACTGAGAACAGTGTCAAGCACTATGTGATGAGTAACCCTGACCTAGTATTAAAGCAGGAGCAATAGCTATGGAGTCCTTGATCAAGGCATGGCTTGGCACATGATAGGTGCTCAGTAAATGGCACGGAACCTTCTTCCCTTTCTCTTACATGCATCACCACTCCCCCAGCATGGTATTTATCTGCTGGTGTGACCATTGTCCCTGTCCTCCACCCGAATGTGAGCATCATGAAGGCAGAGGTTATGTCTGTTTTATTCCCTGCTTTATCCCCAGAGTCCAGAGCAGTGCCTCGCACATAGTAGGTCCTCAAGGGATATGTGTTGAATGAATGCATTTTTAATTTTTAGTTCTAGGTACACAGCAAGTGCTCAATGAATGCTTGTCCTCCTCACCCCTACCAGCCTCTTCATCCTGCCAGCCCCATTTCTCCCTGCTCTAGGAAGCCCTTCTGGGCCTCACCACATCCACTGATGGCCCTGTGGCCCTAGGGTCTTAGCCATCCAAGGCCAAGTTCTCCACTGACCTCCTCAGCCCACCTCTCATTCTGCCTGGCATGTGTGTTGTGCCAGGGCTTGGGGACTAGAACCAGCCCAGAGAGAAACCTGGCTTCCCTGCCCAGCCCCAGGCCAGACACTCTCTTGCCTCTGAACAGACAGCGGAGATTTCCCACACTGCTGAGGGCCACACAGTCAGACGCCACCAGCTCTACCTCCCACCCTCCCCTCCTGGCTGCAAGGCCTGCAGTCCCACCGGGACCAGAGCCATCCCTGTGTGTGATTCCAACATCTGCAATGCTTTCCCCTCTCCTTCTAGACCTCCTCCTCCAAATTCCTCCTGCTTCATTATTAGTATATATAAAAAATAAGAAAATTAAGCTGTCTTAATCATTTTCCATATTAGCTGACAGCCGGCTCCCATATGCCTGGAAGTGAGACCATTTCTCCTATGCCCCCTCCACTTTTCCAACATAACTAACCCCAAACAAGGCCCAGTTGTCAAAAACCCTCAGTCTCAGAGCCTCCGCACCCCTGTCTCCTTGGGGTCCGGTCTGGCTGGTGTGGCCCAAGTCATAAGCAAAGGGTGGGTGTTCTCTTCCATCCCCAATAAACACGGATGCCAGGGCTGGGCTGATCAGTTCCCAGCATTATCACACACAAACTGGAAGTCTCTGTTTTTTCTTTGCCTGTTTTGTCCAGCCCAGAAAGGGAAAGGGCACACATTTTGGAACGGACAGATACGAGTTCGAACTCTAGCTCTGCCATGTACCCACTGTGTAACTTTGGGCAAGCCCCTTAACCTCTCTGAACCTGTTTCCTCATCTACAAAATGGCAGAAACAGTACCACCGAACTGTCAGCATTGTACTGAGGAATCAAGAAGACCCTGATAACAACATCTGGTGAGCCTTGCTGTCTGCCAGGCCCCGAGCCAGGCCCCTACCTGCACACGCTCATTTAATCTACACAACGACCTGCCTAACAGACCGGGAATGGAGAGGCGGAGAGACTGGGAATCTCTCCTGAGGACAAGCAGCCGGGAGGTGGAGCAGCTGGGGTTCTAACCCAGGCATCATGATCTCAGCCCTCACCCCTCCTGGTGCTGGCCTGCTGCAGGTGCTCCGTTGCTGCTCTCCGCCCCCCCCCCCCCACCCACAGCTTCATGTGGGTCTTTCCCTTTCTCTTGGCCTTGAACCTGGGCACCAGGGATTGACAGCTTTGCTGTGTCCTGCCCCATCCACCCACCCATCCCCACAGCTAGGCTGTGGGCATTAGGGGGTTAGGTAAGGGTAAGTGGTTCATGCATGGGTGACTCAGGTGGGCCCAACCCCACTCTGGTTGTTCATCAGAATTGCCTGGGAGCTCTAAGAAGTGTGGACCTGTGCCCCATCTCTGGTATTAAAGAAAGAAGTTCTTAGTGCACTTGAATTAAATAGGTGAAATACCAAGCCAGAGCAGATAACGATTTTTTCCAGACCTCAAACTTGGAGACTATTTTTGTTTTTCCTTAATTGTAAACCAAACTAATTGTTTTTACCAAGAAAAATGAGTCAGTTAATAATAGAAACCCACAATATATTACCTAGAATTTAATCAAAATATCCCAAATAGAACTTGCCTACAACAGCCACGCCTTCTCAGATTACTTGGATTGACACTGACATGTCAGAAAGACTTCCGATATTTCCTCTGATACCCTTGGCAGTTCTAGTTTCTCTATATTAAGTATTCTTTCTGACTCAAGGCACTTTGTGTATCTAATTTCCCATCCTTTTTATACCCCTTTGAGGGAGGTATCATTCATCTCCCTTTCACAGGTGAGGAGATTGAGGCTCAGAGGGTTTAAAGGATCTGTAAGAACCAGGACTGGATTTGAATCCAAGACCCAGCTGCAGAGACATGTTTTGCTAACGTGACCCCCACATGATTCTCTAGGAGGCCCCAGTCCCACAGTCCCGACCCATAATCCATGAGCCCTCCCTCCCTGGGCCAGACTGGCCTCTGTGCTCAGACGCAGCATCAAGCCCAGCTGCTTGGGGTCAAACCCCAGCTCAGCCATTCACTAACCATGGCCCTTGGACAAGTCCTTCACCTCCTCAGCTTCTGTTTCCTCCCACGTGCAGTAGAAATACTATGCCCAACCTTTTAAGGCTGTTCCTGAGAATGAAGCAGTCATGTGCCTGAAGTGCCTAAAGTAACACAGGGTGTTCGTACATGCAGACCCAGGGGAAAGCCTGAGACTGAAATTCTACCCCCATAAGCAGAGTGCAGAGAGAGACCTGTGCAAGAAGCAGGCCACTCCACTCTGGCGACGGACACAGTTTACTAAGAGAAATTTACATACGAGACTCCTCTTGGGCGGCTGTAAGACAAAATGATTCCTGCATAATGGGGTGGGGGGCGGGGAATAGTCACAGGTGGCACTATGTGAAGGCTACCAGGTATGGAAATTACTTTACAGGCTTGACCAGGTCAGGACAACAAGCTGTTGCAGGAACCAGCACATAGCAGGAGGCAGGGGAGGGGTGCTGAGTGACGTCAGAAGGAACATCCATTATGATCAGTCTCTACGAGGGGGTTGCCGAAAGCAATCTCCGTTCTGGCCCAGGTCACGTCATGGAACAGTCTCTCCTCCACAGAGTGGCTAGAATTCTTATTGTCCTTCTAAGTCCCTAAGTAGGGGGTATACAACAAGTGCTCAAGAATTCCTCATTTGTGGTAAAAGAAAGACTTGGAACAACAAAAACAAGAGACTGGAAAGAAATGTTGCAAAATGTTGACAATGGTCCCTCTGTGAATGAGATTATGGGTGACTTTGTTGTCTTCTTCGTGATTTCCCCCCCAAACCCTCAGCTTTGAAGAATATTATGCCATGTTTCTCTGTGATCTATGAGACGTACTGTCAGCTGAATAGCATTGCTTTAGAGGGAAGAAGGCAATCCTACCACATGAAATTGTAAGATTTCTCCAGATTTTAGAACAGTTAAAGTCTACGGGGAAGGTGTCTTAGAATCAAAGAAACACATTTGTAATCAAGTCTTCAGAGGAAGAGGAGGATAAAGTTTATTTTTAAAAGGAAGAAAAAAGGATACAATGAAAATTTTATAGCTTTTCAGAACCCTGGAAAGCCAGCTTGGCACACACCTGACTGACCTGGGATACTTGAAAAGAAATACAATACCTGGCCTGTCTGGGTCCTAATGCCCCAGCATCTGTGTACTGGGACCCAGGGGTCTGTAAGCTGACAGGACAGGTCCTTGGAACTGTGCTGGAATTCAACTTCCTTCTCACTTTTTGTTTCACCTTGCAGATGAGAAACCTGAGTCCCCCGAGAGAGGTCATTTGGACCCTCCCACTTGGGTGGTATGAACAGCCAATTGTTTCCTTCACCCCGAAGGGTCTTCCTCATCCCTGCCCCAGCCCTTCTCCTCATCTTCCTCTGTCTGCCTGGGGTTGTTTCTTCCTTCTCTCCCTAAGGCAGTGACCCCTGCTGCTCATTAAGGAGACACTGTGTTTTTCTCTCTTTGAGTACTGCATTCTATTGTTAGCAAACAACTTAAAATAGAAAAAATATACCCCAAATTAAACTGGAAAACACAAAATAAATAGGAAGGAGGTGGGCTGAGTGTCAGGAGTGAGGAAGGTGCGTGCTGAGCCTCTTTCCCCACATCTCAGGGATGGAGACCAGAGCACCCACTTCCTGGGTGCAATGAGGACTAGGTGAGAAATGCACGCAGTGTGCCTTGCGCAGAGCCGCTAAGTGGTCATTACCATCCGGAGTTACTAGGCATTCATGCTGCTTTGGATTTTGAGACAAACATGTGGAGAAAGTGTCAAGGGACCCAAAACCCTCCAGTTGGCATTTCCCAGAGACATTTTATTTTTATAATTTAATCTTTATTGTATTTTTCCATTATCATTTAGTCCCCTAATACCTCCCTCCCCCCAGCAATCACCACACTGTTGTCCATGTCCAAAGAGCCATTTTAAAACGCGGTCAGATGTCATTCTTTAATAGGTACAACTTTAAGAGCATCGCTCCACTGCCTTCTACCCTGACCCAACTCTTCATGGCTGAGGGTGACCTTCCAAAAGCCTCACTCAGACCTCATGATTCTCCAGCTCCAAAACTGCCCAAAGCTCCTCCTGGTCTACAAACATCGCTCAACACCATCAGCTTCAGAGCCCTCCACGATAGAAGCCATGAAGGTTTCACATTTCAAGTTTCATCCTCTTCAACCTTCCTCCCGCCCTCTGCCCTTCAGCCACACAGAGCTTCCCTTTAGTCCCCGAAAGGGACATCCACTTTCTTTTCCCCTCTAAATAGAAGTCATGTGCAGAGAGCCTTAGCTGCATCCACACACTTGTTACTGGTAGGAGTGAACCCCTCCCTTGTTTTATTATTTGTCCCTTTCATGCCCCATGTCTGCTCTCATCCTTCTCCACCTCAGGACCCCCTTGGATGCATATGGTATATATCTTTAAACATGCACGTGTCCTTGAGAACATGCAACGTTGCTTTCTGTGTGGATGTAATATCATTGTGTCTTGCCCTTCTCACTCAACCGTTTTAAGATTTGCCTCCACATGTGTGCAACTGTTCCTTCTCACTCCTGGAGAGTCTGCCCTGGAGAGTGGGCATCCTCCACGCCTTACCTGCCTATTCCCCTGGTGCCACAGGCCTAGGTTACCTCTAACTCCCCACAATAAACCTCTGGACCACTGGCCATGCAAGAGAACTTAACAAAAGTTTCTACTTACTGCATCCACCAGTTACCATTTAGTGACAAATGGCAGATGCCTAGCTCAAACACAAGGACAAACTGTAGCTCTATTAGCCAGAAGAAAACTTTGAAAGGAAGGGCAGCATTTTAGGTGCCTCTTTTATTAGGACACAAAATATCTTTCCCAGAACCTTCCCAGAGGCTCCCCCTTACATCTCGCTGGGCAGACATGAGCCACATGGCCACTCTAGAAGGTAAGGAAAGTGGGAACACCAGTATTAGGTTTTTATATTTAGCCTCCCTGGTGAGCAAAGGAGAAGGAAGTGAGATTTGGCTCCTGAGAGATCAACCCAGTGATACCTTTCTATTCCACAGAATTTTGGCAAAAACTTGAGTTTGCTAGTAGCACTCTGAAGGCCACAGGCAGATTGTGCAACCATCTTTACGTCACTCATGACCTCTTAAGAGAGAAGATATTGGACGAGGACAATAATATTTCACGTTTGTTTAACAGCAGACTTTTCAAAGGCAGAGAGAAAAGGAAACACCCACTGAGCCCAGCGCAGGTCCCTAGACCATAGGAGTGCCTTCCCTGCCAGCCCGTCTCCTCTGGAGACTGCTCAGTCGGGCTGAGAGAGCCTCTGCCAGGCCACTCGGGATCTCCACGCTCATTTCCCTGGTCTCATACTTCTTTGAATCCCCCTTAGCTTTCATGTTATTCTGTTCAATCAGGAGACTGCTCCCACCTTGCTATATGATTCTGTTTTGGCTTCCAAAGTTTTGCAGCCCTAGCTGCTCCTCCTCCACCTGGTTTCTCAGTGCAGACTGACTCAGGACTCACAGCTGAGCTCTTTTCCTTTCCTCCCCCCACCGTGTACCCCAGGGCTTCTCAAATCTTAGCATGTAGCAGCATCACTGGAGAAGTTGTTAACACATAGATCGCCCCAATAGTCTGATTCCATAAATCTGGGATGAAACCTGAACGTTTGTAGTTCTAACAAGTTGCAGGTGATGGTGATGATGCTGGTTCTGAGACCACATCTGGAGAGCTACTCACTGTCTCAACCAGCGTTCGGAGCTTCTGTTCTCTGCCTTGACTGCATATTGGAATCACCAGGGGGAGCCTTGAAATACTGATGCCTGAGCCTCATCCCCCAGAAATTCTGATTCTAATGATTTGCATTATATCTTGGGCACCTGGAGTTGATAAACATCCCCGGATTATTCTACTGTGCACCCGAAGTTGAGAGCCACTGGTTTGCCTCTCCTAATTACCCAAATGCTCATGATTCCTAATTTATTTCCCTTTACCACACTTGTCTTCTGAGTTTCTGCCCAGGGCACCCAATTATACCCAATTATTCACTCACTTGGGTGATTCGCAAGCACCCTCAGCACATCTAAAGGGGAACGTACTATTTCCAAACATGCTATTCTTTACCTTCCCCTTCTCGGCACACAGAAACTACAGTAAGTCTCACCTAACATCCTGGATAGGTTTTGTGACTTTAAACAAAATGACATATAATGAAACCAATTTTACTGTAGGCTAATTGATAGAAACAAGAGTTAGGTTCCTACGACATCTCATCAAAATTATAACATAATGACGCTACGTGAAATGATGTCTTATTCAAAGACCTGCTGTACATCCTTCTAGTTGTCCAGGCGAAAAACCTTAGCGTTATCCTCGATTTCTCTCTCCTCTTCAGGTTGCATTTGCAACCCTTCATTATGCGTGTCAGTTCCACCTCCAGAACCTGTCCCCCAGGTCTGTTCTTCTCTCCACCTGCACTGCTGAAACCTGGGGCAGGATACCCTCAACTCTTACCTGGGGGTCTCTGCAGCATGCTGACCTTGTCTCCTCCCACACCCATGCACTCCACAGAGAGCAGCCAGAATGATCTCCGAACACCATAAACCAAACCGTGGCACACTCCTACTTAAAGTCTTGGAAACTTCTCATCCTTGGCATAAAATCTCACCTCCTGTCCTCTTCCCAGCCTGAGCTATTTCACTCTCTCCCAGGCGTTTGGGCTCCAACCATACCAGTCCTCCTTCTGTCCCTTAAACACATCAGTTATTTCTCGCATTTGCTGTTCCATTCACCTGCTCTTCTATTTCCCCGGGTCTCTGCTTGGCCAACCACGTCTCATCCTTCAGGTCTGTTTTTGTGTTATCTCTCCAGGGAGAATAACCCTGACCCACCTCCTATTCTTTATCATCACAATCTGTATCCTTTTCAGCACCTACGAGTCTGCAATTCTTTGGTTTGTAAATTTACTGGTGTGTGGCTTTCCCACTAGACTGTGAGCTCCCTGAGGGCAGGAACTGTGTCTGTCTTATTCACAGGGAGAGTTTACTCCATACCTAGGAGAGTAAACAAGATGAAGTGGTGTTCAAAAGATATTTAGGGAGGGAGGAAGGGAGGGGGAGAAGAGGAGGGAGGAGAGAGAAATAGGGGAGAAAGGAGAAAGTTTTAAACTACCCACCACACCTTCTGCGCTTCCACCCAAGAAATAGTTCAGATCAAATATCAGATCCTAAGTCTCCAGCTTGGTAGCTCAGAGCTGCTGCTTCTAGAGAAACGGGAATATGCCAGCTGCAGAATCAAAATGAGCAAATGCCTGTGAATTCTTTGAGAGCAGCCACCACGGCTTGGTCACTCTTTTAACTCCAGTGTGTGCACAGACTTGGCCCTGAGCGAGGGCTCAGCATGTTTCATGAGAGCTTTGAATAGCATTTACCTTAAGGAACTCTAAGACTGCCTCGTCTCGATATCCCCATTAAATGTGACAAGCAGTTCTGATATCCCCTACCACACAGCTTCCACGAACCTCAGGCGTCCATGCTGGAAGGAAGGACTGGCGGCCACCTCCACGTGATGGAGATTGCTCAGCTGCCCTCACCGTCTCCACAGCCCTAAACTTCCCAGGTGACCCCTGCAGACCAGCTTGTCCTGCCAGTGGGAGCATACCCCTAGTTATGAGCACTCTGCAGGGGGGTGTCTTACTGCCTCTGCTAGCACATAGTTAATCCCCCAGGGGGCTTCCTCTAATTAAACCCGAAACCACAATTATAGCTCTATCAAAGCACATCCACATGGTGCTGCTTATAAGGGATGGATTTACAAGGCGTTAACAACTCCAGAGGCAGTCCTGCCCCAGCACCAAGTGCTACAAATCACCAAAATTGGAACCAAATGAATCACTGGAGCTCCAGATATAATGTCCAGTGAGGCCTGCTGGACGGTTCTAAGAAACATATTTGAAACACGCTAAACGTGCTCCTGCCACAGGGCCTTTGCACTTATGATTTATACTTAAATTGCCTCATCTTTGACCGGTAGTAACCTCTTCAAGTCCTTTTAACGTGGCCGCATTAGTCTTTGATTTGAGTAAAACTGCTATGCAGTGTGATGAAATATTCCGGGCTTTTCTTCCAGGCCTTCATTTTCTGTCTCAGACCCAGAGTAGCCATTTCTCCAAGATGTCCTTGTTCCTGTTAAACGGTATTTCAGGACCACAGTCTGAATGCCAAAGATGTCGCTGCTGCTAGCCGGGTCCTCATTGCTAGTCCTTGTCAGTGGACAGGGAGCGACAATATACGTACACAAAGTGACTCCTGAGTTCATACTGGTATTTTCAATTCTAACTAAGACCTTAGGTTGTTTACTAAACTTCTTTTCAATATATTTGTATTTTTTCATATGCACTGGGAATTCTAGGTCTTAATGGCACAGGGGATGACAGCAATAGTCCGTAATTAGTCATTGGCTCGATCCCATGCTATGCTCACAACAGTCTTAAATTAATAATAGCAATACTATCACCATTAATTATAATGACTGAGTACAGATTAAGCATTTTTTTGCATGTTTTTAAGTCCCCATTTTTAAGTTTACACGATCAGGTCATAAAGCCTTTAATAACATATGCTCTTCCTTCCAACCAACACCTAGTCTGAGTTCCCCAAGGGAGTGTATACTAACTCTCACCGCCAGCCTTATCTTGACATCTCCTTATTCATTTTTGCAGTCTGAAGCTCATTTTGGCTAGATTTTTCAGAGAGGGCTGATGAAAACAATATTCCCTGAGTGTTTGTATGTCATTCATGGTTTGTGCCCTTTGTATTTGCAAGTCAGTTTTGACGGATACAAAGCCCTCGGTTATCGTTTTCTTTCCTTGAGTATCTTAAATACGTGGCTCCATTTTCTTCACCATAAAGTGTTGCTTTCCAAAAACTCTGATGACAATCTAATGTTCTTTCTTTATGAAAGGACGCTTTTGTCCTGGCTCCCCAACTTCTGTTTACTTGTTTTGGAGTATAGTAATTTTACTGGACTACATCTTAGTCAATCAAGGTCAATATTATCAGGTATGCAGTGTTCTCCTGCAGTGTATGGTTTCAATTTTGCATTTGATTCAAGAACGTTTTCTGAACTGCAGTGTTTAGTATTTATTCTGTTTGTTTTTTTCCTTTGATTTTCCCTGTTAGGTACTCCTATGATCCATATGATGTGTCTTTTTTGCCTAACGATGTGTTACTTTTTCTCAAAAAAAATTTTAAATTTCTTTTTATTTAAAAACTTCCTCCTTTTCCCCTCCTCTTTCTCGTAAGGTATTATTTATTGTGCTGATTCACTCTGTTCCTTATAGTCTAGACTTTAGTTTTTTAAGTGGTGTTCCTTTTATTTCTAAATGTAATTTCTGAATTTTCTGTGATGTATTTTAGCTTGATTGCAAAGAGCACATTGCAGTTCTAGTCCACTTTATGAATGTGTTTCTCTGGAGCGCTTTCATTATCTGTAGGGAAATTACTGTCAGATTCTTTTTTAAAAAATAATTTTGTATGGGATTTGACCTTGACACTTTTCTGAGGCTCATTTTTATGTTAAATTCGTTTACCTGGACATTTTAGGAGGCCACTTAGTATAACCCCACAATTCAGGTGAGCTTTTCTCTCACAATTCAGGTGAGAGAAACCAATCAATGTTTCTCTCTGGTATCAATGTTTCTCTCTCTCTCTCTCTCTCCCTTCTCTCTCTAAAATCAATAAACATATCCTCGGGTGAGGATTAAAAAAAAGAGTATAAGGCAGAAATGAAAAAACGGGCAGTGGTGGTGGTGGTGGTAGTTACTGCTGGTGCTATTTTTTTGAAAAGAGAATATTAAATGTTTTCAAATAGTTGTCAACATTTAACAATAGCAAGATTGCAAATACAAGTTCAGATTTCTGAATCCTCTGGAAAAATGGCAAGTTCTGCTTTCACGGGGCCCACACTACAACCTGGTGACAGTGGCCCAGACTGCACTGTGGCAGCTCCATCCAGCAGGCCTGCATGCTCCAGCTCGCCACAGCCCCGTTCCGGCTGGCTTCAGTTAATTATTTACCTGCTTGATCCCACAGGCTCTTGAGTTTATCAACCCTGAACTATGGGGACTCAGGGTGTATCAATTTCCTTCAACAGCTATAACAGCATGCCACAAACTAGGTAGCTTGGAACAAGAGAAATTTATTATCTCCTGGTTCTGGAGACCAGAAGTCTGAAAGCCAGGTTCAGTGGGACAACGCCCCCTTCAAAGGCAGTAGGGCAAGAGCTGTTCCAGCCTGTCCTAGATGCCGGCAGCAACTTGGATTGCGGCAGCAGACTCCAACCTTCACATGGTGTTCTACCTCCATGGTGAGCGTGTCTGTATCCCAATTGACCTCTTTTTATAAAGACAACAATTACTTAGATTAAGGACCCACCCTTCTCCAGTATGACCTCATCATAACTAATTACATCTGCAGTGACCCTATTTCCAAATAAGGTCACATTCTGAAGTACTTAGGGTTAGGACTTCACCATGAATTTGGGGGGGGGGGTGGAATTTAACCAATAACGCTGCATCTCTCCAGTTTCTCTTTGGGAGAGAAGCCGCAGGTCTCAAGGTCCCTTGAGACCCCAGAAAAATGCAAATCCAAGCCTACATCTCTCCAAGCCTTTGTATGGGGAACATGTTCACATTGAGTGGTAACATACGATCTGTGTTCCTCCCTGGCAGTTTTGAGGGTCCCTGATCATCCTGTTGCTAAACCAGATCGGGAGAAATCTCCAGATGAAACTGGTAAGGGAGGGAGGATAGGCAAACATAAGCAGCTTTCTTTTCTAATAAAGTTGGAGCCCACATAAGCTCATGCTGCAAATTACTCTTGCTTTACTTTTCTTAGCTACAGAGAATGGCACATTGCGTCAAACCCAGAAAAGGCAGGAGATCCAGCCAAGGTCACATGGAGAAATGGGGACAACTGGACCCCCCCTTGTTCCAAATCACAGTCCAGAGTCATCACATAATATGAATCAGGCTTGAAGTATGAATTCTAGAAGGGCACTTTGGCAGGTCCATTCTAGGCAGGCCTTGGTAATGTTTATTTGAAAAAACCCTCACTCCTCTGAGCTCAGCAGCCAGCTGAACTGCCCAGCTGTGCCCTCTGCCTCAATGCTGAGTATGGTATCCCCGTGGTATGGTTTGGCCAGATCCACCAACGTCTGGTCTTTTATTGACTCTATATTTTTCTTTTGACTTTTTTCCTTTATGTAAATAAATATCTTAAAATGTATTTACATTAAGTCCTTACTGAGCATTGTCAATAGGTTCTGTGACTTTAGGTAAAATGGCCTGTAATGAAACCAATTTTACCATAAGCTAATTGATAGAAACAAGAGCTAATTTACTATGACATTTCATCGATGGTATAATAAAATGATGTTGAATGAAATGATATTATTTGAGGACCTGCTCTATCTAAACAGATATATTTTTAACATTTAGAAATCATGTCACAACTGTAAATAAAAAAGCAGTATCCCTCCCTTGTTATGACTAGAAGGTATCCATAAAAGTATATACTCTAAAAACTAAGTAAGGTCATTAAATTCTTGAGATGCTCTTGCCTGTCTGAAAAACTTGAACATGAGACATGATTCTCTCTGTTAGAAGATGAAGATTAACAAGTGTTGGGGAGGTGTTACAGACACATTAGCATCTTCTTCAAGTTATCAGCAGGACTAATGAAGGACTGGAGATGGACTATCTGCTCCCCCTGTGTGATCCAGGGCTTTTCACAGGTGCCCGTGGGTACGCCCAGTGTATTCCATCCTCACTTGAGGAAACACATGGAAAGAGAACTGGAGGAAAAATTTACTAGTGCCACTAAGTCACTTCCCTATATAAGTCAGAAGTTGGTGTGTAACAAACACCCCCAAAGCTCAGTGGCTTAAAACAATACTTATTACTGTAGCTCACGCAGCTTTGGATCAGCCAGAACCCTGTCGATCTCGTTGGGCGGGCAGGCGGGGCCTGGAACATGTGACTGTGGGTTGGGCGGGGCTTTGCATAAGGCTGGGCTGGGCCAGTGCACGTCAGCTGCGGCAGCAACGGTCCGGGTATCTCACTTTCCTCCTCTCAGAGCCCAGGCACATTCTTCTCATGGTGATGGCAACAGCTGAAGAAGCAGATGGCAACATGAAAAGGCTTCATAATGTGTAGGCATGCTGTCATTTCTGCCTCATTTTATTGGCCAAAACAAATAACATGGCTAAGTGCAGAGTCACCTTTTTGGGGGGAGAAAATTGCAAAGGGTGCAGACACTGGAAGAGGTGAAGAATTGAGACCAATCACCTAATCTCCCCCGGAAATGCGATCTCTTGCATTTTACAAATTTCCCCATTTGTTAAATATTGACTTTGGACTACATCTGAGCTTTCCAGCCCTTACACCCTGAGGGACTCTTTATTTCCCTTCTACAAGTTCCCGATTCTGAGAGGTTTTGATGTCTTAAGCAAATTGCATTTATTAAGGTACAATTTCTTTCAGGAAATAGTACCATCTTCTGGGACCTCAGTTTTGAAACCATGGAATTAGATATCCTTTAAGTAGCTAACATTCCATATTTCTAAGATTCTAGAAATCTGTTAAGCAGTTATTCTAACATTAAATGCTTTTAAAACACCTGCATTCAGGAGTCTAGTATTTTTTCTTATATACTTCTAGGACTCAACAACTAATCAGGGTAACTACATTTCCAAAGGATCTGTGTTTATATTCCTATGATTCTCTGGACTTGTTTCCAAGAGTCAAAGACGGTATGGGCTAGTACATCTCACAGTGTTAGCAAAGAACTTTTCACTTTACTTTTTATACTCTGTGCTATTTCCTCATGTAGGGTAAAGTCTATTTTAGTGAAAGTTCCATGCGCACTTGAAACAAATGTGCCTCCTGCTGTTGTTGGGCAGAGTATTCTATGCATGTCACTTAGATAGTCGTTTGAAGGTGTTGTTCAGTTTTTCATCCTTGCTGATTTTATGTGTACTAATTCTATTGATTAGAATTCTATTGATTCTATTGAGAGAACAGCATTAAAAGCTTCAGCAATAATTGTGGATTTGTCTATTTCGCCTTTCAGTTTTTCGGTGTGCTTCTTGTATTTTAAAGCTGGGTTAAGTGTATAAACACTTTAGGATTGTTTTGTCTTCTTAATGAATAGACTCATATATTATTTAATGTTTCTCTTTATTCATAGTAAATTTCTTGGCCCTGAAATTCACTTTGGTATTAATGTAGCCACTGATAAATTTGTCTTTCTTATGATCAGTACTTGTGTGATATATAATTTTTCATCCTTTTAAGTTTTTAAAAGATTTTCTTTCTTTCTTTCTTTCTTTCTTTCTTTCTTTCTTTTTCTTTCTTTTTTAGAAAGAAGGGAAGGGAAGGAGAATGAGAGGGAAATAAACATTGATCTGTTGCCTCTCGTTTGCTGCCCTGACCGGGAATCAAACTGGCGACATTTGGGTTTGTGGGACAACGCCCAACCCACTGAGCCACACCAGTCAGGGCTCATCCTTTCAGTTTTCACCTGCCTACTTCAGCATATTTAAAGTGGATTTCCTGTGGCCAGCATACAGTTGGGTTATTTTAAAAATTCATTTTAGCTATTTCTGACTTTTGATTGGTGTGTTTAGACCATTTACATTTAATGTACATATTGATATGTTTGGATTTAGGTCTACCATTTTATTCTTTGTTTTCTATTTCTCCCTCTATTTTTTTTGTCATTTGGACATGTTTTAGCGTTCCATTTTAATTTACCTATTGTGTTTCTTACCATATCTCCTGGTATAGATATGTTTAGAAGCTGCTCTATTGATTACAGTAACATACTTAACTTGTTAGAACCTATTTAGAATCAACATTTTACCACTTCAAGTGAAATTTAGAAACCTCTCCATCATACACGTGTGCTTACCATTCTCCTTCATGTTACAGTTGCCTTTTATATTTACATACATTAAAGTTTTTAACAGACTGTGTTCAGTTTCACTTTTAGGTGTCAAAATAGTGTAAAGACCCTAAAGAAAAAGAATGATCCTTTACTTTTACCAAGACATTTACCATTTTATAATCCATTGTTACCATTTCTGTTGCTCTTCTTCTGTTCCTGATCTTCTAAGTTCCCTACCATTCTCTTATGTTTGAAGAACTTCCTTTAGCAAGTCTCTTAAAGCAAGTTTACTGGCTATGAATTCTCTTCGTTTTCTTTCACCAAAAAATGTCTTTACTTCACCTTCACTCCTGAAGGTTATTTCTGCTAGGTATAGAATTCTGAGTTGACCATCCTTTTTTTTTTTTCTGGCACTTTAAATAAATTGTTTCACTTCCTTCTTATCTCCATGGCTTCTGATGTAAAATCTGCAGCCAAAATGTAGTGGAAACATATTATAGGGGATGTCATATACTTAATAAAAATAGTGTGTTATTTCCTGGAGTTTGTATTTTTATGGTATTTGTTAGCTTTTTAAAATTTGTGATTTATTTTCATTTTCTCTTCTCATTTTGAATAAACATTTACATTCACACCTAAATGTATATTCATATGTTTTTTTCTTTTTCTCAAAGAGGGTCACTCAAAATGGTATAAGCTTTAGACCTCACACAAACCAGATCAAGCCCTGCATCCACTCTCCAGCATTGCCCTTCATCCCTTCATGGAGGTGTCAAGGTGAAGAAAGAAAGGTATTGGCTGAGTCCCAGCCAGATCCCTCCTTCTTGGCACAGTACATAGCTGGAAAAATTCTGCAGGAGACTTGCCTGGACAGGCAGATAGCCTCCCATAGATTCCCACAGATCAGAGAATCTTGGTGAGCCAGGCACGTGCAGGAGGCACAGGTAGGGCATCAAAAGCCAACTGTCCCAACTGGAAATCGGAATCAGGTGGGCATATCAGCAGCTGCCGGCATGGCTGCAGGACTAGATGCATAACATGGAGGACTAGCTGCTCCCTTCCATCCCGGGATTATGTGAGCCCCTCAGGGTTTAGACATAACCCAGTAGGAAAGAAGAATATTAAAGTGACTGAGATGTCAACCTCAATCTCTACTCCTCCTCCCCTCTCCCATCTCTGCCTGGCCATCCAGCTCTTCCTGCTGTTTCTCCCACAATAGGCAAAGCACACTCCAGTCCAGCCTCAAGGCCTTTGCACTTCCTGTCCCCTCACCCAGATGCACCCTTCTTCCCCAGGTCTTCATGGGCCTCATTCCCTCACATTTTCCAAGTATCTGCATAAAAGTTGCCTCGTGGGGCCCATCCTCTGACCACCCTGGATGAAATAACACTCCTTCTCCATCACTACATATGTTTTCCCCAGTGCTTAATTTTTCTTCAGATCTCTTATCACCACTTAACGCATTCTGTCATATACTTGTTTACTTGTTTTTCATCTGTCTCTTCCACTGGAATGCAAATTATACTCCATATTCACACAGATTTGTATCTGACATGTCAAGGTTATACTTCTATCACTTAAAAAAAGAAAATACCTGGTCCTTAAAGGCTCTTGATATAAACATTCATTGAATGAATTAACTAATTAATCAAGCCTCAGCTATCTGTATGAACGGAAGGTAATAAGTAAGTTTATATTAAGAAAACTAAAATATATTTGCACCTGGCTTCTCTATGCCTGGTGCTTAGATTGATTTTTAAGAGTCTTGCTGAGGGGGAAATTCTGTCATCTACCCTGTATCGGTTTCGGAGTTTCTGTGACACTGGGATTCTCTGTGTCTGTGTCAAGGATCATAGACATCTTGGCCCTCGTGGCTCTGGACAGCTCACCCTGACATAGAAAGCTGGATTTTAATGACTCCAAGATGTACAGGATAAGCCGAGGGCACCCAGCTTGATTTCACACAGCAGTTCCAGCTTGGAGGGATAATTGGAAAGATTATCACCAGGAAATTGTTTACAGGGCAAGCAAGCTCCAGACACAGCCATCGCCACCCCCAACCTTGCCTGGTTTTAATTTCATATAAGTGCTTTTCTGAGCAGAGAAAAGGGTAGAACCCTGCTTAGTTCGGTGGATTTATGTAGCTCCAGGGACAAAAAAGGGGCACCCGCAGAGGTCAGGGGTGTCTAGGCCATCCTGAGTCACACTGGATGCCCATGAGGCTACAGGATGGTTCTAGCTCAGGGCCACCACACCCTCATGCCCAAGGGGACCAGGCAGATGACCTGAACAAGCGAAGATGGACAGATGGAGGACAAGGCAGACAGGGCATTCACGTCCCTTCTCAAGTGGGCAGCTCTGACCAGTTTTTGCCAAACAGGGATGCCACTGTGGCCAGACTTTCTGATTTCTCATTAAAAGCCAGAAATCCAAATTCGTATGCAAAATTTGCCAATTTTAAATGTTGGCAACAGAATCAAAAAATTTTAAAGCACTATTTTCTCATTAATATTTCCATGTAACAAACCACTCCAAATGTAGTGACGTAAAGCAACCATTTATTATGCCCATGGATTCTCTGTGTCAGAAGTCTGGACAGGGCACAGTGGGGACAGCTTGACTCTGTTCCACAGAGTCTGGGGCTTCCACTGGGAGGGCTCCAATGACTGGGGCTAAAATCATCTGGAGGCTTCTCTGCTCACATATCTGGTGCCTCGGCTGGGATGACTCAAAGGCTGGGCTCAGCTGGGACTGTCCACTGGAGCGCCTACATGTGGCTTCTCCATGTGGCCTGAGCTGCTCATGCCACACAGCTGGTTTCTGAGACAGAGAACCCAGAGGCCAGCACTGCTTGTCCAGACAGGGAGCATTGAAAATCCAGAGAGGGAACATTCAAGGATGGCCTTTTATGATTGACCATTTAGTCTCATAGTGTCACTGCCACCATACTCTACTGGTCAAAGCAGATACAGACCCACCACGATTTAAGGGAAGGGGTACACAGTCCCCACCACTTGGTGGGAGGAGTGCCAAAGAGTTTACAGCCATTTATAAAAACACCATTCACTCCATGGCCACGCCAAACGGGTCTGCAGGCTGCATTTGGCCAGAATGTTGCTGGCTGCATCTCTGAAGGGCAGAAGTGAATGACGACCCAGCTCACACAGTGAAGTGAAGACTAGCACTGACATCCCCAGAGCAGAGATATGGGTGTGGAGCCAAGCGCAAAGGGGTGTGTGCCTGGAAGGACTTCCTTAGAACACACCGCCAAGCAGGATCGCTGGTGCAGACCTCAATCCATGCACCACCACGGTGCTGGCTCACTGCCATCCTTTCCCCTGTCCACAGACTTAGGTGCATCCCAAGCCACAGCCTGACCCCAGAATACATCCTCAGCATGACTGAGGCATCCACTTCCTCATGGACCAAGACCCCCAACCATTTTCCCTTCTTCTTCCTCCCTAGGAGGATCTTTCTTAAGTTCTTGGATATAGAAGATCGAGCCCACTCTTTTTCTGCCATCTGACATGAGCGCCTCTGGTGGGCCCAAGTGCTCCCAAAGGGAAATGCCTTCCCTACTGATGACGCTCTCAAAGGCATTCCCAAGGGGACTGTACAGAAAAGGGTATGCAAGGGACGAGCGAGCCCAGACCATGAGAAGCATTGTACTCTTGGCCTCTTTATATCTGTTCTTTTATGTAACACTCACAATGACCTTGTGAAGCCATATTTTCCATTTAAGAGTTCCATTTAAGAATAAACTGAGTTTCACATAAAGTACCTAACTTGTCCAGGGTCGCTCGGGCAAGTGGGTGTGTTCATACCAGGTGGAACCACGGAACTGGCTCTGACCAATACGTGTGTGGGACAAGAGATCAGCCTGCTTAGAGTGGAGGAGGTGGGTTAGGGAGGAATGAGGTGAGCCAGTGGGGGTCAGACTATGAACAGACTTGCAAGGCCCATAAAGAATCCTTAACTTGGTGAGTCAGGCAATCTGACTTGGTGACTACTATTAAGGCCAGTGATGATGCAAGCAATTCTTTACAGGGTGTCTGATTTTGTAGATCTTTTTTTCCATGCATTTCCTCATTCAATTCCCACCCATTGTGATTAGGCTTCCTATTTGCCATCTAAGCAAAGTAAGAGTCCCAGAAATTACAATATGCCAGAAGTACTACTGGCAAAACCAAACAGGAATGCAGACCTCCTGTCTCCCCAGCATATTCAGCAGTGAAGGACAGTGGGGACTGCCTGATACTTGACATCTCCCATTCTGGTCACCTAGTATCTCTACCGCCCACCAATCTTTACCTTCTGGGATCTCTCCCTCTTACCTCTAACTCCACTGTGATTCTAGTTGGGCTGTCAGTCATGTGGTCCTATAAGGGGTGGGCACAAGGCTAAGCTAACCAATCAGAGTCCTTCTCAGGGATTAACATGGATGCTAGGGGAGGGACAGTCTTGGTGTGTTCTTTAGGGCTGCCAACTGTGAGAATCATACAAACCTGGGGCCTCTGGCAACCATATTTACTGCCATATGGGGAATGCCATCTTGAGAATGAAGCCAACACAGAGAACAGCTGGGCTGAAAGATAGCAGAGACTGCCCCAATGAGAGGCCCCCATCTTCAGTCATGTCTTGCCTCTCAATTGTGAGAGCCCCTCTGACTTTGCTCTCACTTGCACCCGAAGCAGTCCTGGCACACAGATTTAGGAGTTACTGATGCACTTCAAGTTCTGGAACCATTGCACTAAGCAGACCACATTGGTTCCTTCCCCTGACCAGCTATGAGCTTAGAAAGACATTGGACAAAATTCTGCACAGAGATGTGAAGGGACTCTGTTGGGAGGGGGCTTCTGGGAAATGTCTACATTCTTAATCAGAGATGTAGGATGAAAGATTGTACCCATTAAGATGCTTTTGGTTACAAGCAAAAGAAAATCCAGTTAATAGGGTCTTAAATAAATAGCAGTTTTATTCTTCTCACTTTCAAAAATTCTAGAGGTAGGCAGTAGCTAGTATTGCTTTGATGGCTCAGCAAAGTCTGTGACTCTCTTGGTCTTTCCCTCCAAACACAGGATGACTGAAACAGATCAGGTGTCACATCAGATTCCAGACAGGAGGAAGAAGTGGGGAAGAGATTGCTACAAGCAATCTCTGTCCCGCTTATCGAGGAAAGTGGAGGCTTCCATGTAGGTCTCATTGGCCAGAATTGGCACGTCTGGCAGCAAGGGAAGCTGGGAAAGTGGATATTTGGTTTTCCCAGCCTTTATATTGGAAGGCAAGCAAAGAAGGTTGGGATGATGTAGGATGAGCAAATCCACGGTGTCTCCTCGCTGAATCGAGTTCTAGCTACTCACAGCTGAAAAGCTTCCTGACAGAAAGTGTTACCTGCTTCTTCCTCAGTAGTTGGAGGATTAATAAAATGGTTCAGGAATCAGACCCAGGGTTGGTATGCAAATTAAATGAGACTCCACCACAGCTGGTACAGATTTCTCCAACATGTCTGTCCATTTCTTGTATCTCGCCATTTGCTTTTCACAGAATCCTTCCTCCTGGAATATCAGAAGGATGGGCCCTCAGAATATACCACAAGATATGAACAGGGTAGAGCAGTCACGGTTCTGAAGTGCGAAAGGCCTAGGGCTAACTGCTGGTCTGTCACTTCCATGCTGTGTGACCTTGGGCAAGTGGCTGCACCTCTCTGAGCCTCGGTTTCTTCATTTATGAATGGAGCTAATGAGTGCCCTTATCTCCCCCTAGAGACGTTATAAGGATGAAATGAAGTCAACCATATAAAGCAGTGAGCTCAGTGCCTAATATGAAGGTAGGTGCTCAGTGAACTGGTGTCTATTAATGTCATTATTATCAATTACATTAGCACAAGCCTGCTGTTGTGGAGTTGAGGAGGTTGCTGTTCAGATGTCATGGCATGAAAAATTAGTGGGCAGGGTTCTTATTACACCTACCTTAACACAATACAAAACTAAATTCTCATTAGCTGGCACATCAGTCATTTTCATGTAAGTAATCATAAGCATGAACATGGCACCCTTGAGTGTAGGGGAAGATGCCTTCCCCCTTAGCTCCTTTATCAGAAGCTCAAGCCTGGTGGAGGAGGGTAGGTCAGTGACTTTTCTTCCTCCCAAGATGGATGGAGGTGGGAGCATTCCGAGCTGCTCTCCACACTTCCTGACATTTGTGGTTTAATCAAGTCCCATTAATCCCTCCCAATTTCAAAGCCTGACACAGGAACCACAGACTCCCACGGCCTCTGACGGGAATCGTGTGGCTAAAGCCAAGGGGAACTCTTTGAAAGGTAATTAGTGTCCTTTGAATCTAGTGCTCTTTGATTTTTCCTTCCTGGCTTTAAACAGTCACAAGAGATTTTGTGGCAGGGGAAAACATACTGGGCTGTCTGCTGCCTCTCCAGCCGGGCCCTGAGAGAGAACACTTGGGGATGTGTTCAAGGCTGGATGAATTGTTGAGTTGTACCGGAGGCCATTCATTCATTCTAGCTGACATGCTGTACGCCAGGCATCAATGCTAAGGGCACTGGGTGTAGAGTTTTCATTGACCATTCATTCAATCATTCATTCATCTCTGTGCCAGACACTGAACTAGCCTCAGGGCTGTAAGCTTGTTATTTAGTGGAAGAAGTAGACAATAAACAAGTAAATAAATAAAAATAATTGCTGTTGAGAATAAAGCACTAACAACTAATTAAACTGCGTGTTCATTCAAAGAAGAAGGGAGGGAACGTCTTTACAGCGGGCAGTGAGGGAAAGCCACTCTTAGGAAAGAACAGCACCAGTGGACACCATAACATACACAAGCCAGTTATTTAATACTGAGTTTTTCCTGGTTGCCATGTCAACCCACAGATGGTTACCATCTCTGTTTGAGGAGAGCTTAGGGAAGCTCTCTTAAGGAAAGGAGTCAATCAAGGCTATGCAATGCTGTCGTAACAACTCCGACTTAAACCAAAGGTGGGTTTTTGCTCAACACATCTAACGTGGCTTGGCTGCAACTCTGCTCGCACCATTTCCTCACTCCAGGGTTCAGTTAATAGGGCAGAGGGAAGAGAGCATTCCGGAGAGCCTGAACCTGCTGTGAAATGGTCCAGCCTGAAAAGGACATGTGTTATTTGTACCCACAAATCATTGACCAGATCTTGTCACATAGCCCCAACCCAACTACAAGGAGACTAGGAAATAGCGTCACATGTTTATGCCCAGGAGAACCAGATGTGTTTGGCGAATAGTGTTAAGGAAGACTTCAGGGGGTAACAGGACTAAGCTTTGCAGCAGAGAAGCAGGACATGTGGACCGTGGACAGAAGAAGCAGAATGTGCAAAGGCACAGAGGACGAAAATAATCTGGAGTGTCCAGGTAGGTAGAGTGCCAGCAGGGCTGGAAATAGAGCTGGAAAGGTAGTCATGAAACCCTCGGTGATAGGGACTATTATCATCTCCATTTTTAAGGTGAGAAAATTGAGTCCACAACTGGTATTTGAGCCTGTGTAGTCTGATCCCAGTGTCTGCATTCTTCATCTCTCTGCCACATTGTCTTTAAGGTAGGGAAGGGACAAATTACAAAAGATCTTCAATGCCAAACTGAGGACATTGGTCTCCTCCAGCCAGGCAGCAACATTTATAAACTGTGGTGGTTGTAGTTGTTGAAAATATGAATACTTCATGTGCATATTAAATATATAGAAATAGTCTTCTCTCCTTGATTCGTCTTAAAATGAGAGGCCCTGTCAGTGTATCTTTGCTTTGCCCTCTTTTAATACAGATGAGGTTGCAGAGATGGAGTTCTCTCCGGTAAGGAGACAGCCCAAGGACAATTATTAATGGTCACTAACATTCAGTTTCCCTGTCAGGGATCAGTGGGAAATGGTGGGGAATCTGGTAAACTGGAGAGAATCCTGTCCCGTGAAAAGACGGCAGCTGTTGTTCACCACCACCCTGTTGTAACATGTAAAGATGTGGGATCATTTCAATCTTTTAGATATTTTGTGAAGTCTCCCGATTTAAAAATACTGACTTAAAGCAGGGTGCAAGCCTAAGAAAAGACATCTATAGATCGAGATGCTCATGGGAAGCACGAGTTTCTGTCCTCCACATGGTAGCCAGACTCTACGATGGCCTCAGTGATCCCGCCTCCTGATGTCCTCTTGTATCATCTTTTCATATATATGACTACAAAATAGCTTTTTTTAATTTTTATTTATTTATTTTTAGAGTGGGGGAAGGGGGAGAGAGAAATATAGATGTGTCATTGTCTCTTATGTGCCCCCTACTGGGTACCTGGTCCACAACCCTGGCACGTGCCGTGACGGGGAACCAAACCGGCGACCCTCCAGTTCACAGGCCGGCACTCAGTCCACTGAGCCACACCACCCAGGGCTATATCTTTTATTTTTAACTGAACTTGTTAAAGGGACAGATATAATGATTTTGACAAATTTGATTAACAGCACAAAATAATGTTATCCAAATTGCATAACTTATTGCTGGTCTGAGGCTTGCTCCGTTTTATGCTTAGTGGAATTTACGTTGTTTTCACAAACAGCAGACAGCCATATGTAAAGGAATTAGTAGTGACCTGGTCAATAAGGCAATCATCCTGGTAGCAAAGTTTTATTGAAAACTTACATAACTCAACCTTTATAAAAAGCCAACATAATTGAAAAATGGGTGCTCCCTGTAAAGTCTTAAGTATCCAAAGCTTGAAACGGTTCATTTAAAAGAAGGCAAACAAAACAACAGAACCTCCGCAGCAGGTCCTGCTGAAATACTTTAAAACATCTAAATGAGCTTAATCTTTATAAAAGTTATTTTAGCTCAAAAGCTATAAAATAAGTTATCTTAATTCCACAAGGAAGGGAGGTCTTCATACCACCATCTCTTTAGAACCTCATCTTTTTCATCAAATTTGAAATCAAATCGAATTTCTATGTGCCTTCATTTTCAGGAGATTCCTGTTGCAGAAGAAGCCAAGTACAAATATGGAAAAGTAACTGCCTAAGCAAGTGGGAAAAGTTCTGTAATAGTGTGCAAAGAATGTAGAGTTCTAGATTAATCTCTGGAACTCTGTCTGGATTGTGACCTTGACTTTGAACGGGATCTAGAATAGGTTCTTGAAGTTTTTTGGTTAGAGGGGATACAGAATGAGCCTTTGAGGGTGGAGCAGGTTGGGGCAAGTTGGGTGAAGACTGGCTCCTCCATCTAGATTTCGACTTTATAGCACCTTTTGCATTTCCTTCAGGGGAACGGGGTGGAGAATGAGATCTGCTTTGAGATTTCTCGTCCTCATCCTCAGACCTGTTTCCAGAACGCAAACTCGAGCCTCATCAGACTGGGGCTTTGGTTTGCTTTTTCACCTAGATTTCCGGCCTTTGACCAAGAACGTGAATGACCTTTGCTCTGAGACCTAGATCAAGGGTTGACTTTTTGAGATACCTCACGGTCTACTATGGCTTCTAGACTCTGACCTTGTTCTGCTTCTAGAGTAAGACCGCCTGTGGCTAATTGGTGCTTTATCTTCAATGAGCCTAATATTTCTGCCACTTATTTCTGTGCCGCCCAGTTTATCCAAAGCACGCTTCATGTCAGAGGAGGCACAAAATTCAATTTTATCTCTTTGTTTGTGAATACTTTGTGAGCATCTGCTTAGGTTACTTCACCTGTTTGTCTCATGAAATCCTTTAAATCTTGCCAACTGCAATGACTAGAAAGATTTTTTATCATAAGCCTGAATTCTGTACGAAGAGATGGTCCATATCTGTCTCTTCCAGAAGTTCTCAGACTGTTGTATCCGGCTCCACCCCCGTGGCTTCGGGAGCCGATCACGCGCTCACCACAGAGATCCTCGCCATTCAGCTCATACAGGGCATCATCGGTGTCTTGGGAGTCCATGAACTCCAAGAAGCAATGCCCATTTTGAGGTCTATTTCGAGGAGGAAGCCATGGCCACCGAAAAAGCACTGGATATCTTTCTCCTGGATGTGGTAAGCTGTCCTATGGAGACGAGGGGCTTGTCCATGGTGGGGTGGGGGTGGGGGGAGATGGCGCTGAGGACTGGCTGTCAAACAGCAGACCGGACAGACCTACAGGACCACAAGAGCCCGAACACACACCTCACGTGGCAGCCGTGGCCAGGTCCAGGTGCACGATGGCCCCCACCTTTCCTGTATTGAATCAGGGTTGGCTAGTGTGATCAGTTGAATGTGGTAGAAGTAACAGTATGTAGTTTCTGAGTCTAGTTTATAAAGGCACTGAATTCTCCCTGTTCTCTTGAATCATTCACTCTGGGGACAGCAGCCACCACGACATGAGGACACCCAAGCTATCCCATGTTGAGGCCCACGTAAAGAGGAGCTGAAGCCCCAGCCCATAGCCAGCAGGCACAGTAACCAGCCTTCCTGAACGAGAACCCTTCAGCCCCAAGCCAAGACTTCAGATGAGCGCAGCCCCGGCAGTGCCTAACTGGAACCTTGTGAGCCAGAACTGCTGGCCGGGCCACTCTCAAATTCCTGACCCATAGAAACCATGAGAGATAATAGATTATTATTGTGTTAATCCAGGGATTGGCAAGCATTTTTCTTTTTTTAAAAAGCTTTTTTTTAAAGATTTTGTTTATTTATTTTTAGAGAAAGGGGAAGGGAGAGAAACATCAATGTGTGGTTGCCTCTCACGTGGCCCCCACCGGGGACCCAGCTTGCAACCCAGGCATGTGCCTGATTGGGAATTGAACCAGTGATCCTTTAGTTCACAGCCCGTGCTCAATCCACTGAGCTACACCAGCCAGGGCAGCAAGCATTTTTCTATAAAGGGCCAGAAAGTAAAAATGTTTTAGTCTTTGCAGACCACATAGTCTCTGTTATAACTATTTAACTACAAAAGTAGCCGTAGATCATACATAAATAGGTATGACTGTGTTCCAATAAAACTTTATTGTACAAAAACAAGCAGTGGGTCAGATTTAGCCTGAAGACTATAGTTAACAAACCTCCGAGGACAATAGTTTGCAAAGCCCCTTGGTTTGTGGTTTGTTACGCAGCAGAACATAACTAACCCTGAACTGTGAAGCAACCTGAAGGAGCCCTTTCCATTGCAGACAAAGCACACTGTCAGTGATATGGAGGCCAGATTAGAAGCTACCGGCAGGGCAAGCATCAAGAGGCAGTGGTCCCGGGAAGAGATGATGAGCCAGGCTTGGATGAGGAGCTGTAGGGACCCAGGTGATGGCATAGATGTCTCTTGTGCTTCCTGCCAATTAACATTACAAGAATGATATTAAAGTCATAGAACAGAAATAGAAACCTCTCCCTTGAGTTCTCCCTGTACTGTCTAGCGCTGAGCTTGAACTGTCCTGATAATGAGCAAATGGGAGAGATAAAGAGCAAGACAGCCCCCTGTGCTGTGCGGAGCTGGCGTAGTAGTTCAGCTGTTAACAAAGCTGCTAACACCAACAGGGCTATGAGCCTAGACCAAACAAATGCCGAGAGGAGGATTCTAGGAGCACTGCCTGTCACCCGGCCTCTAACCTTTGCATGTGCCCTCTGCAGCCTGTTCCTCACAATCCTTCTTGAGGACCCAGCTCCCACCACTGCTAGGGTCACGATTACAGCTGGGCCCATGCAGACCTGAGCCTGAAATGTCTGCACATGGGGTGGGCAGGACAGCAGAGGGAGCAAGACGCTCAGGAGCTGGGGGACGAGGGCGAGAGGGACAGAGGATGGAGAACTAAGGGAGAGAAGGAGAAAAAAGAGGGAAGGGCAGGGAAGAGAGAATCAAATAAGCTGGATATAGGGTTTCAACAATGTCATCAGAATCTGGCCTCTCTCTCGGTCTGTCTCTGTGGATCCTGTTCTCCAGCAACCTAAGCATCTCCAGCCTTTGATCCCAGAGCTACACAAAGCAGGAGCGGTCTTCCAGGAAGCTCGGCGGCAGTTTGGGGACTCACTTTAACTGGCTCTCAGTGCCTTCATATGCCAGCCAATCACTGTGGTGAGGGAATACCTAAATCCAATGCTCCATCCCCAGCCCTCCTGAACTGACGGAGGGAAACTAGGGCATTTTCCAGAAGAAAGGGGAGTGGATGCTGCAAAGATGGAGTCACAAACCATAAACGCCCCCTTTAGAACTTACCCCCTTTAGAATTTACTGAGGATTTCCTTTGCCATCCCTTGTACAAAAGGAGGGATCAGGCTCGGGGAGGGGAGGGATGTGCCTCTTGTCACACAGCTTGTCAGGGGTCCTATGGGCTGAATGTCTGTGTCCCTCCACAATTGCTATGTTAAAGCTCCCCCTCTAACATAATGGCATTAGGAGGCGGAGACTTTGGGAGGTAATTAGGTTCAGATGAAGTTGTGAGGGTGGGGACCCCGCGGTGGGATTAGTGTCCTTGCAGGGAGAGGAAGAAACCAGGGTCCTCTCTCCTTCTGCCATATGAGAACACAGCAAAAAGGCAGCCATCTGCAAACCAAGAAGAGGGCCCTCACCGGACACCGAATCTGCTTGCTCCTTGATCTTGGACTTCCCAGGTTCTATAACTATGAGAAATATGGGTTTGTTGTTGAAGCCCCCTATCTATGATATCTGTTATAGCAGCCCAAGGGGACTGAGGCAGTAACAAAGCTCAGGCATGATTCTAGGCCCTGCTCTCTGGCAACTGTCTCCTCAGGGGCAAGGCCAAGAGAGCCAGGTCCTCAGGGGGCCGATGGGTTATGAGGCCACCAGGTAAGATTTCCAGGGTGGGGGCTGTGAGATCTTTGTTCAAGGGCTTGAAGTACGGGCAGAGTTTATATGTGTGGAGAGCAGGGAGGAGGACAGGGGTTTTGTCGAAGGGAGTTCTCTCTGCCTGGCTCTCTCTCCTGTGAGAACCTGTCAGTCCAGTGGGGGAATGAGACAGGTAGACAGGCAACTGCCACAGAGTGTGACCAGGCTATTATAGGAAAAGCCTTTAGAGGAGAGATCAAGGAGGCTTCCTGGTGGCAGTGATGTTTGAGCTGCATTTTGAAAGATGAGCAACAGTTAGTTAGAAAGAGAGGAAAGGCCTTCCCAGTAATGGGAACATCATGTACAAAGGCACAGAAGCACAAAAGCTCACGATGTGACTGGAAGTGCCAGAGAATTGTCAGATGAGACTGGGGGTGTCGCTGGGCCCTGATGGTACAGCCTGTGTCTGAAGCTGAGCAGCCCTAACTTCATTCCCATAGCTCTGGGAAAACAGGGAAGGGCAGACTGTAAGATGGGCAGTGACCACTTGTAAATTTGCAGGTGGCTTTGATCCTGGGAGGGCTGGAAGTGGCACAGGTGTGTAAATCAGGACTCCTGGTTGTCCAACTCAAACCACCTTGGCCCAAAGCCCAGTTTGGGAAGGATCTTGGAAAGACTTGTATTGTCAACCCAAGTTGTGTGAAACACCTGTGGGAAGGTGACTGTATAACTTGATGTTTTCTTTCTGGAAGACAGTCGGGCAATTTGATCTAAAGCCTAAACATACATATTCTTCCACCTTCACATTTCACTTCTAGGAATTTATCTTAAGAAAATCAGTAAAGACGAGGACAAATATTCAGTTTCAAGGTGTTCACCGGGATGCTGTGTAGGAGGTGGCTGGAAACAACCTGAATGCCCAACCACAGGAGTCTGGTCTGTCGAAAGACTGGAGCTCTGAGGAGGGGCTGAGGAGGGGCTGAGGAGGGGCTCTCGGCACTCATTCGACCTGCTGCTGCGGGAAAGACCGACAGTTCCCAGGTGTTTGTCCATGGGCCAAGGCTGCTCAGTGGAAAGTTTTTGCTAGGGGATGGCAAAATCAGAAAAATAGAGACAGCAGCCAGATGTTCGTAAGGTTTTTTTTATAATGTTATCTCTATTTTACATCTTTGGCTTGATGATGATAATGGCAACTTCTTACTTCTTTCCAAGCTGCACCTAACAAAAACTTATTAACGGTGGAATACGTGAATAGGGGCCTCTTTCTTCACATTGAAAGAGGCCTGGAGATAGTGACTTGGGAAAGTTTCAGTGCTAGGCAGGAAGGAGTCCCCGTGATTCTTTTGCCTTTTTCCTCATTGTCCCAAGAAGGTTGCCACTGCTCTTGGCATTATATTCATGTTCAAGGTAGGAAGAGGGGGGATGAGATGGTACCAATGACATTTTGCCTTTTACAGGAAAGCAAAAGCTTTCTCAGAAGTCTTCAGCAGACTTCCTCTGTGGCACATTAGCTGAATTAGGACACAGGGCCACTCTTAGCTGCAAGGGAGTCTAGGTAAACAACAGTCTGGCAGAAGGAAATGAGATTCCCATGTTGGGTTTACTAATGATGACTTATTACCTGGGATAGAGTGCATGGCTCCCCAAATAAAACCAAGGAAGAAAGGGGCAGAGTGGCAGGAAATAGGTATTGAGAGGGCAGCTAGCTGTGCCTGAAGCAAAGAAAGTTGGCAACCCTAGATGAGTAGCCCCTAATTTTCGGAAGGTAGAATTGACTGCTAAAGACTAGGGACCAGTGGAATAGACGACTGGTTTTCAAACCAGATTCCTGTGTTGCCCAGAGTTCTCTGGAGGCTGCAGTGGGGTGAGAAGTTGGCAGGAAGTGGTGGAGGTACCAGCCCCCAGTCTTCCTTCAACCCAGGCACTTCCACATTTATCTGAATATTATTTTGCATATCCACATAAAATTCCACTTGATGTCTGTGTATATGTGTGTGTTTATCTGTATGCATGTGTGTGTCTGTGTACCTTTTTATACATATCCATATTTATACACGTCCATATATGTGTATTTTAGATACATAGATGGGTAGGTACATCCATACATAGATCTGAAAAGACACACAGCAGGTGTTTCAAACTGGTGGCCCTTGGAACCGAAGTCTTTATTTAAAATCTCCTTGACTTTTAAATGTCTGTACTAGCTAACTGTTACTCCACAGATTCAAATGGTTCTGATATTTTTTAATGTCACGAGTCACATATTTGCATTCTCATAAATTAATTCACCCGACTCATACATTTATATTAATTTTAATACCATCCAATTGTTATTTACAATAACTGCTTGGCCCCTATGCATTTAGTTTATGACTCTTGAATACACCAGGCATTAACAGTGGCTCTCTCTGGGTCATGGGTCATTTTTAATTTTTTCTTTTTCCTGGTCTGTCCTGTCTAGTTTTGGTAAAATAAACAGACATGGCTTTTGTAATAAGGGGGAAAGACGCCATTTTAATTAAAAAGTAATAACAGTGTGGCCTGTGATCCTGTGGGCTGTTTGGGCCCCGCTCCATCGGCCCCTACTGAGCCTGGCTCTTCTGGCTGCTGCCTCCCCATCCAGCCTCAAATGTGTCGCCAAGTGAGTGACTGGGTCCCGCTCTTGCCCTATGAGTGAGCTTCTCCCCAGAGGTGTGAGTGGGAGATGGGGGCTGGACAACGTCTGAAGCACAGGCCTTTCCTGGAAGAACCTGTAAACCCAGTTGGAGTTGGAGCCCCATTCAAACCCAGTTGGAGTTGGAGCCCCATTCGCTCGGACTCGAGCGTGGGGACACAGTTTCTGCAAATGCCAACTGCTTTACGCTGATGACTGGGGCAGCTGACAGATACCTCGCTTTCAGCTAATGTGTTATTATCACACCACAGTTCCACTCTCAGCTACCGCAAGTCACCAGGATGACATCTGGTTTGAATCCTTTTTCATTATGACCTTAAAAAAAGAAACACTGAAATCAAAGCCACCCCTTTAAGGCTCTCTACCTCTTCCTCCTTTCCATTTCTTTCTCCCTCCCTCTCTCTCTTTCTCTTTCTCTCTCTCTCTCTCTCTCTCTCTCTCTCTCTATCTATCTATCTATCTATCTATCTATCTATCTGTCTATCTGTCTGTCTCTCCAGAAAATTCACACCAGGCCCAGGCAGGAGCAGTGACGATATCACGAATCTTCTAACTGACCTGCTAGGAAACCTGTGGTAAGCAGCTTGAGTCCCTCCGTTTCCTTATCTACAAGGCAGGATGGTGCTGACAATCCTCCTACCCCATCTCTTCCGAGGACCCCCTGCAAGCACCAGATACGATAGTGGCCTGGAAGAGCCTGGTGATCAGCAAGGTTATTGTCACTGTCACTCAAGGGCTTCTAGTTCATTGATGGCAGGTTAAGCCTTTCTAGAATTCAAGAATCCCCTGATTTCTAATTGTAGCATCCTCTACAATTCATTTGAGGAAAGACTGAGAAGACAATAATAATAATAATAATAATATCTTCTAACCTACAAGGTGCTACATTCACTGCTTTGCAAAAAGGGCAGCTTCACAGATAAGAGCAACATTCTACAGCCAAGCTATGACCCCGAGCAGGCACATCACTCTGGCTCAGTTTCCACAGGTGAAAAATGAGAGTGATAATAGTGCCTACGTAGTAAGCTGCTTCCGAGGATGGAATGAAAGGGTGTGTGTGGGTTTACAATGTATCCTGATGCACAAACAAGGCAGAGTCTTTGCTTTCTCCAACTGTTCTCTTTGCCTCTCTGGATATTTCATAGCAGACCTCCTTGTAGTACAACATGGCGTGAGTGAGTGTGTGTGTGTGTGTGTGTGTGTGTGTAAGAAGTTCCTGGGGGTCTTGCTTCCTCCCCCTCTTTTCCCCTGATTTATCTCTCTTCCCTGACCTTCCTAGGTAGAAGGGAAAACAAGAAAAAAGAAAGGAACCCTGTGTCCACTAGCAGTCACTCTGCATTCCCCTCTTCCCAGCCCCTGGCAACCGCTTATCTACTTCCTGTTTCTAAGGATTTGACTATTTCAGATATTTCATATAATAGAGTAATGTAATGCACGACCTTTTCAGTACGGCTTCTTGCACACGGCACCCTATTTGCATAGCTCATCCATGTTGTAACATCCGTCAGATTCCTTTCGATGTCTGAATCATATTCTGTTGTCGGGGTATAATGCGTTTTCTCATCCATGTATCAGCCGATGGACATGTGGGTTGTTCCCACTTTTGTGTTTTATGAATCTTACTGCTACAGACATTCACGTACACACTTTTGTGTGAATATGTTTGCAGCTTTTTTAGTATGTACCAAGGATGGGACTGTATGAGTTATATGATAATTCTACATTTAATTTTTTGAAGAATTACCAAATCATGTTCCCAAGGGGCTGTATCATTCTACATTTCAACCAGCATCGTATGAGAGTTCCAATTTCTTCACATTCTTGCCAACAATTGTTACTGTCCACCTTTTTAAAAAAAAAAATCTTATCCATCCTAGTGAGTGTGAAGCACTATCTCACTGGTTTTGATTCGCATTGTCGTAATGACTGATGATGTTCAGCATATTTTCATGTACTTTTGGGGAATTTGTATATTTTCTTTGGAAAAAATACTTTGCATACTTTTAATTGGGCTATTTGTTTTATTGTTATTATTATTTAGTTGTCCAAGTCCTATCTATGTTCTGGATACTGTGATGTGGACTATTTTCTCCAGTTTTGTGAGTTGTCTTTTCACTTTGTTGACAGTGTTCTTTGAATTACAAAGCTGTTTACATTTTTTATTTGCTTGTGCTTTAGGTGCTATTATCTATGAAATTTTTGCATAGTTAAATTTATTCCTAAGTTCCATTGTAAGAGTTTTAAAGTGCTATGCAAGCTCTTAGATTTAAGTCTTTGATCCATTTTTAGTGGTTTATGAACACAGAGGGAAAGAGAAGTCCACTTACATTCTCTTGCGTGAATATTCACTGTCCCAACACCATCTGCTGAAAAGACTATTCTTTCCCCCATTGAATTATCTTGGCATCTCTGTCAAAACCCAATTATCCATAAATATATGGATTTCTGGACTCTCGGTTCTGTTCCAGTGATTCTCTCCAGTGAAGTCTCTCTTCTGTGACCTCGGCCACCAGCTAATTGTTGGAAAGATATTTCCTTAAATGTTTGGAACTTGTAAGTTTCCCAGTCTTTGCTGAGGGGCTCTCTGTGTAGACTGGGGCACACTCTCAACACTTAGTCAAGCAGCTGATCACTCTGCCTTAGCCTTCACTTCCTCCTTGTACAGAGCCTTAAGGTTCACCAGAGGTGAGAAGTTCAGGTCTTCGCAGATCTTCCAGTGCGTTTGCACGGCCCCAGCCATACACACTGCCATACACAGGCCCGTGGCCTTCTCCATTCCCAGAGCTATTCAAAACCCCTGTGGACACCTCATTGTCCAGCTTTTCCTTTCAAGCTTTCTGATTAGTCTATCGTTTTCCACAAATGCTCTCCACCACCTCAGGGAACCTAAAGTTAAACAATTGCCTCTAAATGTTTTTGACAAATACCCACAGGAACAAGTTTTTTTTTTTGCACTGGGTGAGCTCCTAGCCAGGTCAAATAAAGACAGCCTTGCAACTAGGGTCTTCTAGGAAACCAACAGACAGACCAAAAGTGACCGTTCTCTGGGAATGAGACTTTGAAGGAGATTTAACTCGATTCTGTCTTCTCTGGCCCCAGGGCTGCTGGATGTCAAGTCTGCAATAGAGTTCGGTGGGGGGCAATGGGCACAGGGCTAGTTAAAATGCCACAAGGTTACTATTCTTACCAAGGTTAGCCCTTTTCCTTAAATAAATGCTCCCTTGATTGCTGCAAACTTTTGTCAAGGATTCTGAAAAGCTTATATTCTGACAATTTCTGCCTATTTTGTCATAGTTTTTATGGAAGAAAGAGTTTTTGGAAGTTCTACGTCACCACTTTTACTTTTCTAAATCTTTAGCACCTATCACCTTATTTAATTTTCATCACAACCCTATGAGAACAGGTATTGTTATTATCATTTCCTCCATTTTACTGATGAGGAATCTGAGGCACAGAGAAGTGAAGTGACTTAGCCACGTCACACAGCCATCAACTGGTGGAGAGTTTAACTCTAGGTCTTGTGTGTTCCCTGGGCTCTTTGGCACTCCCAGGATTGAGAGAGGAGAACTTCCTTTGGAGTCAGGAAGTCGAATTCAAGTCCTAGCTTTGCTGCTGTCTATGCCCATTGTGTAACCCTAGGTGCTCCAGTTCTTGTGCCTCAGTTTTCCCATATGTAAATGAAGCAGCTGGCTATCTCCTATTTTCTCCCAAAATGTTAGGTCTCCCCAGAGTCTAAAGTACTCACCTGACACATAACTTCCTTGAAGTTATGCCCCCCGAATGGGGGCCAGGCCTGAGCGCTCCTGCTGCAGAGAACTCCCTTTGCACCCAGAGCTCATCCTCTGTGGGCAGAAACTATCACAGACTTCTCTGGCCCAGCCCAGTTTGCCTGGGGGCTTTAGGTGACTCCAGAGGAAGCTTTTGGCTTCTGGGAAGACGACTGATGACAGAGTCCCTTATCAGCTGTGCCATGGAGCCCAGGCCATCAATTCCCCTTCTAGCTCCCAGTTTGGGCTTTCTAAGCCAAAGGAGGCTAGGCTTGGAAGGGGTGGTCCTTGCTTCATTCTCTTCTCTCACCACTCCTTCTCCCCACCTCATCACCCCTTGCCCACCAAAGCCTGCAGGACCCTGACTCTTCTGTTAGGTCTTTTTTTCCAATTCTTTTCCTAATATTTGGCTTTAGGTGAACCCTCTGACCTCCTCTCCCACCTCCCTCCTCCGTCCCTGAGCTCCAGACACGCATGTCAGGCCCTCTCACCTCAGGGCATTTGCACTTGCTGTTCTAACTGTCTGGGCATCCACCTGGATCACTTTCTCACTTCCTTCTGGTCTTTGCTCAAATGCCCTTTGCTAGTGAGACCTTCCCTGGCCTCCCTAGTCAGCATATGCCTGCCTCACTTCTACTCCCTTCTCTCCTCCCCATTTCACTTCTCTTCGTAGGACAGACTAAGCCAATAAATTGTTTTTATGCCCAAATCAGTTTGAGTTGAGTTTTCCTTCCTTTGCCACCCAAGAATTCCTAAACATTACAGCCCTTGATGAAAATGTGACAGTTGAATCTTTTGAAGACAACAGCTCCTCCGCTGTCCCCACCAGAGTACTTGGCATAGGGTTGGGTGCATTAGAAGCCCTGAGTACAAGCAGGACACACTGCCTTTCTGTGGCAATGGGCATAGGGATGCTCTACGATGACAGCTGTGTTTAGGATGACAGCTGGGCCTTTGATAAGACACAGGGAAAACCCTGATTCAGATGCAGCTGGTCTCTGCCCCATCCTTCCCATCCTTACCAACCTGGGGATTGGGAAGTGTCTCTTCCTTTTTCCTTGTTAAAGTCCAACCAGGGGTGGCCCTTTCTGCCAGCCATGTGAACAAGATGGACAGCTATCAAGTTTGAGTGCCAGATGCTGGACCTCATCCCAGCCCTGGCAGCTGGCCACCCTAACCTGCCACACCAATGCCACCTGCCCACCAGGGCATTCCCAAAGTTGCTCTGGCTTGGCCAGCTTGGCAGCAATGGAGTGCTCTGCAGAGTGGAAGAAATGGGATATATCATTGAGGGGTCAGCTGATCTAGCCCTCCTGGAGAGATGGGCAGACCAAGGCCAGCGAGGGAAGATCTGCCCAAGGTCACACAGGCATTTGACAGAATCACATGACCTGTAAGACCAAACTGACTCGGGTCTTAAACCAGTTTGCACTTACTTTCCAAGCTGCTTTGGGCAAGTGCTACCACTTGTGTGAGCCTCGGCTTCCTAATCAAAGGTCGTAATAGTCTCCTGTATCAGGTTGTGAGGAGGATAAAATAAGGCAACACATACTAAAACACGGTCCCTCCGCATGTGGTGGCTCCTCCCCCTAAGGGCAGTCTGAACTCTCAAAAGAGAGAATGGCTTGCTATGTGCGAGGCCCCGTCCCAGGCACTCCACCGTCTCACTTTGCCTTCACAACAACCCTGGGAGGCAATATAACCAGTGACCCCATTTTACAGACAAGGAAACTGAAACCCAGAGAAGTTGAGAAGTACCGTACTTCCCCAGGATGAGAAGTCTAGAAGCGTCAGGCCAACGTGGGCTACGGAGAAGATCATAGTACATCCTTCTGCCGATTCTAGTCCTGCTCCTTGTCTTTGAGCTGTATGTGTCTCTTTGGAGAGTGTAGGCAACTGATACAGATATGCAAACTCAGTCGTGTCTGATAGGATTGACTCCTTCCCTGTGGGAAAACCAACTGCCTCCATTTACATTCAATTCTCTTACTCTGTATACATTTGTGCTTTTTTGACTTTTCCTTTGAACCATCTGTCAGATCCTCTCACTGTTTAACAGCTAAAGTGAAATCTTTTACACATGATTGTTTTTAGATTGGTAAGGGAGTCATGATTTTACCTTTTAATGAAAGTTATCTTTTAACAGAGCCTTAGAAATCAGTGCCTGATTCTGATGCCAATAGTCCCGGAAGCAACCCTTCCATTGCCCCTTGCTCACCCCTGGGGCACAGGACTCAGCGCTTCTATGTGTATTTTCCAGATACTCCTTATACAGGTAGGAAATTGGGGCCCAGCGAGGCAAAGCCATTTCGCCAAGGTTATACAGCTAAAGCCAACACGTTCTCTTTCTGGAGGTGTGTGTGTTTGTGTTCTGCCTCCTTGACTAGATTGTGACTCCAGCTGCAGGTGGAGTCCAAAGAAAGCATTTGGAAATGTCTGGTATGTGAGGGGGAAGCCAGGTGATGCTCTGGCTAAAGAGCGGGTTCCAGAGCCTTAGTAGGTCACTCAATCTCAAGGGAACGAGGCTGTGGTATTAAAGTTGGTGGTGCCCTTAACTCCTCCAGATCCTGAGGAACAGCCCAGGCCAATGTGGTGGCTCACTTTTTTACCTTCCTAGACATCCCCACTGAGAAACTTGTCCAAGGTCATATACCATTTGTAAGTGATGGAGTCAGAACTTGAACCCAGAAAGTCTGACGTTGCGTGCTTCAGTCTTCAAGACCTAGACTTTTAAACCCAAGTTTGTTCTTCTCTACTGTGTGACCCTGGCCAAGTACCTTAACCTCTCTGCACTACTTAATCTCTCACGAAGTAGTGAAGAAAATTGAATTAGGTAATCAAAGCCAAGTGCCAGACACGTGGTAAATCCTTAATAAACAGCAGCTGCTTTCTAAGGTCTCATTATCTCAAATAATGAACCACCACTTAGCAGCCCCTGGCATGTGTCAGGCACTATGGGAGACACTGTAGTGGCATCACCTCCAGGATTCCTCCCAACGGCCCCTGGGGAAATACCATTATAATCCCTGTTTGACAATGTAAGTGATTTGCCCAAAGCTGTGCAGAGGGTAAGCAATGAGGCTGAGATGTAAACCCAGGTTGCTTGACTCCAAGACCTAGACACTTTTCCACTCTGCACATTTGCTAATTTATTCATTAACTCGGCAACTATTTTGGGGCCCCCACTGTGTATGCCAGGCTCTCTGCTCCAGGAGCTAGAGGCGCAGCAGTGGGTCAGACAGACACAGACCTCTGTGCTCCCGAAGCCGGTGTTCCCGTTAGGGAAGCTTCAGGGAAAGCTTCTGGCCTTCAAGGTAAGACCAGCTGCACATCCCACCTGCCTGACCAAGGCAGGGCAAGTGCCTGATGGGGCCTTGGGCTGCAGCTGGACACAGCTGGTGTTGGCGGCAGGGGGAAGGATCAGAACCAAGCGTCTGACAGGATGGATACAGGGTGTCTGCTGAGGGACGTGGGACACATGGGAAGGAAAATCGAACAGAGCTAACCATCTGTGCGCCCTGCGACTTGGGTTCCCTGAGGGCTCTCTCTCCTTGGGGTCAACAAGGCCCAGAGCTAAAAGCAGGTATTTCCACGTGGGAAGACTGGCGGCACTGAAGACAGAGCCTGCTGCGGGCCCCCCAGTCCAGGGCTCCCCGAACTTCCTGGTAGTCAGGATAAAAACGACAATGCACCTCACCCTGCATGGCTGCCTTTGGTGGGCATTTGGGTGGGCCCGAGCGCCCTCTTGTGGCTTCCCTTGTCTGAATGGACCCTCCGTATACCCCTGTGGTCGGAGAGGCCTCCCTCGCTTGGATGGTTTCTCTCTCCCCAGCCTGGACCTTTTCCCTATCCCCAGCCTTTCTTGCCTCCAGCCCAGGCCCGAAAATCTCAGTCACTGCTCCCTTGCCTTTTTCTATGCAGACCTCGGAACGCAAACCCTGGGCGCTTGCAAGCCCTCCCGATGCCCTTGCAGGCACGGCCCTGCGGCGCTGTAGAGTGTAGGCGCCGGGTCTGGGTGGACGCTGACTGCATCACTTAGGAGCAATTGTGCAGACTTGCTGTGCCTTACTTTTTTATTTTTAAAATGAGGGTCTTCATTTATTTTTTTATTTCAAATCTTTAATGAAACTTACTGCTAGGGTGAAAGAGCTGGGCTCTGTGCAAGCTGGTTGCACATCCATTTCCTAAATTATTTGCTGACGAACTATTATTCGCAGTTTCTGTCTTGCTTTAATCCCCGACCACGGTGCACACTCCAAATCTGTTTTAAACATGGGATCTAATGTAGATATTAACTATTTTTGACTTTGAAGAAACTTGGTGAAAACGGCATGCAAAATGTTTTTTTTTAATTTGCTTTTATGTTATGTGTTATACCAGTCCCTACTTTAAAGAGCAAAATGGTTCTATGAAACTTTATAATAGTTTCTACCTTAAAGAAGTGTGGGAATTACATGAGAGAATACTCACGGTCCAATTTGTCTGTTAAAACCTCAAAACAGCCCGTCCCCCACTGTCCATCAATAGATGAGTAGATAAGCAAAATGTGGTATGTATATGATATACGATAGATGTGATATTTATACTCCATGTGTATATGTTGATGTGAATAGCTGTAGATACAGACAATGACACATGACTGAGGCTTATTCTGACGCACGCTGCAACACCGATGAACCTTGAAGACATTATTGCACATGAAATAAGCCAGTCACAGACACACCCAGTGTGATTCCGCTTATGTAAGGTACCTAGAGTAGTCAAACCCTCAGAGACAGCAAAGAACGATGGTTGCCCGGGACTGGGAGGAGGGAGCGGGGAGTTACTGTTTAATGGGCACTGATCCGGCTTTGCAAGACGCAGAGGGTTCTGGGATGGATGGTGCTGGCGGCTGCACAACAATGTGAATGTACTTACTGCTGCTGAGCGGTACACTTTCAAATGGTTAAGACAGTTAAGTTTTTTAATTATTTGTATTTTACACCAATAAAAAATCTTTAAAATACCTAATAGAGTGATATTAAAGTTATAATATATTTTTTTAAATAGAGTTCTCTTTTCCAGGTGTCAAATATACTGGGCACCCCACTGACAAGGGGAATGAGAAGTCTTGGGTTCCAGTTAGTATTGAACAGTATTAGTCATGGAGAGCTTCCTGGAGGAGGTGAGGTGGTGGACTGATGCTAGGCAAAAGAAACAGAAGGATTCCTGTGGTGAATGATTCTATCTCAGTGCCTATCTGGGCCCTGCCCCTTAGCTCACCTCTACACAGTTTCCACAGTGACAGTTTCCAGGGAGCTTGGAACGTTCACATTGCTCTCACTTGACAACCATAAACTGTGGCTAACCATCTGCCACGTTCTTTCCATCATCCTGGGCCCATGGGCTCTGCACTGCCCAGGCAGCGGGTGCCCAGCCAGGTAGGCACCATCTACATGTTTCCCTTCTCCACCACACCCAGGCCTCACAGGGACTGAGGCTCTTACTGATGGAGGTAAGTCCATAGACGGTGCTGGATGGATTGGGGGCAGACATGGACAGCCTCCAGCCCCACGGGAACCTCCCATTTGTTCCCATCTAAGGAGAACCCTACAGAATGTAGTCCTGGCCCTCAGGGGACTCACAGCCCAGTGCAATAGACAGAGCTGCCTTATCCTTTCAGAAGGCACGTGCTAGTGCCCACTTCATGACGGCTGCTGGGCCAGGGGCTCTCAAAGACAGGGCTCTCCCTCATTGGGGGAGGGCCCAGCAGATGCCACAGTGCCCCACTCCCTCCTCAGCACTCACTGCTAAGCACCAATGGCTGCTTTCTCTAAACTCTGCAATTCTCTGCCTGAGGGCTTTTCATGCCCCCAGAAGTAGCCCTCAGCATGTGGCAGACAGGGAGTGAGTGCAAAAACATCTCAGCTCCTTTGCTCTCAACTGGGACAACTCATGTCCCACAGTGAGCTCCGTGGTGGCAGGAACTATGGCTCATTCATCTGGGCCGGGATCACAGTGTAGGCACTTAGGGCTGGGGCTGCCCCTGGGTGGGCACCTTTGTGCCGTGCACAGCCTGCACAACCATCCATGGCAACCTGGCCTATGAAGGCTTAATGAAAGCTCGAATGAATGAATCGGTGGAATTTTACATAACTGGTGAAGGACACTGCAAGTAGAAGAGACGGAGTGAGCAAAATCAGGGTTGCCTGAAAGTGCAGAGCTTCTTGGTGGAACAAGCAAAGAGCTTTATGCCACAGGCAGTATATCTCAGAAGTTCCACAGCTTCAACTGTAGCACCTCCCAGAGTGTGGGCAACATACCTGCATTCCATCTCAGAACTGCCCATCTAGAATCTTTGCAGATGGGGTTCAAGAATCTGGGCATCCCAAGGGAACCTCAGGAACACAAAATTTGGAGAGATATTCTATCTAGAATAGAACAGGTCTAGCTAACAGAGTGAGTGGTGGACCGCAAAGGGGTGAGTGGGACAAGCTGGACTGAGTTGAGTCCAGGCCAATAATTCATGCATGCATGCATTCAATAAGTATATATTGAGCTGGGAAGGTACTCAGGCATACCTGTACACAAGACAAACACGATCCCCGCTCCCTTTCACAGTCTAGTGAGATGAGAGCCATTAAATAAACAAGCAAATACCTAATGCAGCATCAGGTTATGACTGATGCCTTGCAGGAAGGAAAGCAGGGTAAGGGGTTGGGGAGTGGAGGCGGTTGTTTCAGATGGGTATCAGGGAAGCCCTCTGCTGAGGCTGGTAGGAGGTGAGGGAAGGAGTCACTTAAAAGGAGGGAATGAACCATGCAGATATTTGGGGAAAGACCGTACATGCAAAGGCCTGGAGAACAGAACGTGTGAAGGAGAGAGACTAGGTAGGAAGCTACTGCAATAGTCCAAGTGTGAGATGCTAGAGGATCAGACCAGGGTGGAAGCGGTCAGACTTGGAATATATTTTGAGGGCATGGGTGACTAGCTTTGCTGTTCGATCAGATGTGGGTGTGAAAGAAGATGGGAAGTCAAGGTTATTGCAGGCAAGAATGCAAATGATGAGGGAAGAGTTAGAGGAGATGATGTCAGAGGGATGCACGGGTGGAGGCTTGCAGACCACGTGCAGGTTCCTGCAGACCATGGGAAGGACTTTTCTTTTGAGTGTGGTGGGAGCCCTCAGAGGGTTTGCACAGAGGAGGGATGTGATCAGGTGTGTGTTGTAAAACGATCTATAGTTGCAGAACGTAGAAGGAACTTTAGGGAGGCAGAGATGGAGTAGAGCAGTTCAGAGGCTGTCGTAGGCATTTAAATGAGAAATGATGATGGATTGCAGCAGAGTGCTGACTGGGATGGGAAACTGGGTTTCAAGAAACCTGTTGAAGAAATAACAGGTGGTAAAAACCGTGAAGGAGACAGGCAAGAAAATATTGAAATTTGGTATTGGATCAGGAACTCAAGCTCAGCAGCAGGCAGCTGTCTTCTTGGGAGAAGTGGCCTCAATTCTCTGAGCTGGTTTTGTCATCTGCAAAATGAAGGTGACAATGAAACGTACCTCATAGAATTGTCGTTAGGGTGACATCAAGATTTTAGCACAGGATCTAGCACACAGTAAATATGTAATAAATGCTATCCTAGGAGCCAGACAGATGACACTGGCTGTGTCATCTTTGTCAGATTTAACACTCTGTGCTTCTGTTTACGCATCTGTAAAATGGGGCTATCGTTAGGGTTGGTGCCATGAGGATTAAATAAATAAATACAAGTAGAAAAAAGCATTTCGAATAATGTGCATGTAGCAAGATCTCAATAACAGCCAATTATTATGAATATATATTTAGCCATATTTCATTACATCTTCCCCCACTAGCATACGCCCACCCCATACTGGGCTTGGGAAATCTGTGGTTCAGAATAAGGTAACCCCTCCTCTAGGACACAACACCCTCCCTGCCTGGAGCGTCCTCTTGCCTCCAGGGATTCCTGCGAAGGGCCACGCCCCCAGGAGCCCCTCCCTTTCTCTCCGGCGCGGCCCCGCCCCCGCCCCGCCCTTCCCTGCCCAAGCTCTGCCTTCAGGAACCTTGAAGTGCGCGCTCTGGTTTCCAGCCCGGGCGCGTTCCCGCAGCTGCACCGCTCTTTAGTGCTACTTCCGGTGGCTCCACCCCCTCACCCTCGGGCGTCTCCATTTTGGCCGTGGGTAGAGAGGTGGCTAGGACAAGTGGATTATCGGTGCGGGGTCCTCAGTACTGCGAGGGCCGAGTCGGTTCGACGCAATTTCTCATCTCCTTCCTCTGCCCGCAGGAGCCAGGGGCGCACATGGCGGGCTTGGAGGTACTGTTCGCGTCTGTGGCGCCCACGATCACCTGTGCTCAGGACGCGCTCATCTGCTTCCTGCACTGGGAGGTGGTGACGCACGGCTACTACGGCTTGGGTGTCGGCGACCAGGTATGCTACGGTGTCGACTCCGAGCTCGGGTGGAGGGGCGAAGGTGTCTTTTGCCCAAACCCATAGGACCGAAGCCCTGGTCAAGAGCACCTACCTAACCTTCCCTTCTCCCAACTCTGGGACTGGGGGTTCATGACACCACAGTCTGCGGATTGGGGAGATCTCTGCAGTCCCAGCTGAGCCCAAAGCCCCTCACAACATAGCTGGCACATATGAAAACCCACGGTCAGAAACCTGCTTTCAGCACAGCCTGGCAGTCTCCGAGGTCAGGGTTGTTTGGAACTGAGACGGGTGTAGCCCCGCCTCCTGCGCACGCCTCACCCACCTGAAGTGCCCAGTAAGCCCCTTCCCACCCAGAACTGCCCGCACGCTGTCCTGGAGCCTCCGCCGGATAACTGGACCCAAGCACGAGTATATAGGGTGAGCTCTGACCTGCTCAGCCCCAGGCAGGGGCCCTTCACTCCCTAGCATGGGCCCAGGGAACTCAGACACCCCTTGTGCTTTGCACACCACTCTCCGCTGTCATCCCCAACTCAGGCTATGGAAAGCAAGCACCTCACACGTACACACGTACACCCTGGGTGTAAGGGCCAGGTAAGCTTTCGTCCCCACAGCTGCCCCTACAGGAGCAGCCCCTCCTGCTCTCCCGTCCTCAGGCTCTGCCTCCGGGGAGCCTTGTTGTCATCCCCGCTGAGCCCCAGAACTTCTGGGCCCGCCTGCCTCAACGATTCTTTGCGGTAGCGTTCCCCCAGCTTCTCAGCTGCTCCCCTGTGACTCTGGTCCTACACGTCAGCCTCCTGTGAGAACCGGGCCTGGCCCCTACTGCCCCTGTCTTTGCCTTCTGCTCTGCCAGAGGAAACAGAGTCCCTGCCACGCTTCTCACAGACACACACTCAGAACTCCAAGCCTGTCCCCCACCAGCCCCCCCCCCATACTTTCTTCTCCCTCTCAGAACCTAGACCGGCTCTGGGGAACAGGGCACCTCGCCCCTTGCAGCTAATAGTGAGATTTTTAACCTTACTCTCATTTCTAACTGTTCTCAAGTTTCAGTTTCTCAGATGTACATCCAGAGTCTTAAACTTTTCCTCTTCTGCACAGAGCTTTAGGGGTCCTTCCTCAGAGATGGTTGATGCATCCTGAGCACTTAGGGCCAGATCCTTCCTACATCCCTGGCCGCCCCATTCCTCTGTCTCTTAGAACTAGGGACCCAGACCACCATGCCCCTCTCACATTTTACTCCCACCAACAGGAATCAGAAGCACCATAACTGTCACGGGTGTCTGGGTCTTTTACCCCCATACCTCCAGTTTCTCACTGGGACCCCCGATACGCACTTAGCATCCTCTGTCACCACCTCTAGGCTCACATGCACTTCATCCCTCGCATGGACTCGTGGACTCTCGGAGATAGGCTGGAAAAGAAGGGCCAGTCTGAGACACACACACACGAAACAGGAACCGTTTCTCCCTCCCAAATGCATCTTTCTGGCCTACCTGTTCACTCTGCACTTCATCCCACTTACTTTGCCTTTCATCATTTCAGACCTTGGGATAAGGTACAGACAGAGTCCCCACTCGCAAGTGTCAGGCTCCCCTTTCCGTGGCTAGTCTCCCCAACAGAACCTGACATCTCCTCACCCGCCCCACCCCTGCATTCTAATCCGTAACAGCTCTTTCAGTTGCCCCAAGCATTTCATTTCAGTCTTTCCTGGGATATTCTCTCCTGAATCTGATATGTAGGGTGGTGCAGGAGACAGTGGGATGGGGGCGGGGAGGTAAGACTTGGTCCTGACCTTGGAGTCCCCCCATCGGCCTTAGCTCCCTGACCCCTTGCCTTGTCTTTCAGATCTAACGCGTTTGCCCTGTTCTCTCGCCCTCCTCATGTGCGTGGCTATCCTTACTGACTTCCGGCAGCTGCTGGTACTCGGACACACTGTCAGGGCCTCTCTCCCCAACACGGGTTTCTGTTCTCCTCTCCCCGTTCCAAAGACACACGTCAGCTCTGCAGATCTGCTTCCTCCACTCTCCCTCTCTCACGTCCTGTCACACTCCGAGTCACTGACGGCTTAGGGACATTAGTCCATATAGGTTATTGCCTCATTGCAGCTAGCATCATCCCCCTGCCGTATACTCTAGACCCAAAAATGTCCAGGTGAAATGTACAGAAAGAATATGGCCTCATTGTAATACTGGTTTAAAAAAGGAAATAAAAGATCCTTAACTAATTCCCAAAGGTCCATCTACTTCACTCTGTTCCTGGTGCCATGTGCTGAGTTCGTGCCGGCAATGGTGCTGTCTCCACACAGACAGGAGAGGCGGGGGACGGGGAATGAAACCCTCTGCCCGCCGTTTGGATGGCGGCCCCGGGCTGAATCACGCGCGCCCTTTGAGGGCACAGGGGGTTGTATCGCTCACTAGAGAGTATGTTTGCTGCTCTTCGCCCTTTTGTTTTAAGTGTCATCGGCGCTCAGGTTGCACTTGTCCTCCTCTCACTTCTGCCGAGTCTGCTTTCATTCAGAGTGGACGCCCTTCAGAGAAGCATCTTTCCTGTTAATTTATTCAGGAGAGGGTTTCATTGTCTGCCCCGAGACCGGAAGACTTGGCAGAGACCAGTGGTGTCTGCCAGGCTCAGAGGGGGTGTGTGTTGCCTCGCCGGCCGCCTCCTGCTCCCCACCCCTCTGGGGCGATACAAGACAGAGGAAGGTCCCACAAGTGTGCGCGTACTTGATTATATAATATATTGGCAGTTAAGTGAAAAGCTAAATCGCCTCCTTTTCTCTTTGGTTTTGTCTCCTTTGGTACTGGGGAATTGTGTACGTAACACTTGATTAGGAAAGCAGTGCATTCATTGGCTGCAATAAAAAGCCCATGTTGGAGTTTGGATTTCTGTGTTGAAGTCCGCACCACGCCTCACAAGAGTTTTACGGCTGTGTCATGTGGTTTAGGGAGCAGGGGGCTAGAGATGGCCACAGACTTAAGTTAGAGAATTTTGTTTGCTCTTGTGGGAATCTTAGGATTGTGAGGAAAGAGAGAAAATGTCCAGAATGATCTGTTGCAGTTTCTTTGGGTGCATTTTAGCCCAGAGGCACTGGGATGAACTCAAGCCCACTAAAGGGTGCTTCCAGCTCCAGGGGTTTGCCTACAGGCACAACTGTAGTTCCTTTCTCAGGGCCAGTCTGGTGGACCTGGCCGGGGGAAAAACCTCCCGCCAACCGTAGCCCGGCAGCCAGAAGCTCTGAATGCCAAATCCAGCCCCGTGCCTGACTTCCGGTGACTTTGGGCAACTCTCATCCCCTGTCAGCCGCCTCCTCTACGTGTTTCATCCAAGGGAGTGAAACGCTGATACCACACTTTGGCTGCTTTCCAACCGTAGCTTTCTGGGAGGCCTGATATTTGATGTCGGGCTAGAGGACGGTGTAATGCCATGTTTGGCCTGGTATCACCAGGGCCAGTCACTCTCTGTCTGCCCCCTGCCCCCCATATCAGGGCAGCCCTTGGGCTGGGGAACATTGGCTCTGCTGCAGTGGGAGGCGTCAGCCTCACTTGGCCCCCCCCCCATTCTGCCTCGCTCTGGAAGCCAGAGGTTATTATGGGGTACTGAGTGGACTGCATTACATACATGCTGATGGGTTGCTGTAGATGGAGGATCCAAATTCACAGGCCCTTAACAGAACAAAGAGAGGCGTATTATCAGATTCTGGGCTCCCGTGGTAAAGGTTAAATCCACTGACACTGCGCGTTACAGGGAATTTACCCAGTTGGGATGAAGGGAGTTTCTCCTTCTCACGTAGCAGCTTCATTTTGTCTTTGTCTCCCATTTCTCTGCTTCAGGCCCGTGAGCTTCCTCGTCGTCCAGCCAGGTTTCAGACCCTGCCCGTTGCCACATCTTGGATTTTATTCCCCTTCCCCCATTGGATGCCTGAGTACTGGGGCTGACCAAAGGGGAGAGCCCCCCAACTCTGCACTCGTGGCCTCCGGCTGTCCGTGGGGTGTTTAAGGCCTGCATTGCTGGACCTTTGTCTTTTGTCCTTGTTCGTCATCTTTGGTCCCACTCTCTCCCACTGTGTTCTCATGAATGCAGGTCTTCCCAGTCCATCTTCTCCATGTTTAGCTGTATAAATAAGCATCCATGAAAAAAAAATAGATGTTTTTGTGCGTTTTTAAAATTTTTGCATGTCACCCAGCTACAGATTTCACTTTTTCTTAACTTGGTCATACATATTTGTTAAACTTTTATCTTCATGCCACAATTACATCTAATTTGTTCTTCTCACTGCTATAGCAGGTTCCTCTGTGAGCGTAGTCTTCATTTCCCCTCCACCGTGGTGATGAAGAAGATTCCTGGTCTTGTCCCCTGTGCCTGTGTGCGCAGGGTTTCTTCCAGGAGGGGCGGTTTGGGGTCATGTCGTGTCAGCTCCCCTCATGGCCCCAAATACTGCCAGCCTGCCCTCCAGCGTGGTCATAAGAGTTTGGGGGCCACCAACAAGCCGTGTCTGGAGGTTCTCGTTCTTCCCACACCTACACAAATAGCTGGCAAAAACAGAAGTCTGGGTGATGCCCAGTCTGGTGGGTGTGACCCGGGATCTCATTATTTCAGCCTGTGCTTCTCTGAGTGCTGGTAGAGTTGAGCAGTCCTTTACACTATTAGCTGCTTTCTGCTTGTTCACATCTTTTGCCAGTTTTTCACGTGGACCCACAACTATTTCCCAAGCATCGCGTTTATGTGCTGGTGATGAATTCTCTTCATTTGTAGCCACGGCAGATCTCTCGTCCCAGTGTTAACTGTGTAGTGTCTAATGCTGAGGAGAAGCCTTAAATCATGAACAGTCTCAAAGACGGCACCGGTTTTCTTTTGTCAGTTGTCTTTAAGAAATCTTTCCCCCTCTGGAAGTCACTATGTTAGTTCTTACTGTAAAAATAGTTTGAGGACCGTGCTTCAAACTTTAGCGTATAAAAGGAAAGTCATAGCATTACTAAACAGAGAAAAGAAAGGAAGACATCACAACTCAGCGACGCGTGTCTACGCCCACCAGGTGGGCAGAAATGGAAAAGGCGGGCAACAGCAGTGCTGCCGCCTGTGTGGAGCAGCACGAGCTCTTACACGCGGCCTGTGGGAGTGTCACTCAGCGCCTCTTTGGAAAACAGTTTCGCTTTACCTTATACACTGAAAGTTCTTCCCCCAGACGTACAGCACAGAAGTGTATCCACGTGTGTACTAGGAGACCTGTACAAGAATACCCACAGCAGCCTTTATAGTAGCTAAACGGGTAGCTGTACACCCTCCAGATGTCTGCCGGCAAGTGAGGGGGGACTTGCGGCCTCTTCATACAGCGGGGTGCCACAGAGCCGTGCTCGGCACGGCAGTGGGAGGCCGTTTGGTGACTCGACTACAGTTAAATGCATGACGGGGATGAATCTCAGAAAACTTTCAAATGTATCAGGCAAGCGGTAAAAGTAATGCAATTTACATAAAATTCAAAAACGTGAAGCAGTTTATTTTTAGGTAAGGAAAAGTAAAGAAATGTTTAGAAATGCAGAGTATTAATTACCCGTGGGGGGGAGAGCTTCTCTGGGGCTGGACTCGAGGATCCTTGTCAGAGGTGTTGGCGATACCCTGTTCTGTAGCTGGTGGGAGATACACAGGCGTCCCTTTGACAATCCCTTTTTATGTTGTATATCTGCTACATTTCATGTGTGTGTGAAATTGTTTGTAATCTTTGTTAAACCACTACAGTAGTGTGGAGGGGGTGGTGCATCAGAATCTGTAGTTTTACCTTAGAATTTTGCAGTATCCCTAGACATGATCGGCCTTATTCTTGGTGGGGGGTGGTGAGGAGACTAATGTCAAAGCAAGGGCACTGATTCTTGACAGGTCCCAGGCTGTGTGACAGAGGCGGCGGTCAGAGATGAGAGAGGAGCAAGAGCGGGAGTCCAGAGCCCTGGGTCCCAGATCTCCAACTTCCTGTAGGGCCCTGGACGTTTTATTTCTCCTGACCTCCCTGACCTCATCTGTGATGTGAGGGATGGCGTTAGATTGTCTCTGTAAGGTCCTTTATAGGTGCGTTCTGAGGTCGTGACCTTCCTCTCAACCCTGGTGTCTTCTCAGCCGGGTCCCAATGACAGGAAATCAGAGCTACTGCCTGCCGAGTGGAACAGCAGCAAAGACCTGTACACCCTGCGGTACGCGTCTAAGGACGGGTCCAGAAGGCTGCTGGTGAAGGCCGTCACTGTGGAGAACAGCGTGATCGTCAACGTGCTGGTGAGTGTCCCGAGACATGGGGGGTCTGCTGATGGCAGTGGGGGTCGGGGTCCTGTTTTCAAAACCCATTTAACTATGGATGCGGAGCCCTAAATGTTTGTGAGTGAGGCCTTTACCCAACGAACCTACTTCTGGAACTTTCCCTAAATATGAAATAGCTCGTGCTCAAATATTTTCACCACCTGGTCTTGTAAAGGGGGGCTTTCCTTCACAGGGGAATGATTAAGTAAATTAAGATAAATCCATTGGGTCACAACGTGGGAGGAAGAAACTCACTGTAGCCACAGGGGGCTACTTTTAGTTCTTTTTTCTTTTTTTTCTTTTTTTTTTAATCCTCACCCAAGGACATGCTTAATGATTTTAGAGAGAGGGGAAGGTAGGGAGGGAGAGAGGGAGGAAGAGAAACATCAATTCCGTTGCCCCTCATATGTTGTCTCCGGTACTAACCCTGAGCAGGGACCGAACCTGCAACCTAGGCATGTGCCCTGACCAGGAAACAAACCTGCAACCTTTAGGTTTATCAGATGACGCTCCAACCGAGTGAGTCACAGCAGCCCGGGCTACTTTTAGTTCTTTAGTTCTTTAGCTGTCTGCTGCCTTGGAGCCTTCACACTTCTTGTTTCCTGTGCTGGAAAGCTCTTTCCCTCCACTGTGGGCGCCACACACACACACACATACACACACACACACACCCTTCATCCCGTCTTTAGCCAGGACTGCTCCCTCATTTGTCACTTCCTCAAAAGCTCAGTCCTCACCACGTCCTCTCACTTGCCAGAAAAATCTAAGTTGTCCTTCTCTCCTTCATCATCTGATTTTCCTGCCTGGTACCGCAGTGTACAGTTACGTACTCGTTTACGCTTCGGGTGAGTGTTTGTCCTCTGTCACTGGACGGGCAGCACCACGAGGGCAGTGGTTTCCTTTTCGTGAGGTTGTGATCTGGTTGCCTGTGTGTGTTCATACGAAAGTATTAATACGGCCCGTGTTGTACTGTGCCCGGCTCTTTTCCCTCCGGATCTTTTGGAAGCCTTCACATGGGAATGCACATAGGTGTACCTTATTGATTTACCGTGCGGTATTCTGTGGTACCGTGACTGACTTACCCCTCTCCCTTTGCATGAACACTTAGATCTCGTTTCAGACAAGGGCTTAGTTACAAACCACAAAATCCCCTCAGGTTGGTTCAGACAGATTGGGTTTACTAAAGAATTGGGGTAGCTCACTGAATTGTTGGAAGGGCTGGAAAACAGGTTCGTATCTGGGCTCCAGGATGGTGCCCTGAACCGTGCCATGGAAACCGCTGCTGGTGCCACCACACTGGGTACTCACTGGGTACTAGGGACCGGCCACTGCTGCCAGCCCTGGTGCTGCTTCTCGTGAGCCGCTGCTGCTCTGAGCCCTCATTAGCAGGGTGCCCATCTCTTGCTCAGCCTGCTTCCCCGCGTCACCCACCTCTGAGTTGAAGTTGTGCATCCATGCCTGTACCTGAGCCTAGGAAGCAGGTGTTCGGGGCTCTGTCTCTGAAAAACAATATCCTAAAGCAGAGAAGGCCCCAAGCATTGGAAGGGTATTTCCTGTAGTACACACGGTCCTTTCATTTGTTTCCTTGTGCACATAGGTGTTTCTTTGGCCCAGAAATATTCCTGGTCTCTCATTTTTTAACTTTTACTTTTCTAGGAATATGGCTCAGAGCAAGTGTCAGACTTGACGCTCAACTTGGATGATTATATCGATTCAGAACACCTGACCGACTTCCACAGGTACTTCTAAGTGACAGTTTTCCTGGGGTGGAGGGACCCCAGTGGCTGGATGTAAGGAACAGGGTGGCGGTGGTCAGGAATTAAGAAAGGTTAATGGGGGTCTGTCACTCCCGGCACAGTCACGTCTCAGCTCTCTCCCGGGGTTTACTTTACTCGAAGGGAGGACCCATGTGGGCAGCGCCACGTGGAATCGAGTCATGCAGTCGGGTCCGCAAGTGCTGTTGTGGCTGTGGAGCAGGGACGGGGCTGGCCCAGTGGAGTCCGCCAAAGTAGGCGCCTGGAAGAACAGCGCCCTAGTCGGGTATCCACGCCACCCCCAACTCTTGTTAATAGACTACTTTCTAGAGCAGTTTTAGGTTCACAGCGAAGCTGAGCAGCAAGTGCTGAATCCCCGTGGACCTCCTGCCTTCCTCCCCCCGGTATACACACACACACACACACACACAGCCCCTTCACTGTCCGCCCCCTCACTGGAGTGGTGCGCTTCTAAAGGCGGGCGAGCCTGCACTGCCGACACGATCACCCAGGTGCCAGCGTTCACTTCAGGGGCCACTCGGTGGTGGCGGAGCATGTTCAGGTGGGTCAGAGACGGCCACACTGCCTTCCAGAGTGGCTGCACGGTTCTGCGTTCCCACCAGCGGCTGCCAGTGTCTGTTACTCCGCATCCTTGGCAGCATTCGTCGGTACTGACGTCTCAGGTTTTGGCCATTCTAATAGGTGTGTGGTGATACCTTACGGTACTGTAACTGGCAGTTCCCTACCACACGCGGTGCTGAGCCTCTTCTGGTGCTTATTTGCTGTCTGTGTCTGAGGCCATTGTTCTGGTCTTTGGCCCATGTTTTGTTTTCTTATTGTTGGGTTTTAGGAGGTTTTTTTGATAACATTCCTTTTTCATGGATGTGTCTTGTAAATATTTTTTCCTAGTCTTGCTTGCCTTCCCATCCTCTTGAATTTTTATTTTGAACTTCGCAACCCTACAGAAAAAATGGTTTGCAAAAATACTGCAGCAAACACCCCTATACCCATCACCTAGATTTACCAATTTTTTTAACATTTTGCCACATTTGCTTAATTTTTATGTGCTTTTTTATTCTTGAACCGTCTGAGAATTATTTCCAGACTTTATGAACCTTGGCCCCTAAATATTTTAACATTTATCTCCTCCCGAGGGCGTTCTCCCGTATCGTCTTAGTGCGGTTACCACGCGCAGAGATGTGCCGGGGGTACAGCAGCAACACTCGCTCCGCTGCAGGCCTCGCAGCGGTGTCCGTCTCAGCCGGCTGGTCTTTGGTTTTGGGTTCGAGGTGTTTTTTTTTCTTATCCAACCAAGATCGCACATTGCATTTATTTTCATGTCTCTTTAATTACCTTTAACCTAGAACTGTTCCGTAGACTTTTTTTCTTAGTGGCATTGGTATTTTTGAAGACCTGAGATCAGTCATTGTGTGGGATGTTCAGATTTTTTTCCTCTAAGTTGGGCTCATCAGATAGTTTCCTCATCTTCTGACATAGGTGAGCATTTTCGACAAGCGCACTACACGGCCGAGCTGTGTTCTGTGTTTCCCGCCAGGCGTGTGATGTCCATCTCCCAGTGGGTCCGCTGCAATCTGATCCCTCGGCTATGACCTCGTCCTTCAGCCTTCTCTACAGTGAATGCATTTGTTTTCCTTTGTGTTTAATAAGTGACGTGTGGGCTTATATGGGAAGTAGAGTGATCTACTTCCTAATGGTCTTTCGCCCAGTGCTTTTAACAGCTATTGATGATTCTTGCCTGAATCAGTTATTATTGCGATGATTATAAAACAGTAATATGCTGTGTTTATTTTTCTTTCTGCCTTTATTAGCATTTCTAAGAAAGATTTTCTATTCTTGTCCCGTTTATTTAATTTTTAAAATATCAGTATGGCTCATGGATTCCTTTTTCGTTTGGCGTTCTAGTCCATTTCTGTCCTTCTGTGAATATTCAGTTGTTCCAGAGTTGTCCGGTGGGCACCCCTTCACGCTGCCGCTTTGTTCTTTTGACAAGTCCTCGTCCTCTCGTGTTCTCACACTTGCTGGCACAGAAAGACATTCTGGCCTCACCTTGCACTTTCCTTGCCCCCGCTTTGAAATTAGCCATTTTTCTAAGGAACCTCATGGTTCATAAGGAATATTATTTCAGAATTAAAATCTGCCCCCGGATGTGTTCGTTAAGACTAAGGGTGTCACTGCTTCCAAGCCTTGTCAGGGAAGAGACCTAGGAGACTCTTTCCTTAAAGTTTGTTTCTCTTAAATTTCAATCTGATACTTTTATTTTTAATCAACCCCACGGGATTCTTCATCTCTTAGTCCATCCTTGTATCTCCCTCCTGCGGCGAGAACTCTGATGTCCAGTGGCATCAATATATTTACTTATTTGTTTGACCCTAAAATGCACGTAAGTAGATTCTGAACTTTCATCAGTACCTGCCAAGAACAAATCTGCGAAGTAAAGTTTCAAACACTGTTGCGCCCCAGGTCTTTCTGTCCTCTGACTGTGTCCCACTGAGGATGTATACAGTCAATGGTATTGCGTTCAGAAGGTACCTAGGTTAATGCTTGTTTCTCCAGTGTAATAAAACTTTCTGTTTGATGCGTAGTTTGTCCCACTTATTTCCACTTTATTCCGTTTTAGGGACTTTTCCCCATCCTTGTTGACCTCCTCAGGGCTTTGGAGGACGCCTGGCCTCACTACAAGTTCGCAGTCATCAGAACTGCCTAGAAACCCTGTTACGTTTAGTCGTCTGTAGTCAGCGGTAACCATTTTGTACCCGCTGCCCTCTTCTCAGACTTCCAAAGCACCTACCTGCACATTCCGGCCACCCCCCTTCGCCCCCTCCCCTCTTCTGTGCAACCGCATGTGCGGAGATCCCAGCTTCACTCCCGCTTGCCGCCCTCCAGTCGGTTTCCCACACGGCAGTGGACCGGCGTGTTTAAAACACAGGTCTGATCGTGGTTAAAAACCCTCGCCTGAAATCCTTTGGTGAAATCCTCCACATGTTAGGATGGCTACCATCAGCAAAAAGTTTTAGAATGTGGAGAGTTTGGAACCCTTGTTCGCTCTTGGTGGAAATGGAAAGTGATGCAGCCACTGCAGAAAGTGGTTCCTCAAAAAATGGCCACGTGATCCAGCAGTGCCACTTCTGAGCGTGCACCTGGAATTGACGGCGGGTGTCAAAGAGGTGCTTGCACATCCACGTCCATGGAGGCATTACTCGTGACGGCCAAGAGGTGGAAGAACACAGGCGCTGAGCCTAGCAAGGACGGATGAGTGGGTGAACAGACGTGGTGTATGCACTCGGTGGAACACCACTCAGCGCTGAGAAAGGAAGGGAGGTTTCAGCCTGAATCTTGAGGACGTGATTCAGCATGAATCACGGAGGGTATGCTCAGTGAAATAAGCCAGGCACAAGCAAACAAATGCTGTACGATTCCACTCACACAAGGGACCTAGAGAAGTCAAAGTCGTGGACACAGGAATCAGCCGTTGCCAGGGGCTGGGAGAGGGGAGGAGTAGGAGTCGCTGGTTCACGGGCACCAAGTTAGTTCAGTTCTGCAGGATGAGGAGAGTGCCGAAGACGGATGGTGCTGGTGATCCGCACACTTAAAATCTCACACTGAGACCGTTTTAAACATTCCTAATTAAAAAAAGAACAACCCAAAACCCTTCAGTGAGTTTTCTTTTCTCTGAAGATAAAGAATGAAATCTTTGATGAGACCTAAAGCCTAGCAGCCTAGTGCCCAGCCTCATCCTGTGCTTCTTCCCTGGGTCTCAGCCATGGTGCCGCCCCCTCCAGAGTTCCTCCCTCTGCCTAGCATGCTCTTCCCAGCCGCCTCCTTCCTGCTCTTCCTTCAGCTCCCATTTAAACGTCAGCTCCTCAGAGGAGCCTTCCTGGCCTCCCGTGTTTGGTGTTTTGAAACAAGCTTATAGGAATTTTGCCATGTATAATGTGCACCCACGTTTTTGGCCCAAACTTTCAGGAAAAAAAACCTTTCATTTTAATTTTTTAATTCAATTATTTATTTATTTGTATTTAGATACTTGCGTTTTTCTGTATTATAAAGGAGTTTTAGCATTTATTTTTGAACATTATGGTATAAGAAATTTCATGTGACAAATAATTACAAAAATACAAGAACAGATTCAAGATATTTCAGGTACTACCCACGTATAATGTGCATCCTTATTCTTCCCTCAAAAATATGGACAAAAAGTACGCCCAGATGCTATGGTGATAAGTGGGCATTTTGTGATTGACTTCTTCGAGTCCATCTCCCCCACTAGTGTGTGGCCTCCTTGCAGGCAGGCCCCGGTCTGTCTCGCACGTAGCAGACAAAGGGCTCGAGTGAAGCGAGGGCAGCACTGGCCCTGGCAGAGCTGCTCTTCTGGGTGCTGCTCACACCGTGACCCCGCTGCACCCCTTAAGAAGATAAGGGAAGGGCATTTGGAGTGTGCTCTCTCTCTGACTTCTCCGTTCTGGAATTCCGCCGGGAGAGAAATGGACAGAATTTGTGGAAGAACCCGGGCCTGCGTTCCGCTGTTCATGCCCGTTAGAGCATGTAGTTGTCTCAGCATTACTGAGAGCGAAGCGGTGGTAATGGTTCCATCTATTTATTTTTCAATGCGTTCGTGCTGGGCTTTGCACGTGGTGTTGGTGATCACCGTGATGCGAGGGACAGGGTAGTACTGTTTCCATAGCACTATTCCAGGGTGGTGGTCTGGGAGTGAAATGAGCTGCCCGCACAGAGTGCCTAGAGCTGGGCCTGAGCGCTCAGTAAACACGCAGAGGGAGAAATATCTGATCACTAGAAATCATCTCCATGGCAACTGAGGCTGTGAGAGCTGGGGCAGGACCTGCCTGCTGATCACACTTCCCTCTTCTGCCTCCTCAGCTCGGAGCTGCCTGCTTCCAGTCCCCTCCCCTCAGCAGCCCTCCCTGTTACGTAGTCATGGCATGTCTTGTCTGTTTCGGGTAGTTACTTGTGTCCGTTGGTAAGCAAACTGCAGTTTTCCGAGAAGTGTGGACCTGTTTCTTTCTGCCATACCCTTTCTGTATTAGACAGGTGACAAGCTGTCTTTTGCTACTACCAAAATTGCAGTTCTGCTGAGACGTAGAAATTGCGTGAGAACTCCTTTCAGTAGTTTTTGAATCAGACCTGAGTTCTACAGGTAAACATCTTACACAGGAAGATCAGAGGTCTTCCAAGGGCATCACACAGCAGTTTGTCTGATTGGAAAGGAAGGAGGAGTGGATTTATTTATCCCCTCCAGCCCCTTTGGTCGGGAGAGCAGCAGAGTCTCTGCAGTTCTGTGTTCTAAGTAGAAACCTGTTCTTTGTAGGAATGAATGGACCACAGGCCCCTAGTACCTTCAAGCCACTGCAGGTATTATCACTTTCTAACCATGGGACTCCTTCAAGCAGATTGATACTAACTGGTTAGAGTAGAGTTGCTCTGGTGGAAAAGGTGGGGGCAGGAATTGGAGGTCCCTGTGCCCCATCCACTTGGCTTTCTCTCTTGCCTTTCTGGGCCCCCTTCTGTGCTAGAGAAGATCCGAAACCACTGATCCAGTCTAACCTCGGATTATTTTATGGTCATGTAATAAATACATTGTTAATTAAACTTCTAATTTTAATTGTAGACGTACATGCAGTTGTAAGAAATAATACAGAGAGACTCCTTGTACCCTTTATACATTTTACCTCAATGATAACGTTGTACGAAACTATACCAGCTCCTACAACCAGGGTTTGACATTGGCACAATGACAGAGACCATCCACCACCACCAGGAGCCACACTCACTCTCCCTCCCCATCCCTAACTTCCTGGCAACCGTTACTTATTCTTCATTTTTAAAATTCTGTCATTTCAGAAAAGCATAAATGGAATTATACAGGATGCAAGCTTTGGGGATTGGCTTTTCCCACTCAGCATGGTACCGTTGTGATCCATCCCGGGTGTTGCATGCACCTGTTCCTTCGTGTCGCCGAGTAGTGTTTCATGTTATGGTGTACCCCAATTGTTCACTCATTAGTTAAATGGTACCTGAGTTATTTCCAGTGTTTTGCTATTGTGAATAAACGGGCTATGAACGTTTACGTACAGGCTTTTGTGTGGACATAATTTTCACTTCTCTGCAATAAATGCCCACGAGTACAATGGTAATTGCGTGTTTAGTTTTTTAAACTAATTGTTGAGTACTTTTCCAGAGTGCCCGCACCATTTTACATGTCCACCACCAGCATATGAGTGATGCAGTGTCTCTGTGCCTTCAGCGACATTCGGTGATGTCACTGTTTTTCATTTTACTCATTCTGATCGTTGGGCAATGACAGCTCGTTGTGGCTTTAATGTGCGTTCCCTGGTGGCTCCTGATGTTGAGAATCTTGTCTTGTGTAAATGTACCATCTGTGTGTCTTCTTCGGCAAAACGTCTTTTCATGTCTTTTGCCCATTTTCTAATTGGATTTTTTTTTTACTGTTGTAATTTTGAGAGTTCTTTACATATATTTCAGCCACGAGTCCTTTGATCGATGGCGGTTTAGAAATACTTTCTGTTGGACTGTCGTTTTTTTCTTTCTCTTTCCATTGTCTTTTGCAAAACCAAAGTTTTGAATTTTGATATCTATTTAATCAATTTTTGCTTTTAGTCTCAAGTGTAAGAACTCTTTGCTTAGCCCTGGATTCCCAAATAGTTTCTCCTACGTTTTTTCTAAGCATTTTATAGTTTTGTTTTGCATTAAAGTGATTTGCCCTGGCTGGTGTGGCTCGGTTGGAACATTGTCTTGTGAACCAAAAGGTCTCGGGTTCGATTCCTGGTCTTGGCAGGTTCAGTCCCCGGTTGGGACACATACAGGAGGCAGGCAAGTCTGTGATTTATTTTAAGTTCATTTTTATGTAAGATGTGAGGTTTAGGTAGAGGTTCATTTTCTTACCTGCGGATGTCTAATTGCTTCAACACCTTTTGTTCATTGAATTGCTTTTGCAGCTTTGTCAAAAATCAGTTATTTGTACTTGTGTGGGTCTATTTCTGTGTTCTCTATTTTTCCATTGATCTTTGTGGATCAGATCTGCCACTACCACACAGTATTGATTATTGTAGATATGTAGTAGTCCTTAATTTTCAGGAGAATAATTCCTCCCATTCACTTCCTGTCAAGATAGTTTTAGTTATCCTAGGGACTGTGTCTTCCTGTATAAACTTTAGAATAAGTTTGTGTCTGTTAAAAAACCTGCTGGGGGTTTGGTAGGAGTCGCGGTAAACCTACAGTGGGGAAACTTGACACTTCTACTGTGAACACGGTATGTCTCCCTTATTTAGGTCTCCATTTGGTTTCTTTCATCATCATTTTTTTAATCTTAAACATGTAGCATCTGAACATGTTTTTGTTACTTCTTTTGGGTGGATAGAGGTGACTATAAACGGTGTTCTGTTGTCAGTTTTGATTTTGAGGTGTTCGCTGTTAGTGTAAGAAATGCTGTTTATGGCCGTGTGCTGATCTTGTGTCCTGTCCTGCATGCTGGATGCTCAGTGAACGCAGTGTTGCCGTTTTTTGTAGATTCCTTGAGAATTTCAAGGTAGACTATCATGCCATCTGCAATGGGGCAGTTTTATTCCTTGTTTTCTAATCTGTGTGCCCTTTCTCTCCGCATTGAAGTGGCCAGAACTTCCAGCAGTGTGCTAAATAGGAGAGGTGGGAGAGAGTGTGCTTGCCGTGTTCCCAGGCAGTGCGTTCAGTCTGTGGTTACTGAGTGCCTTGTTTGCTGTAGGTTTTTCTGTAGGTGCTCTTTACCAAATTGAGGAAGTTTTCTATTCCTAGTTTATTGAGAAGTTTGTTTTTTTTTAAAATCATGAATGGATTTATTATGGTAGATTTTATCAAATTCTTTTTTTGCATCAATTGATATAATTATTTGAGTTTTCTTAGCTTATTGATATGGTAAGCATTTATGAATATTGAATTAGCCTTGCACACTTACAGTAATTCCTGTGGTGTATAATTCTTTTATATATTTTATTTCAATTTGTTAGTATTTTGTTGAGCATTTTTGCACCCAAATTCATAGGAAAAACTGGTCAGTAGTTTTCTTTTTTTGTACTCATTACCTGGTTTTGATATCAGGGTAATTAATACTGGCCTATGTTTCCTCCTCATGTATTTTCTGGAAGTGACTATAAATTGATGTTACTTTTTATGTTAATTTTTAAAAATGTTTGGTAGAATTCTCCATGGAAATAACCTGGACCTGGAGATTTCTTTTTTGGAGCGCTTATTATGAGTTCAGTTGCTGTAATAGAACTATCCAGGTTGTCTGTTTGATTGTGACTGAGCTGTTCATAGCGTGGTTGCTGAGGAACCGGCCTAATTGTGGAGCGAAGCCGTGCCCGGTGCTCTGGCCAGAGCACTGGGCACGGCCCTTCCACTGGCGACAGAGCCGGTGAGCTGCCCCGTTTCGTTCTCCATGTGGTAGTTTGTGTCCTCTCTCTTTTTCTTCCTGACAGTCTTGCTACGAGTTTATCAATTTTATTCACTTTTCAGAAGAACCAGCTTTTTAATTAATTTTTGTATTATTTTCCTGTTTTATTGATTTCTGTTTTTTATAATTTCTTTATTTCTGCCTATTTTGGGTTTAATTTAATATTCTTTTTCCAGGCTCTTAGGTCAGAATTTGATTATTACTTTTTCTTCTTTTCCAATGTAAGCATTTAACGCTATGAAGTTTCCTCTCAACACTGCTTTGCTATATAGCACATGTTTTCATTTGTTACATCTTTATTTTATTCAGTGTTTTGTATTTTTTTCAAGACTTCCTCTTTGATTCATGGGTTATCTAGACCTATGTTGCTTACTTTCCACATATTTAGAGATTTCCTTTCTGTGTTCATGTTTAGCATGATTCCATGTGGTCAGAGAACGTATATGATTTCAGTTTTTACATTGCTTTTTCTGTGAGGTTTGCTTTTTGACCCAGGATATGGCTCATTTTAAAACACCTGATTTTTAGAACTCTGTAAAGGACTTCCCACTCCCTGTTACCTCAGTCGGCCTTAGCACCTCATCTGAAGCTCACATTGCTTGTCTCTCGCAGTCAGAGAACAGAGGCCCAGAGCAGCCTTCCAAGGGCCCCTGAAAACGACACCTTGAGCCCCCAGAGCCCTGCCCACCTGGACCAGGAACCTAGTTCATTCTCCCTTTCGGAGGCTTTGCCTTTCTATGACCCTTCCTATGACAAATGATGAACACACAATTGAGGGTGGGGTGGGATAGGGTGGGTCCAGAGGAGTAGCCAGTCCAGGCCGTGTGCCCCTACACTCTCACCTCTTTCTAATGGGGTGGTAAATGAGGAGGGGCAACTCAGATGCCTAGGAAGCTCAGGCCCAAATCTCGGAGACAACGCCGGGCTGTTGCCCCCCTCACGCAGGCCCGCTGGACGGCCCATTCCCACCCTTGCAAACGTTCTAAGCGTAACTCCAAGAGCTGTCAAGGCCGACGTGGCCGCCAGAATACTGCATGCGGGGCTGCCAGCCAGCGGCAAGCAGTTGACACCTCATCTACTTCCTGCAGGACCTACAAAAACAGTGAGGAGCTTCGGTCCCGCATTGTGTCTGGAATCATCACTCCGATCCATGAGCGCTGGAACAAGGCTAGTGTAAGCAGTCCCCGCCGAGAGCTTCCCCCGGCCACTCCCGAAGAGGTGGACCCACTCCGGATTTACCCACAGCGCCCACAGCACCCGCAAACTAGCCGGCAGCCTTCCTGGTGAGTACAGAGCCCCGAGTGGGCAGCCCGTGCTTCTGCCGAAGGACTCCAGCCATGTCCATCCTGCTACTTGACCCCCTCACTGCCCCCTTTGTGTGCTCAACAGAATTGTCAGTCTTAGTGTCTGGAGACAGAAAATGGAGACATCAGTGGAGCAGTGAGTTCTTTCACTGCTACTAGTCACCCTAACTTCCCAGCACCTTACGGCCGCCTGCCCCACTTCTGGAGTTCACAAGGAGCCCCTGAGTCAGCCCAAGCGTCAGTGCCCGTGGGTGTTGTGTGCAATACTCACGGGTGGCTGCCCGGGTGACTCACTCACTTATTCTAGAGCTCCGTGCGTGCAGGGACCTGGTCTGGCTTTTTGGGAAAATGCAGAGATGCTGAAGTACTTTCACAGAGAGGATGTAGTCCCAGTGTCTCGCCCGTTTCAGTTTATTGCAGTCCCCTGACCTCTTTTGACAACTTCACAACTTTTCCAAAACAGTGTTGGGTGTGACCAAATCATGTCCAAGCTCTTTGCAGATGAGGATAGTAGCACTCAGGGCTGGAGACTTCTGCTCCAAGGGAGGAGAGAAGGCCCGGGCAGACCTCAGTCTCTGCTGAGACGGCACTTCCCCCCTTGGACCTCACAGCATGGTGGTGATGCTGGGCCTGGGGCGTTGCAGGACGGCTCGCCTTGGGGCCGTAGTAAGCACTCAGCAAGTGTTAGCTGCCATTGTTATTTTATTCTGTTTGGTAGTTATTATACCTGTGCTTAGCTTTTAAGAGGAAATTGATTTAATTATTACAATAAGTAATAATTCGCAATCTCTTTCGCAGTCTTTGGAAATATGGGTCCTATGGCAGAGTAGAGAATAATAAAAAATAGTTGAAGGGCTGGAACTGCTTGTCTGGTCTCACATTCTTATGTTCAGACAGGATGGCCTTCCTTAAGTCATGAGCCCAACACAGAGACAGAGCCAGGGCCGGGGTCCAGGTGTTCTCACACCCAGCACGGTGCTCTGTCTGCGATGTAGCCAGAGTACGGGTGGCAAGGTGTAAGAATAAACAGTCAAGTCAGAGGAGATTTTCAGACCTTAAGTAGGTGATGATTCTCAGCTCTCTCAGACTCACTGCCCACTTCAAAATAGATACTCTGAAATCGCCTTTACTCTCTCAAAATGGAATTCACAGATACTCTCACTCACTGATTACACAGTTCCAAGAGGAATTGGTATAAAGCCCTAACTATAGTATAAATGAGAAATAAAAAGAGATTAATTAATAATAAGATAACGTGTATCTCATTGAATAGATTCTTGAGTAAGATTTCAATGGAAAATGTAATCATACATTTGCAGTTGTGTGTGGAATTATCTTGAATTTGACGGCCACAAAAAGCTGGCCACGTGCCGACGTGTCGTATCAGCAACTCGAGTACACAGCCCGTATGCTGTTGCTGACGCGACTTTCTGAAATAGTGAGCGGCCCTTGCGAGGATGGCAGACGAGAGTGGATGGACGGTGTTTCTTAATCGCATCAGCTGTACTCCTGGAAAAATTCCTGTTAGGACCATACAAAAATACTGTGTTCACATATGAAATGGGCTTGGGCTTAGATACTTTATGTAGGCTTTACATCTCCATTAATGTCTGACAAGACTTCTGGAAGGTGTGTGGGGTGCGGGCATTTTTCGTTACGTGGAATTCTGCTGGGGATGGCAGGGCAGGCAGCATCTGCCTGTTGATGCCAAGAAGACCATCCGGAAACTGTGGCAAGCAAAAACACCCCCAGAGCTTCCATAGTGGCACCTGGAGGCTGTGCCATCCTAATTTTGGAATCACAGACCTGGAGTCTAGAATTGTGAAGATAAAAACAAAAACAGAACAAAAACGCTAGCCTTAGAGGAAGTGACAGAATTAGAAAACCGCCACGTTGCAAACTTCTGCCGAAGTCCTACACCCAGGCGCAAATGTCAGTGCTTGCTAAACTCTCAGGTGAAAGGTTGGTGGGGAACTTTATAACAGGTGGACCGGACTGATGGCACCTGAAACCATGGATGGGCCTCACACTGAAAGCGGGACAGCCAGACATTAAGTGTCCTCTGTAGGCAGGTTCACAGCTGCCGGGACTAGAGCAGGCCCCCAGCTTAAAAGAAGTATGAGGGATGGAAGAACAAGTTACCAGACACGTGAGGATGCGTGTGCTCCAGCCAAAAACTGAACATGAAACATTTTTACACAATACATCGGCCTTGTTTTTTCCATCAAATAAACGAATGGCATGGGGAGAAGAGGGAGAGAGGGGACTGTTAACAAAAGTCGTCGTCTGGATACAGTGTTGGACTCTGTTTGGATTTTGACTCATGCTGATTCTAAAATTTGTTTTTGAAACATCTGGAGAAATTTGAATGTAGACCAGGTATTAGATAACATTACGAATTACTGCTAATTTTAAGTGAAGCAATTAGTTTTTGGTTATGTTGGAAAAAAAGAAGTCTTTATCTGATAGATGTGTATTTACATACATATATTAAAGTCTTTAAGGGTGAGATGGTATGTCTGGGACGTGCTTTAGAGTAATTTAACCCAGAAGAATCACATTGGGAAGGAAGTATACGTGAAATACGAATGGTAGAATATTGATAATTATTGAAACTGAGTTGAAAATGCAAGGGTTCCATAAATTACACTGTTCGTACTATTTTGGTCCGTTTGAAAATTTCCTTAATACTGATTTTTAAAATTAATACCAGTCCTTCACAAACTCCTTCCAAAAAACAGAAGAGGAAGGGATGCTTCCCAGTGTGTTCTGTGAGGCCAGGATTACCCTGACACAACACCGGAGACAGCACGAGGGAACTGTAAACCAGTGTCCCTCATAAATATAGATGCAAAAACCCTCAGCAAGATACTAGGGAACAAGCCCAGCAGCATATAAAATACACACATCGTGACCAAGTACAATTTACCCCAGAATTGGTTAGCTTAATAGCTAAACAGAAATCAGCGTGATGCACATGTTGATAGAACAAAGGGCAAAAGCCACTTCTCCATCTCAGAGAAAAGGCATTTGCAGCGTGCAGCGCCTGCTCACGGTAAAAAGCATTCAGCAACAGAAGGAACTTTCGCAGCCCAATAAAGCGCATCTGCAAAGAGCCCACAGCTAACACCCAGATTAAGTCGGAGCGCTGTCCCCTGAGATCAGGGACAAGCAAGGGTGCCTGCGCTTGCTGTTTTCCTACAACGCAGTGCTTACTGCGTAACAGGGACCAGGGCAGTCACTCAAGGAGTGCCAGGTGTCCAGGTTAGAAAGTGAGAGGTAAAACAGTCTCTGTTTGCCAGTGACATGGGATCTTGTGCGGAGAATATCCTACGGACATTTTTTAAAAATAACTTTTTAAAACTAACACACAAATTGAGCGACATGACAAGACGCAGACCAGTAAACAAAAATCACTTGTGTTTCTGTGCATCGGCAGCGAACGTTCTGGAAGCGAGGTTAGAAATGATTGCATTTACAGTAATCCCCAAAAGAATAAAATATTTAAAAACAAATTTAGCAAAAGAAGTACAGGATTTGTGTACTGAGAACCACAGAAAATTATTGAAAGCAATTAAAGAAGATCTAAACAACGGAAGGGCATGCTGCGTGCGTGAGAGACGTGGATGGTCAGGGCCCCCCAACTGATCTGCGTATTCGGTGCAATGCCAGTCAGAATCCTAGAGTTTTTGTGTTGGTTGGTAGGTTTTGATTTGTTTTAAAAATTGGCAAGCTAGTAGGGTGCACGTGAGAAGCAACCACGCAAAAATTGGCAAGCTGATCCTAAAATTTACATGGAAATGCAAGGGAACCAGAATAGCTAAACCAATTTTGAAAAAGAAAAAACTTGGAAGACTCACACTTCTCAATTTCAAAACTTACTACAGAGCTACAGTAATGAAGACAGTGTGGAGCTGGCATTAGTGTAGACATACAAAGCAAAGGAATAGACTTGAGAGTCCAAAAATAACCCATACATCCATGGGTAATTTTTTAAAAATGAAAAGTATGTAAACATTCAGATGCTACGTTGCTGCTTAGGTTCTTAAGTCTATGGTATTTCCTGAGCTCATCATGTATGGGACACTAGATCTACCCCTGGGTGCTTCACCAGGGCCGGTGACAGGCAGCGCCTGGGCTTCTGCTCTCATTTCGTCTCATGGGGCAGGAGCAGCAGGGCGCTCGGAGCACACAGGAACAGGAGCCTGAACCACACTTGGTGTTCAGGGAAGGCGTCCCCAGGAAGGATCGGGCCCCTAGACAGGAGATATCAGCCAGGCAGCGAGAGGGGTAGAAAGGGCGCTCCAACCCCAAGACCTGTTCTCTGCAAAGCCCTGGAAGGACAGCCTGCGGTTAGAGCCTCGTGCAGGTGGACTCGGGGTGCTGAGTGGGTTGCAAAGCCCAGGGCAGGCTTCCCCACCCAGGGAAGGGGCAGGGCACAATACTGCTGACAGGGTGGAGAATTTACCAAGTGGGCCTCGGTTTAGGAAACTTTGCTAAGTGAAGTCTCCAGATCTTTGGACTAAAAGGCTTTAGGGGAACTGTGGGCTGTGTTCTAGGCCCAAAAGATGGGAGCGAGGCTGGGAATGGTGTTGGTCAGACCTCGGCCTGCTGCAGGCACAGCCAGCTCTGTGCCCTTCTGCCCTCGGTGTTTGTTTCATTCGCCAGCTCCCTGGCCCGCCGGCCCTGGGGTTCACCCTGTCCATGACAACACTATCCCTTGGTTATTTTTGTCTAATCCCACGATTATTGGCTTTTTTCAAGTGCATACTTCCTTTGTTCCACTCTGCGTATCTCCATCACCTGGACCTGTGCCTTGCACATTCTGATGAGTCTTCTATTTCACAAATGTTTTCCTGTGGGTTAGGGATCCCTAGGGCTGGATCTCTCCTCTTGAGGCACACACTCTCCCTCTGGCTTGGAAACAGCTGAGTAAATTAAAGGGATAGCTGCCACTAACAGAGGTTAGTACAGAGATCCTTCGTGGGTACCCCGGGAAAGGCTTCTTGGAGGAGGTGCTGCCTGAGCTGTGTCTTCATGAGGAAGAGAAGTGTTTTAAGCTTCCTTTGTTTTTTCCTTTTAATGTGTCTGAATTATTTCATAACATTTCTTTCAGGGGGTAAGTTTTCCAGGCTGAGGGACAGTAAGCTAGATGCATGGAACTGTCCCTGAAGTTCAGCTGTAGAAAGAATTTGTGTCTGGAGTCCTAGGATGTAATGGCTGTGGAGGGTAGGGCTGGATTTTGAAAGACTCCTGATGCAGACGGGAGGGAGGGAGGGCGTCTTCCCTGGGCGGTGGGAAACCACTGGAGGGTGCTGATGCCGCCAGCTCCCATCCAGTGCCTTTGGCCGCAGAGCCTGGTAGGTCGGAGAGGGAAGGCAGACGCCTCGTCACTCCTGCATGGCACTCTTAGCAAGCGGGACTTGCCCCCCTTCTTTCTGCCAGCCCCCCAAGCCCCATGTCAAGGAGGCAGTGTTACATGGCAGTTAGGAACACAGGCTTTGGAGGTTGATCGACTGGGTTCAAGTCCTGACCTTGGAGCTTAACCCGTCAGCACATTCAGCCTCTTGGAGCCTTGGTTTTCTCATCTGCACTTAGGGATCCCTAGTCCTGTCTGCGGATTGAGTTTGATGGTGGGTGTCACATGTGGAGCTCGGTGCTGAGAATATAGTGACTGTTCAGTAAATACTCAGTGGGTCCCACCCCAGTAGCGGCAGAGATGAGAACAAGACTGAAGGTGTAATGAGTAGAGCGTCTCCCCAGAGACAACCTGGTTTTCTGGTTTTAAACACATAGGGTCCTCCCCCAGCAAAGGATCCGATGCAGTGGGGCCACAGCGGTGAGAGAGTATTGACCCAGAAGGTGTGGTGGGCGACTGCCTTCCCACCCAGGCCCGTTATGGACATTGCTTTCTTACCAGCGCTGGCGGGCGTTTATCAGGGACAGGAGTACTGCCATCTCCTGGCTCTCCCAGTGTTGCCACTGATCCAGGTGCTCTCATTTACGGTTGCTCGTCTCCCAGACGGCCCTACAAGAAGGTCGGGGGCAACCCGCTTAACAAGGGGAGAAGACCGTGGATAGGGAGGTAGCATAACTTCCTAGAATTATCTAAGTGGGAGGGTGAAGACAGGTTTACCCGTGAGTGGGTCCGACTCAGAGGCTTGTGCTTTCCCCACTTCACTCTTCCATTTTAGCTCCTGTAATCAGTTTGTGCACAAGTTCGGTGTGGTGAGCATACACCAATTATGGAGGAAAATCTGGCTTCTTCCTCCCCCTCCCCCAGTAGGTTTTCTCAAGCAAGCCTGTCTCCCAGGACTAGGACACTGAACTGGATGGGATGGCTGGGACAGGAGGACAGACGCTTAGGAGGCTTTTGTCAGCCACTAGAGAGTTGACAGCCTGTCACATCTTCCCTCCCTAGCCCCTTCTCCCTCCGTCCCTCTTTGCAAGCCCTCCTCCTCTGTAGCACAGATGTCTGTAATGACATTGATCCCTTTATTATAGCCCCTCACACCACCACCACTGTGTTGCTGGGCAACCAGGCACTCACACTTTTACCTTTTTGTTTTTCCCTCAAATGCCTGATTTGGGGGTGGGGCTTTAGGGTGAGGGAAGAGAAAGAGCAACACAGCAGCAGGCCCATCTGGTACTGCAGGGTGTTAATTACCCCATCCCTGAACAGCTTGGCATGTGCTCTTAGTAGGAAGCAGCAGCCTCTGCCCCTTCCCACAGCACACGGTCCTGTGTCTCACCCCACACCTTCCACGCCCTCATCTTGCCTGTCCCACCCCGGAAACCTCCAAATGCAAACCAGGGTTGGCATGTCTGCCCCAGTGCATAAAGAGGATTGCTTCTCTAACTGTGTGGTGAGGTGCAACCAGAGCTTGTCAAGGTGCTGGGTCTGCTGGTTCGATGCTGGCGTAGATGGAGAGGACATCCCATTGTGATGGAGAACTGGGGCGGGGAAAGTGGATGCATCCTACTCCTGGGTGCACTAGGGAAGAATTCCCAGACACAGCCTGTCTGTAAGGGAAGTTGCTTGTTCACTTTTTAATATAAGCCTAGCCTTTTTTGTTATTATTACAATTCTAACCCATTTCCCTTTGCTCCATCTGTCGTCAGTCAGGAGACTGTCCCAAATCCTGTTCCCCATTTTGAAAAAACAATTTTTCCTATGCTTAACCAGCTTTGCTAAAAATAAATTCTTCGATATAAAGCTCTTATGTCATTCGAAATTCATTTTTAATCCCAGTCTGCATCTTTACATGTTTTTCGAATGTTCCCGATATTATGTATTATATATTTCCTTTTTAAAATTTCATAATTCATTGATTAAAGTGCTAAATATATGTTTTTTAGTATCTGATATTTTATTATACGATAAGGTAATTTCAAGCATGCTCAATTTTTCACTTTAAATTGCATACTATGAGCAATCTGTATATATATATATATACACACATATATATACACGTATACACATGCATATATACCCATGTGTATCTACTTATACACATATGTATCTACTTCTTTGAGTTGTATTTCCTGTGCTGACAGATCTCAAACTTTTTGGTCTTAGGAACCCTGTCACACTCTCAGAAAGTACTGAGGACCCCAGGGAGCCCTTGTGTGAGGTGTATCTGTCAGTGTTTACCGTATTAGAAATTACAGCCAGAATTTTTTAAAGACATACTTATTCATTGACTTAAAAAGAATAATAAATCCATTATATGTTAACATAAGTAAGAAATTTTATGAAAGTAACTATATTTTACAAGACAAAAAATAGAAGAGTAACACCGTGTTACATTATTGCAGATTGCCTTACTGTTAGGCATAGAAGACAACTAGAGTCTCATTCCTGCTTCTGCATTTAGTCTTACGTGATAATGTTACTTTCGTTAAAGCCTTAACTTATAGATAGGTTGTTGGAAAAGAGAGGAATAGTGTAATACTTTTTCAAATAATTGTGGATATTCTCTGCATTACTCCAAAATTTGCCATGTGATAGTTTCTTTAAAGATTAGATGTAGTGTGGAATCTGAATCCCTGTCAGTGAACTCTTATCCATTATTACATTAAGATTATGTATCAGTTGCTTGGAAAATAGGGGCTCACTAAGATGTGCAGAGCTGCTAAACAGCAATACATTTTATCACACTGTCAAAAAATCACACTCATTAATGTTACTGATCCTCATCAGCATCACTGTTGGGAAGCCATCAAGCTAGTTTGTTGGTTTGTTTGTTTTGTCTGTTGCTAATTTTCACTTGAAAGCTTGAATTTTATTATTGGCAACATACACTGTCAGCTGTTTCTCCCGAACTAACAAGTTCACTACTCAGAGGGCTGCCGCGAATGTGAAAGAAGAATGCACAGGAGTTAGGCAGGTTTCGGTCTGAAAGCGGGGGAGATACGTATTTGCGCACGTAGGCAGAGCATCTTTGGAAGGACATATAAGTCACTGAAGACCTGGTAGGCTGGTGGCAGAAAGGGTGGGAAGGAGATTTTTTACTTTTATGAGTCCACAATCTCCTAACTATAATTCTAAAATCAAAAAAGATCTGAAAAGCAAGGTGTTTCTTTTTTCCCCAGAAAAATAAGGTTGGTCCCACACCTTGTTTGGTAGCAAAACCTGACCTGAAGTGGCATGAAGCTCCTTATATTTTCCTTTGTCCAGCTTGTGGCTACTCACTCGTTTGCAGAAATATTAGGGTACTGGGCATAGCATGCTGCTTGGGAGTGTTACACAACACGTATTAGATGCATTCCTGTGACCTTTCTAAACTTCGAACAATTCTGAATTCCAAAACACAGCTAGCCTGAGATTATGGATCTGTGTATCCTGTTTCACTCTTAAATTTGGAACTGGTGAGTGTATTACCTATTCAGAAAATTAAATTTAAAAATGTCATCTATTAAGTTTAAATTTAGCACAGTGCCTGACACAACGCAAGCTCCCGGTAAACAGCGGTGGCTTCTGTCGATCTGTTCTTCCAGGCCTTTCTGAACTGTCAGCAGATCTGGTCACGGCCAGTCCTATCTTTCCCCATTACAGCAGCCCGTGAGTGTTACTGCTTCGATTTACATCTGTGAAGACTGAGATGCAGAGGTTTTATGGCGGACCCCTGCCAATCAGCCAGAGAGTTCCCCCCGCCAGGGTCTAGAGCCCCTCTCTTAATCCCGGTCCTGAGGCCTTTCCAGTTCACAGAGCACCTCAGCCATTAGCGTGGCGTCAGCTGGAATTGTGTGTCCAAGACAGGACTGTTGTTTTCATCGGGGCGGGGGGCAGCGTATAAGAAGGAAACTGTGCGTGGTCAGGCTCACTTCAAATCCATCAGAGGGCCCCATTTAGACCTGGGACATGCAGTCCAGTGGGCCAGCCAAGAAGTCGTGCCTATGGATTAATGTACAACATTCTGTCCTTCAGCTGGTTACCAGATGAAGTAGTAGGAGCTTGATTTTAGAAGGTGCAAAAATTGCCTTCTTTTTTTAAACCCTAGTCTCAGTCAGCACATCCAGGACAGACTATTTTAAAAAGGGGTCTGCGCATGTTCACAGCGAGCTCACGACAGTGTGCGTGTGTTACAGGGAGAATGTGTTGAGTGGAGCCTGCAGGATCTGTTGCAGTAGTTTCAAGTGTGGGTTTGGCCTTGCAGCTGCCTTTCTAGCCCCCGTTGCTCTCCATTTCTCCCCTCCGCACGCTGTGGCCCAGGAGAGAAAAACAGAGATGGCTGCCTGTTTCAGCTGCCATCGAGGCTCTGCTCCCCCGGGCGTCTTCATAGCCGCTCTGTGTGCTGCTCTGAAGGCGGTAGTTTGTGGGGACAGGGAAAGTGCTTGCCGCCCTTCGCACCTGCTGGGCAGTCCACCAAGGTGGAATGTTAGGAGGACACCGGACACCGGGATTGCCCGCCCCACGGACCATGCCTTGGGAATAGAATCTTCCCTCGGAAACCTCGCCCACCCGGCTAAATCACAGTGATATTTTCCGGCCCACTCGGTAGGACTGACTGAGAAGCCCCTGCTTTTGGATTTTCCCCCCCAATTCTTTAATTAATGGCTTCTTACGTGTAAGCTTAGGTTAGAGGCTGTTCGCAGGGCTCTCCTGAGGTCTGGCAAGAGCCTGCCACACCCCAGAACTGGCCAGCTCCGATTGCTCGCGGGGGCTCCGCGCAGATTCTAGAGACCACTTTTCCAAATCCTAAAACCTTTTTCATTTTGTTATGTCCTTATCCTTTATAGAGAAAAACAGGAAATAGGAGGAGCTCCGCACTGTTTATATTTTCAGTATGCTGCTTTCTAGTTTTATTTGTCCACACACACCCACACTCTCACAGTCGCTTTCCTAGGCTATTGATAAACCCCTTTTTCCCCACAGTTAACACTGAGCATGAACGTTTCCCTCATCTTTTTAAAACATTCCAAGAACACTGTTTCCTTGGTTGCATTGAGGGATGTGCCACAATGTACCTAACTGGCCCCTGTTTAAGCCAACCCACAGTGCCCTTGATTCGTGGTAATATGTTAATTTGAATAATGTGTTCTTTCTTTAAGATTGGTACCTAGACATAAAACTGTTGGATCAAAGAATATAAAGGATGCATTAAGCTTTTGAAAGGTAGATCTATCTTGTGGGCGTGTATTAAATAACGTAGACTCTCCATGTTTGCGCCTTGCTCATGCATCGTCAGTGGGGACAGTGGGAGGTCACCGTGGCCGCGGCCCCCCGCTGGGCTGCAGTGCGTACGCAGAGACACATTACTCGTGGTGTGAAAATTTCATGCAGGGACCATAATGGAAGAAAGGGTGAGAAGCACTCCTAGCTGTGTGAGAGCACCCCTCTCACACTAGCCTTGGAAGCTTTTAAATCTGAGCTTTTAGTTTTGGCTTCAGAATAATGTTCTGATCTAAAAGATCGTGGTTCGTTATCCAAAGTTGAGGAGTTTGGGAAAGGCGTGACAGAATGAAAGCTCCGTGGAGGTTACCAGTGTTGATATTCTTTCTTTCTATAGGCTTGGGCTCCGCCGTGGTTTGTAACTTTGTGTTCAGCCATTGTCGGTCTGTGCCAAGGACCACTTTGCAGTACCCCTTGTATTATGGTCTCATGCAGGGGCTTGCCCTGTCCCCAAGCCTGGGTGTGCATTTGTGACCCCCTCTGGCATCAGGTCAGGCCCCTGAGGGCCCAGGCGCCTGGCTGCTATGGGACTTGCGGTAATTGTCCCTTGTTTGTTTCAGGCGTGATCCCCTGGGCCCGTTTGCTGTCGGGGGAGAGGACCTAGACCCCTTTGGGTGAGTACTGCTGGGGAGGTGGCAGCAACACAACTTGCTCTCGTGGCTTTGCAGCCCCAGCTCATCTTCTAATTTTAGAGCTTTTCATCAGTCTTCCTTCGGGGTGAAGGAGACAGGTTGTTGCTGAGCAGCTAAGGAATTGTTCTGCTTGCTCTGCTCTGCCTGTTCTGCTCTGCCAGGCCTGGAGCAGTGCAGGTGAGCTCTGGGCGTGGGAGAGGGGCTCAGCCAGCCCAGCAGCAGCTCCTCTGTTGATCCAGCCCCTCGGGCCCTGTGGAGGGCAGCAACCCTCCCTTGGGTGGCAGGATGCCACGTGGGTTTATCAGGTAGGTGCGGACTGAAGAGCACGTGGTGGGCTACAGACCTTCGTGCAGCTCAGGGCTATTCAGAGATCACCTTGCTTGATAAGGGGCAGTCCCTAATCCCCATCAAGCTCTGGTTGGGCCATAAAGTCATTACAGCCTCAGCTATGCACTGTCGTCTCTAAATGATTCAGACTAGACCTTAACCTCTGCTGTACAGGGACCCAACTTGAGCATCTGATTTTTAGATGGTAAAGTCACATAAGTATGCAGTTAAACTTGAATAGTGACCCCAACGTTTAGCGGAACAGCCGCTTGCGTGTCCTGGTTTGAGCACATGAGATCGGGTCTTTGGAACTCCATGAAAGACACGTGCTGTCAGGAGCCCTATGGGAGACCCACAAGCAGTCCATAGATTGCCCTGAGGTTCTTTAGGGAAACGGCAACAAAGCCAGCGGCGTGAATTTTCTCAATGCTATTATTAGGCCTTCGACCTAAAGTAGTGCCTTGCAGAGAGCCTTGTGGTGGTTCTGCATTGCCCTTGGCAAGTTTTGGCAATTGTTCTTGATCAAATTGTCCTTCTCGGGTGTAGGACATGGCAGGAATCTCAATTTTGTGGGCTCATGGAGCCGGGGAAGCCAAAAGGCCCGACCGTGCTTGCCAGGGAGGTTTTGTGCTCTGGCCTGCTTCCTGCCGCTGCTCAGGCAGTCATCCCTGTGTGTCTGCCTGAGCCCCCCAGAATGAACACCCCAGGCATTCTCGGTCTGTCCCCACCTCCTTTGCGTCTTCTCCAACAGCTCCCTGCCACATCTGCACCCATTTTTCCTTCTTGCCCCAGGTGTCGGAGAGGGGGTATGATTGTGGATCCCCTGAGATCCGGCTTTCCAAGAGTACCTATTGACCCATCCTCGGGCCTCCCAAACCGGCTTCCTCCAGGCGCTGTGCCCCCAGGAGCGCGCTTTGATCCCTTTGGACCCATTGGGACCAGCCCACCCGGGTAGGTATTCCCTCAGGTATGCTGAGAAGTAGGACCTGATGACAGGCCAGCTCAGGGATGCAGGAGCGAAGGCGTCTGATACCAGGCGCAGAGCTGCCAGTAGCTCCGGCCCCACTGCCGAGAGTGGAGCCTCCTCCAGGCGCTGCCTGAGGCCCCCCGGAGCTTCCAGGAGCTCCCCACTCTGCAGAGCCTTCCTTCCCCCAGCTCTCCTCAGGAGGACCCAGAGGAGGAGCTCCTCACTTCCTGGAAGTTTAGCGTGTGTCAGGAACTCCCTGGCTGCTTATTACATCAGCGCTCACGGGTAGATATTACTGTCCACCTTTTGTAGATACAGAAACCGAGGTCCTGAAAGATGAGAAAACTTACACAAGGTAGAAAAATCAGGACTCAGTGTAGCACTCTGTCTGGCTCTAGAGGTCACGCTCCTAAACTCCATGAACCACCAGGTCGTTCTGGAGGGCAGGCTCCCTCAGCTCAGGGCCCTGTCTGCCTGTGTGCCCCTGGCCCTCCCTCGCTCCAACTCACCAGCCCCTCTTTCCATTCCAGACCCAACCCAGACCATCTCCCCCCGCCGGGCTTCGATGACATGTACCTGTGAAGGCCTCAAGAATGTAACATCCCAGCCTTCCCTCCGCTCTCCTGGAGCTGCCATCTCTGGCCCCATCAGCAGCCGTGTTCTTGCGGGCTGGGGGCAAGGGATTCTGCCCATGTGGTTGCAGGCTGGCTGGGATCGCCTCTCGCCCCCCTGTCAGAGCCAGGGCACCTGTTGTAGCTTTCCACCTGGCTGCACATAGGTCCCAAAGAGAAATCAGTGTCTGTGTCTCACCACCAGCTCCTCCCCGCTTTCCCAGGGAGACTCCGGCAACATATATCCTCGACCTGATGCAGCGCTATAAGAACAGAACGCATTTTGGATGTTATTATTAAGAGCCAAATGTCAATACAGAAGTCATGTTGCCGTCTCTCACTTCTTTTACTGCACAGACCCTTTCAGTTCTGAGACTTTGGGGTCTGACTCCGTGTGGGGCTACATGACTCTTTTCCTACCCGTGGTCCATTCCTACTTCTCAGCTGCCTTCCCTTCCTAAGTTGCTGTTTGCTCCTGACATCACTAAGATGGGTCCCAGTATGGCTGCGTGGGTGAAAATGAGTGACTGGAAACCCCACAGGCCGCGAGGATGGCTTTCACAGTGGCAGGCACATTGCAGAAAGACCGCGTGCTTCCGTGAAGGGCAGAACGCTCCAGTTCTGTCTGTCTGGCCCAGTCCTCTGAGTCCAGCTGTGCTGGGGCGATGGCAGCCTATAGACAGGAATAAACAGGACAGACCTGGGGGCCGGTCTCATTTTTACCCCTAACTTACTAAGTGACCCTAAGTCCTTTCCCTTCCCATGGCCTTTGTGCCCCACCTCTGAAATCTTTCCTACTCCAAAGCAATCTGATGTCTGCTTCTGTGTATGGCAAGCCCTGGGAACTGGGGCAAAAGGAGAAGGAGGAAAGTTCAAGGCTTTATGTGGTACTCACCTACAGAGGCTGTACTGTTCCCTCTCATCCCTGGTGGGGTCCAGAAGCCCAGGAGCATGGGCTGTATCAGAGAACATGGTCTTGAACTTCAGGAGGCCAGCCTCGACGCCAGTGGCTGGGGTGGATGGAAGAACTAGTCAAGCACAAAACAACCCAGGAAGGCATTTGACCCCCAGGGAGCCCCGCCTCTGGAAGCCTGTGTCCTCTGTCCCAGCCTGCCTGACCTTTGGTGTTCTCCGGCTCCTTTTCAGCCCGAGGCCTGACAGACGCGGTCAGTGATGAATCTCGTGCTGGAGTAGAAAGAGCGCCATAGAGCATCAGGCTCGGAGGCAAGAGATCAAAGCCGTGGTGCCTTTGGCGTCACAACTAGCATTTCAGCCACATTTGGGTCCTTTCACTTCTCACCTCCTTGGGATTCCTTTGCCCAAATTAGGACATACCATTTGTTTGTGGACAGGGAGCTACCAGAGCCTTCCTGAGGTATCTGCTAATATGCTAGGTCCTGTCTGCCTTGCCTGAGAGTGGGTTAGGGGTAAAAGAAACTGGCGCGTAGGCCCAGGGTGAGTCTGAGCTGGAGGCTGGGCCTGGGTGGGGAGGCTAGCCTGAGTGGGCTCGCTGGGCATTTCTGGCAGTCCCCGTCTCAAGCACTGATCTAGCCAAAGACCACTTTGAGTCTTTTAGAACATCTCTGCTCTGGGCCCAGAGGTCGGGCAGAGCTACGAATGTAGTCATCAATCATAGTTTTCTTCCTCAAAGGCCAGCAAATGGGTGGGATGTTTTTGTTTTGAAATCGGATCATATCTGCTACCAGCAAGACTTAGGGCAGTTTGCTCCTAAAAGCATCCTTTACTATAAAAGGAAGCATTAAAAGGAACATCAGACCAGAGACCATGAGACAAGCAGGGAAAGGGTAGATAACTTTTAGGACCCTTATTCAAAGAAAAGCTTGAAACAATAAATTTGCCACCTAGATTTTCTAGTGGCAGTGGTCAAAAGGCTAGTCGTATACATAATTCCGTTTTCTGAAAACAGAAACTTTAGTGATTCATCTGCAGAATCAGCCATTGTGGGGGGGGGTTCTCCTTGCATCAAGGACACTGAGGAACACAGGTGATGTCTTAGCTGCTACACGGGGCTCTTAGGAACTTTGGAGTCAAGCTGTCTGTGCTTGTCATCGGGCCATGTCCCTCCTTTCAGCCATGGGTCATCACCAGGCAGCAAATGGGAACGGTTCGGGTGTGTGTGCTTTGGAACCCAAAAGGTTGGAGCCTTAATAAATATCAGCACTTAATAACCTGGTCCTCTTTTTTTAAATAACTTTATTGAGATATAATTCATATACCCATAAAGTTCACCCTTTTTAAAAGTGTGCATTTAAGTGGTTTTTAGTGTATACACAGTGTTGTGCATCCATCACTCTATCTAATTCCTGAACATGTTCACCACCCCAAAATGAAGCCCCGTATCCACTGACAGCCGCTCCCCGCTCCCCTCTTCCCCGCCCCAGGCAACCTCTAGTCTGTTTTCTGTCTCTGAAGACTGGCCTGTTCTGGGCAGTTCTCATAAAAGGAATCACACAATAGGTGGCCTTTTGCATCTGGCTTATTTCATTTAATGTTTTTAAGGTTCATCCATGTTGTATGTATCAGTACATTATTCCTTTTTTCTGGCCAAATAATATTCCACTGTATGGATATAGCACATTGTCTTTATCCATGTGTCAGTTGAGGGACAGCTGGATTATTTTCACTTTCTGGCTCCTGTGAATACTGATGCCATGGACATTTGTGTACAAACTTTTGTGTGGACACCTGTTCTTAATTCTTTGGGGTCTATATCTAGGGATGGAATTGCTGGATCATATGGAAACTAACTTGATATCTAACTTTCTGAGGAACCGTCAGACTGTTTTCCAAAGTAGCTGTGCCATTTTACGTTCCCAGCAGCAGGGTGTGAGGGTTCCAGTTTCTCCACATCTTTGCCAATACTTGTTAGTCTCCTTGCGTATTTCCCTCCTAGTTGGTGTGAAGTGGTATCTCATTGTGGTTTTGCCCTCTTGTTTTTTTTTTTTTTAAAAAGAACTCTGACCTAGGCCAAACAAGTCAGAGACCAGAGCCAGTCACCCCTGGGAGCCGACCATGGCTTTGGGAGTTACCACTTTGGGTTGCCCATGGCTGGTGTGCCACAGAGGAGTTGGCTTGAACATTTGGGGAAGGTTCCGGGCTGGAAGTGATATCAGACAGGTCCTGTCTGCAGGGAAGTTCACGTGACCCTTTCCAGGTCCCGTGACGTTTGTGGCATCACTTTCACTTGGTTTGAAATTTCTTTGTTTATCTGGTGGCTTACAAGTAAAGTAAAGGTCTGGTTCCGAATTCTGCCTTCCAGTTAAGTGCCATAGACCACTCACACTGCCATCTCTGGCAGCCCCTCGTCCCCACCTTCTCTTCCTTGTGTCCTTCCCCATTCTTGAGCTGGCCGTGTTTCTCTTTACTTTTATCTACTCAGTCATGAGCTTCTCTGTCAACCTCCATGATGAAGTCATGAGTTTCTTGAGACCCCAACTCCAAGAATGTATCATGCTCAGAACGGAGACTGTGTTCCCGAAGCTCGGCGCCTAGTGATGCATGGTTAGAAAATGGGTAGCACCCAGCTTCCCTGGGGCCTCCCTTTCTGCTGTCATGATGACATTCTCTTACTGACCCTGCCTCTCTTCACAGAAGGGAATTGGGGTCTGTGGGGCCATTAATACCTTCTGTCCCCTTATAATCTTGTCTAATTTGGTGCAGTTCCAGTAAGACCAGTCCCACCACCAAAGAGAGAGAAGATCCCCCACATGCATATCCTCAGCTTTGCCATAAAATGCGCATGCTTGTGGGCCATGGCCGACCTTTTGCACCATAGGAGGGATTCAAAGGCAGGCAACCGCGTCCCCAGCCCTTGTGTGTCCTTGAAATACCACAAGGCACACCTGAGTGACTGCAGCTGTGCTTGTCCCTGAATCTGACCTGGAGGGTGGGTCAAAAGGCAGGAGTGGCAGGCAGTGTGGCTGGTGGGGAATGATGGATGACAAGACCCAGGTGACAAAGGACAGACCCTAGAATGCACAGAGCAGCAAGGATAATGAGGTTTGAATATCCCACTGCTGTCAGGGCTGGGTAGGAGGTACCAAGTGGAAGCCTCTCTGCTGAGGCTAACGATGCAGTCTAATAATGGAGATTGGATGACCACACGGAAGGCCATGTGCCGTATGAGCTGCATAAGGTCAACGGTAAGTGTTATGAGACAGTGTGATAGGGGTTCAGAAGGAAGAGAGAGTAGCGGGAGGGTCCTGCTGAAGTGTTGGTCCTGGGCTTTGGCTGCAGCAAGCGGAAATGACCTTACTTTTGTAAGAAAAAGTGTTGGGTATAAACATCACTGTCAGGATCTGTGGGTCGGGAAATTCCAGAGCCACACAGCGATTGCTCGGGCCTGCAACAGGAAGTGAATGCCCTTTATTCTGCCACCCGGACCCCACCTCAGCTCAGTTCAAGTTCAAGCCTCAGCCCTAACCAGCGTGGCTCTGTTGGGCATCATCCCACAAAGCAAAGGGTTGTCAGTTCAATTCCCAGTCAGGGCACATGCTGGGTTGCAGGTTCTGTCCCTGGTCAGAGCATATGCGAGAGGCAACCTACCAATGTTTTTTTCCCTCCCCTTCTCTAAAAATAAATAAAATCTTTTTTAAAAAATCAATGCCTAATTGAATGCATCTGATAGAACCTACATCACCTCTACCAGGGGTGTCAAACTCATTTGCACCGGGGGCCACATCAGCCTCACGGCTGCCTTCAAAGGGCAAATGTAATTCTGGGACTGTATAAATGTAACTGCTCCTTAACGGTTAAGTGAGAGCTCGGTGCTGCAGCCAGGTAGAAACAAGGTGGACGGCCGGATTCAGCCCGCAGGCCTTGTGTTTGCCACCTGTGCTCTAACCATAGCTGCAAGAGAGCCTGAGGAAATGCCTTTGTTCGTTTTCCCCACCTCTGCATTCAGGAAGGCACACCGAGACAGAGATCTGGTGAGCTGGCCGCATCCTGTGTGTTCGTGCACCACAGGCCATGGGCCAAATGAGTACCACATTCACGCTTCCCCAGCCCAGCCCAGCGCAGCCCAGCCCAGCCAAACGGTCTCCAGTGACAATAGCTCAAAGTGCACTGTACATTCTGGACAAGGCCCAGAGCAGCATCCAGATCTCAGGGAAGGGCCTTTAGGTCCATTTTTTATGAGTTCCTCATGTGATTCATATTATCAGGCAAGTCTGAGAACTCCTGAGGAGGGAGGGAAGACTTTCTACATTCTTGCTACTCAAACCATCAGCAACAGCAGGGAACTTATTAGAAATGTGGAATCTCAGGCCACACCCAAGACTTATTAAATGAGACTGCATTTTAACAAGTTCCTCAGGTAGCTTGTGTGCATATTAAAGTTTAAGACGCTTTAGTGTACAAACTATTGATACATCTTTTTTCTTCACCTGGATGTCAGGTGCAGAGAATTGAGTGGGTCTAATTGATTCACGGCACACTATGATTAGTGCATGCAAGAACCCCCACATTCTAAGTGTTTCTACTTTTATCCCCTGTATCCACTCCATTCCCTTGCCCCTGTGAGTCATTCCAATGTGTTTCAGGTTTTAAAATATGCATACACCCTTGTGAAGTAGCATACATTATATCTTCATTATATAAATAATAACCATAGCAAGATAACTATCCTCATTTTCTAGACCAGCAAAAGATTTTGGAAAGGTCTGGTAATCTGCTCAAAGCCAAGCAGGGGTCTCAGAATCAGGCAGGCATGGCTGCAGCTCCCAGCCCTTCCTTTGCTCATGTGGCCTTTTCTGCAAAATGATCATCACCTCTACCTTCAGGATTGTTGCTGGGTCCGGCCAAGTAGTGTGTCTTATAAACAGATAGTTGGAGCTTGGTGGCTAGCAGCTACTATTATTACTGAGGCCACATGGGTAGATGAGCCGGGGGGCTTGTGGATAAGAGGAAGGGAACCTTAGGCTGCCCTCCAGTGATGGAAACAGGCATTTATCTGGTACTCAGTGTGCCGGGCTTTTCCTAGTCTTAGTATCTTAATCATCCCTGACATGACACGGTTAGCAGCATTGGGTGAGGTGCTGGACTTGCCCCCTAGGGGTGGTAGAACTGTGATGGGAACCTGGATCAGCCTGGTTCTAGAGCCAGTGCTCTTTTTATGGAACTGTTCTACCCTCTGCGGGTGAGGATCATGGGTCCCTGGGCAAAATCCATTCCGGAAGCTGGAGAACCAAGTCAGGTCTTGACATAACCTGAGATGGTCTGAGACTCCTCTAACTCAGTCCCATTTGTGAAGTGTGTATCATATATCAGAGCACCTCCACATACCTACGCCCAGGGCACCCGGGTTAGGGGCATGTGAAACTTCCGAGCACAGGACCCATTACATAGAGGAAGAGACAAGCCTGCGAAAGTCCCTGTGTGAAGGTGTGCTCCTGAGCAGACTCACCAGGCTCCAGAAATGGGCTTGGGCTCAGTGCAAGGCTCTGTCACCCGATGTTGCTCACCTCTGTAGTAGGACAGGAGCTACTCTCCCCATTGAACAGATGAAAAAGCAGGCCCAGAACCAGTTAGGTGACCTTCCTAAGGCCATGCAGACCACAGAATTCCTAGCTCCAAGGCTTTCCTACTATAAACTGCCTAAAACAGTTTGGTCCCCAATAGGAATCTCCTTCCCTTCCACCTCCTCCTCTCCCCTCAGCTAGACTGAGCATTAAGAGGAAGGCACCATATAGGTTCAGCACCCTGGTCAGCGCCCACCTTCCTTGCGGCTTCCAGAGGCAGGCCTTAGGCCTGTCAGAGCCTATTGCCTCCTAACCCAGGATATCCCACTCCTGGGACAGACAGGCATCCTTACGAGAAGGGCACCTGGCCTAGGTGTCCTCCCCCCCCCTTCAGATTAGCAGATTAGAACCACAAGAGCACAGCTTCATCCTGTGGACTTCTTGGTTCCTAGGACATCAATTAAGTGAGGAGCCTATGAAGAAAATAGGCATGTGCAGGGGTCCTGAGCCATGGGGACCTTGGGCAAGTCCTGACCCCCTTTGGATTTCCCCATCCATAAAATGGGGACAAAGATGGGCCCAGCTCACCAAAATCCTACCCATCTGTGAGATTCCATGATTCTAAGGGGGCCATGGACCTGCCCAAGTTCAGTGCTCCCCACCTGCCCTCCTCCTCTCCCCCACAGAGCTTGCCAACTCATATTTAAACCATGGGCCTCTAAGGGGCAGCCCACAGCCCAGATCTGTCCACAGACACGCTCTGACTGGCCCGCATGTTACTAACTTCGGTAAGATGCATGATGGCATATTGTTGACTTTGAGTCTTGACTCTATTTACCAGCTCTCCCCTGTGACCTTGGGCAAGTCACTTGACCTGCCTGTTCCTCAGCTTCCTCACCTGTGAAATGGAGTCATAACAGTATCCACCCTGCAAGGTGGTTCTGCAGTTGAAGTAAGCCAGTGGACGTAAAGGCTTACGAGAGTGCCGGGCACAGAGGGGACCCTACTTCACTTAAAGATGCAACGGTCTAACGTGTGGTGCATGGCTGGCTCACTGGAATGTGGAAATGTAAGGTCCTTTCTTTTCACCCAGCGGAGCTCTGTCACATCCCCCTTCTCATCTCAGCAGCTGGCGCCCCACCCGCCTGGTCACTCTGGTTCTTGAACTCAGTCCAATTTAAAACATTCCTACTCACATCCACCTCTAAGATGTCTCCTCTGACCTCTTGAACCCTTGCCCCGCTATGGTGGGGTGGGGTGGGGGAAGGTAAACTGTCTTTTCACTAGCCGTGGTGATGGGGGTAGTGGGGGGAGGTGCTCTTACTCTAATTCATGCTGGGGTTTTTGTGTTTTGGGTCTTTCTGTTTGGTTGGTTGGTTGGTGGGTGGGTTTTTCTCTCTTTTTGATGCTTGGGTCCCCCGTAGACGACACCCATGATTTGGGAAATGGCTAGAGCTTTGTCCTAGACTCTCAGACAGGCGTCTGGGTAGTCAGGGACTCTGTCCAGTCCACCAGAGCCTCACAGTCCGTCTGCTGCTTGAGGTAGCACGCTGGGCTGCATAGCCACCTGTGCCGCCCCACAGCTGCAGCTCCTCTCCCCTCCCCACGCCAACACATGGAGCCCCAGAGCCTACCTCCAAGAGCCTCAGAACACTGGGAGGGGATGCAGGACTGCCCTCCTCCTCCCCGATCATTAACACCACCATCCCTTCAAGCTAACACCAGCTGTTACCATGCACCTCCCACGTCAGAAATACTCCAGGTCAGAAACAGACCTCATCTCCATCTTCACAGTCGCCCCTGAGCTCCAGAAGACACCTTGCAAGCCCTCTCGAGAATACCTGCCTTATGTTTTTCATCTCTTTGGGGCTATCTCTCCAAAACTGGCACTCAAATCTTTGTTGAAAGAATGAAGGATCTCAGATGAACAGTACACAAGCCTCCAGCTGGGAGGCAGAGGCTAGCCCACTTCTTGAGGGCACCCCCATCTCTGTGCATGATTTAGTAAGCCCTGAGCAGGGGGAGGAGAGTGATGTGTGGGCCCAGCAGGTCCCATCTCATTGGACGCTCCCTGGTCCTCAGTTTTTGGCCTGTCACAGTTCTCATGCAGTGGGATGATACTTTCTCCATCCTTTTACTCACACAAAGGTCCAGATGTCCAGCTGCTTTAAAAAAAAGTCAGGAGCTCTGGCAACCCTGAGCCCATCCATCACAGGGCAACAGCCAGCCGGAGCTGAAGCCAGCGCCCCTTAATCCTGCCCCTGCTGTCCACAGCCACCTGCTTCATTCGTGAATGTCACCTACAGGAGTTTGTGCTTGGGCCCCTGCTTTCATTTTTCATGGGGGAGGGTAGAGACTCTCAGGGTGAGAGACAGATGGCTACTAATGAGTCAGCAGTAACAACTCACCTGTCGGTGCCTAACCCCTAGGAGTGGCTTCAGTAAAAGGAGATGGGAACACAGAGAGAGGAATCTAAACAGAAGGATAGGGAGAGATGGAGGAAGGAAAGAACTGGGAGAGGGAGAGGGATGATGGCCTTTTCTGGATGCCCTTGGACCCTATGTCAGTATTGGCTCAGATGCCCTAACACCTGGAAAGAGGTTGGCATGGCAGCTGCCTTCTTCCTCTGCCATCCCTGCTCCACTGGGGCCAGCTTTCCTGCCTGAAGATCCTCCCACTCACTGACCTTCCCCCAGGCCCAGGAGAGCAGCCGCTGCCACCTCGACCTTGGCAGCTTGGAGGCTGAGAAGGGACAGGCTGTGGAGACAAGAGTCCTGGAAGTTAGGGTCAGTTCTCCGGCTGCAGCTGGAGACCACAGTCCCATGGACTGTCCTTCCCCAGTGCCAGTGTCACCCCTACAATGCATTTGGCATCAGAAGAGGCTTCCTGCCACACACATCTGCAAGCAACCATAATGACCCACAGTGAACCTCGGCACGTACCAGGCCCTGTGCTATGTGCTGTACTGGCACGAACTCGAGTCCTCATAACAACCCTATGAGTTGAGGCCAGTCGTCCCCAGTCTATAGGTGACAAAATGCAACCCCCCATGATGATGCCCCTGCCTTTCAGCACGCCCCATCTTGACCCTCCAGCACAGAGCCTGCGGGCCTCCCTCCCAGCCTGCTTCTCCCCAGTGCACACCCGGCTGTCTTACGCCCCTGAGCCTCTGCTTATGCTGTTCCTCTGCCTGGAATACCCTTCCTGCTTCCCAGTTCCCCACATCAGATACTGCCTCGCTAAAGGTTCCTGTTAGACATCATCCCTTCCACGAAAGCCTTTTGTGACCCCAACTCAATCAGATAATCCTGTACCTCCTCTGTACCCCACAACACACACAGCCTACCAGGCCCTGTCCTGTTTCCCTAGCTGGTCTGTGACCAACTCCCAGGCAGGAGCCATGAGTCCCACAGTGCCACGCTCAGGGCACAATGCAGGTTCGGTGTGAGTGAGTGGACAAGTGAACGTGAACAGCTAACATTACTGAGGGATTATGAAGTGCCAGCACTGTGCCAAGTGCTTTACAGGTATCGTCTCATTCACTGCTCACCACTCCTTCTGAGGAGGGTTCTGTTCTTAGCACCCCCATTTCATAGATGAGGAAGCAGAGGCTCGAGTGCATTCAGCATCCATCAAGCATCCAGGTAATCAGATGAAGAGCCGGTGCCTTTGCACTTTTATCTGATGGACGATCCTCAGGGGACCCCCTCCGTCAGGGCCCTGCCCCCAGACCTGAGATGGAGTAGGGGGAAAGCTCAGAAATGCCAGGCCTCCTAGGAGGAGGAAGGCGATGGTCCTGCCACCCTCTGCACCACCCAGCTCTCCTAGGCCCTCCCATCTGCTCATGGACAGCCTGACCCAGGAAGAAGAGTGGTGTGGGGAAAAGGTGTTCGGGCCCAAGATAAAAAGACACAGCATGTCCAGGGGTGCTATGGTGCTACTGCCTGTAGCCAGGCTCTGGCCATTGGGGTGCTGGGTTTTCTCAAAGGAGAGGAATGGAAGCTTGGGGAGCCTCTTGAGTAAATCCTACATGATGCCACTACACTCTACCCCTGAAGATTCCCAACGCCTGACCAGTAAATGCTAACATACTTCTGACAAGGAGTTCCGTGCCACTCCAACCCAGGCAAGATCTTCTTCCCCTAGCTGAAATTTCCCTCCTCGGGGACACCAAGGGGAGTCCACTCTGCCAGAGAAACCAACAAGCTCAGCTGGAGGGCATCTCCTTGACTTTGTCAGTAACACTGACACCCCACTTTCCTCCCAGACAGAACCCATAGACAGAAATCCACCTCCTGTGGCTGCTTCATAAGGCCTCGCTTCCTCCCCGTCCTCATGCCCCTCCAGAGCTCTCCAGACACGGGATAACATGCTCTTAACTTTGAAAACCCTGTGCTTGTGTTTCCGCATTCCCTCCGTCCCCAGAGAAGGCAGAGTGGGAAGGACCAGAGAGGTGGAACGATTCCCAAAGGCTCACAGGGAAGGGGTGTCCTGAAGGACCTCACTCACCTAGTTCCCAGCCCAGAACCACACAGAGTTCCAGGTGGAAAATGCTCCCTGGACATCTGTCCCCTTCTACCCAAGTGAGGGAGCAGGAAAGATACAGATACCAGCTCGGCATGGAGAGGGGAAACTGCCGTTATGAGGTTAGCATCCTGCATTACCTGTGGCTTCTGCAGAAAGAAAACGTTATCAACGACCCAGAGGTTGCCCTGCCTTGGAGCTGCTTCAGGAGCATGTGTCCTTGGCTTCGGGGCCAGGTCGGAGGGCCGTGGGTGTGCACAGGCTGCCTGCCTGTGAGTGTGTATGCATGCACAGGGGGTGCTCTTGCATGTGTGCATGTGTGTGTGTAGGTGTGTACATACAAGGAAGAGGACGTTTTAAAGGGAATCTCAGAGAAGGTAATGCTTTTTCCCAAGGAAGGGAGCGATGGTGGTGGAGTCTCAGGCGGCAGGTATTCTCAGCTGGGAGAGCACAGGCTGCCTCTGATGTGATGATGGAGCCTGGGGTGCTGAGGTCCAGGCCTGGGCTCTCAAGGGCCGAGAGAGAGGGAGAATCAGGCTGGTGTATCTCACAGGCTCCTACACCCAGCAAATGGCTCCCAAGACCAGTTGGAACCTGGCTATGTCTCGACAAGGCTGGGGGTGGAGGTCCTTCTGCCATCGGGGAGACCCTTCCACCTCTCCCACATGAAGGGGCACCAAGGTCCTGAAGGAGGAAGGTAAGGACACTAGTGTGGCTAGTGTGGAATGAGCCAAGAGGCAAGGGGTGGGAAATAAGGTCAGTGAGACCCAGGGGCCATATTGCTTAGGGTTTTACAGGCCACTGTGAGGGGTGGACCCAGGCATGGGGGGACTTGAAATTCACACAATTTAGGGGGGCATCCACTTTTTAAAAATCAAAATTACAAGTAAAAACTTGACGCAAGGCCTTGGAAGGAGCCTAGGCAGATGAAGGGCCTACACAGGAAATGCCCCTTCGGCCAGGGCAAGAACTTTTGCTTCTGCCTGGAGGGAAGGGGAGCCCTCAGAGGGCACTGAGCAGAAGAGTGACCTGCCCCAGCTAACCTTTTAACAGGACTGGTCGGGCTGCAGAGTGGAGCATGAACTGGGGGCAGAGGGCGGGCAGTGGTCAGATTTCAAAGACAGAGCCGAGATCTGCTGACGGGGAGGATGCCAGGGGTGAGAGAAGAAAGGCGGACAGTTCACCTGAGGCTTTAGGCCTGATCCAGGTATGTGCAACTGAGGAGGGGAAGGGGAGCTCTTGTGACTGACCTCATTCCATGCAGATCTCTGCCTTACCTGTCACACCACAGCCCTGAGCCCGAGCTTCCACTCCTCTCACGCCACAACGAAGCCGATATACCCAGATAGGTGGAGTAACTTGCCTAATGTCACACAGCAGGTAAACAGCGCAGCCTGGATTCAAACCCGGGTTCTCCCAACTCCCAAATGGATATCTGCTCTAATATACTAGGAAAAGCAAGATTGGGGGACCCTAGTAGCATGTCTGGTGGAAAAGGCAGTTCCTGGAGGTGAAGCACATTCCAGAGACCACAGGATCCTGTGGGACCACCCCACCACTACCCCCATAAAAGACTTGCAAAGAAAATTCTCGGCACCCTACGCCACTCTCTTCCCTGACTCCTTCCTCACCCTGTTTCGCATCCACTGACTGGGATTTCAGCTGCAATCTTGGGGAAATGCTTTCGGCAACTCCCAAGTTTTCTTAATTCACTGACAAGGTAATGACTGCCTCGATCCACCGTACCCATTTTTTAAAGGAGTTTCTGCATTGGGATGCAGAGTAGGCTTCTCTGATTTAGAGAAAACCCGGACTTGATCTCCTGACTTAGCCCCTAAGACAATTCACTGCAATTAAACTACAGGAATTGGTGGTCCCAGATGCATCCACCCAACAGATTTAGTTTCCAAATGAGTTCCCCCACCATCACAGTAATCCAGCTGGCTTGGATGGATATTTTTATTATCATTATGAATTTGAAGGGCCTCAGCTCATCATTTGGGATGTTCGATTCTGCTGTAGCTTACCTAGAACGGCTCACGCCACCCTCTACACCTGCTCCTCATTCGGAGCCGTGAGAAATTGACACCGCAGTGGAAGCCCTGCCTTGTGACTCTTTCACCATCTTGAAGCTTTGTTCTTTTCAAACCACATCGCTTTGACCTCAGGAACAGCACCTGGCAGGCCAAGTCGAACAGCCCTTGTCCCCTCCAGCCCTCCCCCAGCCCCGTGCTTCTGGCAAAACCTGTCAGCAGGAGCAGATATTTGATCTGTCGGAGAAGCTGCGGTGTTACACTGCCCAGATGTTTCACTCACCAGACGGAAGGCTTAGGTTACAGCTTAGATCAGGGCTGTTCCAGCCTACAGACCCCATGCCCACCCGCCACCTCCAGCCCCAACAGACAAGACCCATGGGCCACGTGGCCAACGGAGGTGGAGTGATAGGGCCTGCATGGAGTCGGGGGCTCAGTGAAATGACCCCTTTAGGGTCTAGAAGGCATGTACTCTCAACGCCTTCTAGGGGCCATTCAGACTGGACGATGCCTCCCCCAGTGCTCAGACCCCTGTATCTCCTTGCCCCCTAAAACCATTTTCATTCCCTGCCAGTAGTTTGAAAAGAGTCTGGATGGAGCCTGGAAACTCCCCAACAGAAACAGAACTCACTGCGATCAATGTGGCTGGAGTTTCCAGGCCCCCCAAATGTGCCTGATTCTCCCCAAACATCCTGGAACTGCACTTTGCTGCAAAGAATGGGGGGGAGGGGGACATTACAAATTCAGAACTAAAAAAAATATTCTTTCTGCCGTCAGAAGGAAGTCAGGCACGAGAGACACACTCTGGAGGAGGGGTGGGGGGGGGGCAGGCCCACATCCCATCCATAGAAGCAGGACGCGGCCCTCACCCTCTCTTGTATAAAAGACCCCTCTTGTTCCAGGGGTTGCTAAAAACCGTGCACCTGACTCGGTGAAATGTGTGCTAAGATCTAGTCACTGCAGGAAACTTCATCCCAAGACCAAAACCAGGCTGTAGTGAATTTTGGATTTAACCCGGCATCACCGGGAGACTTAGGGAACTCCAGCAGGAGTGCCAGCTGCTGGCTGTCTGACAGTGGGGCCACTGAGGCCAGGCCAGAATGTGGCACGGAGAATGGTGAGCTCCTGCCGAACACCCTTCTCCCTTTGAAGGAGTGGCCACAGGCAGATACTGGGCACCCATTCCTAGGGCAGCCCTGGAGGGCCCAAGGGATCGTCCAGTCCAACCCTCACTTTTAGTCAGGGGGACTGGCCTGGAGAGGGGACGGTCACCCCAGTGCCGACTTCTCCCCTCGTTGTGAAGCTTCTTCCTACCTTAGATGGTCAGGGCTCAAAGGGATCCCTCCAAAGTCCCCTAACACCCACCGTTTGCTGATGAGGACTACAGAGACCCCGGAATTCCCCAAGGCATGAAGAAGAGGATGGGCAGCCTTTCCAACCGCTCTCAGTGCTCAGAATCACCAAGAAACCTCATCCTCCAAGGGCAGCAGTTCCCAATCTTCTGTATTTTTAGCAGCAGAAGCCACCCTCCAAACAAAACCTCTTGCAAAACCTGAAGCTACAAAACAGATCAGGGGCGGCCCTGCGTGGTGGAGCCTGAACCGGGCCCCCGACTCCCCTTCCAGCACCTAAGACACTTTCCCCAGGGCCCCGTGTGGAGCTCAGTCTAAAACCCAAGGCCTCGAGGGGCTGGCAGCCCTGGAGCTGAAGCAGCTAGATCAGGCGGGCTCTTATTTAAGACCCCTGCAGGGTGTGGCTGGTCTCTGAGACCTGGACAACTTCGTTCTCCACCAGGCCCTGGCCCCCGTCCCCATTGAGCTGTCTCATGCGCAGATTAATGGAGCCATATGTCTTCCTGGAGCCCCTGCCGGGGACGAAGGTGGGCCGGCGGTAGAGCTCGCCCTTGCACAGGGAGATCATCAACAGCACCGACAAGAGCATGCCGCCCACTGTGAGCAGCCCCAGGCCGGCGATGATGCACTTGTCCAGGTGGGACCCCAGGCGGGCGTAGTACATCTCCAGTCGCTCCATCTCCCGCGCTGTCACGGAGTCCGGGTTGATGCGGGCCTCACGGGGGATGGCATATGCCGTCACCACCAGGAGGATCCCACTCACCAGGAAAACCAGAGCAGAGACAAAGCCATAATCCACCGGGCGGCTCACGGGCTCCAGCCCCGGCCCCTCTTCTGAATGCAGGGACAGGTCATCCCGCTGGGATCGGGGCCTCGAGGGGATACCTGTGGGGGGGCTGGGGGAGCTGCCCAGTCTGATGTCCCCGGGGTTCTGGAAGTGGGTCTCATGCTCCTCCAAGGAGAAGCAGGCGTTCTCCACACCCTCCCTGGGTGGGGCCCCGAGGCCTAGAGGAGCTGGTCTCCTGGGGGTCTGCGGACCGTTGCTCAGTGTCTTCAGTTCCAGCCCAGGGGGGGATGCCATTGGGAAGGAGGGCCCCAGCTCATCCCTTGGCCCCTTGGCAGCTGGAAGAGAAAACAGAAAGTCAGTCGAATGTAGCGAACCTCTCCCAAGGCCCTGCTGGTGTTGGACAGCACGCTGGGCCCCCAGGGGTGTGCAGAGGAGTCAGGCGCTGCTCCCACCTGGGGGAGCCCGCCAAGCGGAGGGGGAGGTGGGGAAGAGCACAAAGACGGCAGTGAGAGCCACTCTGTGCTAGGGTCCTGCTCCACCGCTGGCGGGCATGTGGCTTTGGGCCACTCACATATCCTCTCTGGGCCTCAGTTTCCCCATCTACTAAATGACATTACTGCCACCACTCCCTATGTAACGGGCTGATGTCGAGAGTGAGATGAACTGCATAAAGCACTCATAACAGTAAGTGCTCAGGAAGTACCAGCGATGAGTTATTATGATGATGGAGGGAGCTTACATACAGTAGGTATCGGGTTCAAATCCCAGCTTCACCCCTTGAGCTTGGGCACTCGATTTTCTTATCTGTTAAGTGGGAATCAGCCAAATGCCTCCCTCATTGGGATGATGTGAGGATTTCATAAAACGATGCATGGAAGGCCCAGCCGGTTCAATTAATGCACACTCTTGTGATGCAGTGAGGAAGGCCGGGAGCGGGGAGGGTTCAGGATGGTGGAGGTGGTGTGGAAACGAAGAGGAGACAGACTGGGAAGGTTCTGGGACATGGTGGCATTTGAACCAGACCTGAGACCGTGAGTGGGAACCGAGCAGTAAGTGGATGCGGGCATTCTGGACAGGGGGACCAGGTACCTCAGAGGTCACCTGGGGCCAACTCTCAAAGGACTTGACAGCCAGGCCAAGGAGCCAGGGAGGTGAGTGTTGGGGCAGGGAGTGCTGGCTGCTGCCTAATCTCAGAACGCTCTCTCTGGCTGCTGTGCAGAGGCCAGGGGCCCGGGGAGGAATCTGATGTGGTCAGGGCGACATACACAGAGACATAGGGGAAGGAGTGTATTTGAGAGCCAGACCGAGGTCAACGTCCAATGGCTTCATGTAAGTAGAAGACCGGGGATGCGGGGGACAGGTTCGGGAGGAGGTGAACCTGGATGAGGACTACAGAAGGGGAGATGGGGTGGGAGGGGGAAAGGGGGCGCTCTGCGCAAAGAGGAGATGGCCCACCCAGGACCTGAACACGCATCCACACAGACAGGCAGGCAGGCAGCGCAAGTGCATTCCTGCCAAAGGACACCCATTCACAGCCCGCGGGCCACCTTTGGCTCACAGAAGTCTGTTTGTTTCTGGACTGTTCATTTGTTTTTGGTGACACACACACACACACATAAAGCAAAATATTTTACACTTCAAGCTTTGCATTCCTGGCTTCTCTTACAAAATGGAGGCACCTCGACACCCAGGCCCCCTTCCCTACAACAACACTCAGCTGGACCTGACGATGGAGTCCTGCCACGGGCAGGTCCAGCGCTGTCCCCCACAGGCCCCACCTCAGCCCTTCCCTCCCTGGCATGTCAAGCTCCCAGCCCCACAGCAGAACTCCTCTGTTCCCCGTGTACACCGACGTCCCGGGAGCACACACACCCAGGGCCCCAGGCACACAGATCCAAGCCCCACTCCGTACAGAGAACCCCCAGATGCAGAGGGGCTCACACGCTCTGGTGTGTCTACACACACACACGATTCTAGATATTTCTCTACACTCTCACACCTGAGGTTATTTTCCAGTACGTCGTGGTTCCGTGCAGTGTGTGTGTGTGAGACGGAGAGAGAACATGCGTAGGTTAATGAAGTGAAAAATGAATGAAATGAATGAATGAAATTCCAAGAGCCTCAGTGCAGGAAGGCACGTATTTTGATCTTTCTGATCTTCGTGCCGACACGGACTTGCACTGGGCACCTCCCCTTAGTACCCACCGGGTCTTTCATCTGAGTACAAAGCCCGTTTCCACTTCCATTTCTGTCACCACATCACTCTTTCCCGCGTTCCAATTTAATAAATGTTTACTGAGCACCTACACTCCCTGTTGCACCCTACAGCGGGCACTTCCTCGGGGGTGTCTCCGATAACCCTCGCCAGCCAGAGAGCAGGAATTACTATCTCCATTCGACAAAACGTGGCCAGGGTCCCCTGGTGTGCATGTGGGTACAGGAAAGTGAACGCCGGTTCCCTAAGGACTGTTACCACCTACCAGCCTGCAAACCCACCCACTCCTGCACCAGGGGCCTCCCTCCAGCCCTTCCTCCAGCCCTTGCTCCAGACTCGCTACCTTATCCCACTGTTTAAAGCCACTGTGAGCAGCTTGAGGGCAGGCAGATGTGTGAATTCCATCCGGGTCCCCAGCCCCCTGCACTGGGCTTCGATCACAGGCAGCCCCCAGGAGTGGCTTGGCCACTTGCCTGGCAGACAAGCACTCCCACGCAAAGGGTGAGGGAGGCTGACCCAAGGCCAGGCCCTGCCCAGACTGCTCCCACTCCCAGTAAATCGAAGGGAGAGCTATGTTGTTTGACTTTTCTACTCTCAAAAGCATCTTCCTGCCCAGCCACTAACAGGGACTGGCAGTGACAGCTCCTGCCCATGGGTGTCCAGATGCACCCACCCCATCCCACCCCTGGGTTTGCAGCACTCTCCAGAGAACTCCACTCCTGGAGTGGCCCGGGAACCCCCTGCCCACACGCGGAGCCTCAGTCTTCCGAAGGAAACCAGGGCACCCAAATTCTGACAGCGGGGCTCTTTCACCAGCAGGAACCCAAAACTTTTTCCTTAGGACGCCAGAGTAAGGGAGAGGTCAGAGAGAAAGGAGACACCCTCTCATCCAGGGTGGCCGTGTCTCATACCCAGGTTCAGAGATGGCCACAGCTACACAGGCATGCCCAGTCACTTTCCCAAAACATAAGGAGAAACAGTGACAAAGACGCTGGAGTCCACAGCTCACACCCCTCGACTGTACCTATGACACCCCAATTTCACCTGCACTTCAACAGGACCTGAAAGGCACACCTAGTTCTACATTGCCTCCCCCCGCCGGGGGCCGTTTCCACACGCAGCATCCACAGACAGAGGAAGCCACGCAGCGTGACCCGCAGATTAGCGGGCCACACTGGTACCCACACCCATAAGGGACAGAGTTGGTTACACACACACACACACACACACACAGGGTTAACTGCCCCCCAGGACTGCTAAGATCTAAGCCAGACCAACCAAGACCCACCCGGGCCCAGCACCTCACCCACCAGCGCGCACTAACACGCGGAAAGACAGGCGCACGGCGGGCGTGGATGAAGCTTCACAAAACCCCACCGGCCGATATACGCACGAGTTGTACACAAAGCCTTGGGGCGCGCACACACGCACACGCAGGTCCACGCTGTTATACCCAAAGTTCCGCGCAGGAAGCGCCGACACCCGGCCGCCCGCCGCACCCGCGCGCCACCTTCCCCGCCGCTCACACCCCCCGGTTCTGCCCTTGACCACAAACGCGGCCGGGCCGGGTCAGGCTGGACAGGGCCGGGCGACGCCGGTAGCAGGGTGGTCAGGCGGCCCTGAGAGGCCAAGCTCCACGAGCACCGGCGTGCGCCCGGGTCCCCTCGCCGCATGTCCTTCGGCCGGGCCGCGAGGTCAGACTAGCTCTCCGTGGTAGCCCCTCCCCGCCTCGGGCCTCCGCCTCCCGCCACCCCCGAAGTCCCCTCTCCTCGTGGGTACCTGTGCCAGGCCTCCCTCCCGGCCTCCCCACGCGGGAAGCTCCGCGCCGGGAGGCGGGTGGACGAGGGCGAGGGCGCGTCCTCGCCGGCGCCCACCCGCTTCCCTGCAGCCGGCGCCCGCCAGCCGGTGTCTCCGCTGCGGCGCAGCCCGGGAGGGCGCGGGCCCGGCCGTCACCGCCTCTCCTTCCCCGGCTCCCGCCCCTTCCCGGCCCCGCGCGGAGCCGCTGCCGAGGCGCACGTACCTGCTCGTGCCGCGCGGGGCTCGGCGGCGTCGGCCGGGGCCGCCTGGGGGCTGCGGGGAGGAAGGACGAGGGAAGGGGCGGGAGCCGGGGATCGCCGAGCGCCGCGGATCGAGCTCCGCCCGCAGCCGGCGAGGGCGCCCGGAGAGTTAGCGTGGGGAGGGACTGGGAGGCGGGTAACAGACGGGGGTAAGGCTGGGGGGCCATAGCTCCATCCTTCTCCTGCTCTCTTAGGGCTGATCTGCGGGTTAGGGAAACTGAAGCTTCGTGCGCCAGTCGGCCGGGCCCCAGGGCGAGGCGTTGGGGGGTGTGCGCTGAAGAAGCCCCCTCCCCCGCTGCCTGCCCGTCTCCGCCGCCCGAGAGTCCGGACTGCGCCGAGCTCTGACGCTGCCTCCCGCCCCAGCTCTCCCCGCTGTCGCCCGACACGCTGGGCCCCCAGGTAGGTCCCAGGTCCTTAGGTCCGGACGGTCCACACGGACTCTTGAGGTTCCGTGACTCAAGGGCGCCACCTGAAGGCTGAACGAAAGCCTTTGACGAACGCCCCCTATATACCAGCCCCACCCCCACCTTTCCCTTGCTCTTCTTTCTCGGTGGGACAGGGAGTACGCAGCCCGAGAGAGGTGCTCTCCTGGTCCCCTGGAGCCCAGCGCGGTGGGTGCGGGTGAACGGGCGGTGAGTGGGAGTGACTTTCAGTCTGCCGCTTTCCTTCAGGGCCCGGATCAAGGTGGATCAAGTAAGGTGCCCAGAGCACAAGAGGTAAAGAGACACTCCCCTTTTGGGGCCCTGGCCAAGTCCAAACAGAAGTTTGGTCTGAAGGTCCTGGGTTCCTGGGAAGACTTGGTGGCCACTGGTGTGGCCTCAGGCAAGTCCTCTCGCTTCTGTGAGCCTCAGTGTTCACCCCTGCTGATGGGGTCGTGAAAAATGCAGGCTCCTAGGGCTTTGAGAGGAGGTCAGCCATCTGGAAGGAGACGCAGAGGAGGGGCGCTGTCCTGGCATCTCAAGCCACCTTATTGGACCTGCCCTGCTCCAAAGGCCTGGGCAGTCCTCAACCACCAGGACAGCGGAGGTCACTCTGAAGCCACGTGTCTGGCCCTTCGAGGAGGCGAAACGCAGGCAGGACCTCCAGGGTTGGGATGGCTTCAGTCTCTTCTTGCCTTCCAGAGGCCTGGGCTGTTGTTAGGGACTGAGAAGGTGCCCCTAGCTGTGGCACCAGACTCCGGAGCGAGTCCCAGCTCTACCACTCACAGCTGTGTGGCCTTGTGCAAAAGGCTCCCCTCTCAGAGCTCAGTCTCCTTACCTATGAAGTGGACTTGGTCAGGGTTACGGGATTAGATGAGATCCTCCCAACGAAGCACTGGCAGTTCCCCCGCCCCGCCGCCCCAGTCATGCACAGTCCGGCCTTCCTTTTGCCTGGGACACTCCTCTTCCTGATATCCCCAGAGCTCACTCTCTTCCTTCCTTCAGCTCCTCACTCAGAGACACCTTCCCAGACCATCCTTTTAAAAATAACAGCCCCCAGCCCCCTTTACTCCTTAACTCTGAATTTTCCTCCATAGCATGGATTAACTCCTGACATTAGCTTATCTTTGTTTATCGTTACTCCTACTAAAAATAATTGCAGCAAGGCAGAGGCTTTACCTGTTTCCCTCTCTGCTGTATCCCTGGAGACTAGAAAAGGAGCCAATACGTAGGTGGCCCTCGATAACTATTTACTGAATGGAGAAAATAAGCAAATATTTACTGAGCACCCATTTTTTCCCCTTTAAATCAGAGTCACCCATAGGCTGTGGTACATAGCAAACACTTTTCCCCCCTACAGCATAAACCTAAAGAATAAATAAGAATTGTAGGTCCAGAGTCTCTTGTTAGAAATGACGCGATGCATATACTGCAATTTACAGAACGCTCCAGTAGGTCTGGGGTAGCATCCCGGAATGAATGGAGATGCACACTAAGTGGGCTAGATAAAGGATATAAGTAGCCTCTTATCAGTTCAGAAGAGGTATTGCCACGAAATGAGTGGGGAGGAAGAACTTCCAGCGTTCGCAGCTTTTGGGGTGTGGGAGCTGCGGGTGAGGAGGTGTGGATGTGTGGAAGAACGGCGCGCCTTCGGGCTGTCTGAGGTGCCACCAAAGCCTCTCCGTCCGTAGGCACCCCACATGTTTGATATGGACATTATTTTCTCCCAAGAAAAGCTAGTCCAAAGTGAATTACTGGTAACCATTTGAGCTTACAGAGAAGACACTGAAGAAGTAGTTGATAATTTCAAGTGTGCATGTATTGTCCAGTGAAACCCCCTCGGCTGGTCTGTGTGAACAAAGTCTGATCTAGGCAAGGCTGCCCACCCATTTCCTCACTCGCTCATTCCTCTGTCTGTGTTTGCCACCCGCCCCCCCTTCCTTTGCCCTCTTTATTCAAGCCCCAGCTTGAATTATACCCTTCCTGCCCTCTCAGCTCCGGGCGTCTCAGACCACACTGATCCTCCCTTCCCCGGCTGCCCATCTAACCTTCGATCCTACTGTGCTATGCTACGTGCCAGTCATTGCCTTTTGCACATTTATTTTACAAGCTTTGCTTCCCCGGCAAGACCACGTCCTCCTTGAAGGAAAGACAGGAACTATAGTGAAGACTTCACCCGGGACTTCCATAAATAGAGAGGGGAACTTTGTAAAACATGAGTTTTGGGGTCAAGTGAATTTGAGAAATGCTGAATAATTTGTTCCCCTGTTGGAGATTTGCAATGCAATTGGCCTTAAAGGCTCTGAGGAGTCTTCCCGTAAAGAAACCTATTTTAGCCTCATCAACCAGGCATTTCCCATTCATGGTTGACCTCAAAACTCTCCTTTCCGCTAGGAATATCCTGCCAAACTGTTTTTTTTTTTGCTTTGTTTTTGTGTTTTTCAGTTTATTTAAACTAAAACAAAAAACAAAAAAAAGTTCACCCCATTTCTCCCCACCCCCACCTCTGACAATCACCAATATGTTCTCTGTATCTACGAGCTTAGATTTATTTACTTACTTACTTACTTACTTACTTATAGATTCCACATATAGGACAGATTATATGATATTTGTATTTCTCCACCTGAGTTATTTCGCTTAGCATAATACTCTCTGAGTCCACACTTGTTGTCACAAATGACAAGGTTTTATTCTTTTTTGTGGCTGAATAATATTCCGTTGTGTATAATATAAACAAAATATATTTGTGCCACGATTTTATCATCCATTCATCCTCTGATGGACACTGATGTTGTCTGCACGTCTTGGCTGTTGTAACTAATGCTGCAGTAAACACAGGGGTGCAGATATCTTTCCCAATTAGTTTTCTTCCGCTACACACCCAGGAGTGGAATTGCTGGGTTCTATGGTAGTTCTACTTTTAATTTTTTTGCGAAATCTCCATCCTATTTTCCAGAGTGGCTGCATCACTTACATACCCACCAACAGTGTGCATCCCTGCCAGCACTTGTTATTTCTTGTCTGTTTGATTATAGTCATTTTAACAAGTGTGAGGCTATAATCTCAGTGTAGTTTTGATTTGTATTTCCGTGATGATGAATGATGTAGAGCATCTTTTCCCATACCTGCTGGCCATCTCCTTGTCCTCTTGGAAAAATGTTCATTCGGATCTCCTGCCCATTTTTAAATCAGATTGTTTGGTCATATAGAATGTGTGTGTGTGTGTGTGTCTGTGTGTATATGTTATATATATAACATATGTATGTTATATATATATATATATGATGTTAATATATGTTATATTATTGGCACTTTTGGCACTCTCCCTCTGCCTTGCTGCAGCTCACCAGCATCACCCAAGAAAGAGATTATCCAATCGTCTGGAGCCCTGGTTTTTTAAAAATATTGTATTTCTTTATTTGTAGAGAGAGTGGGGAAGGGAGGGAGAAAGAAAGGGTGAGAAACATCGATGTGAGACACACTGATTGGTCGCCTCCTGTACACACCCTGACCAGGATGAAGTCTCAACCCAGGCCTGTGCCCTGACTGGGAATCGAACTGGTGGCTTTTTGCCTTGCGGAACAATGCCCAACCACCTGAGCCACACCGATCAGGGCTGGAGCCCTGAATTTTGCAACTGCCGCCTAGGTGCTACCTCCAGATCACCTGGCTCTGGTCCTGCTTTGTCCTCAGAGCAGTGAGTAGCCACTGATCAGTGCGAGTAACGGGTTAAAATCTTTCCCTCTTTTGTGTGAGAATTACACCTTTAGTTAACTGTCTAGCACTGTTTCCTTGGAAACAGATAAACATGTGTCCACTATGTTACTAGGCAACATTGCTGTGGTAAAAATGACCCCTAAGGAGGAGGCCAGAATGATCCGTGTGGTGATGGGTTAGAAGTGGAGATATCAGTATGGACTTGTGCTTAGCTCGATATAGACGCAGATGATGCCATACGAAAGTATCTATCGATACGTACATACACTCGGGTTAGTACGCATGCACAGATTTCCTTTCTCTGTCCGAAAAGAGGTGCTAGAAGCAATGATACTGCGTAATGATGAGCACACCTGGTACCCAGATCTTGGTTTCTAATACCATTCTCCAATAAAAGGAGCCATGGAGAAGTGGCCGATGCTGGGACCGGGGCAGGACGTATACAGGATGAGCCTGGAGCATCACATGGTGCCAAAACGTAAGGAAGTGCTTCAGTAACCAAACACCACACACACACCCAGGCTGAGGTGTGTCCAAGGGCATAGGGGCAACTGAAGGAGCTCCCGATGGCCAAACCTGGAAAACTTCGATCAACAAAATAAATAGAGGAATATTGGGTCGTAACCTAAAGTATGATAAATGAAAAAGAAACGGGGAGAACAGAGAAATCTCCCACTCAGAATTCCAAATATGCAGATATTCCATCCGCACGGAGAGGGAACATAACTCCCAGTTTTTAAGTGCGGGCTGAGCACAGTGCCCTTCAGAGAGTGCAGCGTGAAAGGGAGTTGGGATGGGGCGGCGGGGGCACAGGGTAACTTTCCTGGGGAGAAACCTGACAGACCTGGTTACCTTAGGCAGGTGGTCAAGGTCAACATCAACAGTCAAATCGTGTTGCTAGTCTGCACCCTGGATATGATGCAATGAGAATGGTGCTTTACCCCTGGGTCTTCCTCCCCAAACCCATATCCCTCGTGTAACCATGGGATGAACGTAAGACAAATCCCAACTAAGGGACATTTTAAAAAATACGTGAGCAGCATTGGTCAAAACTATCAAAGTCATCAAAAACAAGGAACGTCTGAGAAGCCGTCGGCCAAGAAGAGCCTAAAGAGACGTGATGACTAAATGCGGTTTGTTGTCCTCAGTGTGATCCTGGAACAGGAAAGGGGCATCAGGTAAACACTAACGAAGTCTGAATAAAGGACTTCAGCGAGTAATGCATCAGCGTTTATCCATTGTAACAAGCGCATCATGTTAATAATAGAGGAAACTGTGTGTGGGGTGTATGGGAACTCTCTGTACGATCTTCCCAATTTTTCTGTGATTTAAAATTGCTGTGAAAAAATGAAGGTTTTGTTTTTTTAAAGACCTCTGATAGGTAACTTGCACGTGGGCTGAGAGGAATTATAAACACGCAGTGGGAAATCACACTTTGGGCTTCAGAGCACGGTGACTTATGTAACTGGGCAGCTCCACAGGTACTGGCTCCGTGAGACACGAAGCTTTTAGCCGGGGCGGCTCCTGTGCCCACTGGGTGGGGACGTCACTGCCCTGCACCTACGCAGCGCTGTTCTGCCCGGCGGCGGGGAGGAGTGCCTGGTGCTGGCACTCACTGAGTGCCGTGCTAGCCGGCAGGGCGGCCTGCCCTGGATCCTGCAGAGCACGTCAGTGCCAAGCGTGGCCTAGGGCCATCTGGTGAGTCTGAGGGTGTAGCTGAACCTAAGAAGACCCTCTGTGGACATTGCAGTGGGCGAGGAGCAGGAGAGAGATTTGCATTTTGAAAACATTCTCCCTCCGGCCGCTCCCAGGGGATGGGAGTGAAAACAGAGGCCATTTGGGAAGTTCCTGTGGTCGTGTTGGCCTGCGGTCCGTCCTCCGTCAGTCCGCTGCAGTGATGTACAACGTGTGGGCCTGGGAGAGGGAGAGCGGGCACCTCTTGTAGAACCTCAGCGCGTCACTTAATCCAGAATTTTCCGAAGGCTAGTGGTATGTGACATGATTTCAGGTGTTATGTAGATAAATGTACTTTGATTATCTATTGCTACATAACAAATTACCCCCACGCTTAGCAGCGTAAAAGAAAATCATTATTTATTTGCTCGCTTTTTCAGTCTGGGCTGCATCTGGGGGGAGGGGAGGACAGCCTAATTCTGCTCTACTTGGTGTCAGCCGTGGTGGCATGAACAGCCAGGAGCTGACTGGAAGGGCCCAGACTTGGCCGTGTGTCCGGGGACTCGGTTCTCACTGTCGGCAGGGTTGTTCTCTTCCTCTTCTCTCCAGGTGGTGAGCTTGGGCTTCCTCACCCAATGGTGGTCTCAGGGTAGAGTCTGCTGTGGTACTCAACTTCGCCAAGACTAGAAAAGAAGACGCTATTGGAGCTTCTTGAAGAGAAGGGTTAGAACAGACACGGGCCACTTCTGCTGCGTTCTGTTGGTTCAGTGCAGGCCAGAGGCCAGCCCAGAGTCCAGGGAAAGGGTCTGCATGGGGTACAAACACCGAGAGGCACGGGTCCCTGGGGGCCATGACAGTCTGCCACTGTCGGCACCGTATCTGCATGCACTCGTGTGCATATGTGTGTCTACTTGCTGGGCATTCTTAATGTGTTTTAGAAAAACATAACTAGCTCATGAAACTGAAGGCGTCATAGGTAACATTACTCAGAGTGAGGGTAGGAACGTATGTCTGTATAAGGCTGACAGCGGTAAGAGGGGAGGAGGGAGGTGGGACTGTTTCAAAGAGGGTGAAGGGATTAGTCAAATAACGTATATGAAGGACCCATGGACGTGGACCGCGGTATGGGGACTGACCGTGACAGTCAGGGGCAGGCCAGGTGGAGGAGGGTGAAAGGGGAGAAATTAGGACTACTGTAACAGCATAAACAATAATAAAGCAAAGAAAAAATATGTCCATATAAAGGTGAGACAATGTCTAATCTGCTGGTTTCTCCCAATGTCCACTCTCCCTTTCTTCCACCGGGATACAATCCGTGATCAATAGCTAGCACAGTGCACTCAAAGTAAGAATTCCATTTCCCAGTCTCCATTTCCCAGTCTCCCTTGCAGCTAGGCAGGACCAAGTGGACAACAAGCTGTTAGAATATCAGAGAAGGTGATGTGGGCGAAATGTATTATGTGTTCTGGCGGAAGGTGTATGCCCTCCTTCTCCCCTGATGCAGACCTGATGGTGGAAGCTGGGGCAGCCGTCTTGGCCCGCGAGGTGGAGGGATGTCAGGATGGGGAGCAACATGGAAACACCAACCTGGGATAGTGCCCCACACTTCTATTTGTTAGAGAAATAAACTCCTATCTTGTATGAGCGACTATCACTTCAGAGTTTCTGTCACTCAGTAAAAAACGATGACTCTCGAACAGGATTGGTTTAAAGACAAATATGAGTAAATCAGAGCAGAGGTGGGAGGCACGAACTGAGGAGATATGTGAGTAGCTGAAGTTTGAAAAATATGGGTCACATCTGACCCCCTGTGTTCCAGGTGAGAAAACTCTGAGGACAGCCTGCATCGCGTCCAGGGGGCGATATGAGAGAATAGCCTTGGTGAGATTGAGATCTCTCCAGCTGAAGGAAGGGAGAGGAGGGAAAAGTATTCTTGGAGAGGGAACAGCACTCAGCAGGCTCAGGAATGAAGCAATAGTGATGAATGACGTGTGTTTAGTTTAGTGGACCATCACATACATAGGCCTCCCCGTGTGCCAGGCACTGCTCTAACTGCTTTACAAATACTAACTCACTTAATCATCTAGCCACCTTAGCATGCAGGTGCTATTATTATCCCCTTTATGATGAAAAAACAGAGACACAAGTGGTTAAAACTTGCCCAAGGTCACACAGCTGGCATACTGCAGATCCGGATTCAAATCCAGCCCCCAGGTCAGGGCCCATAACCACTCTACTGGGTACCAGCACAATTTCCAAAGCACAGGCAAAATTCCTGATCGTTAATATTATCCCCAGTTTTACATTTGGGAAAATTGACTGTCAAGAGAGAAGAAATTGTCCTATGGCCACACTGAGGGTTGGTAGGAGCAGAACCGAGGGCCTCTGACTTCCAGATTGATCGGGAGACTTCAGAGGGACCTAGAGTCTCAGGGCTGACCAGCCACAAGCCTCGTCTCCCCTACCCCATCCAGTCTGATCCGCCTCTGAGCACCTTGCTGAATCTGGTACCTGGGTTTCTTCACTTGTTTTATATTTATCCTCTGGCACCAGCCTGGCTCATCTGGTTTTCCTGGCGCTCTGAAGCTTTTATGGAGTGGCTCTGACCTCATGGTAATGGGACAGTTCAGGGATTTGAGGAAATGGAGTGCTGGCCACGGCCAGGCCCTGGAGGGAGTGACCACACGCACGCCCACACGCACGCACGTCTTCAGCCAGCTCCGTTGACATTCCCGTCCCCTCCACCTGGTCTGTCTGAAGCTCTCAGCCTTGGGGAATGAAAACCCTGGGTGCCACCATCTTTCCCTGCCCTGGAAAGAGAAAGAAGGGGAATGGAGGTCCACATTCCCAGCCTCTGGAAGAGCAAGCGCCTCCTGCTGGAGTTCCATGAGGACAGAGGACAGACATCCCATTCATGTGCCCTGCCCCCCAGGCCAGCGCAGAGCCTGGCGCACTGGAGGCGCTGGCTTAGCTAGGTTTCAAGCCATCCCCTTGGGAGAGGGTGAGCCCAGGAAGAGAGGAGGAGGGTCCAGTCCCTCACTGGGCTTCACGTGTGTTCTCTCACCTGGCTCCCCACCCCAGCCCTGACAGCTGACTACCTTGGAGTTTACCTGGGAAAGGAATTGTGATTCAAATCAATCAGACAACTTGCCAAGGGACACTCTTCCCTCTGTCCCATTCTGTTTCACCAGGGTCTCCACCACCTCGTCAGAGTCAGAGTCTGTCCTTCCCTGACTTACGGACACAGGACTGCGTTGCTTGGGCATGGGACAGGTGTGTGTGGGACATGTGTCCGCAGGGCACCTGTGTGCAGAACAGAAGGGCTGGAATACCTGTGTACAGAATGCTTATGGCCAGCACAGGTGGGCTCTTAAAGAAGGGCACCGGACTCATGAGTACAGGGTACACGTGGATAGGACACATCGCAGGCTGAGTTCCCCCAGAATTAGACCTGAGACAAGAATTTATGGGCAAGTGGCATATTTGGAAGGTAGTCCCAGGAAGCACAGTGGAGGAGTGGGGCAGCGAGACAGGAAGGGGCAGGTCCCCACGCACTGCAGGTGCATTGATAAGTCTATGACTGCAGTGGGCAACTGGAGCTCAGTCCTGCTGGACTGAGAATTGTCCCACCCAGGAGCCAAAGGAAGGGAGGCATTTATCCACCAATTCCTAATTGTCACTGTTAAGGGCTGTCCCCAGCATTCCCAGTGCTTCCATTGCACTGTTCAAGCATGTTCCTTAAGTGGAGAGTCAGGTGTGCTTTGCAGCAAAAACCCTTGGGCACCTGTGAAGAAGGTGAGTGTCATGGGGTACGGATGGGGCCCTGGCAGCATTTTCTAGAGACTACAGGAGTACAGCGCAAGCGCCCAGGCCCATGAGTGCACAGGAACAGGACATGGGAAAAGACTAATGATTGGCTTACCGACCTTGCTTGTCCAGGCCAAAGGGGGCACCCGCTGGAAGGGGAGAAACACCTTCGGGAGGAGAGGCAATGCTGGGACCCCCAAGCCGACTGCACTCCCTCTCCATCCTCCCTCTGGTCTGCACGATGGCGTGTGCTCACGTGGGAGGAAGGGAGCGTGGGAGGGTTTGAAGGCTCTAACATGCGGAAGCTGCTCTCTGCTACATGTCTATCTCATTTGTATTTTACTAAGTGGGGGAGGGGACAGCCCCAAGGCTGGGTAGGGCCTTAGGCTGGGAGTCAGAAATGGGGGCAGAGCTAAGTGACATGCGGACTCCACTTGCCCCATTCAAGAGATGGGGATGACCTCAGGGCAGGCCACCTACACCTCTTGCATCTCAGGTTTCCTGTCCGCCCTGTGAGCATCAGGACGTCCTCTCTCTGCTATGAGCTTCGCAGGGCTGTTGTGAGGAGCAGATGAGGTCATGAACAAGAAAACACTTGGAAGGAGATACAATGTAGAGCTGGGGGGAGCATAGAAGGGGCCTGAGTGGGGGAAATCCAGGGACCTGACGGCCGCTGCTAGCTCTGCTGCTGCGCTTTGGGACATTGGTATGACTCCTGTATTGAAGCAAAGACTAAAATCGTGTTTTAAATAAAGTAGAACTTAATTCTCTCTCGTGTAAAAGTGTACTTGGCAGTTAAGTCTGGCGTGGTGGCTTCACCAGTCACAGGAGGCCTGGGTTCCTTCTGTCTTGTTGCTCTGCCATCCTCCCCGTTGTGGTCCACCGTGGCTGAGCCACTGCCCGCCCTTGTGGCCGCATGCCCGTTAGCAGGACGGGGTGGGGGGAAGAGACAGGAGCCCTCCTCCTTCCTCTTAAGGGCACAACCCAGAATTTGCACAAATCACTTCCATTCATATCCCATTTAATCACACGGCCACACTTGCCCACAAGGGAGACTGGGAATGCAGTCTTTTGCCATGAGTGACTAGGAGAAGGGATGTGGAAGGACAACCCATTTTTGTCACAACTGCTGAATTGCTCGGCAACTCATATCTCCATCTGAGCCATAGTTTCTTCATTTGCAAATTCATTCATTCCTTCATTCATGCATTCATTCTAATATGTGACAGGCTTGTGCTATATAGTACAATTTTTGAGCCACTTGACTGTTAATGGGTCCTCTTAAGCATAAGGTTTAAGGTCTTTCTTGCTCACCGTTATACCCCCAGCAGCCAGTGTGGGGCCTGATACACGGAAGCCATGTTATTAGCTGCCCGTGGATGAGGAATGGCTGGCGATTCTGGTTTTTGTTTTTGGTGAAGACATTTATCCTTACTCAGAGTTCAAGTCCCTACCCTTTCCAGGCCCCCTGACTCCACCTTCCCTTATCCCCACGTGCCAAGCCTTTCTGAGCCCATGAAGTAAAACATGCTCTAAGCCAGAATCCTAAGAGTTGGATTAAAAAATAAATGAAAGTGTATCAAAACAAGTAATCGCGAGAAATGGCTTTCCAGGAGAACGAGGTGTCAGCGCTGGAGGCCAAGGACAGAGCGCCCAACTCTAACCGCCACGCATTCCTATCAACCCCACTGGGCAGAGAACCCCCTGCACCTGCCCAGGAGGTCACAGATGGCCCGGTTGGGCCCTGCTTGGCTCTCCATCACTCCGAGACAACAGGCAAGACCTCCCACACAGGTCAGGGGGACGGATTTTAATTCCAGCCCTGGTGCTTACCTGCGAGGGGAGATCCTAGGAAAATCCCTGTCTCTTTCAGTGTCAGTTTCCTCTTCTGTAAAAAGGGGTTACTGATAGGGTCTATCTGGAATCAACCGTAAAATGCAGGTAACAACTGTAGCTCCCTCATAGCCAGAGGCTCCTAAATTGTCAGCTCACAGCACCCTTAGCATCTCAGTAATTTTTTTTCCACAGTGCACCAGGCCCAAAGAAATACTTAACAGTTATTGATTAAGCAATTAGTTTCAAACAACTTAATCATTGTAGTTTGCACAGTACCCAACAGATGTCATTGTGTTTCCCTTGAAATTTTAGAATATTTTGCGGTGCCTCTGTGAGAATTCTGCCACGCCTCGGGGTGCCTTGGCACATGGCCTGGGAACTGCAGCCACACGGTTTTGAAGAGGAAAGGGAGTTATGTGTGGCAAGGGCTTAGCATGACACCTGGTCTGGAGTAGGAGATAAATAAGTGTTGGTTGTCCTATATTATCCTTCAAGCCTCTAGTTCTTTCTGGGTCTTCTGCCACTGCCACCCAGCCATACCTCCTGTGTCCAGCTCCCACCACCTGCTGATTTCTGCTTGCCATCCTCCCTCTGGGCCCCTCCAGGCCTGTGGCCCCTTTTCTGAACTAACTTCCATCCTGGTGCAGAACTGTTGGTTCACTTCTTCACCCCTCCCCAACTCCACACACTTGACATGACCTCTTCCTTAACTTGGGGCTCGGCTGTGTGACTCCCTTTGCCCAATGGTACATGTGAAAGTGACAGTGTGACAGTTAGGAGCATATGCCTTAAAAGTCCCCACATAGTTCCACTTGCTCTCTTATCCTTTGCCGCTGTGGAGGGGAGAACGCGCCCCCGTGGCCCAGTGACTCCAGCAGGAGCGTGACAGACCTGTGAATGAGGCTCAAATCTGCAGATCTCAAGGTTGACCCAGACCATCCCCGCCAACCCACCAACTCAAAAGTGAAAATAAACGGTTGTTTGAAAGTCTGGAGTTTTGGAGAGGCTTGTTCCACGGTGCCCTTCTGGCAATCCAACCCCTGTATCTGTGGCAAATTCACATTCTCCAAGAGAAGATCTCATTGGATCATGTGGCCACCACCCGGAACACAGCCCTTTCACACCAGTCGCCCCCAAGCTGAGGGTCTCCTTCCCGCCCAGTCTGTAGATGACTGAGATGACCGCCGTGGGCAGGGGCACCCACCTCTGATCCAGACAGTTGCCCATAATTACAAGGTCCCGTGACACGAAGCCTGGTGACCTGCTGAGAAGAAATCGTTTCGGCCCCTGTGTTCCGTAGGCGTGTGAATGTGGCGGGCAAGGGTTTCTCAGATCCTCTTTGGTTCTAAAGGGTGACAGCTGGCCCTGGCTGGTGAGGCCCAATTGGTTGGAGCGTCATCCCGTAGACCACAGGGGGCAAACACAAGGCCCATGGGCCAAATCCAGCCCTCCACCTTGTTTTATCCAGCCCAGCACCTTCTTTCTACCCGGGGGCAGCACTGAGCTCTCGCTTAACTGTTAAGGAGTAGTTACATTTATACAGTCCTAAAATTACATTCGGCCCTTTGAAGGCAACCGCGAGGTTGATGCGGCCCCCAGTGAAAATGAGTGATACTCTTGCCATAGACCGAAAGGTTGTGGGTTTGATTTCAGGTCAGGGTGCACGCCCAGGTTGTGGTTTCAATCCCTGGTCAGGGCGCGTACAAGAAGGCACCCTATCGACGTTTCTCTCTCACATTGATGTTTCTCCCTCTCTCTCTCCATTCTCTCTAATCCTCTCTATCTAAAAAAGCAATTTAAAAAATGTCCTCGGGTAAGGATAAAAAAAAAAATTTTGAAGAAAAAGAGTGACAGCTGGACAAGGAGAAATTGCATGTAGAATTTTCTCTGCGAGTGACTGTCAGGCTGCTTCCCAGGCTTGAAACCCTAGTGTACAAGAAATGTGACATTTCTTACAACTCAGTTTAGTAACTCTTCTGAGCCTTGTTATGCCAAAGACAGAAAGGATGAGGTCTAAGTTCACGTAGAAAGTTTGGTAGACCTGAGTGAGAACCCAGGTGTCCTGGCTTCCTACCCAACACCCCTCACACCCCGGTCCATCTCACACTCAGAAGGAGCCCCAGGCCGCACTGCTGAGCAGCGAAGCCCCTTCTCCAGCATCCCTGTGCCTCTGGGCTGTGCTTCCATGCTGCACTGAGTGCCCACTGCTTGGAGGAATTCCAAGCAACGCTTTCCTCCTACTGAGTCCCCATCTGCCTCCCTACATCCTGCACCCCCTGCCCTAGCTCCATATTCCAGAGCTACACTCAGTGTGCACTTTTTTCTTTAATTCATAAACATTTGCTGTAATTTGTACTTCTATACCTTCTATTTATTTCTTTTTTAAATCTACCTTTTTACTGAAGCGTAACTGACATGCAACACTTAATGACATGCAACATATTAATTTCAGGAGAACAACAGAGTGATTTGATATTTGCATGTATTGCAAAATGATCGCCACAATAAGTCTAGTTAACATCCATCACCACACATAGTTACAGAGTATTCGTTTCTTGTGATGAGAACTTTGGAGGTTTACTCTCTTAGCAGCTTCAGATATGCAACGCAGCACTGCTAACCGTAGTCGTCATGCCGTGCGTGACGTCCCCATTACTCACTCGTTTAATAACCAGGTTTGTACCTTTTGACTTTCTTCACCCATTTGGCCCCCCACCCCGCCCACCTCTGGCAACCACCAATCTTTCAAGTCTGCCTTTTTAAAATACTGTCTTTATTCTTACATTTTTTTATTCCTTTTTGGATGACTATAATTTTTTAAATTCTTTTCAAAATACTTTGTTATCCTCATCAGAAGTTCCCCGGGGAGGAGGGGTCTGATCGTGCTGCTGAATGTGGCTGCTGACTCTCACTTATGTTTCCTTGTGTGTTGTGAGTGTCTTTTCAGGGAAGTTTTAGCTGTGGGCAGCTTGGTAGCCTGGGTTGAGGGTGGCCCCTCCAAGATGGTTTGCATTTGTTTCGCGAGGCACCTCACTCTTTATCTGGGATCACTCTGTTCATTTTCGTTTGGGGTTCCTAGCTCGTGTGGATAAAATAAAAAGTTGTCAGGAATCTACATGAGAATAGGTCCTACTGATTTTCATCATAATATTAATTTGATTATTGTGTGTGGTTGTCCACTCTGGTGCCAGCCGTGGGAAAGCAGAACGTTAGTCTCTGACTTTGAGCTATAGCCCCAGTGCCTCCAGCAGAACTGGACACACAGCAGGCACTCAGTAAGTGCTTGTTGAAAGAGAGAACGAAAGCATATCCACTTCGTAGTGTGTGTGACGGGCACATGGGGCGTCAGTTATTAGGGCTGTGTTTGCTCAATTGGAACTGAGGTTTACTGTCTCACAAAACAGGCAAATGCTCTCGATGACTCTGTGAGGCAGGGGTTTCAAATGCCTGTGTGATTTTCTTGTCTCAGTGTTGCAAGGTGGTTACTGTAGCTCCAGGCATCACATCCACATTCAAGGCAGAAGGATGCGGAAGAGAGTGGGAACAAAGCAGGAGCATCACTGACATTTTGCCTTTTATCACCTGGGTGAAAGTTTTCCTAGAGGTCGAACAGTAACTTTCTGTTTTGATCTCATTTGCTGGAAATGGGACACCTGGGCACCCCAGAAGCAAGGGGACTTGGAGAGCGAGCATTTCCCTTTATCTAAACTGTATGGATAGGTGTGGAAGGGAGGCAGGGGATCAGGGGCACAGGTGGAATAGATGGGGTATTTGCCCCAAATAACTATATACATATGTATCATACATTTTTATATATGATACATATTATATAATAAATAATAAATGAGGTTTTACACATAAGTAATAGAGATATATATTTTATAGAAAGAGATCATAGGTACATATATCTTAGAGCCCGCAGAAGGGGACACCTATTCTTACAACAATGACTGTTTGTATCATATAAAGCTTTGCAGTCTCTGTGATCTTGCTGATGTCAGATCTTGGATTCCGGAACTCACAGGCACCGAGGCACCGATATCCCAGGGGTCTCCCTCCAACCCTCCCTCCTTTTTCTCTTCAGAGCACTGACGCCCTTTAAAAAAAAAAAAAAACCCTACATTTTCTAATGCGAGCGACTTCCTGATCTCATTAACTTCACCCTCGGCGACTTGGCCACAGCCTGCTTCCAGCCCGCAGCAAGCAGGAGGCTGTGTAAGTCAAAGGCCCCCCAGGCCCATCGCCAGGTCAGTGTCAAGGTCTCTCCCAAGGACACTGAGATGAAAACAGCCGAAGAGCCAGCCCCGAATCTTGGGCAGACCCTGGAGTGGCTGAGAAAGGAACTGGTAAGGCTTCGCATTTCTTTTTACCTGATGCCTCCACCCCAAATACCCCAAGGTTTGCCGGTGCCCCCTTCCCAGGTGCCCCACTGGCTGGGACAGAGACTGCAGGCTGGGGCATGGGCCCTGCAGGCACCCCTGTGGGACCAGCCATGCCGGGCACAATTGCCATCTCAGGTACAGGGATAAGTAGGTCATGGCCTACATAGGAGGCTCTGGGGGCAGTGCTTGCCAGACTGGTTTTAGAACTGTACTGAGTCCTGGGTGTGTGCCCACCTCTGCTGCTGCGTGGCTTCTGGCAAGCGGCTTTCCCTCTTTGAGCCTCAGTTTCCTTATCGTAAGATGGGGATAACAGTAGTAGCAACACTGCGGGGGTTACCGTAAGAACTCAGGGAGGAGATGGTATAACACACTCGGTGTCTGCCTGGAACATCCACGCAGGCTATGCCAGTCCTGACCCAGGTGGGCCTGGTGTACACTCACCGTCTTAGCCTGGGTGTACGCCATGTCCAGCTGGTCAGGACTGTAAACGGAGGCTTAGAGTGGGGTACTAATGATTTACTTGGAGGTGCAAGCCCAGAGCAGTGAGAGTGAGGGAAATAGGGAGCGGAGGCAAAAGCCAAGGCTGTGGGAGGCGAGACAGGCACTGCGCTACCACGCTGACGGCCACTTCAGAAGGGGTCTTAAGGAGGCCCAGAGGATGGATCTCTCAAGAGCGGGTTTATCTGGCTGCAGGCTTTCTCTGCAGGGTTGAAGGATGAGCTGCACCCTGGGAAGATAGAGAAAGAAGAGGAAATGTATCTGCCCAGCTCACTTGTGTCTCCCATTGCCTGATGGTGAAGGTCCGCCCAGGGGCACTAACTCACCTGAACTGAACTAACTCTCCCAGTTCTGTTTCTTGGTCTCTCGGTGGCTGCTCCGAATGCTAGGCCTTATGCCTCTTCCTGTGGTGTTTTCCCCAAGTTCAAAATTAGGAGGGTGTCCCAAAGTGTATGGAGGACATCAGCTAAGAGCAAGAGACAGTTCAGGGAACCTCCGAAGGCACCCAAAGTGTATATCCCATAATACCCCAGATTCTCCTTCTCGGGAAGGACAGGCAGGACTGTCCAAAAATGACCTCTCTGGATTGCAACAGATCAACGGGGATCCAGCCCCGTCCTCTCCCAGGGGGGGCTTCTCTTGGGACCAGGGGACTCCAGCTGCAGGAGCTGGAGCTTGTTAGAGTCCTCAGCCCCCAGGGGCTGGCCAGCAGGCCTTCCTCACACTCCCCTAAACACTGGGCACCCATGCTGAGGCTGCCCGGTGCCCGCACCCAAAGTGCCAGCTTCCAGCTGATAAAGCACCTCTCTCTCACCCCATAGAGAGGGGGAACAGGCAGGGCTGGGGGAGTCTACCTGGGGCATAGCCTCCCAGGCCCAGGAACCTCCCTGCACACGATGCCAAAACGTGGGAGCCTTGACTCTCCTCTTGCTAATTCCTGACTTGGAACTTCCCAGTCAAGGCCATTTTTACCTCTGTCACATAACTCCATAGGTCCCCTGTGGAGCCCAGCCAAGAAGCCCCACCTGACTGTCAGGGAAGGACCAGCACTAGACAGTGACAAGGAAAACATCAGTAACACCGACGACGACCACGGACCAAAGTCCAGTGCTCTCCCTCCTCCCCTGGAATCGTGTAAGCCCCCAAGTGCTGGTGGGATCTGAAAGAGGGGAGACCCAGTGATCCCGCTTCTGGAAATATAACATAAAAACCACAAAACACTAATTTGAAAGAATCTATATGCACCCCTATGTTCATTGCAGCATTATTTACAATAGCCAAGATCTGGAAATAGCCTAAGTGCCCATCAGTAGATGAGCGGATTAAAAAAAACCTGTGGTACCTTTACACAATGGAATACTACTCAGCCATAAAAAGAAGGAAACCTTACCTTTTGTGACAGCATGGGTGGACCTGGAGAGCATTGTGCTAAGTGAAATAAGCCAGTCGGAGAAAGACACACACCATGTGATCTCACTTGTATGTGGAATCTAATGAAGAGAACAAACTGATGAACAAATAGAAACAGAGGCGTAGAAACACAGAACAGACTGACAGCTGTCAGAGGGGAGGAGGGTGTTGGGGGACTGGATGAAAGAAGGGGAAGGGATTAACCAAGAAACATATGTATATAACACATAGACACAGACAGCAGTGTGGCGACAGCCAGAGGGAAGGGGGTGGAGAGTTGGGGGAGGGGGAGGTGAGCCAAGGGGGCAAAAATGGGGATGAGAAGAGACTTAGCTTGGGGTGATGGGTGCATGATGCCATGTGCAGGTGATGTTTTCTTGAGCTGTACACTTGAAACCTGTATGGTTTGAGGAGCCAATATCAACCCAATAAGTTCAAGTAGAAAAATAAATAAAGTAAAAGAAGGGAGAGAGCTGCAGCTGTTTGTGACAGCAGGGCAAACCAGCCGGATGACCGAGTAGCATTCATTCAGAAGGACAGAGCTACACACTGCGAAGCTCAAGCACACTGAGCGCAGAGCCCGCCTTCGCACACCACCTCCCGCCTTGTGAGACAGGATGCTTCCCTACTGTTGAAGGTGGTTTAGCCGGGGTTTTCAGCCCTCAAGGCCAAGGATGTGGAGCCCACCACTTCCCTTAACACTGCTTCCACATCTCATGAACACATACCCAGACCTGGTGCTACAGGCCAGACAGTGGGGGGAAAGCGTGGGAGGAAAACCCTAAAACTGGGAAAGCAAAGACAACATTTTCCCAAGAATTAGGAAGGGCTGGAGGAGTGCCTGCGTTCTTGGGAGTGGTCACCTCCAAGTGTCCTCTTTCTAGCTCTCTCCTCTCTTGGTGGCACGACTACTGCTGGAGTGAAGGAAATGGGCTTTGTCTTATTTGTAATTAGTATGCCGTGAAAGTAAAAATAAAAATACTATTTTTAATGGAGAAGCAATGTTAGTCATGATCTTTTAGAGAGAGAGACACAGAGAGACAGGGTGAGGATGCACAGCCTGGTCAGCTGTGTCTCAGGCAGCCTCGGAAGGGAAACCCACTCCCTGCGGTCACCTCTGGGGGAGGAGGCTGAGTTGTCACACAGAGGGATCAGGTGGGGGACTTAACACTCTCTGCCCCATTGCAGCTTTTACATGTTATGTCGTGAATAAGAATTACCTAGTCAGGATGTAATTTTAACATCTTACAAGGGGAAGCATAAGTTAGAAAACTATGGAGGGAAACACCCCTCGGAGGAAGTGGGAGGAGTGGAGATGGTGAGGGGGCATCGTAGGGTCTTGAAGCAGCAGTTCTCAAAGTTTGGGGTCTTAGAACCCTTCACATTCTTCAAAGTGATTAAGACACAGAAAAGCTCTTGTTTATGTGAGTCATAGCTATCAATATTGATTGAATCAGACAACAACATTGAGAAATTTTTAGCACTTATTTATTCATGCATTTAAAAATTACAATGGTTGCCCTGGCTGCTGTGGCTCAGTGGATTGAGTGCCAGCCTGGGAACCAAAGGGTCTTGGGTTCGATTCCCATTCAAGGCACATGCCTGAGTTGCAGGCTACGTCCTCAGTATGGGAGCATGTGAGAGGCAACCACACATTGATGTTTTTCTCCCTCACTCCCTCCCTTCCCCTCTCTCTAAAAATAAATAAATATAATCTTTAAAATAAAATAAAAACCACTAACAATAGCAAGCCCATTACATGTTAATAAATACTTTATTTACAGTAACTATATTTTCGCCCTGGCCTGGTGGCTCAGTTAGTTGGAGCGTCGTCCTATGTACCAAAGTGTTGCGGGTGAAGTCCCCGGGCAGGGCGCGTATGGGAGGCAACTGATCGATGATGTTTCTCTCTCACATCCATGTTTCTTTCTCTCTGTCTCCGTTTCTCTCTCTCTCAAATCAATAAGCATATCCTCCGGTAAGGATTTAAAAAAATAACAACGACTATATTTTCCAGAGAGAATATCCAATGAGGGGAGTGGCACTGTTTCACCACGAAATCTCTGTAGTGTCGCCCTTAATAGGGCGCAGCTGGATTCTCCCTGCCGCTGCGTTCAATCTGAAGCCATATCGCATCGCAAGGCTTCTGGAAAACTTCGCTGTGTGTTCGTAAGAGGAAAGCGAAAGGGGCCATAATATCTTAGTATTGTGATGGAAGTCGCTGACCCTCTGGAAGGGTTTTTGGGACCCAAGGATTCGCCGGCCCTTACCCTGGGAATCAGTGCTCTACAAGGGCCCCTGCCGGCCTGCAGGGTGAGCTGCACTTTCCTGCGAAGTCACCATCACCGGAATAGCTATAAAATGATTTGTTACAGTGACGATTAAAGCACATAAGTGGGGTTGTAGATAAGAAGAAGAATATTTAATATCGATGATGGTGATGATGATGAAGACAATCACAGACCTTGGTAGGGCAGCATGTCACGTTTTAGAGCGGGAACCAATTCATTTGGTCCCTGCAACGTTACTGGGCCAATGCCCGTGTGCCCAGTGCTTCAAAAGGCCAGAACTCAAAGTGTCAGGGTCAGGAGTAAGGGAAGGTGTATTCGTCAAGAAGACACCGACTGAGAAGATGGGAGACCTAGTGGTGCGTCTTGCTCGCTGGACTGGGTTAAGGGTTTTTAAGGGGTTAGGGGAACAGGTATGTGAAAGTGCTGGTGGGGCAAGTTTTAACTGGAGGACCTTGGTACTTGGCCATTTATGGTAAAAGGGCATCAATATCAGATCTTCCTGGACAACGGACCCCTGACTTCTGAAAGTTCCCAGTGTTCCAGTTCTGGTTACGTCCTGGTCATTTGGTTCCATAGGGAGTAGGGGTGGGGTAGGGTGAGACTTTGGTTCCGGGTACAGCTGGAAGCCAAAGTTCTCTCCTCTGTGCTATGCCCCAGCTGCCTGACTATGGTCTTGGTCTCTTGTCTGTGAAAAGCAGCTCAGCATCTCGTTAAACAGTATGGGACCATTTGGAGCTGGTTGCAGTAGGAGCCTGGAAAGGTTAAATAATTTGCTTTCTACTTTGCAGAAGAAGAAACTGAGGCTTTGGTGGAACCAGCTTCCCCGAGGTTGCGGGCTCGTCTCTGATGAGACAGTGATGGGAATGGGCTTTCGGGGGGAACATCCAGTACTCTGCCCGCCCCTCACAGACCTGTTTTCTCCCCTAGGCTGAGATGCAGATCCAAGACCAGAAGCTCCTGCTCACACTGAGGCACCTCCACAGCGTCCTGGAGGAGCTGCGTTCTGAGAGTGCCCACTGGGAGGACGCCAGGTCCAGCGGAGGGACATCACCCATCAGAGCTCGAGCAGGCTCCGAAGGCAGGGGTCACCATCCCATGTCGTCCAGGCGGCTGGCCCAGCTTCTCCAGGGGGTAGACGGCCGGCGAAGCTCCCTCCCGTAAATGGCTAGAGGCGACAGTGGGCTTGAACCCTCAAACCACTAGTCTAGGTTTTGTGATGTTGTTGGGGGAGAGCACTGGAACGGGGGTCAGGAAGTCTCTAGCGTCACCTCTGCCCTCCTCCACTGCGTGTCCCTGGACCCCTCACTCAATGCCTCTATGTTACTAGTTCCTTTTCTGTCACTTCTCAGCATTTTTGATGAGATATCACAAAATGGGATGCGAACATGCTTTGAAAAACACAACTATTTTACATGGCTTCTGGAAAGCACCGTGAAGTAGTCCTATCTTTAGGCATCTCTCAAAAAAAAAGATTGTTAAAACAAAGAGCTTAATGCGTGAGGATGCTCATCCAGCCTTGCCATCGTGAACAACAGAGCGCTGTGTAATGACAGTGTGGCTGTTTGCTGTTTTCCCAGCAGGCCTTCTCGTCCCCCTTTATCTGAAAGCAACAGACCCTGCCACCCTCTGGCAGTAGGGGTGGACATGTGATCAGGCCTGGCCAATTTTAATGAATGGTCACCCTAACAACATGATTGGCCCAGTGGGTTGGCATGTGACTCATCATAACCAATCACAGCCCTTCTCTGGGACTGCTAGCTGGGTGTTTGTTCTACTGCAGTTGCAAAGCTGGGGCTGCCAGGGTACATGTTCCCTGCCAGCTGGGGCAGACCTGTCTGTGCTCGGAAAGAAAGAGGCTAATCTTAGAGAAAGGGTCACAGAAGAGATAGGCTTGTTCTTTTCAGTCCCTGGTTTCAGGTCCTAGTTCTATGAGTTACTCCTGCCTTCTTTCCAGTGACTGAAATCAGTAAATTCCTCCACCATCACACACAGCAATTTGTTTTTGCTTAAGCTGATTTGAGTAGGGTTTCCCTCATTTGCACCCAAAACAGTCCTGAGGATTACAGTGCAGAGAGTCAAAGAAGCAAAGGAGGGAAATGATGAAGAAAACAGCATCTCACTCACTCAGAGTTGGCAGTTACGACGCTGTAACAGCAGAGAGCAAGGTTTGTGATGTGGCCGAACACTGAGCTGCATGGGGTGCTGGAGTTAGAACCCTGAAAATTTCTATCTGCTTATGAGAAAGACTTTAAAATGGAAGAGGTGAAAATAAAAAGTCCTGTTGTTCAGATGGCCTGATTATTGGTAGGCCTTTCTATTTATTTATTTTTTTACTTTATTGTTGTTCAAGTACAGTTGTCTGCCTTTTCCCCCCACTACTTACCTCCCCCAGACATCCCCACCTCCCTCCCCTGATTCCAAGGCCTTTTTATTTTTGATTGACTTGCATGTTGTTAGAATATTGTTTTTGTGGCTTTGAAAAAGTAAACCCATTGAGTATAGAAGCAAAGTGAGGGTGTTCCATAGTATGTACAGTGTTTATAGTCAGACTAACCGGGGATACTTTATCATATTTGATAATATAAAAATTCTTCTCTGGCCCTGGCCAGGTAACTCAGTTGGTTGGAGCATTGTCCCAATATGCCAAGGTTATGGGTTCAATCCCCAGCCAGGGCACATACAAGAATCAACCAATGAATGAATAAATAAGTAGAACAACAAATCAATATCTCTCTCTCCCTCTTTCCCTGCCTCTTTCTCTTTAAAATCAATAAATAAAAATTAAAAATAAATACTTCCCTGTCTATTGACAGCTGAATGGATAAACAAAATATGATATGCACATAAAGTGGAATTTCATTCAGCCTTTAAAAGGAAGGAAATGTGGCCCATGCTAGAACATGGACTAACTTTGAAGACCTGATGCAAAGTGAACTAAGCTGGTCAGTCACAAAAGGACAAATATATGATTCTGTTCATATGCGATGCCTACAGTTATCAAATCCATAAAGACACAAAGTAGAATGGCAGCTGCCATGACTTTGGGGAGTGAGGAGTGGGAAGGTGTCATTCAGCGGACACAGTTTTAGTTTTGTAAGATGAGAAAGTTCTGGAGATGCCAGGTGGTGATTGTGGTGTAACGATGCGCATGCAGGTGATGCCACTGAACTATACACTGACAAATGTTACAATGGTTACATTTATGTTATGTTATCTTTTATCACAATTAAAAACAAGTACTTACAAAAAAAACAACAACAACCTGTACTGCGATGCGGCGGCTGGGGCCCCTCGAACCACGTTTCTTTGTCACCAGTGCTCCAGGAGAGAGTTTGTCCGACTTTGCCCATCATCGGGGTAAAGCTAGAGGGACACCCCAGGGCTGGCGGAGGGAGAAAGCACTTGATTCTTCCTCTTAGTTCTCTGTGGCTTCCTGTTCCTATGAGCACCGCCCAGCAACGCTTCTTCATCTCACAGCAGCAATTGCTCCCCACGGCACCAGCCAGCACCCCCTTCTCAAGCCTCTAGGTCCTGGACCCCGTAGGCAGTTCACCAGATGCCGCAGCAAGGAAGATACATTCATTTGGAGATTCACACACAGGCTCTTTCACAGTTTAGTCAGGACGTGATACATGTTTCTTCCCCCCACAGTCCCTTAGCTAGAGTAAATCATGGGGTCTGTCCCAGGAGGCAGCTGGGACACGTGGGGAACAGAGGGAGAGTCTGGGGAATGCCAGAGTGTCAGACACGCTGGGTTCTCTCTCAACAGCCCGCTTCCCCACCCTGTCAGAGTGCTAGGAGCATCTGTTGTTCTAATCCTTGTCTTTGACATGGAGCTCCTAAAACCCTTGTAAATTCCTAAGTGGCGTTGACTCTAGGTGGGCTCCTGGGTGGCTCCTGGACGGGGACTGGTCACCAGAAAGACCAAGTCATGATTAGAAGCTTGGAATTTTCAGCCCCATGCCCCATCCTCCAGGAAGGAGAGAGGGGCTGGAAATGGGGGTAATAATTGTTGATGCCTCCTTGGGGAAGTCTTCGTAAAATCCCAGTAGTAGGGAATTTGGGGAGCTTCCAGTTTGGGGAACACATCCACGTGCCAGGAGGATGTAGATTTTCTTCTGCCCTGGGGACCCTCCCATACCTTGTCTGATGTTATCTCCTTATCTGACTGTTTGTCTGTATCCTTTAATAAACTGGTAAAGGTAAGTAAGGGTTCCCTTGAGTTCTGTGAGCCTTCGGGCAAATTAATTGAACCAGGGAGTCACGGGAACCTCCGATTTTTAGCTCAGTTGGACAGAAGTTGTAGGCAACCTGGGGACACACTACTTTTGATTGGCTTCTGAAGTGGGGTGGGAGCAGTCCTGTGGGACTGAGCCCTTCGGCTGTGGGACCTCCAGGTAGTGTCAGAACTGTGTTAAATTGTAGGACACCAGCTGTTGTTGTGAATTCTTGGTGTGGGGAAAAACACCCACACATGTGGTGACCAGGCGTCAGAAGGGAAGTATTCTGTGTAAATGTAAACGAGAAACACACAGGAGGTGGAGAATTGGGTATTTTCCTAATCAGGAGGGAAAGACTAGGTTTTCCTATTCAGGCCTAAAAAGCAATGGCCAAGGAAGCAAAAGTAGAAGAGTCAAGAACAAATTAAACTGGCGGTTCGAAGTTTGGTTTTTGACAAATGCTTTTGTGTCCCTTAACCAAGTGCTGTCAGCCTAGGGTAACTGCTCTGTGGATGGGCGCCACCTACTGTCCATGCGCAGTAATTCTTCCGGGAACCCGCCTGCCTCGGGTTTAAGACTAGCTCCTTTGCCACCTACTTTCTTACTGTGGGACAGCTTATTGAGAGGGCCAAGAGGATAAGGTTTTCTGGCCCTTGAGATCTGGGTTTGAATTTCAGCTCTGCCCCCGAATGACCCGGGGCAAGTCACTTCTCCTCTGAGCCTCCATTTAACTTTAACTCTAAAATAAAAATGAGACCTCCCAGATCTGTGAAGAGTATCTTGGGAAAATGCTTTCTAAACTGGAAAAAACCAGAGGCAATGGAAAGGGCATTGTCTGCAGCTGCACAGGCCTGGATTCATTTTAAAAATATTATTTCTCACCAGCTGTAGCCCAGCCACTATTCTGCATGTGGGAACGTAGCAATGAATAAAACAGACAAAATTCATGTTTTCCTGTAGTTATCATTCTAGCATTCTAGTTTCTGAGCCATTCATTCATTCATTCATTCATCTACAAATACTTTTCTGATATTACTATGTGCCAGGCATTTTCACAAGCAGTGGGCATAGAGGGGGTCCAATACGGCTAGAGCACAGGGAGCCAAAAAATCAGGGGTGGGCTAGGACAGAGCCAGGTTTTATGGGGCTTGAAGCTTTTCAGATTTAGAATACTCTTTTCTTAAAGAAGAAGAATAGATGTCATAAATACCAAATTTGGTTAGAAAGGACATTTTTATGGAACGACATAAGAAATAACAAATTACAAAATTTAAAAAGCTGACAAATATCACAAACATCATACAATCTAGACATAACATTTTTATTAATTAGCTGCATGATATAGCTCCATAATAATTTTTCTTATACAATTTTGCTGTAGATTCTGTGATCATCCAGTCATAAGACAATTTGTTTGGTTGGCTTTCTATAAACATATAAAGAAAATAATTCAGTGTTCACAAGATTAACTTTTGTGTGAATAGTTTAAACAATTTTCTTTAAGTTGTAAAGCTTGATGCTATGTTAATTTTTAAGATTACTGTCAAATTTGGGACAACCGCTAAGTTTTTTCCATATATAAGACGTGAGTCTTCAGGGACAGTGACTAATTTTAATTACTCTTTGAATTGGCAGCGCTTTGACCAGTTTATTTGTCAATTCCTCCCAAAACTATTCAATCTTCGTCCATGTCAGTACTTCCTGTCAAATAAGTGAGAAATTTAAATATTTTCCCAAAGTATTTATATAATATACTCTTTTTAATTAATTAGATGAGGAATTTTCAACCGCTGTGCTGCAGCAGACACACGGGTGTGCCGCAAGAATTTTTAAAACCTGCAATACCTAACAATTTAGTCAGGGGCACAGTCGTCTTTTCTCTCAGATTGTCAAATTAAAAAATGACAACAGCTAACATAATAATAGCCGTCTGGTGTGAATGAATACAAATTATACCGATTTTTTTTGGTCAGATCAGCAAAACATATATTTTTGGGTGCGCTGCAGAATTTTAGTAATTAGTTTATGTGTGCCATGTGATGAAAAAGGTTGAAAAACATTGCATTAGATTATCCAACAATCCAAGTCCATTCATTACTTTGATTTGAAAGTTATGAGTATGATCTGGAAGCACCAGACATCACTAGGGCAGAAATGACAAGTAAGGATGACCCAATAGAATGAGATCATAAAACAGTAACTTCCCACTCGCTGTTTATAGTACGGTCACATATTTGCCACACAGCCTACAAACACAGGACTCTGATTTCTCTCGTTCGTGCAATTCCTTCTACAAAGGAAGAAAAAAGCGTGCAGGGCACATTTAATTGTATATGCTGTTCTACCAAATGTATTTCTGATAGGAAAGAACTTCCGCTTTAACTAAGCTTTACTGAGAAACAAATTCTCTGCTTATTGTTTAAGATGTCTGACGACTGGGAGAATTTTCCATAGACCAGCTTCTGGCTCTGCATATTTCACATCTCGTTTCCAACCCACTATGTACACACTCCTGATGCTAGGCACTAATACAAAGAATGGCCCTGTACCTTCATGTCACAGTGCAGCGTGAGATGGCACTGTGGGCAGCAACTCCTACACTGAGAGGGACAGCAATGACATTGCTACAGATGAAAGTGACTGAACCATATAAATGGATCCCTCTTGTCTTCATCTTTTGGGCTGCTATAGCAAGCTACCATAGACTGGGTGGCTTGAACAACCAACATTTCTTTCTCACAGTTATGAGTCTGGGAAATCCAAGATCAAGGTGCTGGCATATTCAGTGTCTGGTGAGGACCTACCTTCTATATTCAGTGTCCGGTGAGGACCTACCTTCTGGTTCACAAATGGCTCTTTCCTGCTGTGTCCTCACGAGACAGAAGTGGCAAGGGAATTCTCAGGGGTCTCTTTTATAAGGGTACTAATCCCATTCACTAGAGTTCCACTCTGATGACCTAATCACCTCGCAAAGGCCACCTTCTGATTTCATCACATTGGCGGGTTAGGATTTCAACCTATGAGTTTTGGGGGGGACACATTCAGTTCAAAATATCTCTGAACCTAAATGAAATGTATACCTAACTCACTCTGCCTTGCCTGGATCCTTAGGTCTTCCCTTGCCACCACCTACATAGCCTGACAGAGGGAGAGTTGGAGTGGAAAGAGATACTGATCTTAAAGGATTACAGTTAAATATCTTACTTCTGCCACATTTACAAAAACATATGCCCAAGTGAACACAGACTATGTTTCCTCCAGGGCCTTGGAGGGGCCAATGCAAGCAAGGGCCCTGAAACTGAAGATTCATTGTTGTCAGGGGAAATCCACCCATCTGGAATGAAGCTAGAATAGTAAGTATGGGGTGGACCATAAGTAGTTGTTAGAGGGAGTTTGGGTTTTATTCTAAGAGCAACAGGAAAACTACAAGGGCTTTAAAGGGGGAGGTCAGGGGGTAATGTGATTTGATTTATGTTTTTCAAAGGCCCTTCTGGCTTCAGTGTGAACAATGGGCTTAAGGGAAGCAAGTGACATGAAAGGAGACTGCTGAGGGAGCTGTTGGAGCTTTTTCAGGAGAGCAGTGGCTTAGACAAGGGTTGAATGAATAGATAGCAAGAAGTGAATAAAGTCATATCTGAAGGTGGAGTGATGATGGGCTTGCTGATGGATTGACATTAAGGTAGAACCAAGGCTGGCATCAAGGCTGTCTCTCACACACCTGCTTGAGTGGTCGCTAGGACACTGTTCCCTGAGGTGGGGAAGTGGGAAATGGGAGCCACCCCGGAGTTTGAGTCCTGTCTCTACCATTCCCAGCTATGTAACCCTACTCAGGTTGCTTCTCCTCTCTGGGCCATGTCCTCGATGCAAAAGCGGCACTACCTTGTGAGGGTGTTTAAGAGTGAACGAGACAACCAATCAGCAAGGAGCCTGAGACCTTATCAATAACCTACATATTAGATGGCATTGCTGTTCCAAGATTTATTAGTACTCACCATGAAGCTTAAGGGAGGAAGCCAACCTAGGATCTTCATGCTCTAGTATGATTTTTCTTACGTTCTAGCAATTGGCTTTGGCTATTGAAAGCTGTGATATTCCAGGCAGAAATATATTTTCTCTCCCCAGAGGGTGTATCAATGTGAATAATCTTTTTAATAACTACAGTAATAACAGATAGTATTTATTAAGTATTTATTATTGCTAGGCTCTTTATGTGCTTCATCTCATTTATGTTTTACAGTACATAGGCACAGATACTTTTATTATCATCATTTCTAGTTTTTAGATGAGAAAAACTGAGGTTCAAGGGATTACATAACTTCTCCAGGGAGCCCCTTAGCCAGTAAGTGGAAGAGATGCGACTCCATCCTAGGGATGTTCAGAGACCAGAGAGAAGGGTCTGACATTCCCACCTTTCACAGTTTTTCTGTAGGGCTTGGGCCCCACCCCTGACATCCCCCTGCACCAGTGAGGTCCAAGGTCGCAGTGCCTCGCCCCGCGTCCTGGGCCTACTGCCCCGCCCTTAGCCCCACCCAACCCTTGAGGACCCGCCCCATCCCCTGAAGCCCCGCCTCTAGCCTTGCGCTGCCATCGCCCTCGCCCCGCCCATTCCCTGCCACTCCGCCCACTCGCCCCGCCCTGGTCCTTGCCCGCCCCGCCCCGCACTGGCTGACGCCCCGCCCCTGTGGAAGCGAAGCTCTCCGAGTCTACGCGCAGAGCCCGCCAGGTCTGCGGGACGCAGTCCTGACACGAGCGCGCTTCACCTCAGCTCCTGCGCTTAAAGTAGGGCTCAGCCTGAGGGGCCGGGCGGGACCTGGAGGCTGAAAGCCCGCTGAGCGACAGAGCCCGCAGCACCCCGCCTCCATGCACGCGCCCTGGCTATCTCCTCACTGGCGCGAGCCCGGGCGCCCCCGCCTGAGGGAGAAAGTCCCAGGGCTGGAGGCGCGGACGGGTTCTCCCCGCTACACGAAAGTGGGACGGGGCGGGGGGGGGGGGGGGGGGGGGGTGTGGTCCGGCGTGCAGTCGCTGCTCCTGGAGCACCCGGCCTTGAACTCCAGGATGCGTCTGTGGGGGGAGCTCTGGGCGTCCCCGCCCTGGACGCCGGCGCCCCGGGCCCTTCCTTTTCCTCGCCCCTCTCCCCGACCCCCTGCGTTCCCCCGCCCCGAGGCAGCGCCCCCTCCCAATTGGCTCTTCCGCGGGCGTCCCCGGCTCCCCTCGCGCACCGCGCTCCCCTCCGTCCCCGGGGCTCTACCGGAGCCAGCCTGTCCCCGGGCTCCCAGGTCCGTGCGATGGCGTCAGCCTTGCTTCGCGCCCAGCAAATTCCGTCACGACGACGGCCCCTTCGGGGCGTTGGGGGTTTTGGGGGGGGAGGTTGTTCGGGAGGGAGGTGCTCAAGAAAAATCAATGTCTCCGGAATATTAAACTACAGGTGTTTTTTTTTTTTCTTCTTCTTAAAGTACATTAGTAAGCATACGACTGGGAGCAGTTTTAAAAGGTGAACTGGAATGTACTCCGGGAGACCGAGCACACAGAGTAGAAAGGGGGAAGGGGAACGACGCAGACTCGGGCCGTGAGCATTAAAACCTCTCGCCGCCCGCGGGGGAGTGCGGTTTGGGAGGCCGTGTGACCTTTCTTCGGGGCCCAATCGTTTGATTCTTGGTGTGCAAATGGGCATTGATCAAAGCTCAGCTGAATTTTTAATTCGGTGACTGATGCTGTTTCTGTGTTCATTTGGGCTCAATTTGCTCTTTTCTCAGAACTTCAGAAAAGAAACAAAAAGAAGCTTTTATAGTGGCTGCTTGAGGTCACGTCTGTGAGAAATAAATTAATTGGATTCTCCTCTAGAAGTCAGCCGAAGTAGTGTACCATCCCTTAATAATGGGACCTTACGATGTTACGGACAGTAGTGCAATTTGTAGAATTACGCATAAATTCTTTGTTTTTGCTTCAAGTGGTTTCCTTTTACCACTCTTACGTCAAAACATTTTAATTTGATTCTTGTTTCCTCTCGTGCCTTCTTATTCTGTTCTTACATTTTCTTGTTTTATTTTAACTTCAAAAAATAATACATTATTGATTTATTACAATTAATGTACATTAATACATTATTGGTTTATTGATAATAAACCAGAGCATCTTAAAGAGAACAAAGAAATTCAACTCCTGGATATAAATCAATGATCCAACACTTCTCAAATTCTTAAGTTTTAGGGAAAAAAGGAGACCTGGGTTCCCTTAGTTTGGTCTACCTCTTCCAATTCATTGGGTTTTTTTCCCCCGTTTCCATCCCCTATTTTTTTCCAGCCTTTCTCCTCTATTTAGTTGACTATATTCATATAAGAGAACTCAAACTCCTTACAGGACAAAATAAGTAAAATGTAAAAAATGATCGGTGACCAGGATACATTTAAACCAGGTGTGAGTCACAATCTAATAGAGCTCTGTAACTAGTTTATTATTTTGTGTTTTAACTAATGGTTCCTTCTTTACAAAAAAATAATTTAAATTCAATAATGCTTTTTACTGGAAGATAATCTGAGTGTTGTTATAGAATTAATGAACAATATTTTTGCTTGCTGAAAATTAGCACTAAAAAGTTTTTGTAATCAAATTTTAATTATCTTTTAATGTTCTCTCTAGTTCCTTAAGTACAACTAAGGAATACAGGCAATATGTTCTACACACATGTGCTTATGAGTAAGAGAGGGCCGTTGGCCAAAATCTGGCTTGCAGCTCACTGGGAGAAGAAGCTCACGAAGGCCCACGTATCTGAATGTAATCTAGAGATAACCATTGAAAAAATTATTTCACCGAAGGTATGCTATTGATTAACTTGTAGTACGTATTTGCCATGACTTATGGAAAGGAAAGGAATTAAAGTACACTGCATCGTGAAATACATTTCCAAGGATGTTTTACCTCTCACATGGTCTTCAGTCATTTAGCTTCTATAGAATTTACTATCTGAATATATACATATGTTGGTTTCTGTTAATAATTAACTGTTGTGTGTTTGTCATAAATAGAGTGGACGCTAAAGGATAAAGACCATATTTTATACATATTTTGTAATCCTTTGTTATTCCCTATCAAATTATTATATACGTAGTAGTATCACATAAGTATTTATTAGAAAAACAATGAGTGAATAAATAGGGAAGTAGAAGAAAAAGGAGGATCGTGTATAAATGAAAATATATATGAAAATACTTCATAAACAATAAGATGTTATGTTCATTATAAAAGTATAACAAGCTATTAGAATTTACCTTAAAATATTCTTTTAATATTTTATAAGTTAAGTATTTTTCTGCTTGAGAGAAGGATGCATTATAATTGAAAGCCAACCATGTGTAAGGCGCTAGACTAGACTTTATTATGTTCATTAGTCTTTTTAATCTTCACAACAATCCTGTGTGATGGGCTTCTTTTGCCTCCATGATGTGTGGTAGTTAAGAGTATGAATTTCTGAGTTTGTCAAGTTTAAATTGAATTCCTGCTCCATCACTTAATATTTGTATTAGTTTGGGCATACTACTTAACATCTGAGTCTCAGTTTTTTCTCCTGTAAATAGATGTTGTTGTCAAAATTAAATAAATGAATGAATCAAAAGCCCTGAGGGCAATGCCTATCACAGAATAAATAAATAATAAATTATAGCCATTGTTAATAATCAAAGTTCAGGAACGTCAAATGACCCAGCCTCAGCAACTGAGCCAAGGCTTGAACCCAACTCTGCTTGACCTGGGACTTTTATTCTTCCCATAAAGCCAATAATAATAGCACACGTCACTTAAATATCACATTAAATTATCTTCATTGAAGAAAGTAACTACTGGGTTGGCCAAAAAGTCCATTTAGTTTTTTTCCGTAAAATAAAAGACGCATTTTTCATTTTCACCAATAACTTTATTGATTTGGGTATTTTGAGTATGTTGGCTTATTTCCCACTATTGGCTTCTAGTGCGTAGAGGCCAGGGGTGCTGCTAAACATCTTCCAGTGCATAAGACAGCCCCACAGCAAAGAATTATTTGGCCAAAATGTCAATACTACCAAGAAACCTCACAAACCACTTTTGACACATTTGATCAGTCACAGCACCTTCTCCACACACTGCACCAATCTTTTTTTGTGTTTCAGTTCTGTTTTTACCTGTCTTGAAATAATAAAGCATAACATGCCAAAATGTTGCGTATTTTCTTCCATCTTCAATATTAAAATGGCTGCACAAAAATTCAATTTTGATACATTTTTTAAATGCACGCTGATATGACAGCTATCACTATACAATCGAACAAAATTGTTCTGAATGAAGTTCAAGACAACTAAACACTACTAGAGACATCGTATAGCAAACGTAAATGAACTTCTTGGCCAACCCAATATTTTACAAGCTGAGGTAAAAGTTAAGTGATTCACTTTAAATAAGAATACAAAATATCTGCTTTTTAAAGAGGAGGAGTTCTTATGATTTTGTAATTTTCAAAGAACAGGGTTTATGAGTCTAATCTTTAATATTCTAATACTTTAAAAATTATTGAAAGGTGAAAATTGCACTTCGAACTTCAGGACACCTTCTTTTGGGAGTTGTTCGAATCTATAATAGGAAGGCAAAATATCTTTTGGCAGATTGCAGTGAAGCATTGCTTAAAATGAAGATGACATTCCGCCCAGGTATATGTGCATATTGATTTGTCTCATTTGTCTCGGTTCCCTTTTGCGTTTTTATTTTGGGCGGGCTTTTTTAGTTGACAACCCTCTATAATTCCAGGGTGAGTAGAGTGAAAGTAATCTTTCTTTTGACTGAATCCAAGTTAAGTTCTTTCCTTCTCCTTTCCCTGTGTTTACAGGGAAAGCTGAGGCTTTCAAAAACTTGTAACGTTTCTGCACGTTTACCTAACGAAATATACTTAAAGCTACCACACTTATGCAACAGACTCCAACATTCAGTTTTAATGTGTTATGTTGTTTGCAATGTCTGTTTTTGCCTTTTGAGATAAACTGGAACTAATGCGACTAACAAAACCTACATATCAGTAATTGTTTTCAGAATTCTCAAGACTCCTTAAGTAGCGTGCTAGTGATAAAATGTAAAAAAACTCTAGACATCCCAAAGTGCTCGAGATTTACATATAATATAAATATAATGCCTTTAAATTTAACTTTAAGACATTCATCATTTTCCATCTTGCATTATGGTTATTTAGGTATAGGCTTGCCTCTCACACTGGCCTATAAGCTCCTTGAAGGCAATATGTTGGCATTTATTTTCTGAATTTCTTATAGCGCTTTTCTCAGTGCATTGCATACTCAGTGCATACTATTTCCTCAGTTAATATTTGTTGAATTAGGATTGACAGGGTTTTCTCTTTATTTAAAATATTTGTATAATCTCTATGTAAATTTATAATAATATCAAATATGGTTCATTTGTTCATTATTTCACTCATCTATTTCACAAATGTTTATTGACCTCATACTTCATTGAAACTCTATGCTAGGTGCTGGGATACAAGGACAAACAAGACAAATAAGGTCCTTTGTGGTCTGGTGAGAAAATCAGATAATGGAGACTTTTTTTTTAAGGGTTAGAGTAATTATAGATTGTGATTGTGCTGTGAAGAAATATAAAAAGGATGCTACAACAGAAAATAACAGCAAACTTTATTTTAGTTAGTCTAGCAATGGTTGGGGGGAGGAGGAACCTTTCTGAGAAGATAGAATTTAGCTCAGACTCGAAGAATGAGAAATGTCCTGAGGGAATAGCATTCTGGGCAGAGGGAACTGCAAGAGCAAAGGTCTTGAGGTTAAAAAGTGCTTAACTTGTTCAGGGAACAAAAAGACCAGTATGGCTGGAGTATAGTGGGTGAGGAGAAGAGCGTCCTTAGATGATGCCGATAGGTTTGTAGGGCTGCAGAGGCCCTGATTAGAAATTGGGATTCTATTTAAATGCACCGGGGAAGTCACTGAATCATTTTAAGCGTGGGAGTGATCTGATCTGCTTTCGTATTTAAAATACCACGCTGGCTGCTGTGTGGAGAATGGACTAAAGAGGGGCAGGAGTGACTACAGGGAAACCAGTTAGGGGACTAAGCAGTAGTCCCGTGAGAGAAAGCCTCACCTAAATAAAAGAGATTTATTTGGGAATTTCTTATTTTACAGAGCATCATTGCTTATTGAATGGGACCTTTTTATTCTTTTCAGGACTAGTTGACCTTCCAAAAGAGAATTTTGAAGCAACTTACAGTGCTATCACACTACCAGAAGAATTTCACGATTTTGAAATCCAGAATGTGAAGTAAACTGTTTTATTTATTTTCCTTCAGTTTCTTTCCTGATACTGTATTGTTTTCATCTTCAGATTTCATGAATGCAGATGCAATGTAGTTAACAACTGAAGTAAACATGCAATTGACAGAGCCTTAAATTGAGTGTGAAATTTCAAAGTACACCAAAATGTGTCATTATATTTGCTAAATGCAGTCAATAATTGTTGAGTGCCTTCCATGTGCCAGACGCTGTTCTAGGTATTGAAGAGAGAGCAGTGAATAAAACACAGCTCCTGCTGGGATGGATCAAACATTTAGTTGGAGTAGAGAGACCATAAATAAATAACCATACTTTATGACAGGAGATGATCATCATTATGAAGAGAACTAGAATATAAAATAAAATAAATAATAGAATGGTCAAGCAAGGCTTTTCTGATAAGGTCAGAGCAGAAACCTGCAGGAGGTAGAGGAACAAATCTTTCAATAATGTGAGGAAGAAGGATTTGTGTAGAGCAAGTGAATGGCGCTAAGGCCCGGTACACTGGACATTTTCAAGGAACAGCAAGGAGGCAAGGAGACTGCAGTGGACTGAACGAGGGTCTGGGTGGTAAGAAATGAGGTCAGAGAGGCAGCCAGGAATGCAGATGTAGGGTGTTGTAGGCTACAGGAAGGACTTTATTTTACTGGGGAGCACAGGAGGGTTTTGATTGGAGAGTGACTCGATGAATTTGACTCGATGTCCACGTGCTCCTTTTGGCTACGTACTATACTATAAGGGGAAAAGAGGGGAAGCAGGGAGCCTGTGAGACGATTATTGCAGTAAGAAGTCCAGGTAAGATATGACAGTATATGTCATCGGTTCTCAATCTTCATTTTATTAAAATGGTAACAGTCAAATTATGAATCTGTTTTGAAGTCAGAGCCAACAGAATTTGCTGACTGGATATGGCTTTAAGAGAAGGAGAGAAGTGAAGGATGACTATAGGATTTTTGGCATAAGAATGGAGTCATCAGTTAATGATATTAGGGTAACTACAGAATGGCAGGTTTAAGAGGGGCAGGATGAAGGAATTAAATTAGGTTTTGGACATAAGTTCTGTGGTGATTGTTATACATCCAAGGGGAGTGTGTAGGTAGTTGAATACCTGGGTATAAGATTCAGGAACGAGGTCCGGATGGGATATGTAAACTTGGGAGTTGTGAGACAGAGATGGAACTTCAACCATGAATCATAGGAGATCCCCAAGGGAGTAAGCGTAGCTTGAACATGGAGAGAGGGAGTAAGGGAGAGAATGAGATTGAGACCTGAGGACTGAGTGTTATTGGGTCGTTCCTAGTAGTTAATAGTCTGGGAGATGAGAAAGGACTAATAAAGGAAATAGAAAAAGAGCAGCCAATGAGGTAGAAAGAAAATCAAGACAGAGTGGTATTCCAGAGGCCAAAAGTAGAAAGTATTCCATAAGGAAGGAAGTTAACATCTATTTCAAATGCTATTGGTTAGGGTAAATAAGAGGGCTGAGAGTTGACTGTTGGATTTGACAACCTGGAGATCATATGCATGTACAAGAAATTAGTATTTATAAATAATACTGTTGAGAAAATAAAAATCTTTATGTTTATAATAAAACATGTATTTTTGTTTTAGGGGCTTTTGTTGTTCTGCAGTATAACTACAACACATGTTGTGTTCACATGCTTTCCTCAATCTTATATTTCTCCGTAGTGCTATTAATGTTTTAGAAAAATTTGCTCAGAACCAAAGCAGACCAGAAGAAATCACGCTTAAAGACTATTATCACAATGATCTACTTTTCCAAGCTGTGAGCTTTGGTGAGAATATTTGGGAAATCAAAATTGTATCAGAACCAGTTATATTTGCATTTTTATATTGAAATGATGCCAATAGAAACAGCTATTTCTCTGCCAGTAGAAATATCTTTAGAATGAATCTTCTGATGTATAAATGTAACCCTCCAACAATTTTATCCTTGCCTTTTTCTAGTACATGTGGGAAGAACATGTTCTTAGTAGACCAACAGACCTGGGTCTGAAGCTGGCCTTTCTCTGTTTACTTGCTGTGTGATCCTGGTTCAATTACCTAACTTCTCTGAGCCTTACTGCCCTATTCCTTACCGCTTTACTCCCCTATATTGGGATACTACTAGCAACATCACAGTGTTATTTTCATTACACCCTCCTTTAAGCTTTTCTACCAGTGAGTAATTTTTCTCTTCAAAAACTAAATGAAACCTAATGTCCTTCAAGAACTGTTTAATATGAATCCATCCTATTGTGGATATCAATATAAGATTGAAGGCAATGATTATTTCATTAATTGTTTTGCATAATCTCAGGTTCTTGTGATGCTCAGTGCTAAGAATGTAGTGTCTCTTCATAAATGTTATCTTATTGACAAGCCTTTTCTTTTGGCAGCTGTCAAGCTGTGCCTGGAACAAGCAGACATCTTTTTAGTTCTTTTTGAAAAGTCAATCTTTTCTTTTAAGCAAATGTTTAGTCCAGGCCAGTGAAGGTTGCCTTTTTAAATTCTTACTTTCTAGAAGAGGTGTGCCTATAGAAGAACTTTCAATATGAGTGATACTTCATTATTTTCTTTACTGAATAGCACTTACGGGGGTTGTCAGAGGGCAGGCAGGAAAGACCAAACTCTGACCCTCTGGGATTTCAGACTCCTGGGCCTAGAGATTCAAACCCAAGGAAGGGAAAGAACACGCGCTCTTAGCTAATCTTAAAGCAGGCCAGTCTGAAGTAAGGAGTTTATTTTATCTGCTGCTGTAAGTATCTTAGGAGTTTTCTGTCGTAAATCTCCATTTGGCAAACTATTTTACCAGTTAACCATCCTAACACTGATGTCTCTGCTGGGTTCAGATCCTGGCTCTTTGCCATTTATTAGAGTGTGACTGTGCGCACATTACAAAATTATTCTGTGGACGTGTTTCCTTGTCTGTACGATGAGGATTGTAATAGTATTTCTATTGCATACTCTAACGCACAGAGTAAGCACTCACTTAGCGCTAGTTGACTAGTTTTTGTCTTTTTAATGGCTGTATCTTCAGTCCCTAGCATGTTGCCTATAACCCAGTCATTCAATGAATATTTATTGAACAAATGTTGTAAGCCCATTCTTTAATATTTTACCCACATTTCCATTGCTAAGAAGGCAGATATGTTCCTTATTTTCCAAAGCCCCATTGTGGATAAACAGCACAGCAATTATCCTTGCAATAGTATGAAATCATACTTGTTCAAGCAGAACATGACCTACCTGAAGTAGAAGAATCATTCCACTGCCAGTAATAGCCTGGGAAATTGTTAAACTGTACCACAACTAGAAACTCCATTCCTGAATAGAATAGAAACTCTATTCTGATGTTTTGGCTTTTTTTTTATTGTATTAGAAAAAGTGTTAGACTAGAAATCTAGTATTCACTGATTAACTGAGTGACTTTAGTTTAATAATTCAAATCCATTTTTTAGCTCTCATTTTCCTTATATGTAAAATGGGGGGGAGCTATATAAGATGATATCTGAATTTCCTTCTAACCGTAAAATTCTGTGTTTTTCTGACTAACTCAGTATTAATGATATATATTTACTTAGGAGAGGAACCTGAAATTCTCAGAAGCCATAGCTTCTTTGATGACAACATATTGCTGAATTCCAGTGGTGCTATAGTTGAAGATAGTTCTGGAAGCCTCAATGGAGAAAAATTTCTGCTGCATGACAGTGGGGATGGATTTGGTGATGAAGGGGCTACAGGAGAAATGATTGGTACGCTGTCTGGTTCTATAGAAATTGGGTATTTATTTCTATGAAATTACTATAGTGTATTAGTAGATATGTTAGATCAAGCTAAAACAATAAGGCATGTTTCTACCATAAATCAACCCACCGTTTATGCAAGTTTTCAAAGTGTGTAGGATATTTAATCATTTAAGCTAGGTCTAAGTAAATAGCCATCTGTTTAAATACATTTTTTATAAAGATTGTGAAATACCGAATTGTTTTTAGTTTTAAAAATTTCTAATTTTTAGAAGGGAAATAATGAGGTTAGTATATTCCTCACAAAATATACTAGATTATATACCAAAAAAATTTGTTTTCTTTAACAGAAATTATAGAAGAGCTATTCTAAAGGATCTCTCCAACATTTTATATTTTTCATTTTATTTTTATATTATATTAATCATAGTAGTGTAGGCAAAAACTAGGAAATCCAAAGGTACATATTTTAAAGATATTGACTGCTACACATCACATCTTTTTTAAATTTTCTAGTTTGCGTTAAAAGGCTGGTTGCCCTGGCCAGGTAGCTCAGTTGGCTGGAGCATTGTCCTGATACACCAAGGCTGTGGGTGCTTCCCTGGTCAGGGCACATGCGAGAGTCCACCAACGCATGCCTAAATAAGTGGAACAACACAATCAATGTTCCTCTCGCCCCACCGCCTTCCTCTCTCAAACCAATAATTTTTTTTAAAAAGCTGGTTATGGCAAACTTCTGGAATTTTGGAACTCTGAAAACACAGTGGCTGTACCTCAGATCTCTACCAGAGGAGTGTGAACGCTTTCACTTCGTGATGGGAAACTAAGCGTGGCTGTGTAACAAGGCTGCTGTCTTGGTATCAGTTTAGAGTAAATGTTTTCTGAAATTAGACATCTAAAAATGGATGTTAATAAAGGAAAGAAAATTAAGGATATAAAATTATGTCATTCTTCATGAAATGTGATAGTCTATCCAACCAAATCTAATCAACTACGGTTCATTCATTTTTGTGTCCTTTCACAACTTCTTACATACAATAGTATCAGTCACAGTATAGCGAGCAAATGATAGATTCAGTTCTGTATGACAAATGTATTTGTTGTGTTTTTCAAGACAACCTGTTGCAAGATGATGAGAATATCCTATTAGAAGAAGTACATTTGAACAGAGAAATTTCCCTGCCTCCTAAACCTCCTGATAACATAGTGGGTATGTTGAAATTTTCCTTTGTGTAGAAAGTGAACAGTAACCGTTGGTAATATTGAAATTAAACCTCAGGTCTTCTGAGTCTATGTTGCATATAGTATATCAGAAGATAATAAAAAATGTCCCTCCAACGCTTAGCCTGACTCAAGGCTATGTAGGATAAGAAACTGGGCTTTGAGAAAGGTACAGTAATGGTTATTTAACCAGTACTGGGTTTATTTCATATGAGAGCATGTTTAAATACTCTGCCAAAATATTGTGCTTTTGAATCATTAAAATAACATATGTTACATGGTAAAACATTATTAATGTTTGACATAAAATGGTTATTTATTATATTAATGCCATATTAGTATGGTTTGATAACCTATATACAATTGGAGAGATATTATAAATGGGAGGCATATTTTCTACTTGAAATTTGTGTAAGGTACCACAAATGATTTGAGTTCTTTTAGTCTGATTTTTTTAAAGAATTAAAGGTATGATTAGCCTCATTTTGATTTTTTACTCTTTTTGATGTTACATTTGCTCTCTAACACATTGGTGAAAATTTAAAATGTGTAAAGAGATAGGCAATTAAAATTTAGTTACAGTTTTTTATGAGTCAACTAATAATTAAATGATTTAACGGAATACAAATGTTTTAGCAGACTATAATCAAATTTAAGCCAGTCGTCTATTATGGCTGACACCATGTTTTCACTTTGTGACAATAGTCACAGTCATATCTGAGTCCGGCCTTAGATGTCACATGTGCAAAAGACGGTAATGCTACTCGACTCGCCTCGATGCTGTGCGTCCCAGACCATGTAATAGCTGATCCCCCCAACTCTATGAAATACATCATTCTGAGAATTCACATGTGGCTCTACTTAGCAATATAAATCTTCAGTTAGTTTATCCTTCACTTAAATTATCATAGAGTCCTCTGGTTATTATTTTTATCATTTTTATGGTGATGCTGATGAGTAGAACCAGATAATCCAGAATGTATACATCTACTGGAAAATGAAAAAGTGTATGAAACCACATTATCAAATGAAGAGGAAGGATTTACCCTCGATCCAATTGATGCTTCAGGTAAGAGGCATTCATGTTTTTATTTTTATTTTTGACGCCTACTATCTTACTTACTGTGAGATATTTGAATAATCTATGAAATACTATAAAAGGTAGTCTATCTAGTAATAGCGTTTGTAATACAATAGGGGAAGAGTGTTAAGGAAATTTGAGGTGGTCTTTTCATTCTATTCAGTTCTGGTCAAAATATATTTCCAGTTTGGGAAACTGGAAAATTTTAAACTGAGTTCAGTAGTTATTGAGCCATTACTCTGTATCGAGCACAAATGAAGAAGACATAGTTCCTGCTTTTAATAAACTTAATATATGTATTAATATATATATTAATATGTATATTAATATATATAATGTACAGGGTCCAGCAGAAGTGACGCCATTGAGTGTGGTGGGGAGGGTACATGAATATCTCATATGAGATGGACAGCAATTTGAATATTTCACCTAAAATGTCATATGGTGTGCTCAGTTGTGATATTATTATGTTACAGAATTACATGCTTATGATTTTGTAATAAAAGATCTTTATGTAATAAAAAGGGGGATTATTTGTGCTGGACCCTGTATATTAACATATACTTATATACATAATATATAATATGTATTATATATATGCATATTTTTTATATATATACACACACACATACACAGACAAGAGCAGTCTGGTGACAGCCAGAGAGAAAGGGGGGCAGGGAGGTGGATGAGGGCAAAGTGGGGATAAACGGGGACAGAACAGACTTTACTTGGGGCAATGGGTGCATGATGCAGTGTGCAGATGATGTTTTGTTGAGTTGTACCCTTGAAACCTGTCTGGTTTTGTTAACCAATGTCACCTCCATAAACTCAATTAAAAAACCCCTCACAATCTGATCAGGAAATAAATAAATATGTAAATGAATATAAAATAAGGCAGAATAAAAGAATCAGAAGAGAGACACTATCTCTTCTAATATTTAACTCCAAGCATGTCTTTAGGAATAAACAGTAAATATGAATCTAATATACAACTACACTTCTAAAGAATGCACGAGTTTTAAGTAGTATAATTGATATGGATTTCAGTTTATAAATTCAGGCATGCAAGGACTAAAGCATTCAATTTTTTTTTCTTTACCAAATTCAACCTTGAGCCTCTATCCCACTGGGCTGGCAAGAATTTCAGCCTGCATAACTCCATTATCCTGCCCTAAGCCATGTAGTGTCAAAATTTGGGGGGCGTCTGTGGCAAGTGGAAGGGAACCTCTGGTCATCAGCCATACCGGTTTGTAATGCTCACTGTCCCAGCCTGCATAACCTCTGGGGTCATCACACAGCCAGCCCCTCTGGGATCTTATGTTCCCAGGATTTTACTGAGGCGCATCAACAAGCTGGTGCCTGTTCCTTCTGGCTCCTTCTGATCTCAGATCTTCTCCCAGTCTTGGAAATTTAACCCTCCCTCCCCTTTTGCATCTTTACTAAGGAAAAAAAATGACTTCTGCTTTCTACCTAGTAAAATTACCTACAGGCACGAAATCCCATGGGCTACCCACTTGGACTTTGTGTATGAATTTCAATGAGGGAGGGAAAAATACACAGGACAGATACAAATGATTGTTTCAAAAAGTTATTCTGTTATGTTGATAGTCAAAATCGAGTGACTTTCCTATCAATATACCCCAAGTTCCCCATTTCCTCAGTTGCCCACTAGGTAGGTCAACAGAGTCCCTCCTCAGAAACTTTGAGCAACACCTTCCAAAGTGTATGAAGTCTTGGCTTCTCAGACACTCTAGTTGTGCAAAAAACTTTGTAAAACATAATTTTCAGTAGAGAGAAGGGGATTATCTTCTCTGTGCAACTCTGTAGGTTGAATGGTGGGATATTCCTTTGATATGCAGTGCCTAGAATATCATTTGACAAAGTTGCACAACCAATCACATTTGTGCCTATTTCTTATATTTAGACATTGTTTGGAAGAGGAAAAGCAAAAAGAGGAAATTGCTCATAGATCCAGTCAAGGAGATCAGTAGCAAAATTATGCATAAACAACTTACTTCCTTTGCTGACACTCTCATGGTTCTGGAACTTGCACCGCCTACCCAAAGATTGATGATGTGGAAAAAGAGGGGAGGAGTGGATACACTTCTGTCAACTGCTACCCAGGATCTGACTCATAATGAACTGAAAATGGTAATAGTTTCCGTACTTTTACATGTGTGCAGTGTTTAGCTATAAATAAATAAATGCATATTTATACTCATATTTTTAAGAATTTAAACTTGTGAAAAAATACCCCCTTATTTTGAATGAATTTGCTGGATATGTGGGCATGAATTATAATTTCGACTTTTTAGCATATGTGCTTAATGTTTTATTGAATTGTTTTATTTGTGCAAAAACTAGAAACAAAAACGTATATTTTTGCAGTTGTTTACGAAATGCTTTCTATCCTCTGGCTTTAAACTTGGAAGAAAATTGATGCAGAAGGAATCAGTAAGTGAAGTAATGAGAGGTGGAGACATAGTAGGTAAGACACCCTAATTTTGTTGATTTTGAGGGATGTTGTAGAAACGAAAACTTTTCATTTTGCATTACAAAATGAGGATGGAATCTATTTTCATATTCCCAACTATAAATGCCACCTCTAGAAGAGTATTTGAATTTAAAAGAAATGTTATAGCATCATTGTATTTTTCTGCTTTGCAGATTAATTTTTGTCCACAAAGCCACATTAAAAAGATGGTTTATATACAATGGGCACCATGCTTAATCTCACGCTTTCCTACCTCCCACACCCCAAAGGCTGTATTCACAAACCTTCAACAAAGAAAATTTTTGTATCTAGTAAGATAATATTTCACTTAAAAACGACTAACATGAAAAGTCCTAGTGAATAAGAATAGCATTTAAACAATTCAGTTAACCAGAGACAGATATTTCCATATACCCAGAGGATACATGGGGTGTTAATAATGGCTGATTATTATTGTGACTGTCATAAAGGAGTAATAAAACCGACCTATGAGGTGAGTGAGCCTCTTCTTCCTGATCACCTTTCCTGCAATCATTAAAATCTGCTGAATGATATGCCAAGGTGGACTTGAACTACCCAAGTTGTCTTGCGAGTAAAGGTATGGGTGTGAGAGAGGTGGTGGAAGACGGGAAGTGGAGGTGACAGAGGCAGGTGTGGGAAATGGGAAGATAAATATGTCACTTGGGAGCCACAGAGAGTTTATATACCATTTGTGTAAATGGTTCCCATGTCAGAAGTTTTCTTCTGTAACAATCATATTCCAATTTAAGTTGAAAGATATTTTGGTGAAATCTTTACTTTCCTAATAATCCAGAGACCTCTATGATGAAAGATCCAAATTCCCAGCAAGAGTTAAGCCAACCCAAAACTTGGAAGGATGTGATTAATGGATCAAATTGTAGCTCTGTAAATCATGAGGATACCAATAAAAATATTAATTCTGAGGTAAGTTAACCAAAAAGAATAATCAAAATCTTGTTATTTTTCTGACACAGATATAGTGAAGGAATGTTGAGACTCTGATTAGTATCGTCTTACATTTTTATAACTTATCTCATATCATCCTATAATTTCTTTAGTAGGTAGCAATACTACAGGATAAAACATTATTTTCATCTGCGGAACAATATTTTCTGGAACTTTAGGGTAGTAACTCACAAGACAAGTAGTTTCATACTGAAATGATATTTTGCTCAGTACATTAAATAAGTGATTGTACCTGAATCTGGTTATATGCTGAGGATACTCCTAGGCCCCACATTTAATATGTCATGGAGTCATAGGACTCTAGACAATACACCTATGTTTTGATTTTGATCATAAATTCACCCTTCCCAGCTCTAAGAATAGTATGTTTTAGTGTTGGGAACCGCCCTGCCTAGTTTCAGAAGCTGTAACCCCCCATGGCTAAGGCTAAGTAAAAAGACCTTGGGACCATAAGCCACTAAGGAGACAAAGCTTATCTTCCCGGTTGTGCTGCTGCCTCTGCCCCCTTTACTTCACCCTGCTTGGCCCTGGGAGGATGACTGGTTAGCCGATGACGGTAAGACTCCTCAAGGGAGGGACGACCTAAGACAGGTATGGTCACGATGGGGCCATCAGGGAAGGACTTGGGGGGCTATAGAAAAAGGGGGTGATGGACCTTCACCGCTCAACTTTGACATAGCCTGAGTCCTCATTCTGTCTGCAAGAAGTCTCCTAATGTCTTGGCTGCCTTACTTTCCCCCACTCTGACCTAAGCCTGAAACAATGTCAGAGGGGAGTGCAGCCCTGGGCAGGAACAGGCGGTTCCCCTGAGTAATCAGACCTAAGAAAGAATGCATAAAATCCTGTGAAACCTGCTTTGCTAAGAATGCCCAAATTTTCTGATAAGGGTCCAAGCATAAAATGAGTTTGTTTCCCAAAGTTTTATGGCCCTTTAGCTAACTGACCCTGACTCAGAATAAGCCCTTGTAGTTCTTTGAATGTTATCTATTGTTTGATCATTACTGCCTGACAATGACTGATGAGCTTTACCTGTATACCTGTGCAAGTTGAACCCAGTAAACGCCCATTGAGGAAGAGGCTCCTGGCCCTTCTTTGAGAGACTGGCCACCTTTCCTCCCCAGGCGGATCATGTCTTGGTAGACTTATTCTCATCCATGGCGGGCGGAGCCCCCCCACATTTTAGACCTACCAGTTACCTCAGTCTTGAATCTAAAACTATCTAAAGATCCATGACCAAAACTAAATTTTTTTAATAATTTTTATTTGAAGACATAACTCTTATTTGAAAAACATAGTTATTTGAAAACATACTTGGAAACAATTTACTTTATAATATTTTCTCAATTGTCACTTTATTGATTGTACAAATGTAAATATTATAGCCATACCAGATAAAAATAAACCAGCGCTTTTCTAGTCTGTTCCATCATCACTGTGCTTTGATAACCACTCAGGGAATTCAAAGTCAGTCCACACTGAAACCGAATGCCCTTGGAGGGAAAGACAACTTCATAATGCATTAAAAGAGAATGTGCTTTACTAAATATTTCATAACATGCTAGATATTGAGATGCTGGGTTGCCAGTACTACTGTCTTCTTTATCTGAGCTTGGGCATTTCTTAGAGTGCAACTACTGAAAATTATGATTAAGTGAGCTTGTTTAGTTTATTACTTTTTAACATATTAACAAAATTGGGTTTTCCCAGGTGCTTGAAGTTTGATTGATGCACTTGTTCCTTTGAACCTTTTGCTCCTTTATCCTGTGCTTACGCTTTAACCTTCAATTCCACTCTTCTTCTGCTTCCAAAAATGGTGAACAGATGTGAAATATAGTCAGTAATGGGAGCACAATCAGTTTGGCGGGGCAGGAAAAACTGATTCTGATTTAGCATTTTCATCTCTTCATAAAAGAGAATTTTTATGTAAAGTAACTGCAAAATTGAGAGTATCTAAAGTGTAGAATATTCATAGAAATTAAAAGAGAAAAACATGATTTCTCACAAATATGTATATTAAAGAATAAAATGCAACTCCTTATATTCACTAAAGTTTTAAAAGCTGAAGTGGAAAATCAAGTAAACTGTTGTAGGAAGCGTCTAACTTAATCAAGATCAGAGATGACAGCTGGGGAAGGAAGCTTGGAGACGGGGTGAGGATGAAAAGGGGGCTGACAGCTTCTATAGCAATGAAAAAGGGAGAGGGTGGGGAATGGAGAATTCCTGGCTGTCTTTTCTTCCTTCTCCCTTTATGTCTTTGCTCCGCTGCCAGGTACAGTTTTTCTTCCCTTTTGCCAGTGGCAAGAATCCTGTCATGGCCGTAGGTAGGGATATTAATATCCCTTTCTTTGTATCACTCCCTCTGTCTGCAGATCTCCTTCTTCTGCCACCTGGTACTGGCATGAGAATAGAGGTAGGGAACTGGGGCTAGATAAAATGCTTCAAAGGAAAGTGGCCTCAGCCACATAGCAGCAGAGACTTTTGATATGAGATCTGCAGAGGCAAGAGAAACAGGAGGGACAAGGATAGGAAGCAAGCGGGGAAGGGGCATGCAAATTCTTCATTTGTAGGAGACATATGGAAAACAGGAATATTTAAGTCAGAGGCTGCCTGCCTGGGATATAGTACTTTAAATTAGTTTTATAAATGAGAGTGCATGTGATTAAAGCATTTATCAAAATGAGATTGTTCCTGTGATGACTACTACTACTGTGTTAACTTACCTATTTTTTTTCTAATTTGCTTTAGCAGGATATTGTTTCTTTGGCTGCTGAGGAATCCCCTTTAGTGAATGTTACCTCTGCACAAGAAATTGAAAATTGTCCAGTTGAATTGGCAAGTATATGTATAGCCTTGGAAATGTTTTTAAAAACTTTGTTCCTAAATGTTTAACACTTCTTTACCTAAACATTGGTTTTCAGAGCTGTCATGTTATTTTTTTAATTATAATTTATATTAGTGATCTCAACAAAGATGTGTATGAATGGTTTGATAATACATATTCAGAATGACTTTGACTTTTTATTTTGAAACTTTAAATAATTTTAAAGGGAAGAGATTTTTATGCTTATCAAAAGTAGTCACAGATTTAAAATGTTGAGAATCACTGTTTTAAGTTACTGTTGTAACATCTCTAGAGAAACAGAGCTATATTAGGGGTATGGCCTAGGGCACTGGAAATTTTACTTTAGAGGGCTTCCAGTCAAGATGGCAGCATAGTGCTTGCATCCTCCCGCAACCACATCAAAATTACAACTAAACTACAGAACAACCATCGTTAAGTACTGCCTGAAATCTGGCTGAATGGAAGTCCTACAACTAGGGAATTAAAGAAGCCACATCAAGACTGGTAGGAGGGGTGGAGATATGAAATGGGCTGGTCCCACACTCATGTGGTGGGTAAAAATCAGGAAGGAAATCTTGGCTGCAGAGGTCCCCCCTGAGGAGCATGGGGTCCCAGCTCCACACCAGGCCTCCCAGCCCAGGGCTCCAGTGCCAGGAAGAGAAGTTCCCATAACTTCTGGCTGTAAAATCCAGTGGGGATTGAGGCTGAGTCAAACAGAGGCTTCTGGAGTCCCAGACATTTCCTGTTAAAGGACCTGTGCATGGATTTACTCATACTCCCTCATCTGAGTGCTGGCACTGGGGCAGCAGCTTAACAGGCACTGAAGTCACGTGGAAAGGAACCAAAGGTCCAGTATCAGGGTCAGAGCTGGAGGGGCAGCTTTCTCCCAGACAGAAGTGCTTGCAGAGGCCATTGTTCCTTTGATGAGCCTTCCCTTGACAGAGCTGGCAGGGAGGCAGGCATCATATCTGAGACTCCATCATCAACCTGGCTCACACTGTTTGCCCCACCCTGGTGATTCTCTGAGGCACTGCCCCACCCACTTCAGGCCCACTCTACCTGTTTCCAGTGGGTTTTTCACACGAATGGCCTGTCTTCGCTTATATTTCAGGTTTTCTTAAAATCTCTCAAACAAGCAGCATCTTGCATGGTCAAAGTTAGCCTGTTCTGGGATAAATGAGCTCATCCCATTACTAATGTTGATTTTTGTTTTTGAATACACAAAATGCTATTTTTGAAATATAAAAAGCAATTGTCCAACTCTTTGTTAAAGATTCACGAAACTGAAGCTTCTCCCATATTGCACAACTAAACTAACCAGGAAAAGGCTCAGGAGAAATAGTGTGTGTGCTTTGCTGATGCCTGTCCAATTGATCTGTCTGGACACCGTACAGCCGAATCCATTGTGTGGAAAGCCCAGTGGATTATTAAAACAGCTGAACTTGTGCTGTGTTGCGCTTTGCTTGACCCTGTATGCAAATAACCTGTGTCTATAGAGGCAAAGAGAAAGGCAAAAATGAATCAGCCCACTTCTGGCTCAGCTGTTTAAATGTTTCAGGTAAAAAGTTCAGGTATTTATTCTGTCCTAGCTTATCCAGAGAATTCACTCTTTTTTTCCACATATGAAAAAACAATCTAATAGTCTTGGAACTCATCATAATGATAATTTATTTAAAAGCAAAATTAATATCAGGCATTAAATGTTTTGATATTATTTACTAAAAAACTTCTAAAATTCATTACAATCTTAAAATGTCTTTACATTCTGGGACAAAATGTACAGACGTAAAACAATAATATATATGGAGTTAGGCAGGTCAGATGTTACTTCTAGCTTTGCTATTGACTTGTGGCCCTTTGAGAAGAAGTCACATATATAGATATAGGCCTTGAGCCATATAATGTTTTAGAAAAAATACATTTTTTTCAGGCTCATCAGCACCTTTCCTACACCCAGTTCTGTTCTCAACTCATAATGTTTTAGTTGGTAAGGGCTTAGAGTGAATTCTTGAAAAGGGATTTCAGCATTACAATTTTTCAATACTGAAGTGTTTCTGAAGATTTAAAGACTGAAAAGAATGAATCTATTCAGATAACGTGACAGGCAACTCGTTGATCTTCACCCTCAAAAATCTGAAAGTTTTATACCCCAATTGTATAGAAACTACTAAATATCAGTTATTGTTAGAGCTTCTATAGCACTAAGTAAGTTCAGATAAAGGCCTTTACAAAGCAGTTTTTTAGTAGTTTTGTGTTTACTCCTGTTAACTGGGTTTAGATTGACCAGAGCTGCAACAAGTTCCAGCCAAAAGTGGTGGTCTTCGCTGCCTACTTTTCAAAGTAAGGGCCTGATGCCCTGGGATGCATTACCAGTAAATACTGAAGATTCTCCTACTCCGGAGCCCCGTAGCGGAAGATAGCCTGGGCAGATGACATGATACTGTACATAGAGAACTCTAAAGATTTCAGCAAACAACTACTAGAATTCATAAGTGAATTCAGTAAAGTAGCAGTGTACAAAATAAATATGCAAAATCAGTTGCATTTATATACACCAACAGTGAACTATCAGAAAGGGAAACTAAGCAAACAATCCCACTTACAATTGCATCAATAAAAGTAAAATAAAATAATAAAATAAAAAATACCTAGGAATAAATTTAACCAAGGATGTAAAAGACCTGTACTTAGAAAATTATAAGACACTAAAGAAAGAAATTAAAGAAGATACAAATAAGTGGAAGCATATACTGTGTTCATGGATAGAAAGAATTACCATCATTAAAATGTACATACTACCCAAAGCAATCTATAAATTCAACACAATTCCTATTAAGATACCAATGGTGTATTTCACAGAACTAGAACAAATATTCCAAAAATGTATAAAGAACATTCATAGCCACAGCGATCTTGAGAAAGAAGAATTAAGTTGGAGGAATGAAGCTATACTACAAGGCCATACTAATCAAAAGAGCATGGTACTGGCATAAAAACAGACATACAGATCAATGGAATGGAATAGAGAGCCCAGAAATAAACTTATGCTTTTATGATTAATTAACATTTGATAAAGGAGACAAGAACATACAACTGGGTAAAGACAGTCTATTCAATAAATGGTGTAAGGAAAATTGGACAGTTAAGCCAAAAAAAAAAAAAAATGAAACTAACCACCTTCTTATACCATGCGTAAGAATAAACTCAAAATGGACTAAAGACTTAAAAGTTATACTCAAAACCATAAAAACCCTAGAAGAAATCATAGGCAGTAAAATTTCGGACAGTGCTCATAGCAACATTTTTTCTGATATATCTCCTTGGGCAAGGGAAACAAAAGAAAAAATAAACAAATGGGACTACATAAGACTGAAAAGTTTTTGCACAGCAGAGGAAACCATCAACTAAATTAAAAGACAACCCACTAAATGAGACCATAATTGACAATGATACATCTGATGAGTTAATATCCAAAATTTATGAAGAACTTATAAAATTCAACACCAAAAAAGCAAACAGTCCAATTAAAAAATGGGCAAAGGACCTGAATAGACACTTCTTCAAGGAGGACATACAGATGGCCAATAGACACATAAAAAGATGGCCAAATGTCACTATCATCAGAGAAATGCAATTTAAAGCCACAATGAGTTACCGCCTCACACCTCTCAGAATGGCTATGTGAGGGTGCAGAGAAAAGGGAACCCTTGCGCACTCTTCATTGGGATGCAGATTTGTGCAGCCACTGTGGAAAGCAGTATGGAGCTATCTTAAAAAATTAAAAATGGAACTTCCTTATGACCCAGTGATTCTACTTCTGGGAATATGTCTGAAGACACCTGGAGCATTAATTTGAAAGAATATATGCACCCCTATATTCACTGCAGCATTATTTCTGATGATTAGTGATGTTGAGCATCTTTTTATATGCCATTGGCCATATGTAGCCCAAGTGACCATCAGTAAGTGGGTGGATGAAAAAGCTGTGGTACATTTATACAGTGGAATAGTATTGACACTTGGCTGTAAAAAAGAAGGAAGCCTTAACCATTTGACAGCATGGATGGACCTGAAGAGTATTATGCTCAGTAAAATAAGCCAGTCAGAGAAAGATAAGTACCATACGATTCACTTATATGTGGAATCTAATGAATAAAATAAGCTAGCAAACAAAACAGAAACACTCATAGATACAGAGAACAGACTGACAGCTGTCAGAGGAGATGGGGGTTGGGGAGCTGGGTGAAAAGGGGTTTTTTCAAAGCAAGATATTAATACAAATTAAACCATTTTTATTATGTTTTTGTTGAAGCCAAATTCTACTGGACATGATTATGAGCAGTATGAGTAAAACTAAATACGGCAGTTTGTTTTTGGTGTCTACATCAAGTTCTAACTAGAAATTTTTTTTTTAATATATATATATGTTTGCTTTTTTCAGCAAAAAAAAAACCAACCTCATAGACACCCACAACAGTATGGCAATCACCAGAGTAAAGGAGGGTAGGGGGAGGTAGAAGAGGGTAAAGGGGGGGATAAGTGGTGATGGAAGGGGTAGTTAACATACAATACAATATACAGATGATGTATTATAGAATTGTACACCTGAAACCTATATAATTTATTAACCAATATCACCCTGATGAGTTCAATAAAATTTATTCTTAAAAGAAGATTACCTGGGGAATAGAGATATAATCCTGCAAAGGTTGATCTCCACCTGTATGCTACTTTATTCTCTCTGTTATCAGACTACAAGCTCTTTATCTGGTAGGACCCACTGTTATAATTGTGTTTCTTGCAGCAGCTAACACTATGCCTGACAAACAGCAAACATGCACTAAATTTGCTTGAGTGAATTATTTTCTCAATCATTCAAACAGGAGTCATTGGGAAGTGAACAAAACATTGAGGGGGAAAGATGGAATCAAAGAATACGTCAGATGTTAAATGCTTTGCAGGTAAGATGATAGAGTTTGTTAACCCTACTTTTATTTTTAAAAATAAGTAAACTGTTGACTTCAGTTTTCTAGATATTAATAAAAATTAAACCATTTTTATTATGTTTTTGTTGAGACCAAATTCTAGATATGATTATGAGAGTATGCGTAAAACTAAATATGGGAGTTTGTTTTGGGTGTCTACATCAAAACAGTTTTAATTAAAAATTATTTTTTAATGTATCTTATTGATTATGCTATTACAGTTGTCCCATTTTTTCTACCCTTTATTTCCCTCCACCCTGCACCCCCCTCCCACCAGCATTCCCCCCCTTAATTCATGTCCATGGGTCATACATACATATAAGTTCTTTGGCTTCTCCATTTCCCATACTATTCTTAACCTCCCCCTGTCTATTTTGTATGTACCATTTATGCTTCTTATTCCCTGTACCCTTTCCCCCATCCTCCCCCTTTCCCCTCTCCACTGGTAACCCTCCATGTGATCTCCATTTCTGTGATTCTCTTCCTGTTCTAGTTGTTTGCTTAGTTTGTTTTTGTTTTTGTTTTTTAGGTCAGTTGTTGATAGTTGTGAGTTTGTTGTCATTTTACTGTTCATAGTTTTGATCTTCTTTTTCATAGATAAATCCCTTTAACATTTCATATAATAAGGGCTTGGTGCTGATGAACTCCTTTAACTTGACATTATCTGGGAAGCACTTTATCTGCCCTTCCATTCTAAATGATAGCTTTGCTGGATAGAGTAATCTTGGATGTAGGTCCTTGCCTTTCATGACTTGGAATACTTCTTGCCAGCCCCTTCTTGCCTGTAAGGTCTCTTTGGAGAAATCAGCTGACAGTCTTATGGGAACTCCTTTGTAGGTAACTGTCTCCTTTTGTCTTGCTGCTTTTAAGATTCTCTCCTTATTTTTAATCTTGGGTAATGTAATTATGATGTGCCTTGGCATGTGCTTCTCTGGGTCCTATGTCTTTGGGACTTTCTGAGCTTGCTGAGCTTGCCAGATTGGGGAAGTCCTCCTTCATTATTTTTTCAAATGAGTTTTCCATTTCTTGCTCTTCCTCTTCTCCTCCTGGCACCCCTATGATTCAGATGTTGGAACGTTTAAAGTTGTCCCGGGGGTTCCTTAGCCTGTCCTCATTTTTTTGAATTCAGGTTTCTTCATTCTCTTCTGGTTGAATGTTTATTTCTTCCTTCTGCTCAAAATCATTGATCTGAGTCCTGGTTTCCTTCCTGTCACTGTTGTTTCCCTGTACATTTTCCTTTATTTCACTCTTCATAGCCTTCACTTCTTCCTCTTTTGCAACCATACTCAACCATTTCTCTAAGCATCCTGATTACCAGTGTTTTGAACTATACATCTGATAGGTTGGCTATCTCTTCATTGCCTAGTTCTATTTTTGGAGCTTTGATTTGTTCTTTCATTTGAGCCATATTTTTTTGTCTCCATGTGTCTATTACATAGTAAGGAGTGGAGTCTTAGGTATTCACCAGGGTGGAGCAACCCACTTTGCTGCATTGTGGCACTGTATATGGGGGAGGCGTCCAAGAGTGAACAATGTTGCCTGCTTGGCTCTCAGTTGGCTTCCAGTCACTTCTGCCACTACCCACAAGCAAATTGGGCCCTTCTGGTGCTGCTTCCCAGGTGGGTGGGTTATATACATTCTAGGATCCTGTGGGTCTTTCCAATGAACTGTCCTGTGAGGCTGGGAGTTTCTCCTACTGCAGCAACCCCCAAAGTTTTTTACAGTCAGAGATTTTGAGGCTTCATTTCTCTGCACTGGAACCCTGGGTTGCATGGTCTGTCTCACTCCCCAGTTGTTCCTCCCTGTTTATCTGCACGCAAATGTGGGACCTCCCAGTCTGCCAAACACCACCTTGCCACAAGTCCTCCACCCAGCTGCTGGTCTCCGCCACTGTTACTGGTCTGGATGAAAGTTTCTTCTTTAATTCCTTGGTTGTTGAGCTCCCATACAGTTCAATTTTCTTGCAGTTCTGGTTATTCTTTGTTTTTAAATTGTTGTTTTCCTTCTTTTGGTTGTGCAAGGAGGCAAAGTGTATCTACCTACACCTTCCTTGGCAAGGAAGTCCTTAATTAGAAATTCTAATCAATGTCTTACCCACACTCATGCCCCTAGACATCTATTTTATGTTTCATTCTCATTTTTAGTAGACTATTAATAAATATTCAATGTGGAACTTGGTTTATAACAGTTTAAAAGTGAAATATAATTTTTAAATTTAACTGATATTTTTATCAAAATAATACATGTATATAATTTTAAAAGTTTAATAGTACCATGCTGAAAAGGAACCACAGAAGTCCTTTGCCCTACCCCTTCTTATCGCTAAGTCCTGCTCACCAAAAGCAACTGTATTAAGAAGTTTCTTTTCGTGTTTATATCCATATTTCTGATGACTTGCTTTACTGCTCTTTCTTGATATTTTAGATTTAAATTTTATTTATTACTCCTTCCAACAGAAAATGAAAATTTAGCTTAATTACATCTCTCCTCCTCAGTATGTTTTAGCACAGTATTCACTGCTTACAATGTCATAATTTTAATAGTTATGGAGTGGGTTTAATTGTGACAGAAAGCCAAAATATCAGTGGCTCAGAAAGATAGTTCCTTTCTCCCTCAGGTAAAAGCACGATCTGGTACGGCAGCTATGCTCACGAAGTCCTCAGAGACCCACTTTCCCTCCTCCCATTTTCGTTATTCTCAGGATCCAAAGTGGCCAACCACCCGCCAAGCCTGCATTCCAAGCAGCAGCAAAGTTCTTTGAAGGCACAACCTAGTTGTGCATATCATTTCTCCCATTTCCTTGACCAGCACTTAGCCACCTTGCCCCATCTAGCTGGGAAATGTAGTCCTTATCTGACACCCTTTGGCCCAGGTAACACTTCTGTCGCTATGGAATAGGAGGAGAATGGATATCAAGGGACAACAAGCAGTTGCTGTCACAAAGACTATGTAAAAATTAGTTCACATTGAAACTTCATAGTGTAATTGCGTTTCTTTTCTTGTCAACTTTATGGGGAGTGGGGACAGGGGGAGAGTTAATCATTACTTCAGTTTTTTCATTAGCCTCATGTCTATATACCCATCTTAATTCTATCTCCAAACTCTCTGGTACCATAATAAAACCCCTTTTAGTATGGGCAAATATATCAATTAGTTTATCGGTTCTACTCTCTTTTTCCTGAAAATAGCCCCTCCTGGAGCTCATCATCCTCTTGTTCTAATCTGAATTAGTTGCTCCCTAGGTCTGCTCCACAGTTTTTGTCTTGGGTCATTTCCTTACCATAACATGGAATTCCTTTGTCTTTTTCCTCTATTAGTTCCTCTGTTTTCTGGTACTTGGATCTTCCTTGGTAAACATCCTCTCCTAATTTCCTTAGATAAAGAGTGCATGGGAGCCCTGGCTGAGTGGGTGGCTCAGTTGGTTGGAGCATCCTCCCACCAAAAAAAAAGGTTGCAGGTTCAATCCCCAGTCAGGGTGCGTAGGGAGGCAACCGATGAATGTTTGTCTTTCACACAGATGACTCTCTCTCTCCCTTCTTCTCTCTCTAAAATCAATAAGTATATCTTCAGGTGAGGATTTTAAAAAACAGTGCGCATAAGACACCTTACATGCAAGTCTGAAAATATTTTTACTTTACCTTTAGCTTGTTTGGCATGTCTCTGAACATAGTTTGAAAATATTATGTCTCAAATGTTGAAGGCTTTGTAACATTTCTAGGCTTCTTGGTTGTTACTGAAAAGTCAGATGCTGCTTGGTTGGTGAGCCTTTGTAAGTGACCTTTATTTTCACTCTGGAAGCTTTTAGATCTTTTTTTTATTCCTATTGTTCTGAAATTTCATGATCATGTACTTTGGTATGGGGTTTGTGTGTGTGTGTGTGTGTCTGTGTTTTTTTTTTTATTATTGTGCTAAGCATATAGCAGGTTCTTTATTCTGAAAGTTCATATCCTTGAGTTCTAGAGAATTTTTTGTATTTCTTGGATTTCATCCTTGTTCTTAATCGATTCTCTCTTTCTGCACTGCCCGACAGGACCAGATGGGTCAGATCTTGATTTCCTAAATTGCACCTTTAATTTTAAAAAAAATCTTGTATCTCCCACATTAATTTCCTTTGTTGGTTTTTTCTACTGTCTAGAAGATTTCTTCAACTTTATCTTCCAGTCTGTTGCATTTTATTTCGACTTTTCCTTTTTATGTTTTCAAAGAGTTTTTTCTTAGATTTTAGTTATTCTTTTGTTTTATAGCATCCTAATCTTTTTATTTAGTTAGTTTTAACAGCTTTATTGAGGGATGACTAGTATACAATAACCCATACCTATTTAAAGTGTATGGTTAGATAAGTTTTGACAGACGCATATTCCTGTGAAACCATCACCACAGTCAAGATAGTGAACAGATGTACAATCCCAGAAAGTTTCCTTGTGCCTCTTGATAGTGCCTTGTCCCGCCTCTCCCATCCCCAGGCAAACCACTGCTCTGCTTTCTCCCAATCTCATCCTAGTCATTTTTCACAGATATAGTGTCTTGTCTTAACTTTTAGATGTTATCGTTTTCTTGGGCTCCCTGCATTATCTCTATTTCCTTAGCAGTTCTTTTGAATTCATTCTTTTTTGCTCTTGGATATTAGAAATTTTACTCAAATGTCTTGTAGATGTTGGTTATCTGTTTCTATTTAAGAGTGAGACCCAAAAATCTGATTAGAAGTTATAAACTCGTGAGTGCAGCTTGTAGATTTGAGGTAATTAGGTGGCCCCCTCCCCCACCCTGCAACAGATGTCTTTATCTACAGGTGTTTTTCCCCCACAGTGGACAGTTTTCCCAGCTTAATCTTCACATCGACTGCCCGGGAGATACAAGCGTGATGTCTGTGGTCTGGGAACCAGAAGTGGGTCAGGGAGAGGCTGGCTGTCTCATTGTTTAGGGTGTAGAATTTCACTTAACCCCGTAGTTTCTGGTATGACACTTCTCTACCGTCCACAGTGCCCGCTGTCCCAAGGCTCGAGTCTCAGGGGTAGTTATCTCTAGAAAAGCACCTTCCTGCCTCTCTCATTTTAGAGGATTTTCTGAAGGACACAGAATAAACACGTGTGCTCAGTCTTGCACATCTGTCCCCTTGGGGTATTTGTCAAAAGGGTTCGTGAAATTGGAAAGACTGTCCCCGCTCTCTCCCGGGGGAAATAGCCTGCTGGGGTGTGGGAGGAGCCGTGTCTTAGTTCGGTGAAGTGGCGCAGGGCTCCCGAGAGCCTCACCGTTTGCAAGCAGACTTTCAAGAAATTCTCCTGTTTTCTGCTTCTCCCCGCGTCTCCAGCTTATCATATACAGTTACCTCTAATTCCTGAGCTTTCCAAAGGTTCCGCAGCTCAAATTGGCTTGCTTTTTGTTGGCTTTCCTCCCTGTTGGCACTAGTTTCAGCTTCATCCGCTCTGCTAAGTCAATTAGGCCTGCCCTTTCTTTGTCTTTATCTCCGCTCTTTGTCATCGTTTATTTCCTTTCCTTCGTTTTAGAGGTGTTTTTGGAGGGAACAAAATAAGCACATGTGTTCAGTCTTGCATATTTGCCCGTTCAGGGTGTTTTTCAGAAGGATTCTTGAAATTCAAAGGGCTGTCCCTGCTCCCTTCCAGGGGAAAAAGCCACCCAACCCGCATCTGCTGGGGGAGGCGTCATATTTCCTCAAGAGCGGGAATAAATGGAGGCTTGTCATGCCGTCTCTGAATGGCTGCCAAGATTGGGCCACTCCTTTGGTTGAGATAAAGTGTGATAAAGTATTTAACTTATTAATTTGTTAAATGTTATAAACTGGCAGAAAAAAAACTTGTGTATCGCATTTCTAAAAATGTTTAACAACTTTCCAAGGAGTACAGTACTCACGGGAATACTGACCAGTATTCATCACAGTAACTAAAAAGCTACACTTGTGATTCCAAGTACTAGTCTCATAAAAGGAGTTATCTTCATCCATAATTGAACACTTTATTGGACCTCAACTTTTTCTAGTGGCTTCACAGGTGCCCTATGGTGAATCCAACATCTTTTAACCTCTGCAGAGAAACTGAGAGATGTTTATAAAGTCATATTGCCCTGTCACTGAGATGTACAAATATAATTCTACGTTTAACAATAGAGTTTTATATTGAACACTTCCACGCCCCCCCCCAGTACCTTCAAGGGAAAGAAGCCTGATAGACTCATAATCTTCATTGTATTTAAGCCTCCCAAGTCCTGTGGATTTTTTCCTCCCTATAGGTCTAAACTAATAGCAGCTATTTATGTTAACATCAATTTTTTAAGATTTTTATTTATTTTTTAAAAATAAATTGTTATTAGAGTAGTTTTAGATTTGCAGGAACATTGTGAAGACAGTGGAGTAAGTTCTCATACACCCCATCGCCAATTCCCCACGTTAGTCACATCTCGCGTTCTATGCTACACTTGTCACAATTACTGAACCAATATCGAAACAGTATCATTAACTGAAGTCCATACTTTGGTCAGATTTCTTCTTTTTTTTCTATTACAGGATCCCATCGAGGATACCACATTACATTTAGTTTCATATCGGGTTTTTTAACGACCTAACATTTGTATAACACATTAAAATTTTTCATAACACTTTAGAGTTCCTTTGCATGCATTTTCTCAATGAGCCGAGCTTGTGATCCACGGCCTACATGGCTTTTAAGCTTACTACAGAGTCATTTGAATTTCTCCACTTAGGGATTTCGCAGTCACCTATCAAAAATGTCAGTGTTTCGCTGTTCATTATACTTCCACCTGCTCTGCTTTTAATGATCTTGTCTCCCTTTCCTTTCCTTTTTTCTAATTATTTTCCCAGGAATCCAACAAGGCGGGAATGAAGCGCTTTAGTCTGATGACTCTCTGCAGAAATAGTGACCGGAAACAAGCCGCTGCCAGATTTTATAGCTTCCTTGTTCTGAAAAAACAGCGGGCTATCGAGCTGAGCCAGAGTGCCCCCTATGCAGATATTATAGCTACAGTCGGACCAATGTTCCACAAAATATAAAGGGAATTCAAAACTTGCAGATTCGTGTCGCCACCGAAATTTCGGTATAGATTGTTTGGTTTCATGCAGCCGCTGGCTGGAAGCAGCTGCAGGTCCGATCCATTTCATAAGCAGGTTAACCTCCCATTTCTTCTTTGTAAGTTCCGAAGAATCAGAGCCAGAAGTGGAAACTTATATGCTTACAGAAATACTGAATTATAGCTAAGTAATATTTTTTATCCTCACCCACGGACATACTTAATGATGTTAGAGCGGAAAGAAGAGAGAGAGGGAGAGAAACATCAATTGATTGCCTCTCGCACGTGCGCCAACTGGGACCGAACCCAAAACCCAGGCATGTGCCCTGACTGGGAATTGAACCCAAGACCTTTCAGTTTATGGGACAACACTCCAACCAACTGAGCCACACTGGCCAGGGCTAGCTAGGTCATATTTTAATTTAGATGACTTGAATGTATAGCATTTACTACTTCCTTGACTTGAATGTTGCATTTAGAATACGTTTTTTAAATACTATATGTCTTCAAGAAACATTCAAGAATGTTATTAAAAGGCTATTTTACATTGGATTATTTATGTAAAAGTTATGGGATTAATTAATAATTAACACTTTCGTACTTCTCCACAGGCAATAATTTATTTAATTCAAATTCTTATCATCCTTGATTTGACATAGTACCGTGATTTTTAATCTAATACCTTAATTGAAGAGTTGTAAAATTCATCTTTGTTTTAAGTTATCTGAGTGGCTTTCAATGTGTTTATAGGTCATTTAACCTTTTTATTCACTATTTAATGATTATTATAACCACCATTCATGTGTCAGCAAAATTAAGTATGTTTCTTATGTTAACAAATTAGCATATTGTCTGAAACTGGAATTCACATCACTAAAATAAATGTTCTTTTACTTGGTGATTACTGAACACTTTTTACATTAACACTACTGTTTTTCTTTTTTCTTATTTGAAGTTTGTTGGGAAATTGTCATATAATGCTCTGTGAGCTCCATGATACACTGTAAAATGAAGCCTGTGCTCCTCTCTCAAATCCTGGTGCTGCAAATGGAATTCTAAATGACCTCTTTGAATGTATTAAGTATGATTTAAATGTCAAATTGCCTTTTAAAAAATTTATTTTTTTAAATTCGCATACAGAAAAATTGACTTTTTCATTTTGGTGCACAGTGCTGTCAGGTTTAACACACACGTGGATGCGGTAACCACCACCACAGGCGGGATGCCGAGAGTCCCGTCGCCCAGAAACACTGCCTTGCGCTACCCCTGCAGAGTCACGCACTTCCCCCTTCTAACTCCTGGCAACGACTCTTCCGCATGAATATAGTTTCATTTTTTATTTTTCTCATGTCATATAAATGGAATCATATAGTATGTAACCTTTTGGAGTCTGGCTTATTTCAGTCAGTGTAATGTCTTTGAGATTAGTCCAAGTTGTTACACGTATCCGTGGTTCTGTGCTATTTATTGCTGAGTGTCATTCTGTTGTCTGGATATACCATAGTTTATGTATCTATTTATCCCCTGAAAAACATTTATTCCCAGTTTTTGACAATTATAAACAGAGTTGCTACATACACCTGTCAGTTATTGTGTGAATATAAGTTTTCATTTCTCTAGGGTAAGTAGGAGTGAGATTGCTGGGTCATACGGTAGGTGCGTGTTCAACTTTATTAGAAATTACAAAATTATTTTCCAGAGTAGTTGTACCTTTTTGCTCTCACACTAGCAGTGAATGAGAGTTTTCACTTGACTTTTAGTTTACTCTATTTTCAGATCATTGTAGGCTCACATGAAGTTGTAAAAAATAACACAGCAAGGTCCTGTGTGCCCTTCACCCAGTTTTCCCCAAAGGTAACATCCTGCATAATTATAATGTGGTACCACTGGAAATTCACATTGATACAATCCACTTACCTTATTCATATTTCACCAGTTTGACATGCACTTACTTGCTTGTTATTTAGTGCGTGCGATTGTGTCACGTACATAGCTTCATGTGAGCAGAACGAAAGTCCCATCACCGGGATCACTCGTGCCTCGCTTTTGGGCCCACCGCCACCTCCCTTCCATTCCCCTCCCTCGCCCCTTCCAACCCCTAATCCGTTCCCCATTTCTGTAATTTTGCCATTAATGCAATTGATCTTTGTAGATTAATTTTGTCTCCTGAGACCTTGCTAAACTTACAGATTTATTCTAGGAGTTTGTTTTTCTGTAGATTCCTTGGGATTTGCTACCCAATCATGTTGTCCACAAATAGGGACAGTTTCATCTCTTTACCATCTGTCCCCAATGCAAGGAGGAAAGTATTCTCTCTTTGACCACGAAGTACAATGTAAGTTATAGCTGCTTTTATGTGGGGTGTGTGGGTGTGGGGGGGTAATTTTTATCAGGTTGGGGATATTTATTCCTTTCTACTTCTGCTTCGCTGAGACGTTTGTGGATTTTTTTTAATCATAAGAGTATATTGAATTTTAATTACTTTTCCCGAATTGATTGATTGGATCATGAGGTTTTTCTTCTTTAGACTGTTAATGTGGTGGATTTCACCAATTGATTTTTGAGTTTATAACCAGTTTTTCATTTCCAGGATCAACTTTACTTTGTCGTATCACTGCCTTCAGTTTGCTAATATATTTTAACAGCTTTATTGAGATATAATTCACATAACATAAAATTCACCCTTTTTAAAGTGTTCAGTTCATGGCTTTTGGTATACATAAGTAATGTGTAACCATGACCATTAGCTAATTTTAGAACATTTCCATCCTCCAAAAGGAAACCTCAGGCTCACTAGCCATCCCTCCGCATTCCCTCCCTCCCTACGACTCCTGGAGACCACTCGTTTACTTCCTGCCCCTGGCCTGTTGCATCTGCCTTCCTTCACTCAGCGTAATGTTGTTAAGGGCTATCCACGTTGTAGGGTGTATTATACTTCATTTCTTTTAATGGCCAAATTAATGTTACATTATGTGGATATACATTTTGTTTATCCATTCATCAGTTGGTAGACGTGGGTTGTTTTCCACTTTCTGACAATTATTAATAATGCTGTTATGAATATTAGTATGTACGTTTTTATATGTGTATGTTTCCATCTTTCTGGAATATATATCTAGGAGTGCATCTGCTGATTTATCATGTGAGACCATATCTCTGTCATAGAGGCATCACATGATAACTGTGTGTTCAACTTTTGAGGAAAAGTAGCTGCATCACTTTGCGTTTCCACCAGTAACATACGAGAGTTCCGATTTCTCGGCACCTTCGCCAATGCTTTTGTGACTGACCCTTTTTGAGTATAGCAATCCTAGTGCGTGGGAAGTGGCATCTCATGGTTTTGACTTGCAGTTTCCTAATAACTGATGATGTCAAGCATCTTTGCTAATGTTTTGTTTAGGATTTTTGCATCTGTGTTCATGAGGAATATTGGTCTGTATTTGTCTTTTCTTGTACTTTTTCTGGTTTTGGTGTCAGGGTAAAATATAAATAACTTGGAAAGTGTTTCCTACCATTTTATTTTTTTGGAAGGCTCTGTGTAGAATTGGTGTTATTTCTTCTTTAAAAGTTTGGTGGAATTCACACATGAAACCATCTGGATCCGGAGATTTATACTTTGGAAGATTTTGAACTATGAATTCAATTTTCAAATAGTTGTTGAGCTATTCAGTTACCTACTTCACTTGCTGTGAGTTTTGGTAATTGTGGTTTGCGAGGAATTATTCAACTTCATCTAGAGTAATGATTATGTGTGTGGAGGTGTTTGGAGTATTCGCTTAGTAGCTTTACATTGCCTAAGCCCATAGTGATAGTCCTTCTTTCATTCCAGATACTATTAGTTCACGTATTCTAGTGTTTTCTCTTTTCAGTAGTATTAGAGGGTTACTAATTGTATTGGTCTCTTCAGAGAACCAGCTTTCGGTTTCATTGATTCTTCTCTTTTGGTTTTTTTTTCCATTTTATTGATTTCTGCTCTGATATTTATTCCCTTCCTTTGACTTGCTTTGGATTTATTTTGCTTTTATTTTTCTAGTTTTTTTTAAAGATTTTATTTATTTTCAGAGAGAGGGGAAGGGAGGGAGAAAGAGAGGGAAAGAAACATCAATGTGTGGTTGCCTCTCATTTCACCCCCTACTAGAGACCTGGCCCGCAACCCAGGCATGTGCCCTGACAGGGAATCGAACTGGCGACCTCTCGGTTGGCAGGCCAGCACTCAATCCACTGAGCCACACCAGCCAGGGCTATTTTTCTAGTTTTATTAAGGTGGAAGTTTAATTGATATGAGACCTTCCTTCTTTTCTAATACAAATGCTTAATGGTATATATTTTCCTTCAAAAACTGCTTTAGCTGCATTGCACAAATTTTGCTATGTTGTATTTTCACTTTTGTTCAGTCCAGAATATTTTCTAATATTCTTGAGACTTCCTCCTTGACCTGTGGAGGGGTTATTTAGAAGTATGTTGTTTAATCTCCAGGAGAGATTTTCCTATTCTTTTTCTGTGAGTCATTTCTAGTTTATGTCATTAAAGAACATACTTTAAATGATTTTGATTCTTTTAAATTTACTTAAGGTTTGTTTTATGACCTAGTATAGGATCTGACTGGGTAGGTGGAGTGTTCTGTAAATGTCCGTTGGACCTAGTTGGCTAATAGTGCTGCTCAGTTCTTCTGCATCTTTGCTTACTTTCTGTCTACTAGTTCCATTCATTACTGAGAAAGGAGTGTCTATGTCTGTAGCTATAATCGTGAATCTCTTTCTCCTTTCAGATCTGACAGTTTTTGCTTCATGTACAGGGTCCAGCAAAAGTAAGGCCTGCTTGAGTGTGGTTGGTGGGGCGATAATATGGGTGTCATAATTTATAGTTTTAACTTGAACATTTCACCTAAAACATCAGACAGTGTGTTCGAGTGTGGTATCATTATGTTACAGAATTACATGCTTATGATTTTGTAATAAAGGATTTTGTAATAAAAAGGGGCGTTATTTGTGCCTGACCCTGTAGTCTGAAGCTCTTTTACTAGGAGCATTCACATTTCTAATTACTATGTCTTCCTGGTGAAGTGACCCTTTTATTGCTGTACAATGGTTCTCTTTATCCCTAGGAACTTTCTTTACTTTGAAGTCTTCTTTTACTTTTCATTTTTTTAATTGAAATATAATTGCCATACAGTATCCTGTTAGTTTCAGGTGTGCATCATCAGCATTTGATATTTATGTACGTCATAAAATGACCACCACAATGAGGTATCACCCGTCGCCAAAGTTGTCACAATATTATTGCCTGTATTCCGCATGCTGCACATTACATCCCTATGACTTGTTTATTTTACAACCGGGGTTTGTATCTCTTATTCCCCTTCACCTGTTTCACTCACTCCCCAACCCCGCCCCACTCCGGTAACCACCAGTTTGTTTCCTGTACCTACGAGTCTGTGTCTGTTTTGGTTTGCTTGCTTTATTTTTTTGGTTACACATACAAGTGACATCATACGGTACTTGTCTTTCTCCGGAAGTCTTTTTCTCACATTAAGCCATCCAGCTTTCCTTTGATTAGCATTTGCGTGGTGTATCTTTTTGCATCTTTTACTTTTAGCTGACCTATCTCATTGGATTTAAACTGAGTTTCCTGTAGTTATCTAATTCAGTCATTTTTATCCATCCTAATAATCTCTGTTGTAATTGATGTATTTAAACCATTTACAGTACATGTAAATGTTGATGTGCTTGGATTTAGAGCTACCATTTTATTTTTTGTTTACTATTTGTTTCTTCTACTTTGAATTCTTTTTTTTAAAGATTTTATTTATTTACTTTTAGAGAGAAGGGAAGGGAAGGAGAAAGAAAGGGAGAGAAACATCAGTGTGTGGTTGCCTCTCACATATCCCCTACCTGGGGACCTCTTTTGAATTCTTGTATTTCCCCCTTTCCTGCCTTATTTTGGAATGGTTGAACATTTTTTAGAATTCCATTTTAATTTATCTGTTGATTTTTATTACATCTTTTGTTAGATTTTTACATGGGTGCTCTAAGAAATACAAAACACATGCTTAACTTTTCACATTCTACTTAGAATCAATATTTTACCACCTCAAGCGGAGTGTAGACAGCTTGCACCACCTAAGTTCCTTTACACTCCCTCCTTCATATTGCCGTCTTACATTTGCATATAATGAAAGCCCATCAGACAATGTTGCAAGTTTTCTTTCAACTGTCAAACATATCTTAAAGAATTCAAGAGGAGAAGGAAAGGCTATTAAATGTACTCAGATATTTACCGTTTTGATTGTTCTTTCTTTCCTTCCGGATGTTCCAAGTTTCCTTTTAATATAGTTTCCCTTCCAACTGAAGAATTTTCTTTAGCAGTTCTTTTAGAGCTGGCAATGAATTCTCTTAGTTTTTCCTTATCTGAGAGTGTGTTTATATTTCTCAGAGGATGTTTTTGCTGGGTGTACAATTCTGGCTGACTCCTCTCTTCTCTCATCAGTTTAGCTTTCTTCCCCCATCGTACTGCTGCCGTCCATGGCTTCAGTGAGAAATCCGGTTATTCAAATCACTACTCCTGTATAATTAACACGTCATTTTTCTCTGACTGCTTTCAACAGTTTTTCTTTGTTTTTAGTTTTGAAAAGTAACTGGAAGTTATTATTTTTTCTATGGTATCATTATTACTATTTGGTTTGTCCTCTTTGGGATTCACCAGAAGGCCGGAGCTTGGAGCTTTGTTCTGTTCTGCTCTGCTCTGTTTTGCTGCCTTCTTCCCACAACTGACCCCGCACCTGGAGCCTAATGGTGGGAGAACAGAAAGAGACAAAAACAGCAGAGGCTCATCCTCTCAGCACCACAGCTACCCCGATGGGAAAGCTTCTCCTTCCTCAGAGCTTGCGGCCCCTGTGGGTCCCTGTCGTCCCCATCGACAGGATTGCCTGCAGGCTGGGTCATGAGACCACAGAGAAAAAGACTGGAAAAGAAAAGAAAAACTACTTCCCCCACTCCCCCTGAGCACTAGGGGTCTGCTTTCCTGATGCTCACGTCAGAACTAGGGAGCCCGTTTGAGAGCTTTCTTTGTGTTGATTATTTAATTCCAGGTTTTGCCTGCCTTCATGAGACCAGGGGATATCAGAGGAAATAAAAATGGTAAGTTCACTAGTGTGGTGGTAAGTCAAATTCTGGCCTTCCCCAATTTGCCTGCTAGTATTTGCTCTCCAGAGTCCTCAGGTAGTTGCTCTGTGCATTTTGTTCAGGCTTCCTACACCATTCACTGGGAGGGGTGTGCTTGGCCAAAACCGGAATCAAAATTGCCTTGAAACTAAACAAATTGAAGTATTTTCCAATTAGTACAAAGCAAAACTACTGATTTTTTAGACTACTTTTGTTTAATGCTTAAAATTCTCATTTGCTGTGATTTACATTGTAACTACACACTGGTTCTTTCAATCCCATGCTTTCCGATGCTGAGGAGCGGGCTCTTTCCTAGTTAACACCATTCCAGATGGGAGAACTGGGGACGGAGGTGCTCTAACTGAGGGAAGTTCCTTGTGGAGGTTGCTGGGAAATGTAGTCTTCTAGGTATCGAGCAAAAAACCAACACACATGGGGGACAGACAAAAAAGTATATTTTTAATGAGAATCTCAGTAATTATCCCCTGATAAACAAACATTAATTACACAGCTTCCTTTGGTTTTACTTTAAGTGTAAAAAAAGTCACATACTATGTAGGTGGGCCTTAGAGCAGATAAAACATTTTATCAATTAACTTGGACAATACAACATTAGGGTTTGGTGGGGTTTTTTTAGGCAGCAGGCCTTATTTCACATGGCTTTTTCAACTACAGTTTCCTATTCCTGCTACAGTTGCTCTCCATGTTTTCCCACAAAGCATAATGTGCCGATGGTCATTGGTCCTCTGATTAGAAAATTCAATTTAATGAACAGAGGGAGAAATATAGCCAAGGATGTATAGGCCTTTGTTGCAGGAGTATAGGCATTGTTATAAAGTGATTTACCCCAAACCAGAGCTACAGAAAAAAGATTTAACTTTGAAAAGTCACCATTAATTATTTTATTTAATTATTCTTTTCCACGTACATTAGAAATAGTAACCAGGCCAGTACTGCAGAGTCGCTGTATAAAATCAGGGAAGTCACTTCACGAATCTTCTGGAAAAGTCTGCCTAGGGTGGAGAAGAGGAGAGGGTCCCAAGGGCAGCCTTGCCACAAGGAGACAGCGACTTACGGACCTAGTGTTCTTACAGAAGAACAGGGCCTGGCGCCACGCGTGCTGCTGGCTCAATCACTTGGTCAGGATTTAGGAAACACCTACTCCAGGCGCTAAGGACACAGTAGTGGGGGACAAAACAGAGTACCTTCCCTCACAGAGTGTACATTCTAGTGGGGGTGACAATGACAGACTAACAAACAGTTAATACACATCAGCTGGTGGAGAGATGCGTGGAAAGGAGGGCAGAGGAAGTGGGGAAGAAGAGCGGTCGTGAAGGCCTCCCAAACAGCGACGCTTGTCAGGGATCTGGAAGAGGAGAGGGTGGCTTTGAGCAGCCCAACGACTGACCCCATCGCCAGGGCTGGTTCAGAAGGGGGTAGCCCCTTCCCACTGCTCCCCACTTCCCACACGGGCACCAGCCAAGAAACCAGGCCCTCCGGCTGCCTAGCTAGGAGTGGAAGGGCGAATTCCAGTTTTCTGGACTTCCCCCCACGCTTTCCCCGGTTTCTCCTGTGACAGTGACGGGAGACAGAGAGAAACGACGTTTCACGAACGTTCACTTTAGATTGTGATTGTTTACATTTCCGTCTTTCCAATGATTCACCATCTTCACTTCGAAGAAAAACATTTTCGTTGTCAGGTATTGAAGATTCTTGCTATCATTTTTCTTAGCAGTCCAGTGCAGTCGTCTTTAAATCACCCTGGTACTCGGAGGTACTCGGTTTCGGGGGTGAGAAATGTTCCTAAGACAATCGGATCAAATTGCTATCGCACGCCAGCCGACTGTGTGCGGGGAGGCGACGTTGCACCGTTGTCCCACGTTGCAGGCCAGAAAGCCGAGGCTCGGCGCGGTCGGGGGCTCGCCAGGGGTCGCACCGCCGGTCCGCGAACCCGCACACTTCCGGCGCCGCCCCGCGGCCCAGCCGCGAGCACCGGCGCGTGTGCAGGTGCACGCGCCTCGGTTCCCACGCCCTTCGGAGCGAGGTGCCAACTATCTCTTTAAGGAGGAAAGTGAAGACCGGCCGCTTACGCAGCCGCCGGCGAGCCGCGGACTGGCTCGTCCCTTCCACCCGCGTCCCCTCCCCTGCCCGCCCCTCCCTCCCGGCAGCCCCAGCCCCGGCGCGCGCCCTGGGAGCCGCTTCCAGCAGGGGCTCCGAGAGCAGTCCGGCGGCCCTGGCGGGGCAGCCGAGGCCATGGAAGCCTCCGCAGGTGATGACGGGACCCCGGGGACCTCCGGGGCCGCCCCCCCCCGCTGCGCCGCACGCAGCCCAGAGGGCCAAGTGCGGGGTGGGGGAGGGGAGACGCGGACCGCACCGGGGAGCAGAGCGAGCGCCCGGCAGGCAGCTTGCCCGCCCAGCTCCGCGGCTGCGGCGGCCCAGCTGTCTGCGGCCGAGGGCTCAGCTACCCGCGTGTCCCCGCCCGCGTTCATCCGCACCTGTCTGTCCTTTTCCCCCACCGCCGCAGGTTGCTGATCGGGGCCAGGCAGCTGCAGCAGCGACTGCAGAGGCGCTGCGCCAAGCCGGGCCGGAGTGGTGCGAGCCGGCCGAGCTGCGGAGGGCGAGTGGACACAGGTGAGGAGGCCGCGGCGAGCCAGAAGGGACCCCTGCGCTGCACCGCGGTGGATGGCGGGCGGGGGCCCTCTCGCTGCGGTAGAATCCTCAGAGGGCACCAGCCGAGGAGGGGTTAACTGTGACTCATTCTCACCCTCCTTCATTCCCCTACATCCTTCTAATTGCACCCCCCCTACCACCACCACCACCCTGAAATTCACAACTAGAGGGTGCTGATTGCAACGGGGAAGATGCCCAAGGTGGGCGATTAGGGGGTTTTAGGGTCTACCCTATTCCTATTTGTTTTCCTCTTCCAGCATTTGGCAAACATTTACGCCTCTTTCCTCTTGGAGGAGGAGAGGGGATACCTGGGGGTGGGAGCAGGATGGAACCCCACACCCAACCCAAGGTCAAGGGCTAGTGACTGCCTCCTTCCCATAATCCCCCACCCCCCTGAGAAGCATCAGGGCCCTGCAGTAGATCTGGAAAAAAATGCCCATGACCTCTAGGGTGGGAGATCGCGGAGTCTACCGGGAGCCTCCATGGGATGTGGAGCCGGGCTGTTTGGAACGCCTACTGGCCTGGGAAGCCCCATATGTATCCCTGTCCTCAGCCCGGCAGATGAGGAGAGGCCGGTTACACACCGCCGGCTTCCTCTGCCTGCTCTGCCGGTCTGGAGGTGTGGGATGGGCTGGAGTTGCTCGCCGAGAAAAGGCGATCTCCGCAAGCAGGGTGGTGTGGGGAAAGTGCTGCATATTGGGGTTCTGGTCCCTTTGCCTGCTACTAGGCCACTAGTAGCCATTTTAAAATTCTTCAGGCGTGGGTGTCTGCCTGCTCCTCTGTTCAATGCAGGACTTGAATTGGATGGTCCGTCCAATTCTCACGTGCCACTCAAGCAGCTCTAACACCTCAGGGGGACCTCTGTCTTAAAGCAACCTGGGGTTTAAACTTGAGCGTATGAAATAATTAGGGTTTCCTCAGTTGATCTCTTTCAACTCTGGGCTTCTCAAGTGAAACATTGACCTTGTGGGTCTCGTGGAACGGAAGGTGTAAGGCAGTCCTAGGCGGGCGTCCCTGTGCCCTCACTAGGGAAACCTCGGTCAAGTTACTTGCCTTCCCAAGCTTCAGTTTCCTCATCTGTAAATCTGGAAGGAGGGCACATGTATCACAGGGTTGATGTTAGAGTTAAAAGAAACACTTAAAATTGCACATGTGCCTGGCACAGAGTAGGTTCTCAGAGACACAGGACTTAGGAGACAGACTGGGGAAAAAGGAGTAGCTTCTTGCAGTCCTCTCCCCACCCCACCCCTGCCAGTCTCTTCTCCACCCCTGTGGCTGGTGTCCCTGCCCGGGGACAGCGAATGCCAGGGTGTGCTGAGCTGCTGGGCTGAGGGCCTAGGAAGCAACCAGGAGACACAAATGTTTCCACTGCAAGGACTGTGACATCATTTTAGCAAATCATGGTCCCAAGGAGGCACAGAAAGCCCAGCACTGGCTTTGGAAAATCTTGGCTTCTGAGAGCAGAGTCTCTAGGAGAACAGCAGCCTCAGACTCTTGTGTGCCAGCGGAGGGGCGGGGACCAAGGCTTCCTGATTTCAGATGGACCCCAGCGCTGCTCCCTTACCCTCCCCGGAGTCTCGCACTAGAGTCTCCCTGAGACGAGGCGGCTGAGTTTTGGGTGTCCATATTTTCTATTCTTTATCTTTGCTCCTGCTGTCATTTTCAGCCTCACATTCACCCTTTCCTGCTCTGGCGTGTTCCATAGACAGTCTGCCTCTTGACTTCGTGGTAAAGAAGGCTCCCCATGGGGAGGGGCAGGACGTTTTGCTGCTGTGCCATTTGGGCGAAAAGAAGTTGTGATGTCTCCACTGCCCTATACCCTCCCGGCAGAGGCCCCCTTTCCTCTCTGCGTCTCCAACCTCTAGGCCATGGCTAGGCGCAAAGTAGGTCTTCAGTAAGTTTGAGGAAATGACGTCCCTAAGCCAACTAGGTTAGGGAGCAGTTGCTGGAGCGTGTGGATGGTGCAGGTGAGAGCACTTTGAAGCACAGGGCACAGTGCAGTTGTTGGCAGTCATTTCTGTTACGATACTGTTACCATCACGATTGCCAGCGGCCACCAGTGGTTTTACCCTCTCAAGTCAGGTTTGAGGGGCTAGATGTGCCCACGAGAGTGGCATTGTCAGTAAGCAGATGGTGCTAAGATGACCGCCAAGGGAAGACAATTGGGAAGAGTGATCCCGGCCACGTGCTGTGTTTGGGGTGGGGGTGGCAGTTAAGAAGAATCAATGGGCCAAAATAGACGCACAGTAGATAATCAGGAGACCCAGGTCCCAAGTCTCATTCTGCCGTCTCATCGCATGACCTTGGGCCAATCACACCTCCACTCTAGACCCCTGGGTCTCTAGCTTTGACGGGGGAGGACTGGACTACCTGATCCCTAAGGTCCCCCTGGTTCTGACGGTTTTTTCTAGTGGATGTTGTTGAATAAAATTGAGACCAGTATTACTCTCAGTACCGTTGATGGAGTACCAGACCACTACTATCGCAGGTAACCCTCATAACAAAGTGTACCTAATTGAAAGGTGACGAGGCTGGGGCTTAGAGAGATTGACTCGCCGAAGATTGCACAGCTGGAAGTGGCAGAACTGCTCTCTGACGGCAGGTCTGTCTGACTAGGAGGAGCGCGCTCTTGCAGAAGTTTCGCTGCCTCCCTGTCAGACCTTGCTGTCATCGCTGTGAGCTGTGTGTGCGCTGCACGGCACGTGTGTGCAGGGGTTTGAGAAGGGAAAGGCGTTTCCCCAAAGTGATTACCGCAGAAGACTGGCTGGGCTGAGGAGCGCGTAAGTCAGTGCTGAGAAGCCTTCCCTCCACCGCGAGCCCCGCTGTGCAGGCGGTGGGTGCCTCTTTACCACGGAGGACGGCTAAGGGTGAATGACAGTCACGACAGACACGCTTGCTGAGCGCGTCCTGTGTGTGGTGCTGTTTTACACGGGCTCACTTTTTTATTGCTCAGTTGATCCTGTTATGTGGGCACTAGGGTTTCACCCATTTTACGAGGGAGAGGCAAGGGGTCTCGCCCAGAGTCACACAGCTAATCTGTTGTGAAACCCGAGAAGGCTTTGCCGGAAGTGTGCTGCGCTGGGAGTCAGGGAGACTCCCATTGACTGGGTAGCTTTGCAGAAGCCAGTTCCCTCTGAATGTCCGTGCTCCCATCCCCCAAATGGTCCTGATGCATCTACTGGCTCTAAAAGGCCTGAATGCCACCTTGGCCCAGAATAGGAGTGGAGGGGAATCCTTATCTAGCTAAACATCAATCAGCATTTGTTTATTTGTTAGTCACGCCCGGGATAAGTGCACAGGACACAAGAAAGAGTAAGAGTTCACCTTCACTTTAAGAAGCTCGTAGCTGACACGGGGAGACAAATACTTAGCAGTCTAGGAACTGAGATGGCACTGACATGGGGTGGCGTGGGTCACGGAGGGGTGGTCTTTCCCACTCAGGGGTCAGGAGAGCATTAGAGAGATGACACCTTTGTCGTCTCCTTATTTTCGGCATTGAGTTTGTGTGATGAGGAGGAGGACGATGATGATGATGGTACATGTTCTACCCAGCTTCGGATATTACCAAACAGTTTTAGAGACTTGTTGGTTTTTGAACCCAAAACGTGGCCACAGACGTCTGAGGGACAACTCAAGCTCACTCTGTGGCACAGTTCCGGTGGAACTTGCATTTGTCCCAGGTGGGCCCAAACCTTCCCTGTCCTCAGGGGCTTACAGAGACAGGGCTCTGACGTTCCTCTGGGAAGGCCTGGCCGGTGCCTACAACCATGCGTAGGCTTGGGGACTTCTTCCTCACATCCCTTCTCAGCCTTCCTCCCACCTGAAGCACCCAGCCCCTGGAGAGGTGAGGGCATTTACCCAGGATTACTCAGCAAGGCTGGGAGCACAGCTGTGGCCTGATGGGAATGGCACTTCTCAGCCGCGTGCAGTCATTCTGCATCCGGGTCACCAGGGGCCTCAGGGGCCATTCCTGCGCTGGATGGGCAGCTCGCACCGAGTGAAGGCTTGGCACAGGTGCTGTGAAGCTCAAGCGGGGCCCTGGGCAGGGAGATGCCTGTGTTCCCTCAGCTGCTTTGCAGCTCTTAATAAGCGGATGTTCATGGAGTGTTCCATCACACGCTCCGCACCGTCCTCCAAATCGAGGTGCTGAGTCCGTCAGAAGGGACTCTCTGGGAAGCAGCCTGGTGCAGTGGGAAGAGCCAGCGCTGAGGAGTTGGGGGACTCACCTCGGCTCTGCCCGCTCTGCCGCAGGCTCCCTGGGTGGCCTGAGGCACAGCCCTTGCGTTCCCACACCTGCAAAATGAGAGTCAAAGGTGAGCTCCAAGGGCTTTTCAAGCTCTGACTGGCTCACAACTCAGCCACTCTTCCTTCTGTTCTGTAGCCACTTCAGGGGGAATGAGAGTGGATAGGGCACCGATGACTGTAACTGGAGGAAGAATGAGATAACCATAGCAAGAGGGGTGAACAAATGCTTTGTGGGTTTGCTGCAGGGAGAGGGCTTGAACTGGGAGAAAGGCCCCATTCAAAAGCTGCCCCGTCAGCATCAGGAGGAGGTGCAGGTACAGGCGGTTTGCCGGCTTTGAACCAGGAGGAGCTGCAGAAGCACGCTGGCATTCTGGGACGGGAAGGCTTTATAGCAGAGTGGTGGCCCCCACACTTAGATTGCAAATATAAGTACATGGGGGGATCTCTCCTGGGTTGGCCAACGTTTTATTTTGCCATATAAGGACATTCAAATGACGTTTATTAGCACCACGCTCTTACCAACTGAGCTCACCAGCCATCCTCAGGTGACATTTAGAGTCCTGTTTATTATCCCTGTCATATAGTGAAAGAGTATTTTAATACCTCTGTCCCCAAAGAAAGAAGGCGATATGATACCAGGGAAGGAAGAGGTACTCCTTCACATGGAAGGCATTTTGCTTTACTAGACGCTCACTGCATTGCCCATATTTTGCTCATTTTCCTGCAGACCAGTGTCCTTGTGTTTGCCTTTGGGTTCGGGCTGCTTGGGTTTGGATCCTGGCCAGGTTCTGTTTCTCTCAGAGCCTCTGTTTCCTCATCTGAAAAAGGGGGAATGATGCTGTCTACCTCATAAGGTCATCAGGAAGTCCGTATGCCATCATTAAGCACGTAAAGCGAGGGACCTCAAACCCAGCTGTCTGCACAGGCAACAGGGGTTGGGCGGTTTGGGGGTTACAGCAAATTGAAAAGTGCTTGCTTGAAGGAGGCAGCTGCTAGCTGGCTCCTGGGCCCAGTGTCATCAGAGGTTCTGATTTATACAGAAATCTGGATGTTTGTGACACCTCTTAATGTTTAACATGTGGTCAACTAGGCAACATTTTAAATGCACCTACTAAACTGTGTCTGGGGCAGGTCATCCGTCTGTGTCCTGTGGTGTAAAGTTCCAGATGCTGGCCGCGTAGTGCCTGGCCGATGTCAGCTGAGCATGAGGGCGGAGGAGGGAGACAGGGCTGCAGGGGGGGCCTGGGCCAGGGCCTGCCTTGGCTGTGAGGCTGGGCACCACGTTCCTTTGGCGGCTGGTGATCGTCTGCTTCTGGGCCCGCCGCTTCAAAGGCCTTGTTTGTGTCCCTTTCGGTGGCCCTCTCGGGATTGAGTCTCTAGGGACCGAGGTCTCCAGACACCTCTGTGCCCCCTTAAAGTTGGCACTGGCCGGGCTTCCCTAGCCCAGGGTCTTTGGGAGCTTGGTCGGCAGCCTCAGAAGTGGGAACTTGGCTGATGGCCCGTGCAGCCTGGCACAGAAGCCACCTTGAGAGACGGGCGTGGTGAGAGACTCTGGCAGCTCCTCCGTGGGAGGGAGGGGTGGCTCCTGGCCTTTGGAAGCCACCCTGGCCTTGCTGCCAAGGTCCTGCCACCCTCTTCTTGGGCTGTGTGAGGTCTGGGCCATAAACAGTATCTGTATGTACAGCTCTGACACACGACCACCCCCTAGGAGAAGTGGGGACCTGGTTGTGGAGCAAGCCTAGAGCATCCTCAGAGAAAGCCCTCGCGGAGTTCCTGATGAGTAGGAGGAGCCGCACTGACTCGGTCTCGGGGCATCCTGGGATTCAGATTGGAGCCTCTAATGACAGTTTATACTGTGTGGCTCCAGTTAATCAAATATTCATCATGCGCCTACCACGGTGAGGCTTTATCCCGGCCACTGTGGGAAAATGCAGAGATGTGTTTACATCCATTCGTTCCACCAACATGCACGGAGCATCCAGGCACCCAGTCGCGGTCCCTACCCTCAGGGAGCTTTTTGGCCTGATAAAGATACACGAAGGGTGCGCAGGGCCTGACTCATCAGAATATTAATAGCAGCTGCCATTTGGTGAGTCATCTGAATATTGGGCACCAGCCGTGCAGCCCCCGTTTCAGAGGGTGGATATGGAGATTGAATTCGGGGCACACGACACGCTGCCCTCCACACAGAGATGCTCAGCGAGAAGGTAGCTGCGTCGTGCTCCCCTGGAGCACTGGGCAGCTCCAGAAGGAAGGTCCAGATGCTGATGGGGTGGAGAGAACAGGAAGCGGCCAACAGTTCAGGCCCACTAAGCACAGGGTACGGACGCGGTATAGGCGAGGGCGCTGAGGCCCAGAGAGGGCGTGGTCTGCCCTGGTACACAGCTGCCGTGGGGCGGAGCGTCCACGCCAGTGCTGGGCTGTTCAGCCTCAAAGCTCCGTCTCTCTCCTAAGCCATGTTGCCTCTAAATTAGTAATTAATGAGCAGAATGACGAAACTACCACACACGAATGGTGAAACACGGCTCCACCGGTGAGGGAGGAGGTTTTTACAGTTAAGAACAGTGGGGCTATCGGAAAGAGGAAACTGGCCGGAGTTACAGAACCATGAAGCGGTGGTAGGGTCGAGACCCCCACCCAGGCATACTGGATGCGGCTTCCCGCACTGTCGGGACAGAACAGTCTTCAGGGGTTAAAGATAATTGTCTGCAGGTACTCAAAGTACTGTCACAGCAGGGCTCCTGGGCTGAGCACGTAGGTCCGAACATTCTAAAAGGAATTCGTGCAAGGGGGATGGAGTTTGGAGTGGTTGTGCTTGACAGTCTTACAGCCCAGAGAATCTGGAATTCCAGTAGGACCAGTCACAGGTGTTACAAGTGGTGGGTGCCACCACTGGTGTTCCCAGGAGAAAGAATAACTGTAGGCTGGGGCTATCTAGGAAGACTTCCTGGAGGAGGAGGAAGAAGTAGTGCAAGATCTAAAGGTCTGGCAGAGTAAGGGCTGGGGAAAGGGAGAGCAGTGGGACTGTGTAAGGTAAACAAACCCTAGGGAAGTGAGCGCACTGGTCTGGCTGGGCCACAGGGCTGGTGCCCCCTGTTCTCTTGAGCTTTTTAAATGGCGGGAATGGAGGCATGGTGAATCCTGGGTCTTTCCCAAAGTCTCATTAGGAGGCCAGTTCGGCTCCACTTCTACCTCTTACCTCTCCTCATTGTGCCACTCACCTCCCTCCCAGCCTCCCTTTCAGCAGTGGCCAGCTTTGGACACTGAGTTCCACTGGGAGGCAGTCATGCCAAACTTCGCCTCTGCGGTGAAGGCTGTGGGAGAGCCTAGGATGGACGGCCTAGGCCATCTTCTTCACATTTGGGGCACAGAGCCAGGGTCCGGCAGAGCCTTGGCTCCTTCCACTGAGGCAGCCCTGGGCCTCCTAGGAGCTACTTGCTGCTCAGGGTGAGCACTGGCTTCAGAGCCAGGCCTGGGTCATCTCCAGTTCTGCTACTCGTTAACCTGGGATCTCAGACAAATTCCTTACCCCCGGAGCCATGTTCCCATCCTCCAAAGAGGGATCTGCTAGTTCCTCTGTGAGGAAGGGCCTGGAATACAGCAGGTGTCTGCTCTCTATGCGCCTCAGTTGCTGCCCTGCCCCGCTGCAGCCCAGCTCTTGTCCAGGCTGATGAAGACGGCAACGCTACACAGCAGGTGCAGGGACGTGTAACCTTGTAGCATCATCCTACAGCTCTGCGGAGGGAAGTACTGGTACAGAAGAGGAAATGGAGCCACAGGGAATTTAAGCAGCCCACCCAAGGTCCCACAGCCGTTACGTGTGGCTGAGCTACCAAGTCCCTGGCACCAGAGCCCACGTCCCCCACGACCACCACTACTACCCTTTTTCTTCCTTTGCTTTCTCGTTCTTTCTCTCCCTCTCTCTGTTCTCTCAGGCCTGTGAATATCCATTCCTCCCTCCTTGGTCCTTAGCTCAGCTCGTAAGAGTGATTTTACCAGCCCGGGGCCTCACTGGAGGGAGCCTGCATGAGACCTAGAGAAGGGCATTGGGATGCTTCGTCACCTCAGACATGTCCCTAAGGGGCCCTTGGATGCAGGCTTCCCCAGGTCAGTCGCACTCTCTCATTGGGCCATTCCTTTCCACCTCAGCTACCTGTACTCACCCCAGTTCCCTCCTCCTAAAATTTTCTTCCTGCCACCACTGCTGTCTCCCGTGCTCCTGTCTGTCTCAAGGCCCAGCCCAAATGCCACTTTCAGGGCCCCTCTCCGGACCCCCACAGCCCCTTCACAGAGCCCAGGCTCTTAGGCACCATGCACCTGGCCCCTCCCCGCTCACCCTTCCCTGCCCTGCAGGGCCTGGCCTTGCTGGGTGGTAGCGGGGCCCGGACTGGAGCTGCAGGACAGCCAGAGCCAGCTCCCCGTTCTGTGGCTTCCTGCTGGCAAGCTGCTCTCCACCCCCACAGGAGGGGGCCTCTCGCTCTGAGGGTCTTGTGCCTGGGAGGCGAGGAGCCTGAGTTTGGTGGGACTGGCAGGAGATTGTCACCAGCCAGGTGAAGGAAACCAGGATCCAAACCTAGGCGGCGGCAGACCCTTTGCCTGGAGAAGTGGAGAATGGAAAGCATGGGCTTGGGAGCCAGACGCACCTGGCTGCCATCTCGGTCTCTGCCACGGACTCACCTGGTGACCGTGGGCAAGTCGCTTGCCTTCTCAGACCCTTTGCTTCCTCAGTAGTGAAAACAGGCATCATAATCACAACCCCGGCCTCTTCGGAGCAAAACTGGCCTGAGAATTAAAATAGACTAGAAGTCCTACATGTGTGAGCATCCTGCACAGGGTTTAACACACAGTAGGTGCTTCATAAATGGCATATCCTTCCATCCACAGCCAGAAAGAAAGAACTTTATAACTTCTCTAGTTTTCCAAAGATCCATTGCATCTTCGGTTGGTAGTGAGCTCCCCTCTCACCAGAGGTATTCAAAACGGGCCTGAGGAATGTTATTCAGAGAAATGGAGCTTCAAACAGGTGGCTGTTGGGCGTTCAAACCTTCATTCTTCCCTGCTGTGAATGCCTGTGATTCCATGAAGACTTGACTCAGATCTCATTAGTCAATTATTAGAAATCAGTTGGGGTTTGGCAGGGACGTCCGTTTAACACAGATAAAGGATGCTGTTGGAGTTGTGCGCTACCTGAAGGCTGTCTCCCGAGAGGTGACGAGGCTGGAAACAAAGTCAGGCCCAGAGAGAGCTCTGATAGATCCAGTGAAGGGAGCCTGGCTGAGGCACTCGGGGCACGTGGCTACATGTGCAGGCTGAATATCGGGAAGGCTCTGCCGTGACTGATAGAATGAACCGCCTAAGGCAAGGACTGTTTGATTAACCTCTGGTTCGCAGTGCCCAGCTCCAGCCAGGCACACAGGAAGTACTCTGGACAAAATAAAATGAGCGAATGCAAAGTAGCCTTGGTGCCCCTAGCAGATCGAATCCTGGCTTGAGAGGCTCTTAGAGTAACCCTAGAGGCCAAGTGGAAGCTTCGTACTCAACGCACGTGGGTGCACACGCGTGTGTCTGGCTTCCTAAGTGAGACCTGTCCTGCTGGCTGCTGCTCCTCCTCTTTCCCCTTCCCCTCCTTCTCCTGTGCCAGCTGTATGGGATCGTTGTCAGCACACAACAAGCTGCACATATTTAAAGTGTACGATTCAGTTAGTTTTTGCATAGTATACAACCCACAAAACCATCGCCACAGTTAGTAATGAGCGCATGCGTCTTCCCCAAAAGTTTCCTCTTGCCCCTTTGCAGTTCCTCCCTCTGTGCCCCCCCCATCCCAGCCACCCCGCCCCAGGCAACCACTGATCTGCTCTTACTATGGATGACTTCGTGTTCTCTAGAATTTTACATAAATGGAATCATACAGTATGCACGCTTTTTTTGGTCTGGCATCTTTCCCTCGGCTTAATTATTTGAGATTCCTGTTGTTGTGTACATCAGTAGTTTATCCCTTTTTACCGCTGACAGCACTCCACTGCATGGAGGGATAAGCCATGGTTCATTTATTTCTTCACTTGTTGGACATTTGGAGGTTTCTTTAGAAATAAAGCCGCCAGAAGCACTTGTGTATAAGTCTTTGTGTAGGAATATACTTCCCTGTTCTCTTGGGTAAATACCTAGGAGTGGAGTGGCTGAATTATTCCGTAAATCTATGGTTAAGTCTTTAAGAAACTGCCCAGGTGTCTCCGAAGTGGCTGCGCCACCAGCGAGCGAGAGCTTGGGCCCCTCCACACCCTCGCCAGCACTTCGTAAATTTAACCATTCCAACAGGTGTGTATCGTAGCTCCTTGTGGCTTAATCTGCATTTTTCAATGAGTAATGATGTTGAGCACCTTTTATGGGCTTATTTGTCATCCATATGCCTTCTTTGGTGAAGCGTCTGTTTAAATATTTTGCCCACTTTAAACCTTTAAGCATTTGGTTGTTGGTCATCTTATTATTGCGTTGTAACAGTTCTTTACATATTATGGATACAAGTTCTTTGGCAAGTGTATATTTTACAAATATTTCCTCCCAGTCTGAGTCTTGCCACAGAGGGCCCTGTGGGAGGTTGGGGCTCTGTGCATACGTGTGTGCACGCGTGTGAATGTGTACGTGTGAGAGAAAGAGACGCAGAGAGAGACTGGCTTCCTGAGAGACTCCTGCTTCTGGATCCAGCTCCTCCCCGCCATCATCTAGAATCACAGAAAGACAGCGCCCACAGGTACTTTAAGGTCACACGTCTCACCAGCTTCATTTTGCAAACAGGGCACCTGAGTGCTTGAGATCCCATGGGGCACAGGTCAGAGCTCACACAGACCTCTGGCCTCCAGAAGGAGCAGGCCCAGGGCTGGATGCCTTGGCTTCTTTTACCCCTGTGACTCTGGGTGAGCCGGGTAACTTCCCCGAGCTTCTCTCACCCCGGCTGTGACGTGGGCACAGCAGTGCCTGCCTGTGCGTGAGTGGCCGGGGCCAGCCTTCTGGCCGACTGTCCCTACTGCCATCCGAAGGCCTTTGGGAGGCAGAGGCGGGGAGCCACGCTGGGCCGGGTTTGGGGATGTGCTGGCTGGAGCAGAGCTGGGAGCGTCTCCTGCTCCGCCCTGGGCTGTGTGGCGCCTGGCTGAGGGCGTCGTCACCTCTTCCGCCCCGCACAGCTCACCAGCAGCACACACGCTTCAGCCAAATGCTTCTGTGTGGGTGAGTGTGCACATGAGTGTGTGAATGTGTGTGCATGAGTGTGAGTGTCTGTGGGCTTAGGAACTCTCCAGAGACGGTCTCCAGGTGATGTGTGTAAACAGCCTGGGTCCTATTGGTGTGAGAAGTACTCCAAAAAGAGCGAGTGCAGTGCCCTCCCGGGGGAAGTGATGGGGGGCGGACGCGAACTCTGTGTCCGGTGAAGCTATGCCCAGGCGTCCGTGCCTGAATTGGGCTTCGGAAGAGAAGCAGGTAGAGGGACCTTGGAAGGGTTTTCAAGGCAAGAGGGCACCACACAGGCAGAAGCATGGCGAACCCACAAAGTGAGCCCGGGAGAGGATGTGCTGGGAGACAGCTGACAGGACAGCAGAGGTCAGGTGTCACAACAGCTCTGTGAGGTGGGGGTGCTGTCTCCATTCTACACATGGGGACCCTGCGGCACCACGAGATCGAGAGAGTGTGTCCTTAGTCCTGTGGGTCAGTGGCAGAGCTGAGTGTCGTGGCCCCCGCTGCTGTGCTCTGTCTGCTGCGTCTCCGGGGAGATGAATGGCGAGCCCTCCCACGGCCCCTTGTCCTGGTCCCTGGCTAGTGCGCAGGACTCAGGACTCCAGGGCACCTGGTTGGCCGCCTGGCTCCCTTCAGCAGGTGTTGTCTGGGCCTTGATTCTCAGCGCAGCCCTTTCCCGGCCCCTGGGAAGACTCCCAGCACTGAATGAGTGGCGCCCACCTCGCTGGTGGCGCTCGTGGGCTGCAGGACAGCTAGCCAGGTTCTCAAGCCCAGGCGTTGCCGCTGACAGTGCACGAGCCAGAACTACTGCTGTTGCTCTGGGGACTGGTGTGTGTGCAGCTGGCTATATTGCCATCCTTGAACAAAAATGGGGTTCTGTTATTAAGGGAGGGGGGCACCGAACATTCAGTGGGCAGTGATTAGCCTCCATCACCCCCACCTACCGGTGCCAGAGGCCCGGGTGCCGCCCACGGTTCTGCCCTGTCCCACGTTCCCCACAGCCAGCCCAACGCCCTGCGGCCCTGGGGCCCCGGAGAGCTACCTCCTACGTCTCCCTTGAATCCATCTTTGCTTCTCTCCCCTCCTCTCCTCCACTTCCGTCTCACTGTCCTGGTGCGTCTCAGCAGAGCTGGTCCAGGCTTGTCTCCTGTAACTAAACCTGACCTTGCCATTCCTCTGCCCAGGACTTTCTCCTGCAGGCTCAGACGGTGGTGCTCCCAGCCTTGCGCCCTGCTCCCCTCCTGCCCCCACACTCTCCCCTCTAGCCCCTTGGCTCCTACCCCTTCATGCCTCTGCAAGGTTAACCCGTCCCCCGCTTTGAATCTGGAGTGCTCCTGCGCAGGCGGCTGCGCGTCCATCCCTCAGAACCCTGCGCAAGGGTCCCTCCCCTTGAGCTCTGCACGGACACTCTCGCCCTCCTCCGCCCAGCCCCTTCCTGACCCGGTAACTGGGACTGTCAGAGGAGGACCCGGCACAGGGGACACTCGGTAAATACGGACTGAGTGGCCCTCCCAGAGCTGCCACAGAGAAGCACTGCCATCACGAGAGGGAAGACGCCTTGGGGGGACTTGCTTTCAGTCTTGGATCTGGGCCACCCCTAGGCCGGGTCTCTCCTGGGGGCCTCGGTTTTCCCCTCAGCCACAGGGCCGAAGAGACACAGAAAGGTCATCTGGGATAATTCTTGAGTTTGAACTTGAACCCTTTGCCTTTTAGGAGGTAAGGCTAAGTGCCAGGGGTATTGTGGAGGGGAAAATACAGCGGACACGCCTGAGTTATGGGGGGGGAGTCAGCCGGCGACTCAGGCCTCTAGGAAACCAGGTTGGCAGCATCTGCATACTTTCTGACCCTGCAAACCCACTGGGGACCCGTCCCGAGGAAATGAATCTAAATATGGAAGCACAATCATGCACAAAGATACCTATTACAGCGTTCTTTTTGAGGGAGAAAGTCTAAATGTTCCACCAACGGGGAGTGTTAACTGCGAAGGAGCCATGAAATGAAATATTATGCAGCCCATAAAATAATTCTAATGAAGCATATGCCATATTACGGGCAATTAAACTATGTTAAATTTTTTTAAAGATACAAAGGTTCATATATGCCATGGTTATAACGGTATGAAACTAACTCTACCCCCTCCAAAAAAAAGTTTTCTTCTGTGCCTAGAAAAAAAACTGGAAGAGGCAGCAAGAAAACTCATCAGTGGTTTAAGTGGCAAAACTGAAAGTTTTTTTTTAAAGGTATACGCTACTCTTAGACTGTAATAACTACTTTCATAAATATATTTAACATTTGAAAAACGCCCAGGCAGAGGTAAGGGAGCACATTTTAATGCATGACCTTCTTGGGATGAATTATTCACTCGTCTCTGGGCCTTGGTTTATAAAACAAGGGGGGGAAGCTAGTGTTCGCTGGGCAGTTTGTGCCAGGCCCTTCGCCGCACTATCTAATGAAATCGCCGCTGTTGAAACCCTGTTTTGCAGATGAGGGAGCTACAGTTCATGGTCGGTCTGCTTAGAACTAGGTTCCCAGCTGCATCCTGCCCGAGGACAGAGCCCCTGCGCTGCGGGCCACCCCAGGGCCCCTATGATTGTGATGGTCCCTGCCTGCTCAGCGGGAGAGGCAGGTGGGAGGGACACCTGAGAGCGCTGTGTCAACAGAGCCGCGCAGAAGTTTCTCTTACGGGGCGGGGCGGGGCGGGGCGGGGAGGGCGCGGTGTGCCAGCAGGCGGGGAGAGGAGCTGTTCGCTGCCTGCAGCCAGAGCCCGTGCTCTCGGCTGTGCCTCTCTAACCCAGCAGCCTCTTCCTGCACAGGTCGTTCGTCCCCCTCAGCCCAAGTCCCCTGTCATGTGTTCCCGGCCTCCTTGTGCACCCCAGCGCCCCGAATTCAGAGCTGCAAGCCTAGGGCTCCAGTGCTAGGCAGCTTCCACAACAGCCCAGGTGCGAGAGCAAGAGCTCTGATAAAACGCTGGCCCACCTTTGCCGTGCTGGAATGAGATGCACGGGCTGCAGGATCTTTGGGGTCTTTTAAGGCAAGCTAGAAATCTGGACCTATTAAAATAGGAAAGCTTTCAATCTGTAAACACTGACTAAAATTAAAATACACGCACATACAAGGAAAGTTGTTTACGGGCATGATGGGAACTGGGCTGCCAGTCTGGGACCTCTGTGGTCGCCCGCCGTTGAGCCCCTTCTGGCTTGACGCTCCAGCTCCAGTTCTGGTTCTGGTTCCAGTTCCTGCTGCACACACCCCGCTGGAGACAGTGCTGGGCAGGAGGAGGCCAGGCCTGCGAGAGCAGGAAGGTCGGTGTGCCGAGGAGGAAGAGGCCCTAAGATTGGCTCTTGGGGCCCCTGCATACACCCTAGGCAAACACGCAGGCCTTAAAAGGCTCTGTCCTGCTGCCGGCCAGAAACTGTGTCCCAGCTGTGGCTTGTGGGTTGCTGTGTGCCAGACGCTGTGCTTGGCAGTTTGACCCCACTTTCTGGTCATGGCGACGATTAACAGATGAGGAAAGTGGCCCTGACTGTGACTGGGCTGAAGGCGCCTAACGCCCGGTGAACGCAAGCGCATCTGACTACCCGCTGAGCACACGCGTGACAGTCATTCACCCCAGCTGGTGCCAAGGGCAGCGTTCGGGACAGGCAGCGGAGAGCACGCAGATGAGTGTGATTATGTGTGCACACTTGTGCGTGAACACAGCTAGACCTACTGTGGGCACATCTGTGGATTCTCATTGTTTGTAGTAGCTGCATTCTACAGAGCCGCCGCAGACCCTGAACTAGGGAGGACCGAAACCTCGCTCCTGAGAACACAGGGCCAGGTCCCTGCGAGCCTCTGGGCACAGCAGCTGCATCAGCTGCTCAATACATAACCTCACTTTCTGAGTATTTCTCTTTAAAGACACCTTCCTCAGTATAGATTGTTGATTCACTCCTACTGAGCTCGTGCCAACAGCCTATAATTTATACCTGAATGGAGCTTCTCTGACACCTTTTCTCCGTCGGGCACATGACAGGGACGCTAGACAGCATGTCAGCCCTGCACCCGCAGGCCACGTCAAACAGCAACATCACCAAACGGCACGTGACATTAATAGACCGCAGAACGGAAGCTTGTTGAAGGAACTGAGAAACAGACAAGCAGGTTGCCTTGTTCCACCTCAGCGGGAAACTGGGCGTCGGGCAACTCACGTGTTTCTGCTGCTCAGCGCGGGTCCGGGAATGACCGCAAGAACCCCGGGCGCCGACCTGAGGGTTACTAATAAATGGGAGGGAGTGGGTGAATTCACAGATACAGAATCCGCAAATCACGAGGATCAGCTGTGTGTCTCTCACCTTTTTCTGGGGCTGCCGTCGGAGTTCAGGGTTGCTGACTAATTGGATTTGCTGAGTGTGGGTGTCGTTTGGAGGGGCCGCTGGCATCGGCTCTGGGTCCCACTCTCGGTGTTGCCACCTACTTGCCATGCGCCCTCATGCAGGTTCACTGGTCTCTGCAGCCCGAGCTTCCCCGGGGGTAAAATGGAGAGAACGCCCTCTAGCGTTGGGGGGCTACGTAAGAGAGAATTGAGAGAATCGATGCAGAGCACACTCAAGACGGTGCCTGGCCAGATGCTGATGAAACGGCAGCTCGGAGGCTATGCCGCTCGAATCCATGCTTTCCCAGAAGATGCAGTTAGTTATAGGAGTTAAGCCCTCGGGCCCCTGCTGGATGCTAAAGACTCAGAGGAGACTGATACCCTCCGGCTCATAATCTAGTAGGAGAGACAAGCCACCTAAATGGATACTATGTGGCAAGAAAAAACCTATAATACTGTGAACAAAGAGCCACAGAGCTTTTTTTGCCCCGTTTTTGATTTACTAAGGAGCTTGCCCTCACTTGGGCGGGGCCATCAGTGAGTGTAGACCCACGTGTTTATTCAGCAAATATTTGCTGAAGGCCTGTGGGGTACTAGGCACTGGGAATTAATAAAGAACAAAATGGGCAAATATCTTTACCTTTCTGGAGCTCATATTCTAGGGACAGTAAGCAACATAAATGCGTAAATATATTAGCTGTTGCTAAGAACTGTGGAGGAAATAACGCATGGGAAGGAAGAGAGGGAGTGCTGGGGGACTGAGGGTTGTAATTTAAATGAAGTGGGCAAGGATGGGCCACTGAGAAGGTGAGGTTGGAGCAAAGACCCAAAGGGAGAGAGAGTAGGCTGGGCAGAGGGAACAGTACGTGCGAAGGCCCTGAGTGCCTGCGGGCAGAGTGGCTAGAGCCGCGTGAATGAGGGGCAGTGGTAGGCGGGTCAGAGAGAGAAGGGGGCGGGGCTTTACGTTAGCCACAGTAAGGACTTGGGCTGCTGTTCCAATCCAGGAGCTTGCAGTCTCCCTAACCATGAGAACAAGATGGGAGCATTTGAAAAGGTTTCGAGCGGAGGAGTGACATGATCTGATTCATACTGTAAAAGGATCCCTCTGGCCACTGCGTCAAGGTGGCAGGGGTGAGACTGCTGCATCGTCCTGGACAGAGGTGGTGGCGTGGACCAGGGAGGGAGCATAAGGTGCTGAGTGGCGCCACATTCAGATCGAGTTCCTACTTTGGACAAGGTCACTTTCAGATGCTCTGTTAGATCAAAGCGGCAATGTGCTGGAATTCTCTTGTTTAGTAGACAATGATTGGTTAGTGACTTTTTTCCTACTGCACAGCGCATGTCCGGAATGACTGCAAGAACCACGGGCGCCGACTTGAGGGTTGCCAATAAATTGGAGGGAGTGGGTGAATTCACAGATACAGAATCCGCAAACCAGGAGGATCAGCTGTGTATCTTTCATCTTTTTCTGGGGCTGCCGTTGGAGTTCAGGGTTGCTGACTAATTGGATTTGCTGAGTGCGGGTGTCGTTTGGAGGGGCCGCTGGCATCGGTTCTGGGTCCCACTCTCAGCGTTGCCACCGACTTGCCATGCGCCCTCATGCAGGTTCACTGGTCTCTGCAGCCAGTAGGCTTAAGTAGGTATAAACGATTCTGTAATCAAGGACCCCTGAGATACAAACTGTTACAACATTTCAGATTAAGATTTTGGAGTGGGATAAAGATGTAATTATATACAAAGAACATTAAGAGTAAGACTGTATTTAGGTGGCTCTAGCCAAGGGCCCAGTTGGTTGGAGCATCGTCCTGTACACCAAAATGTCTCGTGAGGTTGATCCCTGGCCAGGGCACACACCTAGGTGGCAGGTTCAGTCCCCTGTCAGGACGCGTAGGGGAGGCAACCGATGAACGTTTCTCTCTCACATGAATGTCTCCCTCTCTCTTTCTCTTTCTCCCCCCACCTCTCTAAAATCAATAAGCATATCCTTGGGTAAGGATTGGTTTAAAAGACTGTATTTGGGGGAATAAATCATCACCACAGGTCATGGAGTGCTTCCCCTCTGCCAGGCCCATGTGAGGCATCAGGCATGCGCTCTCGCTGACCACGGCCACACTTGGGCAGGGCGGTCATCGCCCCGCCTTACAGATGGTGCTGTGGCTTAAAGAAGTGAAGTGCCATTCCCACTGCCATGAAGGTGGTGCGTGGTGGAGTTTGGAATCCAAACCCAGGCGTATTTGAGCCCAAAGCCACAATTTCTTTCTGTTAGCTTGGCCGGCCTCTCAGCAACAAAGGGCTTTTTAAATAGGACACAGATATTTACAGGATCTCCCTTTTAAAAGATTTTTAAATGTTCACTTTAGCTAAATTAAGGCATGTGACAGCTTCTCCAGAGAGGGAAGACTTCTTGGAAGAGGGCTTTGTAATTCCCAGACGTCTTCCGGCAAGCCCGAGTCGTGTGGGATCCTGTCGAAGGCCCTGGACCTTAGCGAAGGCAAATGAATTCAGCCTGACATGGGAAATGCCATTGGAAATCAGCTGGGCAGGAGTCAGCTGCTCGGATGGCCGAGAAGCTGGCAGCTGGGGAGCAGAGGATCTGGGAGGAGAGAGAAAGCTTCTGACTCCATGGGTGGCAACTCCACGCAGAGCCTCCAGGAACTGCAAGGAGATGGATGAGACTTGGCTTCCAACAGGAGCAGTGTGTCCAGAGTTGGTGGTGGGACCGGGATCAGCTGGCTTTCAGCCTCATGCGCCTGCTCCTGTAGCTCACACTGTGGCCTTTGGCAAGTCCTCTGTTTTCTGCTTAGAAAATGTGGCAGTTGGACCAGATTGTCATGAGATGCCAGGAGAGGGCAAGAGAGGAAATGAATGTGAGTGAGAGAGACAATATGAATGAAGTGAGTTTGCGGGGTTCCGTTTTGGATTCCCAGGAAGACAGAAGCTCTCTGATTTCAGGTGGAGTCAGAAACTATCTCCATGGAACAGGACAGTGGTCCCAGGCAGAGCGGACACATCGCCACATCCCCATAGCTCTCCGGTCCTGTGTTCCACGGCTCCTTCACCCTCGCGTCCCCAAAGCACGGGACACACAGGGCAACTTGGGTGGGCTCCGAGGGCATTGGCTTTCCTCTGTCTTAGGACCCCCCCGCACCCCCCTTCCCTACAGCAAATCCCATGCCAAAATATTCCTCAGCATTCATTTTAGGGAGGGCTTTATTTCTCCTAAAGAATCGGTCTGCTTCCCACTCCCTCTTAACCATGGGAACAAGAAGACTGGGCATAATTTCGCGTTTTGCATCGGTGACCAGGAAGCTCGGCGTCAAATCTGAACCTTGTTATTGCTGCTGCTGTGGTTGTGTTTGTGGTCGGGCTGTGGCATTCCCTTCTTCCCGGGCCTTGGATTCAATGTCTGTTTTACTACATATCCTTTGTGAGCTGCCTTAGAATGGGTGAGACTCCTCCTGTCTTGCCTCCAGGCTTTCCTTCCCTGACTTCTTTACTCATAAAGCTATGCTTTGCTCTTATTTTACCACACTTTTGCCTGGATTCAAATGCGAGGAAGGGTTGGGGGCTGTGGTGCAGAAGCTGCGACACTAGGTCACTGGAGTCGGGAGTGGCCGCCAGCCCAGGCTCCAACCCCGCTTGCTAGGCAACCTCAGACAAATCACAGGCTCTCTCTGGGGGTCAGTTTCTCTCATAAAACGATGGGCTGTGACAAAGTCTACCCAAGATCCTTCCCATTCTAGAATTCTGAGAGTGTGTTAGCCTCTCAGAATTGTTGGTACTTGGGATAAAAGCAGGGAGGGCACCAACACAAGGGCCCTGAAAACCAGCACAGAGATCTGGAAAAAAGGGAGAATCCACAGAGATGGAGGCTCCTTCCTCTTCCCCCTCCTGTGATGCCTTAGAGCTGGAACCTCAGGAGCAGGGGCAGGTCCAGGAGCCGGGCTGAGGCTTGGCAGCTCTGTCAGCCGGGAAGCCCAGGGAAGCATATGCTGCAGCCAAGGTCGCTGAAGGGCCTCCATCTGCCAGGAGCCACTTGCCAGGCAGCCACCGAGCTGGGACTGGCCCCACAGTCCCTCTGTTTCCGACACCTCCCTGTGGCTGTCTGCAGAGGGGCTGCCCTAGCACACAGCCGGCTGGTGGAGGGATGGAAACCGGTGTTCCACCTGCTGCTTCTCCCCATGTTGGAGGCCTGCCAGACGTTGCCCTGGAGAGCCACCCACGGCAGGTGGCCTGGCAGAGGTGCCCGGAATTTCAGGCTCACCCCCTGGGCCTGCTCTGACCTCAGGGATAAAGCAAAGACTATCTCTGAGGAAGAAAGAGAGAGATGCCCTTCAAGAAGTGGTGGTTGTAATAACAAGAAGTGTTCAGTCTTCCCATTGCCCAAGAACATCCCCCATCCCTCCATTCCTTGCCTTGGCTGGATCCTGAAGAGACAGGCAGGGTCAGGAGGGAGATTCCCACCGATTACACTAGGCAGCTGAGACTGCAAGAGGTTAAGGCCCACGGAGGGGGACCATATGATGTGACTCGGGGAGCTGAGGGCCTCTCAGTGGTGGGCTAGCACAGGACCCACTGGGCTAAAGACTGGGTCACAGCTGCTGTGGGAAGAACTGAGAACAGTGGTTCCTCACAGTGAGGGCTTCTCCTTGGCCCCTGTGGCTGATCCTTGGAGGAACAAGAAAAGACTGACACAGTCTTCCTCACCCTGCCTTCCTCCTGTTTCTGTGATGCCTGCTTTTCTGGAAGCATGAGGAGGCCAGGATGGAGGGCTATAACCCCCTCATCTCACTGTGGTCTGAGAGTCTCCTGGGAAGGTGGAGTTTCCTCTTTCTTGCAGCCTTTAAATGACCCATGTCCCAGATCTCTTGTATCGTGAGGCCTTCCTGACGCAGTAGCAATGCAGATGCTCGTGACCCGGAAGTCCAAGGCATGACCTTGAGTGATCTTACAGCCTCTGCAGCTTGGGGTTTCCCGTGTATCACACGGAATAGGCTCTGCCTGGCCTCCTCCCTCCACAGGGGATCAGATGGGGTGTGCATTTGCAAAGCCTTCCCAAGGGGCGGTCTCAGTTGCTGTCTCCTCCAGGCCGACCTGGAGTCAGGGCTCCAGGGAAGAGCCTGAAGTCAGGAATACGGAGCGGGGCTGGTTCTAGTTCCTGGCCCGTCAGCATCCCAGGCAGTTTCCTTCCCCTCCCTGGACCGTGCCTGTCCGTTCACAACTGTTCAGTTAAAGCAGACATTTTCTAGATTTTTAAGTTTGTTTTTATTGAGATATCATTCACATACCATAAAATTCACCTTTTTAAAATGTGCAAGTCAAGGGTTCCCAGTGTATTCCCGAAGTTGTGCATCCGTCCCCAGTATCTAATTTCAAAACATTTTTGTCAGTCCAGAAAGAAACTTCATACCAATCAAGTCATTTCCTATTTCTCCTGCCCCCAGCCCTTGGCAACCACTAATCTGCGCTCTCTCTCTCTCTGTCTCTATGGATTTACCTGTTCTGGACATTTCCTATAAATGGAATCATGCGATACGTGGTCTTTGTGTTCGGCTTCTTTCATTTAGCCTAAGGTTCAGCCTGCGTGCATGCATGTGGCAGAATGTGTCAGGATCTCATTCGTTTTCATGACTAGGCGACATTCCGCTCTGTGTACACACTGCACTTGCTTCCCCATCATCCGCCAGCGGGTACCCTCCTTCTGGCTGTCGTGAGTAGTGCTGAATGAGCTTCCCGGGCAGGTCTTGTTTGAGCACCTACTTCCTGTTCTCTGGGGCACGCACCCACTGGTGGGGCTGCTGGGTCACGTGGCAACTCTTTGTTTAACTTCTGAGGAACCGCAGACCATTTTCCAGAGCAGCCGCACCATTTTACGTCCCACCAGCGGTGCGCGAAGGTTCCCATTTCTCCACATTCTCACTGACACTTGCCCATCGTTTTTATTATGGCCATCCTAGTAGACGTGAAGTAGTATCTCATTGTGGGAAATATGTTTTGTGTAGATTTTCAACCCACAAAACCTCTGTAAAAAGTGGTCTTCCTTCAGACGGTCCATACATGGATCACATACAAGAGGGGCCTCCTCGGGTGTGCCGGGGAGGAGGCCGGGGCTCGCCCCTCAGCAGCCCCAGAGGCTCGTTCTCGGGGGCCGTCCAGACCGCTGGGCTCCGTGCCCTCCAAGCCCTGGAATCCCAGTCTGGCTGCCAGTCTCAGCCTGGTTGCTGGGGAAGCCAGTCAGCCTTGGCCCCGCTGCAGGCCTGCCCTGCCATTGTGCTGGGGTTGCCCCGGTGAGGAGGAGGGGTCCAGGGGCTCCCATCTGTGGTTCCACCTCCGGGGGGCAGCTCGGGCAGGAGACAGGAAGCAAGCTGGAGAAATGAACCCCCTTCCCAAGTCCAGGAAGAATGGTCCGGGGTCTCGCTGACAGTGAGAAGGAATGTGGTGGCTGATGGGGTGGCGAAGCCAGTGGAGGGTTTACTGACCTCAGCTGCTGCCGGAGCCAGTGTGGCTGCTGGGACACTCCCAGGCTGGTCCTTCATCTCCCACTTCTCTCTGCATTAGCATTCTAGGAGTGCCCGCTGGGCACTCTGCTGTCTGATCGGTGGGATGTTCTGTGTTCTGTGTTGCCTTAGCAGCAAGAGGACCTCCCCCCATCCCTGCCCCCCAGGCTCTATTCTGTCGGTCGTGATGCTCTGCTTTCCACAGCTACAGAGGCTTGAGTCCTCAGGCACAGATTGCTCCGTTCCCTTGGCCGGATTTTAGGGCAGCTTTCTTCTTCTGTTGCTGGCTAATGCTTTGAAAAAAAGATAATTTATAGTAATCGCAGGGACCTTCACTTAGCTAGAATATTGGATTAACTCAAGGACCTGGTTTCTCCCCCATGACTTGCTGATTCAGTAAAATGCCATAGTGTCTCTTGGAAGAATGAAGCTTCCCAATTTTGCAGCTGTGGAATCGGAAGCCCAGGAGTCCTCGTCATCGAAGGGGAAGAAAGCATCCACTGGAGGTCCATCATTTCATTCACGGCCCTAGAATCCTGTAATTCCAGAATCAGCATGTTGGATCCAGAAACGTCTTAGAGACCATCTAATCCCACCCGTTGGCCTTTCAGATGTGCCTGTTTGAACCATTGTGTTACTTGCAGCTGTGTGTTGATGGTGCTTGTTATTCTGAAATTCCTCGGAGGGAGATGTTCCAGCCGAGCGCGGCATGCCAAGGGGCCCAGTCAGGAAGTGCCAGGAGAGGTCCCGGCGTGTGGCGTATGTGCGAGGACAGGGCAGGGACGGTGCTGCAGGGTGGGCAGATGGCCCATGCAGAGATGTGGGAGCGAATAACAGGGCTCCCTGGGGGTCAGCAGGCAGCGAGAGCAGGTTGGAAAGGGTACAGAGGAGAGGGCCCTGAGCCCCGGGATCAAGAGTTTGCCCTGATCTTACTTAATGGGAGGCCTCTGATGAATATGAGGAAGTTTCAGGCCCTCTTCTCCGTTGCTCCCGCTGCCGCCCTGCTCTGGGCCCTTCTGGTTTCTCACCTGGGAGTTTCTGATAACCTCCTAATTCCTCTCCCTGCTTCTGTTCTCATCCCTTTGCAGCCCTACTCCACAAAGGCCCCCTACCCACAGGCTTTCTAAAATGCAAATCTGATTGTGTTCCTCCATCTTTTAAGGTCCTTCTGTGACTCCCCGTGGCCTGCAGGACAAGGTCCTGGCTTATGTAGCTCTGTGGGGTTGGGCCTCACCGTGTGCAGCTCACCCCGCACTGTGACCCTGTCCTCACCAGGCGTCCCAGTTTGTCCTAAGGCACTCTGCTGTTGGGTTGTGGCCTTTGCCCAGGCTTCCTTCTTCCTACTCACTTTCTCTGCCTGGTGAACTCCTATTCACCCTTCAAGACCCAGTGTAAATTTCTGTTAGAAGCAGCTTTCCCTGACCTTCCTGAGGCCACCCTTGTGCCCTGAATGCATTTCCGTTTTGAAGCTCACATTACATTGCAGTGGTGTGCTTCCAGAATACTGGCAGTCTCTACTTCTGAGTGGTGGTTGTGTGACGGGCGCCGGGCTGAGCCCCATGCGTGCATTACCCGTGTTATCCTCACAGTGACATGTGAGGCGCACTCTGGCATGGCCCCACGTACGGATGAGGAAGCTCACACTCAGAGAAGCGGCGTCACTTGCCCAAGCCTTGCAGCTGGAGGGCGGCAGAGCCGGGATTCGAGCCCAGATCTGTCCGGCTCTATTTCTGCATCTTCCCTCCGCTGTTTCCTAGATCCTGCAGTGTCCCCTGCACCCCTGTTGTAGGTCCTCAGGAAGTGCTGGGTGTGTGAGGGGCTGATCAGAGGGGTGACGCGGTGGGGTGGCCATGGGGGAGTGGGGGGAGCTGGAGTGGGAAGGGGCTGGCCTGACTCTGGGTTGAGGTGATGGGAGACTATGAGCCTAGCTCCTCATGGCTCAGGGTTTGCTTTCCACCCTCCATTCCAAGTGACAGCCTCTGGCCACCCCAGAGGCTGGCTTGTGGGACTCCAGGCCGAGCAGGCAGCACAGTGACAAATGCCATAGCAACCTGCCTCCTCTCTGGGGCCTACAGAGGAGGGAGGAACTGAGAGAGCACAGCCCCACACTGAGACTTCTAAGGTGGATCCTAGAGAGGTGGCTCCCTGTGGGCCTGGGTGACTTCTGTCCTCCCATGAGGGACCCCTGCCTACAAGGTCCGGTCCCTGCAGGGGAAATGCCACTTCCACCTCCGTCCTGGATGAATGGCTGTCTCTGGCCTCCCAGGAGACTGTTGGCTCCATCCAGATACAGACGCAGTCCCCTTCCCACCCCCGGCCAGAGAGGAAGGAAGAGGGCACTCAAGAGGAGGAGGCGAAGGGTTGCCAAGCAAGGTAGGAGCAGACAGCGGGGACAAAGCCCTCATTGTACCACGGCCACACGCAGCTCCAGGGCACTCCAGGCATCTCGCTTGCCTAGGCCTAGAATCCCACCTGGCCTTTCCGGGCTAAGCCACTTAGCGGCCCTCATCCAAGCTGGCCTGGAAGCGCGAGGCTCGTCCTCAGATCTGAGTCCTGCCTCTACTGCGAAGTCCTCCTGAAGGCACAGTCTCCTCTTTGCATCCTCCCGAAAGCCAGAGGCAGGGCGTGATGATGGGAAGGTGGCAGTGAAGCCAGGCTGGCTGGGGCTAGAAACCGGGGTCTGTCAGACCCACAGCTGCGCAACCTTGGCCGAAATGTGATAACAAATCCTGACTGCCTTGAAGGATTCATCTTTGAAGAAGTGGGCCGGGGGTCACAAAAGCACCCAGCACGGCCACCTGGCCACAAAGGGCTTAGTCTATGTGCTTGGGCAGGCGGCAGTCAGCCCCGGGTAGCCTTCCTGACAAGTGTGGGGGCACCATTGTCGCTGCAGCCCCTGTCCCATGGCTCCTCCTCCAGGTGCCGGCCCTACAGTTCCCAGAGGCCCTGCCTGGGGGACTGGGGTGTGATGGGTGAGACATGTTGCCAAGCAGGGATGAGCAGCTCAGGTGACAGGCAGGGTGTCGGAGGCTCCTGCACCGGCATCTGACACCTCTGCACAGACAATGCTGGCTGTGTCCAGGCCCTTCGGGGGGAACAGGCTGCCTCTGTGTCACAGCCAGGAAACAGGCCACCTGAGTAGCACCTTTGTCTGCTGAGGAGGCAGCCCGCAGCTGGCCGGGATGACCAGGCTTCCCACCCCAGGAGGCCCTGATGTGGGAAGGGGCGGTGCCCTTGGCTGGGGACTCCAGGGTTTGAGATCCAGCCCCCCACCATCAAGGGGGTGTGACTTGGGCAAGTCCCTTTGGTCTTGGACTCCTCATCTGTAAAGGGACTAATCACAGCACTTCCTCATAGGGTTGTTGAGAGGAGTCGATGGCGTGATGTACGTAACGTGCTTGGCCTGGAGCCTGACGGCCGGCGGGGCTTGGTGGACGCTTGTTTCCCAGCATGGGGGAAAGTGTGAGGTGCCGTGTCCTCAGCCGAGTGTCCTGTAACCCAGGCTACTGTCCGTAGTCCCTGCTCTGATGTGGAAGAAGAGAACGGGGGTCTCTGGAGCTGGCCCAGGACTAGCATGTGGGCTGCAGAGAACCCAGGCCCCCCGACCTCGGACTCCAGGAGCCTGTGCAGCCTCCTCCCTGTCCAGCAGGGGATGTCCCCCTCCTTAAACTCCTGTAAGGCTGTCCTTGGAGCCCAAGACCTTCCCAGGAGAGGGGCCTAGTGACTCCTCGGCAGAAGCCAGAGGGCTTGAGTCTCCCTACCCACTTGTCAAGAGTGCCAAGGATGGGTCTCTGCAGACACAGTCCCTTCCCACTGGGCCCAGCCCACCGAGACACCCCCGTAGGAGGGCTCCTGTCCCCACCAACCCCAGCCCTCATCTGCTCTGAGCCTGTCCCTGGGTGCCTGGTGCATGCAACAGTCAGCATGCGCTTTTGCCGACGGGTGCAGCCCTGCTTGTGTGCGGGAGGGCCCGGCTGCATGTCCTGCACCATGCGTAGGTCCCCTGAGCATGCTCCCTGAGACCCGCTCAGCACGTCTTGGAATGTCAGGGCCGTGGTGCCTTCCGTGACTGTGTGTATCCATGTGTCTTTCTACACGTGTGCTGGTGTGTTGGTCTGTCTTGTCTCCCCTGTAGACGGGAAGCCCGAGCCACATGCCAACAGGCACTCTGGGAAGGTGACGTCAAGACTAGCCCAGCATAATCTGGGGCTCCTGGTCCTGCTGCAGGAGTCCTCCGGCCTGCAGCCCCCGCAGAGGAGGGAGGATTGACCAGCGCGGGGGTGGGGTCCAAGTGTCAGGGGTCTGGGGGCCTGGCTCCTAGCATAGAGGAGGCAGCGCTGCGCCGGCGGTCGGAGGCCCTGCCCCGATGCCCGTGTGACCTTGGGCAAGGCCTTCATTCCCTGTGGGGCACGGCCACTCGTCTGGAGGACACAGGGTTGGACTGGTGATTTCTGGCTGCCCCGAGGCTCTGCCAACAACTTTAAGTCGGGTGGCAGGACCAGCTGTGGCCAGAGCCTGGGTGTCCTGCTGAAGGGTGAGAGGAGACGCCATGCCGGGCAGCGGCCCCAGCGAGAGGATGACGTGGCCCGGCCCGGCCCTCCCCACGGCACCCCCAACGCGCCCTCTCTCCTCAGCCCCCGGGACACCACCCATCCCGCCCCTCACCCGGACCCGCAGCCTCATGGCCATGTCCCTGTCGGGCAGTAGACGGGCCTCTGCTGGATCCCGCAGGTGAGTCTCCCCCTTGCCCAGAACCTTGGCCTCAGAGGACGGGGAGGGGAGAGGGACGGCACCCACTCCGCCACCAACTTGCAACATGTCTTCAGACAAGTCATTTCCCTAGCTTTCCTGTCTTTAGAATGGGCTTGCTCACACGCGCCTCCTCCTGGAGCTATTCAAGGGCTCAGATGACACAGTGTCTGTAAAGTTCTCTGACGCTGTGAACCGTTGGGTTCCTGCTGACATCAGTGTTGTGTGGTCGTCACCATTGCCGAAGGGTGTCCTGCAGTCCTCCACTCCGCTTGCCGGGCCTCCCTTCATTTCCACCCCTGTGTGCTCCTCCTGTTGCTACACCTGCCTGCCCCTTCTTCTCCCGCTGGGACTCAGCCCCTGCAGGGGCCTCCTCCTCTGGGCTCGGCGGACCCTGGAAGTTGAGGCCCCTTTAAGGGCAGATGGGGCCCCAGCCTTGGCCTCCACCCTGCCCAGCCTCCATTCTTGTCTCGGGGAGCCAGGAGGACCAATCTCCTTCTGGGTTTCCATCTTGATTTACACTGTCTGTTCTGTGACCCCTGTCTGTGCATCCCCGTTTCCCCTCTGCTTCTCTCTCGGCGGTGACCCCGAAGTCGGGGCCCTCTGGGCCGCAGCGGCCTGGCAGTGTTTGCCCACTGTCCCCAGCTGCCCATCGGCCAGAACGAGCACCTGCCTCTTCTTCCCGCCTCCAGGCGCACCTCTCCACCCGTGAGCGTGCGGGATGCCTACGGCACCTCTTCCCTCAGCAGCAGCAGCAACTCCGGCTCCTGCAAGGGCAGTGACAGCAGCCCCACGCCCAGGTAACTGCCCTGTCCCACCCGCCTGGCCCAGCCCATGCTGCTGGGAGCCTGGGAGCCCTGGGGGAGGGGGAAGTGGGTGTGATAACCATCCCCAACGCTCATTGGCTTGCAACCTTAACCAAGTCACTTCCTCTGTCTGTGCCTCAGTTCTTGTGTCTGTAAGACGGGTGTGATACTGCCCAGCTGTACATAAGTAGACTGTGTCTTAGACAAACTAGGAGTGATGCTTTCAGAATAAGGAGCCAGAGGCAGGCTGCTCTCTGAAATGTCAGAAGCCCAGTCTCCTGCCCCCTGCTCCGCAGTCCTCGGTGTACAGCTCTTGTCCTTGGTGTCACCAGGTGGCTCCTACACCTGCAGGTTGATGTCCAGGAAGGACAGAGGTAGAGAGCCCAGAGCCCCTGACCCCCCCCCACCCAGGGGCTCACGTGTTCTGACAAGGGACGCCTTCCCCAGCGAGTTCTGTGTGCACCTTGCTGGCTGGAACTGGGCGATGTGGCCGACAAGCAGCAGGACCAGGTAGCGGGGACAGTTAGTGTTCTCCCCGGTCTGAGGTGGGAGGGCAGCTTGCAGCTTCTGCCCTCTTCCTTTCCCCGGGGGACACTCTACAGTTGAAAGGTAGAGCGGGTTTGGAAAGCAAAGCGTGTGACCAAGGCTATGCTGTGCTCCCAGGAAAGGCGAACAGAGACTCTCAAAGCAGGATGGGGTTGGGGAGGCAGGGGGAGGGGAGGGGGCCTCTAAGAGCAGGAAGTTAGAGCCAGAATGATGGCAGACTCCTGTTTCCCCAGCTCTGAAATGCTGGCGGAGGCACAAGAATGCGGGCTTGGGGTTTGGTCACCTCCCACCTCCATTCCGTGACGTGTAACGTGGAGCTGACCACCTGGAGGCTTCAGTGGGTTGCTGCCTCTCAGTGGCCCGTAGCTGCTGCCTGCCGTCATTCGGACTCTGGTCCTACTTGGGAGTCGTGGGCCAGAGGACTCGGCCTGCAGCCCATGGGGCCAGAGTACCCCCCGCAACTCTTGTCTTGCCCCTTCCAGCGGAGAGGGTGTTGTTTGTGTGAAGCGGTGCCCGGCTCGTGCTGAGGCAACAGTTCTCAGGGTTTTCCACTGTGGCATGACTGGTGGGTGATGCGTGGGATGGGTGACACATGGGGTGGGCAACACACAGGATGGGTAACATGGGATGGGTGACACGGGATGGGTGACATGGGATGGGTGATATGTGGGGTGGGTGACACATGGGATGGGTGACACATGGGATGGGTGACACACAGGATCGGTAACATGGGATGGGTGACGCACGCGTGCAGGCCCCAGCACTCCGTCTGCAACCCTGCTCCAAAACACGAGGTGTGAGTAATCATGTACTTTTTAACACTTAACGTATTAAAAAGTACATGACTGGCAACTTTAACGCTTTAGTTTCAGGGGCAGATTTTTATGGTGCCGGTCATAACTGCAGCCCCTGGGGACAGTCCCTACCCCAGGGCTGACAGCTGCCTCGGTGGAAGAAGGGTCTTCTTGCCCCCGATGAGAGCTGCCGTTGCCGGGGGAGCAGGGGGCCAGGCGTTCCAAGTCATGAGTCGCTGAGAGACAGAAATTGTAGTCAATTTTTCTTCTTATCTATATATAAAATTTCCCCACAAAGATAGAGCCAGTGACTAAAACTGTGCGAGTGTTAAATGTTATGTCGGGGGCAATGCTCACGAGAGGGAATGAAACAGCTCAAATAGTTACTTTCTCTGAGCCTCACCACTTCCTCGCTTAACTAATCCCGGTCCCTCCAGCCCGGGCATGGGGACAAGACCCCTCTCTCTCACCACAGGGCTGTGCCCCTCCAACCAAAGCCCCTGCAGGGCCCGAGGACACACACAGGACCGGCGCATGGGGCTTCGGGGCCTCCGGGGTCTGTGGCGCTTGCTGGCTGGCTTCTCTTTTGGAAAGAGTTTTCCTAGAGTCCCCCAGAGGGGTACCCGCTGAGCTCCCAGCCCACGCCATCCCTCTGCCCTCGGCCACCCAGAAACTAGGATCGCATGTGATTTGACCGGAGGTAAACGTGGGGACCATTCGTTGAGTGCGGAGAAGATTGTTTCTATCTCCCCACCTCTATGGCTGCTTTCTCTTCAACAGTTTACAGTGAGCAAGTATGTTTTCCTCCATAAACATTAGGCAGCCTCTACCAGACTTTTAAAACTGCCTCCAGCTGCAGCCGATGGCCTTCACCGGGGCCTGTCTTTTCCAGGCCCGTGATATGTCACTGCCCTTACCTACACCTGGGAGTCCCCGTCCCCTAGAAGTGCAGAGTTGGGTGGCAGCAAGCCTCCTGCCAAGCTGTGTGAGAACATGTCTGGGTTGAGGCCAAGATACAAGGGGGGTTCCTCTGTGGACAGGAGCCCAGCAGGTGGGAAGCCGGGAGTCGAGGAGGCCAGGCCACGGTCTGCTAGCGAAGTTGGGGTGCCCTCCTTCCCTGGGTGCAAGCCTCAGCCTCCCTCCTCTGCTGCACCAGTGGCACCAGGGTGTGTCACCGTACACGCATCTGTGCTGCCCCGCACTGGGAGCACGGGGCCTCTGGAGCAGTGCTGCCACCTCAGACTCAGGGTGCAGCGTATTGGTGCCTAGAGCCACCAGTGTCCATGCGTGTGTTCCCACGTGCCCCAGAGGAAAGGGGCGCGTGCATTTGTATGGGCGCATGCATGGGCTGCTGCCTGTGAGGCAGCAGAGAGACGATGGGATGCGCAGGCGCGCACAGGTGTACATTCACGTATGTGGGCGTGCAGGCGCAAATGGACTGGGAATCCACGTACTCGGATATGCACTCAAGTGAATGTGCCTGTGCAGATTAGGAGAAGGGAGGGGTCGTCCCAGCCCAGCTTCCAGCCCCAAACTCGTTCTCTGGGTTGGGAGGCTGGATCCCGGAGCTCTCGCTGGGGCTGGACGGAGGGACATGGTGCCAGGCTTGTGCGCCTGTTCTCCAGCACGTCTCCCCCACCCCAATGAGAGGAGCCGGAACTCCCCGCCCTGACACTGTGGTCTTCACTCAGAAGAACTCTGATAAAGCCCACCACCTTCCAGAAAAGGGCTGGGTGTTCTCCAGCTCCCACGGGCCCTGGTCGGGGAGGCCTGACCTAGAACCCTCTGGTGGTGGGAGGACCAGGAGGGCGAGGCTGGCCTCCAGTTGCTGTTCTTTTCTCCGTCCCTCCTGGTGACAAGCGTCCCCTTGCAGGCGCTCCTTGAAGTACATGCTGTGCAGCGACAACCATGGCATCAAGCCGCCCACCCCTGAGCAGTACCTGACCCCTCTGCAGCAGAAGGAGGTGTGCATCCGGCACCTGAAGGCCAGGCTGAAGGACACGCAGGACAGGCTCCAGGACCGGTGAGCAGCGGCCACGCTCCACACTCCAAGGAGCCAGGGCCCTGGGGCCCCTCTGGGAGGAAGGGGCGGCTGGGGGCTCCTTTCCCAGCAAAGCCCAGCTGGAGCCCATGTCCGCAGCACCTGCCTGCCCCATCCTTCCCGCAGCTGCTCTCCTTGACTAGGTAGCTACTTGGGGTCAGGGCAGGAGCAGTGCCCCTGTGAGGGCTTGTCAGACTTCCCCCAGGCCTGTCCTAGCTTTGGCCTGGCAACCCCTTTTGGCCCTTTTTTCTCCCTGGCTCCTCCCTGGCTCCTCCCCACCTGCGGAGGTGGGGCACAGGGCTATCTTCCTGGCTTCCCTTCTCTCTGGGGAAGAAACAACCCATTGGCCCTGCTGGTCACCAGGGAACTCTCGACCTACCCATTTGGGCCCCAGAAGCCTTCCTCCTCATCTGCTTCTAGATGGTGCATAGTCAGGAGAAACCTGTGCTGAGCTCCCACCCGGCCCAGGGGTCTCCCAGGATCCCGCTCAGGCCCCTGTGAGTGCGTTCTCCAGACCCAAGGGCTGCGGCTTCCCCTCCCGGCCTCTCCCTCCCGGGCTGGTGGCTTCCTCCGCATGATGGAAGCTTCGAGCTGCCCCCCGATCTCCTCATCCCCTTGACCCTCTTCTCCAGACTGTGTTGATTCTAACGTGCAGCTGAGCGGGAGCTGGCGAGCACACCAGGCTACCCCGACCGCATCTTCCGTGATCTTTCCTTTTCTCTATACCACGACTTTATCGAGATGTATTCACATACCACACCATGCGATTAATTTTACTGTGCTCACAGAACTCTGCAACCATTACCCATATCTGATTCCAGAACACTCTATCACCCCACAAAGAAACCCCACTCCCAGTGGCAACTGTGCCCCTCTTCTCTGCAGTCACCCCAGTCCCTGGCAGCCACGAATCTTTCTGCCCCTCCATATTTGTCCATTCTGGACATTGCAGATAAATGGAAGCATCCAGCACGCACGGCCGCGTCTTCCTTGACCAGAGCGCAGCCAGTCCAGTGTGGGATTGTTGCGGTTTGACCTGTGGGAGTTACAGGTGGCCTCCTGTGGACCTCCCTGTCTGGAGAGCCAGGACTGCTGTTTTTATTTCCCCTGGCCTTCTCAGCGATGCCCCCGGTCTGCTTGGCTGTCCACACTAATGTCCTCAGGAAGGAGACGGCCCATCTCACGGCTTCCCTTCTAGGCCTGGCCTTGCGGCTCAGAGCGGCATCTGCTGTGTGGTTAGGCAGGATGCCCCGTGATGATGGGCCTACACCTCGATCCCTGGCCCCCTCCTGCCTGCGGCCCTGGCAGGAACCTGCGGCACTACTTCACCTGCTTTAGGGTCACGCGACACGCACTCTCCGCTTACTCAGTTTGGTGCCGGCCGATCCAGCAGCAGCCTACCTTCTCCTGAAAAATCTCACAGCTTTCGGAGGCTCTGTCCCCACTTCCTGCAGTGGCCTTTCTTGCTTCCTTGGCAAACTTACCCTTCAGGACGCAGTTCAGAAATAATGTCCTAGGCAAGGCTGGGAGGCCGTACCTCCCAGGGGTCCTGCTGGCTCCAAGGAGAGGGGACAGGGCCTGCAGAGCTGAGCATGCGCAGGTCCTTCATCCAGACTCGCTCTTCCTCCCTGGGCTCAGTGTCAGCGAGGAGGGAGCTTGGATGGAGAGAGCCCCCACCCTGATATGGGAGGAAGGAGGGGCGAGTACCCCCGTACCTGTCGGCATGGCTGCTGTTGCCGTTCTGAGTGGCTCTCGCTGCCATCACCGAGTTGTGTCCCGTGAGTGGTCTGTCCCCTTCTGGGTGCTGCGGTCAATGACCTTGGTGGCCGCTGCAGCCCCGCAGCCCAGGCCCTTCAGCAGACTGCGGCGTGAGGTTCCTGGGCCCCTCCCCTGAACTGAATTCTCGATCTCATGTTGGAAATACACAGGGCTCAATCTGGACCACCGCTGCGACGGGCTCTCCTGACCCCAAAGGGACGTCGGGCCCGTGGTGGGTTTCGTGCGCACGGAAGCAGGGTGCGGCTGCACCCCGCGTCACTGAGAGCTGGGCGGAGGCCGGCCGCCCAGGGCAGGATTTCTTGTCTCGCTCCCTTCTCACTGCTAGCAGCCTGCCTGGCTTTACTTCTGGACTTGATGGCACCGTTGCCTAACTCGCCCCCCATCCTGAGCCGTCCCGCCCCCAAATCATCCATGACTCAGGGATTTGAAAGGCCTGCGAGTTTCCGGACGGAGGAGTCGGCCGACTGTCTGCTTTGCCTGGCACTTGCCTCTCCTCTCAGGAGAAGCTGTGTGCCTTTTCCACGCTGTTTTGTTTTGTTTTTTTGCTTTCCTCTTCACCGTGGACACAAAAAAGAAATGCCTACCTGGATAAAAGAACACCGCCCTGTCTTCACCCTTCTCCTCTGATTCATCCACTTCTCCTCCCACCCCGGGAGGGAAGGTGGTAACTGCTCTCGTGAAAACCAAGGTTGCCCACTGCCGCCTCCCTGGGGCCTCTGGCCAAATACCCCTCCATGTAAAATTTCCACAGCCGAGCCGGCTTTAATAGGAGGCCACGTCCCCTTCTACAGAGCAGAGCTTTTAGGGTTCATTTTGTTGTTTGATGTTAAGATTTTTGAGGACGTATTAGGTTTTTATAGCAGTAGCATTTTTAAATTGAAAATCTTTATTGTCTGGTCTCTTCTGTAGGTAATAGATTTAAACATGGACGATCAGCAGCATTTCGACCTCTGGGGTGGGAATGCCTGGTGTCTGTTACCGCCATTTCTTCTTCCCCCCACCCAGGAGGAGGCCTCTCCAGTCTTCACCACCTGACCCCTCTCCCAGGCCCCCTCAGTCCCCCGGGGGAGTAAAGACAAGAAGGAAGGAGGCGTGGAGTAGTTCCTTCTGTTTTTAGCTCTGTGACAACAGCACAGGCCCTCAGAGCTTGGTGACAGTCCCTCCTTGCCTGTCCTCGGGGCGGTGCCAGGCCAGGCAGTGAGTATGTGCGTCTCATCTGCCCACAGGGACACAGAGATCGATGACCTGAAGACGCAGCTGTCACGCATGCAGGAGGACTGGATCGAGGAGGAGTGCCACCGCGTGGAAGCCCAGCTGGCCTTGAAGGAAGCCCGCAAGGAGATCAAGCAGCTCAAGCAGGTCATCGACACTGTCAAGAACAACCTGATTGACAAGGACAAGGGGCTGCAGAAGTACTTCGTGGACATCAACATCCAGAACAAGAAGCTGGAGACACTGCTGCACAGCATGGAGGTGGCCCAGAATGGCACGGCCAAGGAGGACGGCACCGGGGAGTCAGCTGGCGGCTCGCCCGCCCGCTCCCTCACCCGCAGCTCCACCTACACCAAGCTCAGCGACCCAGCCGTCTGTGGGGACCGGCCCCCTGGGGACCACCCCGGCTCCTACACTGAGGACGGGGCTGACAGTGGCTTCGTGGCAAATGATGACACAATGAGCCGGACGGATGTACTGGAGGCCAGCAGCCTGCTGTCGTCGGGGGTGGACTGTGGCCCCGAGGAGGCCTCCCCAAACAGCTCCTTTAGTCTGGCTCCCCGCTTCCCGGCCGGCAGCGCCTACGCAAAGCTGCTCTGCGGCACGGAGGCCGGTGTGCAGGCCAGCTGCATGCAGGAGCGCGCCATCCAGACAGACTTCGTGCAGTACCAGCCTGACCCAGACGCCATCCTGGAGAAGGTGGCCATGGCCCAGGTCTGCGGGGCAGGTCCCCAGTCTGGGGACAGGTGCCTGGAGCCGGATCCCCACCCCCCAGGGCCCAGAGACCCCAACTCAGCAGTGGTGGTGACGGTGGGTGATGAGCTTGAGGTCCCAGAGCCCATCACTCGTGGGCCGACCCCACACCAGCCTGGTGCCAACCCCAGCTCCCGCCTGTCGGTGAGCGTGGCGTGCCCCGTGGAAGAGGAGGAGGAGGCGGCTTCCGCTGAGAAGGAGCCCAAGAGCTACTGGAGCCGCCACTACATTGTGGATCTGCTGGCCGTGGTGGTGCCGGCCGTGCCCACGGTGGCCTGGCTCTGCCGCTCCCAGCGGCGCCAGGGCCAGCCCATTTACAACATCAGCTCCCTGCTGCGGGGCTGCTGCACCGTGGCCTTGCACTCCATCCGCAGGATCAGCTGCCGCTCACTCGGCCCCAGCACAGGGGGCGGTGGCAGCTCCCAGCTCTGAGGAGGCCGTCCCAGCCAGTGGCTCGGTGGCCTGACCACTGATTGTAGGGGTGCCGTCCTCCCTCTCACACATTCCCGTGGGGCTTCATCTTATTTATTTAGTTTTTGATTTGGAAGTGGTTCTTTCAGGATGTTAGCAGTGCCAGGGGCTAGGAGTCAGGGGCTTGGGGGAAGTCATCCCACAGCTTGGACAGGAGAGAAGGGAAGGGAGACCCAGGGCAGGGAGGCACGCGGTGGGACAAAGTGCAGGGAGGGAACTGGTGAAGTCCTCAACCCAGCCCCGTCCGCTTGCCCCTTCACAAGGGCAGCCCCTGCTCAGGAAGCCTCTGGTGTATTGATCTGGGGAGGCCGGGCCTCGGCTGCCCCACCCCCACCCCTCCACATCCTGTTCAGTCCCCTGATCACTCCATGCCACCCCTTGCCCTCGGCCCAGCTTCGGGGCCAATGTTATTGCCTCAGAAGAGGCAGCTGCGACCCAAAGTACAGGCACCTGGCCCAGGACTCCGAGCAGGGTCTGGAACTGCCGGGCCTGGGCTAGAGCCCCATCCTCTTCAGTCTGCCCGCACTTGGGTGGAAAGCCAGTGATGGGCAAGAGGTGGCAGAGGGCAGTGTGGGCTCTGTGTCTGTCTGTCTGTCCCAGACCTTCCCCATTTCCCCCTGGCGCTCCTGGGTGTGTCTGATGATTCTGTGAACGCTAAGCCAGGCAGGCTCGGTGCTGGGGTAGGAAGGCTCCCCTCCAGAGAGTTTGCCAGCCAGCACAGGGAGAGGAGGTGGGGCTGGCAGGTCAGGGCTCCAGTCCTCCAGCCTGGCCTGCGGAGATGGGGCCCTGCGGTCTGGGAGGCCTGGCGGGACTCAGCTGTCCTCAGCTGGTACGAAAAGCCAGAGACCATGACAGCCCCTGGAGCTCACCCCAACTTTCTCTGGGGCCTCAGGCCCAACTTCTGCTTTGCACTATATTCACTTTGGGGCTTGGTTCCCATGCATCCCCGGATCTCCTGCAAGGCGGCTGCTTACTTTCTAGGGTGAGGGTTCCTGAATCTTAGACTTATCTGCCTCAGGGGGGATTTCTGGCAGGACGAATGGTGAGCTGAGGCACTGAAGCCGTGACGTCGTCCAGGCCAAAGCAAGTGCCCTGGGACCTGTCCCGGGTTGGGGTGAGGCGGGGCCAGCGGGAGCCCTGCAGCCCCCTGCTCCCAGCCAGAGCGCAGTAGGCCTGGGACAGTTCACTGTCCTCCCTCCTTCCCCGGGACCCCATCTGGGCCCCCAGCAAAGCTGCTGACATTTTACTACCATTATTACAAAGCAAATCCAATCATTTCTCCCTGCGGGGTTTCCACCCATCTGGTTGTCCCATCCACTCTTCAGAGGCAGGCCCCACATTTGGGGGGGTCGGTGGGACCCTGTGTCCTACTCACCCCTCGGGCCTAGGGGCCACTCTGGTTCTCTGCCAAGGTTGCTTGCCCACCCCTGCTGCTCCAGCAGCCGTTTCCTGACTCATGGGCTCTGCCCTTCCTTTCTCTGCCCCCCACTCGAGGCGGGGTGCCTGCATGCACTGGGAGTGGGCCACCACCCAGCCATCGGGGCAGCAGTCCCCTGCCACGCGCTTTGTGCCTCCAAAGCTCCCTCACCTCGGCCGGGGCCTCAGACCAGCCATCCTCTGTGGAGCGCCCCTGCCCCAGCCGAATGAAACCCGAACTCCTGGGGCCTGGCCAGGGCTGCCCCAAGGGCACTGGGGTCGTGGCACAGAGGGGCAGCGGGCAAACCCAATCCAAAGCCAAGCCGGGACTGGCGCGGCACCAGCATCCTGTGCCGTGTACTCACGGAGCTGCGTAGTGTCTCCTTAGAAATAGTCAAAGCTTTGCTGACAAAATAAATGTATGACTCTACTTGACAACATAAAATCTATTTTTCACCGCTGGCATTTATTGGAGCTGCACAGCCCCTCTGCTCCCATCCGTGTCTTCCTGTCTGTGGCCTTCCTGTTGTGTCTTGTGTTTCGGTGGACGTGGTCAGGGCTGGGGCCACAGTCCACGCTGTCCCAGCTACTGGAGAAGCCCCTGGTGAAGGTCTGGTCAGGGCTTGGACCCCAGGCCTCCCGGTGAGGTGAGTGGGGCCAGCTGCCGCCCTGTAAGCCTGCTCCAGCCGGAGACCTGCCTGTCCGGGCCCTGGGGGCCTTCACCCACAGCACCGAGGGTCCTCTCTTTGGGGGTGGGGTCTTGTGGGGCCTTTGACAGGCTTTTCTTCTTCGAGTTCGTGGAGGAGGCAGCTTACCGGCCAGCCCTGGGGCAGACCCTGAGGCCCTGGTGGTCAGTGGCCTAGGGGGCTCCCGCGTGTGTGCGTGTGTGTGCTCAGTGTCCGCATCTATGCAAAATGTGCAGCTCCAGGCGGCGGAGGTGCAGCGGCCTGTCCCCGACTGTGCAGGGCACAGAACGGGGGGGCTGGAGGGCAAGGCCAGGGGCCGGGCTGTGGAGTGCTCATCCTCCAGGTACCTGCTTAATACCTCCTCCTGTTGGGCTGTGACCTTCCCCTCCTGCCCTCGGCTCCTGGAGCAGAAATCTCTGGGGCCTCCCGTTTCCCTAGCCTCGGCCAGAGCTGATTAGATCCTAAGGGACAGTGTTTCCAGGAGCCACTCTGGAACTGCTGGTCCCTTGGAGCCCAGCAGCCGGAAGTGGCTTCTTAATTGTAGCGCCCAGGCCAGAGCAGCTGCCGCTTCTCCAGTCCAGGCTCAGGCAGTCATCGGAGTCGAGGCCGGGACTCTGCACACAGAGCTGGCCTCGGGCGGAGTTCACTGACACCTTAGCTTTTCACTGTACACCCTCCCCGACCCCCACATGCGCAGGAGTGTCTGACAGCGCCTTGGGGACGGGTGGGCAAGTGACCTGGTTCTGGGGCAAAGGCCTACTGAGGGGCCTCTGCCCAGTTAACTCATGATCCCCTCTCTGACCTAGGGGCACAGTGCAAACGCGTCCCGGCGCACTCTCACATTCTGCCATCCCCTCGGCAGGATTCGGGGGATCGGGAAGGGGCAGGGATGGAGGGGTAGTCACTTTTGTCTCCTTTGTCCTTCTGTTCCGACAGAGCTGTCCCTGCAGCAGACAGCTCTGAATTAAAGCATGAAAACACACAGGACCCTCAGCCTGCTTTCTTTATGTGGTTTTTCTCCCAAGGGGGCGGGGTGGTACAGGGGGCTCAAGCTGTCCCCTCCTGCACGGGAGGCAGAACCCGCACCTGGGAGAAGCCGAGCGGTAGAGAGCTTTCCCAAGCTCAAGGGAACGGGAGAGCCGCATGCTGGTTCAGCTCTGCCGTGCAGCTGCTGTGGGCAGCTGGGCCACCGCTCCTCTCAGGCACCCCTGAAGTCGTTCTCACGCCAGTTCTGCACATGCGGAAGCAGTCTGCAGCGGTGCTCCAAACCGGTGCCGCTCCTCCAGAGCCCCGCACTGGTCCCCCACTCTAGTCCCCGCTCCTCAGACTGGCGGGCAGCGAGTGCCAGCGGCAGGGCCGAAGCCTGCGCGCAGAGGCAGTGTGTGGAAAAGGCCGTGGTCACATGATTGCCTAAAAGAAACCAGCCCTGGCATGTCACGGGACCGGAATTCTGGGATTTTCAATTACTTTTCAGGAAGGAATTTTATTTAAAACCAAAGCTTCACTCAAAAGACAGGCGTTACAACTATGTACAGTTTGTGACCAAGATCAAGTGAAGGAAAAAGAAAAAATTCTTGCAAAAAATGTTTCTGTTCTCAGTACGTGGGACTGTTTTTCTTGTAGAGGCAAAATCTTGAGAGGGGCCAAGCTGCCCCTTCAAGAAGCGCTTAGCCAGCCTGCCTGTGTGCCCAGCATTTCGCCCAGCTCAGGGAGCAGGCTGCCCGTGGGCCCTGCCCCTGCCTTAGTGCAGGAGTCTGAGGGTCCAAGGAAGCCCATGTCGTTAAGTGACAGGCAACATGATCCGATGTCACCCCACCTGGAACACACCTCCGTTGAGACACCCCCGGCCCCAGGCAGCAGGCTTCTGCAACTGGCCCTCCTCCGAGGACTCTCTCTTTCCTGCTGGAGGGTGGGAGGGCCGAGCTGCCCTCCTGTGACTTCAGACATCTGGGACGGAATGGTCCATGCTGTGGTGGAGCAGGGTCGGGGACAGCCTGCAAACGGCAATGGCGACAGTGGCCAGAGCTGCCAGTGCCTTCCCCTCCTCCCCCACAGCTTGTGCATCCCACATGGGCCTCCACTCTGATTTCTAAGACTTTCAAATCACCAGGAGCCACTGGCCACCATGGAGGGAGGGTGGGGTAGGGGAGGGCAGGAGGGGCAGCTTACTGCGTGAGCCTGGAGGAAGCGGGGTGGTGGAGGGGTGGGGAGGTGAGGGGAGAGGGAGAAGGGCCGCCTTACTTTTTGACCATGTGCTCATAGATCACGGTTGGGATGATGGTCAGGGTGACGACGTTCCCGGCCGTGGCCAGGATCTCTGCAACCTTTTTGTCCTACAGAGGAGGCAAGTGAGCGGTCACCCTGGGGCCCAGAGGCAACCCTGTGGAGGGGTCAGTGTGGCGCCTGCTAGGGGACGCCGCTGCCACCCAACTGCAGTGGTCAGGCCGCCCCTCCGGTAAGAGTCCCAGGCAGACACGCAGGGGAGGCTCTGCTGGAGCAAGCATGCGGCCTCTCCCCGAGAATCCCCCTGGTAGAACGAGCATGCAGCTCCCCACCCTCACCTCGAGGGCCAGTCCCAGGGGCCTGGCCTGTAACAGGGCCTTACAAGCATTACTGCTCTCCTTCCCTCCCCCACTTAGGCCTCAGAATCTCACCAGGCCCCGTCTTCGATCCCATCTCCCTGGCCCCAGTCACACTGGGGTTCTGGCCCCAAAGCAGGAAGAGAACAGCCAGGCAGTGGGGGACATCAGGGGCACCCTGCCCCCACCCAGCCCCTGTCGGCTGGCCAGCCTGAGCTGAACCCGCAGGGGACGTCTTCCTCTTACATCTGTTCTCCAGTACGAAGGGAAAGGCCCACAGAAGCCACTGAGATCCCACCGGGGAGCACAGGAAATGAGAGTCTCCACGCAAAGTACGCCAAGCAGGCCAAATGCCTCTGGCCCTCAGTCGGAGGCTAATGCCCTTGACTTCACTCTATCTGTGACTTGGTTTGTGTTTTCTTCGCTGTCCCAGGGTAAGTGGGAGAAGACGTGCTAGGTAGAACTAGTGATGGCCACTGAGCGAAAGTAGATAAACCTTGAAAAGACAGTTCAGGAAGCATAGCTGTCTGGGGCCATTCAGACAAGGGACAAGCCCCATCGTGAGAGCCTCACAACAGCTGTGGTTTGGTGGGATAACCAGTAAATCCAGAGTGAAGCCTGGAGCCGCCAGAAAGGAGAGGGCCGTCAACACGCATAGCGTGGCTGCTCCTCAGCCATTAGGGTCAATGAGCTGTAATGTTTTGAAAGGGTGCATTCACTACTATCGGAAAGAGCCGGCTGCGCAGAATTGGTATTAGTGTACTCGGCATTTTAGGTTTAGTAGGTTCCCTGTGGATTGTCCTGCCTGATCCCTGAGAGGGGAGATGCAGGAGGAGGGACCTTGGACAGACCTTAGGAAGAACTTCCTGAACCACCAGAACCAGCCTCCAGGGAAGGTGGGGGCGACTGTCAAGCAGAGGGAAGCAGCCATGTGACTGGAATGGCTCAGCGAGGGCCCCTGGGAGGGGTGGGGACTGGCCTAAAAGACCATGGCAGCTGTGGAATGAATGGCACCACCCAGGCCACTTCCCCAGGGGAACCCCTGCCACGTGAGCCCAAGGCTGCAGGAGGCCAAGGGACCCTCATCTAAATTACACCTGGGATGAGCACACTCGTACGTAGACCAGGGGGCATAAGTCAGGATAAAATCACTTTCGTTCAGAGTCCAAAAGCCACCCGACTCGTCATCACCCATGGTCCCTTCCCTGAAGGCACCCACCCCACAGTCCACACCCACAGCACTGACTCCAGACCACCGGTTCCTTCTTATGTTTCAAAGATAAAAGTCGCCACGCTCACCCCTCTTGAGAAATGAACAGAGGTCAGTAATGGATTTCTGAATAGCAATTTCTAAAATATTCCTATCGCATGAGCCAGGATGCAAACAGAAGCACCACACAAAGGAGGGAGGTATTTATGCAGCCAGTAGCCACCTGGGCACCTGTGTCCTCTCACGGGTCATCACGCTTCCTCTTCCTGCCACGTCATTGGCCTCCATGTGTCAATATCAACACTAACATTTACTGAGCACTTACTATGTGCCCAAAGTTTTATGTCCTTATTATCTTATTGAATCCTTGTAGCAACCTCAGGATGAAGAAACTGAGGCTCAGATGGAACGGCAACCTGCCTAGGGACATGGGCCCTTCCACCGCCCAACAGCCTCCCAGCCCCTGAAGTTCTGGGGCAGAGCCGGGCCGCTGGCCTACCTTCAGCCCAATGACATTCTGCCCATTCACTTCGCACAGGCAGTGGTTGGTGAGGAGCCCGTTGCGGGCCGCAGAACTGCCTTTGACTATAGAGACCACCTTCCCCTTCTTGATGACGAAGCCCACGTGGCCAGTGCCGTCCTTGTGCATGGTGACAGTCCGCTGGAATGGCCTGCCGGGAAGGGACAGTGAGTTGGACCTGGGACGTGGCTGGAGGCGAACGGAGAGGCTCCTGCGACTGGCTACTCACCTGTCCCGAACGACCATGACGATCTTCTCGGCTGATGCCTTCTTCACCACCCGGTGCGCCTTGTCTGCGCTCCACCCGGCACAGTCTCGCCCATCAATCTGCAGGATCTGGTCTCCAAAGCGCAGCCCCACCAGGGATGCCGGGGTGTTGGCCTGTACCAACTGCACAAAGAGCCCCTAGGGGAGGCAGGGCCCCAGTCAGCTCCCCTCACCCGGAGCCCAGGTCTCTCCTCCCAGCTGTTGTTTTCCTCCTGCTTCTCCGGGGGCCTACCGGGTGCCGGGACTACAGCTCCGCCAGTAGGTGCGCTGGTGACCCCATTATCCTGGGGAGGAAACACTCCAGGCCACACAGCTAGGGAGCAGCTGAGTCAGAGTTTCAACCCCAGCTGGAGGCTGCACCCACAGCCACTAGACAGGACCTAACAGCAGATCCCTGTGAACTGGGGGACAGCCGAAAGGAGGCTCCCCGCACGGGAGCCCCTGAGAGGCTGGTGGCAGGTCTCTGCCGCAATCCAGTACCGCCCGTGGGCCTTGGGGGTGGGGTTGAGAGGAAGAGCCTGGGCTTGGGGGTTAGAAGGGCTTAGCTCCCAGCACACTCTGCATCTTCCTCACTGTGGACGACCACTCCACCCCCACCCCGCCCTGCCCTCTCTGGGCTCGGGTGGCTTGGGCTGCTTAGGGCGCTGTCCTGCACGCGCAGCACCCTCCGAAGGGTCCCTCCTCTTCCGCCCGGCTCCCAGCCCCACCTTGTCGATGGCCCGTAGCCGCAACCCAGTCTTGCCACGCTCATCCTTGCAGAGATGGATCTCCCGCACCCCGGGCTTGATCTCTGCACGCCGCACACCCAGGCTGTTCCCGGACACAGGCGCCACCACCTGGCCCGGCAAGGGGCCAGAGACCACCGTCTGCAGACACCAGGGAAGGAAATGGTCAGCCAGCCCCCGGGCCGAGGAAGGATGGGGAAAGGAGGATTCAATGGTCCCTGGGGCCCATCCCACCCGCAGATCACACACTTCTCTGCTGGAGCCGAAAAACATGACTCCAAGAAGCCACTAGGGGGCACCAAAGTCTACGCCCTTGAGATACAGCCTGGCAAGAGGAGGGCTATCCAGAAAAAAGACCCTCATTTCCCAAGGCTGATTAATAACAGGAAAAGACTCCTTTAAAATTCACGTAAAAATAAAAGAAATATTTCATAGCAATAGTGATCAATGGGAAAAAGTGAGCTGGATTCGGTTTTTGTCTGAAAAAAATTTAAGCTAGAAGTGTAAAAATGAATAAATGCTTTCCCCCTAAGATCCAGAACAAGGCAAGATGCCCAAGCGCACCACCACTATTAAGCATAGCACTGGAAGAACTAGCCAGGGCGATAAGGCAAGAAAAGAAAACAAAAGGCCTACAGATTGGAAAAGAAAAAATAAAATGGTCCTTATTTGCAGATGACATTATGACCTATTAGAAAATGCCAAGGAATCTATGAACCGACTCCTAGAACTAGTAAGTGAATTCAGCAAGGCCACAGGGTACAAGATCGACATACAAAAATCAGGTGTGCTTCGACATACCAACAATGAGCTTGGAGAGTGTATGCCGAAACTTACAAAACGCTGGTGAAAGATACCACCAAAGACAGCAATAAACAGAGAGTCTGCATTCGTGGAGTGAAAGAACAGAGTGAAGCTGCCAGATGTCCCCAAATCGAGAATACAGACTGAATGCAATTTCCATCACGGTACCTATCAGATGTTTTCCAGGTGCAGGCAAGGTTATTCTGGACTGTATGAAAAGACAAAGGAGCTAGAATGGCTAAAACTATCCTGACAAAAAAGGATAAAGTGGGAAGACACATCAACCAAATTGTAAGGCTTACCCTATACTACAGTAATCAAGACAGCGTGGTCTTGGCGAGGGAGGGGCACATTTGGAACAGAACAGAGAGTCCAGAAACAGCCTCATGCAAGTCGGACTAGCTGTGTTTTCTCAGAGAGGCAAGAGCTGTTCGGTGGAGAAAGAAGAGTCTTTTCCCACAAATAGTGCAGCAGCAATTGAACATGCGCAGGCAAAAATGTGACTCTTGACCTACACCTCACCCCTTAAACAAAAGTAACCCAAATTCAATCATAAATTTAAATGCAAAGCATGAAACTATAATAATTTTAGAAGAAAATAAAGGAAAAAACTCTTCAGGACCTAGGGCTTAGTGGAAACTTCTTAGGGCAGCAAAGCATGACTCACAAAAGAAAAACAATCAATACACTGGACCCCACCAAAATTAAAAACATTCGCTCCGCAAGAGACTCTTTCAATAGGAAGAAAAGAGAAGCTACACTCTGGGAGAAAATATTTACAAACCACATATCGTGAGGTAAAATGTAGCCACGAAGGACTTCAGAATAAATAATTCTCAAAACTTGACTTTAAAAAGCATACAATCCATTTAGAAAATAAACAAAAGACATGAAGAAACATTTTACTGAAAAGAATATACAGATGGCAAAGAAAATTAGGAAAAGATGTTCAACATCGCCAGCCACAAGGGAAACTCAAATGAAGACCATGGCAAGACATCACTGCGCCCATGATAATGGCTAAAGCTAAAAACAGTGGTCCCGCCAAGTCCTGGAGAGCAGGTGAAGGAACCGGAGTGCTCGTGTGTTGCCGACAGGAAAATAAAATGGTCAAGCCGCTCTAGAAACAGTGTAGCGGTCTCTTTAAGAATCGAAACATTCATTTATCATTAATCCAGCAATTGCACACCTGGGCATTTACCCCAGAAAAACGAAAACTTATGTTCACACAAAACCCTTAATCTGCAGTAGCCCCGCACTGGACACAACTGAAATGTCCCTCCGCAGGTTAGACAAACGACGGTGCGTCCATACCACGGAGCACCTCTCAGCAGTAAAAAGGGGTGCACTACTGATGCGCACGACGACCCAGAAGGGCCTCCAGGGAGTTACGCTGAGTGAAAAAGCCCGTCTGAAAAGGCCACGCGCTGTAGGATTCCACTTCCGTGACATTCTGAGATGACAAAGTTGTAGGGACAGAGAGCAGAGGAGCGGTTGCCTGGGGCTGGGAATGGTGGGGAGAAGATGGGGGGGGCCTGAGTAGGAGGGGCAGCCTGTGGGCGACCTTTGGGTGGGGAGCTATGCTGATTGTGCCTGGGTCACGTGACTCTGTGCGGGAGGTAAAATGACAGAGAACTCTGACATGCACGCACACCGCGCTAGTGGCAGTGGCTGCTCCGATAGCTCACTCCCGCTGCGGAGGGTGCAGCCCTCGGGGAGACCGGGCGAAGGGTACCGTCTTCAGTACCCTTCTCTGTGCGCGCGGCTTCCGGAGAATCCATGATCATTTAGAAACGAAAATAAAAACAAAACTCTTAAATGTTATAAAATGCATTCAGCTGTCATATTTTTATCGTAACGTAGGTTATGTTCATTCATATCCCAAGTATCGGAACAGAGAGGGTTAAATCAATGAATTAAAACTGAACTACATACACATGACCTTCTCTGCTTCGTGTTTGCATTTTACAGCACGACTATCAAGGGGTCTTAGAGGAACACCCCAGGGGGTGCCTAGTTTTTCTCAGGGCCCCACACGTCCTTACCCTGCCGGAGCCCTCCTGTGAGACCCTCATTTGTCAGAGTCCTTGTGTGTGGCGGTGGCATTTCTCACCATCCCTTCCACCACCCCTTCCGCCACCTTCGTGAAATCCTCCAGACTCAGCAAGACTCACACTTGTGCTTTGCCATTGGTTTTCAGGGGCTCAGGGTGAGCTCAGCAGACAAGGGAGTGGCAAGTGGCCACGGGGATCCAGGGATCCAGAGCTAACTGGGAGGGGCCTGCGTGGGGACTGAGTCTGTAAGTGAACACAGTTCCAAAGTGTTTCTGCGTCTGGGTTTCGTTGGCTCCCTGAGCCACGGAGAGCCGGAACCAAGCAGCATTGTTTCACGTGGGGTCCAGGGCTAGGTGCCAGCTCCTCCCCCTCACCTCTGCCTGTCCCTGCAGCTGCTCCTAAGTCACAGGCAGCCCCTTCAGGAGAAGCCCCCAGACTCAGGCTGGGCTGAATGGCATTCAGCAGCCTGAAGCCAGGAGTCAAAGGGCAGCCCTCCAACCCCAAGGCCCACTGGACGCCATGAAATTCCACAGCACTTACAACAAAGGCTCAGAATGAAAAGAGCCCCCAAGAAACAGAGCTGCAAGACCAAGAAAGGAGGGAGAGTTGGAAGACCTGTGCTCACTTCCAGCAAGAGACAGGTAGGTACCTACACTGGCCGCGTCTGGAATCTGAGGCAGGTTCTGTTGGACTTCTCGGCTGGAGAGGGAAAGACCCATATAATTTTCCAATTCTGCCAGGTTGGGGTACAAAACTGATGGGAAGTGAAGAAGGAAGAAGAAAGGTGTTACTCAAGTACAGAGCTTAGCCACACCTGCCCGGCTCCACCGCAGTCGCTCAGTTTTGAGAAACAGGGCCTGGGGATGCTGTCAGTCCCCAAGAGGGCAGTGTACCCCTGGGAACACTGCGTGTCCCCGGAGCACGGCCGCGGCGGCAGAGGAAGCAGGGACACACACTGGTGATGTGGTCCTCTCCTCAGAAGGTCCGAGGGGCAGCCGTCTGCCTTCCCCAGGAGCAGCCTGGGACGCCGAGACCCTCATGTACTGCCTTGGTGTTTAGCTCAACTGGCTTTACTTGGCACGGGCCAGACACCCAACACAAAGTTCAGGGCTGCCGTTGCGGCCATGAGGCCCTGCTCTTAAGAAATCCACAGCCGAAGGGAGGCAGGCGTCTGCCCCAAGGGCGGCTCCATGGGCTGTGTGCCCAGGGAGGAGGGAGAGAGTTGGGCCTGAGTTCAAGTTTGCTGCAACAAAACCTGAATCAGGACTGCCACCAACAACTCTAGGGGCTGCCACAAACATCCTGGTCCCCTCATGCAGCACCAGAGAAGAAGGCCCCAAATGCGGAAAGTGCGTGCCGTCTCGAAGCCACAGTTGTCCCCGTGTCCCAGTCCAGTGAAGGTGAGCCGTGCCCAGAGCGCACAGCACAGCGGCAGGCAAGAGACCAGCACCCGGAAATAGCCAGAAGAGGTCACCGTCGGTCAGGAGCGCCCCCACCCCGCTCACTCACCTGAAGGCTTGGGGGCAGCTGTCGCCTGCATGGGCAAGGTGGGCATCGTGGGTGTGTCTGTGGCCTGGGCCTGGGCAGAGGTGGGGGTGGGGTGCTGGTCAGTTGTGTCTGGGCCCCACCCCCCCGAACCCTTGGAACCTGGGAGTCAGGGCATTACGTGTTCTGGCGGGCTTCAGGGGGGTGTTCATGGAGCTCAGGTCATGTGCAAATGTGGTTTCTGGACATGTCCACGCTTCCAAGGGAGGTTCATGGTCATTCCCCACAAGCCACCAAATGTCATGACCCATTTTCTCCCTGAGGCAGCCGGAGCATTAAAGCCCAAGTCCCAACCAAGCTCTTAGCAGAAAAGTTCCGAAGTCTCAAAATCCACTGCGCCCACAGGTGGGATGGAAAGAAAAAGGGGCGAGGGGGCCGAGCAGGTCAAATGCCTGCCGGGCAGCATGGGGCCCGAACCTGGGTGGAGGAAGCACTGGGATGGAGCGGGCACGAGAGAGGCCTGTCTGAAGCTGTTTGGTCTTCGCCATTTTTGCTATAACTCCGTTGCCCTGACCTCTGGGCACCTGTCCCACCAGCAGACCCTTCAGTGGTGACCAGCATGCCTCGGGCCCCCACCACCCACCAACTTCCAGGACAAGTTTCCTTTAGTTACCCTGGGGTATCCTGAAGGCTCCACCAGGGGCGCAGGCTAGCATGGCCTGGCGGCTTACCTGAATGGCTCGGTCTACCTTCAGGTCCTCCAGAGATGGGTACAGGGTAGACATGGCTGCTCCTTGAAACACCCTGCAGGGCACAGAGGGTAAGGAGGGGTCAGAAGAGACACGGATGCCCGCCTCCTATCCGCCTGCCACTCGGCACTCTCAGGATGAGAAAGGTATCAGGAAGGCATAATTACCCCCCATTTTGGAAATGGGGGAACTGGGGGTTGCACACAGGTCTCTTTGGTTCCTGGGCTCATGGCCCCCCACCCTTGCAGAATTCCATCCCACCACATTGAGTTGATTCTGGGCTTTCGAACCTGGGCCCAGGGAACCACCCAGGACATGCCGGTCCGAAACAGCAGCACTAGGGGCCGTGTCCCTGCCTGCCCTGTTTCGAAGATCAGACATGCTTACGAGACCTAAATTCACCCCAGCAGGCGCCTAGTGAGTACCTACTGCATACCAGCCTACGTTAGGGGTTTGCAAAGCACTCCGCCTCAATCACACAGAATTCACTACAGTGGCGAGTGGGTGGGGCCTTAGCGTGACAACAGAAAGGCAGCGGGCCCTTTAGAATTCCTTCCCAGTCCCCACACCCCTTTTCACCTCTGGGCATTTGAGTCCCTGCTGTGTAACGCCCATTCCCAGCTTGACCTTGGCCACAGAGAAGTAAGACCAACAGAAATCCTTAAAAACAGGCATACAAACTGTTGCAAAATTTTTAAGCTCAACAGAGCTTTGCTCCTAAGGGAGGAGGGAATGGAGGTTTGGGGGAGCAGCATGAACATTTACTAAATACCTTCCGACTGCCCCAGAGGAGAATCAGTAGGACCTTGCAGCGCAGTACCCGAAGAAACTCAAAGGAATTACACGTGTTGCTTTATTTCCTTCCTGGATGGGATATGAGGAAGGAGGTACTTTTGTATCCTTGAATAAATCAAGCTTTTTCATGTCTCTAGGTCTTTGCATGTGTTATTGCCTCTGTCTGGAATACTCCTCCCCCTTCCACTTCCTGCTGCCTGGCTAACTCCTCATCATCATATTCGTGTCCCACATCAGAGCACTCTTCTTTCAGGAAGCCTGCCTCGGTGTGTGCTCTCTTCCCCATGTCCTTACTCCTGCTGATTACTCACTGTTCCTGTAGTTGCCTCTTTACTTGTCCATCTACCTTGTTTGATTGGGAGTCCAAAGGGGCTGGAACTGGGGCCTTCTCATTCGCTACAGAAACCCCAGCCCCAGCATGGACACTAACTCAATAATATCGCCAGAAGCAGTAAATTCTGCCCGGAAGGGTAGGGGGAGAAAAAGAGAGAGAAAGAAGGAAAGAAACATCGATTGGTTGCCGCCCTTACGTGCTCTAACCGGGGATTGAACCCTCAACCTAGGTATGTGCCCTGACTGGGGATCAAACGCACAACCTTTCAGTGTACGGGACAAAATTCCTACCAACGAAGCCACCCGACCAGGGCTCACAGTCTTGCTATTTGTTCTTTATCTGAATTAGTGCCAACATTTTAAAATATGGCAACATAAAATTCTTCACTTCTAATTGTATTGAAAAACAAAAATATTTGGCGATGCAAGAGCAACTATTATGCAAACAGCACTGAGCCGGGCCTGAGCTGCAGCCTACCTCCTAGATGAGGCTGCACAGCTTTCTGATTTCCCCAAGCACCCACACAGCAGATTTGCTTGACCTGCATGGCTCCTGGAGGCAGGTAATTCCAGATCCTTGCCCTACCCTGGCCTTCAGGGCAGAAATGATCATTTCATGAGGTCAGCGATTGTCCTAGGGGGAGAGGGAGACTGACTCTGACCTCCTTTTGACCCACCGGAGCCTTCCCCACTGTGCACATACTCTGGGCATGTGCTTGAGACAGTCCTCAGCAACGTACCATCTGCCAAAACATGCCCCGCCACCAGGATCATGCATGACAAGCAGATGTGAAAGTAAGAGGCCATCCCTGACCTGTTTTTTCCAACGCTGAAGCCGCAGAGCGGTTATATTTTTAGCAGCTGCCCTCTGGGAGAGCAGAATCAGAGATGCACTTCCTGGAAATCACTCCCAGGCCAGGACCATGCAACCCTTTCTCCCCTTCTGTGACACTTTCAACACGGCCACCTGCTCTGGGGCCCAACTCAGTTTGGGGCTCTGGGCAGAATCAAGAAGCAGGCATCCCCCTGCCTGTCAGCAGTTGGTGATATAGTGGGGAACGACCCCCTGCCCGCAAACATGCTCTGCGTCTCACCCGATCAACCATCCATTCATGCGCAGCATTTGCGTGTCCTCTGCGTGCCGGGGACCCTGGACCTGTTCCAATCATGCCGGTCCCTCTGCTTGGCACAGCGCCCCGCTCCACCTGGCGCTCTTTCAAGTCTCAGCTGCAATGCTACTTCCCTGCTGTTTTTTCAGGTCATGGGACCCTCTGCTAGTGGGCTGGGTCTTCTTTTGTTCCTAACCCTGACTTGTACTGCCTCTATTGTCAAGCTATTTATCACAGTATATGATTAATATCTGGGTATTTTCTCCTAACGGAGCCAACCTCAGAAGGGCAAGGGCTTTGTCCTCTTCACCACACTAGGCCTCCCCACCAAAAGTGCCCAGCATGTACAGTGAATGCTGGCAAAAATTATTTATCCGTGGAAAACCACGGATAAATCAGTGGTTTTCCAAAGACCAGAGTGGAAATTCGTGTGGGCATGTTTGGGGGTCATAAGACTGAGGGAACACTACCAGCCTGTAGGAAGCAGGGAGCAGAGATCTGGGCCACTTGTAATGCACAGAATAATTCACCACAAATTGTCCTCGGTCCTTTCCAACATCCTGCAAACCTTCAGGTGGGCAAGCACCTGTTGTAACCCGTTTGATGTACAAATACAACGGCTTCCCCCAGTTTTAACATAGAATATATACTATCCAAAAATGCGTATGCCAGGTTAACGAGGGAAGTTATGTTTTCTTCTGTTCACTATTTCAGAAAGTCACAGTGGATCCTTCTCACCACGGGTTAGTCACCAGAACACACCCATATGTGTCTGCATTGATAGCTGTCACAGTGATTACACGCTTTTACACAACACATTTAGCCTTCAACTTAAATCGTCAAATACAAACTGTTGGAAAAATTCATTTGAATATCGTGTTTTATTAAATGCAAATGTGATCAGTTTAAGGTAGGTGCAAGCATGATCGGGCGTAATCCAGTCTGAGCTTTTACATAGTGAAATGCATAATCTATTATTGTAAATTACTTTCACTGCTCTCGTTTCTCCTTTGTAATAAGGTAGGGACTGATATTTTTACCCAGAGGAAGGGCCACTGTGGAGGAACCCGCCCCCTCCCTCCCTCAGTTCCCGCTCTGTCAAATGCGAGCGGCCAAGCACAAACTCCATGCACTGGGGCACCAGAGAAAGCCCCAACGGCCCCCAGGGGTTAATCTCCCCAGGCCTGAGTTTCCCAATGTGTCAAACCGATCAACGATTTCCAAACGACTGAGACTCCCAACCCCAAGTTCGATCCCAGCCCCTCCGGAAGCGACCTCTTCCGGTTGCTATGGACTACGGCGGCTGTGCAGAGGCCCCGCCAAGCCGCTAGGGCACGCTACGGCATCTAAGGCGCATGCGTCTCGCTCCAGGCCAGCGCACCGCTAGAAGCGACTCCCAGAATGCCCCGCGGTTGCGGGGTGGAAACCGGCTCCTTTCGCGCTGGATTGGTTTTCGGCGTGTTGAGTTACTAGAGTTTACTTGGCCTCTCGCTTTCTTCAAGCGCCCGTAGCTGGCGCTGCATCCACAAAAGAGACCAAGTAAAGCAGCAGATTAAGGGACGGGAAGGCTCAGCCAGGCTCCGTGTGCTCTTTACCGGACTGGAGGCTGCGCAAGTCAAGTCGCGCATTAGAGGAGCTAGTGCCCCTTGGAGGGCCATTTATGGCGCTCACTGCTGACAAGATTCTGTACTAGGACAGCCGTGGCAGAGGAGGAGGGCAAAGTCAGCACGCCTGCGTTACTCGAACTGAGCAGGAATCCTCCCCCTCGCTCCCTAGGATTTTGAAGGGCCTTCGATAGACTATTTCCTTCCCGTTGTGACGTCCCTCCCATTCTCTCATGGGTTTCCTGTCTGGCCCCGACTCCTGAATGACAAGTGCCCCGCCTCGCTCCACACTGATTCACCCTGCAATCTCAGCCTGGTGACTGAGTGATTTGGGCCCCCGCTGCCGGAGTAGGGGACTTGTGCTTGGCCGAACAGATCATTTCCAATCGCAAAGTTGGACCCACTGCTCATTATAAGGGATTCGGGCAGCTGAGCCTATGAGGTGCAAGACAAAAGACTAGGACAACGAGGAAGGCCCCTTGGAGGAAGGAAGGAGTCCCTGGGAAGACTGAATTCTGGAGGGCTCAGGAGCATGGCAGGGGAGTATCCTCTTCCGGGGATAAGCGGGCCCAGCCTGAGAGCCCAGCTGCCTTCCAGATCTTTGCTGTCTCCTGAACTCATTTCCCCCAGCTTTGCTGCCCCTCTACAACAGCCCTTAAATCCGGCCCATGGTCTGAGCCAGAAATCTGTGTTACACTCAGCTCCTGCTCTTGAAGCATCCCTACCCAGCACTTGCCCTTAAGATAAATCTCACACTCAAACTTTGTATTCAAATTTCCATGACCTGACTCCTCACCCTATTCTTCCACACTCATCCTGCATTTCATTCATTCCAGACTGCTGATCCTAAAACTCACCCTGCTTGTTGTTCGTGACGTTGTACTTTTGTGGATGCTGTTCACTTTGTCCTGAATGCCATTCACCCCTTTTCTCTCCCCCTTGTTCATCTGGTGAACTCAGGGGTTCTAAGTTTTCCCCCAAGTGTCCACACCCACAGCCTCCCTTCTCGAGACCACAGAATCTCATATTCAACTATTCATCATTCATTCAACTAATATTGGTTAAGCACCTGCTGTGAACAGTGCCTTTGGCATTTCTGGGTCAGATATACACTGTTCTGTATTTGTTTGCCTGTCTCCCTCTCTGGGTCTCGAACGAAGTGGAAAAGCAGACGCAGAGGGAAAAGAAAGCCCAAAAAAGTCCTTTGAAGAAAAACACTGGGCCTAGAAAGGGAGCAAAATCTGCCAAATGTGGCAGGTTGGAAGTCTCGCTCCTCCACTCTGACCATGGAAGAATTTGCTCAGCTTGGTACCGATAGATTCCTGTAATTAGCCCCTCCAAAAGGAAAAGAACCTATCTCACCCATAGGAGTCTTGTCCCAGGCACTTTCCAGAGTTTCCATCCCTGAGCTTCAGCACTTTTTGATACAAAAAGTATCAAAACAATAAGAACACCCACAACAAGTCAGCTGTCAGGCCCTCGATTCAGCAGGGCTGAAAGGGGTCAGCAGCCCCCATCTTTGGACTTGCGGTGAGAACTCTCCTCTGGAACACTTTGTTCCGAAGAGCTGAAACTAGGGGCCTCCCACTTGTTCTGTGGACAACTCATCCATCCTTCACAAGACTGTGCGGGAGGGAAGCGTGGGTTAGTGTCAGAGGAAGAGCTCTTGGGAGGCCAAATTAGCCCAGGGATATTGTGAGTCGGAAAGAAAGAGGCTGTTGCTAGGCCACCAGCTCGTACTCTACCCGCTCCTCAGGGTGTACTGCAGGCTGGAGAGAATATGGGGGTTTCTTTGGAGAAGGCATATGCTCCCCAGACCAGACCCAGGAGGGGCAGGGCAGGGGCACGGACCTTGGGGACAGGCAGGACTAAGTCCAGATTGCTGCTTCTGCCTCGTGGGAGCAAGCACCCACAAATCCTTTTGAATGCCTTCTTTTGTGATATGGGTAACAATATTTGCATCACAAAGTTACCGTGGAGATTAAAAGATTCTTAAAAAGAGAGAAGCTACATATGGAAAGCACTTAGCGCAGTGTCTAGCACAGAAGGGCACACAGTAATCATGAGCTGCTGCTCATTCAGTACCTTCACTGAGCACCTAAGGCCCAGTGCTATTTTAGGTGCCAGTAATAAGGCAGTGAACAACACTTGACCTTGAGGAGTATTGACTGTCTAGCTGGGGGTAAATAAGTGCACACTCTGTGTTAGATGGTGGGAAGCGATGGGGAGCAAGAGTACACTGGAGGGTAGAACGTCAGGAGGTCCAGGAGAGCCTTACTGCTTTGGAGCTGGGGGTGATGGGGGACTTGGGTAAAAGCCTAAAGGGTAGGGAAAAGCGCTCTGGCTGAGGACACTGCCACTGCGGTGGCGCTGAGGCAGGGGCGCCTGTTGTGTTTAGGAACCTCTGACCAGTGAGGCTGCAGTTAGTGGCTCGGGGGAGTAGCCGGAGAGGAGGTTGGGAAGTAGTAGAGGGGCCTGATCCTGGAGGGCTTGTGGGTCATGGCAGGGACTTGGCATGCACCCCGGTGAGATGGGGCCCCTGCAGAATCTCGAGCCACAGAGTGACATGGTCCAACTTTTATTTCAGTAGGTCCCCCTCTGGCTGACATGTATAGAGAATAGAGAAACGGGGGACACAGGGAGCCCAGGTGAAAAGGGACAGTGGTACAAGAATTGTTATTAGCTGGGGCCACTGTGTGCAAAGCAGCCAATGCAGGGCCCACCCAGCATACCAGCCTGCGTTTAAACGCCGTTCGTTTTCTGTGTGGAGGGCACCTACCTGCCTCCATGTCCGTTATCTCATTCAGTTCCCTTGACTTTGGGGGGCCACTTTGAGTCTCCAAATGAGGAAACCAGTGGTTAGGTGAAGCCACTGGCCTAAGGGGTTTGTTCCTTGCCGTGGGAGGGGGGCTGTTGATAGAACAGCTTCAGGCAGAGAAGTAACAAAAACTGACACCTGTGCTCCCAGCTCCTGGTGGAAATCGGCTTCCTTTGGTCTGGACTTCCAAGGGCCCACTTCGAGGAGCAAAGTATGAGTCCCATCTCCTTGAGCACCCTCGTGGACAGTCAGAAGGAGCCGGGGGCTCCCGTCTAAATAAAGAAGATATCTCAGCCCCCAAACCTGGCCCAGGCCTGGGCTCAGAAGAGGAAACCCCAGTTTACACTTCGATCCCATAGGGAAGCACCTTGAAAGGAAATTGCCTGGGAAATCCCAGAAGGCTGAGGACAGGGTGAGAACAAAGCCAGCTTATCTCAGTCCCAGTCTCTAGGGGTGGCGGGGTGGGGGTGCAGCTCTTACCTGCTGGCCAGGAGCTGCGACACGTCCTTCTCCAGCCACTGCTAAGAGTCTCTGTGCTTCCCCTGGAGGGTTGTGGCCCTTGTCTCAGCAGGGTTCCTACCCTTGAAAGGGTGGGGCCCTGGTCAGCTGACTCACCCAGGCCTGGGACTGGCCCAGGTAATTCTTCCTGGCAGGGTAAACACAAAAGTCACCAGGCCCAGAGGACGGCTTTGGCCTTCATCTAGGTGTCGAGGCGGGGTCAGGGGCACACACAGCTGCTACTGTTGGGAAAGCAGATTTGGATTGGATGCCAGTCCTGCTGGACGTGAGGACAGTCGGATGGGTACCCATGGTCTTGAAAAATTGTAACCCAGCACTTCCTCTTCTAGGGACTTGTTTAAAAGTAAAAATAAAAAACAAGTAGGACCCATCACCATGTTGCTTATTATAGGGAATTCTAGGAATCCCGAGCGCCCACCACCGGGGTCCGGTTCTGTCAATCGGTGTCTCTGGGAGATCACGCGGCTCTCGAAGCCAGTCACAGAGGAAGCCACAAGGAAATGTCCCTGAGAGAGAGGGGAGACACTGGAAAGTCAGTGTTGTGACGTTCCTCTTGTAACTCGTTCTCATTTTTTGAAAAGTGGATACGCTCCGAAAACAGTCTGGGAGGACACAGACCAAAATGCTGAAAATCTGGGTGCTGGGTGGGGTTCGGTTTGTACTTTTGTGGATATCCCAAGGCAGTCAGGTTTGGTTTGGTTTTTGAAGTTAGTTTTTGCTTCGAATGCTTATAATTTTTGCAAGGAGGAAACAAATTAAATTTGCTTTAAAAAGGAATTTAGATTGGTTGTGTCCAGGAAGGGGAACTAAGGGGCTTTGTGCTGGGGTGGGAGGGGATTTTTTTTTTTTAAATGATTTTATTTATTTTTAGAAAGAGAGGAAGGAAAAGAGGTAGAGAGGAAGAGAAACAGCAATGTGTGGTTGCCTCTCACATGCCCCCTACTGGGTGCCTGGCCCACAACCCAGGCATGTGCCCTGACTGGGAATCGAACCAGTGACCCTTTGGGGATTGAGCATTGCAGGCCGCCGCTCAATCCACTGAGCTACAGCAGCCAGGGCTGGATTTATTTTTATAGCACATTTTTTGGTGCCTTTTAAATTTTGAAACATTTGAATGTATTACATAACCCAACAATACTCATACAAAATTAAACAGAAAGGGGGGTGGATTTCATTTAGTTCCTGGTAGGGTTAGTTGCACAGAGGAGCCTGTCACTCCTGGGAAGGGACTGGAGACCTGTGGGCGGGGCAGTCCCCTGCGAGTGACGGCAGGGCACCCACGCAGGGTGGGGCGAGTATCTGGCTGCTCACCAGGCCAGGCAGGCCCACATCGCAGGCCCACGTCACAGTCCCTGGGACAAGCCCGGGTGGAGCTGCACTCGCCATGGGTGTCAGGTCCTGACCGGGGCACCGGCTGGTCCTCGGCCCCAAGGAGGAGACCACGGTTCCTTTGAGGAGCATATGGCCGAGAGTCCCACACAGGAACTGTGACAGGGACAATAGCAACAAAAGCACTTGTTACTGAGTGCTGTGGGCGAAAGTGGGCCACACACTAAACCTGACCAGCTCAGGGGAGGCCTGCGTGGCGGCCTTACAAACTCAGACTGAAGGAACCACATAGGATGGTCTGAACATAAAAATTCCTATAGTGGGTCTTGGGGGCAGTCACATCCTCGGCCTGTGGCTCCCTTGGCAAAGTCAGTCTTTACCTTAAGGGAGCCCGTCTATTGTCCTTTACGTTGAAGATAACAATATTTTTGAAACGTCGGGGTACCTTTTCCAGGCCCTGACCACGGAACCCCCGGTGTTGGCTTACGTCCCGCGTACCATCGCTGTGCGCTGAGTGTGAGCCCCCACCAGTGTGACAGAACTGTGTGTCTCTGTTTTACTTTTTATCCAAACCCAGAGATGTCTTCCGTTTTCCTCCTCCCACCCCCTCAACCCCCCCGCCAGTGAGCTTCACGGAAGCCCCGTTGCATCTTCTCTTTGGTGCCAATGTCCGCAGCGAGCTGCAACGGCCGTCCTCCGGAGCACTTTCTCACCTTGTTGAGATTTTGCTTCCCAGCAATCGTCAGTTCGGTCCAAATAAACTCATAAAAACCCTCTACCGGTCCCGACGTTCCTTCCGTCCCTCCTGCAGAGCAGAAGGTGCGGCCCCAGGTGCTTCAAAGGCCTCAGCTCGGGCTCCTTTCTTGCCTGTGGAGCAGGGGTGAGAGGCACAGCCCTTCTGCAAGTCCCACAGTTGGAAAATGGCTCTGAGGTCTTGTCTTCTCTTCCTCAAGGAAAATGCTGCTTGCAGCTGAAGTGGGAACACACCCAGGGCTGTGCCACATGGTCACGCAGCATGACATAAGCCATGAGCAATGGGCCCCCCTTAGGCCAGGTCTTCAAGGGCAAAGAAAAGTAAGAAATAGATCCCAACCAAACCAAGTGACAGCCCTCCCCCTCCACACACACACCCCTCATGGTCTAAAAGGGCCTTTAAGAGACGATGGAGAAAAACCAGCCCAGAAGGGCAAAGGACTTGCCTGTGGTCACACAGCACCTCTTAGGACTTAGGACCAGGTCCCTGAACCCCGACTTACACACAGGGCCTGTCTTTTCATTCCAGTGTTCTAGCCACCCCCACCTCTAACTTACCCCTACTCCAGCCACTGAGAAGTACCTTTCATTGGGTGTGACCTTGCTGAAAGCCTCCAGGAGCCCCCACCTAAGGTTCAAAGGGGGTGGGCTATGGTCAGGCCCAAGCTCCCAGACCTGACATTGAGGCCTCCGTGCTCCACCCCCAGCCCCGTTTATCACCTTTTCTACCCTGTCCCCCCAACACCTCTGCCCCAGCCAGGCTGGAATCCCCTCCCGTCCCCACTTCAGCCCACCACCCCTTTGCCTGTGCTGCTGCTTCTGGAAGGCTTGCCCTGCCCCCACTGCACACAGCCAGGTCCACTGGGCTTCCCTTCCAGGGCACTCCCCTGGCCATCACGTGTCCCACCCCGCCTCGGAGTGCAGGGTCGGACGTTCCAGCTGGTTCTGTGACAGCAACCACCTTGTGTTGCTCACGCGCACTGTGGGCTGCCAACCAGACCCCAAGTTCCTTGAGGGCAGGGCCTAGAAATTCTTCCCCTGCAGTGGCTGTTTTCAAAATAAAAATTGGAACATGTGTTCTAACTAGGATGTATCGCTGCTTCCTTACCATTTGTATGAACAACCTTCAAAAGTAAAACGAGTGTCCACTATACAGCGAACGCCCAGAAACTTCCTAACGGCGCCCTTGGCAGACCTGAGTAATCAGCCTCTTCACTCCCTGCTGAGCCCAGAAGTGGCTCAGAATCCTCTGACAACGATGTCGATGTCGCAGGCAGCTGCTGCCACTTGGACTTGGCCCATGAGGTGGAACATTCCTGTGCCCCCTGCTGGGTGCTCCGTGAGGGCGGGGCTTGTCTGTGAGGCTCCACCCCTAGCGCCGAGCACCCTGCCAGGCACACAGTGGGCTCTCGGTGCCTATTTATTGGATGAGTAAGTGCCCTTCCTGGGAAAGTCCATCACAGTAACAAACAATGGCTCACTCATTTAAGAGATGGGTGGGCAGGAGACATCGTCAGTCCCAGATCTGTGACGCTGCACAAGTTACCAAACCTCTCTGAGTGACAGTTTCCACATCCATGGAGGGGAATACTGGGACCTGCTTCACAGGCTGTGTTGAGGATGGAATGAATTAGTCACAAGCAGTGCCCGGGACACCACTGGCACTCCGTAAGTGCCAGCATGCGGCTTCCCCGTGGAATCAGTCCAGCTGTAAGCTACAGAAACACAAGTTACCTGGTTCGGGTGGCAATGCTCTTACCTGAAGAAGGGGGAACGCTTGGTTGCTGGGCAGAGAGCAGGACCAGCTGCATGCCCCTGCCCTCTGTGTGGGATCTGGGTGGGATGGCAAACCCCGGTTACGGCGCCACGGCCGCATCCCTGCCATTGAATGAAGACAACAGGAAGAAGCTGTCTGTTGGGCTCCTCCATGCTGGGCACTGCGCTGGGCCCAGGGTGTAACCTGGTCTCTCTATTGCTCACAGCAGCCCCAGACCCCGAGAGTGAGGCACCCTGTCCAAGGCCACATGCCCGAGCGGAAAGGCCAGCCCTTGACTGTGAACTGAGTGGAGCTGCCTGGGCAGCCGAGTCACAGATGTCCTGGGTAGCAGCTGAGGACCCTAGAGGGTCGAAGGCCTGGTGAGCTGAAGTGCTACAGTCCCTCACACTTGCACCCCACTTAGCCCTACCCATCACCTAAGCCCCTTGCCTGGAAGCACGGGGACCCTGGCCTGTAACGCCCTCACAGCATGTGACATCCTGAAGGGGCCACAGCTTAGGCTCCAACCCCTGCCGTTAGGCCATGTGACCTTGGGCAAGTGACCTCTCTGGGCCTCAGCTTCCTTGCCTGTGAGATGGGGAAAATGATTTCACTTCGTTTCTATTAGCACAAATAAAATGCTCGCTTACTGCCTGGCTCAGGGGGAGGGCTAACTACATGTGAACTGTTACATATCCATCCGTGTTGTTGGATTGTTGCATTACCCAGGGGAGAAAAATGTATCCATCTCGGTTCTCAATGTGACAGAACATCAGATACACAGAAATTACCTGCATCCTTCCTGGCCCCTAGGCTCAGGTTGGATTGCCCCTGAGATTGTTACTCCAAAAGCTTCCAGTGGGAGAGAAGCTAACGTGCCCCTGCCAAAGCAGCCCAGCCATCTGCACCTCACCTCCTGCATCCTCCCCTCAGATCCTACATTTCTCCAAGTGCAGTGGCCCCAGCCACCTACAGCAGAGACCTCTCTCTAGGCAGGGGACACGTTAAAAAGACAGATCCCAGGGCCCCCCAGCCTTATTGGATCTGATGCCCCTCTCCAAGCTGACGCTGACACAAACAACAACATAAGTACTATTTCACTCCTCCTTCCTGACCTGGTTTCTCATCACATCCAGTGGCTCAATATGCTAGGCCTGGGGCAAGGGACTTCCCATCCCTCACGTCCTTTAAACCTGTGGGGTGTGTGACCGATAGGGAAACTGAGGCTCAGAGGTATGCTGTGGGCCCAAGATCACACGTGTAAGTTGTGGAACTGGGGTTCGAACCCAGAACTGGCCCGCTTTCCCCTTGCAAACGTGTACTCTCCTGTTTATTGGCTTCTGCCACTCTGGCTCTGGGCTTGGGTCTTATTTTGTAATTGCCTGGGGAAAGCAGGCCAGAGACGCAGATGCAGCATCCACACGCACAGGGAGGGCAAGGCCAGCCGTTCAGAGAACAGCCTTAAAGGGAGCACCGGCAGCATTTGGGCCTGGGGAGACCCTGGGGGTTTGTGGTCATTATCAACAGAAACTGGCCGTGGGTGACTTAAGTAGCAAAGGAACGTATTCAAGGACGCTGGGGAGCCCACAGGCCCAGGGAGTCAGAGAACCCAGCTTGGAGGACCTAGGGCCTCGGTCCCCCGCCACGGGGCATCGATGTGGCTGGCTGTCCCGCCGCCACCCAGACTTGATCAGTCCCTGCGGAACCTGTCCCCAGTGACTCCAGACACTGCACGCAGGCACTGCCAGAATGGGCCTGTGTGCCCCCGCCTCCGTGGGTCGTGGATTCCCCAAAGGTCAGCGCCGGGGGCTTGTGACTGGTAGAATCTAAATCATACGCCCAGGTCCTCAGAGCAGGGTGTGTTGGTAAACAGGCTCTCCTCTTTTGGAAGCATCATTAGGTGGGGGATTCACTCCGCATGGGGAGGGGGTTTGCAACTGGGGGACCAGTAAGAATGCAAATGTCACGGAGACCAGGAATGGATAGGGGACGACCCACCCATTACTGAAGGGCGGCTCCACACCAGGCTCCGGACTAAGGGCCTGCACCCATCAGCATAATCCCTGTCTACAAGAATCACGCCCAGTGTGCAGATGAGAAAGCTCAGGCCCAGGATCACAAGGCCCTGAGTGGTGGGTCATGCTGTTGGACCCAGAGCTGCCAGACACCTGACCGGGTGGGGCTCCTGACCACCAAGACACATGTCCCTGCTCTTTGCTTCCTGTGACCGGGAGTGACCTGCTCAGCCAGACTGCACACTGGCCCTTTCCTGCCTCCAGCCTGCCACCCTGCTCAGAGCAGGAAGGCCCTTCAGCACCCCTGCGGGGGAGGCGGGGTTGATATCACTGCCTCAATTCATAGTGGGGGAGCCTGGGGACGGGTTGGGGGGCTGTCTGGCTCACAGAGCAGTCAGCGCAGGGCTGGAGTCCCTCCCACTGGACTTCCCTCACTTACTCTCTGCCCCACATCTTGGGGGGCCCGGCTGCCCTTCCAAAGGCCTCTGGGAGAGCCTGGTAGGAAAACTTGCACCCTTGTCTTGCTCATGCTGCAGAAGGCTGTGGGGTGGGGGAGCGTGGGATCTGGGGGCGCTTGGGCAGGAGAAGGGAGGCGAAGAGAATTCTGGAATGTATGTTCACAACCCCATTTCTCCAGTTGTCTGAGTTGCTTTGCCCGAGTGGCCCCGCTCCATGGCCAGAGAAAGTGTCCCCAGTCCCCTCGGACCATCCGGAGAGAACTCTTCCAAGCCGCTCCTGTGACTGACTTGATACAGTGGGGCGTCTCTAGCTGGGCATCTTCCTAGAGAGTCAACTTCAGAGGAGATTTTGTGAGGCCTTCATTATGTACTAAAACATCATCCCAATCTTTGCAATTTTCACACATGCTGCAGACTCTCTGCACCACCCAGAAGGCTGCTGGAGATGCAGATGTGACGACAACTACATTCCAGGCAGCGGGAGAAGGAAGCAGAACAAAAAGTTTGCCTCCCACCCAGCCGGCCTCCTCTTGGATGCCCACCAGGAGGTCCAGGGAGATCAGCTTACATAGTTAGGCGGCAAGAATTTAATCACAGGGTCACACAGCTGCACAGGAGGCTGGGAAATGGAGTCTGTGTGCTAGGCACAATGCCAGATAATATCGGGGTTCTGTTAGAAAGGAAAAGGGGGAGAACAGATGGCAGGCAATCATCAGTTTCAGCTACTCACCCCAAGATGTGCTAAGATCCAGCAGGGGCCAGCTCTCCGGCACGCCAGTCCCCGCTGAGCCCAGACTCCACAGACGCCCAGCCTGAGCACTGGGCATTGTACAGCCAGAGCCAGGCCTCCCCCACCAGCTCCTGCACCCAGGAGGCCACATCCCTCCCCTTCCTCATCTCAGGGCCAGCTACCCAGCAACTGGAGACCACCTGTATAGCCCAGGGCCAACCGGAACTGTTCCCCCTGCCCTGCATTGCCCACAGAAACCTCAGTCAAGGCCATGGTCCTGGCAGCCTCCGCCCCAACTCCTGCCTGCTGATGGCGCTGGTGTTTTCCCACGTGGCCCCTGTGGCAAGCGCGCCTCCTGTCCCCAGGACCTGTAAGTATAAGAAACTTGGTTTTCCTGACGTTCTCCTCTGTGGCTGCACCTGACTGAACATCGCATGAAAGAGTACAAAACAGGTCTCCAGACACGGAAGGTCCTCTGCGCCATCTCTCGGCTCCCATCTTGGTTTTGCTTTCTGGAGCTTTGGACTAGTCAAGGTGCGCTGGGTCACGCTGCCTGGCAGGGCTCTTCACGGCTTCTCACTCCAGGGCCCAGGGCGCTGTGGCTGCCACCATCTGTCTCCAAGGCTGTCGGTAGCCTCCGCAGAGGGAGAGTGTCTCCACCTGGCAATAAAATGTGCCAGGCTGAGGAGCAAATGTCACTTCTCATACTTCCGTGGCCAGGGCTAGTCACATGACCCTACTCAATCACCAGGGCTCAGGGAGACGCCATCCCACCGCAGATGCGTGAGGACAGAGCATGGGAAATAATACAGAGAATGACACCGATGACGACCTCAGGCCTCTGCTCAGGGTGTCTGCCAGTTGGCTGTGATCACCTGTGCAGGGGCAGGGGTAGCAACTGTGTCCTGGGGTGGGGGTGTGACCACCTGGGGCATGAGATCGCTGAAGGGAAGAAAAGGCAGCTGATGTTCCAGAGCCCAGGGCTGTGGCACCCAACAGCCCTACCCTCTGATCTGGCAGGAGCCTCAGGTCCCACTGCTGTAAAATCGGACATGTGTCCTGACGTGTGGGACCTTAGTGACCATTAAATGAAATAGATGAGTAACATGGGGAATCGTGCCTTTAGACTCCCAACAGCCTTCCACAGAAGGCGACTCTTTTTGGTGGAACAGCCTGCCCCTACTGAGCCCGCTGATGAATTTGGGCAAATTTTAAAGCAGGAGCCAGGCAAAGAGAGGCTTGGAAAATGCTGGCCAGAGAGGCTTATTCCAAGGCTGTGTGTGTTTACAGAGGCACAATATATTCCTAAAATGTCTCTGGGGGTGACTTTATTTGGGACGGCTTTGAGGAAGTGGATGGACATTACGGGAGCATTCAAGCCCCCGCCCCACACCTGCCCCCATCACAACTGGGGACGGTCGAGACTGGGATGCTGTACAGAGGGAAGCTGGAAGGAAGGCAGAGCGCTGGAGACAGGCCCTGCAGGTGCAGTAACCTCCCAGGGAAAGCCTCCTCCTGAGAGGTGTTCTGAGAACTGAGCTAGGCTTTGAAGCTGTGATGGAGGTTTAAGCCCCTGTTCCTCCTCCTGAAATCTTGCATGAACCCCCTCTGTGGACGGGAGGGTAGCCCTGGCACCCCGGCACCCCGGCACTCGGCATGCCGCCCTGTGTTGTCCATGCCGAGTCACAGCCAGCCTGTGAACACAGAGGCGCCCTTTGTGCTCTGAGGCCCGGGTGCGGAGACAGCACGCCAGACGCTTGGGCCTGGGCTTGCCCAGTGGGAAGGCAGGCTGCAAGGCTCCGACTTACTCTCTAGAGCCTCTAAGAGCCTGACCCAGGGTGTGGCCCAGGTCCTCTTCTGAGCAGAGACATGGGGAGAGGGCGACGGAAAGATGAAGGGAACACCTGGAGATCGGGAGGAATCGCACTAACCTATGCGGGCACACCGTTTTGCAGATAAAGCAACCTGAGGCCTGGAGGGGTCAGCTGTCCCATAGTGACCCAACCAGCTGGGGTTGGGGGGTGGGAGGGGGGAGCCACACCTGCCTTCCGAAGCCAGTGGAGCAGGGGTCCCCACCCTCCCCAGGCCTCTGACCATATTGGTCTGGGCCTGTTAGGAACCAGGCCGCACAGCAGGAGGTGAACTTGAATGTAATGCGCTTCAATCATCCCCGAACCATCCCCCACTCCGGTCCGTGGAAAAACCGTCTTCCACAGAACCGGTCCCTGGTGCCAAAAGGATTGGGGGCCGCTGCAGTAGAGGAAGGAAACTGGGGCACAGAGGGGGAAGGCCTTGCCCAAGGTCACACAGCAATTCAGTAGCGAAGCCAGGATGCGAGGGCTCCAGACCCTGCCTCTTCTGGCAGCCAGCCTGGAAAAGCTGCCCAGCCCTTTCACCCGCTTTCTGTCCGGGGCTGGGGGAAGGGGCTGTAGGCAGGGGCGGCGCGATCTTCCGAGGAATCTCTTTGGGCCCGGACACCAGGGGCTACACGACTTCCCCTTGCACCCGGCTGGGAGCTGCATTCTGAAAGCTGACCTTACACTGCACTGTTGAGGGCAGAGCGCTCACGGGGTGGGGGAAGCCAGGCATGGCGCTCAGCCTCCTGCACGCGTGGTCCCATTAAACTTTTATGTGTCCTTGTGAGTTGGGCACCTGTGCTGTTTTCTATTTTTTCAGAGAGGACACAGAGGCCCCAGGACTCACAGCCCAGTGCTCACACTCCCCAGGTGGGTGCTGAAGGCGGGAGGGCCCTGGCTGACTGCCCATAAAGGAGGGAGAGGGGCGCCCGGAGCCCGGATGCCTTCCCTGCCTGGACTGGAGCCACTCCCTCCGGATTCGTGGAGCGGTCAGCGCAGGAAGGCAGGAACAATGGGCAGCCGGCTGCAGCGGGGCACTCGGTTCCGGAGCAGGGCTGTAGGAGACTGTGGGAATGAGGACCCCGCACAGGCGGCTGACAAGATTAACCACTAGCATTGTCTGAGCGCTTACTGTATGCCAGGACCTGAGTTAAACACCTTAGATGGGCTATCTCATGGAATCCTCTTCACCTTACCCCTATTTTTAGCCCTATTTTACAGATGAAGAAATTGAGACACAGGAAGTTTAAGTAAAAGGCCCTAGGTAAGTAAGAGGTGAAAGCCAGATTTGATTGTAAGCAATCTGGCTGCAGATCCTAGGCTCTTAACCGCTGTGGATTTTACACATGCACACACACACACACACACACGCATACTCTCATGCTATATATACCTTTCCCTTCTTCACTTATATCATTGACTGCTTTCTACGTCATAAATATTGTCCTCAATTGCATCCTTGTTTAAAGTCCTACCAGGCTGTTCACGTACCACGGGGAAAGGGCTGGGCCCAGAGCCTCAGGCTGGCCTGCAGTGTGCGGGTTCCCGACTTGGTGCAGGAAAGATTCCACAATGCGAGTCCAGGTGATCTTGAAAGTACATTTATTACAGCTGGGGACAGTGAGATGAAGGTGGACTTAGGGTAGAAGAAGCAATGAGAGAGCCCAAGTGGGGCTCTGCTTTGGCTCCCTAGAAACGTGGTAGGAAAGGAGTGAGCCAGGGCGGGGCTGCTGTGAGCTCTCTGGGAAGTCAGAGAAGAGAAAAGGAGGCTTTGGAGACAGGTTCAGGGGGTCAGCCCAGGACGAGCTGCTGCTGCCCGCTGCTCCGCTGGCCGCAAGTCTAGTGGGGACCCTTAGACTTCAGGGGAAAGAAAGTCCACGTGCCTGAGAAAGGGGGAAGAAAGGCGTGGGCATGTTCCAGGGGGAGCCCGCACTACAGGCTCGTTCTCAGATCTGCCCACCCTTCCCAAACCACCTGCATGCCCCACGCTTGGAAGTTCAGAAAACACGGCCCACGGGGAAGTCAAACATTATACAGGGAAAAGGTCAGTTCAGACTCACAGCTAAGTTCCAACGTCAACTTTCTGGAGACTTGTATTAGTCCTTTGAAAGCGCAAAAGAAGAGAAGGAAGGTTTTGATGAGGAAGTTAAAGCGCGCGTTTTGGTGGGTTCTCTGCCTGCTCGCAGAACAGGGTGGGCAGTGAGTCGGGGCAGCTGCTGCAGCTTGTGTGCAGTGTGGTATGATGGGAACCAGCTGAGCCGTGAGGGGCATCGCCAGGGAGGCTTCCCCCTTAGGCTTCTTGCTTACGTCACTGGGCAGCAAAATGGTTAGCACTTTTCTGCTCTAGGATACCCATGCAGAAGAGTCCGTCTGCCTAAGTGTTCACGCTTTAACTGCCATTGACTTTGACTCTGCTGCAGAGTTGCTCTTTGCTAAACCTTAAATGATCACTGTGTGCCTTCATTTGAGTTAACACTGGAGAATGGGAGGGAAGGCAGAAGGAGCACCTTCGAAGAGGTGAAAGGCTGCTCTTTCCCTATGCGTGGTTTCGTGGCAGCGGGCGAGGCCACGAGGACAAGACTCAATTCCATTGTACAGGACAGGGGCCCCTGTCATTTTACAGCTTTTTGATTTAGTCCGGGCGACACACTTGTTCCTGGTGGAGGACAAAGCACCTGTTGGCCAGGCTCCTGCAGCACTTTCTGCGGTGGAAGCAGCTGTGGCGCCGGGACTGTCCTTCATGGGCCCCCACGCCGGAGCACTGCACGCAGCGCTTGGCAAAGGTGACCTCGTGGCATTCCGAGTTTTGCCCCTTACGGAAGGAGCTTCCAGTCCCAATGACTGGCTCGCAGCCTTTGTGTCAGACAGCCTCCTTGTGCCCCACTCCCTGATCTTCTGCCACCACCGGTGTGAAGCGGCTTTTGCACGTGGGGGAGTCCTCCCACGTGGTGCGTTTGTTGCACAGGGTCTTGTGGTCCTTGGCCGCCAAGGTCTCACTGGCCACGGGGCGCAGGCCGCTGGCACAGTGGAAGCAGGTGTCGTGCCAGCGGCTGTTCTCACAGTGCCCTTCCTTGGCGTCCTCACTGACCAGCTGGCAGCATCCCACTCGGGTTGGGTGAGAGTGTAGGCGACCTGTGAAAACACTTCAGGCCGGCGCCGGGGCCGTTCTCTCCACACAGTTCTCCCCCTGCAGGGCCCCTGCAGTAGAGGCAGTCAAACCTCTCAGTCATGGTGCAGTGAATGGAGAATGGGATGCAATGGGCGACAGCTGGCTGTAGCTGTCAGCACAGCTGCCTGGGGATGCTGGGCCGCGCACCCGCGGCGGACTGAGCCCCCTGGCCCGGGGCCCTGCTTCCTCTAATTTAAACTGAACGACAATGAAGGAACCAAGGCGGGACTGGTGGGTGCTCGACCCCTCTGAGTCCCCATCAAAAACCCTTCCATCACCCAAAAAAGAAGCACCGTCTAGAGAAAATAAGGTGCTTATTATGCAAACGAAGCTTTAAGACAAACGCCCCCCACCACCAATCAGATTGCGGCACCCAAGCCCCCTCCCGCAGAGGATTTCCCGCGACAGCCCAGCCGCTGGGTTCCGGGGCGTGCTCGGCTGCAGCTTTGAACGCAAGAAGCGGAAAACACCGCCGTAGAGAAGTCAGGAAACTTCAAGCCTGGGAGGGTGGGGGCGGGGGCTGCTGGTAGCACGGGAAAGGAGACAATGAAATGCCTTTTTCACTCAAGCCAGTTTGAAGTGGGTTGGGGTTTTTTTTAGATTTTTAAAAATTAATTGTATAGAGGAAGGGAGGGGGAGGGGAGAGAAACATGAGTTGGTGTTCCGCTTACTTATGCATTCATTGGTTGATTCTTGCGTGTGCCCGGACGGGGGATTGAACCCGCAACCTTGGCATATTGGGACAACGCTCTCACCTCTGAGCCACCAGCCAGGACTTGACGTGGGTTTTCTGTTTCTCACGACCAGAAGACTATTGACTGTTTTGCTGGATTTACTTGATTCTATGGCATCATCAATTATAAGATGTTTTTTAAAAGAAAAATATGATATGTATTTAGTAACAACTTTTGGATGGGAAAAGAAGCACATCAGGGGCACCCCTTTAAAAAACCGACACTGGACACTGGCGTGTTTTTATTCCTGAAGTTGTAAATCACAGTCTCCTTTGGTGACTTGATCAAAATTCTCCACAGTTCGAGTCTAAACTTTCTTTGGCTGAATTTGGCAATTTTCACCTCTAATTGCATCGTCTGGCCAGTGACGGCCTTCTGTACACCTGGGAGCCCTGCGTTGTCATGTGGCATCATTTTAGAAGTCATTTTAAGTGAAACTTGGGATCTGGTAAAATTCCACCAGCCTTTGTCACAGCTGTCCAGGCAGGTGGACAGCAGACGATGACTGAGTCACCCTCGGCCTGCCGGCTGGCATGTTCCTTCCGAGTCAGCTGTGGGGCACGTCCTCATTCCGGAAACCTTAAGAGGGGTGGGGGTGGGGGGCTGGTGTGTCAGAACTAGCGAGAGACAAGCACTGAGCTAAGCAGGAGACAGGTATGGCATGGGGCAAGTAATATCACCACTCCAGGGCTCACCTGTCCCATTTATGAACGACAGCATAGTTTGGGGAACCCTTAACGAGAACCCTTAGAGGAGTGTGGGCATATAAGAATTGTCTGTAAACACCAGGCATCCCTACTCGGTTTAGTGCTCACAGCCCCCCTTCGAGGTCAGTATGATGACCCTACTTCACGGTTGAGGGTTCTGGGATTAAGGACAAGCAGCGCCATGTCCAAGGTCACTTATCTGGGAAGGAGGTGGTGGGTCTGGGAGTCCGAACCAGGTTTACGTTTTTCACCATAATGCCATCGGGACTTCCAGGTTCAGGGTGGGGTGCGCCCAGGGGGACTTGGGGTCCAGTTCTTAGGCAAGGGGCAGGGCAAATTCATAATCACCAGTCAAGGTCACTACCCAGACCCCTGTCTTAGCCTGATCCATGGAATCTTGGACCTTTGAAAACTCCAGAGAGGGGACTCCATGGCCATACACCCAGGAAGCGACAGGGCTTGAGCTGGAAACCCCGTTTCCTGACTCCTCACATGTTACTGCCTTCCCCTGTAGACATCCCTCCCAGCACCCCGCCCTCCAGGAAGCCCTCCTCGACTGCCCTGTCCACGTCCCTCTTCCTTGCTCAGGCAGGGTCTCCGCACTCGCTGGCATTTCAGACATGCCCTTTGGCCTTGCAGCAAAGAAGCACCATCTAGAGAAAATAAGGTGCTAATTATGCAAACGAAGCTTTAAGACTCCCTCCCTTAGGTTTGAATCCCCCTCCTGACACTCCTGTGTAGTCCTGGGTTCACACGGCCCCCTCGCTGAGCCTCGGTTTCCTCACTTGTGAAATAGGTTACAGAAGCCCATCTCCTGAGGTTGAGGTGAAGTTTCGGGCGAGGGCTGCCAGACACGGAGTTAGCCTTCAGGCCCCAGCTGCCTTCTGCCCCTCCCCGTGCCACATAATCATTGTCCTTAATAATCGCAAAATAAAATGAGTAATAATGCAAAGAGTGAAAATTTCCTTTCGTTGGACTTCACAGACATATACTTGTGGCAGTGAAAAATAGTGAACTAAACAAATACAATATTATAGACCGAAAGGGAAAAGTGTTATAAATATCTGGTCATATTCTTTTTTGCAAAGAGGAAAAACGGCACGGTAAGAGTCAGTGAGTCGGTGAGGTTCAGGGTGTGGCCTGCACGCGGAACAGCGGCCCGGGGCCCCTGGGGCTGTGCTTCTGCCTCTCACCACCGCCCGCAGCGCTGCGTGGCTTACTTCACGCCGGCGGTGTACGTGCGGGCAGTGTGGGACACGGTAGGGCACCGCCTGTGTCTGAGGTTGAGTTGAACTGCTCCACACTGGTACCAGACTTGGAGCAAATGCCTGCGGTGGAGCCTGGGTGTGCCAGGCGCCAAGGGTGTAAGTGAAGTTCTCTGGATTCACTGTCATGTGGCACGCAGTGTTTATTACAGGAAAAGTGGTTTTAAAATGTCCCGATATCGTATTCTTAACAGCAACCACACTGATTGTTTATTTAAATATATTTACTGATTTTAGAGAGAGAGGGAGGGAGAGAGAGGGACATCAATTGGTTGCTTCCCATAGGTGCCCTTACCGGGAATCGAACCCCCAACCTTCTGGTGTGGGGGATGATGCTCTAGCCATCTGAGCTACACTGACCAGGGCCCCGTGATTGTTTAGTACTTAGACTCACAAAAGATTTCTAACTGGAGGAGTAATTTAATCACCAGTGGTGGTCAGATTGCGAGTGCAAGTGGTAATTAAAAACACAGGCTGCTTGTTGGGGTTTTATTATCGCCTTTAAACGACTCCCCTTATTGCCTTTACTGGGCGGATGTCCCCTGGCCCACCCTCAGTACCCTGTTGTGCTCAGGTCACAGTCGTTTTGATAATCACAACACGGTGCTGCTGCAGGAAGCTCGAAAGGGAGCCATTGCTTCTGAGCTCACCTCAGAGCATGAGGCCTACCTCAGTCATCACAGTCTGTGTGTCTTTAGGGAAGCCACACCCTCTCTGTGCTTCTGACAGAAAGGGACATCCTTTCCCTGCTTTCCTCAGCCTGGGGCATGGAGCCGACAGGCGTAGGAAAGCGGCCAGCGCATGCCTGCTCCGACCCCGGGCACTCTCTAGGAGTTCACCCATGCTGGCGCTGGCTGGGCCAGGCCCAGCTCACCTGTTACTCGTCCTGCTCCAGCTGCCTTGCGATCCCTAGGCCTTTAATGTTCTGTAGGGCCTGCTTACACGACGGGGCTGACCTCTGCAGCTCTGGCTCTGGACGTCCTCAACGTCCACCAATCCTGCCATTGGAGTTGTCTCATGCCTGCTGCCGGGGCCACCTCTTTTCCCAGCATTCCCAGGGTCCAGCTGTTACAGAGACCCCAGAGCCCTGGGGTGCGGCACAGGATGACATCTTTCAGTCCTGTCACTCGGCCCTCTCCTTTCCGGTGGACTGTGCTGCAGCTGACGCTGGTTAACAGGTGGCACCACCACCTGCCTGCAACCTCTGCTCTCTTTCCATTTTTTTTTTTTAAGATTTTATTCATTTGTTTCTAGAGAGACGGGAAGGGAGGGAAGAAAGTAGGGGAGAGAAACATCAATCAGCTGCCTCTTGCATGCCCCCAACCAGGGACCTGGCCTGAAACTCAGGCATGTCCTCTGACCAGGAGTCGAAGTGGCGACCTTTTGGTTTGCAGGGTGACGCCCAACCCCCTGAGCCACGGCAGTCGCCTTCCCCTCTCACTTTGGATCAGATGGCTGCTGGACCCACTGCAGAGCTGAGCGGACCCCAGATCTCCAAATGGAAACAGAGTCACATCGGTTTAGCCAAGGGTACAGAGATGATGGAAGCAAGGTGGGCCCAGGGCAGAGCAGATGCAGCAGGCTGGGGCCGGCTTCTCCTTTGCCCCCAGGCTCCCTCTGGGGCCTTTCAGTTGCTACATTCCTCTGGGCAGGCAGGAGTCTTCTGAAACTGGAAAAGACACCGGAGTTTGGGCTGCCTGTCACTACCAAACCCAATAAGCAATGACAGCGATTGAAACTTTATGGGCGCTTTATTCAAATGGCCGGCGATCTGAGAAGATGGTGGGTTCATACCCTAACAGACCATCTTAAATTCCATTTTAAAATGGCCCTTTTTATAAGGGAAACATAGTGTAGGTAAGGGGTTTGGAATTCAGGGGAAAGTTAATTGGATTAAAAAAAACCAACTTCAGCATTCTTGTCCTGGGCGTGGTGGTCTTAAGCTGTGCCCCAGGCACTGGTCTTTAGCTGTGTCCTGGGCGGAGGGCATCTCACCCGGAGTACAATGGCTCAGGTACCGTCTTCAGTTGCTTGCAGTCCTCCTGAGACACAGAGGTGGAACTGCTGATGGTCTCCTGGAGTCAGGGTGGGTCACACCTTCAGTTCCCGGAACACAAGCTTTTACATGCATTGGTTACTAAGCTTATTAGCTATTACTTAAACTAAAATTTTCCAACTCTTAAGTCCGCCATCACTTCCAGAGCAGAGAACAAGGCCGAGTTCTTGCTATGCCACAAAGTCTTTTATTTATTTACTTTAAAGTTGAGATATAATTGGCATATATTATATTTATACAGTTGTCTTTATAGTTAAAGTGGGTTTCTTGCAGACAACATACAGTTGGATCTTGTGTTTTTAAATTACTTTTATTCAGTCTGACAATGGATTTTAATTAGTTTATTATTTTTAAGAATATTTTATTGATTAGGTATTACACTTGTCCCACTTTTTCCCCTCTTTACTCCCCTCTGCCCTGTACCCCACGACCCTCCAACACTGGCCCCCTCTTTAGTTCATGTCCATAGGTGGTACTTATAAGTTCTTTGGCTTCTTTATCTCCTATACTATTTTTAACCTCCCCCTGTCTATTTTGTACCTACCATTTGTGCTTTTTATTCCCTGTACCTTTTCCCCCATTCTACCCCATCCCCCACCCCACTGATAACCCTCCATGTGATCTCTATTTCTGTGATTCTGTTCCTGCTCTAATTGTTTGCTTAGTTTGTTTTTGTTTTTGTATAGGTTCAGTTATTGATAGTTGTGAGTTTATTGTCATTTTACTGTTCATAGTTTTGATCTTCTTTTGCCTAGATAAGTCCCTTTAACATTTCATATAATAAGAGCTTGGTGATGATGAACTCCTTTAGCTTTACCTTATCTGGGAAGCACTTTATCTGCCCTTCCATTCTAAATGATAGCTTTGCTGGATAGAGTAATCTTGGATGTAGGTCCTTGCCTTTCATGACTTTGAATACTTCTTTCCAGCCCCTTCTTGCCTGTAAGGTCTCTTTTGAGAAATCAGCTGACAGTCTTATGGAAACTCCTTTGTAGGTAACTGTCTCCTTTTGTCTTGCTGCTTTTAAGATTATCTCCTTATCTTTAATCTTGCGAAATTTAATTATGATGTGTCTTGATGTGTTTCTCCTTGGATCCAACTTCTTTGGGACTCTCTGAACTTTCTGGACTTCCTGGAAGTCTATTTCCTTTGCCAGATTGGGGATGTTCTCCATTAATTTTTCAAGTGTTTTCAATTTCTTGCTCTTCCTCTTCTCTGTCTGGCACCCCTATGATTCAGATGTTGGAACGTTTAAAGTTGTCCCACAGGTTCCTCAGCCTCTCCTCACTTTTTGAATTCTTGTTTCTTTTTTTTGTTCTGGTTGAATGTTTATTTCTTCCTTCTATTCCAAATTGTCGATTTGAGTCCTGGTTTCTTTCTCTTTACTGCTGATTCCCTGTACATTTTCCTTTATTTCACTTTGCATAGTCTTCACTTCTTCCTCTATTTTGCGACCACACTCAGCCATTTCTGTGAGCATCCTGATTACCAGTGTTTTGAATTCTGCATCAGATAGGTTGTCTATCTCCTTGTCCCTTAGTCTATTTTTGGAGTTTTGATTTGTTCTTTCATTTGGGTCATATTTCTTTGTCTTGGTGAATGTTATGTTGTAAGGGGCAGAGCCTTAGGTATTCGCCAGGGCGGAGCAACCCACTTTGCTGACCCGAGAAAGCGGGCTTCCCTTGGCACTTTGTGCCGGGTTGCGGTTCAGGGTCATGGCTTTCTGTGGGGCCCAGCCTGGGATATGGGGAGAAGTAAAGCCCCTGACGACTCCTGGCTATGTCACCCCTTGGGACCCAAGTTGCCTTGCCAGCCCACCTTCTTTTTTCCACTATCCGAGTATCCTGATACTTGCTTTGTGTATTTGATCAGATTTTTAGTTGTAACAAGTAAAAGGAATATGGTGACATTCATTTACTCCATCTTGTTTGAAAATGGAAGCTATATATATATACACACCTTTTAAGGTACAATTTATGCAATAAAATGTATCCACTTAAAAGGTACATTTTCATGAGTTTAGACACATATACATACCCATGTAACCACAGTCAAGGTAAACAATACTTCCATCACCCCAAAAGGCTCCCCTGTGCCCCTTCCCAGCCAGTGCCCCCACCACAGCCTTCGGACAAGCACGGATCTGATTCCTGTCACTGTGGATTAGACTTGTCTTTTCCAGAGTTTCAGATAAAGAAAATTACGCATCCTGTGTGATTTTGGTGGAAATCTGCCGTCTTTTACTCAGTTTATCTGTGAGATTCATCGCTATCAGTAGGTGTATTAACAGTTCATTCCTTCATATTGCCGAGCAGTGTTCCCTTATATTTTGGTCTGTGCTTTCATTCCTATTGTCACTACCCTCTGCTCGTGTCCAACAGACACCAAGAGCCAGTGGACCACAGCTGCTCCTGCCACGCCCCTTGCTATGGTTCTGCTCTCTAAGTTCCTGTTCTTCGATCCAGGAAGGGAAAATGTTTTAAAAAGTGCTCAATCCACTGAGCCACACCAGTCAGGGCCAAGGGAGGAAAATTTCGATACATCACTTAGTAGTTATTTCAAGGTATGGGTAGGCTAAGATTTCAGAATAAAAGGATGGTTTCTTTCCCGGATTCCTGGATTGATATGCTACATCCTATATTGACTAATTGCCTGCTCAGAACAAAGTACATAGAAAAAGCCCTTCTCTTGCCAGAGAATGTTAGGGGGTTGTGACCTGGGTCCTGTATTGCTGTCTATGTTCAATGAGTTAATGACAGGAACACCGACACCTTCTTCGTCACATGCAAGAATAACTGCCAGATTCCAGTCCTACATAACCAGCACCACGCTTTCGGGTCGAATGCCTGGTGGCTTATGATGAGTTGCTTACCTCTCCAAACAGTCTTGTCCACACCCTCAAGTTCTCTAAGGTTTGTCTTCTGTCCAATCACACACTCGAATCCCTGCTGGAAGAAGTGTGTTACTCTGGGCAGCTGATTAACTTTTTGATGGCGACTGTCAGATCAGCTAGGGGTTACCTGACCTTGTAGAGTCTCTGCTGGCTAGTTACATTTACCTGGTGGAAGCATGGTTTCTCTGACTGCTCTTTCCCCAAATTACATGTTCAGACTTCCAAATGCAGTGCTAAGTAGTGTTTATACTGGGAGAAAATCAGGTTTAGTTTCTACCAATACAAGGTTGGATACATTCTTTTTTAAAAGATGACTGAATATTTCCCATTTAGCCACGTCCTAAGATAAATAGTTGGTTGCCAGGTTTCCAGTTATATTGGTTTCTGTACTATCTGTTCAGACACAAGCTCCTTTTAAAATGTGCCTGGTTGTAATTTCTTCATATATTTCAAGCAAAACAACACATTGCAACAGATGGAATGCAGAAGTAGAAGTGAGGATTGTCTTCTATTAGGCCAAGATTAAAGAGATGTGCAAAAATGTAAAATAACATCCCTCTTCTAATATGTTTTAGGGCAAAAGATATTTGTGGGGAATACAGCTATCAATTAAATAAGTAAAACATCCAAACTGAAAACCACATTTCCAGATTTAAATGATTTTCCAAATGCTCAGTAAATGAAAATCAGGAGGAAAAGATTAAAGAAAAGAAAAGAAGACGACCCACAAAAGGCCACATTACGAAATTTCCCAAAACCATAGATAAGCAAAGATCTGACGGACTTCAGAGAGGAACACGAGAGACACATGTAAAGGAACCGAAAATGGCATCGCCCCTCTCAGCACTGGAAACCACAAAACGACACAGCAGTGCCTTCGCTCCTAGGGAAATAATAACCAACCGAGAATAACGGCCCCAGGCAAACTATCGACCACTTGTGAGGAAGAAGACATGTTTACACAGAATGGGCTCGAGCATTATAATGGTCCCCAAAGAATCACGCCTCCTGTAGCCACGCCCCCTTGCGATGGAACTTTCTTGGCCTTCCAGGGAGAGTGCTTTATTTTTTCACTCCTTTGAACCTGGGCTGGCCGTGCGATTTGTTTGGACCAACAGAATGTGGCAGAAGCGACACTGTGTGAGTTCTGCAGCCAGGGCTTTAGAGAGGCCTCGAAGCATCTCCTCTGACCTTCTTGGAAGTGAGACCACCGTGCTGTGAAGAGGCCTAGGCATGTCTACTGGACGACGAGTGGCCACACGAGAAAATGTCGAAAAATGACACAGCAAGATGGAGAAAAGTAACGTAAAATTCTTAGAGCAGCTTAATGCTATTTTCCATTAGATTGTCTTTTTATTTAGAATTGTATATATATTTAGGATATAAACATTTTGTTATACTTTGCAAATATTTTTCTCTCCATTATGGCTCATCTTTTAACTTTGTTTATATTATCTTTTATATATATATTTTTTATTTTTATTGTTTTTCATTTTTTGGTGGCCACATCTATGAGTAATTTTCTTTAGGTCATTGAGGTTTTGTTTCTTAAGTCCCTCCACACAAAAGTTTATGTTAATCTCATGTATTAAAAAAGAAAGCAGTGTAAGTAATTGGTGCTGTATGGTGGTGACTGGAAGAAGAGAGTTGAGTGTAAAACAGTTCTCTTTGCAGAGTGGCCTGGAGTGAGGAGAGCCAGGCAAGGAAATGCTGCTTTTCTGTTACGAGTTTCCCACAGTTTCGCCTGAAGTTACGCTGACAAATGTATCCCGAATCTGAGGACTCACTGGCCTTGGCCAGTCTGGTCAAGGCCTCCATCAGCTCTTGCCGAAATGACCCCAATGGCCAGCTCACTGCTGTCCTGCCTCCCCCCCTGCCTGTTTCAGTTATCCATTGCTATGAAATAAACCACTTCAAAACCAATTTATTAAATCTCATAATTCTGTGGTTTTCTTGAGCCAAGGGGTGTTCCTCTATTCACGTGACATTGCTGGGCAGAGTGTCCAGGCGGCGCATTCAACCCGGCTGGTGCTGGCAGTTGGCGCTGGTAGTTGGCTGGGTTCTTAGACGGGGCTGTGGGCCTCAATTCTCTTCTGTGTAGCTTGGGCTCAAGAGGTAGGAAGTGGAAGCTGGCAGACCTCAAAGGCGGGGGCTTGGAAGTCCCGGAACATCTCTTCCACTGCCTGCTCACAGCGGTCAGAGCAGCCATGCAGCCCGCCAAGCCTCAGGGGGAGTGGAGCATCACTGGGGGCCCTCTTTGGAGACCAGCGATCATGATCCCTCCAGGCAATTTTCCAGTTTCTAGAGACATCTTTTAAAAACAAATAGATACCACCCCCTGCTGAAATCCACCAATGGCATCATTACGCTCACATACCTGTCACGCAATGCCCTGCCTTACCTGGCCCCTGCCCAAATCTGTCCTTCACACCTCCGTTTCCCCATGCTGGTCTTAGCGTTTTCCCAGCACCTCTAACTCACCACCCCTCAGTGGGCTGGAAAGCTTTTGCGTTGATGTTCCATAGCTCAGGACAGTTTTCCTCAAGCCTTCACCGGGCCACTTCACTCTCCTCACTGCTTTCACACTCTGGGCAGCTGCCATTATTTCTTTCTTCACATTTTGGGTCTCCGCTAGAACGCAAGGTCCTTGCAGGCAGTGAGCGCCTTTCTCTGTCCTATCCTGGACGCACTCCCAGCACCCAGAACAGCACTGACCACCGGGATGGCACCCCGTAAATACATTCCACGGTTAACTGAATGTATTTCCCTAAGTCTTGGGCATGTATTGTATTGAGAAATATATGAACTAATTCCAAGAACTACAGTGGTAATTAGCAGAGAGATCCGATAATATACCAGTCCTACATACCTACTGGCAAATACTTCTACCTTCCTAATTTAAAGCTGACGGCTGTTTTCCTGTGTGCCCTGTGCAGGCAGCTGCTGCAGCCAGCCCAGCCTCTGACGGCCGCAGCCAATCTGCCCTGTGCACGCCTGGAACTCAGGGAACTTGGAGGAACTCATCAGACACACTCTGGGCAGAAGCCAGGGGAGTGCTGCCCTTGACATTTTAATTTTAATCCATTTTCGATGTCAGCTGTCCCTCATTAACTCATTGAATTTAATCAGAGGGCTGAACGAGAATCCCTGAACTACGGTTTCTCCAAGGGTCCTCAGAAGCCAATGTAGTCCCAGGCTGTCAGCCAGAGTGAACCCAAACCCACGTTTACCCAGGAAGCAGGTGCGTGTTAAGGGCAGGATTCTTAGATGCGCGTCCCATGGGGCAAAGATAAATCTAAGCCAAGACACAATTAACAAGGCCTGTTCATAACAAACTTGCAGCAAAACCCCCTTCTGCCGGTGCGGTTGTTTCAGCAGGGGTTAAAGGTGTCAGGGAGCATGCTTTATTAAGGAAAAAAGGAAACGCCGACACACTGCCTCAGTGCAGAAGGTCCTGCTAGGGTAGGACTTGTGGACTGCGGGAGAGACCAGCTGGTATTCAAGTACACTTGGCCATGGCGGTCGGCTGCAAGGGGCAGGCAAGCAGTTTGGGGACATTTCAGAAGAGGAAGGGGTGGTGGGTTTTCGGCCAGCCATTGCCTGGAACAAGAGGGGTCGATGAGGTGCCTGTTTGCAGCCAAACTGACGTCATGGTTACGGGGCGGGGGGGGGGGGGGCGGAGGGGGGGGGGCGGAGGGGGCGGGTGTGAGTGGCTGCCATGACAGCACGTTTCTCACGCAATCACCAATTTTAAATAATTAGGTTTAGAGGTGGAAGTTATCTTAAGTTCACTTGGCCACTCTGACCGGGTGAACCCATGCCTCAGCCCCCACCCCAAGTGCATTCGATGCGTGAGTGGGAAGTCTCGGACACGGGAATGTGGGGTCTAAGCCGCAGCAGTCACAAGCACAGTTTTCCTGAATCCTAGGACTGACTGTAACCATCGTGCTTCTCAGAAGCATTTAAAACAAAGAGAGAAAAAAGTCAGTAACAACATAAGCCAGTTCTAGTTCTAGCCCACTGATGACCCCACTATGTCATTAACGGAATCCCGTTCAGGGGCTCAGGGCCTCGGGACGCCTGCGCCCTCCCCATCGCTAGTGCGTGCAGGGGCCTCAAGTCGTCCAGACCAGCCAGCCCTTCAGATTTAAGGCGGCCAATGAACACGGGGAAGAAGTGGGGGTCAGCAGTGAGACTCTGAGGTAGGTCCTGACCCTCCCCGATCACTGGGTGTCCCACCTGAGCCCACCCTGAGTGTCTCCACCTTCCTCTCTTTAAGTTACTTTAAGGTCCTCAAACTGTTATTTCGTTATAACACTGATAAAAAGATCCATCTCAGGCCACCGTCTGTGGCGAGGGGGGCGTGTTCTCCCCATGTCTGCGAGCATTTTCTCTGGGGACCCGTTTCCTCTCCCACCCCACAGATGTGCCCCTTAGGTGAGTTGGTGTCTAAACCGTCCCAGGCCGAGTGTGGGTGTGTGTGTCCTGCTATGGGAGGGTGAATAAGCAGGTTGCGAAACAATTGTTTCATTTGGTTTCTACCTTCACTAAATGTAAGTATAGCTCACCTTTATTTCAATATTTAATATTAGAAGTGTTTGGTTCTTTTATTTACAAGTTTGGTGTTTTTGTGACCAGAAATAGGCCATGGGAACTTAACTCTTGTTTACGTCCATTAGCCTGGGGTAAAATTGCTTCACGATTTTGCTTCAAGTTGGCTTCCCAGAATCAATGGGCAACGTGAAGCGTTCCTGTACATTTACTTGCCCTTTGGATTCTCCTTCGAACCAAATAAAACATCTTCCTAGTTCTCTCATTAACGAGCTAAATAAAAATCTTTGACATGTTCATTTTGTATTTGAATCATTTTACTTTCTTAAAAAATTTATCCTTTAATATTTGGTGACTAATAACCTTAGTACATTAATTTGATTTTAATTGCAGTCCTCTTAAAGTCGTTATAAAGACCATAAAGCAATATGGATAAATGCTCTTGATAAAACATTAAGTGATGAATCTTGCACTAGGTTGTGACTGAAACTAAAAATTTTTAAGTGTTTAGGGCGAGACTGCAAGGGAAGGAGGGAAAAAAACCCTAAGTCTGTTTACCAGGGTGGTAGGATCCTGGAGAGTTTCTTTAAATTCTGATTTGCTGTTATTCTGTTATGCATTCAAACTAGGAAACAAATGCCCCTCTATTAGTTTCCTATTGTTACTGTAACAAATTACCTCAAACTCAGTGGCTTAAAACGATACATATTTGTCACCTTATAGTTCTGGAAGTCAGAAGTCCAGATGAGTCTCACTGGGCCAAAACCAAAGTGTGGGCAAGGCCGCTTTCTCCGGAGGCCCTGTGACTGTTTGGGTTGTTTTTCAGTTTGTTTGTTGCCTCTTCCAGCTCCCACATTCCTGGGCTCGAAGTTCCTTCCTCCACCGTCAAGGCCAGCAGCACGGCATCTTCAGGTGTGTCTTCCCATGTACTTCTCTGACCCCTTTAACAACCCTTGTGATTACAAGGAACCCACCCACATGTAATCCACGGTAACCTCGCCACCCCACCCCACGGTCCTTAATGTGATCCTATCTGCAAATCCCCTCTGCCTGTAAGGTAACATTCACAGGTTATAAAAATTAGGACGTGGGCGTCTTTGAGGTCCACGGTCCTGCCTATCACAGACCCCGTTCCCAATCCAGAGGATTTCTCAGACCTTTAAATTCCATGAAAACTAACAGCCTTCCTATGTGTCTGAGTAAAGGTACCACACCGAGTGTTCAAGCAGTGTAAAATCTCATTTAAATTCTGTAACAGGCAACATTATGGTAGAAAAATCATTACAACCACTGTTGCCTCTGGGGTGGGTGGAGACTGACTGGAAAGGGCGTAAGAAAACTTGAGATGGTGGTATTCTGTCTTTGTAGGGTTTCAGGGTACAGAGGTGTAAACACACACTGAATCCTACTGATACATATTCAGGAGGCACTGTATGGATGGACGCCTGACATTTACTCTGAAATGTAATACACAAAGGTGGACTGACAGAGCGATGGATAAATGTGTGGTAGGATGTTTATGGTAAAAGGTAGGTGGCCGGTCTGAAAATCACATTAACAATTTTTATGAAACACGTTTTTGGAAAATATGATATAACCCTGAAATATTACTCTGGTGCCTTAAATTAATAAAGGGATGTAGCTGGAATATTATTAAGCAAGTCCTTGAACAACCTATTAACAATCAAAGGCTCTTCTCTTCACGAGGGCCACTCTGGAAACTTCTGCATGGGAGCAGGAGCACCCCCGGTGGTCTCTGGGACGAGGGAGGGAGGGGCGTATACAGAGCAGGGGCCAGGAGGCTGCGCCACCACCACCCAGCCTGTCCACGTGACAGAACCTCTGCTCCACAGGGCACTGAGGGACACCACTTTAAAACCACACTCCCCTGCTCTGGCCAGGTGGGGTGGCTCAGCTGTTCGGAGCGTCGTCCCCTACAGCAGAAGGCTGTGGGCTCGATCCTCGGTCAGGGCACGTGCCTAGGCTGTAGGTTTTGTCCCCGGTCAGGGTGCATGTGTGGCAACCGATCGGTATTTCTGACGTCGATGTTTCTCTCTCTCCTTCTCTCCCTTCCTCTCTCTCTCTCAAATCAATAAAGATATCCTTGGATGAAGATTAAAAAATAATAAAATAAATAAAACCGTATCGTCTTTGTAATTCTTTATTAATTTGCTGGCAGCACACCTTCCACTTCTTGGTAACCCCCGAGACAACCTAGCACAGCGCTCTACCCAGAACACGCATTTAATAAACATTTGATGAGGGGCGAGGGGTGCTCCCCAACGACCCCAGGCTGACCTCAGGCAGCTCCCTCCATGGGTGAAGATGCAAACCCACCCCACCCCCAGAGACATCAGTGAGGAAGGATGTCCCTGCTGTTGTTCTGCACAGAGCCGACACCCTACCCCCTGCACCAAAAGGCAGGGCAGGCACCCGAAAGCAACCACCATCACACCGAGCTGAGAAAAGCCAGCGTAAAGCACTTTTATTGCAATAATAAAACTTGAAACTCATATGTAGTGCAGGGGAGGAGGGTGGGGGTAGGCAGCAGTAACTTCTCTCACCAGATCACTACACGGGACAGCAAAGGAGTGAGAGGGGAGAGGAGAAGCCAGGAAATTTGAGATTAGCAGGGGGAGGTGAGCATCAGAAAACAGGAGATGCTGAAGCTGTGATGACCAGCATCGTTTTCTTAAAACAGCACTCAGGGATTTGCCACGGTGGCTGGGCTTTCACTGGGTTTTCAGTGTCTACAAACAGCACCTTCGATTTAAACTTTCGACTAAAGTTCTCAAAATTTAGGAAGTGGAGCCTGGATAGCTATGACATTATAAAAGTCCTGAATATCTATTAGAAAAAAACCACAGGATGGGGGAAAAAAGCCAGGCCACGAAGAAGGCTTCAGAGGTCCCTGCTGGCCCGGGGACAGATACCTGTAGTGTCCAATGTCGCAGTGAAAACGATTTGCTTTTAAAAGGCAGAGGGTTTAAGGGGAGAGTGGGATGGAGCAGTGGAGGCAAGGCCCCCCACCCCACTTCAGTTTTGGGTAGAGCTCTTGATCCAACCCAAAGACGTCTCTCAACTTGGAGACAACTCGGCCCTCCACAGCGCCCAAATCTGCTATGGCTTCGCAGCGCAGCAGCAAGAATGTTTAATATATAATAGATAAAAATTTCATCCAAAAAATAAAATAAAATAAAGATTCTTGCACCGCCCCCCCCCCCCCCACCAATTCCTAGTCTAAAGTTAACCCATTACTTGTGCTGTTAATACTTGACTAATATGCAATTGGAAACCTAGATCTGAAAGACTGAAACGGAATCTTCACCCCAAAAGGAAAACGAAAGAAAGAGGAACTTGAGGTCGTGGCATGTAGTTCAGGCGCACACACACGAGGAGAGGGAGAGCGAAGCTGGGTGACAGACACATTCAGTCGGGCGGATGTCTGTACAGAGTGTAGTGGAACATCAGGAAAAGCTCCGTACGGATTCGCGTGTGTGCGTCGGGGGCGTCAGGTCCCTCCAGGGCACATCTGTTGGGGACAGAAAACTCATGAGTTCCAGCGACGCAGTGCTCTTTGTGTGCAGTGGGGACAGCCACAAGGCTGGCTGCCCTGCCAAGTCCCTTCCCAACAGCTGTGAGGTCTTACTTGGACCAGCCACTTCTGCCCCAGCTGGGGAGGGCCAGCTGGGTTCGGGCTGTGCTCCCAGATGAGCAACCCCTTCCTGCTTAAATTGGTCTTTTTTTTTAAACTCAAGGTTAGGTTTATCTTGCTGAGGACAGCAGGAGGGGCAGTTCACCAAGGCCACCCCTATTATCACTGGCTGCATATAGGAATTACCTGGAGGCTTTAACAAACCTTAACCCTTGGATCTCACGCCCAGTGACTGTGCCAACTGAGGCAGGGGCACCAGAAGAGTCTGAAAAGCTTCCCAGGCGACTTCAATGTGCAAAGCCCTAGGGTGATATTCCCCATGCTGAGCGCAGTCTTCATTCATTCACCCAAACCTGTAACTTTTTGCTCTTGGGCTTTCCTTCAAGACCCTTGCAGGAAGCTCTGAGATGTTCTTTGGCAGTGCACAGGGAGGCTTACACCAGGCTAACTCGGAGCCCTTCATTCCCTCCCCTCTGCTCCCCATCCTCCATCCCACCAGATTTACAGAAGCCTGCTCCCAAATCAGAGTAACTCCAAGGCTCCCTCAAGTACATTTACGTTCCCAGAACTTGGCTTTCAAAGAACAGGAAAGAGGGTGTGGACTAGGTGTACTCTGGGCAGAGGGAGGCTCTCTGAAGTGTCAGGCGTTCCCTCCTGGTAGGAATGTCAAACGGAGAAGCCAGAGTCACCAAACCCGAGCATGCCTGCGTGACCCGGCTGTGTGGGGTTCAAACCACAGAGAGAGAAGACACCTGTTAGTCAACAACGTCCCCCTACACTTAAAGCAGTCCACAGCGGGACGCGGCTGCGCCACAGCAGACGGCGGGCAGCCACTTACTGGAGCTTTCGAACAAAAGCATTCTTCCCGGCCACCGGCTCTGCCCTCTGGTTCCAGGGCAGGAGGGGAGCAAGCACTGAGGTCCTGGGCCCACTGGAAAGGTGGCACCCCTTACATGTTTTATGATTTGAACACCCATTTGGAAAGTTTTGTGTCATTAGAATATGAGGTTTGGTTTCCTAGAAATGAAGGTAAGGGGAAGGAAAAGTCCAGGAAAGAAAGGCATGAAAGGGGTTCTGGTTGTAGCTCGCCACTGACCGACTGTGATCTTCTCTGGGCCTCGGTTTCCTCCCCTGTTGCACAGGAAGGCTGACTCAGGTCCCTAGGAGGCCCTCCCAGGACTGTCTGAGAGCACCCTCCACCCTTCAGTGACATCCTCTGGCCTTGCTTTCAACTCACTGACAATACACTGGCCTGCTGGCCTCCACTGCCTGGCCTTGCTCCCCAGGGCAGGTGGCCCAGGTGGCAGTGCCTCTCTTACGTCACCTAACAGGCAGCAACCACTGACTATGGATGAGGGAGGAACACAAGCCAGGAGAGGCTAAGCAGAGTCATTAACAATCCTATTGCTAAAGAACTAAAACATTGGCACTGAATATTCGGCCTATGTTTCCAGCTCCCAACTGAGGTTTAGTTTATAAGCTACACATACAAATACTTCATTTGAGCAGCTACCATCAGCTACCCCATCCCCGTGAGTACATTCGAGAACATATGCCACCCCCTCCCACAGGTGCGCCACCTGTACATTCGAGGTGCACACTGATAACCAAAACTGCAAGCACGCCCACAGAGGAGAATGGGGGTGGCGGTGGTGGCCTCTGTGGTTCCACCACCCGTCTCATGCTGACAGGACACGGGGACCGGGGGCGGGGGGGGGGGGGGGCGAAGGGAGTTAAAAGCCCTGCAACGGTAAGTTCCTTACCCAAGAACAGGGAGCTCAGGGAGGAGGCCATTCCTGTCATTCCAGTTTTAGAAGCTCCACGTCAAAGACCAGAGTGGCATTCGGTGGGATGATGCCCGGGTGCCCAGTGGCACCGTAGGCATAGTCTGGGGAGATAGTCAGTTTGGCTCTCTGGCCCACACTCATCTGTGAAAAGAACAAGGGAAAAAGAATCAGCTGGACGCACTCAACTGTCTCCGTAAGAAGCTTGGGTGTCCTTTGTCCAGGACGGTGTGAGTAGCACATTCCAGCAACTGTGCAGCTGCCTGGGCACTGGGCACCGGGCAACGCCCCTACGCAGGACGTGGGGGTCGGCAGTCAGGCGCGATGTCCCTGTACCTGGCTCCAAGGGGCCCAACGGCAGATGAGAAGCTCCCGGATTCCCCACAACAGCTAGGCCCTCAAACTTCCTGCCCAAGTTTCCTGACCTGACTCCAGGCAGCCAACACTCTGGAGGTGACACCACCTCAGTCCTGCAGTGGCCTCTTGGTCAGAGGACGTGGTAAGTGGCATCAAGGCTCTTGAAAAAGGAGTGCTTGGAACAAAACTTTGCTTAAAAGACACAGGCTGTCAGGCACCAGGACACCCCAGAGACAGAAAGTAGTATCCAGGGTAGTCTACTTTTCTACACTCATAAACTCATACTTTATAAATATAGAAAAACTTTAAAACAGACAGCATAACTTTCTGGAGTACAAAGTAGCATGGTACAATACCTACCACTTTTGTGAGAAAGATAAAAATATTTACATATTTGTACCTGCCTGTATAAACCACCACTTTCTACGGGGAGAACAGAGTACAGTGACCAGGGTGGAGGGAAAATTTTCGCTTTAAAAAATGTTTGTACTTTCTTCATTTTCTAATCTAATGCACAAATGAGTTGAAAAATCTATTTTATGAAGAGCGAGCGAGCAGGTTCTCTGCCACATGTCCATTCTCCAACCGCCTCTCTGAAGGCCCCGCCCGAGGGACAGGGACTGAGAGGAAGAGGCAGGCTGCAGTGAGGTTCCCCACGCTACGCACAAGCCGTGCTTCCTGCAGCTCCCTTCAGAGACAGGGACGTGTGAGACCAAGGTGGTGGGGACACTTAAGAAGCATGTGGCTTAATCTGATAAAATTCACAACTATCCTACCCTTTTGCCCAGCAATTCTACTTCCAGAATCTTCTGCTAACAACCCAAACGCCCATCGTAAGGGGAGACAGGTCAAAGGCACATCTCACTATGGATTCGCCACTAGAAAGAGTATAGTTATAGTGGCTTTAAATGTACTAACATGGAAAGACGCCCCAGATACATGCCCAACGAACTTCTTTGGCAAGCTGCCGAGATGGTACTTGTGGGAGGACTGCATGCCTATAAACACTCAACACCAGAACGACATCAAAAGAAGGGAAGAGGGGCCCAAGACGATCCCCCGCCTTCCTGCACACACTGCTAAAGAAACATTCTGTCCAGGCGTTTAACGAAGACGCCCCACGGAGGTCCCGGGGCACCCAGACTCTCGCGAACGAGAGCTGTGACTGACCCCAAAGCACACTGGGCATCTCCCCAGCTGCGCGTCATGCCTTGCCAAGCCTGGAATGTGAAGCAGGCTGATAACGAATCTCGGTGGCAGTTACGGCTCTTGGAACGCACAACACAATTATTGTGCCGGGGCTTGAACAGCCACAGAAGATGGGCTGTGGTGTGGACAATGGTTGGCATGGGAGATGGGGGCTGGGCTGCAGACCAAGAGCTAGCCAGATGTGGGGGGTGGGGCACAGGATGAGACAGAAAGGTGTAGCTGGCAGGGCCTCCGAAGGGAAGTAAACCGCAAAGATCCTCTCCTTCCCACACTGCCAATGCTCCGCCCTGCAGGGACAGAAACCTAGAGCCCAGGAATGGGATGCCTTAGAGTTCCTGAAAGTTAAGCAATTTATTTGGTGATAAATCAGTGATTTTATGGAGGAAGTGGAGCAATGTCTATTCTAGAAAAGGGAAAGAGAGAAATCTTTCTCTTTGCTTTGGTAAAGCTCCAATTCTCTTCGGTCAGAGGGAAACAGACTTACTACCAACACGCAGGGCCTCATTATAAAGCTCACTGGGTCTCGGGCCACTGTAATCATCCCTTCGGCTGGCAGGGCTCCGTGGAAGGACAGAATCCAGCTGAAGTCTGGCAGCCCTGGGTCCCCTTTTGTCTATTGGGAATTCCGTTTGCTGGCAGAACAAAAGCTGTTTACACAACGGGCCCGGAGTGGTGAAGAAACAACTCAACACAAACAAGATGACTCCATCCCTGAACATGACCTCTCAGAAGTGGTCTGACACAACGGCCCACAGTAACACAGACGCAGATGAAAACTACCCCAAGACAACACTCGTCACTCACTGTATCTCCCCGAGGCCAAAGTCTAACAACACACTGCCGGCGGGGTGAGGGGGGGTCAAGCAGCTTCAGAGGCCGCTGGTGGCAGCTCGCAGTGTGATCCCCACGAATGGCGACTCGGCAATATGTCGAAGACAGCGCACACAGCCACCAAACCGCTCGCTCTACTACTGGGGCCTCGCCTACGGCAACACCCGACGAATGTAAAACTGAGTCCCCAGTTAGTCACCGCGGCTGGTTTACAACCGCAGAACACGGGCAATGCCCCAGATGGCCAGCAACAGGGTGCTGGTCAAATAAACCAGAGCACACCCACCATGGAAACACCGTGCAGCTGCAGAGAGAGCTCGTGTTTTGGTTTCTTCTTTTTCCTGGTACGGGAAGCGTTTTGCAGACAGACGACACACAGTTTAGAAGGTGGACACTCAGAAACAAAAGAAAACAAACGAGAGCATACCTGCGCAACCCCTTCTTCCCAGCCTCGGATCACCTCCTGCTTGCCTAGCACAAACTTAAAGGGCTTGTTTCTGTCCCGGGAGGAATCAAATTTCTTTCCATCTTCAAGCATCCCTGTGGAAAATGCATGGGAACATGAGCAACAAGGCGTGATGACAAGGGGCGAGTCAGAAGCCACCAGCGAGGCAAACCCCAGAAGCCAGCGCGGCAGGGCCGGGCAGGGCGCTAGGCCCGAGGAGGCCCTGCGGCGTCCAGGGAGGAGTCCCGTGTCCTCGGCAGGTCTCTAAGGAGTCGGGGTAGTCCCTCTACCGAGGGCTTGTGGCTGCTCTCCCCGGCTCAAAGCAGTAAGTGGATCACCTGAGGCAGGCAGCAGTCGGCCCTGGGTGGAGAACGGGGGGGGGGGGGGGGGGGGGGGGGGGTGTACACTCTCCTTGCGCGACTTTCCAGTACTCTGTGGACTTCCTCCCAGACTAACTGCGGGCCTTCCAGGCACACACAGCAGCTGAAAGTCACACACAGCGTAAGAAGCAATATTCCTTCCTCGATCCGCCCGTCACCTTTTACAGAAATGTGGGTAGTGTCAAAATTGAACTGAGTTGTAGGGCACCAGCTGGTGTCAGAGAACCAGAGGAGCGGTGCTGGAAAAGGCACAGACGAGCTCTCACCAGTGAGCGGCTAACAACTCCAGCAGGACTGTGGGCAGCGCTTCCACCCCCAGTCAGGGACTGAGCTGGGCACTTTCCATACATAAACTTATTCAACCCTCCCACGGCACTGTCCCCTTTTCCCAGATGAAGGAACTGAGGCAGACGGAAGTAAAGTAACTTGCTGAAGTAGTAAAGCTGGGCTATAAATCCAAAAACCACGTTCATTTTACTATTCCAGTTTCCTGGAAGCCAGACAAACCACCAGGCACCCTCCACTGGACGGGGGAATTCCAGGGACGGAGGCGCCGGAGGGCGAGTGTCCTGGGAAAAGAGTTAACAGACATCCACAACTCGTCCAAAGAAGACGGTCGGTGTTGGTTTCTTCAGAAGCCAGCGTCAGCCGACGGTGGGGACTGTCACTCAGGTTCTGAAAACCCTCGAACCAGGATCCCTGACTGGAAGGGGTCAGCCAGCTGCTGCCACATAGTTAACAAAAGCTGATTCCACTGGAGGCCGAGGGTGGCACCCGCCAGGGTTCTAGGCGTCCCTGAGAAGGCCCAGTGAGACAGAATTTTGTCGTGTTTGCATTTTTGAGAGGAAGAGGAAAATCCCAACAAAACCCCAACCTAAAAATGTCAACACTTTCACGTGGGAGGGGGAAGCAGAGATCAAGTGAGAGCTTTATCTCAGGCACCAGGATATCTGCGCCTTGACAAAATAGGAAACAGGGAGGGGCGGGGAGCAGAACTGCCCCCCTTACAGACTGGGAGAGGAGACAGATGTCGTGGGGGCAGGCGCCTGCTGCCACTGCCTAAAGCCCGGGGTTGCGAGCTGAGGACTGAGGGAGACAGGAGGATGGGCAGGAATCTATCCCTGCTAAGTCGGTGCACAGCCAGGAACTGGCACCCCGGAACTAGCACATTGGGGTGTAAACGAAGCTTATCTCTGCCAGACACAATCACTACCTGATCAAAGAAAGGACAAATGGCAGGATTTACCAGTTTGCTACAAAAGAGTAACTGAGAGAAGAACGGTCTCCACACCCCACACTACTCACTGCAGACACCCCCCCTTCAGTCCACGTTCAGCCCACCTGTATGAAGCTCTACTTCCAACACTGAGCCCAGCTCAACCGAACTTCAGCATTAAGAGTGACAGTAGGCAATGAGTAGCCAGGATTCTCAGATTCGTCCTCTGGCCAAACAGTGCCTTTCCTTCCACCCTCCTGAGACTGCTTGTAACAGAAACAAGGGAACCAATTCCCAGGTTCAGCAACCTGCTCAAGGTGCAAGCCAGTGAGCAGTAGGGCCTGGCTCTAGCAGCAAGACTTTATTTGCCCAACGGGGACTGTGAGCTACAGAGGAGACTGAAGATCAGAAGTAGCGTGTCCAGGTCTGTATTCTTTATAGGGCAGAACTTGAGCAGAGCCCTGGGGCTTCCTGAGCAGCCATAGGGGATAAGTCACTAGGTGAGAAGTCCCTGTGGGAAAGAACCACAGATGGAAGGATGGTCCCTGGCCCCTGGTTGTCTGCAAAGGCCAGCTGGACAAAACCCACAGAGAAAAACCTGCCCAGAGAGGCGCCTAGAGGCCAGGCTGTGGCACACTCCAGATTTCAGAAAATCCGGACTCAGCAACAACCCCCCCACCCCCACCCCCGCCCTTTATAACTCAGTATCAGCTTTCCAGGAGCAGCAACAGCCTGGTCCCGTGGGTGAACGGGAATCAATCTACACCCTTCTCTTATTCCAGGGTTGGGGCAGGTGGGGCATGTGGGTCAGTTTGGCACTCAGACCAACTGTGCTTTCCTGCAACCTTGCAGGAAAAGACATGTCTCACCGGTAAAAAAGAAAAACACACTCAGGAAAAAAGCTCCTGCCCTCCCTTCCTGCTGAATGCTGCAGTGTGAGGATGTGATGTCTGGAACCATGACCGCCACCTTGTACCCATGAGAAGGTCAGGAGCACCAGAGTAGTCCTTCCACGGATCCGAACCAGACCCAAACCACCTCCCTCAAGACTTCTGCTCTAAGGTGATTCAAAGTCTGCTTTGCCCTAAGGCAGGTTTTCAGTTACTCGCGGCTGAGAGTAACCTAAATGGTATGATGTATGCCTCTACTTGGCACTTACACACCCCACTGCAGTGCTGCCAAGAGAGGAGTGACAGAAACGGAACTCCAGAACCCACAGCACAAAGAGCTGTCACCGACTGTGACAGCAGAGCAGTGTGTTGTGTCAGGACCCAGGACACACATTGTTAAAGAGAATGCTGCCTGTGACCCCTAAGTTTATTTCAGGATACACTAATGGGTTGCAACTCATAGTTTTAAAAATACAGTACACCAAGAAAGGGCCATCCTACTTCCTGCCAGATTTGAACACGCCCCGAACCTGGGCAAGATCGCATTTGACTGCCAAGAAAAACCACGGGTGCTGAGACAGACCCCCTCACTGTCCACGCACCGCCAAGCAACCTCCCGATGTCCTGTGCCCCCATCCCACTGTGCCTGCAGGTGAGACGCTTCTGTGTGTGACTGGCACCAGACTTGGGCCGCAAGGCGGACCCAGCCTCCCTCTGCCGCTGAGCCAGCCTGGAGAACTGGATACTCTCCACCGAAGAGACTCTAGGTCTGGGAAAACGTCTGTCTAACCCTGGTTCTCTTACACTCTTCTGGGTCATTGAGGGGCGAAGCCTCTTTAAGAAACCATAAGAAGCATCAAGTAGAATCTCTGAGTATATGGGCTTTATGTAGGAGCTCTGCCAAGGATCGTGTTCTCCTACCCCAGTTCAGATGAGCTGCTGTCCCCGGGAAGAGCACGTGAGCCTTGCTCCAGAACTCCAGACCACAGCAGCCAGCACCCGTCACTCTCACCCACTTCCTCGGAGAAACCTTCACAGGGAGGGGCTGAGAGCCGGTACTGGTAATGGTGGGGTCCCTGCAGCTGGAGGAGGGATTTCCTGTAATCTAAGTCTGAAAGGTGAGCAACATCCCCAGAGCTGAGCAGAATGTCACACAACTGGCACAGGCTGTAGGGACAAGGCCTCCCCTCAACGGGGAGGAACAGAGCCCTTCGCACTGTGTACAGCTGTCCGCGGTCAGGCTGGGGGAGGAGCTGATGCAGGGCAGGAGGCGGTGTCCCCTGAGCAGCAGGAGTGAAAGCGCTCCAGCGCCTTCCGCAGTGGGAATTAGGCTGGTCAGGGTCGAACGCAAAATGCAAGAAAAGCTGTGACATCAAAACAGGTCACAGTTTTGGCCAAGATGGAGGAACGGGGATCAGATTTACCCTCCCATCTAAACAACCCCCAAAAAACCCCAAGAACAAAAAACCCAAACAAATAGGAAACAAAACAAACAACCTCTCCCCCCATAAAAAAGGAACAAAACAACCCAGATAATAGCTTAGACAATGGTTTTTAAGACACTGACCATCTCAATAAAGGGTGGTGATTCTGGAGGGATGGGAAACTGGGAAGGCGAGCCCGGGAACTGGGATGGAGCCCAACCAGCCCGAATCCACAGATACGTACCAGGGAGGAGAGCTACAGAGAAATCTCCAGAGCCTTGCAGAGGGTCCCTATTAAGTGTTCAGAGAGGAATAAACAGGTAAGTGTCTGAGGAAACTACCCGAGGCCAGGAAAAGAGCCACCGCAAGCGTTTAGGAGGGTCCGCGCCTGTTCCTACTCGCCGGGCAGGAGAAAGCCATGGAGCACTGGGGTAGGGTACTCAGGAAGATCCGAGGCAAGACCTCAGAAACTGTTTCCAAGTAACTTCAGCACTTCCAAGTACAAAGCTCAGGATGATTTATAGGAACGAAGACATCCAGGACCCCGAAAGGTACAGTCCATGCCCATCATCCAAAATTACCAAGCATGCAGAGAGGCGGGCGGACACGACCCACAATGCCAAGACTAATCAAACAACCAAAACCAACCCAGAACTGACACAGATGTTAGAATCAGGAGAGAAGGAGAGTAAGATTCAAATCGAACTTCCAGAGATGAAAACGACAGTGCCCGAGATGAAAAGTACACTGGGCTGGAACATCTGGCTGCCCACAGGCAGAGAATAAAAATCTGGATCTGCACTTTACAGCGTGATCAGCATCAACTCCAAACAGGTAACAGATCTGAACATAAACAAGAAACCTATAAAACTTCTGGAAGAAAATAGAGAAATAATCATTAGGCAAATAATCAGGCAAAGATTTCTTATAATACGAAGTCAAAAAGCATAGTCCGTAAGAATAAACTGAACTTCATCAAAACTGAAAACATCTGTGCTTTAAAAGACACTTTTAAGAGAACGCAAAGTCAAGTCACAGACTGAGAGAATAGAATACTCTTTGCAAATAATATACCTCATAAAGGACTTATGCCCAGAATATATAAAGAGCTCTCAAAACTAAACAATGAGAAAACAATTAAAAAAGGGAAGAAGTCTGAACAGACACTTCACTGGAAAAGACACACAGATGGCAATTAAGCACATGAAAGATGCTCAACGTTATTAGTCACTGCGAAAACGCAAATGCCACTAGGAGGCATGACTACTACCGATGAGAATGAGCACAAATAAAAAGGCTGATCATCCCATGCACTGGTCAGGATACGGAGGGACTGGAATTCTCACAGGTTGATGATGGGAACAGATAATGGAAAAGCACCGTGGAAAAGAATCTAGTAGTTTAAGTGAAACATACACCTTGCATATGACCCAGACATTCTACTCCCGGGTATCTATACATGAGAAATGACAGCCTGTGTCCACATGAGAAGACTCGCATACAAACGTTCATAGCAGATCTATTACTTTTAATAGCCCAAACCTGGAACAACCCGATCATCTGCTCACTGGTGAACGGATAAGCAAGTATATCCGTACAACAGAAAGCTACTCAGTAATAGAAAGGAACGGACTATTAATACACGAGAATAGCAATAACCTCAAAGTAATTATGCCAAGTAGAAGCCAAAGAGTATAGACTGACACCTGAAATTAATATTGAATGTCAACTGTAAGTGAAAAATTGAAAAAAAAAAAAGAGTACATACTGTATGGTTCTATTTACAAAAAGGTTTAGAAAATGTAAATTAATCTACACTGACAGAAAGTCCGTGTATCTTTGATTGTTGGAAGTGGGAAGTGAGGTTCCAAAGGGTAACAAAGAAACACACCAAAACTTTCAAAATTATACACATTATATACGGCCAGTTTATTGGATGGCAGTTACGCCTCTATAAACGGTTTTTCTTTTTAAAGGGGAAAACCGTGTGACTTACTACAACCCCGCAGGTTTACCTACTACGCCCAACCTGGCAGGAGATGGTAAGGGCTTCCTGTGTCTGGGGCAGCGAGTCAAGCCCAGCAGCTGTTCCCCCTTTAGCTCCAGACAGCTCTGTGCCAGGACCTCGGGCCCTCCACCAGTGAGACCTCCTGCCAAGGTGGTGCCATCATTTCCTAGAGAAAGCACGCTCTGCTGAGCAATGGGGCCCGAAGTTACAGTTCAGACATGAGAGCTGACACTCTTTACTCTCCGAAGGCCACTCCTAGTGAAAATCAACGCCAGAACGACCTTCTATTTCCGGAACTGACCAATTTCACTTCTGACCACACACAAACCTATATACCTTATGACCCGGAATCTGCCTGGGATAGGTCCATATTCTCCATTTCAAAAACTGTCTCCAGGTCACAGACCTGAACTCAGAGTCCTATGTCCCTGCGGCACTCAGCTCAACTCCTGGCACTCACAATGCTGGCACTCATGGGCACGTTCGGATCTGCTCCCTTTGCACGGTTTTGAGAACCAGCAGGACAAGCACAAGGCTTCCATATTTAGACCTCTCCCCTCTATGGTGGTGAGAATCTGAGGGGCTATCCCAGAATGGCAGTTTTTACTTCCAGCACCTTTCAATTACTGATCAGTGGGAAAAATGTGCAAACTCGCAGTCTCCAGGTAAAACCACAAGACCATGAAAGGAGCGAAAGCTTCAGCTGGCCTGGCTGGGGGGCCTCGGTTGGTTGGAGCATTGTCCCGTAGGCCAAAAGGCTGGGGGTTCAATCCCCAATCAGGGTATGTATAGGAGGAAACCAGTCGATGTTTCTCTCCCCCTACTCCTTCCTCTCTCTCTTTAAAATCAATAAATATATCATCAGGTGAGGATTAAAAAAAAAAAAAAGCAAGCAAGCTATGGTTGCATGAGGGACTGTTCTCTGGCTGCAAGGCAGTTGATGTCATTTTCGTCTGGGTCTCCTCCCAAACTGTTCAGCTGTTGCTGGGGGAAGCACCAGACACCAAGCCTTGGAAAGGGAGCATGTGGACTTTAGTAACCACCACAAAGGGCGTGGGGAAGTGTCCTGAGTTCATCTCCCCCTCGGCACGCTGCTCTTTCCTGCTGCTCGTGTGTTTGAGACTGCTCTTGCTCCGAAGGAACCAGAAGAGAAGACCTGGCCAGCAGCTCCTGAGCGAAGTGCCCCAAGACTGTGTTCCTGGTGCTTGGCCCAAGTCACAGAAGCAGTGGTTAAGACCCACGGCCAGGATTTAGAGATTCAAGAGGACCACTGGGTTATTATTTTGCTAATGATCCAACAGAAACGGAGTCGCTTCCAGTGTATTCTGCTTTGCGGAAGGCAAAGTCACCACACACCCACAACGGGATAGGGGAAGATGACCGAAGAAGGTGTGTGTAGGGTTACGGTTCTAGCACTTGTAGTTACAGCTCAAGACTCACAATGTGGCTTTCAGTTGCTGATGCATCTTTGCAGGTGGTTTTCACAGGTAGCATTTTACAGGGTCCAAATATGGAAAGTTCTAAGATTAAAAAACAAAACACTCAAACCTAAATCAAACAATGGCAATGACAAAGGGAAACATCCCAAACCCCAAACTTTCACAACAAATAAAATTCTTGCCATTTATGGCTGGAAGACAGAGAAAAGATTTCTATTTTTATCTCAAAAGGTAGTTCCTTAAGCACAAAAAGTCCAGTGGTTGAATGGAGGTGGGGGAACCAAATTCAAAGTTGCTATTGTTTCTGTAGATTTGGACTTGAAGCCACCTGGACGATTTCCATATAAATGGATGGACTGACTCAGGCACAAGTGGGTGTACTGAATTAGGCTTATCCGTTTCCCTTCCTTCTTAATATATACAGACTCTCTCTCAAACACCTTTTACTTAACTGCCTCACCAGAGACTCCTATGAGACCCACAGCCTGCCCTGGCTGGTGTGGCTCAGTGGATCCAGCACCGGCCTGGAAACCAAAGGGTCACCAGTTCGATTCTCGGTTGGGGCACACGCCTGGGTTGCAGGCCAGGTCCCCAGCAGGAGGTGCATCAGAGGCAACCACACACTGATGTTTCTCTCCCTCTTTCTCCCTCCCTTCCCCTCTGCCTATAAATAAATACATCTTAAAAAAAAAAAAAAAGAACTACAGCCTGCACAGCGCCAGCCAGAGAAAGCTCCTTCCCGCCCCAGTCTCCAGCTCAGCCCCATGTGAGTTCTATGCGTACGTACCGAGGGTCAGTCAGCGATGTCACTCTCAAATCCACTCACGTCAGTTTTACTTCCTGAGCATTAATAACGGAATTCGGTAGTGTGTATATACATGATAGATGAGTGTGAAGAAAAGAGGAGTGGCTCCAGATAACCGTTTGGAAAGATTCAATAAATGCAAATCCCTAAAAAATATTGCTGGAAATAACGGTGTGGGTGAGACCAATGTGTGTTTGGAGAAAGCAAGCTTAAAATTCTAGAAAGGTTGGCATGAAAATGACCTTGAACAGCCTCTGCTCTACTTTAAAAGCCAGAACTAGGTTTAGCAAGGACCTTGATGGTAAACCCCCACCAGAAGAGCCACCCTAAAAGAAAGATACGATCATTTAACCAATGATTTATGTCTGGATTTGAAATGTTTACATAAACCGTGTCACTTTTATGATTAATGTGCCAACTATCTACGTGTCCCAACCACGATGGGTGAAAAGAGATTCTGCCCCCTGAGGGAGCTAAGAGGTGTTAATTCAAGTTCACGTCTCTGTCCTGTCTCCGAGTCTCTGAGGTCGCAACCAAAGGCGCCCCTCCTGAACTGGAGTTCCGAGAGCCGCTCACGGTATGACCGAAGGTCGAACGCCTGTCCAAAGACAGGACCAGATTCTTTCTCCCCTCACACAAACCCAGCGCAAAAACACTTCCATCTGGAAATGCTTCTAGCTTTTGGCTAAATCCCTCTAGCCTGAAAGTGTTTTCAAAGGAGGGCCCATGACCGAAAGGACACCAGGATCCCAGAACACAAACCAGAAGGCATGTCCTTGGGGGATGCCTTTCCATTTCCCACTTCATCACAAGACACACAAGACTGCCGCATCAGCCACAATGAGGTACCACCTCGCACCTGTCAGAATGGCCATCACCAGTAAGTCAACAAGCAACGCGCGCTGGGGAGGATGTGGAGACAGGGGAACCCTTGTGCACTGTTGCTGGGAAGGCAGACTGGTGCAGCCACTGTGGAAAGTAGTAGGGAGAGACCTCAAAAAATTAAAAATAGACCTTTTGACCCAGGGATCCCACTTCTGGGAATGTATCTGAAGGAACCCAACACTAACTTGAAAGAACATTAAGCATCTCTATGTTCATTGCAGCATTATTTACAATCGCCAAGACATGGAAGTAGCCCAAGTGTCCATCAGTAGCTGAATGGGTAAAACAACTATGGGATATTTACACATCGGAATTCTACTTGGCCGTAAAAAAGAAGAAAATTTTACCCTTTGGGACCCAGCATGGATGGACCTGGAGAACATTATGCTGAGTGAAACAAGCCACTCAGACAAAGACAAACACCATATGATTTCACTCATAAGTGGAATCTAATGAACAAACTGAACTAACGAGCAAAACAGAGACAGACTCATAGATGGAGAGCAGATGACAGCTAGTGGAAGGGGGGTGGGGGATGTTGGGGGGTGGAAGGATTGAGCAAAAAGGAAAAAGGACTCGTGGATATGGTCAACAGTGTGGTGGTTGCTGGGGAGGGCAGCATAAAGGGACTAAATGGTAATGGGAAAAAAATAAAACAGATTAAATTAAAAAAAAAAAAGACTGTCATATTATGTCTCATGGAGGGTGGGGGGATGCGCAGAAGGAAACATACTGGAGATAGCAGAAATATACACGACCTTTAATTTTCTTTTGTTTTCAGTTCTCCACAAAACACAGAGGCAGGAGGCTGTAGGGTACAATGGTTAAAAGCGCCAGTTCTGGAGCTTGGCTCCAGATCATCATAGCAATTCCTCCCCTGGCCCTCCTTGCTTCTCTGCCCTTGCTCTCTTACAGTTCTAACTTGACACAGCAGCCAGAGGGACATTTAAAAAAATACAAGTCAGACCCTATTACTCCTCTGCTCAACACCTTCCCATGGCTCCCCATCTCACTCAGAACAGAAGCCCAAGTCCTTCCTACGGCCTACGAGACCATGTAAGAGCTGCCACCCAGCATGGTCATCTCTCTGACCTCACCTGGTTACGCTCCTGCTTCTCTGGGCCAAGAACTCTGCTTCCTTCTGTTCTGCACACACACCAGCCGTATGCCCACCCTGGGGCCTTCGTCCTTGCTGCTCCCTCTGCTTAAAATCCTCTCACCCACAAAGTCCCATGCATCAGCCCTTACCTCCTTCAGGTCTTTCTGCAAATGTCGCTTTCCCATCGGTCTGTCTAAAATCTCAACCTTCTACTGTCTTCTCCTTAGCACTTCCTGGCTAATGTACGGTGCACTTGCACTTACTAATCATCGTTGTCACCTGTCTCTCACACTACAGCGTAAATCTACGATGGCAGAGACTGTCTTCTTCACTCCCACGTTCTCGGTATCCAGAACAGCACCTTGCAGAAAAATCAAAAGTATCTTTCCCCACTCAAGGCCTTTGCACACACTTAAACCCTTTCTTCCCGCCTGCCTGAGCCACACCCGTCTGAGACCGCATGGCACTCACAGCCCCAGGAGTCTGGCGCTCCAGGCACCTCTCTTCTGAGGGCAAGCACCAGGGGAGGCACCTCCTACAAGATAAGCATCTCCAGGGCAACACCGAGGCACTCCCTTAATTTCTCACCCATTTACTGAATAACTAAGAGAAGGGTTTGGTGTGCCGACCCGTGTGCAGTGGGCGTGAAAGGAGAAGTGGTCACAATTTTATTAATCCATAAGGATTAGGCAAAATCCAAAATGATGTAGATATTTTCTTTCTTATTCTAACTTAAAGGAAATAGAATGTTACCCCAATCACTACAGGAATGTGGGTTTTCACACTGCAGCTACAGACTGTGCCAGATCGTCCCAACGGGCCACTCATTCACACAGCTACTGAGCACCTACTCCATACCCGGCATGGACGGGGAGACCCAGGAGAACACTACCAGTGTGGGCCCGGCCTCCTGGAGCCTGCAGTCTACTGGGGGAAGCACAGATGTTAACTGCACACAGCCTGACTGCGAGGAAGGCTAAGAAGGACATGGGTGCCTTGTAGGAAAATCAGAGAGGGGTGCGCACACGCACACCTGTGAAGACCCACTGTAGCAAAGGGTCAGGGAGACCCACTGAGAGGGTGTCACTGAAGCTGCACTAACAGCCTGCCTTGCGGAGGGGAATGGGAGCAGGAACGCAGGCCAGGAAGGTCTGTGCTCCGGGAGGGGGCGTGTGCAGGCAACCAGAGCAGAGTCAGCAGCATCCTGGAGCTGAGTATTTCACCAGCGCCCCTCCTTCCCTCCCGCTTTTTTCTGAACCTCTAGAATTCCTCTGGCTCAAGTTAAAAGGGGGTGAGGGAAGGCATGCAAAGATCTAGTTCAGTTCCTTAGCAGTAGGTTAAAAGCAAAAAGGGGACCGAAAAAATAGAAATAAAAACAAGCAAACACTACCAGGAGCACCAAAGGGAGAACTGAATAGTACATGCTAAGTTATCCAAAACACCCCTGGCCTTTTCCACGGGAAATAGCAGGTGACAATACTATTTTTAGAGAAAACCCCAAGGCAGGCAAATGATTCCCTGGTTTGTGAATATAGTGAAGCCATTAGCACTTCACAAAAAAATCAATTTTTAACCAACAGAAACTGTTCAGGTTAAAAGATCTATGAGTAAATCAGTGAGTTTTATGGCACATAAATTATATCCAGTAACGCTGTTAATGCCAACAAAAGCCTGTGAGCCCCGCTAGAAGGAGCCGTGGCTGTTTCAGAGAGGTGACTGCTGCCAAGGCCAGAGCCGTGAAACCGAGGTAGCGACTAAGGAAAAGTGGGAGCTCGTCAGAAAGGTCTGAAGGGACTCCTACTGGCAAAATGTGGGACCGTGCATCAAAAAGAGTAACGACTGTCAATGATTTTAAGGCCCTGAGTAAAACCGATGAGTTCTCAGTGTACTACACGCAAACTGATAGAGGGGAAGTCACTTGCTACCACTGGGGATGACTATAAAACTGACTCCTCACTTTAAACATTGACAATTAAAGGGAAAGAAATGAAGCTGTACCCTACCTTACAGAGTGGCAGCGAAGAAATGCAGAAGGTAGGAAAGAACTTGAAAACTGCCACTTTGTAAATGCCAATGAAGTAATTTCTTCGCGAACAATCACTGGGGTGAACGCCAGCAGGGAGAGGCTGATGAGCAGGGCGCTTGCAGGACTGTGCTGATCCCCCCAGACTGCCTGCTCCTTGCAAAGGGGAAAGCGTACCTTTACAAGAAAGATCACATTCAGCCTCACAAACAGCAGTGTCTCCCACCGGGTTCCGAGTATGAAGTACACAGCTTCACGTACGGAGTCCTCGCACTCGAGTGCTTACCCAGAAACCGTTCAGACAGTTGGTTTCCAGGGTACAGGAAATCAGGGTGGGGAAGGAGTCAGGCAACACCAGGAGAGAACAACGAGGCAGACATGGGCATTCGATAAGATACTGAGTTTGCTGTCTTTGGAACAACAGGAGTCATTAAGAGACATCAATGAGGGGACTCCTCTAAGGTGACACTATAGACACAATACCCAACTGCGATGAGTACACCTCAACTGGAGTCTGGGTTTTTTTTTAAGTTACTAAAAACACTCTGAGGACAACCGGGGCAGTTTCAATATGAACTTGGTTGGAGATACTATGGAATCAGTTTCATTTTCGTAGGTGTGGCCAGTAGGGTCAGGAGGTTACTCTCACTCCGAGAGCATGCTCAGGTATTCGAGGTCAAGTGTCACGCTGTCTGTGACTGTAACGGCTCATCCAAACAAAACCAACCCCCACAGAACACAGCTGTACGCATCCTGTAAACAGACAGAGAGGGCCAATGGGACAAACTTCAATCACTGCAGAACCCCGGGCGGGGCGGGGGGGGGGGGGCGGGCACATGGGTGTTTACAGTTCTGCTCTGATTTCTGTCTGCGTCTGAAAATTTCACAAATGAGAGCTGCACACACACCCCAACGCTGTGGGGGCCTCTGGTTCATTCATTCGAGACTGGCAAGCCTTCCGCCCTCATCTGTGGGGTTCTGTATTTGGTGATCACAATCCCAAAAGAAAGAAAATCATGTGTCCGTAGCAAGGTCTATTTTCAAAATGTTAGAATCTCATAATGTCAAGAAGACCCGGGTAGAAAAAGGACGGATGTCTTAACTTGCCCACACAGCGAAGCTGCTATAGCCTAGCTCTGTGCCTCTCATACCCACAGGAAACAACAAACACTAAAAACCTCCTTTGGTTCTCATTTAAGAGAATGGCTCCAGCCTTCTTAGCCATTATATTCTGTGGGTAACACGTAGGACTGTTTTAAGATGAATCCTAACTCAGATTCATCTCTTTTTTTTACAGGTGCCTATTTCCCCATCTGTAAAACAAGTGGAGAGTGAGGTCTCGGACCCTAAACTGCCTGTACATCTGAGCCGCTCCAGGAGCTGCGGTGCGAGGGCCAGGGCTCTTCCTTTCTCCCACGCTAGCTCCACCTCACAGGGCGGGCTAGCTGGACCAAAGGTGGGGCGGAGGGGATACACTGCCCTGGACCGGGACACAGGAAGTCTCAATGACAGCTCGTGCAACCACAGCATGACTGTTGCCCCTGCTCCACCCAGAACGCACCTGCCCCGGCAGCTCCTCACACCAGGCGCTGTCACTCCCGTTTACGGACGGCACATGGAAGCTTAGAAAAGCGGGACAATTTTCCCAAACACTTGTAACGTGTGACATAGGGCAGAGGCAAGATGTGAACCCAACGAAGGACCCACATCTTCCTGGGGATGACATCCACTTGGCACCGCCTCTGTGCACCCTCCCAGGCCGGCACGCTCCACACACCCATAATACGAGCAGGGCCCTGTGTCTGCCCTGGCCCCCCGAAGTTCATTGTCCACACGGTAGCCAGAAGGCAGTGGGCCTACTAACACCCAAGCCAGCTCACGACCCTCCGACGATCCCACCTTACTCAAGAGAAAAAGCTGATGTTCCAGTAACAATCTACCAGGCTCTGCCATCACCTCCTCTTTACCGCTTCCCCCCTTACATCACCCACGGCAGCCACACCGGTCTCCTGGCTGTTCCCCTACTGCACCAAGCACGCTCCAGCCTCAGAGCCTCAGGACTAGCTTTCCCCTCTGCCTGGAATACTCTTCTAGACAGCCACGCCACTCACTCCCCAACTTCTTTTCGGCAAATATGAAAGTGTCATTTTGTCAGAGGCCTTTTCCAACCACTCTCACTAAAAGCAGCAAGAACCCTCCCCAAGCCCTCACCCTGCTCTCATCTCTCCACAGTGCTTCTCGCCACTACACGGCACACCTTCATGCCATTGGTCTTGCCACCCAGGGAAGCCCCGCCAGGTCATGTCTTTGTCTGTTTAGTTCACTGGCCACATCCCCATGGCCTGCCTGGCCGTATTAAACATCTGCTGTAGGAAGGAAGGGCCCTGTCGCAGCCCAGCCCGGGCAGCTCCAGCCAGCTACCTGAAGACAGCGCCGGGGAAGCCCCCTGAGCAGTCTCTGCTGGGGGCGCGCCTTCCTCCAGACATCAGCTCAGCAGCCAAGAAACACCCAGCGGGGAAGCAGATGGAAGGAAAGAGAGAGGCGAGGGAAGACAGCGGCTAAAGATAAGAGAGGGGCTAGAGGGAGGCTGCAGGCAAGCGATCCGCACCTGCCCTGAAAGGTCAGGTGCCCTCCCAGTGGACCTGCTGCAGAGATGGGGCTGAGGGGCCCTCGGTTTTCCTCAGCCAGAAGCCAGACTACTGACAAACCCGAATGCAAGGACAAGACGTCAGCTACTATTAAGAGGGTAAAAAAGGATGCCTTCACAACCCACCTGAGGTTGCTCTCACGCTGTAGGGAGACAGCCGTAAGCCTCGCTCTGTGTCAGGACAAGCTCAGCAGCAATCAAGGTGACAAAGCTACTGGAGGCAAGGAAGCAGCCGTGACAACTCACAGGACCCTCAAGGCACACAGGTGGCAGGTTACCTTTCCACTTCCTCCTCCCCCCTCAGTGCCTGTCATGCTACTAGGAGGTGCCTGGCAGGTGACAGTCAAGTTTTCATTTTCCCTCCTGGCACCAGCAAAAGGTGGCACCAGCCTTTCTTTGAGGCCACGCTCATGCTATGCCAGAGGGAGCCTGGAGAGTGATGTCAGGCCTACTCCCGGAGCCACCTGCGTACTGAAAATGCCCCTGCAGCCTGGGCCAGGCGGATCTCTAGCGGCTAAGGGGAGATTTTGGCAAGCACCTCGCTGTACTGCTATTTCTCTGCCCTGCCCCCACATCTGCAGCAGTGAACGCCCAGCCAGAGAGGACCGGATGATCATGTGTTCACCGGACCCGAACCTGGGTCAGGCAGGTTCTTCCTCCTAGAACTGCAATCACTGGGGTCACGCAGCCCAGCAATCCGCACTAGACACTCAAAAGGAGGTACACACACAGAGGAGGGGACTGGGGGTGTGGGGCAGGGGGCTCAGAGGGGACTTCCGCCACCCACCACTCGGGAAGACAATAACTACACTGTAACAGGAAACTACTGGTGCAGCCAGGCGGGAAAAGCAGACATGAAAACCGGGGTTATCATGAGAATGTCTTCTCCCTTCTTAAGGCCCAGTGGGCCTCCTGCACTGGAAGACTCAGATGTTTACGACACTCACTGCCCCACCCCACATCAAATTCCCTCAAGTTGGGATTCTGTTCCCGATGGCTTAAAAGCCTGAACTACTACAGATGAAATCTCAAAGCACCTACCCATTCCTCTCACACCCCCACAGGTCTTAAACAGGTTCTTCCTGAAAGCTGGTGGCAAAGGCCCACAAGACAAAGCCACCCGCCTGAGAACCACCTGTTCTGTGAGCGTGAGCAGAGCTGACTTCTCACTAAGGCGTCTCTGTAGGGCTCTTCAAAAATGAAGTAAGAAAAGAAAGCTTTTGTCCCAATGCGTGCCCGGGTCCTGCTGCTGTTCTGGGAACGTGTGCGTGGGTGCCACCCTCGAGGAAAAACACGGACTTGGAGAAGAGGCACTGGGAGCTCTGATGGTGTTCTGGGCCCCACGACCATCTGCTCTCTTAGCGAAAGGCTCCGGACACGCTGTGTGGGGACAATTCCTCCAGAGGCACTGTGAAATGTGGTTCTGCCTGCATGCTGGTGTCCAGTCCCGCCACTGGCGACAAGGGGCACAGACGTGGGAGTGGGACTGATGTACAATAGTAGCCAATTACCAGAATCTGGCTACTCACAAACTGGAGGGCAGAGGCGGGGTGCAGAAGTCACCCAATCACCTGAGTCCCTGTCTCTGCTTAGCTGGCTGTGGGAACTGAATGAACTGCCCACACCCCCAGCACTGTGTGTGAAAGGCATTGGACCTTCTCCTCACCCTACTGATCAGAAACCACCTAACTGACGTGCTTTTCTCCACTGGTGCCCTAGGTTCAGGTGCTGACTGTGGCTTACAAAGACAGTCATTTAAAACGTCAAAGCCACTTTGCAGTTTCATTCACAGGCAGGAAACTGTTCCCTACAGAGATGGGTTTCCCTATCTCCTCCTTCCGTAGCCTTTTAAAAGGTTCTAGTCCTTAACTCCCTCCACCCCTACCCCCATTCTTACCCATAAAGGAAGGCCAGAGAAATAAAAGGCCGCCAGAGGGGGAATTCTAGTTGCCTCCCCCTGCCCTTCCTAATGAAAGTCATTTCCCTCAACAGAGGGCTCCCCACCATGGTCTGAGACAGAAGGGTAAAGCCTAGAAGGGTAGACCTGAGCAGCTCAGTCAGAACTGCCCACAGCCTACTACCCAGGAGGAGGGAGAGAAGCAAGAGAAAGAAGAAACAGAGGAAGTAGGAGGAGGAACAGAAGAAAGGGTTGGAAGGGGGAGAAAGGGGAAGGAGGAGGGGGAGGGAAATGATTCATATCAGCAACTAAGGCTACACCAATCTCCCCTCCCTCCACCCACAGCCCTGGAGTCTCCGCCTGCTTAGTCTCCCCACTCCCCTACCCAATACAACCCAGGAGGACCTTGTAAGGGCATGGAATAAAAGACGGCATTGACTCTGATGTCTGAATTTTGGCTGGGAGTCTACGATTTCTTTTGGCCTACATTATGTGTTTGTTACCCCACCTGGGCCTCAGTTTCTTTATCTTTAAAATGGAGATGAAAAAAGTCTACTCCTAGAAGCGTGGGGGCACTAAGTGACATGTTCTAGCATCCTGGGCCATCACTGCCACCGAAGCTTGGATGTGTAAGTGTCTCGAAAGTAAAAAGAGGTGGAAGGCCGCGCAGATCTAGTTTCTCCATGGCCAGGCTGGGTCAAGGCAAAGCCTTAGCAACTGGGACTTCTCTACCGGCTCCACCCGCGGAGGAGGGACTGAAGCCCAACTTCCCGAGGGGGGAAGAGGCAGTGCAGCAGATTGGGAAGTACCTCACCCTTCTTATCTCCATCGAAGGGAGGGCCAGAACCGGGCGGGGGTGGGGAGAGCAGGGTGTCAACCAGGACACAGAAATGGTGCAAATCCTTTCTGATGGTCCCTGGCCGGGGCTCTGCCAATTCCCGAGCGTGACCTTGGGCAAGTGACTTCGCCTCCCAAGCCTCAGTTTCCTCATCTGTGCAGTGGACATAAGGGCAGCATCTAAAGCACAAAATTGCTTGCAAAGGGCGAGATAACACTAAGTCCGAGGTCAGCGCTCACGAGCGCCGGCTCAGATGGTGGCGGGTTCGGCAGGCCCGAGGCTGCCCCCTCGGGGGCGCTGCCACCACCCAGGCCTGAGCCTTGGAACACGAGGGCCTCACCGCCGCCACGCCCTGAGCCTTTGCCCCCAGCCTGCGCCCGGACCGGGGGCGGGAGGGCCCCCCACCCCGAGGGCCCGCCGACTCACCAGTGTAGTGCACCACGCAGGTCTGGCCGCGCTTCGGGAAGGTGCGCCCTGAGGAGACAGACAGACGGGTGCAGTGAGCGGATGCGCACGGCAACGGGGGCCCCAGCACCGTCAGAGGCGCCTACTCACCGTCTCCCGGGGAGATGGTCTCCACCTGCACTCCCATTGCGGCGGCGGCAACAGACGCGGGACAGGCTGGCGGCGCGACGGGCGGTATGGACCAAGACCAGACCTGCTGCTGGTTTCTCTGCTTTGCCTCGTCCCTCTGAGCAACGCCTGCGCACGCACGCGCGCCCCCGCACGGCCCGCCCTACGTGCGCGCTCCACACGACGTGCACGTCCCGGAGCCCGGGCCTCGGAGCACGGAACCGGAAGTCCGGAAGGGCCGAGCCCAGGGGGGTGCCACTGTTTAATGGCAGTTTTTCCTCTAGTCTTACTTTCTCTTAGCGTCCAGCCAGGCTGGCATCTCTTTAATTAAGTTTCCGCATCTGAAAGATGGGAAGAATACTTGGGGTCCGCCGATGACTGGGTGACTTTCAGCAGGTTCACACTTCTAAGTACCCACTCATTCTGTAAAAAGGGGGTTGTGAGAGGTCAGCGCAGATGTGCGTTCTGGTAGGCGTTCAATAAATGGTTTGAGATAATGAGCTCTGCTCTTCTGTTGGAGTAGTAATTAGGTACGCTGGATTCACTCATTCATACATTCATTCATTCATAGCTTACATATATTCTTATTGAGCCTCTGCTATATGGCATGCATTGCGCTAGATGCTGGGGAAACAGTGAAGGAGTGAAGGAGACAGACTCAGTTCCCGCCCGCACAGAATGAACATTCTGGTGAGCGAGAGCGAGCCAATAACCACACAAGAAATGTAAAGCTTCAAATCTCTTAAGTATTGTGAAAGAGAGATCCATGGTGTTATGCTCTGAGAGGCATGGCAGAGATGCCTGACTTAGCCTGGAGTGTACTGAAATGTTTCCCCGAGGTAGCCAGCTTTAGCCAAGGTCTGAAGGAGTTGGCTGGCTGTATGTGTTGGGCTGTGGGAGGCAGAAGCAGCAGGGGAAGCACTGTGGCAGGAGGGAGCACTGTGAGCGTCTAGGGCCCGAGGGAGGCAGATGGGAACTAATCCTTCCCTTGGTCTCCCTGCATGTGCTCCTCAGGTGTTTTAAACATGAAATCGGAGTTCTCTGACACTCTTTCCATCATCTGTGTCCCCTTCCCTAGAATCTCGGGGACCTTGTGACTTAAGTGGCACAAGGCACTTTAACAGTCCAGAGGCAGATAGGACAGCTTGGCTTCACAGGCTCTCCAGACACTCATGTTCCTTCTACTTGTGCCTCTCCATCCTTAGGATCCTACCTTCCTCTGCGTGGTACAAGCTGACGCCAACATACTTTCATTCCAAACAGTGGAAAGAGGGAATGTGAAAGCACATCCCATCCCCTTTAAGTGCATGACCTAGAAGTTGCATACATCTCTTCTCCTCATGCCTCATTGGCTGCAACCTATTTGGCTGAATTTAGCTGCATGGGAGGCTGGGCAACATAATGTTCACTCTGGGTGGCCATGTGTTCAATGAAAAATAGGAGTTCTGTTCCTATAGAAGAATGGAAAAAGATATTAATAGCCCCCCCAAAGGTGGGGAGCCCAGCAGTTGACAGGACCCTACCCCCCTCTAACTCCCCCCCCATACACCCGTGTCACCACCACCACTGCCAACACCACCTAGAAAAAGACTGCAGAGAGTTCCTGGGTCCAGTGTTCCCCGAAGCCCAGCAGATGTGGCTCCCCTCACTTTCATTCTGTGATCGGGGGGCTCTCTCATGGCTCTGAATTGGGCATCAGTTCAAAACACAGACCTGCCTTTGAGACGGTGTTCCTCCCAATCCACAGACATAAGACTCTGGTTATTTCCTCCCATGGGGGTTCACTGAGAACCTCAAGTTTGCACTACCTCTTCTTCACTGTTTTGAGGGAAGAAAACATGTGACTATCATTCCAGCTAGCAGTGGTGATAATGTGGCCCAGGCCTAAGATGAACTGGACCCCAGGACTGATGTCTGCTGTGCAACACAAGGGACACCAATTAAACATTTGTCTGATTTTTTTTAAGTCACTGAGAGCATTCCTTTCCAAGTTAGTTTGGAGACTATGTTCATGTATAGCCTAATCATTAATTTTTCCAAAAAAATTGATTTATTTTCTTATCAGGCAAGTTATTTTAAGCCTAGATACTAGTTAACTAAAAATGTTAAATGTTCAAATCTTTTAAAATTATCATTTAGCAACCCAAAGAACTTAAAACAGAAATAGCGACTCTAAGAGGTGGGACTGAGAGGAAGTTCACGAGATTTGACTTTTTACATAATATCATTCTGAACAGATTTAAATTATTTTTACTCTTGTGTATTATTTTTATGGTCTATAAGGGAGACAGAGAGTCATTTTTGTCTCAAGGTGTAAGAATCCCTGATGACAGGGGAAGTGATTCCTTCCCTGGGGCTCTGAAATCTCAAATAGAGCTTAAATTTCTTTGGTTTTATCCCATTTGTGGTTCATTCAGTTCCCTTAATGTGTAGGTTTATATCTTTCACCAAATATGGGAAGTATTCAGCCATCAATTACAAATCTCTTGAAACAAAGGAAAAAAATAGAAAATCGCAATAATGAAATAGACATTATTTTAAAAGCCTTTGGTAAGAACTCATGTAACATACATACAAATGGTTACATATAGAAATATTAATGGAAATGGGTATATTTTGGGTTAGCATACAGGCACATATGAGTATTTCTTTGCTCTGTTAGCTAAGATGGCGAAAAAGAAAGAAATCCAAACAGCAACGAGCTTACCTACTGGCCAGATCTTGGTTTCTCATACAATTCTCCAATAAAAGACAACAGGGCTCCTTGGAAAAATGGCTGATTCTTGAACTGGGGTAGGAAACATACAAGATGAGTCTGGAGCGTCTTGTGATAGAAAGTAATAAAGTGCTAAAAAAAAAAAAACCCAAACAATCACCACCCAAACAATCAAAAACAAAGATCTGGCAAAGGAAGCTGGAAGGGAGCAAGCGAGAGAGACTGGAGTGTCCTAAGAGAAGATGGTGGAGACCGTGGAAGTGGTGGTAGTGGACTCGGAGACAGAGGTACCAGTAATTGTGGGGATGGTGGTAAAGATGGTGGTGGAGCGGATGCTAGGGGAGGATGTGGTGGAAGATGGCAGAGAAGGTGGAGGAGGGAGTGCAGGTGCTTATGCATGCAATAAGGTACATTTCACCTTGTGACCACTTGGAAATAAACACATTATGGGATCCGCCATCTCTGAGAAAGGGGAATATTTGAGGTTTTGTAGTGAGACTACAATGGTTTTCCTCATGAATCATTCATTTCCTCGTGTCCACCCCCTTGTACAGACAGGTCCCAGTAGCCCTCATTGAAACCACCCGGCAGAAGCTACTATAGCTTGGCCCTTGACCTAACTCCTCCTAAAGCCAAGGGCTCAGGCAGTTGGGGATTTAAATCTTGGCTGTGCCTTTTACTTGGTGTGTAACTTCAGTTAAGCCCCTTCACCATGCTAAGCCTCAAGTGTCTCCCTCTGTAAGATGAGCTAACCATGCTACCTTTGGGTTGTTGCCGAACTACAGGGGGTAAGGCCTAGCACAAAGCTGTGCTCCAATAATGGCCGCTGCTGTTATCACTGGTAGAATCAAGGACCTGGTCTTAGCATTGAGGGTCTCAGATACTCAAGCTGGAGGTTAAGTGGCCTGAGTCCAGCCATGGCAGGGTGAGGAAAGTGCTGTGGCATCCCCTGCACACCCTGCTGTCCCATCCCACATGCGCATCTGCTCTTAGCTCCACCTTCTCTTAACGTCTTTGCTGGAAGAACCTGGAAGCCTTGCTGGAAGCTACCAGTGCTCTTTAGAACGACGTATCCCAGCGGCTCAATGAGAACCTGCTTTGGGAGGAAGGGGGTGACTGTAATTACCTAAGCACTACTATATGAGGCACTTTTAAGCATCATCCCCTTTATTCTTTAGATAGTCAGGTCTTATCTCTATTTCACGGGTTCATCCAAGTAGTCATTTGTTGAAGACCTACTATGTGACTGTGCCAAGTGTTCAGTGAGTGCAAAGAGTGGAGAATGCAAGACCCCCTGCCTTCACAGAGGAACAAAGGAAACAATCACACAGAGAGTATGTAATTAATGCATCAGATGGAGATAAGAGCAAGGAGGAAAATAAAGCAGGGCAAATGGATAGTGTGAGTGATGGGCAGGGGCCAGGCCCTGTAGGGCTTTTCAGGGACTAATGAAGAGGTCACCGCAGTTATCAGTGTGAGACATGATGGAGGTGGACCTGGGGGATCACAGGGGAGGGATGACGAGTGGCTGGATTTGGGGTGCTTTTGCAGGAGGACCTTGAGAACTTGCTGAAGGACTGGACATGTGGTGGAGAGTTGCAGTCACACAGCTCAGCCTGGACCAGACTGGACACTAGAAGTCAACAGTGTGTTTTCTGCTCTACTTCTCTGTCCTGGCCTGAGAAAGAGTGGACCTGGAAGGGAGTGTGTGGGGGAGGCGAATGCGAGGCCACAGCTACAGACCATGACACAGAAGCAAACCTATTTTAAAAGTCCTTCTTTTATTTGGCCCTGGAAGGTGGAAGGCGTGACAGCAGTTCCTCTGAAACCCTAGCGGTTGGGCTAGAGAGCCGCAGGGAGCCCGCCCTTCTGCACCAGTGGCTTCCATGGAATAAGCTCAGTCAGCTTTAAAGACTTCCTGGTGGGGACCTGCATGCTTCGTACGGCTGGTGGGCACACCAAAGGGCATTGCCGCTCTAGAGGACGCTTTTGGCAATGCCATTCAAAGTCAAAGATACGCTCAGCTCCTGCTGCACACGTCTGCTTCCTCCAGCGGCCGTCTTCTGAAGAAGCAACCAGACATGCCCCCAACTGTACCTACAAGGTTTGGCATGGTGTGGTTTACAAGTCCCAGCAGACACTACGTATATCCCACAACAGACTCGTTTAAGCTGAACTTATCAGAAAGGGCATCATCACAACTAATGTACCTTTTTCACTGTAAGCGTTGGCTCTCTTCTCATTAGGACATGTCCTATGGGTTGCTCCATCCTCTTGGCCTGGTCTTTTTAACTCCAGGAGGTTCCCTTACTTGCCACCTAATTTTTGGGATAATCCAAAATGCCCCCACCAATTAACAAAATGCCTCAGTTGAGAACGAATGCTCTGAATTCCGAAGTCCCAGAACCAGTGGCTGGTATTCTTTTTAAAACAAAGAAAAATCTGTGAAATCCCATCTGGGTGGATGAACCCCTTCTCTCTGGACCACCCAAAGAGGACTAGGGCTGAAAACATCCTTAGCCAGACTGGATGCAGTGCCAGTGTGATGCCTGGCCCCACGGCAGATAAGCCCTCTGACCTTGGGCCAGACACACGTAGCTGGTCTGAACTGTGGGTGGTGGGAATCCCAACAGACCTTTGTCATTTTCTACATGTGCAGGTTTTCAGTGGTGTTTTTGTGATCTCTTCCGGTGTGTACTAGTAACTTAAGGAACAACCCTGAAGCGGGGGTTGAGTGTATGTGTGTGAGGCTGGGGCTGGGGACAAAGTGTTAAGTCCATGGGGAGTGGCAGTTAAGAGCATGAGCTTTGGAAGCAGGCACACCTTACCACTTAACCAGCTGGGTGAGCTGGGCTTCAGGTTTTGCACTGTGAAATGGGACCACTGTGAGGCACTTAAGTACTTACAGTGGCTGCTGTTATCACACAAATTCTTCAAAGCCAATCCATTAGAAAGTATCAAACTCCATTGTCCTTATTCTGGTTTTTAATGGTCAATGTGACAATAATTTACAGCTTTTCCAGACCTGCACTGTTTTCCACAGTTGCTGCCACCTGCTGGAGGACACTCTTGTGGCAGATGCTGCAGCCCTGGCAGGCCCCTGCCAGTTTGGGATCAGAAGCACCAAGCTAGGTCCCTTTCTCAGGGTGGTCTTGGTTGAAATCCAAGGAGTTCCCCAACTCTGGGTGTAAGTAGTGTCGGTTCTTGGCTTGTTGCAGGATGTGAAGCAGAGTGTTTGGCGAGGACTGCTTGGAAAGAGGACTGAGGCACGTTATGATTCAAAACCAGGAGACTGAGGCTTCCAAGACCCCAGCGATCCGCCTCTCCCAAACTTGCACAGAAAAAAAGCACACTTATTTATGGGGAGGTCTATACCAGACTGCCCAAATTACTGCAAGTCTGAACACAGCAGGGCAGAGAACTGTGAGGCAGAGCCTGCACACCAAAGCCGGGCACAGACCTTATTCAATTACTGTCAAAACTCACTCAGCCCAGGCCTCCTGCAAACGCTAACACAGTAAAAAGTGCTGGAAGCACAGAACACCCCCTCTCAGTATTTGTCATGCACAATGTTATTGAACAGCTCAGTGGCGTCCTGATTGTTTCTCACCAAGACACCCTAAGTCTGGACTCATTCAGGTTGGCATGAGCTGTTACCCAGTGAAAAGCTACCCCACCTACTCCCTACGTACACATTTCTGCACGTGAGTAAAGCAATGACACAGCAGCTGGAATCACCAGGTGATAGGGAGGAAAGGGCTGTGGCTAGCAGGTGTCATTGAGAGTCTCAACTGGCCCAGGCCTGGAAACTCGAATTTCCCAGGTTTGAGCGAAAGGAGCCCAGGGAAGCATTTATTTTCATCTGAAGGGATCGTGAGCATCTAGCTCTGACCGCACACTTCAGGGGACTCTTACTGCTGCCTGGTTTCACCTGGGCAGAGTTTGTTCGTATGGGAGTAAGTGGCTGCAAAGCCTCTTTCCACAAGTTCCCCACTTCCTTCCTCATAAAGGGGGAAATCCTCCACTGGTCCTCATGGGGGTGGCAGGTGGACACAGAGCGGACAGGCGTTGTGTGCCACAAGCAATTCTTATGCACACCCTGGAGGTAAATGATTTTAAAGCAATCAAAGCCTACTTCAGTGGGAGAGGAGAGGTTCCGTATAACATGCTGGTGATATTCCTTCCATTTTTTTGGTTGTTTTTATTTTTTTCTTTAAAGTCCATTGATCGTCACAAAAACCCAGGAAATGCAACTAAGGAGAAAACAAATGTCCAACTGAGATCTAAGAACCCAGAGCTACGGAGGAGACGTGGCACTGGACTGCTGGGTGTTCAAGAAGGGGCTGGAGGGGCGGTCCCCACAGGGCAGCTGGCCGTGGGAAACACAGGAGGAAGGCGAGGCCGCCCGGCAGGGCTGGGTGGTTATGTTAACCGCTGCACGATGACGGCGTTGAGCAGGTTGGCTTCCTTAAGGGTCTGGTTCTCATCAGCCAGCTCTTTGTTCGGGAAGGTAGTCATGAGGACAAAGCTGGTGGCAGCCATGGCTGGCCGGGCATCCACGATGAAGAGTCGGATGTCGCTGATCCTGGTGGAGCAGGGGTGAGTGGGGAGGTGGGTGAGCAGTGCCCTTCTCTGCTGCCCGCAAACCCCACCCTGCTGAAGGCTGCACCACACCCCTCCCCAAGTCCCCTCCCTGGCCCTGTCCTCCAGAATGGCTGAAGCTCTCCTTTTGAAGCACACCAGATCAGGCCACTTCCTTGCCTATAACCCTTCAGGGTTGCTCCCGTTTTCCTCAGGAGAAACACCAACCTCCTTACCATGGTCCTAAGGCCTAATTTTATACCACTATCCTCCCCCTTGTTCTCCATCACACCATGCTCCCTGCTGCGTCTGAGTCCCTCTTTCTAGAGGCTCCTCTGTCTGATGTTTTTCCTGTAATCCTAATCAAGCCTCAGGCCTCAGCCTGGATGCTGCATCCTCAGGGCTGCCTTCCCTGCAAGCTCCTGTCTCCATCCCCTGACCTCGCTTCTATGGTGCTGATCAAGTCTATAATCAAACAATGCTGGGATATGATTAACGCCTGTCTCCTCCTGTAGACCATGAATTCCAGAAAGGTAGCAAGTACGTCTCTTTCGTAAATTACTGACACTATTAGGGAGAAGAATTACTGAAGGTCAGCAACCCCTAGGTGCCAGGAATCCCTATTCTAGACACTGCTTGCATCCCGAACCTGGTGCTCATGAGAACCGAGTCATCTGAAACAGCTTGCTCCCCTAGAGAGCTTAATAGGAGTTTCTTTCTGCCCCCAACCCTTAAAATTTATGCAGTCCACAACTGCCACACCTATGGGCCCAGACATCCATGTTGACAGTCTGAGACTTTCCGCAAACAGAGTTCTCTTACCCACCAGCTGGTAAGCATTTGGGATGGGCTGTCCACCCTGGGCAGTGAGCAGCACTTACGCCAATAGGCTGGGGATAATGAGTGAAGTGAAACGGAGCCTAAGAACTCAGAGCAGTGAGGTGGATTAATTCCTTTAACTGCAAGCACTGAAGTGCAGTAAGTGGTTCCTACTGAACAAGAAATGTTTGAACAAAGCCCCCATTGCTCCCAGAGCTTCTTTCACAGCTCACCCGAGGTGTGAACCTTGCCAGTGCTCAAGGACACTCAAACCACTCACCGAGCCCCACACGTGGGTTCTGGTTTACCTGGCCTGTAACTGATGACATTCAGCACTGCTGTTCTAGAAAAAGGAACTGCCAACTACCTTTACTGGTAACAATTCTCCCCTGCTAATCACTTCATCACCCTGTACCTCGGTTTCTCCATCTTTAAAATGGGGGAGGCACAGTTTGCTTTGATCCAGGCCACCCAATCTGACACAGTAGAGCAGGTATTCTAGAATTTCAAATGCCAGATCTAGAAGAGACCTTAATAGCCCGGTGGTTTGTGGAGGCTCCTTGCGAGAAGGAGGTGGAGAGAGCTGTGAGTGGGATGCTAGTGCTGTTGGTGCTGTGTCTCCTCTCCCCTCTATCAACCACAGCTGTTCAAATTTTATCTGTTCTACACTTGGACTTCAGCATGAGATTTCCTTTGAACAAAGAGTTTGGTGGCTGAAAAATCCCTAAGGAATCCAATCCTCTAATTTTACAGATGAGGAATGAGACCCACAGGAGGGAAGTGAGCAACCACTGGAAACATTTAATGGAAGTAGGGATCAAAGGCTTCAGACTCGCATACATTCCTATCCCATTGCCTCCTTTGTGGAAAACAGAGTGCCTGCTGGTGGTGGAAGGAAGAACAGCACCTCCCGCCCTCATTTGTGGGAGCCTCTGGGACCCTCCTGGAATAAGCTGGGTCAGCCAACCCAAGGTACCTGTGGCTGTGATTAAATTTCTGCACCAGCCTCCCACCGTCGGCAAGCCGTATTTGGATGTTTGTGGTAGGCTGTGACTCGTCGATTGAGATGGAAGAGCTGGCTTTGGCTTCATTTTCTGCTTGCTGGGCTGGAGAGCTGGTATGCAACACCTGGGGTGCAGTGCTGAGGAGAGAGGATCGCATCAGGACACGAACAGAAACAAAGCCCCTAGCAGGAGGGAGATCCTGTCTCAGAATTTTACTAAGCATTTGCTACACCTGGCACTGGGTTTGTGGTTGCTGAAACAGTGACAAGGCAGAATGCCTGCCCTCATGGAACTGACAGGCTCAGCAGAATTCGCCTCAAACTCTGGGTTACTGCTAGCTCCCTCACTTCTATTGACCTTGGGCAAATCATTCAACCTCCTCTTCCTCAGTGTTCTCACCTGGACAAGGGCTCAAAGAAGGGAGGAAAGCAGGATGCATGACAGCTGAGGGGGGGAGAGACTGGGACTTGGAGCTGGAGGGCCCAACAGACCAGGAGAAGTTTTAGCCTCAATGAGAGAGGCTGAGGGCAGAATGGGGAGAGAGGAATTCCAAGTCTGCAGTGGAGGCAGGCAGCAGCTGATGGGATGGGTATAAGGGATGAGTCCAGACTCTTCCCCCGTGATGGAATTTTCAGGCCTGCATTCCCTACTGCAACCTCATTCACGTGTGTATTTCATACTCATGTGTCAACTATGAGGGAGGGGGGCAACATTTCCCAAGGCCAACTAAGTGCCTAGCACCACAGAAATTAATTATACAATACGGACAAGTCATGGTGTCGGCTGCAGTGTTAAGAGCTCAGATCTTACAAGCAGATGGGGCCAGAACTCACTCAACAGCTAGCTATGTGCTATTGAGCAAGTTACTTAAGTCCTGTAGTTTCAACAAGAGTAGTAACAAGAATTTTTTCCCCAAAGAGAATTTTTTATTTTAGTGTTACAGTAACAAGAATCTTTAATGAGGGTTGAGGGTACCTGCCTTGCTCAGTTTTTGAGGGACTGAAGGGGAGAATCAAACAAAGCCGTTAGGGTGGCTGACAAACACAGATGTACCCAGAACGCCCGATTCTCCACAACCACTTAGAGCCTTTGTCCCTCTCCTGCAAACCAGCACATGAGTTACTCTCAGCCCTTCTCTTAGCAGGTGCCCTGGCCTAGGCCTCTGTAGAAGACAGGCCATGAGACGAGAGCCTCTCACCAGACTGGTTCCTACACCTCTTCCGCCCCTCTGATCTTTACACCTAAAAAGGGCACTCTTAGCAAATTCAATTGAAAGTGCTTTCCCAAGTGTGTTCCCTGGGGTCCTAGTCCCTTGAGATATTTCCAGGAAGGTTCTGGAAATGCCAGATATTACAGCAACAGCATCCCAGGCCACTAGCATATTAAAGGTCTCGAGAGACTGTGCAGCTAAGGCAAACTTATTCGACCACCGTGTCCTTTCTTCACGTTATAGTTGCTGTTTGCAGAGAATTCAATCTACTAAACGGCAGGCCATCATTATTCAGGAGAGTCAGTGTGATGCTGGAGAAACAGCACAAAACCCGCCGTCTAGTCCCAGCTCTACCACTAAACTAGACAAGAGGCATGGCCTTGAACAAGTCACTCCACCAGTCACATGTGCTGCTTCAGGTGTAGCACAAGGAACTGTTCTGCTGCTGTGAAGATTCGATAAGAAAATGTACATCTAAGGCCCAACACAGGACACTTAGGAAGTCCTCCATACAAGGAGGCGACTGATGTTTCTGGCTTTCTGTCCAGCATAGACTCTTGCATAGAGTGGATGCTCATCATTTGAAAGTCAAGGAAAGCCTGACACAGGAACTTGGCTGGTTGATTCTGACTGTTTCTCTTACACTCTCTGAAAATTAGATGGCTTAGGGAGGTGTAATGAACACAGCATGCATTTATGAAGCACCCATTATCGAGCTGGACCCTGTGCTGAGTACTTTACACATATTAGTTCACTTAATCCTCACAATAGGGATTCATCCTCTCCACTTTACAGATGAGGAAACCGAGGCACAGTGGGATTAAGCAACTTGCCCAAGATCCCAGTGCTGGTTTGAGGTGAAGCCAAGATATAACCCAAGCCGTCTACCTCTAGGTCCTGTGTTCCTCCCGTCTGCCACACTCTCCTGCCAGGTCTGGGAGTCAGGCAGCCCTAGCCTTGATTTCAGGAACATTACCCAAAGGTAAAGTTTCCTCATCAATAAAATGCGAGTTAAATAAAATCTCCCATAGTTAAGGTAATAGCTAAAAATAATGCACCATACCCAGAACACAGTAGAGCACAAATAAAAGGCTTTGTGGCTACGCAAGATCACCCAGGATAAAATGCAGGATGGAGGATAAGGGCAGGGATGGGAGGGAACCCAGCTCTGCACTGGCCAGCAGTGTGGCCTTGGGCATGACTTGACTCATAGACAGAGAGCAGGCGGACAGCTGTCGGGGTTGCAGGGTATGGGGGAGATGAGCAAAAAAGAAGAGAAAAACTCATGGACACAGACAACAGTGTGGTGACTACCGAGGGGATTGGGGTTGGGGGAGCTAGAGAAGTGTATGGGGGGATAAATGGTGATGGATGGAGACTTGTCTTGGGGTGGTAAACACAAAATATAGTGTACAGATGATGGGTTGTAGAATTGTGCACCTGAAACCTTTATAATTTTGCTAACCAGTGTCACCCCAATAAATTCAATAGAAAGGAATAAAATAAGCCTCAACATCCTTATTTATAGAAGGGGGATCAAAACAGGATTAAAGGCTGTAACACATATGAAATGCTTAGTACAGTGCTTAGCTAATTGTAGTAAAACACTCAAAAAGCTGATTACTACCTTCGAGGTCCTGTTCCACTTATATTGGCATAAATTCTGGACCCAAATCACTCAGAGATGCTACTGTCTATTCTCGGGCTGTGAATGGAAGGTCATCTGAGCGGCACTCCCAGCCTATGCTGTCATAAAGGAGGGTAGGGAGTGGAGAAATGTCAATACCAGGCCTCCTGATTCTTATCTGGAGCAAGACACTCAAAGAGCATTAGTTCCAAATTGCTCTCATCACTGGGTAGGACAGCCATGTGCATCTGCTCAAGGGAAGCCCAATCTGTTTGACACCCGACAACTGCTATCTCCCGAGCCGTTTCTCTCCAGCAGAGGTCGGGCCATCTGTAGCAGTGACGGCACTTTACTCAGGGGCAGGAATGGCCGGATCAGATCAGAAATCTATAGAAAGAGGAGTTTCTTTGCTGTCTCCCTGAAATATCATATAATGAGTCACAGGGAAATTGGGTCTCATTCAGATCAAGGGCCTGAACCACCGGACTGCTCACTTCCTTTATAGTGGGAATAAAGTGGACACTAGGCGCTTTGTTTCCACTACTTTAAGTCCTGAGGCCCTGTCACCCCTTTTTAAAAAATGACCACTTCAGAAAGCATGGCCAGCAGGAAAAGCTCACCCCCCACGGTAACGACTGTCTCCCAACCAAGTGCGCTCTTGGTGTTCGCTACTCAAGTACACGCACTCTCTTCCTAACCTTCGAGTCAGTTCCCATGCAAGTTACTGCAACAGCTAAACCAAGAACAAAATGTAATGGAACAGAAAGAACTTTTTCAACTGACAACTATTTATTCATTCCCTTCAAAGTATTTTTTCAGATAACTGGAGAAAAAAATCCAGGATTGACTAATTTTTGAGGCAAACCTGAGAAATTTTTCTGCAACTGTTGGTTCCCGATCATTTAGTTGACAAGATGACAATGGGAAACACAGTCAAGGCCCTGGCTGGTATGGCTCAGGATCTGAGTGCCGGGTGGACTGGGGGCCGGCCTGCAGACCTAAGTTTGCTGGTTCGATTCCCTGTCAAGACACAGGCCTGGGTTGCGTACCAGATCCCCAGTTGGGGGTGTGCAAGAGGCAACCGACGGATGTTTCTCTTGCACACTGATGTTTCTCTCCCTCTTTCTCCTTCCCTTCCCCATTCTCTAAAAATAAATAAAATTTAAACCCTCTACAAAAAAAAAAAAAGAAAGAAAACAATAGTAAAATTTATGGGAAAAACTAAAACAACTACAAGAACAAAAGAAACCTGTCCATAAGGGCAGGGATCGTTTAGATTAAAAAGCTAAAATAGCATCTCGCTTAGCTGTATAAAACTTTTTTAAAAAGCCAAAACTGAAACAAAATGAAGTCGGAACTGGCTATGAACATATATTTAGCTGACAAACATCACATCTGATTATCAAGCTGTCTCAACTTGTGGGTTCACCCTCCACACTGAAAGTATGTATTCCCATCCTCCTAAAATAGACTACCTTAAAAATACTCTCACTTTTTGAGATTTGGAGTCTTGCACACATAATATAGTTGGACCTTCCCATAGTAAAAGCATTTCCTAAATTTAAGTATTACAAAACCAAACAAACACAAATTGCAAAGTGTTCTCAGTTCTGAGCCTTTCCTTCTAATTGCTGGTGGGTAAAAACTGATACAACCTTTTTTGGAGGTCTTGACATCCAAAAATTTGACATCTTAAAAATGTGAAGACCCTTGGAGCTAGCAATTTCGCTTCTAGCCCAAGATTAAGGGGCATGTAAAGGTTTAATTAGAGATATTCACTGCAATGTTGTTCATAATACTGGCAGCTGCCTAAATGTTTAACAGCAGGGACTGCTTCAATTTTAAGACATACACAGGTAAAAACATATTAGCATTAGAAATAGTACAGAAACACATCTATTGATATGGAGTGAGAGCCACACTGTATGGATTAGGCAAAACAGCAGGTGATAAAACAACACGTTTGCACATACACTGTACATATGAAACTAGAAGGATACTTCCCAGATACTAACTGGATATAACTGGAAGTTAGATTTAGGAACAGTTTTTATTCTTTACCTGAATTTTCTATTTTTTTTTAAAAAGATAAACACATTTCATTTTAATAGTACAAGAAAAAATGAATCTGGTGCTCTCCAAAGCTTACTATGGCCGACAGGGAAGGTACAGGTGGATCACCCTGAGACCAGCTGTCCTGGACTAACCCAGGGACCCAATGTGGTAGGTGAAACGATGAGAACAGGGTGGACTTAACAATGTTGGTTCTGGCAAATTATAATCCAATGGTCTCTAATGTCCTGAGATGTAACCCTTGCTCCTGCTGAGGGATGAATGGCCGACAAGGAGGTAGGGGATTCTAGGAGGGGGCAGCCAGCAGCTCAGAGAGCACAGCTACTGAGATACCACACACTGACCCCTGCAGATGAGGGTGAGAAGAGCAAGGACAGAGGCTAGTTCAAGAGCTGCCAGACCTCAGTCAGAGAGGACATCTTGCTATGCAGGAGTATGGGAAGGAATGCCAATCGGAAGGCCTGGGTTCCAGTCCTGGCTCCACCACCTACCAGTCATGTACCCAAGGGTAAACCTTGAAGTCCAAGAGCCTCAGCTTTCCCTTTGGAAAATAGGGCCTATACTGTGCTCTGAGTGCCTCATGTGCCCCCAGTCCCTCTGAACAGTACTGGTCAAGTGACCCCATACCACAGCCCAAAAGTGAGTGGGCCCGAGAAGGCAGCCTGCCTATGGATAGGTCAAGGGTCTAGACAGAATTCTGTCTATCAGAGGTAACAGTGACTATTAATTAATCAGATACTATCAGGGTTTGAATGTAAGATAGAGACCATGGCAGAGGAAAAAAGGCAGAAAGTCACAGGAAATGATACAATGAATGTCAGGAAGAACCATAGAAGAGCGAGCTACCATAATGGCAGACCAGCAGCCTGCACTGGGCAACAATATCCTTGAGCTTCTCTGGATCCTGAATAATGCTGCTGCAGAGCTTTCTGGTAGGGTGACCTGAATATGGGCGTCGGTCTCAGCCTTAAGCCATGGAGCTTACCCGGGCCGTGAACACCCTAAATTACTGAGTCAAAGCAGCAACGTGTTAGCCTTGCTGCTCACACTGACTGCTCACTGGGGGGCAGTGCTGTATGTTCTCCTCGCAACAACAATCAAGGAGGTTAAGGACTCTCATTAGTCCCGTTTTATAGCTGAGCAAACTGAGACTACAGTCCAAGGTCATGTGGCTAGAAAATGAAGACTGTCAAAGCCCACGTTCTCCATAATCTCCCTCCTGTAAAGACAGAATGTGGAGTACTTTGTAAAGACTTAGACAAAGTGAGCAACACACAGGGTTTGCTGAGCCTGACAGGTAGTTCCGCTCTCACCTGTGCTGCTCCTTACCTGCCCAGCTTCTGACCCTCGCCAGTGAAGGCTCTGAAGACTCCTTTGGGCTTCACAAAGTCCTCATCTCGATGGTCCTCCATGTCCAAATTCACCTGCCCACCGTGAGCTAACCTCCGCAGCTCTGCTGGCACCTCCCTGCGGGAGACAAGGCAATGCTGGGACCCACACGGAGCCGGATGGGAATGACACTGCTCGAGTACGAATGACCTTTTCAGTTCCAACTGTGAACATCGCTGGGCCCCCTCAGAAAGCTGGCTACTCTAGTGACTACCTGTCTGCCTCCCCTTCTCCCTTGTCTGCTCAAAGGCCCAGCAGAGACCTGTATTTATTTGGCCACTTGGCTCTGCTTGAGGCCCAAAGGGGAAAAACAGACACAAAGTTTTTGGCACAGTTCTGTGAATCTGTACCTCAGCTGTGCTAAATCTGCTTACAAATGTTTACTTCTTGAAGAGCAAACATTTGGATCAGCCTCTTCTTTCCCGCTCGCTGACATGAAACCCGGGGAGGGTTTTCCTGCTCACCCTCTGCGGATGGACTCCAGGAACTGGGCATTAGATGGGTCTTGGTAGCTTCTGAGTTCGCCATTGTCCAGGCTGAATCCACTCTTCCAGAGTTTTAACACTACGTGAACCTGTGACAACAGGAGGTAAGCAGTCCATACACTGTCTGGAACCTGGCAAGCACACCACCATGAACCTGCAAGTCAGCAGGTTTTTACTGTCTTACTGTACCATTACTGAACAGACCAATAAAAACGCATGTGCGAGGAAATCAACCAACCAACCAACCAAGCATTAACCTAGAATAAGAAGGTAAAAGGGCACAGGTTGAGAGAATGGGCTTTGATGAGAGCAGACCCGCGTCTGCGCCTCTATTTTGCCCATCACCAGCTCAGTGTCTCTGAACAGGCAACTCAATGAAAGCTGCGGCTTCCTTATTTGTAGGGCTTCCAGTGTGCTTGGCATGCAGCTAAACTAAACTACTCAGATTATTCTGCAGTCATTTCAAATATCTGCCATATTCACAGAAAAGGGTCTAGAAAGCTAAAAACGAACATATTAGCAGCTGCTCCCTCAGATGGATAGATTTTCTATTTTCTTCTTCCTTGACTTTATTTTGGAATGAAACCCAAAATGATTAAAAACAACTACATAATGGAAGCTAACAGTCACAAGGCTATGTGAAAAAGCTTATGGCATTAATACGACATTAAAACAACCTCTGTAAACAATTGTTTACAGAGCGTGATTACTCTTACTGGAGGGGGGGACCCTTATGCATAGAACAGGTGGACCAGGTAATAAGAGCAAGAAACATTTTTTAAAAGTTGCCTTTCAGGCCTCTTTGGGTGGTCTGAAGACCGAATTCTTTAGCTGCGATTATCCCACCAGAGAACCCTGGGCTCACTGTTCAGTGCTAGTAAATGCCTTTATTTGTCCACGTCCTCTGCCCAGCCAGATGAAAGCTACCTTTAATTCTCAGGTAAGCCTCTCTGTTTGTGGACCACAGCAAGCGTAGTCTCTTCCTTTTCAGAGGCTGCCAGTTCATGCATAAATGTGACCAACCCCTTCTGAAAATGGCAGAACAGTTCACAAGCCTCCCCCTGAGGCAGGTAGATGTACACTCACATCTTGACCGGAATGCCGCCTCCTTTCTCCTGCCACATAGGCAGACTCTTCCTCTGGTGCTGCCCCAAGGCGGTAGCCACCCCCTGCAAATGGCTATAAAAGACATATTCTTAAACACTTGAGGAGCGGGTCAATGGTGGTGGGGTTACTCACACACGATACACTGAAACCTTGTTAACAGCTAGAGACACTTTTTGGGGGTATCAAAGGCAGAGCTGCAGGACCAGCTACATGCCTGGACATTCAGTGGTTAGGGTTGGGGGGAAAACTGGAAGAGGCAGATGCTGCTTAGAGAAAGGGAACAGCTGATCCTAGCTCCAGTTCGTCATGGCTACGCAGAAATCTGTGTAGAAGATAACTAAAAATGAAGAACTTTTGATTTTCCTAAGGAGACAGAAATCCAGATTTTATGTAAAACAGGTAGCTACTAATTCAATTAAAACAAAATAAAGCAAAACAGCAAGTCAAGTTGGATAGGCCACATAATACATGTACAGAACCCAATCCAGACCAAAGGTTTGAAAACACTGCCCCAACCTCGATTTCACGTTAAAGGATGGGAGCGACTGTGCTGCTCTGCTGTGTATAAGAGGAAGTGAGCGAGCAAAAATTAAAACTAAAATTCAGTCACCACTGGGGTGAGGAGGACCCCCTTCCCCCGCTCTGGAACCTGAGTCCTGTGGACAGGGACAATGGCCCTCTATGCTCACTCTCGGTTTACTGGTCTCTCCAGGGCTTCTGGTCATTCGCTCCACAGCTACGGCTCCATGTTCCTTGGCACCTTTAAACAAATCATCCACCAGCTCATTGGGACTTTTCTTCCTGGGAGGGCCAACAATCTGTTGTCCACTTCTCTCTGAGCCTCCGGCATAAAACCTGTGCAGAAAATACACACTAACACCAAGCACACGTGGAAAACACAAAAGTGCCAGGCTTTGGGCCAGGTGCTGGGCACACTGAGGCGGAGGGTGCTGTGCCCATCTTTAAGGAACTTACTGTCCGGCTGGGGACATGTGTAAGGAGGCAGGCAGGCACAATGCAGTGTGAGCAGCAACAGAGGTCAGTTGAAGGGGCACTCTGGGAACACTGAGCTGGGGAGGACAGTCAAGGCTTCCTAAAAAGGGTGTCTTCTGAGCTGAGTCTTGAGGATGTTTATCAGGTGAAGAAACGAGGGATGGGCATTCCAGGCATGCATGACAGCACGTCAGCTCAAGAGTCCCAGCTGGCAATTATCCATCTGGGGGCCAGCACCTCTCTAGGACATGGCAACTATGGTCACAGTCAGAAGCAGCTACCACTAGCAGCTCTGGGTTAATGGTGACAGTGGCACGGTTAGTACAGGCAGCAAGGCTCCAGTGTTGGCTCTGCTGCTGAGTGACCCGGGGCAAGCCAGTGCATTGCCCTGTAGCTTACTCTCTTCGTCTCTGAAATGGGAGGTAAGAACCACATGCCCTACCTACCTGCTCCTTAAGTCAGGGCCGTGAGGTTCAAATCAGCAGATGTATGCAAAAGAACAAGCACAGAGTAATGCGCACACGTAAGGTGGTATGATACAGCACCAAGAGCTCACCCAAGCCTTACCTCACCTTGCTATGCTTGTGACATACACTGGGACACTGAGGAGAGGCTACTGGAAAAGGTCAGGGATGCTCGAAAACAAGCCTCAAGACACCCACATCGGGCTTTGCAGGGGGCCAAGCATGGCTTGGGATTTACCTGGGTCTGAAAACTGGGAGTCACACAGCCTGCCTGGCTGCATCCTTATTACTTGTATTCACAGCTAAGTCAGTAGCATGACTCTGGGTAGGGGAATTAAGAACCTATAAAAATCAGCCTCAGCCTTTTCTTTCCTGACATTCCCTAGAGGATGAAGACAAGATCACCACCACCAGCGTCATTAGGTCTGAACTGTTGAGGGGCCAAGGTCGATGGCTGGGAGATGTGACAGGGTGAGAGGAGGAGGTCATTTAGGAGCTGGGTCCTCACATACTTGATGACATTGCCTGTCATTCAAGAAGTGTAAAACCTTGAACTTAAATTTATTTCTGAACCGTGAGTGTACCTAAGAAGACTCTGAAGCAGTGGAAAGTGAATACAGATGAAATCAGAGCATAGAACACATGTAATTTCTCAGCCCACCTCCCTAAGAATGACCACGATGAGGTAACTGCATTTCCATGATGCTTATTATACAATGTTCCTTAGGAATGTTCGACACACTGAGGCAGAGTCCACTGGGAAGCAAAACCCATGAAATGAGGCTGCAGCCAGTTCATTCTCCCTCATTCCGGGGAGACGACGTTCTGCTCAATGGACTGTAAGGCCTTTATTATAGTTCCAAGGCCTGGGATCTCCAAACCTTGACCTACAAACTAGGAACCTGTGACCAAGTACCTTAAAAATATTCATGCCCTTGACCTGTTATTTTTATTTCTAGAAACTATCCCAAGAAAATAATCTGAAATGTAGTCAAAGATGAACAGACAGAGATGTTCACATCACTCACAATTACAGGGGTAAAAAATGAAACAATTTAAACTTTGGACATCCCGTGTGATGGATTATTATTATAGTCATTGGAAACACTTATAAAGAATTTTAATGGCATGAAGAAGCATTTAAGATGTAGCAGTAAACGAACAAAAGCAAAAAACACAATTATCTGACTATCACCATGTAAAATACAATATAAAACAAATTATATTTATACACAGAACCAGGACTGAGTGGAAATATGCTGAAATATTAACGCAGTTACCAAATGGTAGATGAATGTTGTATTTTTTCATTATACTATTCTGCATTTTCTACGATGAACACTAGTTTCATTATAACATTCCTAAAAGTTAAAAGCAAACAAACTGTGTGTATGTGTATATAGTGAGGTAATATATACTTATAAGCCCTTTTCTGTTTATTATGTGATACATTGCTTCTCTATTAAAAATAATGCTAAAAAGAAATATATCAAAAATAATGATACAGTTACTATGGTATTATGATTTCTTTCTTATTGATTTGTTTTCCTTCCCATGATATTCTTCAATAAATACATATTATTTAATAATTAAAAACAAAAAACAAACCCAGACTATACCAAAATATAGTAACAGGGGACAGGGCGTACCTCTGAGCTATCTCTGGGAGGAGGGGGCTGTTCTACTACGTGTGTGACTGGTCCACAGCAGTGATGGTAATGACAGCCAAACACGTTTATCCCTTAAATGATTTACACATGACCATGACTTACACATTGTCAAGGACTCCTATGTGGGCTGTGCTCCCCCATAAAAGACTCACCTCTGGCCCTCTTCCTCATCCTCGTCCTCGTCTTGGTCATGAATGAGGTCTTTGAAGGATGTTACCCTGTTATCGCTGCAGACACAGAAGAGAACAAAATGATCTCAGGGGAGTTGAGTTCAGAAAGGCAATCCCCACCCTCAGCTGTCAGGGAGCTGAGGACACTGGGTCTAGATTTTCTTGGTGGGGCAGAAAGAGGATCTTCACGGAAGAAAGTTAAACTCTAAGTTTTTATGTAAAATATTGTGGCATTTATTTCTTCAAGGTCACACAGAACTGAGAATAAGTTAGAAAAGTGGGGAACGAGATGCAGGTCTATACTATTGGGTTGGCCAAAAAGTCCCTTTAGTTTTTTCTGTGCAGTAAGACACGTTTTTCATTTTCACCAATAACTTTATGGATTTGGATATTTTGAGTATGTTGGCTCTCTCTCTCGGGCACTGTAATATTGATTGTTCTCAACTAATGTCTTGATTGGATCGCTGTCACTTCAACTGGTCTACCCGACTGGGAGCATTGTCCGGGGAGAATCTCTGGCACGATACTTCGCAAACCACTTTTGCACTTCCTTCTATCTTCAATATTAAGATGGCTACACAAAAATTCACCAATTTTGCTAAGTTGTTTTTTAAATGCATGCTGATGACAACTGTCACAATACAATCTAACAAAATTGTTTTGAATGAAGTTAAAGACAACTAAGCGCTGCTAGAGCCATCTCATATAAAAAACCAAATGAACTTTTTGGCCAACCCAATATTTTAAAAACTAACGAACAGCTATCTTCATAATCTAATTTTTAAATACCGAGGGAATGCCTGTACTAGGCACTCACCTAGATGGTAGGCCTATGAAGGTGAACACACACAGTTCTTACCACCGAGAGTCCTTATAGCACTTCGGGCAGGGAACCATCACTAAACACTGTGCAGCGGGGGCCGCGGCAGAGGGAAGCACACGGGACACAGGAGCAGAGCGCCACGTTTTGAGCAGCGAAAGGGAAGCACCAAGAAAGGTTCCCAGAAAAAGGCAAGGTTTGGACTGAGCGCTGAGGAACGGCATGGGCGACTGCGTACGGGCGGTGGGGCTGGTGGGAAAGGGCCCCAGCAGGGCACCACAGGAGAGTGGCACCGGCACACACACAGAGATCGTCAAGAGCAACACACTGGAGGAAGGACAGGTGGTCAAGATGTAGAAATGCAATGAATATGCGGGCAAGGAGGCCCCTGCCTGCTTCTACTGCAGTTTAGTCAAGAAGAATTTATTACTGTCTAGAAAAGAGGCAGTTGTCTGCGTGTGGTGGAGAGGGCACACTAATCATCAGTGTGAGAAGGGATGACACCTCTGACGTTGTCTTACACTGCCCCTTCTCCCAGTTTAGATTTGTCCTCAAGGAACAATCTTAGTTTTTAAGGATCACAAGACATACATTTTTATAAAAACATTTTCTGTATTTCTTAGGAGAAAACAGTAGCTTTCCTATGATACGGAGGTAGGAGGGTAATACAGATTTTGTGGGGCCACACAGAGAAGGAAGAGTTGTTTACTAGGAAGGAAGCTCCAGTTCAGTCTTGAAGATTAATTTCAAGGAGACAAATAGGGGACAGAACAGGCTTTGAGGGTCTATCAACTTGACCTGGCAGGACAAAGAGCAACTGGTGAGGCAAACACATTCCCTGCTTGAGTTAGCTGCGACAACCCCCTGGGTAATACTTGATGCTCTGTGTGACATGGTTCAAAAAAACAAGTCTTGTTGCTGTGTTGTTAAACACCTTCAAATGCACACACGTGCCCTTGAGCAAACCACTCGCCCTGGCTATGGGTTGGATTCCTTCCCCTAAAGTTCTTACACCTAGACTCTGCATAGTACCTGACAGACTCTGGGGTCCACATACCTGGGTCCGATTCCAACTTAGCCGCCCACCCTGGGACCTTGGGCATGCTAATGAAGTTTCGAAGCCTCCGTTTTCTCACGTGAAAATGGAGACAGTCACAGCACCAACTTCTTAGGCTTTCTGTGAACAGGAGGGGTACTGATGCATGTTGGAGCACATTTCAAGTACTACTCTTGAGCAGTGGTTCTCAAAGTGTTGGTCCTGGGACTGGCGCATCCGTGTTACCTGCGAAACTGTGAGAAATGCAAATCCTCAGGCCTCGCCTTAAGACCGCCTCTTCCACACAAACTCTGGGGGAAGGTCTAGCAATCTGCTTTTAAGGTTCCCTCCAATTCTGAGGGACGCTCAAGTTTGAGAACCACTGCTCTGAGAGCTACCTTAATGGTAAGGATGTCTTGGGGACATTGCCAATTTCAGAATATTTTGTCTATGTACTCCACAAATTGGCAAAATGTCTGAAAAATCTTAATTTTTCAGCATCAAAGCTCTATCTCCCAGGCTACCCTGGCACCCTGAAGAGGCACAAAACTTCTTTGTTAGATCACATTTTCTGTGGTGTGAATTGTCCAATATGGAAACCATTAGTTACATGGGGCTACCGAGCCTCTGAAATGTGGTTAAGTGCAAATACTTAACTGTAATTAAGTTAAACAGACCCATGAAGCTAGTGGCTACCATATTGGACAGTATAGTTTCAGAGAATCATACAATTCAAAAAGAACAGTTTTGTTAGCTGAAAGGAAAAACAGGAACTAACTGCTATCCTTTGGTCGACCCCGCCAGGTGCAGGAGCGGGAGGTGCTGAACAGGAAGGTAGTATCTGTGGATTTACACAGACCTGGGTTTGGATCTGACATAACGGCAACTGTGAGTTACTCAACCTCTCTAAGACTCAGCATCTTGACCTGTGAAGGGTGAGCACCCTACCTACTTCCACAGCGACTGATGTAAGTAGAGAACACGGGTGAGAACATCTGGCAGAGCTACAGATGTGAGTGTTCCTCAAATACTAGCTCTCCTGCTTCCAGGAACTTATGATTTACTGAGGGAGGAAAAATTAAGTTAAACGGCAGGAGAAGAGTTCAAGACAACAGTAGAGATGTCCCCAAGCAATACAAGGAACTGAAGGACAGCTGTGACTGGAGTGCAGAGGCACAAGATCACGGCGTGCTGCCCGTGGGCGGGGGTAATGTGCTCAACGGGGCAGGTGGACACGAAGGTGGACAGAAAGAGGCACTGAGATCTGGACAGGCCTAGTCAGGTGTCACAAAAAAAGCAGAACCAAAAATAAGGCACAAATGAGACACCAGAGTAATCAGTCCGGTTAAAATGAAGATTTAAGCAATGAGAAAAAGGGGTTAAGATCAGGATGGTAGGTTCACGGCAAACTCTGGAGGACCACGAATGCCCACAAGAAGAGGCGGGTACTGGCTGAATGCTGGAAGCAGAAACGGATCTGCATTTTAAATCCTTGTTTTATTAGCTGTGAGATCCCGGAAGATGCCCGGCTTCAGTGTCTTCACCTGTAAAACGGGAACAACAACAGTACTCACCTTGTCGGGCTGTAGCGAGGACTACAGAAATATACACGTAAGGACCTAACCCAGTGCCTGGCACTTGGCCAGTGCTCAATGAACAGCGGCAGTTACTACGCAGTTTATAGCAATGCCTACCCTTGCTTATGTCCTGCAGACCTTTGAGAATCTTAAAAGCTATGGATTTCCTTTCCAGAAAAGATACAACTAACAAATTTTTGCCTAAACATCCAGGAAACTCATGAACCTTCTCACAGTCGTTCCACAGATTTCTCCAAAGGGACCAGGGCCTCTACACCAAGAACCTTTGTTCTACAGGCAAAGGAGTAATTTACTACTTGATGTCCATGGCAGCCGTGATGACAAGAAAGATACCCGAGAAGATGAGAGTGGGGCAGGGGGAGGACCAGAGGCGGGCTAAGGGTCCTGCAACAGTCAGGTCACACAGGACTGGGGGTGAGGATGAAGCAGGCCCTGTACGGAATTCCTTTGAGGCGCTGGTACAAGGTTGGCTACGTTATGGGAGTGAGGTCAGCGTTTTTCTTCTGGACAAGGAAAACAACACAACAAACCGTGCCCTTCCTCCCCCTCAGTGCCAAGTCTGGGGCTTACCCAAAATTACAAAGCAAGGCCTTTAGGTCTGCATGTGCTCAGTCTTTTACTCCCCTCAGTCTTAACATTAAACTCTCCCATTTTCCTTGATTCCTTTATTTTTATGTCTATTTTTAAATATGCGTACTTGTGAAATGAGACAGGGAACACAAAGAATGGGGAAGGTGAGAAGGGATACTAATGTTAATAAAATGACAACAGCAGCAGCTAACATTTACCATGTTCAAAATGCTTTGTAAGTATTAACGCATTTAATCTATTTGGTAGGTGCTACTAACATTTGACAAGTGAGAAAAACTGAGAGACTGAGATGTTAAGTCACCTGCCCAAGGTTACAAATTTCCAGTGACAGAGCTGGGATTGGAACCTAGGCAGTCAGGCTCCTAGGCCCACGCTCTACTAAACCACTCCCTTGACACGACTTTGGGACTACCAGAGAAGTGTGAATATGTGACTGACAGCATAGTCTAAGTTTCAACTTCTCCCGCTCTGTATTTCTGACATGCCAACACCCCAATAGTAACCTGGGGTGGCTATGAAAGACACACCCCAGAAACCAGCAGCTGCAAGAAGAGCCCTTACACTAATAACCACGTCACAGGGAGTAACATCCTGATGTGCCATTAACCCTGCGGATGTTTGAGCAAAAAAATTACAGTGTAGGTCGTGTGTATCTGAGATACATTCATTACTACTATGTGCTGAAATGCGAAAAAAAAATTAAAAACACTGCAAATTTGCATTTATTATATTTAAATAATACACGATTTTTTATTTAGTTTCAGTTACAATCTAGAAATCATTAAACAAAAAATATAAAAACATAAAGATTAAAATTTTTTCTTTTCAAATAATGGAAACATGGGTATTGCTAAAAGACACAACCAAAAAATGTCTTTAACATGAATTATCAGTCTCTTCAATAGCTGGCGTTGTAAACGTTTGTAACAGTCATCGCAAACGGTATCGCTGGGCTCGAGGCGTACTTTGCACGACACTCGCAACAATATTGTGATAAGCAACTCCTTCTGGGTTTATAGCACCTAACACATCTTTTTCTTTTTCTGCTTGTTGAGGGAGCCATGTCTATGTTGTTGTTAGAATTCCCTTCGTGTTTGAAACTGATGAAGTGTCAGGTGTAAAGGCTTAGGCACACCTGTAGAGTTCTGAACACCTTTTTATTTGTTCTGACACTAACAGCATTACGAGATTTCTAATAAATATTCTGCTCCTTCTTTTCACATTGCTGTTTGGCATATGACTGGTCTGAGGATTTACTGCTGCAATATTCAAATTGTGTAGAATGTAACCACAGGCCACCTCCTGGTGCTCCTAGCCACATTACATGTCCACATGTCCATTACATGTCCTTTGGTCCACAGTGCAAACTCCGGACTTTGGTTGGTCGTAATAGTCCACGACATCAGGCTTTTGTGAATCTAAATTTATGGCATCATGGAAATGCATACTTGAAACTAAAATTGCGTGTTTTCCCTTTTTGGGTATATGAGATACAAGTGTGCAATTGCACCAAAATCAAGTAAGTTGGATTTTTAAGGCCTGTTTTTAGAAGACGCAAGATTAGGGGGTAGTTGGGGTTTATTCTTACAAACAGTACCCGCATGTGAAAGTTGCTTCCTTCTCAAGCTGGAGATGAAATTCGTATCAGTGAACCGGTTGTCTGCTGTACTATTACATCCTGATGCGTAAATGGGTTCTGCAAGTCTCTTGATTATGCCTGTTGGTTTATTACTAGTCAAGTGAGGACCTTCAGGTTGCTTACTGGCATATATTTCAAGATTTCCTGTATAAAATTCCTTTGAATTGACCATAGCAAAAATTTGCATACCGTGTTTACTAGGCTCGGATGGAATATATTGTCTAAACCCTCAGCTGCCTCTAAATCTAGGTAACACTTTGTCTATTGTTACGTTCTGTCCCAGAGAGTGACATACTTTATAATTTTCTACAAATGCTGAGGAAATGTCTCTGACAGCTGCTAATCTGTCCACTTTCAGGCTTTCTAAGCAGGTGAGTTTGTCATTAAACCTGATACTATTATGAATAAACCGGAATCTCTGTAAAGATACTGTAAGTCTATGAAGTTCACCGCACTACCACCTGCAGTCCACAAACCCTGCTAATTTACCTGATCACTGTAATGTAAACCAGCTAGGTCTGAGACGCCTACAAATGCGTTCAATTCAGTTTTGTCTATTCATTCAGCATCTCTTTCTCATTAAAACAGGTTTGAGATAGAATTGATGTATTTATTTGTGTATAATAAGACTAGATCTAATATCATTTGTGATAAAGCAGTTCCAAGTTTCAAGTTCTGTGTTGGCATTTTTGCATTTGGCCAAACTAACAGAAGTTGACCCAACATATTCTGTGGCCGTTTTCTAATGTGTCTTCTTATTGCATTTTCCCTCCATTTTGATTCTTTATCCTTTCCAAAAAAATACTCTTCACTCATGCCTAGTTAACCTTCACTTTCCTCACTAGAAATATCTTGCTCAATATCCGAATTTTCTGAAGGAACTTCCACATAATCTTCCTTCTTCTAAATCACTTTTGTTTTTACATTCGACTCTATCACTCTGATCATTGAGTTCTAGTAGCAATCGCTGAAGTTCTTCAACATCTCTTCCATTATCGAATTGATACATTTTCCCAGCCATTTTCAAATGGTAAATGAAAAACAAAACAAAACACAACACAACACTGACTCCGAAGTTCATGGGAAAATAAAAACAAATACAAAACCAAAAAGAACTACACCAACCCTGACTTGGGAGTTCGTGGTATTTGTCAGATACAATTTATTACTGAATAGTAATTTAATACTATCAAATATCACACACCCTTACAAAACACCGGTTATAACCAAACTGACTGCTTAAACGTCATCGCAGCTAGTCATGACCTTGAACCTATGCACCTGATATACGTAGCAATATTTAAGTTTGTTTTTATCTCTCTCAGATCAGCCGTGACCTCCGCAGGGTTAAGGGCATCTCGCAGGTTAGCTCCTATGAGCAACTGAAAGATGAGTGGCCAGTAAGCTCTCTCCTCTGGAAATGGGAGGTAGGGAAGAAGTTAAAGCAGCAATGAGATCTGGGGTTAATGTTCCTTCATGTGGAGGAAATGTAATTTAAGGCTCAGAAACACAATTCGCAACTTCACTGGCAAAGAAACATTATCTATATTCCAGGATTGAATTCAAACCCAAATAAATTTTTCTGGTAAAAACATATGCCAGAGAATAGAAGCAAACCAAGCTAATGCAGAGAGAAGTTATAGCTCAGACACTTGTAGGAAGAGGCCTTGCTTGTCCTGCAAGACCAGCATTATTTTACTCTGCAGATCAAAGAACCTTGGAGCCAAGGTAACTGGGACAGGGAGGTAAATGGAATTATAAGGTTAATACCAGTTCACCTAGTAAGATAAGGTCTCCATAATCGATTTGGGAAAGGATAAGTCACACTGGTTTATTTTCTCTAAGACTTGTTAATAGGGTAATGGGCATCCTAAAATGTCAGAACAAAACAAAACAAAAAACAAACCAAAAACAACCCCAACAACTTGCTAAAGGCTAATCTTCTCCTCTATGTCACCCCTGGAATTCCTTTAGTTTCTACGGAAAACCTACAGAGATGGAGAGGTCACTCCTCACATTTCATAAATAAAAGACTCTCGAACACCTTATAAGTGGGGTGTGTGGTTCCCCCCAGGATTAGACCATAAACTACACTCACGTAAGGGTCCCCACCTCTATGGGAAAGCAACAGTCAGGTCAAACAGGGCAGGATGGGGGAAGGCTGGCTCCACACGCAATTCCTCTAGGTGCTAGTACAAGCTTGGCTTCTGAGAACGCTGTCGGCATTTTCTTTCTGGACAAGGAGCTATACCCACCAATCGGTCTAGCTTTCTCACTCAAACCCACTGGCCCATATCCCCAAGCCTCAACCCTGCATCAAGTTAGAAAACAGCTCCTCCTCACTGCTGAAGCACACCCATGTAGCAACAACTGAAACTGGCTCTTACCTGGGGGCTGTGCCTCGGGACACTGAACTGGGGGTCGCCTGTGAAATGGTCACAATGTCTTCGTCCCCTCCATCCTCATAAAAGCTCGCTAGGGCGATCTGAAAGAGAGGCAGAAACTTGGGATCCTTAAGCAGGCCTTCATCTAACACATACTTCCTGTGAGTACAAATGAGCAAAGACACAAAGATACGGCTCACACTTACAAGTGGGTCTGTATCTGGAGGTCCTAGAAAATTAGACCAACTGTTAGTCTTCATGTTATGTGAAACAAATTCCACCTACTATGAGGGGGAAACAGCAAGAAGGCAGGCTGGGATGAAGTCATTCCTCATTCTCATTTTACTAAAAACTGCGACCTAGTAAAAGCAGTGTGCACTTATTGAGCATTTATTTATGGGCCACACTGAGTATATGTTAACTGTATATGTGTGAACTCATTTCAGCCTCAAAGAACCCTATGTAATTAGTACTATTATGTTGTTTTATAGTTGATTTGGAAGTACTGAGACATTAGGAAAAACTGCCCAAGGCCACACAGTTGGTGAGGGGCAGAGCCAGGTTCCATCCCAGGCAGTGTGCTCAGGCCCTTACTCTCAACCCCCATCTGATAGCCAGGAGTCCTGAACTGGGAGGCCAGTCCAGACTGCTACTTCTACTTTCTCTCTGAGTTCTGGCTACCTAACCTGTGCAATGGGGGCACCAAACCCACACAATGGATGAGAGAATCATAGTGTTTATGCATAGCCATGTCTTAGCTCTACACACAAGGCGTATGCCAGTCTTCGGGCTAGCTGTGACTGTATGTTTCTCTTATCGACTCAATGGGTAAGTAAGCATTTACTACTCACGTTGCACAAAGAAATAAGAGCACTGAGGTCTACAGAGATTAAAGAGACCATGGCTCCCGTCCTCAAGGTCACCAGTCTTACAGCAGGCAGCTAGCCGTTATGGGGCACAATCAGCCTACTAGAAATGGTGAGCTTTTGCAGGACCTAACAGGCCTACCGGGAGAAAGAGTGCTGGCACGGGACACGTGCTAGGTTGTCACTGAGAGGTGCCTACACTCAAGCCCCGGCCCTGTCCGGCAAGTCACGTCACACACGTGAGCCAGTTTCCCCACCTACAGCGTGAGGAGACTGGGACCGATAACCTACCAATTGTAACACTTTCAGGCAGAAGCTGCATTTTGTGCTTCTGCCCTGAACAAGGGCTTCGTTCACCCTGTGTGACTGCAGAGGTGTGATGATTTATCGCTTCAGGGAGGCAATTTAAATGATGACGTGGGCAGAACCAATTCAAATCCCAACCTCACTACTCAATGGCAGGTTAGCCTCGGGCAGATCACTTACCCTCCAAGCTTCCAGGTCCCCATCTATACGATGAGGCCACTCTTTACCTCAGCATTGCCAGCATTAAAAGGGTCACCATATGTAAAGTGCCAGGCATATGGCAGTTAAGAGTCTGGACTTCGCAATCCGACATCGCTGAGTTCTAGTGTTATCTCTTCACCTGGTAGGTAGTGAGGCCTGAGCAAGTAACCTAACCTCCCTAGACCTCGGCTGCAAAATGACTCGAGACACACGTAATGCAGTTAGAACAGCATCTGGCTCATGGTAGGTGCTCACAACCATTAATCATCCTCTAAGATGTACGCTGGCCAGGAACATTTACGCAATTCTTTCTGCAATTACTGAATACCTATTGTGTGACAGGCGTTGTTCCAGGCACAGGCGATCAAACAGTCGACAAAACCCCCCTGCCTCGTGTGGCTCATCTTAATGTCTTAATTACTAAGTATTTATGAATATTTAATTCGTGCCAGTGAACTAGACGATATAATCTCCACGAGACCCCCATGTTACACATAAGGTAACTAAGAAAGATAAATAGGCTCCAACCGCGCGTCGCCACCCCAGGAGTAGTTCTCCCGGCAATTAGGTGGGAGGGGGCGTGGGCCAAATCGTCGGCCCCGCTTATCCCGCCACCCGCGCTCCGCCTACACCAATGGAGATAAACGACCACCTCGTCCCCGACGCCGCTCCACTCCAGCGCTGGTCATGCCGGCCCGGCCTCCGTCCCAGACTCTGCGAGGCCGCCACGCCCCCAGCTCCCCCACTCCACGCGGGTTGTTGCAGTGCCCAAAGTCTCGCGGGCCCAGCGAACCGGCGAGGAAGAGGGGAAACTGAAGCCAGGCAGAGCAGGCCGGGGCCGGGGCTACCCCGCGTTTTCCGACCAGCAAGCCGAGCTGGCGACGCGTGTAAAGCGAGCACAGGCGCCTGAGGCCTGCGTCGGGCTGCGGCCCGGCGGGATGACTGTGCGCTTCGGCCGCCACGGGCTTGCCCCGCCAGGCGCCCGCGCCCCGCAGCCTCAGCCTGCCCGACGCAGCCCGCCTCGCGGCATTACCTGCAGGTCCCAGCCGGCCGACTCGAGGAAGAAGCGAGCCCGGTCTTCCTCCGTGCCCGTCACGGCTACGAACTCCCTCAGCGCCTCCTGCCTCTCGGCCGCCATCTTTGCCCTGTGTGCTGCCCAAACCGCTCCGGTCGTCCCTGCACAGTCTCAGCCACGCTGCTGCGTTCCGCCCGCGGATGGGCCAGCCTAGCGGAGCGCCGCCCAGCCTCAGGCCCCGCCCCACGCGGTGCCTCACGTTATGTCCTCCGTGTGGCAGAATCTGCCGCTTCGCGCCCTCTGGCGGCCGCGGCGCGGATCCGCAGCCCAACGGCTGGGGTGGGAGTGGTCCGAAGGATGAGAGGCGGGGGAGGGGAGGTCTTAAACACAAATGTGCAATGGAGGATTCTGACGGAGTCAGAGTCACTCTTATTCATGGTCTCATCCCATCTTTTCATTAATTTATTCATCCATTTGATAGGAAACTTAAGAGTTGGAAAATTTTAGTTTAAGGTAAATAGTTATAAGCGTAGCAAGTAATGTATACGTTAAAGCTTTTGTTACAGATAAAGCCCACCCTAGCTCCTGGAAAAACAGCCGACCTCATGGGGCACTGCTAAAGATTACCCCCCGGGGACAAGTGGAGGCATCCAGGCCATTGTGTTTCAAGGAAGGGCAAACGACCACCTGCCCCTGAGAACAGCTAACTGCTCAGGGCAGGAATGTTGCAGTTTCTTCTATCTGACCCTCCCTGAATTTCAAAACCCCTCACCGCACATTGTTTATTCCCTGATTTAAAAACCTTGGCCTGGAAAGAAAAGACAGGATGGCCTGTTAGGGTATGAACCCGCCATCTTCTCAAATCACCGGCAATCTAAATAAAGCGCCCATAAATATTCGATCACTGTCTTTGCTTATTGAGTTTGGCAGTGACAGGCAGCCCTAACTCCGGTGTCTTTTCCAGTTTCACATTCACGTGTTCAAATATTTACTGAATGTTATCAAGGGCCCGGTTCCTGCTCTCCAGGGTAAGCAAAGTTCCTCCTCTCTTTTTTATTTATTTTTAAAAATGATTTTATGTATTTATTCTTAGAGAGAGGGGGAGGGGAGAGAGAGGGAGAGAAACATCATGTGAGAGAGAGACACTAAGAGGTTGCCTCTCATATGTGCCCAGACCAGCCACCGAACTGCAATCCTGTATGTGTCCTGACTGGGAATCGAACCCATAACCTTTCCAACTGAGCCACACTGGTCAGGGCTGTCCTTGCCCTCTTGTCGTTCACATTCTAGGCAACAAAAATAGACCTTGAACAACAGGTCACTCCTCCCTCCCAACCCTTCCATAGCTCCCCATCTTAGGCCATGTGAATCTCACAGGCTTGCAAGACCCATGTAGCCCCTCCTCCTCATCGCTTAGGCTTCTCACTAGCTTCTTCTGTCCCAGGCACACTGCCCTTCCTGATGCTCCTCAGTGTGCCAGACATGCATTTGCACGAGTAGTAAATCAATACATAAAACTTTTCATTTTCCATAAAACAGGTGGCCTTGCGTCAAGGAAAAGTGGCCTGGGCCCTCCGATCTGCAAATGTGCTGTCCCAAAGTGAGGTGGCTGAAAAGCCACTCTTCTCAGTGTTCACTGTGGTTGTGGGCTGGGCTCTTCCCTGACAAGCTGGGTGAAGTAAGAAGGCCTCTTGCTCTCTCTGGGCTTCAGGGCCTACATTGGAGCAAGGTGGGAGGTGGGTGCTGGGAGGTGGGCCAGGCCAGTGTTCACAGCATTCTCCGACCCAGACCTCTTTGTTCATAACAAATATTTTGCATCACCCCGTCGCTACTTTAAATGGAATTCAAAGATAATAAAATTAACTTACGCTTATTGGGAAAAAAAAATCAACATCATGCTCAAACTGGAGATACAAAGGGAAAAAATTTGGGAATAACATTGAAACCAAATCCAAGTTTCGCTGCATGTCGCAACGGAAGTCAAACTTGTGAGACAGGTGCTGGTGAGAAGAAAAGTGATTTATTCAAGTGCTGGCATCTTGAGAAGATGGTGCGGGGGGGGGGGGGGGGGAGGGGGGCGGGGGGACTCCTGTCCTCAAAAATCATCTCTGGTTAAGCATCTCTGTTCAAGCCAGGGATTGGTCTAGGGAGTTGATGGGAACTCAGGAGGGAGGAATTCCTGGGGGGAGTGCAGATGTGCAGTTTCTCTTGAGAGAGGGAAGCAGGAGTAAGGGGGGAGGGCTGAAAGCGGAATCCTGCAGCTCCCACCCAGGTTTACTCCTTTTGTTCCTGGATGTTACCTCTCAATTTGCATTAGCATTCCTCCCTTCCTGGACACCTGTGGTTTACTTTACAACTGCAATCAAAACTAAAGCACAGGGTTGATTATATACTTTGGTTTGTTACAAAATGCATAACTTTGATTACTAGCTGGGAGCTACTAATCATGGTTATAATTTCACATTTTAGTGAAGGCAGCGGTTTTTATGAGGAGAGAAGGGAGGGAAAGCAGAACAAAGATCAGGGGGGAGGGGTTGTGGACACGCAGGCGGTGTCCTTGCAGGTCCCATGTGGATCTTTATGGTCGGTGTCCTTGAGTTGGCCATCTAGTCTTTGTCAGCTTAGCCAGATTCCAAGGTCGGGTTGTTTTTTAGGTTTGCACAGGAATTGAACTTGTTGATTCTAGTAAAGTATACTTAGAAAAGAAAGTTTTAACATATAATACTGTAGTTTTGAGAGAAAAATCAGGTTAGAGTAACAAACTGGGTTTAAAATTTACTAAGATTCATACAGGTAGCTCTATGTAAGTGTTCATTCCCCGTTAAAAATGATCTGTATTTCGGGCTTCAGGTGTGAGTATAATGCAAGACCAAGTGAAGCAGTTATGTCACAGGTGGGCACAGGTCACCAGGTTCTTGGTGATTGTGGACAAAGAATTGAACTGAACACCCAGAGTTTATAGCAGAGAGTGTGGGAGCAGGCCAGCTCCAAGCAGAGACTGACCTCATGGGCTGGAGGGATTCTATTCTTATAGGGTGGATCCTTCCTGGCTAGTTTGGGCGGGCTTTTATTGCTCAAAACCAGTTATAACTTATAGATATGTTAAATGACCATGCCTGCGGTTAGTTATGAAACTGTTGTGCAATTACAAATTCTTCTTTTGGGGCCCTCTGGCTGCACCCTTTTATAGTTAGATGCTTGCCTGTATGTATAGGGCTGTTTAGCAGTGATTACAATACTGTGTGTTGCTGTGATGACAATTTTTCAAAATAGTAAAAAAAAAAGGCTTCTTAATAAAGTTATGAACAACATAAAGTTCAGTCTTCCCTCAGCTGACACAGTAGTTGCATTTCGGGGAAATCTGGTGTATATTAAAACCTGGCAACAAATACTTCCTGTTTACATGTCAAATGAATTAGGATGTAGGTTCAAGTTTTTATAAGCTGTACTAGGTCCTGGTGTAAGAGGGGGCAGCCAAGCACTGCCCCCCCAGAAGGATTTTTAATGGGGTCCAGAGCTCAGAGTGTCCAGGAAATATTAAAAATATGGATGTCCTCACCCCCACAAGTCTGAACTGGGGGATGGGACACATGGAGCAGGGCTATTGAGAGTTGTTTTGCAGAGCAACAGTTTCGTAAATAACCTCAAGCATGGTCATTTAACATATCTATAAGTTTTAATTGGTCTCATAGATACTGGTTTTGTACCTGTGGCTGTGTTTTGAGCCAGGGAGATGGGAGGGACTTCCACCCAGGATGTAACTGGGAGGCAACTCCCCCAGGTTACAGAGCCTGAGTAAGAGCTTGGAGATGATTGGCTCAACGCCTTAGGGCCACACCTGCCCAGACTTACTAGTGCAGCCCAGCAAAGCTGGAAAAATACGGGAATGCTGGCAGGTGTAGCCGATTGTGGGAGGAGTCGGAAATGGGGCTGCAGAGGAAGATTGGCGCCGGGATTTACACCCTGGCATGGCAGCCATGACAAGAAGAACCACGCGGCTTTTGGTCTCCCTTTGCCACGCAGCTTAGGAAGCCAGGAAAGCAAGAGGTAGCAGCGATACAGAGGTCTCTCTTAGCAGTTCGGAAGAATGCAGGAGAGATGCTGTGGGAAGGAAAGGGGTGAAAGGACTCTTGCTGGCGGCCATGAGGGGGTGTCATGTGGTTTTGGATTAAGACCTGGAGATCCTGGTGACACAGCTGATGGTGCCGGAACTGAGGGAGGGCTGCCAGCCGAGCACGGATTACTGGGAAGAACTGGGAGCTACCTGAGACATGGACTTCTATTTCTTTTCCTGAGATCCAGTACCCCAGACTGGGCAAAGGAGGGAAGGAAGGACTGTGTGTGTTTGTGGGTGTTTTAAGGGACTTTGGGATTTTAATGAAGACATTGAGTCATTACTCTTAAGTGTGTATGACTTTTGAATAAATAGTTCCTTTCCTTTTCAACAGTCTCTGACATGGAGAGCTATGATTCCCTGGTGGTGGGCAAGGCAAACCTAGTACAGGGGACCCCAGGAGAAGGGGGGATTCATTTGGTAACATTGTGCGACTCCTTCCCTGGTGGCCAATCAGGGAAAATCATGGGAGACCACATGCACAGTAGCTTTAAAGTAATACAACTATTTGTACATATGCAATAAAAGCCCACCAAAATTAGCCAGGAGGGATCCGCCCTGGAAGAATAGAATCCCTCCAGCCCCTGAGGTCAATCTCTGCTTGGAGTTTGCCTGCTCCTATGTTCTGTGGAGTGTACTATTGCTTAATAAACCTGCTCTCTCTGCTATAAACACTGTGTGTTAGGTTCAATTATTTGTCCGCGATCACCAAGAACCTGGTTACCTGTGCCCACCTGTGACACTGGCAGGATGTGTGGGAGGATGACGTTTGTGGTTCAAGACTCTCCTTTCTGTTGCAAGGGTGCCCAGTACCAATCCTGGTCCCAGTCCCTGCCCCGTTCATTGCTGTGTCAACCGAAAACGTCCCCCAACTTCCCGGGACCGTGCTCAAGCTCGGCCGCCAGCAAGGCTTTCCACCCTGGAACCGGACGACAACTTGCCCCAGCTTAAAGATCTGTGGCTCCCCAAGATCCAGCGTTTCGGCTGGGGTTCAAGTCCCTGAACCCACATGTTACTCCCTCTTCGACTTCCTGTCACTAGGGAAAGTCTTTTCTTTGGCCTCTTCTAGAGGCTGCAGGGCATCTTCTCCCCCGTAACACCGCCTGACAGCTCATGTTGACTGCGTACTTACTATGCCTTGGGTAGTCTTTTTTCATTTATTTATTTATTTATTTATTTTTTAGAGAAGGGAAGGGAGGGAGAAAGGGAGAGAAACATGAATGTGTGCTTGCCTCTCATGTGCCCCCTACCTGCAAACCTGCACGTGTGTTGCACTGGGAATTAAACCAGTGACCCTTTGGTTCACAGGCCGGCACTCAATCCACTGAGCTACACCAGCCAGGGCACCTTGGATACTCTTAAAAGAACTTTAAATACACTAACTCTATGAAGTGAGTTCCATTATCATTTCCATTTTATAGATAACAAAACCTTAGACTCCTAAATGAGTGTGCACCCAGCTGTTGTGTTCCGAACCACTACACCACCCTGTCTCTCCCTGGTCGGTTGGACTGTGCTGGTCAGTCTCTTCTAGTTTCTGGAGGCAGCTCCAAATGACCTGACTGCAGGCATTTAGGGTGGCAATTTAATTGGAAGGGGATAAGAGGGTGTCGGCTTGAAACTACACTTTCATAACACTTATTAAATGTGCTTAACAAAATTGGGGGGGGGAGGGGTACCGCAGGCCAACTCAGCCTCTTTTCCTGTCTCCATCCCCAGCCCCACATCTCAACACCACTGCCACCTCTGGCTTCACCCCTGCCTTAAAGACCCACCACCACCACCTCCTGACCCACCCAGCCCCATGTTCACCCCTAAACCCATCCCCACTAGTACATACCCCTACCCTCCAGGGTGCCCACTTCCACCCTGTTGTAAATGCGTGAGACATAGAGACGGGAGGAACCAGATGATTTGATCCAAGTGCCTTTATTCGATGCTGCCCTTATAGGTGGGCTGAGTCTGGACAGAGTGCAGCCATGAAGGGAAGCAGGAATGGGGTTTTTTAAAGAAAAAGCTCAGGGTTGTGAGTGGTGGGGGTGGGGAGGGAGTAAAGGAGGGGTTAGTCTCTTGTTCTTCTGGGCTGTAGCCTCAGGGTTTCAGGATGTGAGCCCGGACAGTGGGTTAGGTAAAGGGTGGGTCTGTTTCCAGGTACAGGAGGGTTGGTCTGACCATTGAGGCTGGTGTCAGATGTCCATTGCGGGAGAGTTTGGATTAATCCTTGGGCTATCAAGTGAGTCAGGATAACTGAGTCATGGGCAGTCCAGCCTGTCGGAAAACTGGCCTGACTGGGTCCTGAGCAGTCTGGTGGGTCAGGAAACTGGCCTGACCCTTTCACACCCCAGGTCTCATTCCCAGCCCCCCTCCAATCTCATCCCCACCTTAGTTCCCACCCTAGCCATACCTAGTCCCACCCTTTAGTCCCACTCTCCATGGCTCCCCACGGCACCTTCCTGTGGCACTCCTGCCGTCTCCACACTCGTGGTGATGTCATTGTGGGTGGGGCCTGTGCATCTCCCCTCAGTGCCCCACCCACCCCCAGGTTCCCAAAGAGCAGACCCCTCTATAGCTTCGCTGTCTAGGGAGAGCTGTTAGGTGGAGCAACCTATTGATGATCAATTAGTAGTCAGATCTTCCAGAGGCTTCCATACATAGAAGCACCTTTCACCCCTCCCTGCTACCTCTGCCTCAGCGCAGTTGGGACTATTTCTCCCATTTCACACCTTCTCCAAACCAACTACTACTACTACTGGTCCTGTAACAATACTGCCCATCTGTGAACGAAAGGATGCTTAGCTGCACTAGTCAGCAGTGAGACCTCAAGAACATGCCCTTTAGTCCTGTCCAACGGTCAAAACATTTTACAGGTTTGACCACGTGAAGTACTGGCATGGACGTGAGGCAACAGGAATTGTCCTGTTGTGTCTGGCGGGAGTGTATGTGGGCTCGAAAGGCATGGAGACACAACTTGGCAAAGTAGTGGAGCTGAAGAAGCATAAAACCTTTATGACCTTCTAGCTCTACCTGTGGGCATATACCCTAGGTAAATGCTGGCACGCATGCCCCAAGAGACACAGTGAAATTGTCTCTGTGTGTGCGTAAGAGTGCAAAGCTGGAACACCTTAGGTCTCCAGTCATCAAGAGACTTCCCAAATATGACATATTGGTGCAGAGGAATACGATACAGCTGTGAAGATGAATGGATTAGAGCTTCAGGTAACCAACCAACCTGGATAAATTTCCAATGTCAAGCCCAAAGAGCAAGGTTGGGACTGATATATATGTATGTGTATAAAGTGCCATTTAGATAAAGTTGAGGAACAGGTAACTCCATGCTTGACCAAGCCTGGCACTCCTCCACCCTCAGCCTAGCCCAGGGCCACCCAGCTGCACTCCGAGTGTGGACCCAGGTGTTGTGGCTTGTGGGTGGCAGTGGAGGATAGTTGGGGAGCCCTGGCACCCCCTCCCACTTCACCCCAACACTGAACTTTCAGAGTCCTCATCTCCCGGGGGGTTAGGGTACAGGGGGCCTCTGTGGAGTTGTGTCTGTCCCTCATCTTCCTCCGGCTCTACACCTTATCTGCAGGAGGAAGTGGGGGGACCCCGAGGGGAAGAGAGGGGCAAGAACCATGGAGGGGAAGGAAAGAGATGAAGAAGAGCAGCAGGAAGGGAGAAGGCAGAAGAAGAGGAGAGAGAGAAACTCACTCCAGGCACAGAGGCCTGGAGCACAGACACTGACCTCCCGTAGTTCGGATCCGGAGGTCCAACCGGCAGAAGCAAGAGTGGCCTGTTACCCCTGGTGGGAGCTGCCGCAGCCGTGCACAGCCGCCCCTCACCCCGCTCTCCGCCCCATCTTGGTCGGCCATCATGCCTGTGCAGGGCTCCAGGCCTCAAGCAAGGAATTGGCGGCACCAAGGAACCTTGACGGCAGTTTATTCGTCCCTCTTTCAATCTGTCAACAGCCGATTTTCCCTGAGTACCCACCAGGGGCCCTGAATCACCCACGTGAGTTTTACTTGCCAGCACCTTCTTCACGTCTTTGGGGGACACCCCTTCCCTGCCATGTCCCTATAAGTCACATGAGCGTTTTCCCCAAATTTCAAAACTGAACCTGGTAAGAGTCAGGGCCCTCTGGGTGGCTGCAGTCACAAGATGAGGGGCAGGCAATGTGGACTGTCACCCTCCCTGTTGCCTGTGGGTGGCAACTGCAGTTTGTTCTGTCAACACCTAGCAGCAATCACTTAGCGCCTCCCACGCGCCGGGCACAGTTAGTGCTCAATACGCACTGAGGCGTTTAGCCTCAGAACCACTTCAGAAGGGAGGTGCTAGTGTTATTAATAGTTTGTACATAAGAAAACCAAAATACCCTGGGAGAATCAAACTCACCCCCAGCAATGAGTAGAATTGGTATCTGAGCCTGTGCAGTCCGATTCCCAAGAGCATGAACTTCACCTCTACCCTGTGTACCCCCTCAGATGTTTACAGGGGTTCACGAGTGCCAAACATCCTGCTTGGTGCTTGCAGTTCCTGTGCCCTGGTAAGCATACTCCGGCCTCAGGGCCTTTGCACTTGCTGCTCCTTATGCTTATTAAGCTCTTCTGCCACATATCTGCAAGATTCTCTCCCTCACGCCCTTCGGGTCTCAGGCGAATGTCACTTTATCACTGAGGCCTCTTCTGACCATCCTAAATAAAACAGCCTCACCTCTAGCTAACTCTGGCACCTTCTATGCCACGCCACCCCCCGCCTTATTATTCCCTCGTCCCTACTACGAGGTGACATTTTATTTATCTGTCCACGTGACATCTTATCTATCCATATGAATACTATTTATGTACATTTATTCGCTCTTTGTCTTCCCCTATTAGGAAGGAAACTCTGAGAGAGCTGACTTTCCCACTTTATGCTCAGCACGCTGATTAGTCCCTGGCACACCGTCAGCCTTCAACCACCTCTCATGATGGAATGAAAGGGGCTGCAATGGTGAAAGTTAGGTTCCTGCCCTCAGTGAGCTCAAATCTAGTGGGGACAACTAATGGTCATCAAGAAACGCACACATTTATTTCAGGTGGCAGGAAGTGCTGTGAAGGAAACTTAAGCTGTATGAGGGAAAAGGGATGGTGGAGACGTCATTTTGGATGTAGTGGTCTGGCCAGGCCTCTGGAAGGGAGCCGTCAGGCAGAGATTTGGATGAGATAGGGGATGTGGTGTGGTCAAGGCCCAGGTGGCTGCTGGAGAGGAGTCGTTTTAAGAGGTGGTGGTGGGAGAAGAGATGGGGTGGGTGACAGGGACCAGATGGGTGAGTGGTAGGAGAAGAGGTGGGTTGGGTGGCAGGGACCTAGTCATGAAGGGCCCTGCAAGGTCAGGAGGTTTTCAGAGGCAAACAGAGAACCACCTCCGGCTTTTCGGGAGGCCTAGTTCCACACTTCCCGCTGTTAGTTTCCTATGGCTAGGCTGTAATAAATTGTTGCAAACCTGGTGGTTTAAAACAACAGACATTTATTCTGTCATGGGTCTGGAGACCCGAAGTCTGAAATCAGTACTGCGGGGCTGGAATCCAGGTGTCAGCGGGCCATGCTCCCTCCGGAGGCCCTGGGGGATCTGTTCCTCACTTCCCCCAGTGTCTGCGGGCTGCTGGCCTTCTTTAACTCGTGGCTGCCTGCCTTTGAGGTCACATTGCTTCCTTCTCTTCTTCTGTGTCAAGTCTCCCTGTGACTCTACCTCATCAGGACACTTGTGATTCCATTTAGGGGCTACCTGGGTAATCCAGGACAACTGCTGCATCTCAAGATCTTTTTTAAAAATTCTTTTGTAAAAGATTTTATTTATTTATCTTTAGAGAGAGGGAAAGGGAGGGAGAAAGAGAGGGAGAGCAACATCAATGTGTAGTTGCCAATGGGGGACCTAACCTGCAACCCAGGCATGTGCCCTGACTGGGAGTCGAACCTGCGACCCTTTGGTTTGCAGGCTGGTGCTCAATCCACTGAGCCACAGCAGCCAGGTGCATCTCAAGATCCTTAATCACATCTCCAATGTTGAGCCCAAACAGCAAGTTTGGGACTGATATACATATGTGCATAAAGTGCCATTTATAAAGTGCCAAGAAAAGGTGCAAAGTCCTTTTTTTCCATATAAGGTAACATTCGCAGATTCCAGGAATTAGGACATGGACATCTTTGCGGGGGGGGGGGGGTGCGTGTCTGTGTGTGAGATATTATTTAGCCAACTGTGTCTGTGCTTTCTGGTGTCTGGAAATTCGATGATTCTTAGACTCGATTAATGTCCTCGTTGTCTTAGGCTTGTCCAAACTACATTTCTGTTGTTACGATGAAAAACTTCTAGACTAACCCACTTCCCCACATAGTAAGTACCAATAAATGTTTGCACGCAGATAGAAAAGGAAAGGGGGCTCACACGTCCTGAGTGTGCCCAGTGAACACAACGCACAGTAAGTCCTCAGCAAATGCTGAATTAAGTTGGTTCTTATACAGCACAGAGAAGTCTATAGGTTATCCTCCACCTTTCAAGAGGTGAAGTGACTGATTAGTCACTAAGGGCGCTCAGGGAGGGGTGGGGGCTTCAGGATTAGCAGTCGGTGTGTGTGACCCCAGGGAATGCATGCTTCCCCTTACACCGGGGCTTCACAACCTGGACACGGCTGATACTTTGGGCCAGACAACTCTGCTGTGGGGGCTGCCCTGTGCATTATACTAATATGTGCAGCAGCACCCCTCACCTCTAACTGCTAGATGGTGATGGCACCCCCAATTCATGACAGTCAAAAATGTCTCTAGACATTGCCCAATGCCCCTGGATGGCAAAATCCCCTCCTCCTGAGAATGACTGCACTCCATTGTGCTGCCCTGCTGCAAGAGGTGACGCAGAAGGACTGTTCCAGCTGGGAATTGAATTCAGGTGTTGCACAGAGCAAGGAAGAGGCTGCGTCTATGCCACTGAGGTATCGAGGTGGAAATTACTGGTTCCAGTATCTACTGATAGTCCCCTTTGTTTCTCTAGTAAAAATTCTCAGCTGGGGACATTACTGCCAGAATAAAGACTACATTTCCCAGTCTTCCTTGCAGCAAGGTATGCCCATGTGACACATTCCAGCCAATTAGAGGTAATGTGAGCAAATTCCTAGCTGTGTCCTTGAAGGATGTGTCATGCTACCCTTCATTGCCTTTTCCCTGGTCTTGCTGCCTGGGATGTGGACCTGGGAGGGACATGATCAAAGAATCCCTTCTCTGATACCAGGGAGTAGCTGTTTTGCCTGGTCTGCTTATGGTTGGATATTACTAAAGAAACCAACTTTGTTTTGGTTTAAACCGCTGTTATTTACGAGTTTTGTTAAGCTGGCAAACTTGCATTCTAGCTATTACAGCCATTCCAGCCAGACACAGTGGGGAATAAAAAAAGGCAGGAAATGGGAAAGAGGGATGTGAATGGAGGGCACAGGCAGTGTGGCTGGGTGAGCTCAGAAACGCTCAGGGCTACCTTCTGGGAAGTCTGAGTCAGATCTTCAAGGTTGTGAAAATGTGGAGTTGGGAAGAGAGGGGAGGGCCCTTCGGGAGGGACTGCAGCAGGAGCAAGGGCCTCGAGGAGAGACCTGGACAAGGCCTTGAAGGACAAGGAGGTACTGAACAGGCTGAGAAGAAAAAGAAAGGCACATCGGAGAGGAGCCCTGTGCCAAGAGGGGTATTTCACCATGTGAACCGAAACCAGGTGTGGGCGTTCTGGAGTTTGTCATGAGTCCTGGGGGACATCTGAAGGCAGAGGAATGGTTGGGGAGCCCTGGCCCCTCTCCGATTCAGAGGACCACTCTGGAGCTCACCCCTCACCCGTGTTCCATGCCCCCTGCTAAGATGAGCACAGCTTTGCTGGGCATGGGGTTTCTTGCCTAGGGCTTCTTTTCCAGCAGGCAGCCAGGGCCAGCAGGAGTACAGCCAAGGTCACGGCCTTCAGTCCCAGGACCACAATTGTGAGCAAAGACAGGAGGTCTGGGGGACACAAAGGAGAGTTCAGGAAGGGCCCCAGGTAAGCCCTCAACAGCCCACACCTTAGCGCTCCTTGTGGGTGCGGTTGGGCTCAGCTGCCCTATAACCTTTGGGACCATATTCCTTCTATCCTGGGAGAGGAGATGCAAGTCCTCCTTCCCTTTGTCCCAGGCCCTACCTGTACCTTTAATCATCTTGATAGCATCCCTGACCTCTGACAACACAGTAACTCCTCACTCAACGTCACCAATAGGTTCTTTGACTTTAAGCAAAACATGTAATATGTGTAATGAAACCAATTTTACCATTGGCTAATTGATATAAACGAGTGAAGTTCCTATGGCATTTCATCAGCGTTGTAAAGAAATGATGGATACAACATTATCCAAAGATCTGTTATAGCAGAAAACTGCTTTCGTGTATTGGCTGCTCAGCTCCTCTGCCCCAGGCCCCAAGCTAAGCCCTTCCTGATTGCATAATATAACCCTCAAACTAATCTCGCAAGGTAGGATAGCAATGCAGTTTGCATATAGACCTAGAGTGGGGAAGTGATTTGCTCTGGGCCACATGAGTCAAAGAAGTGATGGGCTCCTAAGAATGGCAGGAACAGCACTGAGCATCATGGAAGACAACCTGGCCACCTCTATTCCCAGTTCCCCCCAGTTGTCAAGTGCTTCCAAGTGCTAACAGGTGAGGTGACAGGCCCGGTTCTGGGCACTCAGCGCATGTGACTCATTGGATCCACATGTAACCCTGCCAGGTAGGCTTGCCATTCCTTATCTCCAGCCCTCCCCTCCCCGCAGTTCACAGAGGAGGACACCAGAGAGTGAAGGAGTGAGGCCACCTGTCTACAATCTCACAGAGAGAAAGGGGCTCAATCCCGGAAGCTATAGGACCACTCGCTCCAGCACTGTTCCACACAGACTTTCAGTGTAATCTTACAAGGAATCGCGGGGAGCCCACTACCTCTCAGGCAAGACTGCCCACTGAACAGCACTGTGTTTCTCCAATTGAGCTTTAACAAGATTCTCTGGGTTCGTGGTTCTGCAGTTGAGATGGAGCCCTAGGAACTTTGTTGGTGGAAGATGGGCCCTACAAGGGACCACTCCCTTCCCACGGCTAAGCCTTCTTTGCCCCCCTCCCCCTTTGCCTGTGGGGGACTGGTTAACTCCATTGGAGGCAGGTACACTCACCTGGCAGAAATCTCCTTGCTACAGGTTGATCGCTGACTTCTGTCTTTTGGGGAGAAGTGGGCTTTGCTGCAAGGGAGAGAGGTGGTCTTGAATTCCACTTTTCTTTGTGTCCCATCACGTTCTGAGCCCTGTGCTTGGAGCTGGGGTCACCCAGATGAGCCTGCCAGTTTCTACCTAGGGTGGGATTTGAATTCTTGTAACCTTCATGGTCACATGAAGTCAAACCTTGTAACCATGAAGGACTAGTTAGACCTTCATGCTCGAGCATCTCTGGGGCAGAAACAATGTCTGTTTCATTGCAGTATCCATAGCACCAAGTGCAGTGCAGAGCAGTCAACAGGCATGTGCTGGATGTTTGCTGAATCGTTAACTATACGAGGATCTCTGGGACCCAGGATGGGGAGAAATTAACTCTTTCTGGTAAAAGGAGTTTTCAGGGTAGGGGCTATTTATGCTGGGCTTTGAAGGATGAGTAGGAGTTCAAATAGAAAATGAGAAAACATTCCAGGCCGAGGGAACAGCTTATGTAGAGGCACAGCAGCTGAAAAGAGCTGGATTGTCTGGGGCATGGTGAAAAGTTTCTTGTGGATAACCTCCCACTTCCCCTTAACACCTCTTAGGCCACCTGTCTCACCTTTCACTCCCAGCCTGGTTCCCTGTCCGGACAGGTATTGTCTGTTGAGTTTCCTCTGAAACTTTACACAGTAGTAGGTGCCTGCATAGTCAGTGGAGACACCGTGCAAAAGAATGCTGAAATCACTGTTGGAGGCCTGGACCGCAGTCACGTTGGGCTGGGAGATGCCCTCAAAGTTGTAAATGGCTTCCCGGCTCAAACCAGTCCCCCGAAACCACCTGATGGGTCCGGAAGGGCCATCTCCTACCACTGTGCAGTTCAGGAAGACAGTGTCTCCAGTGGTGGCCAACACCAGCTCCTGGGGCTGGATGATCCAGAGGCTTGGCTGTAGGTCTCCAGCTCCTGAAGCCAAAGAGAGGTCCTTGTTTTATTCTCTTTCTCCTTCCATTGTCCACTCATTTCCTCCCTCCTATTGTCCCTCCCTTCCCCTTCCCTGACGTCTTCACTCACCCAGTCCCTCCTATGTTCCTTCATTACTCAGTAGTTCATTCACTCAGTAAAGAAGTTCTCAGTACTGAATTTGTGCAGATGCTAGAACTGGGGGAAATGAAGCTCGGGAAGACACACAAATGCCCTGCCCTGAATAAGGTCAGTCTGGTGGTGGAGATGGTCTAGAGAATCCCCTGGAGTTTGGAAACCTAGAGGACCGCAAGACTAAGAGGAACCGGCAGCCACAGCTTGAAAGGAGTCAGAGAAGTCTTCCTAAAATGCTTGCATCGCGTTAAAACGAAACAACCCCACCACACCCCACACGCACACACTCTCCACGTCAGCAGTTTCCAGAGGGTTTCACAAACATCTGTTCTGTTTCATCCCCCTGAAGGACTCTTGAAGTAGGAGTTACGTTGGCTATTTTTCAAGCTAAGCACTTGAAGTACAAAGAACTGAAGTGACTGATGTAAGACCACACATCTATTGAATGGCACACCCAGGATTTGGGTAAGCAGGTCATCATTGATGACCTTATAGATAACATGATTGATTCCTTAGGGAGTGAGGTAAAGTAAATGATCAGCCTCAGTTCTCCACTCCTCTCTCCTCCCATGGCCTCGTGATGGCAGGGTACATGTTTTTGTCTATTGTATTTGAGCTGAGCCGTGTGACTTGCATTGACCAATGGGCTCTTAGCAGACATTATGCCAGTAGAAAGCTTGAAATGTGTTAGGAGTGTTGGGACTTGCCGTTTTGCTCTTCTGACATCTCTGTGAGAAAAATGTGCTTTGGCCACTCTGGGCCCTGGAGTGAGACGTGTGGAACAGAACCACCCCAGCTGCCTGCAAATGTGTGAGTGAGATACACTAATTGTCATGTACCACTGAGATCTTTGTGTGTACAGCGTGATTGTGGATAAACGCGACTGAAGTAGGGAAACAGATCAGAGCAGAGTCCGATACTCACCCTTCACCAGCACAGACGTGCCCTCATCCAGCTGCATATCTGAGTGCCCACGTGCGCCATCAAACCTCACGCAGTGGTAGGTTCCTGCCTGCTCCCTGATGACATTATGGATGTAGATGGAATAGTCGCAATTAAGTGGCTCCACAGTCTGTTGGATCATGGGTGTCACCCCAGGGAAGGAGCCATGTTTGAAGTTATAAACTTCCTGCTGGGTCTGATTGCTCACCTTGACCCATTTTACCACGGTATCAATGCAGGAGCCAGTCACGGTGCACCTCAGTAGGAGTGTTTCACCTTCTGCCACCAGCATGGGACCCTGAGGTTGCAGCACCGGCCACTCATTTCCATTGCTCTGCTCAGAGGCTCCTGTAACAGAGGAAGAAAGGCCTGAGCTGGGCAGGAAGGACTTGGAGACCTAAGAGGCAAGCTTAGCAGAAATTAGTCATTAGCTGGCCAAGAACAGTTGCTCAATACACTCGGCGGGGGGGGGGGGGGGGTAGTATGTTGGAGATGGAGGTGAAAGAGATGAGGCGGCTGGCTGGAGAACGCAGAGCCGTTGAATGGAGAATTTACAAATAGCAGGCGGCACCTGAGTGCTCACGATGTGCCAGGCACTGCATGTGCTATTGCATTTATTCCTCCCGACACTCCTGACAGGTGGGCAGCATTACCCCCTTTTAGAACAAAAGACACTGAGTGCCCGCAAAGATTAGGGAACTTGCTCAGGATCACTGTTTATGTGTTGAATGGCGTCCCCAACTCCCCCAATTCATATGGTGGAAAGTCCTAACCCCTGTACCTCAGAATATGACTGCATTTAGCGACAAAAATCTGTAAGTACGTGAGTAAGTTAAAATGAGGTCACATGGGTAGGTCTTAATCCAACATCACTGGTGTCCCTATAAGAGCAATAGATTAGTTCCCCCGCCCCCCACCCCCAACACGCACAGAGGGAAGAAAGATCACGTGAGGACATGGGGAGAGCACAGCCATCTACAGGCCAAGGAGACAGGCCTCAGGAGAAATCTGCCCTGCAGACACCTTCGTCTTGGACTTCTAGCTTGCAGAACTATGAACAAATAAATTTCTCTTGTTTAAGCCAGCAGCCCGGGGTACTTTTATGGCATCTCTAGCAAACTAATTCATCACCCCCTCAAATGTGCCAGAGCCTCAATCCAAACACTTCAAAGCTGTTTCTGGAGCCCTGTGCTCTTAACCCTCAAACATGGCCCCCAAAGTTTACATGCCGCGGTGCCCAGCCTAAGTGCCCTCCCCGCCTCCTGTGACTTTTCAGAAGCAGTGCTTGCTGATGCATTGGGAAGTGGTCTATCACGGGGATAAGTTGAACTTTGAACTTGGCCTTAGACTGGGCTCAGAGAAAGAGGGTGGAGGCCACCTGTGGAAGTTCTTCTACACCCAGGTTATGAACATCATAGAAGGGTGCTATTTTACTATCTCCGTTTTTGAGATGAGAAAAACTAGTGCTCAGAGAATTGAAGAAACCTGAAGTGAACCACGCATTCAGTAGGTGTCACGGATCCGGTGACTTAGGGTTCTGCTTAATATAAGGTCACCAGCTCTGTGTCCTGAGTTTCCCTTGGTTTGTGTTCTCATCAGGCCCTGAGAATCACTTGGTCTTATTCCAAGACAGAAGCCTGCAATATATGATGTCTCTCAGTTGTGAGTGAGGTGAAGTAGGGAGATGAAGCAGACATTTCTTCTAAGAGGAAGGAGGTGGGGAAGGGTTGTAGAATTCTAGGGTTTTTTTCTGCCTGTTTTCTGCTAGGCATGTGCTATTGGCCACTAAGGACTGCCTCACAGCCCAGTGACGCCCTGTATTTAATCCTAGGGATGCCTTTTATCCTCGGTGTCTCTAGTTCCAAGAAGTTCAGCAACACCCACCCCAAACACCATTATCTGAGCTCGTCAGATCTGCTCTCTCTGATCCTTCCTGGTGGGTCTTTTTCTGGCCTCAGGTAGTTTCCTCACCTGTACGCACAGAACAGTGTCCATCACTCAACACAAGGCTGAGAATAGTGCCTGTTCCCGCCAGCCAGACTGGAAAACCTCAGGAGCGACAAGGCAATGGGTAGACTATAGAAGGCAGATCACTCTCCTGAGAGAGACGTTCTTTGGTCCCACTTAACAAACTGGAAAAGCAAGGTCCCAAAATTATAGCATTCGATTGTGAGGCTTATAGCCCATGAATGGGTAAAGTTAAGACAATAATAGAACAAAGGCAGAGATGGGAGAAATGTTAGTATAGTACTGTTAGGTTCTTATATGACAATCACGCATCACGTAACGAATGATGTTTTGGTTAACGACTGCACGTACTATGGGGGCCCCATAAGATTACGGAGGAGCTGAAAATTCCTATCTAGTGACATTGTAGCCATGGTAAAGTCATAGAGCAACATATTCCTCCTGTGTTTGTGGTGATACTGGTGTACACGAACCTATTGAACAACCAGTCATATAGAAGCATAGTATATTTAAGTATGTATAGTATGTAACACTTGATGATGATAATGAATGACTGTTACTGGTTTATATACTTACTATAATATACTTTTTATCATTATGTTAGAGTACTCTTTCTACTTACAAAATAGAAGTTTTCTCTAAAACAGTGTCGTGCCCTGGCCATGTGGCTCAGCTGATTGGAGCATCATTCCATTCACTGCAAAGTTGCTGGTTCGATTCCTGGTCAGGGCACATACCTAGGTTGTCGGTTTGATCCCCAGTAGGGGTGTGTACAAGAGGCAGCCAATTGATGTTTTTTTCTCTCTCTTCCTTCCTCTCTTTCTAAAATCAATGGATACATGTCCTCGGGTGAGGCTTAAAAACAAACAAACCAGTATATTGTGTTATTCTGGCAGCAGCCTCACACGTCTCAGGTTCATTGCCTCTCTTCATCCATCATTTTCCCTTGTGCGTGACTTAATCTCTTGTTGCTTTGTTTATCATGGCCCCTAAGTGCTCACACGATGACAAATTCACCTAAGATGCATTTTCAGTCTCTGTCCTTAAGCAACGCATGACTGTGTGTGAAATACTATGATGAAAGGTAGAGGGCGCTAAAGATGTATAACATAAACCCCAAACCACTAAACTACAAAATAAAGTTACAGCCAATCAGCCACGAAAGGAGATGAAAATAGCATTATAAAAATATTCAATTCCCCCAAATGGACATATAAATATCACTTTAAATGTAAATGGTCTAAATATCCTAAGTAAAAGTTAGAGATTGTCATATTGAATAAAAAAGTGAGACCCAACTCTCTGTTGCTTATAAGAGATGCACTTTAAATATAAAAGGTTCAAATAGCTTAAAAGAAAAATGACAGAAAAACATAAAGCAGGCTGGCACTAATCAAAAGAAAGCTGGAGTGGCTGCAGTAACATCAGATAAAGTAGACCTCGGAGCATTAGGAAGAATGTCACTTCATAACGATAAAGGGGTCAATTAATCAAGAAGACATACAATCTCAAACATTTATGCACTTTAGACCCGAACTTCAAAGTATATAAAGCAAAACCCAATAGAACTGCAGGGAGAACTAGACAAATCCACACGGTAGCCTGAGATTTCAACATCCCTTCTTTCAAGAGTTGATTGAAAGGGGAGGGCTCAGCACAAGGTAAATACTAAACATATTAGCTATCCTTATTCGAGGGAACCAGCTCAGAAAGGTGAAGTAGTGCCTCAGGTCATAGCCAGAGAACAAGGGAGCATCCAGCTCTGGCCCCACACCTGAGTTCCACCAGGGTCCCCCCTGGGGTGACCAGCCTGGAGGACCCAAGGTATGATGAACAGAATCTGGATGGCAACAGGGCCTGGGGGCAAGGGGCCCTGTTGAGCAAGAGATGGAATGAGCCTGCTGAGAGCCAAGCCTCTCCTCTAGTGGATCACAGTGTTCTGGGCTCAGAGGCTGAGCATTACCCAGGACTCTGGAGCTAAATCACACTGATCTGTACAATAGCCAATGGTTATTAAACCTTTACGTTGTGCCAGGTACAAGTTTACCCCCGAAGCAACACAGGTTTGAACTGCGCGGGTCCACCTATAGGTGGATTTTTTTCAATAAATACATAGAGCACTATAAATGTATTTTCTCTTTATGATTTTCTTAATAACATTTTCTTTTCTTTAGCTTACTTTATTGCAAACGTACAGTTTATCAAACATATAACACGAAATTTGTGTTAATTGACTGTTTCTAAGGTTTCCGGTCAACAGTAAACTATTATTAGTTAAGTTTTGGAGAGTTGTGGTTTTTAAATGCATGGGGAGTCAGAACCTCTAACCCTTGCATTGGTCAAGGGTCAACTGTCCTTATAGGTAATTATCTCATTGAAACCTCCCAACAAAGTCATGAGGTGGGTCCTATGATCAGCCTTGTTTTACAGAGAAGGAAACCTGAGGCTCACAGAGAAGTTACTTAAAGCAATTGATGGTGGGATTTGAGCCTAGCTTTGCCTCGTGCTGGCCCGGGGCTGGCTCATGCATGTTTGATGTGCATAGTCACAGGGGCACCATGCTTAGCAGGGCTCCATGCATGAGTTAAAGCTTTGCTGTTGCCCTAAAATTCTTAACACTTTTTTGAAGAAAGGACTTGCGTTTTCATTTTGCACTGGGCCCTGCAGATTACATCAACAGCCCCGAGCTGTTCCTCACAATTTTTATGTTTAATACTCCCAACACCTCTAGAGAAAGGTCTCATAAGAGGTCTTGTTTTGCAGAAGAGCGGTGGCATCTGACATGGACTCCCAAGTGTCCAAGCTAGAAACCACCTGGCATGAGCCCAAAGCCTGGGAGCTTGACTGGAACTGTGCTGCCTGGGAAGTTCTGCTTCTTGGGACACTGGGTACATGCTCTGCTGGGGTCAGGAAGATCTCAACACCCTCCTCCTACTCTGTCGTGGCAGGTTTGAGCCCCACCAGGCATGGCAGAGCACCTGGTACCCCTCTCTGGGAACAGCCAGGGGTATATTCTGTTCTGTCCCAGATCCCACTCACCTGAGAGGACAAGTAGCAACACCAGTAGCTGGGAGGGAGGCGAGTGGGCCCTGTGGAGAGGGGTGCACATGATGTGGGGCACGCAGCGACTCCTGTGGTCCTTGGGACTGACCGCCTTTTTGCTCTCTGATGCGGGTTGGAATCTGAAGTGGGGCCTGTGGGCAAGGCTGTGTCTTCTCGTGGCGAGGGCTGCTTGGGGAAGTGTGTTGACTACAGTATGATTAGGCTGCTGATGCAAGAGGAAAGAGCTTGGTGGAGGGGCTTCCGGCTTTCGTGTCTGGGCAGTGGTTCCTGTAATCACTGGTTAAACTTTGGTGATCCATTGCCATGGACTGTCTGTCCTCAGCCCTTGGGAGGGAGATGAGTACAGCTGTCATAGCATGAGCTCAGGTCAGCCGGGCTTTGGGTCAAGGGTGGGGTTTGCCTCTTCCAGGCTGCGTGACCTTTCAAACCCACTTGCCGTCTCTGAGCCTTTTTGTTTCTGAGTCGGTTAAAGCAAGCTCAGACTCTTCCAGATTCTGGTGGCTTCTTTAGCCACACTGTCTGGGTCCAAACCTTGGCTTCACCGGGTCATTGCAATCATTCGGGCACTTTGTGCTTCAGTTTCCTGGGCTGTAAAACAGAATAAAAATTGGTTGCATGCATGGGTGGAGTAAGCACTGCCGATGCTGTCATCGTTCTCTTTGAGGTGAACCCTGTCTTTCCCAGGAAAAAACAACTCATGCTTTCAACGATTCCCTCCCTGCCTCCTACGCCACATAGTCCTGGGTGCGGAGGAAACTGAAGTTTCTTTCTGGGGCAGGATGGCAGCCTTGGGTCTGAGTACTGTCATGAGGAAGTCTGCAAACTTTGCGCTGGGCCTGCTGAGGTGTGGCCCGCCCTGTCTGGCACTTTGGGACCACTTGGCATTGGCACCGCTGCTAAAGCCCATGGCTCCCTTTACTGTTCTCCTGTGGAGGAGACCCGTATACAGGAGCCTCTTTAAAACGACAACAGGCCTAAAAAGTTTCATGAGACCCTCAGGACCTTGAGGTCATCCTCCCAGGGGAACTTCTGAATCACCTGCTCATCTCAGCTATTTCTTTTATTTTCATGGTCCACTAAAAATTAATTTAATTTGTTTTATTAGGTCAGACATTATATCAGTCAGCCGTTGCTGTGTAACAACCACCCCCAAAATGTGATGGCTTGAAACAATAACCATTTATTTAATTCATGATTCTGTGGGGTGATAGTTTCATCCAGGCTCAGCTCCATGGTTCTGTTCACATCTGCTGATGGCTCATGCACTTGACCTCAGTGGCAGGTTGGCTAGGTAGCTCTGCTACAGCAGTGGACTGACTGTCACCTGGGCCACCTTAGCTTTCCTCCATGTGGTCTTATATTCTTCAGGGTGCTACTCTGGGCTTGCTCCCATGAGAGGGGCAGTTTTGAGAGAGAGCAGGAGTTGTCACAAGGTACAACGTCACTTCTGCCACATTCTTTGGCCAAAGCATATCATCAGAGCAGACCAGATTCAAGGGATGGGCAACAGACTTCACCCCTCGATAGGAGGAGCTGCACAAGCATATTGCAATGGGCGGGGGTACAGGGAGGGGGTAAGGAATTGTGAATATTTTGGTTACTCATCCACCACGGGCATCCACAGGGTTCAGAATTCATTGGTGTCAAGGTCCTTTATAAGGCTCCCAGATATTACCTTCCTTGGGGTCAACCATGGCCACCCATGTTCTCGAAATGTTCAGTTCCTCCACTAGTTATGATTTGCCGCTCAGAAGCCAGGTGGCTCACGGCCGGCCCCTTTGGGAGGCCTGTGACCTCTCGGATGCCCTAGGAAACCAGGCCACGGTCTCTTCTGCTCTAAAATCTGTAAATACATGGGATCTTTGCTTCACCCCAGAGTTTGTACCTCAGGGTCATGGGGGTGCCAGGACCCTAGCACATCATCTCCAGCCCGAACACCCCCCTTTTCTTGTCACCCTCCACCAATCACAAGGGGTGATGTTCTCCTTTTTTCCATCTGTAGGGACTTTCCTAACCTCAGCCCTCTCCCAAACAGATGGTCTCCTTTGTTCTCGCTAGGACTCCTCAAGCCCCCTCCTCAAGGCAACAAATCTTGGGCACCAGCTTTAATAAAGGGCAGAGCTGCCCGGGAGGGAACTGGATTACTGTGAGAGGGGAAAATGGAAAACACAGTAAATAAGCCAAGGGGAAGCATTCGACCTCATCAGCAGTCAAATAAATACCAGCGAAAAGAACAGCAACAGTGGTGTTGTCACGGTCAGCGTTCATCTTTATTCTCCCGTCTGCCCTTCTCTTTGTCGGAGGGCTGAAAGTCCAGACCTACAGTTTCCAGGGCTCTCAGTGTTGTTCTGGATTCGGTTCTACCGAGGAGGCGGAGGCGTGCTTACATTCGCTTTGGAAGGTGAAGGGGAAGGAGAGGCCTGATTGCTTTTCTAGAAATGGAGCCGGGCAAATGTGTGGGCATCAGCAGGTGGCAAAAGTGAGCTTCTGCAGTGGCCCCCACACTCTGTTCTGTAAATGACCTAAAATCACAGGCAGCTGGGACCATTAGTGACAGGTTCCTGTGAGTCTTTCAGATTCATTGATTCTCCAAGAAGTAGCAGTGAACTTGGGAGATAGAGCCTCAGAATATCTAGGCAGAATCTAAACTCTGTGTGTGGTGGGGGTGGCGGGGAGAGGGAGCGGGGAGGAGGGAGAGGTGTTACGGACAGTGTTAGGGGGAGGCTGCTGAGTGGGGCAAATAAACTCTTCTGGTCTTGGTCTTATGAGGTGGCATGAATGTGGGCAAGTTGTGGACTCTCTGGGGCTTATTTCCCCCTCTCTAAAATAACATAATAATACTGATTCACTGCTTTTGAGAATTCAATGAAATACCAACATGTCTGGCACATTGTCAATACTACATGCAAGGTTTTGAAACAGGAGGCAAAATGAGGCTTCGATTGCTGAGGCTCCAAAGCTGAGAACAAGGGATGTGGGGATCTCTGCAAGCCCAGGAGCTGGATCACTTGTCTGCGTAGATGTGCAAAAGGGGTGGCCAAAGACTACTTTTGCACTCATAGCCTGGCGGCTACACCGAAAGCATATAGAGGGAGCTGGGTGATTGATCCTTTGAGACATTAGAGTGGGATTTCTTTAGAACATGGACAGTGGAAATGCTTAGGGGAGGGAAGAGGAGTTTAATCCACCTCAGGCTGACCAAAGGGTTTAAGAGTGTCCTCAGCAAGCGTGACCATATTTCCTGGAATTTTCACTGTCTCACACCCAGACAACTGTGGAGTGAGGGCTGTCAGGCTGCTTGGAACTGCAGCCTGGAGTTCCCTGGGGACAGCACTGAGGAATGCACAGAAATGATGCTTGAGAGAATTAGGTTTGAACTCCCCATCCACCACTGGGATGGGAGTTCAAATACAGCACTGTTACTGAATGGGGAAGAGAGGAAGGAAAATGGGTAGGAACCTCCCCACTTTCTTCTTCCTCAATCTTGGGGGAAGCCAGAGACAGTGGTGAGAGGAAGAATGAATGGAAGAGCAAGGTGGGAAATGGGCAAGAAGCCCCCCCATCACTCAGCCTCATGCAGGTTTCCCGACTGAACCTGGTCCCAGCTGGGGGAGAGGGAACTACCGATGGAGAGATTGTAATTTCAACTACCCTAATGATAGGTACATTATCACCTATTTGGAGGGATGACGTGGTAGAGCTTATCTGAAAAGCAGTGTGAAGAAGGAAGCAGCTTTCTCCTCAAACCCTACCAAGTCCAGTACATCTGACAAACTAATTTTAAGAACAGGAACACCAAAGGTGTCTGTTTAAGAGGGTTGGGTGAACTTCAGCTGGATAGAAGTTGGAGATCATGTGGAGACACACTTTCTCTCTCTTTTTTTTTCATCTTCAATGTGAGGGGTCTCTGGGGTCTGACCCCCAGTACTCCTGCTCTGCCCCTCACTTTATACAGGGTGAGGGTCCTGTGAGTAGCATTGCTAGTAGAGGTGACCGGGGCATTGGTGTGGGTGGGCTGGATGCGGCGAACCATGGTGCCCTGGCCTCATGCTCTGATGACCGTAAGACCTACCTGAGGAAAGAAGGGGCAGGGGCAGGAGAGTGCCTGGCACTGGAGGGGAGAAAAGAAAGGATTTCAGCCCTAGCCCTCAGAGGAGATAAAGTAAAGGGATGCCTCTTCCTCCTTCCCTGGAACCTGGTGTTGGCATCTGATGATGTCCCGAATACATGAGAGACTGTGTCTTTCAGCAGCCAGGGGGTGACAGACATTGATGAGCCCTGGATCTGAGTCCAGAACTCTCTCACGAACCCCTCCTCACTGTCCGGAGTGCATTGCTGCCTTCCCAAAGGAATGCTTTTCTAAACATCGTGGTTCCTAGACATGTTAGCTGCAGATCATGGGGAAAGGTGTCAGAGCTGACAGGACCAAAGAATTTTCTCTGCAGCCACGGACCTTAAAATACCCCTTTCTTTTCCTCCCCTTATGCCTCCTGCCATCCATTCATCCTTCTCCATTATTTCTTTCATCTATTCCACACTAGCTATTGTATAATGTAGTCATTCGACAAATACTAAGCACCCACTAAGTGCCAGACTCTGTTTTCGGTGCTTAGGTTATATCAGTGAGGTAAATAGACAAAAGTCACTGCCCTTTCGAAGCTTACATTGCAGGAGGTGGGATTAAGACAGGCAGTATGTAATAAATAGATAATGAAGCAGAAAGTACATCATGCAGTATGTTAGAAGATGGTAAGTCCCATGGGAGAATGTAAGGTGAGAAAAGGGGATGGGGTGAAGTGGTAGAAAGGGGCCATGTAAGGACTCAGGCTGATAAGCTCAGTGAGGTGAGCAGCTACTGCAAGGTTTGGAGCAGAGAGGGACTGTATCTGACTCTTGTTTTAAAGGGACCCTCTGCTGGCTGTATGGGGAATGGATGAGAGAGGCAAAGACAGACGCGGGGAGATCAGTGAGGAGCCAATTGCAGCAATTGGGAATAATGACGGCGAGTCGGTGAATCTAGGCAGTGGGGACAGAGAGAAGTGGTCGGACTTTGGATACGTTTTAGGGCTGAGTAAACACAATTTCCTGATGGAAAGGATATGGGGTGAGAGAGGAGTCAAGATGACTCCTAGATTTTTAGCTGAATTACCTGGTGTAATGGGGTTTCCATCAACTGAAATGGGGAAGTCTGTGAGTGGAGCAGGTTTTGGGGGGATGAAAGGAAAGTCGGCTTTTGAAATGTTATTGGGCATTCAAGTGGAGCTGTTACAGAACAGACCCAGGGGTGGTGGTGGATGATACACTATTACTGAATGGACCCAGCCTTGTGCTCCGGGGGTCCCCCACCCACCCCATACTAGGTTCACCTTGTCCCCTGCCAGGGAAAGACGTCTCTCAATGCCAGAGATGGGTGAAAAGGAAAGGGATTATTTATTTAAAGAGTTATACAAATTTAAGAGTAATGACATAATGTCTTCATTGAGATCCCAAAGTCCTTTAGAACACCCACAAACACACAGTCCTTCCTCCCCCCTCTGCCCAGTCTGGGGTTCTGTAACTTAGAAAAAGAAATAGAAGTCCGTGGTTCTTCTTTGACCAAGCTGCGTGGTCCCAAAAAGACCCCACATGGCTGCCACGCCTGGGTTTAAATCCCAGCACCAATCTTCCTCTGCCGAATCATTTCCAATTCCACCCTCAATTGCAGCTGCCAGCATTCCCGTATTTTTCCAGCTGTATTGGGCTGCCATAGTAAGTCTGTGCAGGTGTGGCCCCATGATGTGGAGCCAATCATCTCCAAGCTCTTCACAGGCTCTGTAACCAGGGGGAGTTGCTTCCCAGTTACATCATGGGTTGAAGTCATTCCCCCCCCCCCCTCAAAGCATGGCCACAGCTACTTAACATATCCATGAAACCAGTTGAAGGCTATAGACATGTTAAACGACCATTGTGGAGGTTATGGGCAAACTTGCTGCTATTCAAAACAACTCTCAATGCCCTGCTCCATGCGTCCCATCCCCCAGCTCAGACTTGTGGGGGTGAGGACATCCTATATATATTTTTCTAATATTTCCTGGACACTGAGTTCTGGACCCCATTATAAGTCCCTATTTGACCTGCCCCCCACCTCCAGCTTCACCCTGTTACAGAGCTACTGAGAAGGTAGTTAGATACAGTATTTAAGGGAGAGAAGTTAGGAAAAATACATTTAGGAGCCCTTGGGCTCTCAATGGTACTTAAGGTCACTGGGCTGGACAAGATCATCAAAAGACAGCATGTAGGTGAGAGCAAGGGAGCTGGAATAGACAGTCTGGGCTCAATCTCAGCCAGCCACTTACCAGATGACCTCAGGGAAGTTACTGAACCTGTCTGTGTCTCAGTTTCTTTATTCGTGGAGCAAGGATAATTATAGTCTATACCTCATCTAGTCGTGTGAAGGCAAGCGAGTTCATACAAGTAAAGTCCTCAGAACAGAGGCTAGCACACGGTGAGCTCTCAGTAGCTGGTTATTATTTCTGAAATGTATAAGAATTTCTTGCTGGTGAGGATGTGGAGAAAGGGGAAACCTTTTGCACTGTTGATGGGAATGCAGATGGGTGCAGCCACTGTGGAAAGCAGTATGGAGATACCTCAAAAAATTAAAAATGGAACTGCCTTATGACCCAGCAATTCTACTTCTGGGAATTTATCCAAAGAACCTGAAATAGTAATTCGAAAGAACATAAGCATCCTTATGGTTTTTGCAGTGTTATTTACAATCGCCAAGATATGGAAGCAGCCCAAGTATCTATCAGTAGATGAGTAGATAAAACAACTATGGGACACTTATACAATAGAATACTACTTGGCCATAAAAAAGAAGAAAATTTTACCATTTGTGACAGCATGGATGGACCTGGAAAACATTATGCTAAGTGATATGTGGAATCTAATGAACAAACTGAACTAAGAAGCAAAATAGAGACAGACTCATATATGGACAGCAGATGACAGCCCTGGAGGGGTGTTAGGCGGTGGAGGGATCAAGCCAAAAAAGAAGAAAGAACTCATGGGCGTGGAGAACCATGTGGTGATTGTGAGGGTGGGGAAGGGGGGCAGAAGGGGGATAAATGGTAATGGAAAAATACAGTGAAAATTTCTTTGTAACACTAGAATATCATCATTTAAAAATTTTTTGAAATAATTCAAATCTTAAAGAAAATATGCTAGTATAGGACAAAATATTTTTTCAGAAACATTTGTGAATAAATTGTTGACATGGTGTCTTAGCATCTCCAAAAATTTGTATTTTCTACAAATAAGGACATTCTCCTACACAGCCACAATGCCATCCGAATCAGGAAATTAACACTGACACGTTACTACCATCTCCCTTCAGGCCCCTCCCAAGGTTTGCCAGTTGCCCCCCCAATGTCGTTTATGGAAAAGGATTGAGTTTCATTTAGTTGTCACGTCTCTTTAGTTTCTTTGAATACGGAACAATTCTTCTTTCCTTTCCTTTACGACCCTGATACGTTTGAAAAGCACACGCCAGTTATTTTGTAGAACAGCTGTCAGTTTGCATTTTTCTGACACTTGTTGGTGATTAAAGCCAGGTGTTGCATCTTTGGCGGGAATATCCAGAAGGGATGCTGTGCCGTTCTCTTTGCATCCAATCAGGAAGCACTGCGATTCCAATTTGTCTCATTATTGGTCACGTTCACGTTGATTGCTTGATTTAGGTGGTATCTGTCAAGCATTTCCAATATAAAGTTATTCTGTTTTCCCTTTGTAATTAATGAGTATGTCACTTGCATTTTTTTCTAACTCTGATTATGTTCAGTTTGAGCAGTTGGTACCATCAAGGTCGGAGAGATTGATAACAGAGGTTAGTAGGGATGAATGGCTCTCCGCCCTCCCTTGGACTGTTAAGGGCTCTAGGTTTTGGAGCTATACCTTCTCTGGCATGTACTGGTATCCGGCTCCCAGTTCTGGATGCCTCCGGGGTGTTGCATCCTAGCAGGGCGAAGTTTTCCACAGCTCACTGAATTCATCACCCACTTTGTGGACGGTGCCCTTGTGTGTAATGCATGTGTATGTACACTTGTGTGTGTGTCCTCCACAGCGGTATCCCACTCATGCTCCACAATTCTGTCCAGCAATGGGTGTCAGTGGTACCTATTCACTTCCCCAGCCCAGGAGATGGATTTGCATTGGTCCATGTAACTTATGACAGCCCCACGTGCTGGCTGTGATTGTGTGAGTAATTGGTTGAGGCCGGGGCACGTGTTGAAAAATTCTGACCAATCAGATATGAAAGAAGGTCGACTGGACGTTCCTTGGGGGAAAATTCCATAAGTGGACTTCCTGTTTGTGCAGACAGTGCACTTGGGGAGGAATCTTCTGTGTGGACAAGTCTAACATGGACTGTTATTAAAGCATCATAGAAAATGTCGGCAGGAGATTCAGAGCTTACGTTTCTGGGAACCAGATAATATAGCCCACTGTCTGAACTTGCCCTAGACATGACTTTTTTGCTTCCCTGCTCCTGACTTTCCCCCAAGATCAATTCCGTTAGGGAATCTGGGAAGAAATGAGGGTTCCAAATGATTGTCATTATTTTGTCTCTTCTCATATATTATAATGTATATAGTGTACATTATATGTATAATTATAATGTATAATTGTAATGTAACTCATCATTTTCTCTCTTCCCATGTACTATAATGGGGCAGTGTTGGGAATTTGTAGAAATAAGGCACGTAGAGACTGGTGTTTTGTGTGGTTGGATACATTGGTGCCCTCCAAATTCAAATTGGTGTTATTAAAGAAAGAAACACCTAGACAGCTTTATACAGTATCCCTACATTGTTGTAACTTCTTCCTCTTTTTTATAGCTTTACTGACACAATTAACCTGGCATAGAATTCACTCATGTGCGCTGCACATTGCAATGGCTTTGAATACATTCATAGAGGTGAGATGGCGTTGGGTTTTAGAAGGTACAGACTTCTGACATACGGTTATAAAACACGCCTGCTGGTTTCCCGGCAGAGCCCTGCAGTCCAGTTTTTATGAATGCTTTCCCCTCCGTGTTGTGTTTTATTGTGACCAAATTAGGCAGCAGATAAATGTTATGCATTGGTCTCAAGGGAGAAGTCACTGTAGAAATAGAGAATAAATGAGCCTTCGATTTGCAAAATCGGAGATTCAGATGAAAGATGCAAATATTTGGAAAAACACAGTCTCCCATGGCGGGGACTCCCGGAGCCCCTCCCTCTGCATTGTCCCCCTTAGCACATGCACACTCTGGTTACCTCCTGTGAATAAAGAAAGTTGTCTGATTGGTGGGAGGCAGAAGGGGAATTGGGGGGAACCGACATCGGTGCAGTCCTGAGAAGGGTCCTGTAACCTGGTCCCCAAGTGACAGGTCTGATTTGGAGGGACTGGAGACGCAGGACTCATGCCTTCCTACCTGGTGACATGGCTTAGGAAGTTCCTGCCCCGTCTTGCCTGGCAACAGAAGACCGGAGCTGGGTACGTGCCCTGCTTAAGTGGACAGACCCTGAGACCACCTTGCAGAGTGTCCCGGGGTCCCAGAGTAGCCAGATTTTCTGTGCTGAAGAGGATTGTGGGAAGAGCTGAAGGTGAGTGGATGTAGGTTAGCCCTGGGAGTAGAAGGTAATTCTAGGGGCACCTGTGTGGATGTATAGTTAAGGGCAGCACAGGGTAATGGACATATTAGTAGATGTCTTCATGGACCAATGTCACAAAGGCACTTTAGACATCACTGGGGATGGAGAGGGTGGCAGGACCCTGACCTGACAAAGGAGATTTTGAATTGGTCAAGGTTAAGTCCATGGAAGAAATGCTAAAAATAGAAATTATGTTAAATCATGGAAATACTTTAAAATGTAATACTTTTGCCCACCTGGAACTGTGGCTTGAGAGTTGCATTGTATTATCTTGATTATGTCACCTAATGTCTCCAAGGCACAGCTTTCCCATCTGTAAACTGGGGCTGGGAAGCAGGGGTTGGACTAGGTGGTATGAAGAGCTTTTCCAGCTCAGCCTGACCAGGAAGCCTCAGCATCTCTCAGATGTTTCACTGCTCACTCTTGAGTGTTTTCCTTATATGTCACTCTCTTTGCTGTCCTTTCCCCAGTGTCTAGCGAGACTACTCATCAGGTTAGCCCAGGGTGACAGGGTTCAAGGGGGACAATCCCAAACCCCGCAGATGTTATATGAAAATGCAAAAGGAAAACATACATGCAATCATGCCATCAGGATAAGTGGAAACATTTTGTCTTTCTGCTCTCCCTTCCAATCCATGACTATCTACGTAAGTACCGTTTTTGTACCAGAGCCTGCAGACGGCATAGTATCCAAGGGCTTTTGGGAGGCAAGAAGGATAAAGAAGGAAAATATGACTATTTCAGCCCCGTTGATTGGCTGCCCTGGCAACAAGCTTTACAGACCCAGCAACTCTACACACACAGTATCTCTCCAGCTCTGACCTCTCTCCCAAACTCCAGACACACCTGTGCATCTGCCTACTCAACACCTGCACTTGGATGATGAACAGACATTGTGTATAACATGTTCAAAACGGAACCCATACTTCCTTCCCATCACCAAACCTACTGCCCCACCTTATCTTCCCAACACATCTATCTCATCCATTGCTCAACCTGTCCAGGAAGCCGTTCCCCTTCCTCCCTGTCCATTACTTTTCACATTTAGTCCCCAAACAGGTCCCATCATTCCTATCTTTAAGTACTTCTCATTCTCTCAGTCAATTTCTCTCCATTTCTGCTGGCTCCGTGGGAGCTCAAGCCAGCCTCATTGCCCCCTACTTGGCTACAGCTACCTCACATCAGCATTTTCTGATTACTTGCTTTCCTCTAATTTTTAGTTACCCCTCAGGATTCACGGTGATTTATAAAAATGTAAATCGGATCTTGCAATTTACTCTGTGGTTTAAAAGTCTATAATGTCTTTCCATTCTCCTTAGAATAAAATTCAAACTCCTTACCATGGTCAATGGCCCAGTGCGGTTTGGCTTCTGCCCATCTCCTCAGCACCATTTCATGCCCCATTACTCTCAAGTTTCAGCGTCACTGGCCCTGTGCCTTCAACATCCCAAATCCCTTCCTACCTTAGGTCTTGGCACAGTGGGTTCCTCTAACAAGAGCGTGTTTCCCAGGCTCTTGCGGCTTTCAGATACCAGCTCAAATATTCCCTTTCCTAAAAGGCTTTCTTTACTATTTGTTCAGGATAGTAGCCACTGATTCTTGATTCCTGGGGATCTCTCTGTAGTTGAAATCTGCATTATTTTATGTACTATTTTATTTTCTTTAGATTACTCATTATATTCTTATTTCTCCCTCCCTTCCTTCTCTCTCCCTCCCTCCCTTCCTCCTCTCTCCCTCCCTCTCTCCTTCCCTCTCTTCTTTCTTTTTAGATCTGTACTCACCACACTGGAAACCCCACAAGGGTAGGGACCATCTGTCAGTGTTCACCAATGCTTCCTGTGTGTCTAAAACACAGTACCTCCTGTCACACAGGATAAGCTCAGTAACTCCTGTGGAATAAATGAAGGCATGACTTTCTTTGTGATGAACAATTACTTGTGTGGCAGCTCTGGACCAGGCTTGTTTAGAACACGAGCCATTTACTCAAAGGGATGAGAAGTGTCCGTGTCCGGGCTGTGACTCTTTCGGCTGCTCCATTTTTCCTCTGGCTTTAAGCTGTGGGACACCTGCGGCATCTCCTATCACCTCCTTGAAGTGATTTAGGGAATGAGGAGCTATGTAAAGTCTTTGAGCAAATGTTTTGAAAAGACCATCCTGATGTCTGTGTAGTGGATGGATTGGAGGCTCCAGGGTGAGACTTGTGAGGAGGCTAGTGGAGTGATTTAGGGAAGTGCTAATGAGGGTCTGAGCAACCACGAAGATGAATGGGAAGAAGTGGAATTCAGTGGATTTGGAGACTTCAGGCATCTAGGACACGAAATATGAGATGGCAGGAGGTCATACCAGTGCAGGTGCTGTCTTTGCTGAACCTTGATAAAGTGTCTCTTTAAATTTTGCTCCTATAAGCACTTGCTTGTGTCATCTTAGTCTTGGTCCCCACTCCCAGCGGGAGGGGAAGGGGAATTGGCCAAGGCATCCCCCAGGCTCCCAATATTGGAGGCTGGGGATGGGTTGTTGAAGATGAAGCAGTTCTACTGTGAACTTTTTTCCTGTGGAGAAAAAACGGTCAACACGACCACTCTTTCAAGGGGAGAGGGCCCCGACCCTTGCCTTGACAGGCTTTTATTGCTTTTCTGGGCACATTAAATTGAGGATGGTCCTCATTTACTGTGCACAGGTTCACTTTAGGCGGTTACTTTTTACAGAAAACAAAGGAGAGGGTGTTGCTAATTACTTTTAAAAGGAAGGATATTTGCAAATGTAAAGGGAAAAGTGGTTGAACTGGTTACACTAGTCCTTGGAAGGTTTAGCATAGATTTTAAAGATACCCAGTAAACATTTGCTGCCTCAATTCAGGGTGAGGGAGTTTTAGCAAAAAGGAAGTCTCAAAACAGCCTAGGTACAATGCAGGCCTGATTCCCCACGGGAGAACCTATCCCTGGGTGTGGGTCCTGTGTGCTGGACCTCGCTCCCCACTGGCCTTTCTGAGTGGGAGCTGGGCCCCACACCATGTAGAACGGTCTCCTATATACAGGTACAAGAGTTCTTTTGGGCAAAACCTAAGAGTGGAAATGCTAGGTTACAGGGTATGTGAATGTTCAACTTAAAATTTTCCGCAGTAGCTGTGCCAATTTATATGCTCACCAATAGCGTAAGAAAGAGCCATTGTTTCTTTAGTTTCGCTCTTTGAATGGGCACAAAGTGGCATCTCTGTGTGGTTTTGTTTGGCTTTGGCTGATTACTAATGAGGTTGCCTCTTGAAGTGTTTTCTTCAATTTCATTTTAATGGGGGGCTGTAAAGGTTTTGTAGCAGAGTTGGGTATCCACAATGGAGTTCCCCAGGAGCCAGGAAGGGTCCTTTCAGAGTTGCAGGTGTTTTTTCTGGGTAGGAGTCTATCCTGTCTCCGCTGGGTTTCTTGTTCTGGGTCAGAATGTCCACAGAAGCTTCTTTCCTGGGGAGGTCATGAGAGCCCACCGTTTCACTCCTGACCTTTTCATCCACAAGTTTACCTCCTCGGGGGGGCTGCAGGAGCCAGGAAGGGACCACCAGCCCCAAACGTGTCTCAGAAGTCTCATGAGGCAGGAGTAGCTGGGGTAGCAGCTACAGGCATCACAGCAAGTGCCCCTCATGAATCAGTGCTCCCGAATCAAACAAGAGGGGACCAAGGGTCCTGTGTCCCTGGGGAGAACTTGCTGTGCCTGTGACCTGCGGAGAAAGCAGGGAGCTGGGACGAAGCCCTTGTTATTTGCAGACCACTCCTCAGAGCCTACCTCAAGAGTGTTCTTTCCACACTGAGTCTTTTCTCCTTAAATGTCCCCCTGCCCAGAGCAGGGCAGCCCACATCTTTGTGCCTCCTTGGACTGGAGCTGTGATGGGGAGAGAGGCTTGAAGGGGTTAGGCTGCCACTCACCAGCACCCTCTGCATTCCACCTGCCTTTAAGGTAGAGGTGAAATGGGAGCACTGCATACTTCTCCTCACAGTGCCCTGCCACCATTAGCGCTGGAGGCCCAGCCCCTGCCTGGGGCACCTATGTACCTGGAAGAGAGGTGACTTCTGAGGACATAGATAATAGAAAGTGCAAGTGCAGTCAGGGGAAACAACTTCCAGGCAAGCAGGAGGAGGAGGATCCCGCTGGCTCCTAGGTGACAGAAAGATGTCAGAAAGAAACTGGCTTCCTGCTTATATCACTCAACCTCCAGGCAGGCTCGGCTCCACCCCAGACTCACCACAGGCACCAAGACTACACCCCGATCTTAGAGGGAGAAACCTCCCCTCTCTGGGTCTTCCTGGTCCAGGAGGATGTTTTCACACGTTGCATTTCAGCCTCGCGAGGCACGACCACAGCATCATTGGTCCAGGGCTAGTGGTTTTCCCTTCCGTGTACTCTGTCAGATCCCCATGGGCTATGAGGTTCCCACTCAGGTTGGTGGGAACAAGTACTATTCTTGGCCTTGTGTGAGCTCCAGGGATTTCTTCCCCCTGAGTCCAGGTCCATACATCCAGGTACACGCGTGTCCTCATGTACACACTTTCAGTACTCAGGGGCTTTCTCTAGATGTCTGGAATCCTCTCTCTGTGGGGCTCTTTCCTCTGGTGCTTGACTCTGGGAACTCTAGCCACTCACCCTCATTGGACTTCACGCTCCTTGTTATCAACTCAAAGTGATCTCTAGGCCCTACCTGAGTCATCTCTTCCTGCGTGGTGGCTGGGAAGCTTTCTCAGAGTCAGGTGGAGGCAACCTTGAGTCTCATCTCTTTTTCTTTTCATCTTTCAGAGCTCACTCTCCTTTCTGCCTGATGTCCAATGTCTTGTCAACCATTGTTTCTTGTAGTTTGCCCAGATTTTTAATGAAATAGTGAATCCAGTCCTTATCACTATTTGGTAGAAGTTGCCCTAAGCATTTAATTTAATTTAAATTTGCTCTTTTATATGTGCTCATCTTTTCCATGATATCTTCTGTTTTTTGTTTGTATATATGAAGATTAGTGATTTCTGTTTGTTGATATGTATTTAATTGCCTTCTCTTTTCTAAGAGCTTTGGCTTTCGAGAATATTTCAGCACAATCTTAGTTAATATTAGAAGTGGTGGGCATGAGTTTGAAGACTCCCTACATATTCTAGCAATTCTATCTTTTTTGAGACGACTGTCTCATAGCCCTTATTCCATCTTTCCTGGGTGGGCTCCGTGGCCATTCCTACGCTGCCTGCACAGCTGTTATTGCGGGGTCTGCAATCTTCTATGTATGGTTCCCATTCTTACTTTTTCTTTATTGAATCCCTATTTTGGTCAAACAAAAAGGATGCACGAAAGATATTGATGATTTCTTGATGATTTGCAAACTTGACGGATGGGCTGGGCATAGAAGTTTAGATTGGAAAAACTTTTCCTTAAGATGCTGAAGGCATTTTCTTCTCGTCCTCTAGTGCCCGGTGTTGCCCTAGACAGCTCGTGCTGCTCTCATGCCAGTGCTCCTCGCACAGCTTGCCTTTCACAGTCAAACCTCGGTTCTCGAACAGTTTGGTTCTCGACCAAGTTGTTCATGCAAAGATATGTCTCGGTTGTCTGACAAAACTTTGGGTCTCTTCTCTACCTGACAACCCTTTCAGGCTGATACCTGTATGAACAGTCACATGTCTCGCAGGCAACAAACAAAGGAGATTCAGCTTTCGAGCACATTGCTCCTTGAATAGTTTTCCGGAACAAATTAAGTTCAAGAACTGAGGTTCCGATATTTTCAAATCTTAAAAACGATACAACTATTTCTTTGTCCCCAAAGTCTGCCTACCATTCTCTTGGTTTCTTGATGGCCCTGTGGTGCTAAAATTTTAAAGATCAAGAATTCTGTTGATGTTTGTTCCTATGGTTCTGTCAGAGTAAATTATTGTGCTGCTTTTTTACAGAGAAAACATTATAATCATTAATCCATCAATACAAGCAGGCCTGAGCTAACTGCCCTGTCTCCCAGGCTTTCCTTTAATGGACGCTGTTTATAGCTTTGCAGGTTTGTCTTCAGTTGTGAGTATGTCAGCCAGGACCACCTTCAAGAATATAAAGGACATGTAGGAATCAAGGTCAAAATTTAAGCAACATGAGGACTGCATATTCCACATCCAAAATGTGATTTCAATAATTTTCTGCCTTGCCATGGCGGGTGTGGCTCAGCAGTTTGAGTGCTTGTCTGCAAACTGAAGCGTCGCTGGTTGGATTCCCAGTCAGGGCACAGGCCTGGGTTGCAGGCCAGGTCCCCAGTTGGGGGTGTGAGAGAGGCAACTGATCAATGTTTCTCTCCCTCTTTTTCTCCTTGCCTTCCCTTCTCTCTAAAAGTAAATAAATAAAATCTTAAAAAAATAATTTTCTGCTTCTTAATTTCATCATTTTTGCTTTCATGAATCTGTGGTTCCATGTTTTTAAGATTATAATTTCCAATATTACTGATTTTAATATCCCAAATATTGGCAATATACACAAATATAATAACTATTATGTTAAAGACACTCCTTTAAGTATTTTGCATTTATAAGCTCACTATGCTAATAACCCTGACAACAGGTCTCTGAGGTGAGTCCTAGCGTTACCCCTATGTCAGGTAACAGGACACTGAGGCACACAGAACGTAGAATCCCACTATGGCTCTATAGCTTGCAAAGGGCAGAGCTAGAAGCTGAACCCAGACCATCTGACCCTGGAGTCTATACTTTACCTGGTCAGCCTGCTAGACTATGTGTGGCCTTTGGAAGCTATAAGATTCTAGAGGATTAGGATTCTATTGACACATGGCCCAGGGATTACATTTCACACTCTGTTCCTTTACTGTGACTTCTCACTGTCCCCATCTTCTGTCATCAGTCTTGGCACAGGACTAACAATGGAGGAGCCTGGGGCCGAGAGTCTGGGATTACTGTCTTAGAACAGTGGGGTGGATTTTGAGGGATCTGGACTTACCACACACAAACATCCTAGTACCTGCTCCAGACTTGAGCTCCATGTCCGGGCTTCCTCTGCAGGGCTTCACACAGTAGTAGGTACTGGTGTCTGCTGGAGTGATGTCACTGATGTGGATGGAAAAGTCCGTGTTATTTCTCCTCGTGGTGTCTGCAGCACTTGTTACTTGGGAGAAGAGGCCTTCTCTGTAACTGTAAATTAATTCTTGGCCTGGCCCTGTCCGCCTGAACCACAGTGTGGGCCCCGCGGGAAGCAGGGAGGTCACGGTACAGCTCAGAGTGGCCGTGTCTCCAGCTGCCACGCCACTGACTTGTCAGGCTGAATCACCTGCAGCTCCTCACCTGCCCCTCCTGGACGGAAACACAAAGCAGCTCCAAGTCCCCGCCCTGGCCCTGCTGGGCTGAGGCTGGGGACCAGGGGCCTGGGTCCAGATTCAAGTTGACATCCAACTAACACTTTCTTTCCACATCATGTATTAGCCACTGGGGTGGACAAATTGCTGGACTGGGCGCTGAGAGGGATACAGAGATGAGACAGACAGACGGCCTTGCAAAGCCCACAGACAGGGAGGTCAGGGGAGAAGAAACTAGTCTGTGAAATGACATTCAAGAACCCCATTAAATGTACATTTAAACCAGAAGGTAAATGCTAAGGTTCATAAAAAAATAGCTGGAAAGGTTTTTTGAAAATGCAGACTGGTGCAGCCACTGTGGAAAACAGTATAGAATTACCTCAGAAAACTAAAAATGAACTGCCTTTTGACCCAGCAATTCCACTACTGGAATTATACCCTAAGAATCCTGGGACACCAATTCAAAAGAACCTATGCACCCCAATGTTCACAGCAGCACAATTTACAATAGCCAAGTGCTGGAAGCAACCTAAGTGCCCATCAGTAAATGAGTGGAACAAAAGCTATGGTACATTTACACAAAGGAATACTACACAGTAGAAAGAAGGAACTCCTACCCTTCACAACAGCGTGGGTGGATCTGGAGAGCATTATGCTAAGTGAAGTAAGCCAGGAGATGAAAGACAACAGAACAAACAAGCAAAATAGAACCAGAGACCTTGAAATAAAGAACAAACTGACCATAGCCAGAGGGGAAAGGGTAGGGGAATAACTGAGGAGGAGAAGGAGGAAGGGTCGTCAAGGAACATGTATAAAGGACCCATGGACAAAGCCAAAGGGGGTAGGATTGAGGGTGGGAGGTGGGGGTGGGCAGGGCCAGAGAAAGTGGTGGCTGGAAAATGGAGACAACTTTACTTGAACAACAATAAAAAAATGTAAAAACAAACAAACAAACAAACAGAACACCAATCTCAGCGTTTTCAACATTAAAAAGCACATTATCAGGCTGTAGTAACAGAGATGGGGGGACAGCAAGGCAGGCAGAGGGGTCAATGAAGCAGAAGAGAGAGCCTAGAACTGGACCCAAGAAAATATTCAAAATGACCTCATGCCCAAGGTGATATTGTATGGTGTCGGCAGACAGCTATCTGGAAGAAAACAAACTAAATCCTTAAAGAGCAGTTGCCTCCCGGGAGTGGGAAGGGAAAGTGGATTCCTATACTTACTTGGACATTTTTTTTCTTGGTAGGATTATTGGATAACAGGCCTGTAATATAATAAAAATAAAATAAAATGAAACATTACTCCCTTTTGTAAGCAAAACCAGATGCAATTCAAAAAATATTAGCTTGACCAAAAATGAAAAAGCTTGTCAGTTTGATGGTGTTGCCAGGGTGAGCTGGCCCTCCCCTAGGTGGCGCTGTGGCATCATTTTCATGATGAGCAGGGGATTTAACAAGCTTAGGGGAAGACTAACTGAGTCTGTTCTGGTCACATTCAAAATGTTCTCTATCTCTCGCTGCTCTTGTGTTGTATGGTTGATGTAACACTGAGACACCACACAGTATCAGGAAATTCTATATTTCAAAAGCCTTTGAAATCATACCCTTTGACCTGGAAACTCCTCTTCTTAGGACTTACAAGAAACAATCACAGAAGGCGAACACACTTGGTAAAGGAATGGGAATCATAGCTTAGTGGCGATATAGAAAAGTTCGATGAGAGGCTCATATCGAGGAATAGGGAGTTGAATAACTGAAGATACACCCCGATGATGAGAAAGGTTGTAGCTACTATTGTGGAAGTATATACTAGGATGTGTTGATGATTATGTTGACAGATATATCAGCAAGAAAACGTTCTCTAATTTATTACTAGTGAAAGAGGAAATAACAGAACACATTTAGTGTAATCCTATTTTGTTAAAAGTTCAATATAGATCGAAACAGCACAATGAAGAGGTTAACGCCAGGGCTTGTGGGTCCCTTCGTCCTAAGTTCAGATGCCTCCTCTAGGGCTTACTTGATGTTTGACCTTGAGAAAATGACTTACTCTCTGAGCCTCTATTTCCTTCTCTGTGTAACACATGTGGTAGGAAAATGAGACTTCTCCTGCGATGCTGTTGTGAGACTGAACTGGGAAACTGCTGAGACACACTCTGGACCTCGCCTAATGGACGGGCCTTTGCTACATGACCTCTTAACCGAGATATTAGCACCACAGAGAGGGGGAGGAGCATCCCGTCGGCCTGCCCTATCCGGTGTCAGCTCTGGGGAGATAGGTGTGGGGGGCCAGGGTTAACTCCTGTATAAAGAATATACGTGTAGGATGCTGAGGTCTGGGCAGCTTATAGTCTAAGAAGTACCACTTACCATTTTTTTTCCTAGTAGTTCTACTTTGCTGGCTTAGTATTTGCGCTCCCTCTCTGTCTCTGTCTCTCTCTCTCTCTCTCTCTCTGAGTGAATATATATATTCACGCTTAATTAAGCTGGCCCACCTCCCAGGGTCTACAGCCTTCAGCAGGACCGAGTCGTCAGACGTCACACCTCCATCTTCTCTTTCAGGACAGCAATAGGTCCTGCAGGTCAGTCCCAGGGGTCATGGACCCCTCACAGGGTGTCAGGGGCATGGGAGATGAGGAGGGGCTGGGAACTTTTGTCACTGGGAAATTCCTGGGTGGGGTAAATCCTGTTATGACCTGGATGAGAGAAGAAGGGACACCCCCCTCCCTCACATAAGATGAATTCGGGGGGGATTTGCTTAAGAGATATTGTTTTAAAAGAAAATATTGAGAGTAATGTCTTAAGAAGAGGCAGTGAAGAGAGGCCTTGGAACAACGATCTATTCACCCACCTGCCACTCTCAAACTCCACTGAGCCTCTGTGCAGAGTGGTACCCGAGGGCACGGTGCCGACCTGTGAGTCCCAGCAGCAGAGGCAGCAGCAGCGATGGCAGAGGTAGTTGGGGTAGGCAGTCAGGGACAGGCATCACGGTGGCCCCGGAAGCCTGCTCTGTTCTCATGTGGTCCTGAAGAAGCCTGGAATCTGTGCTGTGCGGTGAGAGAGGAAGTGATTACAGTGGAGGAAAAGACAGCTCCTGTTTTTAGATTGTGAAATAGGAATCAGACATAAGCTGAGAAATTGCTGGTGCAAGGGCTCCAAGATGCTTGGAGAGGCCCTGGCAGCCTCCTTAGGATGTAGTCTCTGTCCCCTGACTAGCTCATTCCTTCTCAGAGGTCCTGGTGGCCCTTCCTCATCCACAGGCCCCAGGACCAGAGTTTGTCACAGTTCAGGGTGTGTTCAGTCTTCTGTAATGGTCCAACAACCGGGTTCAGATGAACTGCACAGCTATTCAGGGGGAGGGCTTCTGGAATGGGGCCTCATGGAACGGACTCCTGTTCTCCCCACTCCAGAGGTGTCAGTGGTAAGAATGAACCACGTCTGATGGGCGCCCTGGCTTTGAGAGCGCCCTCATTGGGGAAGCAGCTTTGAGTGAGCGAGGAGTGAGGTCTTCAGAGGGGGAGGGTGGCTTCTGTGTTAGAGGACGGAGGAGGTCTGTTGCGGGGGAGGGGCCTTAGCATGGTCATCTTGTAAGGAGAGCACCATGCCCAGAAACACCGCTGGGAGCAGCAGGAGTGCCCTTTCTGTGTGCCCGGTCCAAGGCCAGCACTGGGCAGAAGGGAGTGGATTAGCAGCAGAAACTCCCACATCAGAGTGTGCCTGCTCTCACCTTCTGCACAGACACAGTCGGCGCACAGGATTGTGGCCAGAGCCTCCCAGCCATGAGCTCTTCCCTTCTCCGGGGCCTTCTGTGACTCAGTTCCCTGCCGCTCCCTCCCCATGGCTGACTATACGTTAGTGATGAGAGGGGGCAGAAAGAAAGGGGAAGTGGAGATAGAGTTAGATTGTTCTGTCACGTGACAAGTTCCCGCTTCCCTTGAGGCTTATTATTCTATTTTTGGGGGGTTTGTATGTATGTATGTATGTATGTATGCATGCATGCATGTATGTATTTCCTAGAGGGAGATTGAATGTGGGGCCCTTTAAAAGGAACCAAAATAACTGGCCGGGATATTCCTTTAGCATCAGTCATTTCAACACACTCCTTCTTTTCAATGGTGACAGGTTCTGTTTTCCAGAGTGCAGCCATATGCCCTTCCCCTTATACTTCCCATGGAGAAATAGGTAAATCTCCACTCTTCCCAAATCTGGGCTGCCTTGTAATGAAAACACAGGTGATGTGATGTGACTTCGGAGGCTGGACAATTAAACTTCCCAGCACTTCCCCCTGGCTGCCTTGGGATGCTCATTCCTGGACTCTTGCTTACCTGCTACGAGGAAGCCCACACTAACGCATACACGGGGCTGTAGGGCTTGTAGCTGAAAGCCCGGGTCAGGTGTCAGCGATAGTCTGCATTACTCATTACACCTACAAATGAAGAAGCTTGCAGGTGATCCAGCCCCCAGAAGTTGTCATCTCTGGCTGAGCCTTTGCAGCTAGCTAGGCCTCAGACAACATGCAGCAGAGATAAGCCATTCTTGCGCCCTGTCTGAATTTCTGACTCACAGTATCAGTGATCACAATGAAATGGTTGTTTATTTCCCCCAAGATTTGAGGTGTTTTGTTATGCACCCCACTAGAACACCACGCTTGGTAAACTTTTCCCCTCTCTCCACTCAATAGCGTCTTCCTGCTTCCCCGGGACTGGCACTGTTGCCAGCAGGGACTGTGGATCACGGCATTGACATATGAGCTCTGGGGCTAGAAGAACATTTGTCAGGCTCCTGGTATGTGTGTGACAGGAGGCAAGCCATCTACATGCCTAGTCCTGCTGTATTCTCAGCACCTGCAAACCATTCTCAGCCCTCACCTCCTCCATCAGGCTTTTTGGCCGTGTCTTCATCCTGCTGTCTGACACCCCCATTAATTCGGTTAGTCAAGCTGGCAAGCCTTGGTGTCACCTTCGATAACGCGCCTCACTCCCCCACACACTTGCATCTAAATACGCCTTCAGACCTGTGTGTGCCTCTCTGCACGCTCGTCTCTGGCTTGGACAGTCCATCAGTTTGCCTCACTCGCTCTCTCCCTCTTTCAGCCATTTCCGCACTCTGTAGTCAGAGTGGTGCCTTAAAAAGAGAAATAGGAGGGTGTCCTTCTCTCCAAGTGACTTCTCACTGCGGTTGGATAAAATAAGATTCTTCTCCTGTGCCCGACTGATCTGACCCAAATGTTTTGCCAGCCCCAGCCGGGAGCCCTTTCCCTCATGTTTGCCTCACCTACCCTGGCGGTTGTGCAGCGACTCAGGCTGTTCGTACTCCTCCCTGCTCTTTCTTCCTTGTACTGGGGATGTCCACCCCGTGTCCTCCTTGTTACAGATAAATCTAGAGCACCTTCATTACCTCATCAGGATTCGTAGTCATAAATTTATGTGCATGTTTGCCTTGCCCACCGGAGCATATGCCTCCGTGGCAACAGAGGGTGGATCTGCTTTATTTCCCACGGAGAATGTTCAACAGGTGTTTGAGCTTGGAGGGGAATGTCTAATGGGTTCATGGTGTGTGTGCAGCAACCCCAGGTGTATCCTCCTGTGACCTCCCCAGAAGTGTCAGAGCCACAGGACCCTGTCCTTCCTTGGATCACACGGTTGCCCTCTCCTCCCTTCTTCCTTCTTGGGGCTCCTCCATTTCTTGACACTATGGGACCCTGGAACTCACTGAAACTAAACCACAGTGTTGGCCTCATGGCTTCCTCATCCTTGACCCCACTTCATGGCAACTGGACTCTGCCTTGGTGTTGAAAGCTTTCCTGGGTGAGTGTTACTGGGGTACAAAGAGGCAGACTTCTTGGTGTCTCTATGGCTGGTGTCTGGCTCTTGGGTTAGCTTTGGTAGGTTTTGTAGAAAGGAAAGGGGAGGATGCCTTATGCCTGTGGGGGGTGGGTTATGGTTTGGGGATACACAACATTTCCATGTACTGAATATACAGACTATTCCCCTAAACTCAATTAGAATCAGACCGTGAGGCTGACGCTAAGGGTGAGGCAGACTCAGCTGAGACACGGGTTGAGTTTCTGAGTGGGTCTTTTAAGCTCAAAGCTAAGGCAATAGACTGTAGAGCTAAGGCTTTGTATGCCAGAGTCAGGTGATTTGTGGAGAAGAGTTTTTGAATTCCAATGGCTTTTGGTTGAAAATGGTAACCAAAGTTCTGAATGAAGCATTGAGTCATTCACTCAGTAAGTTTTTTTTTTTTTTAAAGCTTTTATTTCTTTATTTTTAGAGAGGGGGAGGGAGAGGGAGACAAACATCAATGTGTGGTTGCCTCTTGTGCACCCCCTACTGGGGACCTGGCCTGCAACCCAGGCATGTGCCCTGACTGGGAATCAAACCTGCAACCCTTTGGTTAGCAGGCCGCACTCAGTCCACTGAGCAACACTAGCCAGGGCTCAGCAAGTTTTTATTAAGTATCTGGTTGGTCCAGCCACTGTTCTAAACATCGGGGATATAACAGTAAAAAAAGAGGCAACATCCTTGTCCGCAAGGAGCTAACACGCATGTGAGTGGGGCCATGTAATAAAGGGGATGGGAATGCTAGGGTGGGGGGTACTGTTTTATATAGGACAGCTAGGAATCTTTTACAAACAACATAATGTTTGCGTAGAGACTTGGACAAAAATGAACAAGTGAGCTATGCTGACATCTGGAGAAGAGCTCTAGAAAGAGAGGACAGCAAGTCCAAGTTCCTAAGGGAGGACTGGAAAGGCCCTTGTGGCTGGAGCCCAGTGTGTAAGTGGGAAAGTGGTAGGGGATGAATTCAGAGAGGTTGAGAGCAACTCAGCTCGGGGCTCCTAGGTCATCACAAACTCCCTTGGCTTCACTTGGAGATAGGAAGGCACAGGCAGGTTTGAAAAGTGATGGGATCCCTCTTACTCTGAGAATAGCCTGAGGTGTATAAGGGTGGGAACAGGGACACCAGAGTTGCAGACTCTTGCAGTAATCCAAGTTGTAACCTGGAGGTGCTGGGGAGTGATCAGATCCTGGGGCTGTTTTGAGTGCTGAGACGGTAAGACGTTGGGGTATGACTTGGCTGTGGAGTATGGGAGAAGTGAGAGTCAGGGATCATATCAATAGTTTTGGCGTCTGAAGAAGACGGTCTTCGAGGTAGCTCCCAGTGATCCTGCCTCCTGACATTCACATCCTTGTGCATTTTCTCTCTCCTATGTGTGGGCTGCCCCTAGTGACTCAGTTCTAAATGACTAGAGTGCAGCAAAAGTCAAGGAATGTTGCTTCCAAAATTAGGTTTCAAAAAGTCTGACTCTTAGCTTGCTCATTCTGTTTCATGCTCTCACTTATGAGGAAAGTCACCTGCCATGTTATGAGCTGCCCTGTGGAACTACCCATGGGACAGGGGACTGATGCCTTCAGTCAACGGCCAGCAAGGGTCTAAGTCCAGTCAACATCCATGGAAGTGAACTTGGAAGCAGATCCCTAACCATAGTCAAGCTTTGAGCTGATGGTACCTCTGGCTGCAGCCTTTATGAGACCCTGAGCCAGAGGACCCACCTAAACCATACTCAGGTTCCTGGCCCAGATAAACTGTGAGAAAATAATTGTTTTAAGCCACTAAGCTATGGGGTAATTTTTGTAAAATGCAGCAATAGAAACCTAATTCAGTGTACTAGAGCATTCATACTTTAAAAGCAGGGTTGGGAAGACTGTAGGATGTTATGAAATCTCTTCCCATTTTACAGATTTACAAAACAAACCATCTAAGCAGATGCTGGAGCTTAGGCTGAGAGGGAGATGCATAGAGCTCATGAGAAATTGGACATGAGAGTGGGGTTCAGGCCCTTGTTCTCCAAACTAGGGAGGTGTGGTGAGTCCCCCAAGGTCTCCTGTTTGCTGCTCCAGGTCTCCTCCTGAGACCCCGCCCTGGGGGCTCTGATGAGTGGAAAGGAGTGTGGGAGGCAGATGGCCAGGGAGGGGAGGCATGTGGAGGCCCCCCACCTCCATTGCTCCTTCTTTCAAGCTGAGTTCCTCTGGAAAAAAGGAGGTAGGAGAGACTGAAGGCCCTGCAGTTCACAGGAGGGAGCAGCTGTTGGGACATGTGTCCATGCGTCTACTCAGCCAGTCAGCGCAGGTTTCCTGGGTATCTTCCCAGGCTATCCTCTGTGCTCAGCCTGGGGAGGAGTAGGGAGTGGAGATCCAGCTCTGTGAGGTCAGACACTGCCCCTCTCTGGGTCCTAGTCCCCTCTAGTGTGTCTCGGACACTTTTTTGCAAACCCTTGATCATGCCCCATTATCACACCTAAAATGGAGCTTCTTAGAGGATTCTAGGAAATTCCTGGGGAAGTAAGAGTTATGTGTCCCTCCCTTATCTGCTGGTGACCCTTGGCCCCATGTGACCTGGTGGGCTGACGACTCCTGACCTTGGCCTGCTCCCAGGTCAGGCTGTGGTCACCACCTTCTTTACCTTTCTCAGCCTCCTCTCAACTTAGAGCCAGGCAGTTTGCTTCCTGCACCACAGAGGACTGAGATTCTATCACAGCAGCGCCCTGTGGCCTAGGGCGACAGCCACCAGAAAGAGCCACCAGAGACTCTTGCAAGGGGAGTCTTCTGGGAGTCCGTTCTCCAGGCTCTTCACTTTCCATTCAAGGGTGACAACTGGTCCCGCCGCCCTGGGCCCGTCTGGCATAGAAACCTGAGGCAGGAGTCCAGACAAACCCAGACTTCTGACGCTGCTGGGCTGGGCTGCTGTAGAAAAAGCAGGGGCGGCCTCAGTCATTTAATGATCGCACATGACCTTGTTCGTGCCTCAGCATGGCCTTAGGAGATGGGTGTTATTATCTCTATGTTGGTGAGGAAATTGAGGTTCAGAGAGTTTGGGAAACTCTCCAGGGCCACAGAGTAGTGCGAATCAAACCCCTGTTGTGAAATACTGTGTGCTCATCACTGTTTTCCCTGTAGATCAAGAAAAGGACAGGACATCCGGTCCTCTGGAGGGCACTAGAGTAACATATTTTGTCACCACAGTACCTGTCTGCACGGGCAGTAAGTAGGGTGTAGACACCTTCCTGTTGGGAGGGTTGCAAGTCTGCCCTGCTCAGCAAGGACGAGGGCTCAACAGAAACTGCGCAAATACCAAAACACTTCCTGGCCAGAAAGCATTAAGGTCCTTTAAGGGAATATTGATCTCTGACTTGGAAGGGCTCTCAGACATCCTCTAGTCCTCCCACTACCCAGTACCTGAAGCCCACTTGTGGATAAATGGGGTGTAGAGAGGGGCGTGCGGCAAATCAGAAGTGGAACAACCCTCTGGGGAGGTGGATTGGGTATACTTGATTTCTAACAGATATTTCGTCTTTAAGATTGTTTGGGGTGTGTGTGTGTGTGTGTGTGTGTGTGTTTATGAGAAAGAGAAAAGAGAGAGCAGGCTTTCCTTTCATACTTTAAAATGTCATAATTTTGAGAAGAGAGTTTTAGGGAAAGATGCTGGTGCCTCCCATGGAGGCCTTGCCATTGGCTACTTCTTAGACTTATCCAGATGAGAAGAAACCAAAAATGTCATTTGTGCTGTGACCACATGCCGCCATCTTGTTCTACCTGGCCGGTGAGCCCCGTGTCCTCGGTGAAGTCAGTTCCGTTCACCAGGATCAAGCTCCCCACAGCATGCGGTCTGTCTCTGCTCATGGTGAAGGTCAGGGTCTTGTCTATCTGTCAGGCATTTCCACTTTCCAGCCAGACCAGCTGTATGCCCTGGGGGTAGAACTTCTTTGCTTTGAAGGTGACACTGTTTTTTCTTCTTTGAGATGGGTTGTTCAAAAACAGACATGGTGGGTGGCACTGACACATTATAGGACAAAGGCTCAGACTTTGGACCCACCTTGCTTATTACTTGGTGGCCATTTACTTGGTGCCCACCCAGCATGCGGCAGTACACACCACATAGTAGGTACTCAATAACTGGAAGATCTTGTTATTATTTAGGCCTATTCTCTGAAGTAAATTTGGGGAGGACTGTTCTCCAAAGCCAGGTGAAAGTCTGCACACATGTGGTATCTCCTACCTCGTATGGCCTTAGACGAATCAGCATTCTCTTAAAGAGGAGAATGTGAGCTTAGGGGGTCCACATCACAGGTGACATAAGAGGAGAAGTCCTGGAGAGTCAGGACCTCTTCAGTGACACTGGAGATTTTGTAAGCATGGCTGTGCTTCATCCAGACCATGCAGGTCTGGAGGGATGAAATTTGATCCTTATTTTTAAACCACTTGAGGGTGTAATTTTGGGGGAAGAAGCTGGAGGATATGGAGCTGAAGTTCATAGTCTGTCCAGTTAGGGCCCTCTCCAAGGGCCTGTTAGTATGGGCAAAGAGGGTGGAGCTACAAGAAGGAAGAAGAATGAACAATGAATGCTGGTGAGCCAGGCAGTATTGTATGTGCTTTATGTGATTTTAATTCTGGCAACTCTGTTCATTTGATAAATAAGAAGATTAACACTGATAGAGACAAGGGACATACTAGCAATTGGCAGAGCCAGAAAGGTAATACAGGCTTCTCAACCACGTAATCTGTGCTCTTTCCTGAGGCCAGGGTTGCTCTGTTCAGGGGCCACATTCCTACATCTTTCTCCCTTTTGGCATTGGTTACTCCTACTACTCATCATTTAATAAAGTTTAGACAAGTAGGAATAAAAGAGAAATTTCTTAGCCTGATACTTATCTACCAAAATCCTAAAACAGCGTATTATTTTTAATGCGCACCTTTACAAAGATGTACTTTAAAATCAGCACAATGGGGTACACATTCTCACTATGTAACACATTATTTAACAATGTACTGGAGAGCCTGGCCAATCCAGTGAGACAATACAGCAAGGAATAAATAATAATCAGGAAGGAAGACTAATATATATAAACTTACAAAGAAACTCTAAGTAAGTCTGTTGACTAAAAGACTAATGGATTAGAAAACCCTACATTTACACAGGAATTTGGGGTCAGTGACAAAAGTGGGTCAGGAAACATTTGGTGTTGGGGACAATTATCTTTTTATAAATGTCAGTGAACACAGACATAAATACCTGATAAAATCACTGGAGGAAAAAAATAAAGGAATATATGTATGTCTTTGGGATGGAAAAGAACTGTAAGAGAAGATCCTAAAACCACAACTCACTGAGATTTGTAAAGTTGACTTTAAAGACTTATAAAGGTGGCTGTAATCTCAATAAAAATTATATACGATGAGAAAGAAAAGCAGTGAATGCAAAGGCTTCTGGAAGTAGGCGAGCTGGGCTCTGGTGTCCATCATCTGTAACTCTCGGCAAGCCCGACCTCTGGGCCTCAGCTTCCTCAAACGTTCAGCGACGGGTTTGGGCCTTGCAGCAGACCTATGTGGTTCTCATCCCGCTGAGCATTTGTCTCCTTGGGTCCATAATTCTGTGCCTAGCATCTCCTCTCCACTGCAATAATGAGTAAGTAAAAGGCACAAAAAAGGCAATTTTTATTTTATGTTTTTTATTTAATAGAAAATGTATTCATCTGTTCACTGAAAATGTTTATTTGTTGCCTACTATACTCCAGGCCATTCTCATGCCCTGATGCACAAGGAAGGTGCCATCCTCCTTTCTGTACATTGGTCCCCTTCTCTTCATCCCACTTGTGACTTTCATACAACTGGTGCCAGTTCTGTTGCTAAAAGTGGGTGTAATGAGGCCCCACCTTGACCCAGAACCAGACCCTCAGAACATCTTTGGCCCAGACAGGGGACACAAGAAATGATGAAGAATTTCTCTTCAGGAACTTCAGGTGAAGATTTCCAGGTGAACCAGCCTGAGAGTTTGGTGTCAGTCAGTGCTGGAGATGTCACAACCGTGGCCTTCAACATGCCTGCTCTGTGTCCAGCAGGGCACACCTTGTGGTACAAGAAGACTGGGACAGAATGACAATTAATCTTCAATAGTTTCAATAGAAGACACTTCCCTTGAGTAGCCCAAGTGGGAAAAACAATGGCGAACCAAACGGACTATTCCATCTGCACCTGTGACTGACATCCTGACATGGAATGTACATCTGGGCCGTGGGTGGTGAGTACAGTCTGATAAACCTCATCCCCTTGGTTTATGCAGGTAAATCTGTAAAAATCTGCAACATGCACCGAAATACTACTGCACACGGGATAATGCGCCCCTTTGCTCACAAACAACCCCGCGGGCTAAGATTCTGCAGATGGCCCTTCAGTTCAGTCATTCCACATTGCTATGCCCAATAGTGACTTTGGCTGTGTTGACAAGCCATGCCCTTTCCTGATGGCCAACAACATCAGAACCCAAACGAAGATCATGAACGTTCCCGAATGAAAAGATTTGGGGTAGGTAAAATGCAACCACATGTTTGCACTGCATGGTCTAAAAAGTTGGAAAACTGAAACCTAGAAGGCTGACCAGGCTTTCCAAGGTTTAGGGGCAAACCTGGGCTCAGGAACATGTTGGGTCTGTTATAGTCTATTTCCTGGACCTGAACATTCGTCACAAACACTTGGCAGTCACATCTTACCTCCTGGATTCAGGATGAGATATCAACATGGGTGAAGTTGTTCCCAGATGCCCAATATCTCCTGAGCCAAAGCAAAAGGAATCCTCAGGCAGCCAGAATCTCGACAAGATTGATGATTCTACTCACCCATTTCCAACTGGAATGTGATTGGAACCAGGTAGCAAGTACCTGAAGGGTCACCACAATTCAGTCAAGGGTGTCTTTCCCCACGCAGGAAGACAATGAGTAGGTGTAGTCTCTTCCTATGTCAGAGGTAGCTTCCAGGAATCATGAGACCAGAAGGATGGGTCTTGAGTGTCACCCACTTCCAGGTCTTGCTTGGAAAAGCCTTCCTGGAGGAGCTGAGTCACCTTCCTGCCACTCCATCTTTCCCTGGTCTGCATGGAGAGTACTACTCCCAGCCCTGCTGTTCTCTTGTTCTCCAAGGACACCTCGTGTTTTCTTCTCCTCACCACTCTCTGAGTTGATGTCGTGAAATACAGGGAGATGAGAGTGTCCCTCTGTCTGCCAGGACAACTGGTCTTACCCAGTAACATATTCCTCAAGTCCAGTCACATTCCATGACATCCACCTGGCCATGGAGAAGCCACATATTTCTCTCAAGCTGAAAAATGTGAGTATGGCAGTTTGAGGCTGCTATAACGAAACACCGTAAGTTGGGTGGCTTATACACAACAGAAACTTATTTCTTACAGTCCTGGAGGCTGGAAGTCTGAGATCAGGGTGCCAGTATCGTCTGGCCCTGGTGAGAATCCTCCTCTGGGTTGCAGACTCCTGATTTCTCCTTGTATTCTCACATGGTGGAAGCGGGGAGCCAGCTCTCTGGCCTCTTCTTAGAAGGGCACTAACTCTACTCATGAGGGCTCCACCCTCATGACCTAATTCCCTTTCAAAGACCTAACCTCCAGATACCATCACACTGGGGATTAGACTTCAACATAGGATTTCTGGAGGGACACAAACATTCAGTTTGTAGCACATTTCTTTAACTTTTACCTAATATCCCTTTCTGTTCCAGGATTTCATCCAGGATACCACATTACATTTAGTCATCATGTCTCTTTAGGTATCTGTCAACTGTGACAACTTCTCAGACTTTCCTTGTTTCTGATGACCTTCACAGTTTCAAGGAGCACTGGTCAGGTGTGTGACAGAATGTCCCTCTACTTCAATTTGTCTCATGCTTTTTTCAAAATTAGCCTGGGGTTATGGGTTTGGAGGAGGAAGGTCAGAGAGGAAAAGTGGCAGTTTCAACACATTATATCAAGAGTACATACTATTGACATGATTCATGATTGTTGGTGTTGATTTATGACTGCTGATGCACTTCGTTCGCCTGGCCGAATTGCACTCGTCAGGTTTCCACACAGTCAAGTTACTCTTTTTCCTCCTTTCCTCTCTGTCCTTTTAGGAAGGGAGTCATCACGTGCAGCCCCCACTTCAGGAATGGGGAGGCTTCCCCTCCTTTAGGATGGAGCAGCTACATAAATTGAGACTTTCTTGCACAGGACTCATATTTATTTCATATTTGGGGCTATAATCCGTCATAGTCTATTTGGGCTGATGTAATAAAATATCACAGACTAGTTGGCATATACACAACATCACTTAATCACTCACAGTTCTGGAGGCTGGAAGTCTGAGGCCAGAGTGGCAGCATGGCTGGGTCGGGGCTCCTTTCCGGGTCAGAGATTTCTCATTATATCCTCACGTGGTGGAAGGGACTAGGGAGCTCTCTGGGATCTCTTTTATAAGAGGACTAATATCGTTCAGAGGAAAGACCCACTCTCCTTCCAAAGGCTCCACTTTCTAATGTCATCCACACCAAGCATTGGAATTCTAATGTGAATTTTGGAGGGGGGGATACAAACATTTACACCACAGCATATTCCAATAACACTTTATGTTATTTATTTTGCTCAAATTGTTCCAGTCTTAGCTTTTGGGAGGGCTCTTAATTGGTTTCCATGTCCCTTGAAATGCTCTAATTATTTATTTTTTGTTTTTTTGGTGTTTTTTTCCACTTCTTATTTTTCTGAGAATGTTGAATTTTTTTAAATTATTTTTTTATTGTTATTCAGTTACAATTGTCTGCATTTTCTCCCCATCCCTCCACCCCACCCCATCCCAGCCAATCAGAATGTTGAATTTTTGATGAGACTTTTTAAACAGAAAGAAGAGCATCATATTTAACAAAAGGGTGTAGGATACAAAAGCCAGATGACTAAATTAAGAAAAATTTTATTTTAAAATCCATCATCTAGTAGAAACTAATGTCCTTAAAGGAGTATTCATTCATTTATGTTTTTTTTTTTTTTTTAATGTGGTGGCCTATTACATGGCAGTCTGTATTCCGGAACCAGGATACAGACAATCCCTTCTCTGTTAGAACTGACATCCTGTTTGTGGAAGAGACAAACGCATGCAGGCAGCTCTCCCTTTGCATAGTGTTGGCATGCATGAATCTCAGTTACTACAGTTTAGTTAAATAACACCAGTCCCCCAACACACAGTTCCAGCTGCAGTTGCCACAGTGAATTTATCTGTTTATTTCTCAGTTGCCACAGAGCAATTGCATAAAGCACAACGTTTGCTGCTAGCTCTTCTCCAGTATGCAAATCACGATGTAGCCAACAACTGCTCATCGCGACCAGCCACCCATCACGTCACTTCCGTCAAAGTCTGTAGTGATGGATCACTGTGACTACTACTGAGATACACACAGACAGCATGTTGCTGTGTTGTCTCCTTGTCTCCCACGTGGCATTTAAAAAATGAATAATTATAAAAGGCACATGGCGACAAAGATAGGAGTGCAATGGGGAAACAAAAAGTGATTATGCTGAAAGTGAAATTGAAATTGAATGTAAGTGAAGTTAACAGAAGAAATTGCTGCCCGTGGGAATGTTAACACTGATACTATTAGAAAGAGTCTAGAGGAACCTGGTGAAAGCAAACTCACCACATAAAGGAGGAAAACAAAGTCCCAGAGGAAGTGATGTCACAAAGACTTCAAATTGATGGAAATTTTGTCAAGGTTTCACAGCGTTGAGAGCACAGGGATAAAATTTTGGAAGGGGATCCAAACTTACGAGGGAGTATGGTATATGGTAGTTCATCAAGGCACAGCAAAGAGGCTGTTGTATTGTAAATTACACAACAAGATGAAAGCAAGTACCATTCAAAATATTCTTGATAAATTTTTACAAAGAAAGCACTTCAGTTCTCAATTTTTTAATGTTTCAAATTGCAGTATTCTGAACAAATGTTTTACTATTTTTATTTCCCTATACATTTATAACTGACAGTAGGAGAGTTTCTAATGTTTTGAAAAAAAAATTAAAGGTCACAGAGTGATCATGATGTTCCCCATTGATTATTGAGGTCATTTTCCATGGTTTCCGTTTGCACAGCCATTTTCCCAGTATTTTGCGGGATATTCATTTAACTGCAAGAAACTTCATGGATCAACTTCCCTCTTCCACGAAGAGCCACATGCCATGCTGGGGTCTTCTTTGTCAGCCTGGGTACCTGAGTGACAGTGACGTGCAGAGCTCCACACAATGAAGATGACTTTTAAGTAAAAAGTAAAAACATTGCTTCCAGCCCTTGGAGTTTTTTTCCCATAGCATAATCATGTGATATTAGTTTTTTTAAAACAATTTTTTAATCTTTCAATTACAGTTAATGTACAATATTATATTGATTTTAGGTGTACAACCCAGTGATTAAACATTTATGTAATCTAAGAATTGATTCCCTTGATGAGTCTAGTACCAGTCTGACACTATACATTCTTACTACAATATTATTGACTATATTCTCTATTGTAAACAGCGCTGCAACGAACATGTGGATACATATGTCTTTTCAATGTACTTTTTCAATTTAGTCTTCAGATAAATACCCAGAAATGGAATTGCTGGGCCCTTCTGTGTGTCTTATTGTAGCCTTTGTTTTAAAGTCTAGTTTGTCTGGTACAAGTATTGCTACCCCAGCGTTTTTTTGTTGTTGTTCCATTTTACTGCAATATTTTCCCATCCCTTTACTTTCAGTCTGTGTGTCTTTTGATCTGAAGTGAGCGGCTTATAGACAGCACATGTAAGGGTCTTCTTTTCTTACCCATTCAGCCACCCTGTGTCTCTTGATTGGAGCATTTTGGCCATTTGCTCTTAAGGGAATTGTTGATAGATATGTATTTACTGCCATTTTATTACTCATATTTTGATCATTTTTTCCTTTTTCTTCTTCTTTAAAAAACACCCTTTAACTTTTCATATAATACTTGTTTCTAATATTTGTTGTGTGGTAATGAACTCTTAGCTTTTTGTTGCCTGTACAAGAAAGTTCTTTGTCTGTTCTTTGATTTTAAATGATAGCTTGGCTGAATAGAGTAATCATGGTTGTAGGGCCTTTCTTTTCATCACTCTGAATATCTCATGCCAATCCCTCCTGGCCTGCAAAGTTTCTGTTGAGTAATCAGCTGACAGTCTTATGGGAACTCCCTTGTAGGTAACTAACTGCTTTCTCTTGTTGCGTTTGAGATTCCCTTTGTCTTTAACTTTTGCCATTTTAATTATGATGTGTCTTGGTGTGGGTCTCTTTAGGTTCATCTTGTTTGGGCCTCTGTGTTTCCTGAACTTGTATGTCTATTTTCTTCACCAGGTTAGGGAGGTTTTCTGTCATTACTTTTTCAAATGGGTTTTCTACTTTTTGCTCTCGCTCTTATTCTGCCGGCACCCCTATGGTGCAAACGTTGGTATGCTTGATGATGTCCCAGATGCCTCTTAAGCTATCCTCATTTTTTTGCAGTCTTTTTTCATTTTGCTGTTCTATTGGATGTTTTCTGCTATGTTGTTTTCCAAATTGCTGATTTGATCCTTATCTAATCTACTGTTGTTCTTTCTAGTGTATTCTTCCTACCTCAGTAGTCCTTTTTAGGTTTTCTATCTCTTTGTTGGACTTCTAAGTTCATCTACTCTTCCTCTAAGTTCATTGAGCATCCTTATAATCAGTGCTTTGAACTCTGCATCTGATAGTTTCCTCTGTCTCCATTTCGTTTAGTTCTTTTTTCTGTAGTTTTGTTCTTGTCTTTCACTTGGGACATGTTTCTTTGTCTTGTCATTTTGGCCGCCCCTCTTTGTGTGTTTCTATGTATTAGGTAGAGCTGCTATGTCTCCCAGTCTTGGTAGAGCAGCCTTATGTAGCAGGTGTCCTGTGGGGACCAGTGGCACAGCCTCCTCAGTCATCTGAGCCAGGCAGTCCGGGTGCCTCCCTCCCAGCCCCGTGTGGGCTCTGAGTACCCTCCTGCTGTAGTTCAGCTTTGAAGACCATGGCGGATCAGTGAGAGCGCATGGCTCCCAGACTGATGTGTTGCAACGACGGCTGCAACTCCGGCAGAGGAGCCGTCATGCAGAGGCCAACCCTGTGGAGCAGGACTCGCTTCAGTGGGGCTCTGGTGCCCACTGAGTTCACCCCTCGAGTATGTCCCTGGTAGGGATGGTTGGGTGGTGCTCCAGTGTCGTAATCTTGCTTCTCTCTATGTTCTATGGTAATCCATTTTTAACCACAAATTAGAATGTTTAAAACTCATGTCACTTTTTTCTTCAAAACCTTGCAATGGCAACCATTTCACTCAGAGCAAAAGCCCGAATCCTTGAACACAGCAGGGAGATTGTACCCCCATGGACTTTGCACATGCTGTTTCCTGACACACAGGCTCTTCTGCCAGGTACCACAGGGCTCACTGCCACCTTTTTTTGTTTTAATCTGCACTCAAACTTCCCCTTCTCAGTGATGACCACACAGACCACCCTGTTTAAAATACATTCTACCCAACAGATTCCCCCAATTCTCTTACCCAGCAATACTTTCATGTTTCCTTAATGCTTATTAATTTTCATATACTCTATTATTTACTTATTTACTATGTCTATTGTTTACTATCATTTCCTCACTAGGACATAAGCTCCATGAAGGCAGCTACTTCATTTCTTTTACTCACTAATGCACCCCATAATGGTTCCTATAATGGTTCCTGGCACACAGTAGGTATCCTATAAATATTTGTATGATATGTGTGAATTGCCCAGCGTAACACCTCCCTGAGACCCTGAAGCCTATTTTAGGGTAAATCTGTGGAAATTATTCCGTTAACTGAGCTTCCCAAAAGAAAACATGGTGAAAAACAAAAGCATCTTGTAGATTTGCAGGAAGCAGAAGAGCCCAGGAGCAGAAAACCACAAACCCTGTACCCCACAACCAACCTTTCCCATTAGCAGGAGCTCCCGAAATACCATGGGATGGAAGTGAGATTACAGACATTTGAGAAGAATAATGATAAATCCATGAGCTCTAGGATCAGATGCCTGAGTTCAAATCATAGCTCTACCATTTACCAGTGAATGACCTTGAACCTTTAATACTTCCCTTTTGTTATCTGTAAGGTAGGGGTGAGAAGAGGTTTTATTTTGGATATAATGGTCACATAAGATAGCAGCCACAGGCATTTGCAACAGTGTCTGCTCAAGAAATTGAAAAGTTATTACTCATTAGATTTCCTGAGGCCTTGAGGGTTTAACTGACATTAGATGATACAGATTGGATACAGGGGTAGACACGGATATGGACATGGATACAATTACATTTACATACACCACACAGAGAGGAGTCTGTATCTTTTATCACCTTCAATCTTTCCTCCTCACGCCCACCCATCATGGAAGAGGAACTCCAAGGTTGTAATGCACAACAGTTCTACTGATTTTACCAAAAGAGAAGCTTGCTTGTCTTAAGAGTGTGGGGGAGGGTAAGGGGTAAGTTTAGAGAAGTAGAAAGGAGGGAGGGTAGCTGACAGACAGAGAGAACTAAAGATTTCTTCATGTGCATTTCCTGTAGACTGAGAATGATTTAAGGAGAACAATAAAAAAAAAAGGCTTTTCAAAAATTCCACGTGTGTGTGTGTGAGGGTGCACTTCCTCATACCAACTCACACATGCTCACACATACGTGCATCAAGCTATACTCATATATAGAAGTGTGGCCTATCATGCCAGTGCACAGGTTGTTTTGACAACTAATGAAATTATAATACATATTAGAAACTTAGTAAAAATTAGGAACATAGAAACCATCCAACATATCCTTAACAAAACTATGCAAATAAACACAGCAGAATCTGAACTCTGCTGATCTGTGAGTGGCTGGGTGGGTGATGGGTATTGTTTCCCTCTCTATGTTTTCAGCAACAGCCTCCACTGAGAAGCCCTATCACATGGTTAAAAGAATGAGCTCTGGAACTGCTCAGCCTGGACTTGAATCCCGGCTGAATCTCTCTCTGCCTTACACAGGTGACATTGCACAAGTTACTCTGCCTGCCTCAGTTTCCCCATCTGCAAATGCAGGATAATAGTCATAGTTCTCACACAAAGATGTTGAGAGAATTCGACAAGTTAAGATGCACAAAGTTGTCACTGTTGCAGTTTGAAGCATCATCTATTTTGGTGCCTCCGGTAACAAGGTACCGGTGATGGACCCACAGAAAAATGCTCAGATCCCTGATTTCATGCCCTCAGATGATGTCCTGTGCTTGGCCTTCTGTGACAGCCTTGAGCAATGCACCCTGTTCTCCTGGAGGCTCTAAATTCCAGAGAGAGGGGATTCTACCCTGACACATGCTCACCTGTGAGGCCCAGCAGCAGAGGCAGCAGCAGACAAGGAGGAAGGCGGGGCCAGGAGGCAGGGATGGGCATCCTGGAGGCCTGAGGAGCCTGCTCTGTCCTAATGTGTGATGGGAGAGCCCAGACTCTGCTCTGTGGGAGGAGAGAGGCCCCACTTCCTGTGATATAAGAGGAAGTGCCCAGGATGGGGTGCAATGGCTGTGAGACAGTAGCCCGCTATTAGATTGGAGACAGTACTTGCTTCTAGGCTGTAAAAAGAATCAGGCAGAGAAGACAAATATAGGGTGAGGAAATACTCATCTTATTTTCAGCCACAGGTTGAGGAGTTACTCATGTTTGTTCTCAGAGAGACTTGGACAGGCCTATAGGAAACAGTGCTTCCCCTGCCTGGGGCCTCTGCTCTCCACTGGGCCCCTCCTCCCATCTGAGATCTTCATGATGGTGCCCCACTTGGGGTCCAGGACAAGAAGGGTCTGCAGTTGTGGGCTGTGTCCCAAACTCCCAACTCCAGGACCCTCGGATTTGGCAAGCTTGTGGCCTCATCCTCACCAGCCTCACCAAGAGCTGCTCAGCTGGAGAAGAAAGAGGGTTTACTGGAGCCTGTTCAACATCAGGACAGAAACAGGTCTGCTACTGAATGGCTCCACATTCTACTCTTCATTGATGGGGCTGGTAAAACTTAGCCTGAATTCACAGTGCGTTCTGGACCTCAGAACTTGTATGTGCTTCTGTCCAACAAAAGGAGTAATATCCTGACTTCTTTCAAGTGAGGGGGTGGATTATAAGACCCAGGGCTAGACTCCCAGGTATGTATCTCAGTGATGAAATATGTTACAACCAAAGCCTGTGTGCTAATGTTTATAGCAGCTTTCTCTGTAATAGCAGCAAAAGATAAAAAATGTCCAATAATAAGTGAACAGTTAATCAAACTGTAATACCTTGTAATGTCTCCATACAAGGACATGCTACTCAGCAATAGAACAAAATCGATGATTTTAAAAGATTTTTTAGTTGTTTATTTTTAGAGAGAGGAGAAGGTAAGGAGAAGGAGAGGGAAACATTAATGTGTTGTTTGCTTCTCATGCGCCCCCTACCGGGGACCTGGCTTGCAACCCAGGCATGTGCCCTGACTGGGAATCAAACCCACAACTGTTTGATTATCAGGCCTGCACTCAATCCACTGAGCAGAAATGGATTATTTACATGTGCAACAACTTGTAAGTTTCTTAAAGGTATTATGTTGGGTATATAAAGTCAATCTCAAAATTCACATGTTTGACTCCACTCATATAATGTTCTTAAAACTACGGAGTGGAGAGCAGACTGGCCCTTGCAGAGGTTGGTGTGGTGGGGATGGGGTCACTGTAAAGGGTGAGCACAGGGGACCTCTGTGGTCATGGAATTGCTCTGTGTCCTGGTCACAGCAGTGGTGACACAAACATACACCTGAGGGGCCAACACAGCACAGCAGGACATGTTACAGCATTTAGCTGTAAGTACCAACCTCATAGTCATTGTAACGAAGACATGAACTACTCAGTTATCGATGTCATTAGACTATTAAATTATACTGCAATGACATCGGGGTGATGGGCGTAGAAAGTGTGGCATGTACGGCATGAGGTCAGGAGTGACAGCGCCTTATGTCCCATCTTCCTTAGCGGGACGTCCATACGTAAACCCCAAGGGTCAGAGATCCAGAAGTGCACTAGAAGTGCGTTGTACGAGGTGTGACAGTAAACTCTAAAGTAATCAGTTCACAGAGTTGAAAGTGGCTGCCCCCTGGACGTAGGAAACAGTGGGTGGCTCGGGAGACTCCAGTCTTCACATGTAGAACTTGTGAACTATTTGATTCTTTAAACACGGCACATGTAACTTGGATACAGGGAGAAACTAATCATAGATAATTACTGTCTAAAGTGTTGCACATAAAAAGTGTACATACTATTAGCACTAGTAAGGGTTTCATAAGCTTGGTGGACATAGAGTGATGATTGAAATCAATCGCCATCCTAAACAGTAGTCAAAAAACACTAGTAATAGTAATTACTGTTTTTAAAGTTTTACATGGACAAAACCAGGGGGGAGGGTGGAGGTGGGGGAGGGAGGTGGGTTCAGCTGGGGTGGGGTGGAGGGATGGGGAGAAAAGGGTGCAACTGTAATTGAATAACAATAAAAATTTTAAAAAAATTTCAAAAAAAAAGTTTTCATGAACTAGAAAGTGTTAAACATAGTTCTAATTAGAGATACCTAAGACCATTAAGGGGAAAAATTGTGTATTGAGAGTCAAAAAGTAAACTTTAATAGATTATATCATGTCCATCAATGAAAAAACTTAATAGTCTAAAGATATAAATTTATCTGAATTAATATATAAATTTAATACAGCCAAATAATAATTTTAATATAGTTTTTCATGAAATAGGAGAAAGTCATTCATTCATGGACAGCAGTGGGGTGTTGCGGTGGTGAGGGGTGAGGGGTATAGGGGACTAAATGGTTATAGAAAAAGTACAATAAAAAATATAAAAAATGCATTTTGGTTAAGAGTAACACACAATTTAGAAAACAAGAAAAGATGGGAAGATTTCCCAAGAGAGGTACGAAAACTGATTTTAAAACTATTCTAATTAAGTCAAGGAAGTTCCAACAGGGAGATAGACAAGTAGCTGAATGCAACAGAGAGCTCATGAAAAGAAGCACATATTTACGCAAACTTGACCTACGGCAAAGGTGGCTGTGTGGACCAGTGAGTGCAGGGTGATTTACCCTTGCGGAAGGAAAAAGGATCCCGACTACCTAACACACACACACACACACACACACACACACACGGGAAATAGGCCTAAATCAAAGGCATCAATTACAAGAGTGAAGCTCGATCGAACATTGAAAACCATTTTTGGTGAAACAAAAAGCTCCCCGATGACACCGGCCTGCTTCTCTGTGGCCCACACTAGGGGGACAGGAGGGCTCTCCCATGGGTGCCATGGAGCAAAAATCAGTGTTTGTTGCAAAACATTAGGTAAAGGTTTAATACAATACAAATTGTAGAACATCTTACAATAGAAAACCATAGAGCATGGAAAATAAAATGGAGCTACATGTATCAACATTATTAAAACACAAAAGTGTTAAACAAAAAAGTTCCGGAATGTTGTATACAGTATAATAGCATTTAAAGAAAATTTAAAACATGCAAAGTAAAATGACATATTTCATAAAGATTTTATATATATTGTAAAAGTATAAAATTATGCTCAAGAAAATAACATCAAGTTCAGAATAGATTTTTCAAAATGAACACAAATCATAAGGCAAAATGTTACTGTTTTGCAGATTTGGTGGTGGGTCCATGGGGTTTTTTTACATTACTCATTATATATTTCAGGATACCAAAATGCTTAATCTTCTTAGTGATTTTAAATATCTATGTGCTAAAATGAAATCATGCTTACAAATCTCTGCATAAAATAAAATCTCTGAATATTAAAGGTTGTTTACAATCAGAAAGAATGGAAACCCACTCACTGCCTTGCTCTGAATGGGCCTCTTTTGGGGGGAGGCAGGGCCAGTTTGAAGGTCAGCGCATCTAGGTCCAGGCCTCTCAGAGTCCACGTGATCAAGCCCATCTTTGACTCAGGTTCATTGTCAGAGAGAAGGACCATCAGGGGGGTATGTGGAGGAGCATGTTCCTGGTTCAGGTGGGGCTGGCAGAGTGAAGGGCCAGGGTCTTGGGTCACCTGCAGGTCCTCCCAGCTTCTTCTCTCCAATGGAGCCCCTTGGAGAAGGCAGGAGACAAGGTATCACAGGGCATGGAAAGATGGAGTGAATTAATTAATTAACTCTGATATTAATTCCACAAATATTTATTGAGCACTTGCCAAGTGGCAAGCACTATGACCTGGGTTGGCACAGATCAGAAATCAAGCCCCTACTCAGTTTACCCAAACCCCTCCTCTTTCTGCTCCCCCTTTCATACCCACATTCATCTTCACCACTGGTCAGCACCTCCACGGCTCTTGGGTTGGATTAGCTAATTTTAGTTCTACTTTTCTGTTCATACCAAACATATATCATATGAAAACTGAACTATGGCACAGTTTATGGAGGACTCTTTTCAGTTTGGGTCTATAAACTTCAGCCTTTATCCCACCTCCACACTTGGGACCACCATCTCCAGGGTCCCAGGGAACTTTATTTGAAAACTTTCAAATCCCAGGACACCACACAATGTGGAAGACTTGGAAGCCTCTGAGATTCCAAATACATTTAGAGAAAATAAAAGCGTTCACAACTTCTGTTGAGGCTGAATCAATCTTGTGGGGACCATGTGACTAGGCAGCCACACCCTGGACTTCTCCTGCCGCCCATGGGGTTTGCCCTGACCTTCCTCTTTAAGGATTAAGGCCTGCCTCCAACTCACCTGTTACAGGTTCCACCACCTGCGGACGTAGGTGACTGTGAAACTTGTCACCAGCAGCACCTTGAGGCCCAGGAGGAAAATCACAAAAATAATGGCAGATGTCTGGGGACCTAAACACCAATGGGCAGAAGGAGACATCACATGAAGTTTTGTGAGTTTAAATACCACACAGCACTCAGGAGACGGAGGTGACTCAGCTGCTCACCCAGTGCTGAAAGAGAGTCCTCATAACTTCTTGCTGTGAAAACCAGCAGGGAGTGTGGTTGAGTGAGACAGAGAGTGGCTGGAATCTTGGGCATTCTTTTTTTTATTTTTAAAAAATAATTCTCTAGATATTATGTTATTACTTTTATTGAATTTATTGGGGTGACAATCAGAGAAAGAGAAATACCATATAATTTCTCAAATATATATATCATCTAATGAACAAAATAATCTAACAAACAAAATAGAAACCAGGCATCCCTCTTAAAGGCCCACACCCAGATTTAATCAGACTCACTCTCTTAGAGCTCCAGCACTGGGGCAGCAGCCTGAAAGGTGCCAGGGGATGGAAGGAACTGAAATGTCTGGCTTTGCGGTGAGGCTAGAGAGGCAGCTTTTTCCCAGACAGAAATGCTGGCAGAAGCCATTGATCCCCTGCTGAGCCCTCCCCTGATGGCACAGGTGAGCACTATGTCTGAGTCTCTATCAACCTGGTTAACATTGTTAGCCCCTCCCTGGTGATTCCCTGAGACCCCAACCCCCACAAGTTGTGGGCCTACCCAGGCCATTTCTATGGATTTCCTTAGAAATGGCCTATCTTGGCTTATTCTCCAGACTTTCTAAATCTCTCAAAGGACCACAAACCCCTAATAAGCTGCATCTGGCCTCGGTGCCCCAAACCTCTTGCTAAGTGGCCCCAGGCCCAGCATTAGCGGCGGCCAGCTTCAGTATGCAGCTGGGCCTCTCCCAGGCACCTCCAAGCCCAGCACAAGTAGCACCCATCTGCTAATTACTTTGTAGCTCATGCCAGGTAGCCCCAAGATGGGCCCAGGCAGTGGCTGATCTTTTTCTGCACCTCCAGGGAAACCCCAGAGCCAAGGAACCCAGTGAACAGCTTTAGACAACAAAGGAATACAACTCAACCACCGCCAATATTGAGAGGTGGTCTCATTGGGCACCAGAGCCCCAGGGAAGTGAATCCCACTCTGTGGGGGTCAGCCCCTGCATGGCGACTCCTTTGCTGTAGTCACAGCCAGTCCTCTCAGCTGATTGGCCTGGGGAGAGATTCCTGCCATTGATGAACCAACAGCAATCAAAACTCAACCACAACAGGAGGATGTACACATCCCACACTGGGGGAGCACCTAGAGCACCCAGGTAGGGTGACCGGGAAGGCTGTGCCACTGGACACTGCAGGACACCTACTACATAAGGCCACTCTACCAAGACTGGGAGACATAGCACCTCTACCTAATCCTTAGAAACACACACAGGGAGGGAGCAAAAATGAGGAGACAAAGAAACATGTCCCAAATGAGAGAACAGAGCAAAACTCCAGAAAGAGAACTACAAAAAATGGAGACGAGCAATCTACTAGATGTAGAGTTCAAAACACTGGTTATAAAAATGCTCAATGAACTTAGGAGGAGAGTAGGTGAACTTAGTGAGAACTTCAATAAAGGGATAGGAAACATAGAGATGCAAGTATAACCCCTGGCTGGGTGGTGAAGTTACTTGGAGTGTCATCCCATGAACCAAAAGTTTGTAGGTTTGATTCCCAGCCAGGGCATGTACCTAGGTTGTGGGTTCAATTTCCAGTTGGGGTGCATATGAAAGGCAACTGATTGATGTTTCTCTCTCATATTGATGTTTCTCTCCAATTTTAGTATATGTGCTGCCAAAGCGAGCACTTGATGTTTCTCTCTCTCTTTCTCCCTTCCTCTTTCTCTAAAATCAATAAATATATTCTTGGGTGAGGATTTAACAAAAAGTGAAGATAGAAAACGTTAAAAAAGTCAGAAATGAAGATACGTTAACTGAAATCAAGAATACATTGTAAGAAATCAACAGTAGAGTAGATAAAGCTGAAGATCAGATCAGTGATTTGAAAGAGAAGGAAGCAGAAAACACCCATTCAGAACAGCAAAAAGAAAAATAGTCCAAAAAAATGAAGATAGTTTCAGGGCCTCTGGAACTACTTCCAGTGTACCAACATTCACACCATAGGGATTCCAGAAGGAGAACGGAGAGAGCAAGAAATAGAAAACCTGTTTGAAAAAATAATGACAAAAGACTTCCTTAACCTGGTGAAGGAAATAGACATGCAAGTCCAGGAAGCACAGAGAGACCCAAACCAGATGGACCCGGAGAGGCCCACCCCAAGACACATCAAATTAAAATGCTGAAAGTTAAATACAACAAGAGAATCTTTTTTTAAAAAAAAGCAGTAGGTTACTTACGAGGGAGCTCTCATAAGACTCTCTCAGCTGATTCTCAATAGAAACTTTGCAGGCCAGAAGAAATTGGCATGAAATATTCAATGCGATGAACAAAACAAAACAAAACAAAACCAAAGTGATGAAAAGCAAGGACCCACAACATGGTTACTCCACCCAGCAAAGCTATCAATGGACAGATAGAGAGCTTCAGACAATGAAAGCTAAAGGAGTGTATCACCACCAAACTGGCATTATAAGGAATAAAGGGTATTCTTTAATAAGAAGGAAAAAAAGATAAAAAATATGAAAAATAAAATGGCAATAAATATGTATCTGTAACAATTACTTTAAATGCAAATGGATTGCATGTTCCAATCAAACGACATTTTGTGGCTGAACAGGTAAGAAAACAAGACCCTTACATATGCTGTCTGCAAGAGACTCACTTCAGATTGAGAGACACACAGACTGAAAGTTAAGGGAAAGAAAAAGATATTTCATGAAAATGGAAACAAAAGAAAACAAAACATGTGGGGGCAGCAATACTTACACCCCACAAAATAGGCTTTAAAACACAGGTGGCAAACACAAGGCCCTCGAGCCGAATGCGGCCCTCCACCTTGTTTCTACCCAGCAGCAGCGCTGAGCTCCTTGCCCCTAGTTAAGGAGTAGTTACATCTATACAGTCCTAAAATTGCATTCGGCCCTTTGAAGGCAACCACCAGGCTGCTGTGGGCCCCGGTGAACATGAGTTGGACACCTCCCCTTTAAAACGAAGGCTACAACAAGAGACAACAAGGGACCCAGCAATTCCTCTTCTGAGTATTTATACAAAGAACCCAGAACACTAGGTTGGAAGGACATAAGCATCCATATGTTCACTGTGGCATTATTTACAATGGCCAAGATATGGAAGCAACCTGACTGTTCACCAATAAATGGGTAGATAAAGAAGAAGTGGTGCATATGTAAATGAAATATGACTCAGCCATGAAAAATGAAAGAAATCTTGCCGTTTGTAGCAACATGGATGGATGTGGAGGGCATTGTGCTGAGTGAAATATATCAGACAGAGGAAGACAAATGATTTCACTTATATGTGGAATCTAACAAACAAACAAACAAGCCAACCGGGAACAGACCAACAGATACAGGTAATATTTTGATTGGAGGGCTTTTGGGGAGATGGGTGATAAAGGTGCAGGGATTAAGAAGTACAAACTGATGATTACAGAATAGTCACAGGGATGTACATTGTATATAATATTGTAACAGTCAGGTACCATGTCAGATGGGTAGTAGATTTATCCCGGTGGTCACTGTGTCTGTTGTATAAATGCCCAGTCACTGCACTGTACACCTGCAACTAATGTAATCTTGTGTGTGAGCTGTAATCCAAACATAAATCTTATCTAAAAAATAAAGTGCATAACTTTGGTGTATGGGAAGGCAAACAAGAAGGAAGAAGTGTGTTATTAAAACTGAGCAGTGAAGGGAGAAAGGAAAAGGGGGAGAGAGGGAAATTTAGGGTCATGAAAGCAAAAGAGAACCAAAGACTTCGAGGACTCAGAACCTTTCTCCCACCATCAAATCTAACCAGTAAACTCCACCAACACACAAAGATTAACCAGCACTGACAGAGAGAGGCCCATATAAACCCATATATATTATAAAACACTGCAGCACTATATAAACATGACCAAAATATTGTGCATCCTTACATGAAATCATTCGTCCAGGACTATGGTGAGCAGAGACCTCAGGGTCCATGCAGGGTGTGGCCCCACGGTGCAGAGGGTAACCCAGGCCCTTCCACGTTGCCCCACTCACTACCCCAGATGACCCATGCACCATCCCCAGTGTCATACTGGGCAGATGTGCTGGGCCACATGCACTGAGAGCAACAGGAGGTGGCAGGCTGTGCTGAGCAGCAGCAGGAGATGAGACTCAGAGCACCCAAGGGGGTCTCAGACCAGATGGTGCAGACACAGCTCTCCTGTGCTCCCGCTCAGTGCAGCTCCGACCCCTAGAGATGACACCAGGTATAAGGTACAAGTAGACGAGGGCTCTGAGCGATGGAGGAGGGAGGCAGATGGACTCGGACCTGAGGACTGGAGGAAGAACACAGTGACAGGCTTCAGAGGTGGCACGTCCCTGGATCTCCAGGCACAGAAGGTGACTCAGGTGTGGCTTGGGAAAGACAAAAATGCTAAAATCAGTGATCTACGTTCCCATCACAAGAATCAAGAAAAGGGGGATCAAAGTCAACCCAAAGGGCAGAAGGAAGGAATCTGTGAAGTTAAGAAGAGAAAAATCAATGAAATAGAAAACAGAAACAATAGAGAAAATCACTGAAACAAAAAGCAGGTTCCTGAAAGACTAATACAATTGAAACATTGATCAAGACTGACAAATAAACACAGAGAAACGACACATTTCCCATATCAGACACAACACTGGGATGTCACTTCAGACCCTGCTCCATCAGAAAGACACTAAGGGAATGTTATCAACATCCCCACGGGCAGAACTTGTGATGATTGCTGGTTGGTCGTCACAACGCTGGGGAAAAGGGGGCCTGTGCTGTGACCACCCGTGGCCCCTTGGATGCCTTGTCCTGACTCAGACTCCACGTCCTCAGGGCTCCCCCTCTGCAATTTCACAGAGCAGCAGCTTCGGGCATTTGCCAGGTGACCTTACTGATTCAGATGGAAAAGTCTAGGATGGAGTAGAGACCAGGAGGAGGTTGGGAAGAGCAAGGAGGAGGGAGGGGCTGCCGTGGACACTGGGTGCAGGGACTGTTAGGAGAAGGAAGGGAGAGGCAGGAGCTCACGATCTCTGTGCCTCCGTTTTTCTTCCTTTAATGTGTATTGATGTCAAAAGATGTATAAAAATATGTACCAAACTCTTACCACTGGCAACTCTTGGAGTGTGGGGTTTGTGGGAGGGGAGCTCTCTCAAAAGTTCTTTGTATTGACAGACTTCTAGAATATTCTATAATAAGCACACATTCCTATTCTTAACATTACAAAAAATAAAATTTAAATAGTGGGTAAGTTGGAATGTCTGAGATCTTCCTGCCAATGGCATGGATGGAACTGGAGAGCATTATGCTAAGTGAAATAAGCCAGGCAGTGAGGGACAAATACCATATGATCTCACCTTTAACTGGAACATAATCAACAAAGAAAAAAGCAAACAAAATATAACCAGAGACATTGAAATTAAGAACAATGTAACAATAGCCAGAGGGGGTGGAGAGGGGATAGTGGGGAGAGGGGTCTATAGGAGCTACTATAAAGGACACAAGGACAAAATCAAGGGGGAGGGTAGAGGTGGGGGAGGGAGGTGGGACTGGCTGGGGTGGGGTGGAGGGATGGGGAGAAAATGCAGACAACTGTAACTGAATAAAAATTAAAAAAAAGAAGAAAAATATTTGGGAGAGAAAAAAAGAAAAGAATAGTGGGTCAGTTGGGGTGGAGGCCTCACCAGAGGGTCCGTCTGTGCTCGGGTCCTTCCGGTGAGCAGAGGCCTCCAGGGTGAGGTTCCTGCTGACAGCTGGCTGCCCATCGTGCTGCACCAGACAGGTGAGCACCACGGCCTCCCTGCGGGCAGATGACTTCACCAGGAGCCAGCTTCCCCAGGTGAAGGTCCCATCCTTGTTCTCCACGCGAGTTAAGGGTGTTCCTGTTCGCGACATATTTCCATTCTCCAACCATGTCAGCTGTAGGAGCTGAGGGTAGAAGTTCTTCACCTGGCAGGTGACGTTCACCTGGTTCTCTGACACGACGTGTTGGGAAATCTCCAAGGTGGGCGGGACTGAAACAGCACAGGGCAGAAGCTCTGATCTCGTGGACACACAGATCACAGAGGATTCCCCTAACGTAGCTCCCCCACCACAGCGAGGGGGTCATTCAGGACAGTGCTAGGTAGGCAGCGGGTGCTCAGAACTCAGGGTTCTCTTTGCATATGAATGAAATCACTAAGCTCAATACCCTGCACATAGTAGATGCTCAAGAAATGGTAGCTCCTATTAGGATAATATGACTGAAGTCCACAAGCACAGCCTGGAAAGCAGTTGGAACATACTAACTGTAGCAAAATAAATGAGTACCCCAAGCACATAGTAGCTTGGTTTATAGTAGGTGCTCAATAATTGGAGTTGCTATGGCTAAAGTAGATGAAACTACCAAGTACAATGGTAGGTGTTCACCTGGTGACTGCCATTAAACAGTGGTGAGTTACAGGCTCATCCAGGTACCAGGTGATGAGAAGGACTGTCAGGAATTAGATTCCAGGAAAATTAAGTCGGAGCAAATGGCAGGCAGAGGAGCAGACTTGGAAGGTAGGAGCCAGGTGTGGGCTGGGGCTGGGTGTGAGGGGCATCTACCTCGGATGATCTCAGACAGGTTGGCAGTCCCACGAAGAGGGCCTCCCTTCAGGGTGACATGGTCCACCTGGCAGATGACCTGGGAGCGGACGTCCCCCCGGGCCAGCGGCACCGTGACTGTGCTGGAGACGCTGTAGGAAGGGCTGTCTCCCTCTGGGTCCACGGCAGTCTGGGAGGCTGGGAGCTCATTCCCATCTTTGAACCATCTCAGGATGACGTTCCTGGGGGAGAAGCCGTGGGACTCGCAGGTGAAGCGCACTGTCTGCCCAGGTGCGGCCCTCCCCGTGGGGGCTGACACCACGGGGGGAGAGGGTTGGGCTGTAAAAGGATCACAATGAACATGAACATGATTGTGACCATCACCACCAATGACAAGCACGTGACACTGTTAAACACCTTGTCATGTATTACTTTTCATCCTGTAACAACGCTGGGGGCATGCCATTGTCCTCATCCTACAGAGCAGGACACTCAATCCTTGGAGATGAACCCTGAGTGAGAGCCCGGCCAACAAGCAGCTCTAGGCCTGAGTTCAAAGTCCACCTCTATCTCTTACCAGGTGATTTCCCACCAGTCTGGGCACAGGAACAGAACTGCTGGTCAGTCTCATTCTTTGTACTTTTTTAAAAAAGTTATAATTTATTGATTACACTATTATAGTTGTCCCATCTTTCCCCTTTGCCCCCATCTGTCCAGCAATCCCCACTCCCTCAGGCAGTCCCCCCACCATTGTTCGTGTCCATGGGTCATGCATAGGTTCTTTGGCTACTCCATTTCCTCCTATACGGTACTTTACATCCCACTGGCTATTCTGTACCTATTTGTACTTCTTAACCCCCTCTCCTCTTCACCATTCCCCCACACCCCTTTCTAGTCTTTCAACCATCAAAATGCTCTTCTTATCCATGATTCTGTCTCCATCTTTTTTGCCTAGTTTGTTGTTTAGATTCAATTGTTGATAGATACATATTAATTGCCATTTTATTGTTCATAGTTTTGATCTTCTTTTTCTTAAAAAAGTCCATTTAACATTTCATGTAACAATGGTTTGGTGATGATGAACTCCTTTAGTTGTATCTTGTCTGGGAAGTCTTTATCTGCCCTTCAATTCTAAATGATAGCTTTGCTGAGTAGAACAATCTTGGCTGTAGGTCCCTGCTTTTCATGACTTTGAATATTTCTTGCTGGTCCCTTCTAGCCTGCAAAGATTCTTTTGAGAAATCAGCTGACAGTCTTATGGGAACTCCCCTGTAGGTGCCTAAATGCTTTTCTCTTGCTGCTTTTAAGAGTCTCTCTCTATCTTTAAACTTTGGCATTTTAATTATGATGTGTCTTGGAGTGGGCCTCTTTGCCTCCCACTTGTTTGGGAATCTCTGTGCTTCCTGGATTTGCATGTCTATTTCCTTCACCAAATTGGGGCACTTTTCTTTCATTATTCCTTCAAATAGATTTCCAATTTCTTGGTCTTTCTCTTCCCCTTCTGGCACCCCTATGATATGAATGTTGGGAAACTTGAAGTTTCCCCAGAGGCTGCTTACACTATTGTTTTTTTTTTTTTTTTTATTCTTTTTTCTCCTTGTTGTTCCAGTTGGTTGTTTTTTGCTTCCTTATGCTCCATATCATGGTTTGATTCAAGGCTTCATCTACTCTATTGTTGTTTCCCTGTAAATTTTTCTTTTTTTCAATTAGAGTTTCCTTCATTTCTGACTGGACCTTTCTTTGTGCTGTTAAGGTCCTCGCTGTGTTCCTCGAGCATCCTTACGACCAGTGTTTTGAACTTTGCACTTGATAGACTGTTTAACTCCATTGTGTTTAAGTTTTTTTCCTGGAGATTTGATCTGTTCTTTTCTTTGGGCCACGTTTCTTTGTCTCCCCATTCTGGCAGCTTCCTTGTGTTTGTTTCTATGCATTTGGTAGAGTGGCTATGACTCTCTGTCTTGGTAGCGTGGTCTAATGTATTAGGTGTCCTGTAGGGTCCAGTGGCACAGCCTCCCCATCCCCCAAGCTGAATACTCGAGGTGCACCCTTCCTGTGGACTGAGTACACCCTCCTCTTGCAGTTGAGCCTTGATTGCTGATGGCAGGTCAATGGGAGAGATTTACCCAGGCCAGTCAGCTGCAAGGACTGGCTGCGACCACTGAACCCCAACCTCCACCCTCCATGGAGGATCAGCTGTGCAGGGGCAGGGTGGTGGTGGTGCTCCAGTGTGGCTGTCCATGTGTGTGCACTGGCCCTGGGTGCATTGGTCCAGGTGTTTCCTGGGTGGTGCAGGCCAAGGTCCGCCCACACCTGTCTTTTGCCCCAGGGCAACCTGCCTGAGCCATAAAGCTATCTGAGATGGCCACTACTTGTGCTGGGCTTGGAGATTCCCAGGTGAAACCAAGCTGTGAATGTAGGCTGTCTGCTTCTAGTGCCAGGCCTGGGGCCACTTAGCAAGAGGTACAGGGGCTGGGGGTGGGGCTCACTGAGGCCAGCTGTTGCTTATTTGAGAGGATTTAGGAAGTTGTGAAGCATGAAACAAGGCCAGCCATTCATATGAAAAAGCAGCCTGGGTGGGCCTGTATGTTGGGTGGGATGGAGTCTCAGGGGATCTCCAGGGAGGGCAAACAGTGTTAGTTAGCCAGGTTGATGGAATCTCAGATATGGCATCCACCTGCCAACTCAGTGGCTCTGTGGGGGGTGGGCTCAGAAAAGGGTAATGGCCTCTGCCTACCCTTCTGCCTGGGAGAAAACTCTCCCCCAGCTCTTTCTTTAATGCCAGACACTTGAGTTTCACCCTGTATGCCACTGGTACCCTCAAGTAGCGACCCCAGTGCTGGAGCTCAGAGGGAGGGAGTCGGAGTAAGTCCATGTGTGTGTTCTCTTAACAGTAACTGCTTAGGGCTCCAGAAGTTTCTTCTACCTACTTAATCCCCGCTGGTTTTTGCAGCCAGAAGTTATTGGGCTCATCTTACTGGCACTGGACTCTCAGCTGGGGGCCTGGTTTTGGTTTTGGACTCCTCATTCCTGAGATACCCCTCCCAAATGTTTATTCCCCACACCTGGATGTGGGACCAGCCCACTCTGCTTCTCTGCCCCGCCTGCCACTCTGGATGGATGTGGTTTCTTCAATTCCATAGTTGTCAGACTTCCATTTAACCTGGTTTCTGACGGTTCTCAGTGATGGTTGTTCCTGATTTTAGTTGTAATTTTGATTTGGTTGTGCAAGGAGGCAAGGTATTGACCTATGATGCCACCTTGACTGGAAGTTGTACTGTTTGTAGGTGACCTCTGATTCTTTCAGACCCCTGAACAGGAGCCGCGATTATCATACTTCATCAAGTGGGGAAACTGAGGACTCAAGCACAGCTGAGACTTCCCAAGAGCACACAGTGGTGGGATGACAAGACCATGGCTCAGTGAGGGTCTGTTCTCTCATTGGGCTCATCTCGTAATATCCTGTAAAGGTTGATTTGATCATATTATAAATATTCTATTAATCAATGATTTGATAAACATGACATTAAAATATTATAGAAACTTTCAGGCAAACGAGGACCTGAGGCTCAGCAAAATTACCTGGGTCACAACAATGACGTAACACCTGATTTGGGGGGACTACTCTGTGCTGGGAGACTCAGACAGAGCACCTGAGATCCTTTGCAGTCTTCTAAAAAGCACCCGTGGTGGTCACCATTTTACAGATGAGAGAACTGAGGCTGATAGAAACAATAGTCTGTCACCTCCCCCACTCATCTGTCCCAGAGCTGTTTCCTGGGGCCCCCAGTATTCATGACCATCAGCAGAGCAAGTGCCCACCTTCAGGAGCCAATCACTTACTGATATGTGCTCCCGAGAGGAGTGGCCTCCAAGTGCCCAGGCCTGGTGACCTTGTGGTAATAAATGGAAGAATGGGCTCCTGACATGGGTCTAGAATATGTACTCCTGCTCACCTGGGGCCCCGGTACTCTCTAGGAAGTGCCTCCCACCTCATCCTCAGGCTGTGGGGACAGGAAAGGTGGTGCACAGTGTTTTTGGGTGTGGAGTGACCCTTCTTTGCTCTGTCCAGGTCACTGTCCCCAGGCTGCTCCTGCAGGCTGCTCAGTGAAGGAAAAACACAGCATTTGGGGCCGTACACATGAATGTTTTTATATGCTGGGTCATGTCAATTGGGAGTAGTTTCAGGACAAGATGGGACATTTGAGTATCTGTCTCATTTAGGTTGTAAAGCTATTGGTGCCTCCCTAAGAGGACCTTCTTATATTTTTATTTTTTTCTGAAGAACATAACAATATATGATTTTAAAGAAGAGGACTGGAGCTTTCTCCTCACGTTGACAAGCACGGTGGGGTGGTGCAGAGAGGGGGGCTGTGATTTATGCTGCTTGGAGTTCAAATCTTAGCTCCCCTTTCCACTGAGTTCAGGTGCCTCTCTGAGCATCAGTGTCCTCACACAGCAAAGGGGCAAGAGAGGTCCCTCCCTCACTGCACTGGTTCTAAAGTGAATGCCACGATCAAAACATGGCCCCTGGCCCCCTCCCACCTGCCTGCTGTCTTACTCAGGTTGTCCTCTGAGAAGGCAGCTTGGGGAAGAGGAAGGAGCATCTACCAGGGGCAGCAGAGCTGAGATGCAGCCACTTAGTGCCAGCGATGGCCTTGGGAAGGGACGCACCTTTGGGAATTACTATAACATGAGAAAATTCAGGATAAAGCCACCTCCCTTGCCTATGTGCAGGGGTTGTGGGGAGACTATTGCTACCACATCAAGGAGGAAAATTGGCAGTTTCGCACAAAGTAAAATGCACGTACCCTGTGACGTTGCAATGCCACCTCCAGTGGGCATTCCCTCTTCAACAAGTGACACAAGACAAGGCTCTCCCTGCATCACTGTGCTAATAGCCAGAGGTTGGGACCAACTTATACCCATCTGTAGATGGTCAGTGAACGATGCCGTCTCCATACGCTGGAGGGAGAGGTGGCTGTTGAAGAAGGGGCAGGTGCAGGTGCTGATGTGGATGCTTGATTTGGGGGGATGAGGCTGAAGGCTGGGAGAGGGTTTCAATCATCTTGAGCATCAGCATCTGAATACGAGGGGCACGTGTAAACAATGAAAAGAATATTCTGACTTCTTGTTCAATGGTTTGTTGTAATTTGCTTTTATTCAGCTCCTTGCATATGCCAAGTCTTCCATGGAAAGGGGGTCCTGTGACAGGGCAGGAAGGAACCTGCTTGGAATCAGATTGGACTCTGGAACAATGTCATTACTCACTGGCTATGTGACCATGGGCAAGGCCACTGTCACCTCTTGGCCTCAGGCTCTAAACTGTACATGGGGTGGCTGCAGGGGCCAAGCTGGATAGTCAAAAGGTCCTTTGTTGGCTAACATTCCAGGATTCAGGATCCTGGGCCTTTGAGAGAAAATCCTAAATAAGCACGTTTGCTGCCTTAAAAGGAGAACACCTATGTCACCCACATGGGGAACCTCCTCTCAGGGTGAGGAACACTCTGAAAACACTCTGCTCGGAGCCTAAGTGACAGTGTGACTGGGTCCCTGAAATAAAGGGGGTTTATCAGACAGACACACAGTGAGCGCCCAACCTCTGGGCACCTCCTCCCAGCAGGGCTGGCAGAGTAAACAAGGGGTCTGTGCCCCTTAGGAATGTCATCTCACGTGATGCTTCTGAGGAGGAAATAAAGCAACACGTCCCCCCTCCCTGCCCTGCATAGATCTCTCCCACCTGCAGGGAAGAGAACGAAGGTTCATGGGAGAGGAGCTCTGCCTGCTCAGTCCCCTGCAGCTCCCACAGCACCCAGAGTGGAGCCTCCCAGCAGGTGTCAGTGAGTGTCAGTGAGGGGGACTCCACTGAGGGGAGTGCTCTCTGGAGGCAGAGGTGGGGTCTGACCTCGTGACAGGCAAGTGACTAAGGCCTTCAGTTCCCTCATCCCTGAAACCAAGGGGTAGATGGGGTTGGAAAAGACAAGGGCAGAGAGGGGGGTCAAGCAGAGGATGTTTCCATACTTTTCCTGCCATTTACCAGCCATGGGGCCTGGAGACCTCTCAAGGCCTCACCTTCCCTGACCTGCAGAAGGGGTGACATCAGACCAGGAATCAGGTCTTGTCTCTAAGTGCCCCCAGCCATACCTGATTCCTAGCTGCTGCTCAAGGAACGGAGATCTTTCTTATGGACTTGTTATCACTCGCCAGAGACAAAGGGCCCCGCACTGTACTCACCGCTCACGCTGAGCCGAGTGCCGGCTCCAGACCTGAGCTCCGTGTCGGGGCTTCCTCTGCGGAACTTCACACAGTAGTAGGTACCGGCATCTGCTGGGGTGATGTCACTGATGCGGATGGAAAAGTCCGTGTTGTTTCTCTTTGTGACGTCTGTAACAGTTGTTACTCGGGGGAAGTGGCCTCCTTTTTGAACATAGATTAACTCCCGGCCTGGCCCTGTCCCCCTGAACCACATGAGAGGCCCCACAGGGAGCAGGGAGGTCACGGTGCAGCTCAGAGTGGCCGTCTCTCCTGCTGCCACTGCCACTGACTTGTCAGGCTGAATCACCTGCAGCTCCTCACTGGCCCCTCCTGGAGGGAAACACAAGGCAGTTATTCATTCATCCATGTGTGATCCTGTGGATGTTGTCAGGTTTTTATCGACAACAGCTTTCACTGACAGAGTGACACCCTGGGAGGGCCTGGAGCTCAGCACACAGCATGTGTCATACTTGTCACCCTCACAACCTTCCTGTAATGTGAGATTCTTTCACAAATGAGGAAACTGAGGCACCAAGAGGTAAAGTGATGGGGCTAAGAGTAGGTTTAAGTCTTTCCCTGCCAAGTGGTTCTCCTTGGTGCCCACAGTAGAGGGTGTGCTGGGTCTTTTCCTGCGATGCTTCGCTGCCCAGCTGAGCTGTGTGGCTGCTGGTGGTGTGACCTCTCCAGCCTGAGGAGAAGGAGCCCATTGTCCAGTCTGTCTGTGCCCAGGACGCCAAGGCAGCCATGGCTGGTTTTTCATGAGGAAGAAATTACTTGTAGAGAAATTGAATATCTCTTGGAATAATATTTGTTTGCAGAGAACTGCAAAAGGAAAACCAGTGTTTTCAAAAGCCTCACTGAATCCTTATCCCATTTCAGCTCTAACATCTCTCGTTAAAGGGACTGTGCTGCACTTGCTGCTGGACCTGAGCTACGAGTTAGAATTGACACTATGAACGGTAGTTTCCCAGGGTGCGGTTCAATTTGAGAATCCTTTCTGAATATGGAAAGAAACTTTACCAACAAGGAATGAGAAGCAATCAGAAGCTTTAAGGATGGACGCGGCTGGGTACGTTTTACAGGTACTGGGCACTGAAAGGATCCCTCCTAAAGGTCACAGGTGGTGGACTCGGATTTGAATTGCACGACTTGAATTTGCTGTATCTCCAGGAAACCTGGACACAGGCCAGGCTTATAAAGAAATGTGTTGGGTTCTGGATGGAGGGTAAGAAGAGGGAGGGGTGTCTGAGGGAAGCAAAGCGACTGCACCGTGTTTTCTCCGTAGCTGTTAGGAAACCCAGGGGATCTGGACAGCAGGATGTTCCGTCCCCAGGTGAGTCCGGACCCTCCCGGAGCAGGTCACTGTCTCGCCCACAACGACCCAGCTCATCTGCGGTCCCTGTGGCCCCTGAAGGGCTTTCTTGTTGGGACTGTTTTTGCATCTCAGAAAAATTCTGATACAGAACAGTACACAGTCATGGTATGCTAAAGGGTAAAGTTAAATGCTGATACACTCAGATATTATTTCACCAAACACTTTGAAATAGGAAAACACAACATTTCTTATTTAAAAAGCACCCAGTTCAAGAGAGCTCAGCAGAACACATGTTCACCTTTTCTTCCCCCTCTGAATCTCGTTGAACAGACAGAGGGAATTGAAAGGGTGACAGAGTGCTGAGTGGCACGGGCAGGCCTCATTCACAGGCGTTGAGATGTTTGCCATCAGAAGGCAAGGAGCCTCTCCACCAGCAAGAAGACTGTGCCTCTCTCTATTACGGAGGCCTGGTGCTGAACCTCTTCTATCTCAGAGGCGTGCCTGCACATACTTGTAGAAAAACAGAAAATGGAAATGAGCAAAGAGGAAATATTTAACTTCTGGCTTTCAGACAGAACTATATTAGAGATAACTATTTCTAAAACCTTTTCTTGGCAAGTAAATCCATATTAACATGCTTGTTTTTTAATAAAAAATGGAAACATACTATTCCGTAATTTTTCCCCTTAACTGTGTGGCTACTGTTCATAAACACTTCTGCGGCTGACTTTCCCTGGCTGTAAAGCATTCTGCTGTGCGGCTAACGTCGGCTAGGGTGCTTTTGACCAGACAGAAGTGTCCAGTATAAGAGACCTAAGTGACCAGGCACATTTACTACCTCACACGCAGCTCGCATGTGTCATTAAGGACTCTGTCTGGCCTCAGGCGCAGTGTGTTTGGCCCCAGGCTCGTCTCCTGGTCCCGAGAGCTGCTGCCGCCACTGCAGCTCCGCATCCTCTCAGAATTGCGACTACACGTCAGGAAAGGCTGCTCCTCCTCCCACGTCTCAGCTTGTCAGTGAGGGTGCCCTTCACCCGGGTCCCCAGAAGACTCCTCCTGGGTGCCCTGGACTCGGGTCAGCTCACTGAGGAAGCGATGGTTAGACCCTGTGGGAAGTGGACTCTGGGGGAGGAAGGAGCTGAGGGAGGCTGGGGGGATGACACCGAGGGGACGCCCACCGCCTGCCCAAAGGGAGGGGCCACCACTTACTCCTTGTTCCTCTGGGTCAGACATTTGGTCGTCTGCTGATGTCACTGTGAGCAGTGGTGCGGGGAGCACCCTTGTGACCATGTTCTCAGGTGTGTGCTCAGTCATGTCCTTGATGGAGGTTCTGGCAGTGGAATGGTCGGTTCCATGGGCTCTAGAGTATTTAGAGCTACTGGAACAAGTGTTGCCAGTAGTTCCCCCAAAAGGCTGTGCCACTCACACTTCCAGCTGGTTTACATGTGTGACCACCTTTACCCCACCTGCATACTCCCTGGGAAACTGTAGGTTCTATATTCTCAAAAATTTAATCTTTGTCAATATAAGTGAAAAAGGTACCTTATTTTTAAGTTTTTATTTCTTTTACTACAAATAAGCTTGATATGTCAATGTTGTTATTGGATTTGTATTCTTTTTTAAAAAATGATTTTCCTGTTCATTGTCTTGCTTGTTTTTATTTCCGTAAATAGGACTTAATTCAAGGTGGGAACATAATATCTAAAATGCCAAGACCGTCCCATTGATGACACCGGCTGACACATGGTTGCAGTGCATGACTTGGGGAGTTAGTCCTGTTATTGTTTAATATCAAGAAGTGAAATCATTTCATTGTTGCCATTACTAAAGTTTAAAGTTGTATGTAAATTGTATAAAATTAGATACCTTGCTTAGGAAAAGAAGGGATGTTTTATAATTTTTTATTTTATTAAAGATTTCCCAAAATACTACACAGCAGAAAGAAAGAAGGAGCTCCTACCCTTTGCCACAACATGGATGGAACTGGAGAGCATCATGCTAAGTAAAATAAACCAGGCAGTGAAAGACAAATACCCTATGATCTCACCTTTAAGTGGAACATAATCAACAAAACAAACAAGCAAGCAAAATATAAGCAGAGACATGGAAATAAAGAACAAAGTGACAGTGACCAAAAGGCGGGGCGAAGGGGGTCACAGGGGAAAGAAGGGGGAGGGTTGAGTCAAGGAATAGGTATAAAGGTCCATGGACAAGGACAATGTGTGTGTGGTGGGGGGGGAGGACTGAATGTGGGAGAGGGCAGATGGACAGGGCAGGGGAGAGCAATGGGGGAGAAATGAGGACAATTATAATTGAAAAGCAATAAAAAAATTAAAGAAATAAAGATTTTCCAATATTCCAATCATAATAAATAATTTTTAAAAGGAACAAGTTGCATTTATAACAGGAAAGCGTTGTTATCCTTAGCATAAATATAATGGGGACATGCAAAAATATCATCTGTCATGTTATTATAATAATGAAATGATGAACATTGAATTAAGCAAAAAGAGTGGATATAAGTGCTGAGTCACCTCTGGACGTGTCACACTTCCCCAGATATCTCTGGCTGTGCACTCTCTGCCCTCATAAAGTGTCCCACTTCCGGACCATTGCAGGGTGGGACCCTGAGACTTCTCTAGACCGCTGAGCTGTGCGCAGGTGATGCGTGTGTTTTGTGGGAAATGCATTTAACTGTAAGAACCATCTGGAGCAACTTCCCTCTTCCTTGGAGATGTATGTGTCACGCTGGGCTCTGCCCACTGAGCCTGGGCACCTGAGTGACAGTGATGTGCAGAGCTCCCCACACACAATGAACATATCACTTAAATAAGAAGTAAAACATCCCTGGCTGGTGTAGCTGAGTGTATTGAGCATGGGCTGGGAACCAAAAGGTCTCAGGTTTGATTCCCAATCAGGGCAAATGCCTGCATTGCAGGCCAGGTCCCAGGTAGGGGGTGTGCAATAGGCAACCCTACGTTGATGTTTCTCTCCCTCTCTTTCTCCTTCCCTTCCCCTCTCTCGAAAAATAAATAAGAAAGTCTTTTTAAAAATAAGAAGTAAAACAGTGTTTCAAGTTCCTGAGATTTTATTTTCCCATAGCATAATCATGTTATATGGTTTCCTAGGCTGTTTGAAGAAAATACCGTAATCTCAATGGCTTAACCCAAAAGAAATTAATTGTTTTATAGTTCTGGAGGTCAGAATCCAAAGTTGGTGTTGTGGAGCTAAAGTCAAGGTGTCTCCCAGCTGCATTTCATCTGGAGGCTGTGCCCAGCCTTCCCAAATTCTGGAGGCCGCCCACAGGCCTTTTCTCGTGATTCCCATCTCCCTGTAACTCCAGCCGCTTGCTTCCCCTGTCACTTGCTCTTCTCCCACTTTGATTTTTTCACCACCTTTTGTTAAGAACCCTTGTGATTACATCTAGCCCACCTGAGAAGGGAAATATTTTCATATCAACAGCGACTTCCCCAAAATTTCTTTTACCATATAAAGTAAAATATTCACAGCTTCTGAGTAGTGACAAATAGGCTTATTGGGGGCGGGGACAGGACCAGTGCTGTGTTTACCACACCACACATGTCTTCTGTCTGTTACAGAAACCGGCTGTGAAAGCACATGTGTATGTGGTATTATGGGAATCTCTGAGAAAAGCTACACAAGCAGTGGATGGGTGAGAGTGTTCACAAAATAAAACCACAAAGCCATCACAGAAGGAAAATGGAATATTCACATGTAAAAATAAATCAAGTAACACACCTCCAAAAACCAACTGCTGAAAGCAGAAATCACAGGACCAATGAGAATGCTTTGAGGCAAATTATAAGGAAAACATAATACACCAAAATTAAGATGCATGCAAAGCAGTGCTAGAGGGAAATTTCTGGCTGTCCATGCATACATGGAAAAAGAGAAAAGATCATAAATCAATAACCTCACTGTACACATTAAAATATTAGACAAAGAAAAGCAAAATAAACCCCAAACGTAAGGAGGCAGAAAGAGGAAAATTCTAAAGTTTAGTGCAGAGGTAAATGAAATGTGAATTAAAAAACAACTGAGAGCCCTGGCTGGTGTGGCTCAGTGGATTGAGTGCCGGCCCGCAAACCAAAGGGCTACTGGTTCGATTCCAGGTCAGGGCACATGCCTGGGTTGTGTTGTGGGCCAGGTTTCCAGGTGGCAGAACACACATGCGAGGCAACCACACACTAATGTTTCGCTCCCTCTCTCTCTCCATCACTTCCCCCTCTCTAAAAATAAATAAATCTTTTTTAAAAATGGAGGAAATCAACAAAACCAAGAGTGTGTCTTAAAAATATTAACACAATTGATAAACCTTTGGTTATATTGACTAAAAAAAAATGAGAGATGATCCCAATATCAGGGAGAAAAAGAAGACATTTCTAACAATTTTACAGAAACAAAACTTATTGCTCAACAGTGGTGATGAACAATCCAGAAATGAAATTACGCAAACAAATGCATTTTCAATAGATGCAACAAATATAAAACAGTTAGGAGTAAATTTAACTATTGAGATGAAAGACTTGTACACTGAAAAGTTCAAAACATCGTGGAACGAAATGTAAACAGATTTAAATAGAAAAACACCTGTGTTCATGGACTGGAAGACTTAATATTATTCATATTATTCAGATGTCAGCAGCGCCTAAAGCAATCTACAGATTCCATAAAATCCTTATAAAAATAGCAATGGGATTTTTCAGAGAAATGAAAAAGCTTTTTTTGAAGTTCATGGAAAATCTGAAAGGACCACAAGTAATGAAACAATCTTGAAGAAGAAGAATGTAGTTGAAGCACTCCCACTTCCTGTTGTAAAACTTTGCCCAGAACTGCAGTAACCACGCGAGAGTTGTCCTGTCGTTAGAGCAGATGGAGAGACGGCGGGGCAGAGTGAAGAGCCTAGAAACACGCCCTCCATAGGGTCGGGCGGTGTCAACAAGGATAGCAGGACCGTTGAATGAAGAAGGCAGACTGTTTTAAGACCTGGTGCTGGGAAACTAAATGTCCACACATAAAAGAATGCAGCTGGACATTTATCTTGCATCATAAAAAATAAATGCAACATGAATGAAAACCCTAACCATAGAGCTAAAACTTTAAAATCTCAGAAAAAATTACCATAGGTGAATTTTTTCCTAACTTGGATTTGGCAATGATTCATTGGCTCTGACACAAAAAGCAGACAAGACAAAGAAAAAACAGTCACTCAGAGGAGAAGCAGCTGTGGCCCCGTCGATAAGTCCTGTGGTCTTTTCTGTTTCTTATCTTCTCAGGAGAGAATCTGCGGGTCCCCCGTGTGAAGTGTGAGCTGATGAAACCCTCCCACTTAGCCCTGTGTGCGATCACACAGCCCCCCGTGCTGCACAGGGCAGGTGCTTTGGTACCCAGCACACCTCGGTTTGGGTTTTTAAGTCAGGAAAAGAAGGCTGAGGAGAGGGAAGCTGCAGAGCTGAGACAAAATAGGAGGAACAGGAACGAGTCTTCAAGGGAGAAGTGGAGGGAACAGAGAAGGAGAGAAGAGGACTCAGAACTCTGCCGATGGGGCATCTCTACATCTCATGTTCACACCCCTGTCCTGGCCTCTCCCCTGGACTCTGGGCTGTATGTCTAACTGCCCACTCACATTTTACTTTGGATGAAAACACACATCTCAGTTAACATGTCCAAAGTGAAGTCCTGAATTCCCCCCCAGCTCTCTCGATCTCACCTGAGCACCGTTATTCTTCCAGATGCTCAGGTCACCAGCACGTGGAGTCTTGCCATCCCACCGGAATCCTGTGCATCAGAAGCCCTGCGGCTCCCCTTCCGCACGCACCCCGGTCTCCATCTTCCCCCGTCTCTGCTGCCTACTGTGCGGGTACCAGTCAGTTCTTTTCTGCATGAATGCTCTCCCTGCTTCTCTCGGTGTCCTGTCGTAGTCTATTCTCAACTAAATGCCACAATATTTAAAACCCGATGTCACATTATATCTCTTCTTTCTTCAAAACCTTGCAATGGAAATCTTTTCCCACAGAGAAAAAGCTTGAATAATTGCACAAAGTGGAAGATTCTACTCTCACGGAGTTCGCACATGCTGTTCCCTGACAGGAAGGCTCTTCCCCCAGATAACACTGTGGCTTGTTCCCGACCTTCTTAATGTTGGCTCAGACTTCCCCTTCTCAGTGGTGCTCACCTGGACATCCCTGTTTAACACACATCCCAACTAACAGATTCCCCAGCTCCCTTATTCAGCAATACTTTCCTTTCCCCTTAAACGTACCACTTTCTGACGCCCTATAATATTGAATGATTGATTCTGTCTAGTGTTTACTGTCATTTCCCCACTGGGATACAAGCTCCATGAGGGAAGCTACTTTGCCACTTCTGTTCACCAGCACACCCCGAGTTCCCATAATGTTTTGGTACATTGCAGGTATTTAATAAATATTTGTATTACACGTGACAACGGGGCAGTCACACTTCTCCCTGACACTCTGAAGTTCACCTGAAGTGGGAAAACTTGTGTATTTATGTCAGAAACTGAGTTTCCAAACTAGATGACTGAGTGGAAAACAAAAGCATCTGGTGCATGCGCAGGAAGCAGAAGAACCCAGGAGCAGAAAACGACACCCCCTCCCCCAACGCCCGCCATTCCCCCACCCATTGGCCCAAGTGGCAGAAATCTCAGGGGATGCATGTGGGGTAGTGGGGAAATCTATGAGCTCTAGGATCAGGCTGTTTGAGCTCAAATAACAGCTTTACCGTGTTCCACCGAGAGACCTTGAACCTCTCTGTGCTTCTTTTCTCTTCTGTAATTAGGGGTGACAGGGGAATCTACCTTGGATATAATGATCACATGAGGTAAAGAGATAAGAATTTCTAACAGTATCTGCACATAATGAGTGTTCAAGAAATTGACAGGTTATTACTCATTTTACTTCCTGGGGCTGGATGCTTCAACTGACATTACAGGGTATATTGTGAGTGTACACACACATGGATACACACACACACACATACACATATATACTACAATGAATATATATATATATATGTATAACAGATGAATATATACACTACAGGCAGGATTCTCTGTATCTTTTACGGAGCTCCCCTTTTTCCTCCTGACCCCCATCCATCACGGAAGAGGGACGCCAACATTAGAATGTACAAAATTCTCCTCGTTTTACCAAAGGAGAAGCTTGCTGGTCTTCAGAACTTGGGGGAGGGTAAAGAGCATGTTTAGAGAAGTAGAGGAGCGAGGGTGTCTATGAGACAGAGCGAACTAAACATCTATTCAAGCATTTCATGTGGACTAAAGTGATTTGAAGAGAACAAAAAGGAAGGACTTTTTTAAAATCCCATGTGTGGGGTGTGTGTGTTCACTCCCTCGCTCCTTTCATACACACACACAGATACACACACCACAAGTATGTATAGAAGTGTGGCCTCACACACTAGCACACAGGTTGTTTGGAGGATTAAAGGAAGTGATTGCACCAAATGAAATGATTGTATCGCACGCTCAGTAACACACTTGGCACTCGGGGACCATGCAACACACCACGAGCAAGAGTTCCTGAGTAAACGATGATGTGAACTCCGGGTCTCTGCGTGGCCTGATGGGTGACGACTATTCTTTGGTTTAGTTCTCTGTGTTTTCCGATTTCCGCAGTCAGTCTCCGCTGAGAAGCCCTATCACGTGGGTAAAAGAATGAGCTCTGGATCTGCTGGGCCTGGACTTGAGTCCTGCCTGAAAATCTGCCTCACCTGGACAAGACTGGGCAAGTTACTCTCTGTGTCTCAGTTTCCTCATCTGCAAATTAGGGATGATAGTCATAGTTCTCACACAGAGATGTTGTGAAGATTAGAGCATTTAACACCCACAAAACTGTCACTGTTGTGGTTTAAAGCATCATCCCTCTGATGCCTCTGGTACCCAGGTCCAGGCAATGGACTCACAGAGAAGAACAATGGACCCTGATTTCAGGCTCTCAGATATTGCACTCTTCTTGGCCTTCTGTGAGAGCACTGGGTGATGCTCCCTGTTTTCCTGGAGGCTCTAAATTTCAGGGACAGGAAAATGCCCAAGGGGAGGAAAAGGAAATTCTACCCTATCGTGTGCTCACCTGTGAGGTCCAGCAGCAGAGTCAGCAGCAGGCAAGGAGGAGGGAGGGACCAGGAGGCAGGGACGGGCATCCTGGAGGCCTGAGGAGCCTGCTCTGTCCTAATGTGTGCTGGCAGAGCCTGGACTCTGCTCTGTGGGAGGAGCGAGTCCCCACTTCCTGTGATAGAAGGGGAAGTGCCCAGGATGGGGTGCAATGGCTTGGAGTCATCTAGACTCGAGAGAGTTTCTACTTCCAGATTGTGACATAGAATTAGGCAGAGAGGGCAGCTACGGGGTGAAGAGTTACTCATCTTTGTTCTCAGAAAGACTTGGACAGGCCTGCAGGAAATACTGCTTCCCCTCCTGGGGCCTCTGCTCTCCCCTGGGCCCCTCCCCCCATCTGAGATCTTCATGGTGATGCTCCATTTGGGGGCCCAGACAAGAAAGGGCTCAATAGTAGGATGTGTCCAAGCCCAGGAGCCTAGGATGTAGTCAGCTTATAGCCCCCCCTTCTTCATCCTCACCGGGCTATTAAGGTGGGGAAAGAGAGGTTCACCGGAACCTGTTGAACATTGGGACAAAACCAGGCCTGCTCCCGAATGACTCCCTGTTCTAACCATTTCTCGCTGGAGCAAATAAAAACCCAACCGTACAGTACAGTGTGCACTTCACAGCTGGTACGGACCTCCATCCAACAAAGTGTCCAATAACAAGCAAGTTACTGTAAAACCAGGCGGCATCCACACAAGGAGACACTAGTCAGCAATACAAAGCAATGGTTTTTTACACGTGCCACGATTTTAAGTTTCTCGAATGCATTCTTCTCAGTGAACTAAGGCAATCGCAAAATGTCACATCCTGTATGTTTCCATCTATTTAACATGAAACAATAGAATGGAGAGCAGACTGGCCCTTGCAGAGGTTGGTGTGGTGGGGATGGGGTCACTGTAAAGGCGAGCACAGGGGGCTCTGTGGTCTTCAAATTGCTCTGCATCCTGGTCATGGCGGCGGTGACACACATATACACCTGAGGGACCGACACAGCACAGCAGGGACTGTTACAGCATTCAGCTGTAAGGACCAACCTCATAGTCATTGTAGTGCAGACACTGAGTGTCCTGTTAACTAAATTAAACTATTGCCGTAGTAGGGTGACGGGGAGTGGAAAGGGTGCGTGTGTGGCCTGAGGTCAGGAGTAACAGCGCCTTATGTCCCATCTCCCTTACTGGGACGTCCATCAATAATGCCTAAAAGGGACATAGCAAGAAGCGGCATTTAAAGGAGGCTATGTGAAGTATGGTAGAAAAACATTCACCTTCAGATAATCAGCTAAGAGTTGCATGCGGTGCCTCTGAGGGGTGGAAAATGGTGGGAGGGAGGGAGACCCCGTTTTCATACGCCGAGCTTACAGAACGGTTTGACTCTTTACACATGTGCACGTGTGACTTGGATAAAGGTAGAGACCTATTCTACATCACTCATGTTGTAAGTGAGGCAAAGAAAAAGAACGTCCATACTATCGCAGTGATGAAGGGTTCATAGGCTTGGTGGCTGTGAGAGCAATGATCAAAATCAATTACCTTTCTAATTGGTAGTCAAATCCAGTGTACACAGTAATGATAACTTTTAAAGATTTCATGACCTAGAAAGTGTGAAGATAGTTTCAGTAGAGATGCATAAGATAATTATGGGGAAAAACATGTAAAATTGTGAATTGAAAGTCTTAAAACATCTGAAAACTTAAATCGCATATCCGTGATTGGAGAAACTCAATGTTGAAAAGATGTCAGTTTGCCTGAATCGATACATATAAATACAGTGCAATCGAATGATAATGCTAATATGGTTTTTCATGAAACATGACAAAGAGATTTTTAGAGTTTTCACTTTACATGACAAAGGTAAGAATATTTGCCCCATACAGGTATGAAAACTGAATATAAAACAACATTAATTAAGACAGGGAAGTTCTGGCACAGACGGACAAGTATGCTCCATGGAGCAGAGAGCTCGTACAAAGAACCGAATATTGATAGAAACTTGATGGACAGCAAAGGTGGCCGTGCGGCCCCGTGAGTGCTGGGTCATTCATCCTTGTGGAAGAGAAAAGGTACCTCACCACCTATAACACACACACCAGGAAAATACAGCTGGCGAAAGACATGAATACAAACAGTAAACCCTGAGCAATTACTGGAAGCAGTTTTTGGGTGGGAACAAGGCCCCACATGATACTAACACGCTGCTTCACTGCGGCCCACACAAGGGGACCAAGAGGGACTCCACCATATGGGTCAAGGAAGCAAAGACAAGAATGTTTGTTCTGAAGCAGTACTAGCAAAACATGAGAGAAATCCTCACTATCCAGCATGAGAAAAACTAATAAATTGTAGCATATTGTTATAATAGAAAACAATAAAGAGGTGAAAAGTAATAAAATGAACTTACATATAGCAACACAAATAATTACACAAACTGTGTTAGCATAAAAAATAAAATAAAGTGCCAGAATGACATATAAGCTATAATCATATTTGTATAAAAATGAAAACATGCAAAGTAATACTGAATATTGCTTAAGTATTGATGCATATGTTATAAAATAATAAAATGTTAATATTTTGCAAGGAAATGTCCATGGATATTTTTATATCATTCTTTATATATTTCAGACTAGCGAAATGTTTATTTGAGTAAGAGATTTCAAACATCTACATGTTCGAAGGAAATTGCACTTGCCAAAGCTCTGATTTTATCTCTGATCCACAGTGTCTGTGGGAGTGAAGGGTCACACTGCCCCTCTCTCACTGGAAGACTTGGTGGTGAACTCATGGGGGAAGAAATCCAGCGGCTTTTCCATCTCAGCTATTGAGGCTGCTGGTCTCTATCCACTGCACGCAAACTGTGCGTGGTCCGATTGGCCGAGGTCCGTCTGAGACACTAGTGCAGACTTGCAGTTTTATTCTGGCAACTTAAACTTTTATCACTTCATGCTAAACACAAGCGACTCTGATCAACTCTCACTATCGCTTCATTACAGCACACAAAGCTTTAGTACAAGAAATATACAAAGAAGAATCCTTTCGATAAAATAGGTTGAGCTTTTTTGCCCATTTTATTGAGACATAATGACACATAACTTTGCACATTAGCTTTAGAGTACAGGATAATGATTGGAGATACATTGTTATTATTGCAAAATGATGGTCGCAGTGAGTTTGCTGACATCTATGACCTCACAAAGTGAATTTTTCTGTTCATATGATGAGAACTTTTATATTTGCTCTTTAGCAACTTTCAAATGTGCACGCAGTGTCCTTGACTGTGGTCCCGTGTCGTACATTGTGTCCTCAAATGTAGTTATCTTACCTCTGGACTTGCGTGTATTTGGCCACTTTCACCCATTCTCCTACAGCTATGCCCTGCCTCCGGGACCCCCAACCTCTTCTGTGTACCTCTGAGTTCTGTGTTTTTGATTCTGCATATAAATGAGAACATACAGTGTTTGTCCCTCCCTCCCTGAATTATCACATTACCACGATGCCCTTAAGTTCTATTCATGTTGCTGCTGATGGCAATAGTTTCTTCTTTTTATGAATGGACAACGTTCCAGCACATCTTCTTCCTGCTGTCATCCCCTGATGAGTAACTACATTGGTCCCCTGACTCGTTACTGTAAATGATGCTGCAGTGAACACGGGGCTGCGGGCATCTCTTCAGATAGTGGTTTCATTTCATGTGGTCACAGACCCGGAGGTGGACTCGCTGGATCCACGGCTGGTAGTTCCATTACGTTTTGTGCGGACCGTCTGTGCTGCATTCCATCGTGGCTGCACCCAACCTCCGACTGGATGGATTTCACTGCCCTTTCTTTCATTTTCCTGATCCTCTTCTCTGCTTCAGTTAGTCTACTGTTGAGCCCTTCCTTTGAGTTTTTAGTCCAGGGACTGTATTCTTCACCTGTGTAACTTGTTTGTTCTGTCCTGATATACTTATCTCTCTGTCAAATTCTCCCATTGTGCAATATTGTTCACCTGGGCACGTGAGTACCTTTATCAGCATCAGGTAAAACACTTACCCACATTTCATTAAGGTATATTTCTAGAGTTTTACATTATTCTTTTATTTGCTACGTATTCCTTCATTGCTTCATTTTCTTTGACTCTCTGTGTTGGTTTCTGTGCATTCAATAAAAGAGGCAATTTTGGTGAAGTGGTTTGTTCTAGATGAATTTTATAATTCAGTCCTGATCTAGCTTGATGGTCCCTCCAAACTGTGTGATTGTCCAAGCTGCCTTGTGTATTCTGGGTGGCCCCCAATCGTTGAGGTGGCATTTCAGTGTCCCAAGGGGAGGGTATCAGTCTGCACCTAGGTGCAGCCTGATTGGAACCTGTATCTCTCCCAGTACATAGTGTGTTAGTTAGACCAAAGAAGGGAGCAGGTGGAATCAGACACTTAGCCTGATTAGACAGGAAGAGGAAGCCTCCCAGACACACGGGGCACAGCAGCATCCTTGCCAAACCAACCATAATCCCCTAGTAGGCAGGACAGACCACCTTCGCGATCTCCGCAGGGAACAACCAGGTGGGGAGGGATACCCAGGGAGGGGAAATCCCTCTGCTGAGGCGAGTGCAGTAGAAGCCTAGATGGTGAGCACAAAGGGGCAGGGACAAACCTGAGGAGACAGACTGAGGGTTGTGGCACCAGCATAGCCCAGGAAGATCCAGGAAAGGAACTGGTAGTTTGAAATAGAGTCTGCTCTAACCCAAGCCCAAGGAAATACAATGAAAGCTTAACAAAGGTAGGGGGCATCACACTCTCTCTCTTTACCTGCTCTGCAGGCCCAAGCACAGTGCCCTTGGTGGGCTGGGCGGGAACAGAAACTGCTGGACGGCTGGGGCTTCGTATGCCAGGCTAATGGGACGCCAGCTCTGGATCCTGACCCCCGTTCTAGGGCTTGAAGGGCCCCAGAGGCTGGAATGCTTTCACAGCAAGGCAGAGCTAAGCAAGCTGGTCGTGGGTAAGACATTGCCTAAGCCCTTCCTTTGTTTTTGCTCCAACAAATCTTGCCAGTCACTATGCCTTCAGTCCTCCTAAGCTTGTATCCTGAAATGCACTTCCTGTGATACTGTGGATGAATTCTATTTCCTCTGGCAACAGATCCTCAGGCAGAAGCTTCTAAAGTATATAGACCTCTTTCAGAGCAAGACTGGGAGATGGGGTGGGGGTGGTCTGAGTGGAGGGAGGCTAAGGGCGAAAAACTGGGACAACTGTAATAGTATAGAAAACAAAATGTAATAAAAGAAAAGACAGGGAGATGGGAGGTCTGACTGCTGTGTGCGTATTTTTTTGTTGTTGTTTGTTCTCTACCATCCCGGGGGACCCACTAAAGCAAGCCCCACAGCCACCAGAGCCAGGCAATCAGTGGGTGCACCTCCTGCATCCCCTAGAGCTAAGGGACCACACGTGTGCACAGGCTCCTTCAGGGGGACGCCAGGACCCGGCGTGCAGCAGAGGGAGTGTGTGCAGGTGGTAGCGCTCAGCTCCCTGGTGTCTGCAGAGGGCTGTTGGCCTTAGAGTGGGTTAAAGTAGGAGTCTGGCCCTCAGACTGCAGCTTTTACAAAAAGTAAATAGTCCTCTTTCTGTGAAAGATTAGGGACTAGGAAATGGGCACGCTCCTCTGTTGCCTCTGGGTTAGGCCCAGGGTGTCGGGATAGACAGGCAAGTTGGTCCTCACAGCCCGCCAAGAACTGCTTCCTTGTTTGGGGCAGTGCTGTGGGCGTGTGGATTCAGGCCCATTGGCTTTCAGATCTACTTGTGGGGGCCCATCCCTCAGGGGAACTTTTACAATCAAGGAACTTTAACAATGTAACAATTGGTAGATGTTAGGTTTATATTCCACTTGTCAAGGCCACACTGGCAGTTGTGAGTCTCTCCTGATTGGAGGTCTCTGGGCTGAGGGCGGGGTTTCGGATGAGACTGGGTCTCATTCTCTCCTCTTTGTTTAGATGTGCGTTTTTTCTTGGGTGTCCCATGCTTGGGAGTGTCCCCAATAGTCTCTGGATTTCCTTCTCAGGGGATCGTTCCCCTAATAGCTGTAGATTCAGTGAGTCTCTGGGCGAAGATGAGTTCAGGGGCCTCGTAAGTCACAACCTTGAACCATTCAGTTTTGCTTAAAATAATAAAATCTTATTTTCCTTATTTTGTCCATGTTCGATATCCAATGTTCACAGGGAAGCGAAACCCCAAGGCAACAGGGTTCTGGTGAGACAAGATTTATTATTCTGGCTGCCAAACCAGGAGACTGTCGGAGATGGCTCAGGTCCGTGCCTCCCCTCCCGCAGCCCAGAATTCAGACTTAAAGCAAGTTGTAAAAATAATGTTGAGACATTATACAGATTTATTAAATCTATGAGTCTTGATCAGGCAATTTTGGAACTAAGTCATCTAAATGGAGGGATGGGGAAGGTGAGAGACGGTGCACAGGAATTCCTAGTGGGCAGGGTCTGATTGGGTGAGGTCTAGGTGCCCCGCCAAGTGCGGATTCCTGGGCCTCCGTCACTTCTGACTACTGTGTCTGTGAGGAGCGCGTCTGTGCTCGGAGTTTCTGGCTCCACGTGAGTGTCGCTTCAGGTCACCTGGAGTTCATTTGTCAGCTTTCTGAACATGCCCTGTGCCTCTGGCACCAGTCTGACTCTGCTCTGGGAGGAGGCCTGCTGTTATAAAAGGAAAAAAAAAAACCCAAACCCCAAAACTATTAGGGTCTGTTTTCAGCGTTAGAACCTAGTTTCAATTATATTGTGATTTGCTCCAGTTTCCCCTCATCCTGGCAACCGTGAGCCCGACTTCCAAGCAAATATTGCTCTTGCCGTCCTTAAAGCAGATTCTTGGATCCAGGTGCCAGGCCAAACGTAGGAAAATTTTCCCCAGAAAAGTCTGAGAACATCTGCAGGCAGCCAGGCCCCTGGAACACTTTCAGTGTCGTCACTTCATGGGGCTGGAAAGCCCCAGACCATGTGAGTTCCTTGCTGAGCAGAGCTGGTGTGTGTTTTCCAGCATCTGAACCCAGGTCTCTGCCTACCAGACCTCAGAGGGGAACCTCTCTGCTTGATCCTCTAAAGGGCTGTGAACACGTGGCCACTCAGCGTCTGAGGGGTCACAGGGCGGCGTGGTCTTTAATGGCTCGTCGGGTCCAGTGGTTCATACACTTAGACGTTGTGGATCAACACAGTTTTGAAAAATAATTGTATACGTTAGTTTTCAAAGAAAAATTAATTTCAAATGCCCTTCCAGTTGCTATAAATGTTGTCTTAGAGCAGAAAGCCAATACCTGGAAAATACAGAGAATATAATTCATTTCTTTCTTTAAGACATAGTGATTGATTGTCTAGGTTGAAAAATCACTTAAAATCTCCAGAGATAATCAATCATGAAGGTATACATTAAGGGGACAGCATGGTATTCAAGAAAATCTACTAAACTAGGCAAGAAAAGTGAGAGTCTGTGGTGTTTGAATCCTGCCCCTCAGCCCCCTTCCACTCGACAACATGAAAACCACTCCCGACGGGAACAGCGGGGACACAGGCTGCCTGTTGGCCCAGCTCCTACTTAAAATCAATGAGGATTCTCAGCTCACATGAAATTACTGTTCCTCAGTTTTATGCTATCATTAGAGAGCAACCAAAAAGATTTTTTAAAGGCATATCCATTATTGAACCAGTGCCAATATTAAGGCGGCGACCTCGCTGTATCAAACTGTACAGCTTGGTCACAGCACTGCCTTCTCTTCCTGCGGCTCCTGGTCGATGGTGACGGGTAAAGGTCTGATGGCATTAACGGCACTGTCCCTTCCGTGTTCTCTATTCTCAGCAGCCCATTTTCCTCAACCACATTTAAGTCATGAGTGTGACATGACGCACAGGTGACCACGTGCAGTTCTGTGTGTGATTCTGACAGGACGAGGTCCGGAAGCATCACAGACTGTGGGAAGGGGCACTAGGGGCCCATGGGCAGCAGGTCCGCTCTGGGGACAGGCATTTGAAGAAGAGTCGGTGACATTTTCAGTTGATTTTTTTTTCCGTTAGGCTGAGTGTTTCCTAGAAGGAGGGAGACTGCGGAGATGGAGGGTGGGGAGCAACAGGGGAGGAAGGAGGAAGCTCCAGGAAACACGTTCTCATTTAATTATCTGCTGGTCATTCAAGAAGCGTTCCCTGCATGTCTCCTGTGTTCCGGGCCGTCTTCTTCCTGACACGCCTGTCATGAGAGAAGGTACAGCACCTGGCATAGGACTCTGCCGCCTCAGCCTTTCTCCCCAAGTGCTGATGCCTGTTCCCATCCCTTCCACTCCGTCACAGGGAAGATCAGAGCTGGGATGGCCCTCAGAGCAGCGGGTTCAGGAATCCTCCAAAATAATCCAAAATATGACTTCTTTAACCCCCAAAGACCCAGGAATCAAATAATCTAGAGATGGTCTTCAAGGGAACCACCCTCTCAGCTGCCCCTCATTCAACTCTCTCTGCCCACTTCCTCCAGAGAAACCCTGAGACATTGTGGACACCCTGTAACACCTTTGACTCAGCCCACCTCCTACAGAATCCACCCACTACATAGGAAGTGAGAATCTCTTAGAGAGATCTTAGAGACTCCTGAGCGTACTGATATACATGCATCACCTTCTCTTTACACCACGTTACCTCTGACCCTGTGTGACCTTGGGCTGGTCCCTCCTTCTGACCTTGTCCCTTCTGGGGCAGACCTGGCCCACTCTCCCCATCACACAACTTACAGTCAGGCTCTCCACTTCCTGTGGGCATAGAGGGCAGACACACCAGTCACCAGCAGCACCTTGAAGCCTAGGAGCACAGCTACGAGGACGTCAGTAGACAGACCTGGGCCTGAAAACAGAAAGAGGAGGAGCCATTAGAGGAGACCATTCCCAGGGGCCTCTACTGGCTCCGTCTCAGGCTGCCTGCGCCCACCAACGTTCTGAACCTCTCGAATCCTGCTCTGCTCTCAGGCTCAAGGCAGAAATGTCTTCCCGAGGGCAGGGGTGAAGAAAACGTGTGCAAAACGACCCATGAGTGCGGCCCCTGGGTAACTAACTTGGTCCTCACTCCCCTACGAGGCAGGTAGTATTGGCCTCAGTCTAATGAGGAAACTGAAGCTCGGACAGTTTGTGGAGCTCACAGATTGGTGATATTCAAACCCAGAAAATACATGGCTGCTGTCCATTCGATGACCTTAAGCCCTCGTCTTATGAGTGAAGACAAGACCAGCCTGTCAGAGTTTCAGGAACAATGTGAACAGGGCATTTGAGAGCAGTGAGGACAGATTTCACAGAGCGAGAGCCACACGCAGTGCTTCTCGCGAGAGCTGCAGGCTGGAAAACATCCTGACATTCAAAGAAATGTGGTCAAAAGATCGGGAACAGCTGAAACACCATTCAGGCGGCTATGACCCCAGGTCCATGTCAGCTGAACCCTTTCTACTGCACACAGAAAGTCAGATCTGGGAAAGCACACTTGTAGATTCTTTGCAGGTTTATAATGACCCATTTTTGTTTAAATAAAAGAAATGAAGATATTAAATAAATCATTACAATTAAAATAATCCTTAAGGTAGGATTGAGGAATTCACCATATTTCCTGTGTGGTGGTGGAGAACAGCAATTCTCAGCTGAGAGGATCTCTGGGGCTTTCCCTGAGGTGAAGAGAGCTTCATTGTCAAGTTTGCACTCCCTCCTGGAGGGCAGCCTGGGTCAGAGGACTGGCTGTACTGGGAGTATAAAGGCTCAGCCCCTCCCGTCCATGTAAACAACTCTCAGAGACTGTTCTTCTGTCCAGGTCTCTGTGGAGCGGCCAGGTCTGGTGCCTGCATTGCAGTTCGGCAGCTCCCTCTCCTGCTCCTTCACTCCCCCAGGAATATGCATCCTGACAGCCCCCCACAGTGAGCTTCCCACACTCATGTGCATTTAGAGTCTGCTTCCCAGGGAATCTGACCTATAGAAGTATGTCTGGGGGTCCTCTGGAGAGCAAACTTGAAAATGCAAGTCAGAAACTGGATCACTCATTAGCAGGCTGGTCAGGAAGACCCGGGTCTGGCTGGAGGAGGAGCAGGGGTCAGCCCCACTGGCCCTATGGATGTAATGGGTAAAATTTTCACTGGGAACAGGAATTCTTTAACAAGGGCAAGGGAATAACAGTGCACCAGTCATCAGGAAGTTAGTTGGGAAGTGGTAATTGTAAGGAATATGCACTTGGATGGCTGTTGCTGGGGCATCAATCCTTTGTAGAAAGACAAAGAAGAGCTGAGAGTGATTACTTGCAAGGTAAAGGGTAAGTGTGAGCCACAGAGTTGTTTCATAGTATTGCAGATTGTTTTGTTTCCAGAACCACAGAGCAGACAGAATGGAGATTTGGGTCAAGGACGTAATTCCAGGAGAAGCAGGACTACAGAAGAACTTGAACTCTCCACTTCAATGGGCCCTCTCAGCCAGAGCAGGGCCCTGATGGGGAGATAGGGGACTCTGAGATAGGGGCCTGTGGGCCAAAGCACTCAACAATCCTTACTCCCATTTTGGGCAGCTGAGGACAATGGCAGCAGCACAGCTACTTAACTGCAACTATGGCCTCTCCAAACCAAAGAAAAAAACACAAAAGGAAAAGTCAATCCTACACACTACTTGCTCTCAGTATTACTTGAAGAGAAAATGTAAAAGTGTCAAAGTAGCTGTAGGGGAAACAGAAGAATCACCAAATCCTAGTGCAAAGTCATCCATGTGGCACCTGCCCACCCCCACTCAGGCACAAGGCACAGGGCAGCTAGCAGAGGGCTGAGAGCTACTGGGGACACCACCACCACCAATACTGAATCCACCTAACTCTGAAATACTGCAGAGTGTCCTGGAGATCAGATCACAGACATAGCAGAAGGCTTCAAAGTAAGTCAGCACAAAAGGGTCGGCACAGAATCCCCATAACCTGTGACTATGTTACATGTCCTGGCAAAAGGGTCTGGTCATAGTGAGTAAGGAGTGAAATGGGGCACGATCCAGCATTTTCCAAGTGGAGCCAACGTACTCACAGATCCTGCTAAGTGAGAGCGGGGCAGCGAGCCATAGAAGAAGATGCGATGACAGGGCAGAGCTCAGAGTGTTGTGAGCCTCAGCCCAGGGTGCGGCAGCCTCTAGGGCTGCAAGAGGCAGGACCCGGAGGCTCCCCTACAGCCTCCAGGGGAGCCCAGTCCTGCCAACCCACTGCAGACCCCTGACCTCTAGAGCTCAAAATCATAAACTTGTGTTGTTTAAGGCACTGAATGTGTGGCAATTTGTCACAGGGATCATAGGAACTTAATCCAGGGGGGAAAGAAAAAGGACGGATGTGATTGAAGGGACTGGGACAACTTTAAGCACACAACTTCAAGCACACAACTTCCATGGAGAAAAGCAAAAACAAAACAAGGGAAAAAAGGCAGTTTGGAACTGTTAACTGGAAATAGAAATAGTGAAGGCAGGAAATTTAGAGTTCTGAAAGACAAAAAAAGCAAAAAATGCGAGGACTTGAAACCAAGTTCTCATTATTGAAACCAACCGTGCACCATAAATCTGCATCGATATATATGTGGATTTTGCTGTATTGACAGAGGAGAGGTTCATTCACCTAGAAATACTGTAAACACCTCAATACCATAAACATGGCCCAAAAGATGTGCATTTGATGCCACCCCCATTGGCCCAGGACTGCAGTGGCCTGAATCCTCACATGCTGGTGTAGACTGTGACATCCCAGTGCGGAGGGTCACGTTGGCATTTTGCACGTTGCTTCAGCTGGTCAACCCAGACAGCCCAAACACCGTTTCCAGGTGGGTAGTTAGCTAGTGCGTGGGGCCAGGCCCACCGGGGGCACTCGGAGGTAACAGTCTGCTCTGAGACACGCGAGAGGTGGAGACTCAAAAGCAAGCCCAAGGGTGGTCCAGCGAAGAGGGCAGAGACTCATCTCTGCTGCCTCCTGGTTCAGTTCTCCTCTGACCCCTAGAGAAACACCAGGTTGGAGCCCAGGAGGACTGGAGAGGGAAGAAAAGGCACACTAGCTCGGGACCTGGGGATGGGAGAGGAAACTCGGCATTCAGGCATCGCAGTGGCACTGTCCTCGCCCCCCAGGCACAGAATGCAACCCAGGTGTGGCATTAAAAAGTCTAAAACCAACAATCTATGTTCCTGCCTCTGAAAGCAAGGACAGGGGGAGCAAAATCAACCCAAAGCCAGCAGGAGGAAGGAAGTTATACAGGAAAGAGGAGAAATATTGCTGAGATTGAAAATAGAGAAACTATAGAGAATCTCACTGAAAGAAAAACTGGGTTGTGTGGAAAAGTCCATAAATTGAAAAATTTCTATCAAGACCGATGAGGAAAAAAACAGAATGACACATTTCCACATCAGGAATGAAATGGGTCAGCACCACTGATCCCGCAGACGTCCGCGGTGTAATGAGGGCATATCTGAGCAACTCTGCAGGCGGACGGGGGTGATGACTGCTGGTCCCTGGTCACAATGTGGGGAACAGGAGGCCTGTGCTGTGACCACCCGTGGTCACTTGGACGACTTGTCCTGACTCAAAGTCCAGGTCCTGGGGCTCACTTCTCTTTACAGAGCAGTAGTTCAGCCATTTCCTGGGTGACCTTACTGATTGGGATGGAAAAGTCTAGGATGGAATAGAGACCAGGAGGAGGGGCTGCTGTGGACAGTGGGCACAGGGATTGTTAGGGGAAGGAAGGGAGAGGCAGGACACTGTGAGCTCACGATCTCCGTCCCTCTGTTTTTCTTCCTTTAATGTGTATCAATGTCAAAAGATGTATAAATATATGTACCAAATGCTTACCAGTGGTGACTCTTTGAGTGTGGAGTTTGTGGAGGGGACCTCCCTTCAAAATTCTACTTTCTATCGATAAACTTCTAGATTTTTTCTGTAATAAGCACTAATTACTATTTATAATATTAAAAGCAAAGACAAAATTTAAATAGCGGGTCAGTCGGGGTGGAGGCCTCACCAGAGGGTCCGTCTGTGCTCAGGTCCTTCCGGTGAGCAGAGGCCTCCAGGGTGAGGTTCCTGCTGACGGCCGGCTGCCCATCGTGCTGCACCAGACAGGTGAGCACCACGGCCTCCCTGCGGGCAGATGAATTCACCAGGAGCCAGCTCCCCCAGGTGAAGGTCCCATCCTTGTTCTCTACGCGAGTTAAGGGTGTTCCTGTTCGCGACATATTTCCATTGTCCAACCAGGTCAGCTGTAGGTGCTGGGGGTAGAAGTTCTTCACCTGGCAGATGATGATGGTCTCCTGGTTCTCTGAGACGGTGTGTTGGGAAATCAGCAAGGTGGGCGGAACTGAAACAGCACAGGGCAGAGGCTCTGACCTTGTGGGACACACAGATCACAGAGGAGGGGCCTGTGACTTAGCCCCCAACCACAGCAAGGGGTCACCCAGGACAGTGCTAGGTAAGCAGTGGGTGCTCTGACACTGCGGGTTCACTTTGAATATGAATGACATCACTAGGTACAGTGCCTGCACACAGTAGGTGCTCAGGACTGGCAACTGCTATTAGGGTAATATGAGTGAAATCAAATCTGCACAGTCCCTGGCATACAGTTGGAACGTAATAACTGTAGCAAAATAAGTGAAATCACCAAGCATGTAGGGGCTTGGTTTATAGTAGGTGCTCAATAATTGGAGTTGCTATGGCTAAAGTAGATGAAACTACCAAGTACAATGGTAGGTGTTCACCTGGTGACTGCCATTAAACAGTGGGGAGTGACAGGCTCATCCAGGTACCAGGTGATGGGAAGGACTGTCAGGAATTAGATTCCAGGGAAATTAAGTCAGAGCAAAGAGCAGGGGGAGAAGCAGGCTTGGAGGGTAGGAGCCAGGTGTGGGCCGGGGCTGGGTGTGAGGGGCATCTACCTCGGATGATCTCTGACAGGTTGGCAGTCTGACGAAGAGGGCCCCCCTTCAGGGTGACATGCTCCACCTGGCAGATGACCTGGGAGCGGACATCCCTCCGGGCCAGCGGCAACGTGACTGTGCTGGAGACGCTGTAGGAAGGGCTGTCTCCCTCTGGGTCCACGTCGGTCTGGGAGGGTGGGAGCTCATTCCCATCTTTGAACCATCTCAGGATGACGTTCCTGGGGGAGAAGCCGTGGGACTCGCAGGTGAAGCGCACTGTCTGCCCAGGTGCGGCCCTCCCCATGGGGGCTGACACCACGGGGGGAGAGGGTTGGGCTGTAAAAGGAACACAATGAACATGAACATGATTGTGACCATCACCACCAATGACAAGCACGTGACACTGTTAAACACCTTGTCATGTATTACTTTTTATCCTGTAACAACGCTGGGGGCGTGTCATCATCCTCATCCTACAGAGCAGGACACCTCACAGCTGAACTCTGAGTGAGTGAGGGGCAGGGCCCACAAGCAGCTCCAGGCCTGAGTTCAAAGTGCACCCTCTTTCCTCCCCAGGTGATCTCCCATCACTCTGGGCTCAGGAACAGCAGTACTGACCGCTCTCCCTCTTCCTATTAACCCTCCTGTCTGGCCGCCCCTGACACCTTCCCAACCTCACAGAAAGTGTTCACAGAGTACATGCAGGGGAAGCCATGGGGGGCGGGACCCCATGAAGTGGGAACAGGCTGGCAGCCCAGGACAGGTGCAGCCGGGGCACATCCCCGTCCCATCTGTGAGATGGGACAGCAGGCACTTCTTCCTGGGCTGCAGGGAGGGGTCGATCAGGCAACGGAAGCTGTTTTGCTTTGAGTAAAATAGAAGATGCTTCACAAAAGTTAATAAACAGAGATCCATCTTGAACCTGGATCTAATTTATATCCGGAACTCTCCCTTCAAGCACTAATAAGTTTACTCCCTAATTTTCATTATTTCAACAAATATTCCAATAACGGCGAATCTGTGCCAACTGCTCAATTTCACAGGGATGGGTGATCGGATGTTTATCTGAAATTGGGTTCTTGTCTTGGGTCCATTTTGGATTCAAACAATAAGAGTGCTGAGAGAGTCAAAGGCGGTTAATTTCTCAGTCGTTAGAAATGAGAAGAGACACAGACACAGGACCGAGAAGCAGGCAGCACTCCCCTGTGTCCTGAAAGGATCCGCACTGATTCCAAGGATCACTGAATCAAATCCAAGAGCAGTTTCTCCCTGTAGGAAGATTCTCTAGGGTGTCTTGGAATTGTTAATCATCACCCAACACCATCTCTAAACAGCGGGCAGACATCAAATATGAAAAAGTTTTGCATTTGTAAATATCTACCTTGCTTCCTAAAACTCTTCAAACATTTTGAGGACATTTGTAAGCAGGGTGCCACTTGAATAAGTCATACAAACCCTAGCAGCCTGGACGTCACCGCGGGGATGGATGCTGGGATCAGTTACCATTGATCCAGAGCCTCCTGGGCTCCTGACGGCGGGCTGATGCCTCTGTGCCCCTCAGCTGCTCACCCTCCCACCGCCCTGCAGGCTGGCCCTGTGGACTCGCTTATGGGAGGGGGCTGAGAGCAGCTGAGTACGAAACCCCAGATGGAAAAAACAACAAAGGAAACGATCAAATTGATGTTCTCTCACTTAATGTTTTTTCATAATCCCCCCAGGACACAAGTTTGATGAAATGACTTTCAAAACACACATCAGCCTTGGCTCAGTGGAGTGAGTGTAGGCCTGTGAACCAAAGGGTCGGTGGTTTGATTCCCAGTCAGGGCACATGCCTGGGTTGCTGGCCAGGTCCCCAGTACAGGTTGTGCGACAGGCAACCAACCACACATTGCTGTTTCTCTCCCTCTCTTTCTCCCTCCCTTCTCCTCTCTAAAAATAAATAAAATCTTTAAAAATACACACACACCAGGTCACAGGTGTTTCCCTGCTCATCAGCTCTTTACAGAAGCTGGGAGCGTTTTTCAAAAAGGGGAGCAGATTTCCTCAGTGACATGCTGGTGTGTTGCTGGTGTGTTGGGGCAGGAAGGGCTCTCAGGTTGGGTATTTGTGGGGACTCCGGAGCCTGTTCAGACACACAGGTTTGAAGATGAGACATTGTCCCCAGACATGGAGCTCGGATCGCACAGGGTGTCCGGGCTGCGAGTCCTCAGGGCTGGAGAGAGCAGGGTGCCACTCTCAGCGCTGGCCTGCTCCGTGGGAGGGTGTCCCTGCCCCTCCACTCAGGCTCGTTTTCGTGGGCCTCTGATGAGCTGTCTCTGGCCAATGAGATTCCGAAGCACCCGCACCACCCAAAGGTGTTGTTCTCACAGCCCCAGCAGCAGGGGGAGCCACCTTTGTCAGGGGAAAGAATACGAGGTTTCCTCTGTGGCCTCAGAGAACATACAGCTCAGGGCTCTCTGCCCTGGCTCTGCAGTAGCAGCCTCTGGATAGTTAAAAAATTCAGCTGCCAGAGCCACACCTGAGCATTAAGTCAATTCCTAGGATAGAGCCAGTGATTCCAGTGACAGCCAAGGTTGAGAGGCACCGAACCCCACCTCCAACCCCATTACACTGAGACTTGGGAAGGAAAGTGGCCCATCCGAGGTCCTATGGCTTCAGCTGGTCATAGCCCACACTCATCGAACATTTACTGCGTGTCAGGCACCACTCTGAGCACTTCCATGTGCTCTCTCCTCAGTCCTGGGAGCTGCTCTGTGAGGTCGGTGCTGTCCCTGACAGGTGAGGACACCAGCACAGGGTGGGGAGCAATGCATCAGAGGTCACGGGCTATGAAGTGACCGAGCTGGGATGTGGGCCTAGGCAGGGGGCTCAGCCCATGAGTTCACCCACTGGGAGCTGATGCTCAGTGCCACCCTGACCCACCCAACCGGGGGCTTTCTAGACGTCCCTTCCTGTCCTCACAGACCCCTGATGGGAGCTGGGATTATCGCCCCTGAACAGGCAGGGACACTGAGGACCCCGGGGACACCGGGACTTGCCCAAGAGCACCCAGCGGTGGAGTGACGCCATCGCTCACCGAGGGTCTGCCCTCTCACCAGACTCACTGTAGCCTCAGTCCTCCCTGCAGAGGGTGGTGACAGCACCCACTGTCTGCGGGTGAGGACACCAAGGCCCAGCCAGAGAGAGTGGGCCACCCCGTGAAATATCACCCAATTTGGGGAGCGACTCTCTGCTGGGCAATTCAGACAGAGCACCTCAGTCCTTCCACTCTCCTAAAGGAGCCCATGGTTATCACCTTCTTACAGAGGAGTAAAGGGAGGCTGGGAGAAATGAAGGGTTCGTCCCTCACCCAGTACTAGGGCCTGGGGGTGTTTGCTGTGGCCCCCAATTCCTGTCCATCCACACAGGTCCCGAGCTGGCTGCCTCCTCCTCTTTTCTCTCTGAGAATTTTGACTTTAAGGAATAATGGGGAGGAGTCAACTCCAAGTGACCAGGACTTGCGACCCTCTCACAATAAACAAAAGACGTGGCCTCCTGAAAAAAGAGTCTAAAATACGAACTCGCTCACGCAGGACCCCAACCAACCCCTAGGAAATGGCTGCCCCTCCTTATTCTGGGTCTGCAGGTCCAGGATCATTATTTAAGGTGTTTCTGGGGGTGCTGTGACCCCTCTCTGCTCTGTCAAGGCCGCCGTCCCAAGGCTGTTCCCGCAGGTGCTCAGAGAAGGACAAACAGCACAACAGCCTCCCAAATGCTTCTATGTCCGAGCGCCGTCATTAGGAGCAGGGTCAGCATAGGGCGAGACTTCTGTGTACCTGTCTGATCTGGGTTGTAAAGTTGCCCCACTCGGCCCACAGAACCTGTTAAAAAGTACTCACTGCGGAAGCCAAACCAATTTACATTTTAAAGGAGAGGTTTGGAGCTTTCTGCACACTTGGACAAGCACAGTGAGGTGTGGCAAAAGCCAGGGGCTGTGACTCAGGCTGTTTGGGGGTCAATCTTAGCTTCCCTACCTGCTCACATGTCACGCCCCCTCTGTGAGCCTTAAGTCTTCACCTGTCAACAGCAGCCCCCACCAAAGCACTGGTTACAGAGTCAGTGCCAGGAGGAAGGGAAGGCACCCAGAGCGCCACTGCTCCCGCCCCCTCCCGCCTCCCTGCCTTCTCACCCAGGGCGTCCTGTGGGCAGGCAGCTTGGGGAAGATGAACGAGAACTTTAACAGAGGGCAGCAGACCTGAGATGGAGACACATACTGTCTGTGATGGTCCAGGCAAGGGACACACCATTGGGAACTACTGTAATGTCAGAAAATTTGGGATAAAGCCACCTTCCCTGCCTGTGTTCAGGGGTTGTAGGGAGAATCCATTGCTACCTCATCAAGGGGGAAAATTGGCAATATCCATACAAATTAAAATCACGTCATACCCTGTGACCTAGCAATACCACCTCCAGGGGGCCTCTCCTCCTGAGCAAGTGACACAGGACAAGCTTCTCCCTGCATCACTGTGCTAATAGCCAGAGGTTGGGAACTACTCGTCTCCATCCATAGACTGTAAATGAATGATGCTGTTTCCATACGCTGGAGGGTGAGGCAGCTGTGGAAGAAGGGGCAGCTGTAGGTGCTGATGTGGCTGCTCCATTTGGGGGGATGAGGCTGAAGGATCAAGTGGATTTCAATGACCTTGGACTTCAGGGTCTGAATGTGAGGGGACATAAACCTTGGAGAAAACAATGAAAGGAATATTCTGGTTCTTTGTTCAATGGTTTGGTGTAATAACTTTGTAATCAGCACCTACTATGTGCCACGTCTTCCATGGAAAGAGGGTCCTACAACAGGGCAGGAAGGAATGTTGCTTGGGCTCAGATGGGGCTCTGGGTTGATGCCTTCACTCACTGGCCATGTGACCAAGGGCAGAACTACTGTCCCCTCTTGGCCCCAGGCCCCCTTCTCTGCACGGGGGGTCAGGCAGGAAGGTCTGACAGTCGTTTGTGTCTGGACATCCTGGGATTCACACTCCTGGGTCTCTGGCAGAAAACCCTAAGTGAACAAATTCACTGTCTCAACGGGGTGACCCTGAAGGCACCCACATGGGGAACCTCCTCCCAGAGTGAGGGACAGTCTGAGAAGACTCTGCTCAGAGCCTGAGTGACAGTGTAACCAGGTCCCTGAGATAAAGGGCATTTATCAGACAGACCCACGGTGAGCGCCCAACCTCTGGGCACCTCCTCCCAGCGGGGCTGTCAGAGTAAACAGGGGGTCTGTGCCCCTTAGGAATGTCTTCTCATATGATGCTTCTGAGGAGGAAATAAAGCAACACGTCCCCCTCCCTGCCCTGCATGGATCTCTCCCAACTGCAGGGAAGAGAACGAAGCTTCGTGGGAGAAGAGCTCTGCCTGCTCAGTCCCCTGCAGCTCCCACCGGCACTCAGAGCGGAGCCCGGCTCCCAGCAGGTGTCAATGAGTTTCAGTGAGGGGGACTCAGCCACACTGAGGGGAGTGCTGTCTGGAGGCAGAGGTGGGGTCTGACCTCGTGAGGGGCAAGTGTCTCAGACCTTCAGTTCCCTCTTGCCTGGAAAGGGGCTGGATGAATTGGAAAGACAAGGGCAGAGAGGGAGGTCAAGCAGAGGACGGTTCCAGACTTTTCCCGCCATTTACCAGCCATGGGGCCTGGAGACCTCTCAAGGCCTCACCTTCCCTGACCTGCAGAAGGGGTGACATCAGACCAGGAATCAGATCCTGACTCTAAGTGCCCACAGCCACACCTGATTCCTAGCTGCTGCTCAAAGAATGAACATTGTCACCAATATTGTCACACAGCAGGGACAAAGGGTCCTGCTCTGTACTCACCGCTCACGGTGAGCCGAGTGCCGGCTCCAGACTTGAACTCCGTGTCGGGGCTTCCTCTGCGGAACCTCACACAGTAGTAGGTACCGGTGTCTGCTGGGGTGATGTCACTGATGCGGATGGAAAAGTCCGTGTTGTTTCTCTTTGTGTTGTCTGTAACAGGTGTTACTCGGGGGAAGTGGCCTCCTTTTTGACTGTAGATTAACTCCCGGTCTGTCCCTGTCCCCCTGAACCACATGAGGGGCCCCACAGGGAGCAGGGAGGTCACGGTGCAGCTCAGAGTGGCCGTCTCTCCAGCTGCCACTGCCACTGACTTGTCAGGCTGAATCACCTGCAGCTCCTCACCGGCCCCCCCTGGAGGGAAACACAAAGCAGTTATTCATTCATCCATGTGTGATCCTGTGGGTTTTGTCAAGGGTTTATCAACAACAGCTTTCACTGACAGAGTGACACCCTGGGCGAGCCTGGAGCTCAGCACAGAGCAGGTGTCATACATGTAACCCCCACAATGAGCCTGTAATGTGAGACCCTATTACAAAGAAGGAAACTGAGGCACAGAGAGGTAAAGTGATGGGGCAAAGAGTGGGTGTAAATCTTTCCCTGCCAACCAGTTCTGCTTGGTGACAGCAGTGGAGGGTGTGTCCCTGGGCCTTTCCCTGTGCCACTTGGATGCCTAGCTGAGCCACACGGCTGCTGGCGGGGTGACCCATCCAGCCTGAGGAGGAGCGTGTTGGTCAGTCCATCTGTGCCCAGGATGCTAAGGCAGCCATGGCTGGTCTTGTAATGATGATGAAATGAGTTACTAAAGGTTCAGTGAGTTTTTACCCCAACTTTACCTCAACTTTTACCTCAAATTTTCCTCAACGTTAACATCTCCTGTGAAAGGGCCTGTGCTGCTGGACCTGAGCCTCAAGCTGGAATGGATGCAATGAGGAGTATTTCCTAGGTAGTGGTTCAATTTCAGAATTCTTTGAGATTATGAAAAAAAGTTCACAGACAAAGAATAAGAAATGATCAGAAGCTTTAAGGATGAATGTTTGGCTGGATATGTTTTCAAGGGATTTGGCCCCGAAAGAAAACGTCATAATTGAGTTGTTTGCCTTCCTGGAGTGGAGTCGTGTGAGTTCTTTATAAATTTGGGAGATCAAACCCATGTCCGAGGCATCATTGGAAAATATGTTTTCCCATACAGTTGGTTCTGTTTCATTTTAGTGCTGTTTTCTTCAGGTGTAGCCATGCTTTCTTGGATGTGACACCAGAACCACAGGCGACAAAGGAGAAAACAGTCACTCAGAGGAGAGGCAGCTGTGGCACCTCTGATAATCCTGTGGTCTTCTCTGTCCCTCAGCTTCTGCTCAGGGAGAAAATCTGTGGGTCACCTTTGCAGCCTGTGAGCTGGTGAGCCCCTCCCACCGAGCACTGTGTGTGAGCACACAGCCCCAAGGAGGCCACGTGCTGTCACAGGGCAGGTCCCATTGGGCAGAGAACAGGAGACTGACTGGATTGAAGTCAGGAGAAGGATGGGGGCAGGGAAGCGGAACAGCTGAGAACACAATGGGAGAAACAGGAATAAACATGGAGGGAGACGTGGAGGGAAAGGAGGAGGGAAGGGAGAGGAGGGATCAGAGCGTGGGGAGGAAGGACAAACTGCTGTCTGTGCTTCTGTAAATCTCACATCTACATCTGTGACCCAGGCTTTTCCCTGAAGTCCGGACTGGATGTCCAACTGCCCACTCAATTTTTATTTGGATGAAAACACACATCTCACAGTTAATATGTCCAAAGTGAACTGAATTTCCCTCATTGCTCTCGGTTTCTCACCTGAGCCACCTTTATTCTTCCATGTGCAGGGTCACCAGCACGTGGAGTCTCTCTCTCTCACCCCGAACCCCGGTGCCTCAGAAGCCCTGTGGCTCCCGTTCTGCATGCACCCGAGTCTCCATCTTCCCCCGTCTGTACCGGCTCCTGTCCTGGTACCGGTCACTTATCTGCATGACCGCTCTGTGTCCTGTCGTAGTCTATTCTCAACCAAATGCTAAGATAATTTAAAACTTATGTCTGATTAGATCACTTCTTTCTTCAAAACCCTGCACAAAGCAGGGAGATCCTACTCGCACGGGCTTTGCACAGGCTCTTCCCTGACAGGAGGGCTCTCCCCCGAGATAACACGGGGCTCACTCCCGACCTTCTGTTAATCTGGCTCGAACCTCATTTTCTCAAGGATGCTCACCCAGACTACACTGTCTAAAATTCACCCCACCGGAGGATTCCCCCAATTCTCCTATTTAACAATACTTTAATTTCCCCCTAAACCTTATTTTCTAATAGCCTATATTATCTATTTTTATTCTGTCCACTGTTTACTGTCATTTCTCCACTGGGATACGAGCTCCATGAGGGCAGCGACTTCTTCTCTTTTATTCGCCAGCGCACCCCGAGTTCCCATAATGTTCCTGGTCCGCTGTACGTATCCAATAAATATTTGTAGTATGTGTGGGAATTGGCCAGTCAGACTCCTCCCGGAAATCTTGAGGCCTATTTTAAGTCGGCAGATCGATAGAATTTATGTCAGAAACTGAGTTTCCCAACTAGACGACGTGAAGAAAACCAAAAGCATCTGGTGCATGCGCAGGAAGAGGAAGAACCCAGGAACAGAAAACCACACCCCCCTCCCCCAGCACAGACCCCTCCCTGCACCCACGGGTCCAATGGAACAAATCTCATGGGGATGGATGTGGCATAACAGGGAAACCCGTGAGCTCTAGGATGAGACCGTTTGAGTTCAAATAATAGATATGTCCCCTACCGTTGAGTGACCTTAGACCTCTCTGTGCTTCTCTGTTCCCTTCTCTGGGGAGAGCTGACAAGAGGACCTGCCTTGGATGTAATGATGACGTCAGAGAGCAGACGCAGGAATTCCCAATCGGGGCTGCACGTGGTGAGTTTTTGAGCAATTGAAAAGGGGTTGTCATTGTACTTCCTGGAGCTGTGGTGCTTCATGTGACAGCAGAGGATATAGATGTAGATGCGGAAATCGATGGAGATGGAGATGGAGAGATACTGATACTGATATTGATATAAGTATAGATGCAGACCATCCAGGGAGGCATCTCTGTGTTTTTAATCCACTTCCTCCCGCTTCACTCCCATCGCTTATAAAAGAAGGAATATAACAATGCACACTTCCACTCATTTTACCAAGAGAGAAGCTTGCTTGTCCTAAGAGTTGGGGAAGGTAAAGGGTAAGTTTACGGAGGCAGAAAGGAAGGAGGCAGCAGAGAGAACTAAGCATCTGTTCATGCGCATTTCCTGTAGACTGACAAGGGTTTGAATCAAACAGTAAGAAAAGACTCCAAAAATCTCATGTGTCTGTGTGCACGCACTCACACCAATCACACACACAAACACACACAGATGCAGGTGTCACGAATATATATAGAAGTATGGCCTCACATTCCAGTCACAGGTCCTTTTGAAGATTAAATGAAATGATCATACATATTAAATACTGAGAAACAGACTTGGCACACAGCCAGACATCGTCAACAAAAGTTCCTGAGTAGACAGCAGAACTTGATCTCTGGGTCTCTGCGTGGCCTGATGGGAGATTACTATTCTTCCTCGTTATGTCTCTGTGTTAGTTCTGATTTCTCCACAATCAGCCTCCACTGAGAGCTGAGCAGCATCGCATGGTTAAAAGAAAGAGCTCTGCAGCTGCTGCCCTGGATTTGAACCCGGCTGAACCACTGCCTCACATAGGTGACGTTGCCAAGTTACTCTCTCTGCCTCAGTGTCCTCATCTGCAAATCAGGGATAAAATCATAGGCTCACACAGCCATATTGTGAGGATTAGAGGGGTTAATGCCCACAAGCCGTCACAGGTGTGGTTTGAAGCGTCATCTATTTTGACACCTCTAGTAAACAGGAGCAGGTGATGGACCCACAGAGAAGAAGCCCAGATTCCAGATTTCATGCTTTCAGATAATGTCCTATCCTTGGCCTTCTGTGAAAGCACTGGGTGATGCACCCTGTTTTCCTGGAGGCTCTCAAATTTCTGAAGGGCAGGAAGAGGTCCAGGAGCAGGGAGAGGGGATTCTACCCCAAGGCATGCTCACCTGTGAGGCCCAGCAGCAGAGGCAGCAGCAGGCAAGAAGGAGGGAGAGGGCAGGAGGCAGGGATGGGCATCCTGGAGGCCTGAGGAGCCTGCTCTGTCCTAACGTGTGCTGGCAGAACCCGGACTCTGCTCTGTGGGAGGAGAGAGGCCCCACATCCCAGGATATAAGAGGAAGTGCCCAGGATGGGGTGCAATGGCTGTGAGACAGTAGCCCGCCTCTAGATCCGAGATAGTTTCTATTTCCGGATTGTGAAATAGAATGAGGAAGAGAAGGCCAATAGGGGGTGAGGAGTTACTCATCTTAGTCGTCAGAGAGACTTGGACAGCCCTACAGGAAGTAGTGCTTCCTCCTTCCTGAGGCCTCTGCTCTCCTTTGGGCCCCTTCACTCATCTGGGATCTTCACAGTGATGCCCCACTTTGGGCCCAGGATGAGAAGTGTCTGTGGTTGTGGACTGTGTCCCAAACTCCCAAGCCATGAACCTTCCAAGATGTATGGCTTTTGGCCTCATTCACACCAGCCTCACTGGGAGCTACAGTGATGGAGAGGGGAAGGGGGTTCGCCAGAGCTGGCCAACATTGGGATGGAAGTAGGTTGGTCCTGAATGACTCCCTATACCTAACCTTTATGGATGGGGCTGGTAAAATGCAGCCCAATGCACAGTGCGTTCTGGACCTCAGAACTTGTACATGCTTCCATCCAACAAAAGGAGTACTATCCTGACTTCTTTCAAATGAGGGAGGGGATTCATAAGACCCATGGTTAGACTCCCAGGCATTTATCTCAGTGATGAAATTTATGTTACAACCAAAACCTGTGTGCTGATGTTTATAGCAGCTTTCTCTGGAATAGCAGCAAAAGATCAAAAATGTCCAATAATAAGTGAACAGTTAATGAAACTGTAGTACCTTGCAATGTCTCCATACAAGGACATGCAACAACTTGTAAGTTTCTCAAAGGCATTATTTTGGGTAAATAAAGTAAATCTCAAAATCTCACGTACTGTATGATTCCACTCATATCACATTCTCAAAACTAGGGAGTGGAGAGCAGACTGGCCCTTGCAGAGGCTGGTGTGGTGGGGATGGGGTCACTGTGAAGCCGAGCACAGGGGGCCTCTGTGGTCATGGAATTGCTCTGTGTCGTGGTCATGGTGGTGGTGACACACACATACACCTGAGGGACCAACACAGCACAGCAGGGCATGTTACAGCATTTAGCTGTAAGTACCAACCTCATAGTCATTGTAACGAAGACATGGACTACTCAGTTATCGATGTCATTAGATTATTAAATTATACTGCAATGATATTGGGGTGATGGGGAAGTAGAAAATGTGCAAGTGCGGCATGAGGTCAGGAGTGACAGCGCCTTATGGCCCATCTTCCTTAGCGGGACGTCAATACGTAAACCCCGAGGGTCAGAGATCCAGAAGTGCACTAGAAGTGCGTTGCATGAGGTGTGACAGTAAACTCTGCAATAATCAGTTCGCAGAGTCGAAAGTGGCTGCCCCCTGGATGTAGGAAACAGTGGGTGGCTCGGGAGACTCCAATCTTCACATGTAGAACTTGTGGAACTATTTTGATTCTTTAAACACGGCACATGTAACTTGGATACAGGGAGAAACTAATCATAGATGATTGATGTTATAATTGTGCAAATAAGAAGTGTACATACTATGAGCACTAGTAAGGGTTTCATAAGCTTGGTGGACATAGAGTGATGATTGAAATCAATTAGCATCCTAAATAGTAGTCAAAACACACTGAAAATAGTAGTTATTACATTTAAAGATTACATGAACTAGAAAGTGTTCAATGTAGCTCTAAATTAGAGATGCATAAGACCACTAATGGGAAAAATCGTGTAAAGTTGTGAATTGAAAGTCATAAATGTAAACCTGTATAGATATACATCTTACAACAGAAAACCATGGAGCTTGGAAAATTAGTAAAATGGAGCTACAATTATCAACATTATGAAAACACACAAAACTGTGTAAGCACAAAAATAAAGTTACAGAATGTTGTATACAGTAGAACAGCATTTAAATAAAATTTACAACAAGCAAAATAATATTAAATATTACTTAAATATTTACACATATATTGTAAAAGCATAAAATCATATTTGAGAATAAAAAACCAAATTGAGAAAAGGTTTTTCAAAATGAACACAAATCATAAGGCAAAATGTAATCATTTTGCAAAGATAGGGTGGTGGGTCCATGGGTTTTTTTGTACATTATTTACATTATATTACATTACATTACCTTACATTACATTTGCATTACATTACATATTTCAGAGTACCAAAATGCTTAATCTTCTTAGTGATTTCAAATGTCGATGTGCTAAAATGAAATCATACTTGCAAAATCTCTGGGTAAAGTGAAATCTTCTCTGAATATTAAAGGTTGTTTACAATCAGAAAGAATGGAAGCCCATTGTCTTGCTATGATGGGCCTCTTTTGGGAGGAGGCAGGGCCAGTTTGAAGCTCAGGGCATCTAGGTACAGGCCTCTCGGAGTCCACGTGACCAAGCCCGTCTTTGACTCAGGTTCATTGTCAGAGAGAAAGACCACCAGGAGGGTATGTGGAGGAGCATGTTCGTGGTCCAGGTGGGGCTGGCAGAGTGAAGGGCCAGGGTCTTGGGTCACCTGCAGGTCCTCCCAGTTTCTTCTCTCCAATGGAGCTCCTTGGAGAAGGCAGGAGACAATGTATCACAGGGCATGAAAGATGGAGTGAAATTCATTCATTCATTTACTCATGCATTCATTCATTCATTCACCCCTTTATTAATTCCACAAATATTTATTGAGCACATACTAAGTGGCAAGCCCTGTGTCCTGGGTTGGTAGCACTGATCAGAAATCAAGCCCCTACTCAGTTTACCCAACCCCTCCTCTTTCTGCTCCCCCTTTCATACCCACATTCATCTTCACCACTGGTCAGCACCCCAAGGCTCTCAGGTTGGGTTCATTGATTTTAGTTCTACTTTTCTGTTCATACCAAACATATATCATATGAAAACTGAACTATGGCACAGTTTATGAAGGACTCTTTTCAGTTTGGGTCTCAAAGCTTTGGTTTTCATCCTACCTCCACACTTTGGACCACCTTCACCAGGGTCCCAGGGAACTTTCTTTTTTTTTTCCCCATATTTTATTTTATTTTATTTATTTATTTTTTAAATATATTTATTGATCATGATATTACAGTTGTCCCATTCCCCCCCTTCACTCCACTCCATCCTGCCCACCCCCTCCCTCCCACATTCCCCACCTATAGTTCATGTCCATGGGTCATACTTATAAGGTCTTTGGCTTCTACATTTCCTACACTATTCTTACCCTCCCCCTGTCTATTTTCCACCTATCATCTATGCTACTTGTTCTCTGTACCTTCCCCCCCCTCCCCCTCCCACTCCCCTATTGACAACCCTCCATGTGATCTCCATCTCTATGGTTCTGTTCCTGTTCTAGTTGTTTGCCTAGTTTACTCTTGTTTTTATTTTAGGTGTGTTCGTTAATAACTGTGAGTTTGCTGTCATTTTTACTGTTCCTATTTTTTATCTTCTTTTTCTTAGGTAACTCCCTTTAACATTTCATATAATAAGGGCTTGGTGATGATGAACTTCTTTAACTTGACCTTATCTGAGAAGCACTTTATCTTCCCTTCCATTCTAAATGATAGCTTTGCTGGGTACAGTAATCTTGGATGTAGGTCCTTGCGTTTAATCTTGGGTAATGTAATTATGATGTGTCTTGGTGTGTTCCTCCTTGGGTCCAGACCGATAGGAGGGGCAGGGAACTTTCTTTGAAACCCTTCAAACTCTAGGACATGACACAGTGTGGAAGACTTGGAAGCCTCTGAGATTCCAAAGACATTTAGAGAAAATAAAGGTGTTCACAACTTCTATTTAGGCTGTATCAAGCTTGTGGGGACCATGTGACTATGTAGCCATACCCTGGACTTTCCCTTCCAGCCCATGAGGTTTGCCTGACCCTCCTCTCTAAGGATTAAGACCTGACTCCAACTCACCTGTTACAGGTTCCACCACCTGCAGATGTAGGTGACTGTGAAACTCGTCACCAGCAGCACCTTGAGGCCCAGGAGGAAAATCACAAAAATAATGGCAGATGTCTGGGGACCTAAACACCAATGGGCAGAAGATGACATCACATGGAGCTCTGTGAGTTAAATACCTCACAGTACTCAGGAGACAGAGGTGACTCAGGTGCTCACAGGAGTGGAGGTGAGTGAGCTTCTATGCACTCCCCATAGACTCTATGTGGTGTGGCTGCTGTAGACAGCATGAGGTTGGCTGAATGGGAGGATGTGTTTCATGCTACACCATACAGGTGAGCACCATACAGGTGAGCACTGGCTCAGACACTTGGAATGGCACATTCACCCACTGCAAACTTTCCAGGTGGTAGGTCCCATTACTTTTCTCCATAGACACAGGTTACTCAGCTCCCTTGAACATATGACTGTTCTCCAGCCACGTGGGATGCACACTCTGTGGATAAAATCTCAGCTCCAGGCAGGTAATAGCCATCACATCTAAGGCGGGTGAAGACTGGGACACTGTCACTGCAGGGGGGACTGACACAGTGCAGAGAAAGCTGACAATTCCTGTAGGAAGTCCACTGGGGGAGACTGAGAGCTCCTTGAGAACAGGTCATCTGCCCAGGGCCTGGCACAGAGGAGGATGTAAGCATTGGTTAACAGCTGCCTGTGTAAATAAATGCACGAATGAATGAGAGTGTGAACACATGAGTGAATGTGTGCTTGGATGGATGGATGGAAGGAAGGATGGATGGAAGAATGAATGGGAATCTAAATGGGATCAAAGACATCCTACTCTTTTCTTTCTTTTCCAATTTGGAATCTGGTCACAGGTTACAACATGGTATAAACTTAAGGACATTGTGCTAAGTGAGATAGGCTAGTCGCCAAATGACAAATACCGCATGGTTCTACTTACATACATATCAAAAGGTGTCATACTCAGGGAGACACTGCCCTAGAGCCTCCAGAAGAAACTCAGCCCTGGCCACCCATTGCAGACTTCTGACCTCTAGAACTGCAACATAATAAATTTGTCTTGTGTCAGCTACTAAACATGTGGTCACGGTGCCAAACAGGACCTCATCCAGGGAGTTAGGGACATTTAAATAGAACAGACGCAATGAAATGGCCAGGCATAATTAAAGTTGATAACTTGTGCTTTGGCCAAGATGGTGGAATATGTAAATGTTGAATACGCATCCTCCCAAGATTACAACTAAAGCACAGAACAACCATCGTTTAGAACTGGCTGAATTCTAGCTGAGCAGAAGTTGTATACACAGGAGAAGCCACATCTAAACTTGTAGGATGGATGGAGTCATGGAACAGGCTGGTCACACACTCACAGTGGTGGTTAAAAATATCTGGAGGGACTCTCTGCTGTGGAGTCACTCCTGGGGAACACGGGTCCCCAGAACCATACCAGGCTCACCAACCCAGAATTCCAGTGCCAGACAAGAAGTCCCCGATACTTCTTGCTGTGAAAATCAGCAGGGTTATGGCTGAGTAAAAGAGGACGGTTGGAGTCCCAGATATTCCTCTTTAAAAAAAATAATTATTTAAATATTATTTTATTGTTTGTAATTGAACTTATTAGGCTGCCAGTAACAGAAAGACAAATACCATATGATTTCATTTGTATGTAAAGTCTAATGAACTAAGTAAACTCACAAACTGAATTGTCTGGCTACATGGAGAGAGCTGGACGGGCACATTTTCCCAGACAGAAGTGCTGACAGGAGCCATTGATCCTTTGCTGAGCCCAACCACACAGGCACAGGTGGGCCCCATAGCCGAGTCCTCATCATTCTGGGTAACGTTGTCAGCTCTACACTTCTGATTCCCTGAGACTCCACCCCATACAACTTGTGAGCCGACCCAGGTCATTTCAACTGTTTTCTTTACAAATGGCCTCTTTTGGCTTATGCTCCTGATATTCCTAAAATTTCTCAAAGGTTGACAAGCCCCCAGCAAGCCGCATCTGGCCTTGGTGTGCCCTGTAACTCTTGCTGAGTGGTCCCAGGACCAGCACTGGTGGCAGCCAGCCTGAGTATGCAGCCTAGCCTTTCTCAGGCATCTCCAGCCCCAACACAAGAAGCAGCCATCTGCAGATTGCTTTGTATCTCATGCCAGATGGCCCCAGGCAGATGACAGGCAATTGCAGGAAAAACCTCAGAGCCAGGGAACTCAGTGGACACCTTCAGACAACAGAGAAGCACCACCCAACCACTTCCACAATTGGTACACTCAAGGGGTGGGCTTAGGAGGCACCAGAGCCCTGCTGAAGTGAGTCCTACTCTATGAGGTCATCCCCGGCCCCGGAGTTCCTTTGCTGTGGTCTCAGACAGAAGACCACAGCTAATCAACCTGGGCTAAAATTCCTGCCATTGATGTACCAACAGCAGTGGAGATTCAAGTTCAAAAGCAGGATGCACACCTCCCACACGGAGGGAACACCTAGAGTGATGCGCTTGAGTGACTGGGAAGGCTGCTGCACTAAGCCACATAAGACATCTATCACATAAGGCCACTCGACCAAGACTTGGAGACACAGCAGCTTTACCTAATACATAGAAACAAACGCAGGGAGGCAGCCAGAATGAGAAGACAAAGAAACATGTCCCTAAGGAAAAAACAGGACAATTCCAACAAAAGAACTTGGAGATGGGTGATAGAGGTGAAGAGATTAAGAAGTACCAATTGATAGTTACAGAATAGTCACAAGCATTAATAAATTATAGCACAGGGAATATAGTCTTTGTAATATTGCAAGAGCTATGTACGCTATCAGATGGTATTAGATTTATCCAGGTGGTCACTGTAAATTATATAAATCTCTACTCACCGGCTTCTACATCTGAAACTAATGTAATTTTGTATGCGAGCTGTAATCCAAAAATTTAAAGAAGCTATTAAAAAAATAAAGTGCATAACTTAGGGGTTTAGGAAAGCAAAACGAAGGAAGAAGTGTGTTTCACAATTGAGCAGTGAAGAGAGAAAGGAAAAGGGGGTGGAGAGAAATTTCAGGTCATGAAAGCAAAGGAGAATCAGAGTGTTTGAGGACTCAGAATCTTTCTCCCACCATCAAATCTAACCAGTAAACTCCACCAACACACAAAGATTAACCAGCACTGACAGAGAGAGGCCCATATAAACCCATATATATTATAAAACACTGCAGCACTATATAAACATGACCAAAATATTGTGCATCCTTACAGGAAATCATTCGTCCAGGACTATGGTGAGCAGAGACCTCAGGGTCCATGCAGGGTGTGGCCCCGCGGTGCAGAGGGTCACACAGGCCCTTCCACGTTACCCCACTCACTACCCCAGATGACCCATGCACCATCCCCAGTGTCATACTGGGCAGAAGTGCTGGGCCACATGCACTGAGGGCAACAGGAGGTGGCAGGCTGTGCTGAGCAGCAGCAGGAGATGAGACTCATAGCACCCAAGGGGGTTCCAGACCAGATGGTGCAGACACAGCTCTCCTGCGCTCCTGCTCAGTGCAGCTCCAACCCCTAGAGATGACACCAGGTACAAGGTACAAGCAGACGAGGGCTCTGAGCAATGGAGGATGGAAGCAGATGGGCTTGGACCTGAGGACTGGAGGAAGAACATAGTGACAGGCTTCAGAGGTGGCACGTCCCTGGATCTCCAGGCACAGAAGGTGACTCAGGTGTGGCTTGGGAAAGACAAAAATGCTAAAATCAGTGATCTACGTTCCCATCACAAGAAACAAGAAAAGGGGGAGCAAAGTCAACCCAAAGGGCAGAAGGAAGGAATCTGTGAAGTTAAGAGGAGAAAAATCAATGAAATAGAAAACAGAAACAATAGAGAAAATCACTGAAACAAAAAGCAGGTTCCTGAAAGACTAATAAAATTGAAACATTGATCAAGACTGACAAATAAACACAGAGAAATGACACATTTCCCATATCAGACACAACACTGGGATGTCACTTCAGACCCTGCTCCATCAGAAAGACACTAAGGGAATGTTATCAACATCCCCACAGGCAGACATCTGTGATGATTGCTGGTTGGTCGTCACAACGCTGGGGAAAAGGGGGCCTGTGCTGTGACCACCTGTGGCCCCTTGGATGACTTGTCCTGACTCAGACTCCACGTCCTCAGGGCTTCCCCGCTGGAATTTCACAGAGCAGCAGCTTTGGGCATTTGCCAGGTGACCTTACTGATTCAGATGGAAAAGTCTAGGATGGACTAGAGACCAGGAGGAGGTTGGGAAGAGCAAGGTGGAGGGAGGGGCTGCCATGGACAGTGGGTGCAGGGACTGTTAGGAGAAGAGAGGGAGAGGCAGGAGCTCACGATCTCCGTGCCTCCCTTTTTCTTCCTTTAATGTGTATTGATGTCAAAAGATGTATAAAGATATGTACCAAACTCTTACCAGTGGCAACTCTTGGAGTGTGGGGTTTGTGGGAGGGGAGCTCTCTCAAAAATTCTTTGTATTGACAGACTTCTAGAATATTCTATAATAAGCACACATTCCTATTCTTAAAATTACAAAAAAGAAAATTAAAATAGTGGGTCAGTTGGGGTGCAGGCCTCACCAGAGGGTCCGTCTGTGCTCGGGTCCTTCTGGTGAACGGAGGCCTTCAGGGTGAGGTTTCTGCTGACAGCCGGCTGCCCATCGTGCTGCACCAGACAGGTGAGCACCACGGCCTCCCTGCGGGCAGATGACTTCACCAGGAGCCAGCTCCACCAGGTGAAGGTCCCATCCTTGTTCTCTACGCGAGTTAAGGGCACTTCTGTTCTGGACATATTTCCATTCTCCAACCATGTCAGCTGTAGGCGCTGAGGGTAGAAATTCTTCACCTGGCAGGTGACATTCACCTGGTTCTCTGACACGACGTGTTGGGAAATCTCCAAGGTGGGCGGGACTGAAACAGCATAGGGCAGAGGCTCTGATCTCGTGGACACACAGATCACAGAGGATTCCCATAACGTAGCTCCCCCACCACAGCAAGGAGGTCATTCAGGACAGTGCTAGGTAGCCAGCGGGTGCTCAGAACTCACGGTTCTCTTTGCATATGAATGAAATCACTAAGCTCAATACCCTGCACACAGTAGATGCTCAAGAAATGGTAGCTCCTATTAGGGTAATATGACTGAAGTCCACAAGCGCAGCCTGGAATGCAGTTGGAACATACTAACTGTAGCAAAATAAATGAGTACCACAAACACATATTAGCTTTGTTTATAGTAGGTGCTCGGGTATTGGAGTTGCTATGGCTAAAGTAGATGAAACTACCAAGTACAGTGGTAGGTGTTCCCCTGGTGACTGCCATTAAACAGTGGGGAGTGACAGGCTCATCCAGGTGCCAGGTGATGGGTGGGACTGTCAGGAATTAGATTCCAGGGAAATTAAGTCAGAGCAAATGGCAGGCAGAGGAGCAGACTTGGAGGGTAGGAGCCAGGTGTGGGCTGGGGCTGGGTGTGAGGGGCATCTACCTCGGATGATCTCAGACAGGTTGGCAGTCCCACGAAGAGGGCCCCCCTTCAGGGTGACATGCTCCACCTGGCAGATGACTTGGGATCGGATGTCCCCCCGGGCCAGCAGCACCGTGACTGTGCTGGAGACGCTGTAGGAAGCGCTGTCTCCCTCTGGGTCCACAGCAGTCTGGGAGGCTCGGAGCTCATTCCCATCTTTGAACCATCTCAGGATGACGTTCCTGGGGGAGAAGCTGTTTGACTTGCAGGTGAAGGTCACTGTGTGCCCAGGTGTGGCCCTTCCCATGGGGGCTGACACCACCAGTGGAGAGGGTTGGGCTGCAAAAAGAGCACAATGAACAATGAACGTGATTGTGACCATCACCACCAATGACAAGCATGTGACACTGTTAAACACCTTGTCATGTATTACTTTTCATCCTGTAACAACGCTGGGGGCATGCCATTGTCCTCATCCTACAGAGCAGGACACTCAATCCTTGGAGATGAACCCTGAGTGAGAGCCTGGCCAACAAGCAGCTCCAGGCCTGAGTTCAAAGTCCACCTATATCTCTTACCAGGTTATTTCCCACCAGTCTGGACACAGGAACAAAACTGCTGGTCAGTCTCATTCTTTTTACTTTTTTAAAAAAGTTATAATTTATTGATTACACTATTACAGTTGTCCCATCTTTCCCCTTTGCCCCCATCTGTCCAGCAATCCCCACTCCCTCAGGCAGTCCCCCCACCATTGTTCGTGTCCATGGGTCATGCATAGGTTCTTTGGCTACTCCATTTCCTCCTATACGGTACTGTACATCCCACTGGCTATTCTGTATCTATTTGTACTTCTTAACCCCCTCTCCTCTTCACCATTCCCCTGCACCCCTTTCTAGTCTGGCAACCATCAAAATGCTCTTCTTATCCATGATTCTGTCTCCATTCTTTTTTGCTTAGTTTGTTGTTTAGATTCAATTGTTGATAGATATGTATGTATTGCCATTTTATTGTTCATAGTTTTGATCTTCTTTTTCTTAATTAAGTCCATTTAACATTTCATGTAACAATGGTTTGGTGATGATGAACTCCTTTAGTTGTATCTTGTCTGGGAAGTATTTATCTGCCCTTCAATTCTAAATGATTGTGTTGCTGAGTAGAACAATCTTGGCTGTAGGTCCCTGCTTTTCATGACTTTGAATATTTCTTGCTGGTCCCTTCGAGCCTGCAAAGATTCTTTTGAGAAATCAGCTGACAGTCTTATGGGAAATCCCCTGTAGGTACCTAAATGCTTTTCTCTTGCTGCTTTTAAGAGTCTCTCTCTATCTTTAAACTTTGGCATTTTAATTATGATGTGTCTTGGAGTGGGCCTTTTTGCCGCCCACTTGTTTGGGAATCTCTGTGCTTCCTGGATTTGCATATCTATTTCCTTCACCAAATTGGGGGCCTTTTCTTTCATTATTCCTTCAAATAGATTTCCAATTTCTTGATCTTTCTCTTCTCCTTCTGGCACCCCTATGATATGAATGTTGGGAAGCTTGAAGTTTCCCCAGAGGCTGCTTACACTATTTTTTTTTTTAATTCTTTTTTCTTCTTGTTCCAGTTGGTTGTTTTTTTGCTTCCTTATGCTCCATATCATGGTTTGATTCAAGGCTTCATCTACTCTATTGTTGTTTCCCTGTAAATTTTTCTTTTTTTCAATTAGAGTTTCCTTCATTTCTGACTGGACCTTTCTTTGTGCTGTTAAGGTCCTTGCTGTGTTCCTCGAGCATCCTTACAACCAGTGTTTTGAACTTTGCACTTGATAGACTGTTTAACTCCATTGTGTTTAAGTTTTTTTCCTGGAGATTTGATCTGTTCTTTTCTCTGGGCCATGTTTCTTTGTCCCCCCATTCTGTCAGCTTCCTTGCATTTATTTCTATGCATTTGGTAGAGTGGCTATGACTCTCTGTCTTGGTAGCGTGGTCTAATGTATTAGGTGTCCTGTAGGGTCCAGTGGCACAGCCTCCCCATCCCCCAAGCTGAATACTCGAGGTGCACCCTTCCTGTGGACTGAGTCCACCCTCCTCTTGTACTTGAGCCTTGATTGCTGATGGCAGGTCAATGGGTGGGATTTACCCAGGCCAGTCAGCTGCAAGGACTGGCTGTCACCACCAGCCTCCACCAACCTCCACCTTCCATGGAGGATCAGCTGTGCAGGGGCAGGGTGGTGGTGGTGCTCCAATGTGGCTGTCCATGTGTGTGCACTGGCCCTGGGTGCATTGGTCCAGGTGTTTCCTGGGTGGTGCAGGCCAAGGTCCGCCCACACCTGTCTTTTGCCCCAGGCCAACCTGCCTGAGCTATAAAGCTATCTGAGATGGCCACTACTTGTGCTGGGCTTGGAGATTCCCAGGTGAAACCAAGCTGTGAATGTAGGCTGTCTGCTTCTAGTGCCAGGCCTGGGGCCACTTAGCAAGAGGTACAAGGGCTGGGGGGTGGAGCTCACTGAGGCCAGCTGTTGCTTATTTGAGAAGATTTAGGAAGTTGTGAAGCATGAACCAAGACCAGCCATTCATATGAAAAAGCAGCTTGGGTGGGCCTGTATGTTGGGTGGGATGGAGTCTCTGGGGATCTCCAGGGAGGGCAAACAGTGTTAGTTAGCCAGGTTGATGGAGTCTCAGATATGGCATCCACCTGCCAACTCAGTGGCTCTGTGGGGGGTGGGCTCAGAAAAGGGTAATGGCCTCTACCTACCCTTCTGCCTGGGAGAAAACTCTCCCCCAGCTCTTTCTTTAATGCCAGACACTTGAGTTTCACCCTGTATGCCACTGGTGCCTTCAAGTAGCGACCCCAGTGCTGGAGCTCAGAGGGAGGGAGTTGGAGTAAGTCCATGTGTGTGTTCTCTTAACAGTAACTGCTTAGGGCTCCAGAAGTTTCTTTTACCGACTTAATCCCTGCTGGTTTTTGCAGCCAGAAGTTATTGGGACTCATCTTACTGGCACTGGACTCTCGGCTGGGGGCCTGGTTTTGGTTTTGAACTCCTCATTCCTGAGATATCCCTCCCAAATGTTTATTCCCCACACCTGGATGTGGGACCAGCCCACTCTGCTTCTCTGCCCCGCCTGCCACTCTGGATGGATGTGGTTTCTTTAATTCCATAGTTGTCAGACTTCCATTTAACCTGGTTTCTGACAGTTCTCAGTGATGGTTGTTCCTGATTTTAGTTGTAATTTTGATTTGGTTGTGCGAGGAGGCAAGGTATTGACCTATGATGCCATCTTGACTGGAAGTTGTACTGTTTGTAGCTGACCTCTGATCCTTACAGTCCCCTGAACAGGATCCGCGATTATCATACTTCATCAAGTGGGGAAACTGAGGACTCAAGCACAACTGAGACTTCCCAAGAGCACACAGTGGTGGGATGACAAGACCATGGCTCAGTGAGGGTCTGTTCTCTCATCGGGCTCATCTCGTAATATCCTGTAAAGGTTGATTTGATCATATTTTAGATAGTCTATTAATCAATGATTTGGTTAACATGACATTAAAATATTATAGAAACTTTCAGGCAAACGAGGACCTGAGGCTCAGCAAAATTAACTGGGTCACAACAATGACATAACACCTGATTTGGGGGGACTACTCTGTGCTGGGTGACTCAGACAGAGCACCTGAGATCCTTTGCAGTCTTCTAAAAAGCACCCGTGATGGTCACCATTTTACAGATGAGGAAACTGAGGCTGATAGAAACAACAGTCTGTCACCTCCCCTACTACTCTGTCCCAGAGCTGTTTCCTGGGGCCCCCAGTATTCATGACCATCAGCAGAGCAAGTGCCCACCTTCAGGAGCCGGTCACTTACTGACATGTGCTCCTGAGAGGAGTGGCCTCCAAGTGCCCAGGCCTGGTGACCTTGTGGCAATAAATGGAAGAATGGGCTCCTGACATAGGTCTAGAATATGCACTCCTGCTCACCTGGGGCCCCGGTACTCTCTAGGAAGTGCCTCCCACCTCATCCTCAGTCTGTGGGGACAGGAAAGGTGGTGCACAGTGTTGTTGGGGGTGCAGTGACCCTTCTTTGCTCTGTCCAGGTCACTGTCCCCAGGCTGCTCCTGCAGGCTGCTCAGTGAAGGAAAAACAGCATTTGGGGCCGGACACATGAATGTTTTTATATACTGGGTCATGTCAATTAGGAGTAGTTTCAGGACATGATGGGACATTTGAGTATCTGTCTCATTTAGGTTGTAAAGCTATTGGTGCCTCCCTAAGAGGACCTTCTTAAATTTTTATTTTTTTCTGAAGAACATAACAATATATGATTTTAAAGAAGAGGACTGGAGCTTTCTCCTCATGTTGACAAGCACGGTGGGGCAGTGCAGAGAGGGGGGCTGTGATTTATGCTGCTTGGAGTTCAAATCTTAGCTCCCCTTTCGACTGAGTTCAGGTGCCTCTCTGAGCATCAGTGTCCTCCCACAGCAAAGGGGCAAGAGAGGCCCCTCCCTCACTGCACTGGTTCTAAAGTGAATGCCACGATCAAAACATGGCCCCTGGCCCCCTCCCACCTGCCTGCTGTCTTACTCAGGTTGTCCTCTGAGAAGGCAGCTTGGGGAAGAGGAAGGAGCATCTACCAGGGGCAGCAGAGCTGAGATGCAGCCACTTAGTGCCAGCGATGGCCTTGGGAAGGGACGCACCTTTGGGAATTACTATAACATGAGAAAATTCAGGATAAAGCCACCTCCCTTGCCTATGTGCAGGGGTTGTGGGGAGACTATTGCTACCACATCAAGGAGGAAAATTGGCAATTTCGCACAAAGTAAAATGCACGTACCCTGTGACGTAGCGATGCCACCTCCAGTGGGCATTCCCTCTTCAACAAGTGACACAGGACAAGGCTCTCCCTGCATCACTGTGCTAATAGCCAGAGGTTGGGAAAAACTTATACCCATCTGTCGATGGTCAGTTAACGATGCCGTCTCCATACGCTGGAGGGTGAGGCAGCTGTTGAAGAAGGGGCAGCTGTAGGTGCTGATGTGGATGCTCAATTTGGGGGGATGAGGCTGAAGGCTGGGAGAGGGTTTTAATCACCTTGGGCATCAGCATCTGAATGTGAGGGGCATGTGAAAACAATGAAAGGAATATTCTGGCTCTTTGTTAAATGGTTTGGTGTAATTACCTTTTATTCAGCACCTACTATGTGCCATGTCTTCCAGGAAAAGAGCATCGTGGGACAGAGCAGGAAGAAAGATTGGGCTCTGGGACGATCCCCGCACTTACTGGCCTTGTGACTGTGGGCAAGGCCACTGTCCGCTCTTGGCCTCAGGCTCCCATCTGTGCAAGGGGCATCAGGCAGGATGGTCTAAAGGTCCTTTGTGTGTGGACATTACAGATTCAGGATCCTGGGTCTCTGACAGAAAACCCTAAATGAACATTTTTGCTGCCTTAATGGGATGACCATGAAGTCACTCACACGGGGAACCTCCTCTCAGGATAAGGAACAGTATGAGAAAACTCTGCTCAGAGCCTGAGTGACAGTGTGACCGGGTCCCTGAGATAAAGGGGGTTTATCAGACAGACCCACGGTGAGCGCCCACCTGTGGCACCCCCTCCCAGCAGGGCTGGCAGAGTAAACAGGGGGTCTGTGCCTCTTAGGAATTGCTTCTCACGTGATGCTTCTGAGGAGGAAATAAAGCAACATGTCCCCCTCCCTGCCCTGCATGGATGTCTCCCAACTGCAGGGAAGAGAACGAAGGTTCATGGGAGAGGAGCTCTGCCTGCTCAGTCCCCTGCAGCACCCACAGCACCCAGAGCGGAGCCCGGCTCCCAGCAGGTGTCAGTGAGTGTCAGGGAGGGGGGACTCGGCCACACTGAGGGGAGTGCTGTCTGGAGGCAGAGGTGGGGTCTGACCTCGTGATGGGTAAGTGACTCAGACCTTCAGTTCCCTCATTGGAACCGAAGGGCTGGATGAGATTGGAAAAGACAAGGGTGGAGAAGGAAGTCAAGAAGATGAGGGTTCCAGACTTTTTCCACCATTTACCAGCCATGGGGCCTGGAGACCTCTCCAGGCCTCAGCTTTCCTGATCTGCAGAAGGGGTGACATCAGACCAGGAATCAGATCCTGACTCTAAGCGCCCACAGCCACACCTGATTCCTAGCTGCTGCTCAAAGAATGAACATTGTCACCAATATTGTCACACAGCAGGGACGAAGGGTCCTGCTCTGTACTCACCGCTCACAGTGAGCCGAGTGCCGGCTCCAGACTTGAGCTCCGTGTCGGGGCTTCCTCTGCGGAACTTCACACAGTAGTAGGTACCAGTGTCTGCTGGGGTGATGTCACTGATGCGGATGGAAAAGTCCGTGTTGTTTCTCTTTGTGACGTCTGTAACAGGTGTTACTCGGGGGAAGTGGCCTCCTTTTTGACTGTGGATTAACTCCCGGCCTGGCCCTGTCCCCCTGAACCACACTGTGGGCCCCACAGGGAGCAGGGAGGTCATGGTGCAGCTCAGAGTGGCCGTCTCTCCTGCTGCCACTGCCACTGACTTGTCAGGCTGAATCACCTGCAGCTCCTCACCGGCCCCCCCTGGAGGGAAACACAAAGCCGTTTTTCATTCACCCATGTGTGATCCTGTGGGTTTTGTCAGGTGTTTATCGACAACAGCTTTCACTGATGACGTGCACACCCTGAGTGGACCTGGAGCCCAGCACATAACATGTGTCATACATGTAACCCTCAGAAAGCCTGTAATGTCATACCCTATTACAAATGAGGAAACTGAGGCACAGAGAGGTAAAGTGATGGGGCACAGAGGGGGTTTAAATCTTTCTGCACCCAGCGATTCTGCTTGGTGACAGCAGTGGAGGGTGTGTCCCTGGGCCTTTCCCTGTGCCACTTGGCTGCCCAGCTGAGCCACAGGACTGCTGGCGGGGTGACCCATCCAGCCTGAGGAGAAGGAGCATGTCGGTCAGTCCATCTGTGCCCAGGATGCTAAGGCAGCCATGGCTGGTCTTGTAACGATGACGAAATTAGTTGCTGAAGACTCAGTGACATTTTCCCCCATTTCAGCTTTAACACCTCTCATGAAAGGGCCTGTGCTGCTGAACCCGAGCTACTAGTTGGAACTGATGTAATGAGGGTAGTTTTCTCGGTAATGGTTCAATTTCAGAATTCTTTCAGATTACGAAAGGAAAGCTTACACACAAAGAATAAGAAACAATCAGAAGCTTTAAGGATGAAGCGATTCACCTGGATATGTTTTACAGGGAGTGGGCACTGGGAGAAACCCTCATAAAAACCATGGGTGTTGGACTAGGATTTGAACTGCAGTGGCTTGCAGTGGCCATGTCCCCATTAAACCTGGATGTAGGCCCGGGAAAGAGACACAGTGCTTCTGGAGGGAGGAGAGAAGAGGAATGGGGGTTTAAGAGCAAAACGACGAGCACCATTGTTGCAGTAACTCTAGGAGACCCGACGGGTCCTTACCGTCAGAGACTTGTGTCACCTGCTGTTCCCACGGCCCCTGAAGAGCCTTTACTTTGGGACAGTGTTTGCCTCACAGAAAAAATTTTGATATGAAATAGTACAGAGCCGTGGTATGCCAATAAAGACAAATGAAACCTGTTTTGTATTATTCTGTAGTCGATAAAAAATTAATGCCTGATGCTATCAAATTTTATTTCAGAAAACAGTTTGAAAAAGGAAAACACAACTTTTCCTGTTAAAAAAAGAGTACTCCCAGCCCCGGTTGGTGTGGCTCAGTTGGTTGGAGTGTTAACCTATAGCCGAAGGGTTGTGGGTTCGATTCCCAATCAGGGAATTGATCTCTTGTACCTGTGCAGGAGCAAGTGACCCCTGTCTGAACGTGTCCAATTCCCGGTCACAGCGCGGATCCCAGGTCTGGTGCGAGAGAAGCAACCCATCCATTCTTCTCTAGCATCGATATTTCTGTCTCCCTTCCTCTCTCCCTTCTCTGTCTCTCTCTTTAAACAAGCAAATGAAGCCCTGGCTGGTGTAACTCAGTGGATTGAGTGCAGGCTGCGAAGCAAGGGCCGCCATTCGATTCCCAGTCAGGGCACAGGCCTGGGTTTGGACCAGGTCCCCAGTGGGGGCATGTGAGAGGCAACCACACACTGATGCTTCTCTCCCTCTCTTTCTCCCTCCCTTCCCCTCTCTCTAAAAATAAGTAAATTAAATATTTAAAAAAAAACAAATTACAAAATGTCCTCAGCTGAGGATAAAAAAAATCATACTCCCAGTTCAACATAGCTTAGCAGAAGACATGTTCACCTTTTCTTCCTCCCCACATCCCATTGCACTGACAGAAGAAATAGCAAAGGCTGGCTGAATCTTAAGTGATACAGGGTACCCCATTTTACTGCACTTGGCTTTACAGGGCTTCGCCTTATTGCACTTCGCAGGTGTAGCACTGTTTACAGACGAAAGGCAAGAAGGCCGGGCACCAGTGGAAGCACGACTGGAGTTAGCTCAGAGGCCTGAAAGGGCGCCTGCAGGGTCTCTCAGGCAGGCCTGCACATGCCTGCTGCAGAAAATGCAGTTCTGCGATAAAGAGACGTTTACATTTTTGTTTCTAAGACAAACTATAGCAGAGATAACTATTTCTAAAACTTTTTCTTGGCAAATGAATTCTAATTAATGTACTTGTTTTTAAATACAAAATGGTAACATATGACTTTGTAATTTTTTTCTATTAACTGCGTATCTCCTGTTCATAAACACTTCTGCGGCTGACTTTCCCTGGCTGTAAAGCATTCTGCTGTGCAGCTAACGTCGGCTAGGGTGCTTTTGACCAGACAGAAGTGTCCGGTATAAGAGACCTAAGTGACCAGGCACACTTACTACCTCACACACGCCGCTCGCACGTGTCAGTAAGGACTCTGTTTGGCCTCAGGCTCGTCTCCTGTTCCCGAGAGCTGCTGCTGCCACTGCAGCTCCACATCCTCTCAGAATTGCGTCTACACGTCAGGAAAGGCTGCTCCTCCTCCCACGTCTCAGCTTGTCAGTGAGGGTCCCCTTCCCCCGGGTCCCCAGAAGACTCCTCCTGGGTGCCCTGGACTCGGGTCAGCTCACTGAGGAAGCGATGGTTAGACCCTGTGCAAAGTGGACTCTGGGGGAGGAAGGAGCTGAGGGAGGCTGGGGGGATGGCATCGAGGGGACGCCCACAACCTGCCCAAAGGGAGGGGGCCACCGCTTACTCCTTGTTCCTCTGGGTCAGACATTTGGGCGTCTGCTGATGTCACTGTGAGCAGTGGTGTGGGGAGCACCCTTGTGACCACGTTGTGAGGTGTGTGCTCAGTCATGTCCTTGACAGAGGTTCTGGCAGTGGAACGGTCGGTTCCATGGGCTTAGAGTATTTAGAGCTGTGACAAGTGTTGCCAAATGGTTCCCCCGAAAGGCTGTGCCACTCACACTCCCAGCTGGTTTACATGTGTGACCACTTTTACCCCCACTGCATACTCCCTGGGAAACTGTACATACTATTTTAAAAAATTAGTCTTTGCCATTGTAAGTGAAAACTGGTATCTTATTTGTAAATTTTTCATGTATGTCAATACAAATAGGGTTGATATGTCAGTGTTTTTTATTTTAATAAGCATGCCCAAGTATTCAAAGCATTGTAAATAATGTGTTTTAAAAGGATCAAGTAGCATTTATAACAGAGAAAGCGTTGTTATCCTTAGCATAAAGGTAATGGGGACATGCAAAAATGTCATCTGTCATGTCATTATAATAATAAACGATGATTGACATTGAATTAAACAAAAAGAGTGGATATAAGTGCTGAGTCACCTCTGGACGTGTCATACTTCCCCAGATATGTCTGGCTGTGCACTCTCTGCCCTCATGGAGTGTCCCACTTCCGGACCATTGCAGGGTGGGACCCTGAGACTTCTCTAGACCACTGAGTTGTGAGCAGGTTTTGTGGGAAATGCACTTAACTGCAAGAACCATCATGGAGCAACTTCCCTCTTCCACGGAGATGCATGTGTCACGCTGGGCTCTGCCCCCTCTGCCTGGTCACCTGAATGACAGCGACATGCAGAGCTCCCAACACACAGTGAGCATGTCACTTAAATAAGAAGCAAAACAATGTTTCAAGTTCCTGAGATTTCCCCCCCATGGTATAATCATGCTACATTAGTTTCCTAGGCTGATTTAAGAAAATATCAAAATCTCAGTGGCTTAAAACAACTTAAATTGATTATTTTATAGTTCCAGAGGTCAGACTCCAAAGTTGGTGTTACTGGACTAAGTTCGAGGTGTCAGCCCAGCTGCAGTCTTGCAGGCTATTCCCTGCCTTTCCAAGTTCTAGAGGGTGACCACCTGTCTTTTCTTATGATTTCCAGCTTCCTGTAACTCCAACCTTTTGATATTTTTTGTTACTTGTTCTTCTCTACCTTTGATTTTCTTACCACATTTTTGTAAGACTGCTTTTGATTATATTGTGCCCACCTGAAAATCTAGGATAACCTTTCCATATGGAGTCTTAACTTAATGACTTATCCAAAATCTCCTTTCCCATATGAAGTAAAATATTCACAGGTTCTGGGAACCAAGACATGGACCTCTTTTGAAGGCCCATTGCTCCCTGTACCAGGCACACCTCTGTGGCAGTTCAGAAGCCAGTGCTATAAGTAAAGCACCCACGTTCGTGGCCTTGTCACACTGCATGAACGACAAGGCCGTGCCCGGAACCTACAGGAAGAGCTATTCAAGCAGTGGACTGGTGGGACAGTTTAAAAAAGAAAACTGGAAGGCAATCACAGGAGGAAAATGAAGTGGTCACAAGTGAAAAGAAATTAAGTAACACACTCAAAAAATCAATGGGTCAAAGAAGAAATCACAAGAGAAATTAGAGGACCTTAGGGAACACGAGAGTGGAAACACAACACAGCGAAGTGTGTGAGACATGCCAAGCAGCGACAGAGGGATTCATAGCTGTAGATGCACGCGTGGAAAAAGAAGAAAGAGCCCTGGCTGGGCTGGTGTAGCTCAGCTGGGTGGAGCATCGTCCTGTCAACCAAAAATTTGCTGGTGTGACTCCCAGTCAGGGCACAAGCCTGTGTCCTGCAAACTTTGGTCCATGCCTTTGGTCCTGGTTGGGGCATATATGAGAGGCAACTCATCAATGTTTCTCTCTCCGACATTGGTGTATCTCTTCCTCTCTTTCTCCCTCCCTTCCCCTCTCTCTAAAAATAAATAAAAAGATCTTTAAAAGAAAGGGAGAGAGAAAAGATCATCAATGAATAACTTTACTCTGCACCTTAAGAAATTAGAGAAAGAAAAGAAAAATAACCCCCAAACCTAAGGTATCAGAAAGAAGAAGATTATAAAGAGTAGTGCAGAAATAAATAAAATGTGAATAGAAAAACAACAGAAAAATCAGCAAAACCAAGAATGGTTCTTCAAAAACATCAGCAAAAGTTAACAAACCTGTAGTTATATTGACTAACAAAAAAGGAGAGAAGATCTAAATAAGTAAAATCAGAAAGAAAAGGAGATTCTTACAATTTTTTACAGTAACAAAACTCAGTTGCAATTTGCACTGGTGATGAACAATTCAAAATTGAGAGTAAGCTAACAATTTCATTTTCAATAGCAACAAAAAAATACTTAGGAAGAAATTTAATCACTGGGGTGAAAGACTTGTACACTGAAAAGTAATAAAGATCTCTGAAAGAAGTTCCAGCAGACTTAAATGGAAAAACATCTGTGTTCACGGACTGGACGACTTAATATTTTATTCAGATGTGAGCAGCAGCTAAAGCAATCTACAGATTCAACAAAGTATCTGTCAAAATATCAATGGCTTTCTTTGAAGAAATAAGTTTATTTTGAAGCTCATGTAAAATGTCAAGGGACCCCAAATAATGAAACAATCTTGAAAAAAGAACGTAGTTGAAGGACTCACATTTCCTGATTTAAAAACTCAGTACAAAACTACAACAATCAAAGTAGTGTTGTTCCGTCATTAGAATAGAGAGACCAATGGGATGGAATAGAACAACTAGAAAGAAGCCCTCGCATACATACGAAATGATTTTCAACGAGGATGCCAAGACGGTTTAATGAAGAAAAGACAACGTTGCAATACCTGGTGCTGGGAGACTAGATATCCATGTGCAAAAGATTGAAGTTGGACCCTATCTTATATCATAAACACAAAGAAATGCAACATAAATCAGAAACCTAAACATAAGAGCTAAAACTCTAAAATTCTTAGAAAAAAGCCATAGGCAAAACTCTTCATGATTTCAGATGTAGCCATGCTTTCTTGCATGTGACACCAGAACCACAGGCGACAAAGGAGAAAACAGTCACTCAGAGGAGAGGCAGCTGTGGCACCTCTGATAATCCTGTGGTCTTTTCTGTCCCTCAGCTTCTGCTCAGGGAGAAAAATCTGTGGGTCACCTTTGCAGCCTGTGAGCTGGTGAGCCCCTCCCACCGAGCACTGTGTGTGAGCACACAGCCCCAAGGAAGCCACGTGCTGTCACAGGGCAGGTCCCATTGGGCAGAGAACAGGAGACTGACTGGATTGAAGTCAGGAGAAGGATGGGGGCAGGGAAGCGGAACAGCTGAGAACACAATGGGAGAAACAGGAATAAACATGGAGGGAGACGTGGAGGGAAAGGAGGAGGGAAGGGAGAGGAGGGATCAGAGCATGGGGAGGAAGGACAAACTGCTGTCTGTGCTTCTGTAAATCTCACATCTACATCTGTGACCCAGGCTTTTCCCTGAAGTCCGGACTGGATGTCCAACTGCCCACACTGCGTGTTCTTATATGGAAACAAACATCTCACAGTTAACATGTCCAAACTGAACTCCTGAATTTTCCCAACAGCTCTTTATGTCTCATCTGAGGCACCTTTATTCTTCCAGATGCTCAGGCCACCAACACGTGGAGTCTTGCTCTCCACCCTCCCGAATCCCGTGCATCAGAATCCCTGCGGCTCCCCTTCTGCACGCAACCGAGTCTCCATCTTCCTCTGTCTCTACTGTCCTGCTACCAGTCCCTTCTTCCTGTTTGCATGAATGTTCTACCTGCTTCTCTCTATTCCTATTGTAGTCTATTCTCAACTAAATGCTATAGTTCAAACCTTATGTCACGTTATGTCACTTATTTCCTCAAAACCTTGCAATGACAACCTTTTCACTCATAGCCAAATTTAAATGCCTGGACACAGAAGGAAGATTCTGCTCTCAGGGCCTTTGCACATGCTGTTCCCTGGCAGGAGGGCTCTTCACGTGGCTCACTGCCAAATGTTCTAGTTTTAAATCCTCACATGAGGATACATTTATTGATTTTTTTTTTTGAGAGAGAGAGAGAAACATCAATGTGAGACAGAAACATTGATCGGTTGCCTCCTGTGTGTGCCTTGACCGGAGATCCCGTGACCATGTTCTGTGCCCAAGCCTGCAGCATTTTGGTGTAACGGACGATGCTCCAACCACCCAAGCCACCTGGCCAGGGCCCCGACCTTCTTTTAATCTTTGTTCAAACTTCCCCTTCGCACAGATGCCCACCCAGAGTACACTCTTTAAAATACATCCCACCTTACAGATTCCTTCAATTCTCCTACCCAGCAATACTTGAATTGCCCCCTGAACACATATCACTTTCTAATAGCCTATATTATCTATTTTTATTCTGTCTACTGTTTACAGTCATTTCCCCACTGGGGTACAAGCTCCATGAGGGCAGCTACTTTGTCTCTTTTATTCACCAACGCACCCCAAGTTCCCATAATGTTCCTGGTCCACTGTACGTATCCAATAAATATTTGTATTATGTATGGGAATTGCCCAGTCAGACTCCTCCCAGAAATATTGAAGCCTATTTTAAGTGGGCAAATCTGTAGAAATTATGTCAGAAACTGAGTTTCCCAACTAGATGATGTGGTGAAAAAATAATCATCTCATGCATGCGCAGGAAGCAGAAGAACCTGAGGGCAGAAAACCACAACCCTCTTCCCCCAACACCTGGCCTTCCCCACACCCATTGGCCCAAGTGGCTGAAATCTCATAGGAAGGATGTGGGGTAATGGGGAAATCTATGAGCTCTAGGATCAGACTGTTTGAGTTCAAATAGTAGCTCTACCATGTACCATTGAGTGACCTTGAACTTCTCTGTGCTTCTCTTTTTTCTTGTGTAGTTAAGGGTGACAAGAGGACCTACCTTGGAAATGACGATCACATGAGATTACAGACCTAGGGATGTCCTTCGGTATCTGCACGTGGTGAGTGTTGCAGCAATTGAAAAGGTGTTATCACTGTACTTCCTGGAGCTGTGATGCTTCACCCAACATTAGAGGGTATAGATATGGATAAAAACATAACTACAGATGTAGATCATACAAGAAGGAGACTCTGTGTCTTTTATCTCCTTCTTTCCTTGTCACCCCCATCAATCATGGACAAGAAATGCCAAGATTATAATGCACAAAATTCTACTCATTTTACCAAGAGAGACGCTTGCTTGTCTTAAAAGTTTGGAGAAGGTAATGGGTAAGTTTAGAGAAGCAGACAAGAGAGAAGGTGTTTGAGAGACAAAGAATGAAACATCTGTTCATGCACATTTCATGTAGACTAAAGAGGATTTGAAGCGAAGAATAAGGAAAGACCTTTCAAAACTCTCATGTGTGTGCACCCCCTCACACTCACTTACACACACAAACACGCACAGATACACGCATCGCAAACATGTATAGAGTACAGACTCACGTGCTAGTACACAGGCTGTTTTGAGGATTAAATTAAATTATAATGGATGTTTAAATGCTCAGTAGCAGACTTGGCACACGGGCACCATGCCACACATCACTAACAAAAGTTCTGAGTAAACAGTAGAACTTCAACCTCAGGGGCTCGGAGTGGCCTGATGGGAGAGGACTGTTGTCAGTTTAGTTTTCTGATTTTTCCACAATCAGCCTCCACTGAGAAGCCGTATGATGTGGTTAAAAGAATGAGCTCTGAATCTGCTCAGCCTGGACTTGAATCCCGGCTCAACCACTGCCTCCCATAGGTGACGTTGGACAAGTTACTGTCTCTGCCTCAGTTTCCTCATCTGCAAATTGGGGGTGATGGTCATAGTTCTCACACAGGGATGTTGTGACGATTAGAGGTTTTAACACGCACAAAGTTGTTGCTGTTGTGGTTCGAAGCATCACCTGTTTTGGTGCCTCTGGTGCCCAGGATGAGGCGATAGACCCACAGAGAAAAAGCCCAGATCCCTGATTTCATGCTCTCAAGCCTTCTGTGAAAGCACTGGATGATGCCCCCTGTTTTTGTTGGAGGTTCTAAAGTTTCTGAGGGTCAGGAGGAGGTCCAGGAGTAGGGAAAGGGAATTGTACCCCTGAAAAGTGCTCACCTGTGAGGCTCAGCAACAGAGTCAGCAGCAGCAGGCCAGAAGGAGGGCGGGGCCAGGAGGCAAGGATGGGCATCCTGGAGGCCTGAGGAGCCTGCTCTGTCCTAATGTGTGCTGGGAGAGCCTGGACTCTGCTCTGTGGGAGGAGAGAGGCCCCACCTCCTGTGATATAAGAGGAAGTGCCCAGGATGGGGTGCAATGGCTGTGAGACAGTAGCCCGCTTCCATATTTGAGATAGTTCTTGCTTCCAGATTGTGACACTGAATCAGGCAGAGAAGGAAGCCACAGGGTGAACAGCTGCTTATCTTATGTTCTCAGAGAGACTTGGACAAACCTATAGGAAATACTGCTTCCTCTGCCTGGGGCCTCTGAGAGCTTCATGATGATACCCCACTTGGGGGCCCAGGCCAAGAAGGGTCTGCAGTTGTAGGCTGTGCCCCAAACTTGCAAGTCCAGGACCCTAGGATGTAGCCAGCTTGTGGCCTCATCCTCACCAGCCTCACCAAGAGCTGCTCAGCTGAAGGGAGGAAGAGGGTTCCCCAGAGACTGGTCACTGTCGGGATGGAACCTGGTCTGCTCCTGAATGGGTCTCTGGTCCAACCCTTTATTGAAGCCACTGGAGAAACGTAGCCAAATGCAAGTGTTCAATGGACCTCAGAACTTGTATGTGCTTCCACCCAACAAAGAGAATAGTATCCTCACCTCTTTCAGGAGAGGAAGTAGGTTATACGCCCAGCAATTATACTCCCAGGCATTTACCTCAGAGAAACGAAATCCTATGTCCACACATAATCCATGCATGGTGTGTATGCAGCTTTCTTTGTAATAACAAAGAACTGGAAACAACCACAATGTCCAAGAATAAACGAATAGCTAAATAAACTGTGATGCACCCACACAAGGAAGTACTGATACTACTCAGAAATAAACAGCAATGGTTATTTACATTTGCAACAATTTGTAAATTTCTCGAAGGCATTATGTTGGGTGAACAAGTTCAATCTCAAAGTGTCACATGCTGTGTGATCCACTTACATCACATTTGGAAACTACGGAGTGGAGAGCAGACTGGCCCTTGCAGAGGTTGGTGTGGTGGGGATGGGGTCACTGTGAAGGCGAGCACAGGGGGCTCTGTGGTCATGGAATTGCTCTGTGTCCTGGTCACAGTGGCGGTGACACACACGTACACCTGAGGGACTGACACAGCACAGCAGGGCATGTTAGAACATTCAGCTGTAAGGACCAACCTCATAGTCATTGTAGTGCAGACAATGACTGTCCTGTTATCCAAAGTTATAATACAATGGTAGTAGGGTGACGGGGAGTGGAAAGAGAGTGTGTGTGGCCTGAGGTCAGGAGTAACAGCACCTGATGTCTCCATCGTTCTCAGTGGGACGTCCATAGAAAATGCCCAAGAGTGAGAAACCGAGAAGTAAAATAGAAGGACGCTACATGAGGTGTGGCAAGAAAATCTAAAATAATTGGTTAAAAGGCTGAAAATAGTTGCTTCTGAGAGGCAGAAAACAGTGAGAAGTTAGGGAGATGCCAGTCTTCACATGTAGAATTTATGGAACTAGCTGACCTTTTAACTGTATGCGTATATAACTTTGATAAAGGCAGTAACTACTTCTAGATAATTAATGTTGTTACAAGAGCCACACATAAAAAGAATGCCCATACTATCAGCACCAGTAGGACTTTTTATAAGCCGTTGGTTGTAAGATTGACGATCAAAACCAATTACCATCCTAAAGGGTATTCAAGGACCACTCAAAACAGTAATTATGATTTTAAAAGATTCCATAAACTAGAAAGTGTTAACAATAGCTCTAATTAGAAATGCATCAGAGCATTTCTGGAGGTGGGGAACATTGTGAGCTGAAAGTCTTAAAAGAAAATCTAAATAAATAGAAGTATATTATGACCATGAATGGAAAATTCAATTATAGGAGATTGTTCTGTGTGGCGTGGGCTCAGCTCCCATTCAGAGAGGCCAGTGGGGAGCGAGGTCCAGCACACAGGACCCATGCCCACGGATAGGTTCTCCCGTGGGGAATCAGGCCTGCATTGTACCTAGGCCGCTATGAGGCTTGCTCTTGCTAAAACTCCTCACCCTGAATCGAGGCAGCAAACGTTTACTGCACATCTTTAAAGTAACTTCCTAAAATCTATGCTAAACCTCCCAAGTATGGAGAGTAACCAGCTTAACCACTTTTCCCCTTACATTTGCAAATATCCTTCCTTTTTTATGTAATTAGCAACACCCTCTCCTTTGTTTTCTGTAACTGCCTAAAGTGAACCTGTGCATAGTAAGTGAGGACCATCCTCAATATAATGGGCCCAGAAAAGCAATAAAAGCCTGTCAGGCAAGGGTAGAGGCGCTCTCCTTTTGAGAGAGTGACCCTGCTGTCCTTTTCCTCCACAGGACTCAGTAGTCCATGTGAATTTGTCTCATCTCAGCCACAACACGGATCCTGCGGGCCGGGATTCGCATCACTCAGTACTTAAAACATATCAATTTGCCTGAACAAATACATAAATTCAATGTAATTTTATAATAATTCTAAAGATATTTTTTTTTGTGAAACTTGACAAAGGCATTCTAAACTGCATTTGGGTCGAGTATAGCCCCAAAAGAAAAGGTGGAAGATCTGCCCAAAAGAGGTATCAAAATTATTACAAAGCTATCCTAATTAAGACAAAGTAGTTCTGACTGTGAGACAAGGAGCTTCATGGAGCAGAGAGCTCGTAAAGAGAACCACGTACATACGGGAATGTGACGTATGGCAAAGGTCAGTGCGGATCAGTGAGTGCTGGGCAAGTTATCGTCGTGGAAGGAAAAGAACAAATTGATGGCTGCCAGATGGGAGAGCGGTGGGAGGGCTCGCTGAAAAGGTGAAGGGACTGAGAAGTACAAACTTGTAGTTACGAGCAGTCATGGGGATGTAAAGTTCAGCACAGGGAATATAACATAATCAATAATATTGTAATAACTATGTATGGTGCCGGGTGGGTACCAGAATTACTGGGGGATCACTGTGTAAATTATATAAGTGTCTAATCACTTATATAATTTACACCTGAAAAACTAATATAAAATATTATTTAACATCAACTGTAATTGAAAAAAAATCCTTACCAAATACACATCGACACACACACCAGAAAAATATGGGTTGGTCAGAAGCATGAATGGAAAGAGCAAAACTTGATCAAAACTTGAAAACTTTTCTTTTATAACAAAAGCTCCCAGATGACACCAACACTGCTTCTTTGTGGCCACACGAGGGGAACAAGAGGGACTCTCCCTACAAGCCGGGAGACAAAGATATACTGTTTGCTGAGAAGCTGCACTAGCAAAACATTAGAGAAAGCTTCGAGCCCATCTAGCGATAAATTGTGGCATATTCTCATAATAGAAAACTGTAGAGCAGTAGAAAATTAAGAAAATGAAGCTGCATATATCAACATAATTCAAACACACAAAACAATGGTAAGCATAAAAAAATTAGTTCCAGATGTTGTATACAGTATAATAGCATTTATAGAAAATTTAAAACATGCAAAGTAATATTAGATATTACTTAAGGGTTTGCACACATTGTGGTAAGAGTGTAAGATGCTCGAGAGTGATAAACACACAATTCAGGACAGGGCTCAATGGCAACAGAGAAGACAGCAGAAGTGTACTTCTGGCAGAAGTAACGCCCGCCTGCGTGTGGATGGAGGGTAATAATATAGGTGCAGTAATTTATAGTTTTAATTTGAACATTTCACCTAAAATGTTATATGGTGTTCTTGAGTGTGATAGTGTTGTGTTACAGAATTACATGCTTATGGTTTTGTAATAAAATATTTTGTAATTAAAAAAAGGGGGGGCACGTTATTTGTGCCGGACCTTCTATAATGGCAAAAGTTACTATTCTGCAAAGACAGATGTTAGGTTCATGAATACTTTTAGTATTCTTTATATTCAGAATAGTAAAATGTTTATTCAACGCAGTGATTTCAACTATCTATGTGTTAAAATAAAATCATACTTGTAAAAGCTCTGGATAAAAGTGAAATCTGCTCTGAATATTAAGGGTTATTCACTCTCAGAGGAGGATGGAAACCTATTCTTCTTATCTGCTTGGTTCTGTTTTGGGTAGAGGCAGGGCCAGGCTGAATCTCTACATGCATCAGCATCCAGACATCCCCAGGTCCCCAAGGCCAAAGGCCATCCTTGACTCAGATTTATTATCGGAGGGGAGGGACGTCAGGAGGGTGTGTGGAGGGAGCTTGCCCTAGGTGCAGGTGGGGCTGGCAGAGGAGGGGAGGGGTCTTGGGTGCTATGCAGGTTCTTGCAGATTCTTCTCTTCAATGGAGCCCCTTGGAGAAGGCAGGAGGCAATGTATCACAGTGCAGGGAAGAGCTGTAGAAAAATCATTCATTTATTCATTCATTTCACCAATATTTCTTGAGCATCTGCTAAGTGACAGGCATTCTGTTTGGCCAGAGTTCATGGCAAAGATCAGAAAGGAAACCCCTCAAAACTACACCCCAACACTTCTTTCTGAAATCTGTGCTCCCTCCAATACCCACATTCATCTTCACCACCAGTCAGCTCCTTGAAGTCCCTCACAAAGGTTCTGTTAGTTGGTTTGGACAATATTTTCTTATTCATTACAAGGATAATATTATGTAAAAACTAAAATATATAATAGTTAATGGGGGACTCTTTGGAATTTGGGTCTCAAAGCTCTGACCTTCATCCTACCTACATATCTTGGACCCTCCCACCTCCTGGGTCCCAGGGAACTTAATCTGAAAACCTTCAAACTCCAGCGCATTATTACAAAGTGCTTGAGAGTTAAAAGCTCTTAGAACTCTGGGAGACGTTTGGAGGAAATGAGTGTTCACACTCTTGTGGGTTGGACCACACTTGTGGGTACCACGTGACTTTGTGGGCATGCCCTGGACTCCTCTTGCCAGCCCATGACAATGGCTCTGACCCCCTTCCCTAAGGACTATAGCCTGCTCCCAATTTACCTGTTACAGGTTCCACCACCTGTGGATGTAGGCAACAGTGAAACTCATCACCAGCAGCACCTTGAGGCCCAGGAGGAAAGCCAAAAAGATAAGGACAGGTGTCGCTGGTCCTAAAAATACCAATGGGCGGAAGGAAACATCAACTGAGGCTCCATGAGTTGAAATACCTTCTTTGATGTCATGTTGCCAGGAGGCTTGAGAACCACTAATTGCACCCAATTCTATCTGATTCCCAGCTCATGTTCTCTTCTCTACACTCAGCTTCCTCTTGGAAATAGGCAATAATCTTGACCATTTAGCTTCACCTTGAATTCGACTCAACAAATATTGATTTGGAACATCTGCCACACACCAGCTAATGTGATGGTATCCAGAGGTACAAGCCTCCACAGTATAGAGCTTGGTTCCCTCAAGACCTTATGGTCATTTAATTAACCTTTCATACAATCTCAGGAGGCTGCTATCATCAGCACCATTTTATAGGTGAATAAACTGAGGCTCTGAAAGGATAATTGACTCAGTTTCTTGAGTTTACAACACTATAATTGCTGTGAACTAAATTTTAAAATAATTTTGTTGGATTCAAATAACAGTAGCTGACATTTACCATAGACATATATGTAGAATTTACATCTATTGATTCATTTAATCTTCACAAGGACCCTATGAGTTAGGAACCTTCATTTGGCCCATCTGTACTTCATTAGACTCATCCACAGTTGACCAAGCTGAAGCACGGAGAGGTCAAGAGCCTGTACAAGAACTAAGAGCAAAGGCCGTCTCTGTCATTAGAGCAGACATCACGGGGTCCACAGGGTAGGGTTGTTTGAGCAAGTCTTAAAGGCGTGCGTACATGGTTATATGTGGTAATGGACAAGTATCTCCATATAACCCAAAGACAATGTTTTAACAAGAGAGTATTGCTGAAGACCATCGTAGAATCACAAATAAGTGAGCATCTGAAGCTGAACTCCTTAAGGAATTTTCAAGGAGGTTGAGCTGGGAGATTGTTCTTTCCTCAGAAATGAAAGAACCTTTCAAGATGGCCACATCTAAAGGAAGCCACAGGCCAGAAACCATTCTGGGTATTTAAGGAATCACAGGCTCTTAAGTCAGGCAAGCCTTTAACAATTACACACACGCTTCCCCATTGCCTTTCAGAATCCACCCAGGAGACAGAGGTGACCCAGTAGCTCATAAGAGAAGAGGTGAGCTTACCTGGGCTTTCAGTGGGCTTGTAAGTGGTGTGGACTGCTGGGGATAGTATGAGATTGGCCGAGGTAGGAGGCTGTGCATCATGCTGTACTATACAGGTGAACACCCGCTCAGAGCCCTGCACTGATGCGTTTACCAGCTGCAAGCTTTCCAGGCTGTAGGTCCCGTCGCTATTCTGTTTGGAGGTGGGTTTCTCAGCTCCTGTGAACATCTCACAGTTCTCCATCCAGGTGAGATGTACATGTTGTGGGTAGAATCTCTGCACGTGGCAGGTAATAGCCACCAAGTCTGAGGAAGGTAAAGCCTGGGACACTCTCACTGCAGGGGGCACTGACATAGCACAGAGAAAGCAGACAATTACTGTAGGAAGTCCACCGTGGGAGACTGGGAGCTCTTTAAGGATGGGGTCATCTGCCTGGGGCCTGGTACATAGGAGGATGTAGGCATTGATAACAGCTGCACGTGTAAGTAAATGCACGATGGAATGACAGTGTGAATGCATGAGTGAATGCATGCTTGGATGGATGGATGGATGCATGGAAGGATGGAAGGAAGGGAGGAAGGAAGGATGGATGAATGAATGGGAAAAATGAAAGTCATATGCTCTCTCCTTTATTTTCCATTTTGGTCATTAAAAATGAAAAGATAGTGTTTGAATTCCATTTAAGAATGTATGAATCAGCCCTGGCTGGTGTAGCTCAGTGGATTGAGTGCAGGCTGCGAATCAAAGGGTCACTGGTTCAATTCCCAGTCAGGGCACATGCCTGGGTTGTGGCCCAGGTCCCCAGTGTGGGGCACATGAGAAGCAACCACACGCTGATGTTTCTCTCCCTCTCTTTTTCCCTCCCTTCCCCTCTCTCTTAAAATAAATAAATAAATCTTTTTAAAAAAAGAATCTATGAATCAGTTGACTCATCTATGAGCTGGTAATTCTAAGATTTGAAGATTCATACACTCTAAATCTTTATGGCTCAAAGATGCTGAGGTTTTACATAGGAGGGAACATGGGTTTGGAGAAGTTAAGTAACATGCCTGTCAACACCTTCACAAGGTCACAAGTAGCTGGTATTATGTCAGAGACGGTACGCTTTACCATTATGTCCTTACATTATTCTGGCACCCAAACTTTAAGGCTGGCTTCTAAAATTTTGGTCTAACAACTTCTAGACTTTTTTCAACCAGATTTTCAGTTGTGCAATAGAAAGTATTCATAATGAGAAAAATTGGAGAATTTTAAATGCTATAAAACACGAAATATCTCAGTACAATTCATATGAACACACAGCATGGTATGGTTCTAACACTACACCAAGGGATGAGGGGTCAGCTTCTGTCCCCGCACTGACACCTTAGCCAACTGCAGGATCTTGCGTAAGTCACTTCCCCTGTTTTCAAGACTCTTAAATTATGAAATCATCTAAAATAAGATTAGTCCTCACAGGGCAGTTCAGACAGACTTCAGCTCTTGGTCTAGGGGGAAATAACTCCTTATGCTGTGTAATTTGAAGGAACTAAGGGCATCTGATCCCAAAATATCCTTTCTCCATACTCAACCCACCCAGACCTATTAAATTCTATCAATGGTGATGCGAACAGGTGGGACAGCCACAGCAAGACACCATCCCCAGAAGGTCACAGTCTGTACTCAGTCTTTCCCCTTCAGCACACAAGCAGCAACTCACAGCAAGCAAAGAGCAGGACCCCGAGAAGGGGAAACCCAGGATGGTGAAGGCTTGGTCACTGGCGTGGCAGCTATGGAGAACAGTCCAGGTAAGGTACCACCAAGCAAGCATCATGGGCTGTAGATGGTGGCAAAGACCAATAGAAGGATGAAGATGCTCAGATGGCCCATTCCAGCCACCAGCAGTTTCCCCTGGCTATCTGATGTCCTTGGCAGAGTTGGGAGGATAGATGCCCAGGCACAGCTGAAGATAACTGCTTCCATCACTGAATGGCAGTGTTTGAGGCAGTGGGCATATGTTATCTCACTTAATCGTCACAAAACCAAATAAGCCCCGGCTGGTGTAGCTTAGTGGATGGAGCGTGGCCCATGAACCAAAGGGTCGCCAGTTCAATTCCCAGTCAGGGCACATGCCTGGGTTGCGGGCCAGGTCCCCAGTGGGGGCCACGTGAGAGGCAACCACACATTGATGTTTCTCTCCCTCTCTTTCTCCCTCCCTTCCCCTCTCTCTAAAAGTAAATAAATAAATCTTAAAAAAGAACAAAACCAAATGAGATACACACAGAAAGCTCCTTGTTATCAGAAAACTAAATGAAACAAAAAGCCACTTAGAAGGAACCTATGCAAAATCCACAGAAATTGTCAAAAAGGAATTGTTTGAAACTTCATCTTGAAAAACATTTCAATTATAAAAATGATTTTATTACTTTTGAGACTTTCAGCCAAGATGGAGGCATAGGTAGACACACTGTGTCTCCTCGCACAACCAAAAAGACAACAACAATTTAAAAACAAAAAACAACCAGAACTGACAGAAAATCGAACTGTATGGAAGTCTGACAACCAAGGAGATAAAGAAGAAACATTCATCCAGACCGGTAGGAGGGGTGGAGATGGGCAGCTGGGAGGAGAGCGCTCACCACAAGGCAGTGGCTGGCAGACCCAGCAAGATGGCAGATTGTGGAGTGGGGCTGGCAAGGCTGCAGCTGGACAGTGAGGCAGCAGCTGGTGGACCCAGTGACAGACCACACAATCCATAGTTCCAGCGCAGGGAAATCTAACCTCAGTCCACTGATTGAAAACACCTGTGGGGGCTGAGGCAGCAGTGGGAGAAACTCCCAGCCTCATAGGAGAGTTCGTTGGAGAGACCCACAGGGTCCTAGAATGTACACAAACCCACACACTGGGAATCAGCACCAGAAGGGCCCAATTTGATTGTGGGTACCGGGGGAAGAAACTGAAATCTGGCAGAGAGTGGAACAAGCGCCATTGCTCCCAGCGACCAGCGTTAGCCTGCCCCGGTGAACACCTGAGGCTCCGCCCCTTTACCTAACAGGCGTGCCAAGACAAAAAAAAAGTGGCCCAGAGGAAAGAACAAATCAAAGCTCCAGAAAAAATACAACTAAGCAATGAAGAGATAGACAACCTATCAGATGCATAGTCCGAAACACCGGTAATTCTTTACACCGGTAAAGAATTGGTTGAATTTGGTCACAAATTAGATGAAAAAAATGAAGGCTATGCTAAGTGAAATAAAGGAAAATGTACAGGGAACCAATAGTGTTGGGAAGGAAACTGGAACTCAAATCAATGGTGTGGACCAGAAGGAAGAAAGAAACATCCAGCCAGAGAAGAATGAAGAAACAAGAATTCAAAAAAATGAGGAGAGGCTTAGGAACCTCCAGGACATATTTAAACATTCCAACATCCTAATCATAGGGGTACCAGAAGGAGAAGAGGAAGAGGAAAAAATGTGAAACTTATTTGAACAAATAATGAAGAACTTCCCTAATCTGGCAAAGGAAATAGACTTCCAGGAAGTCCAGGAAGCTCAGAGAGTCCCAAAGAAGCTGGACCCAAGGAGGAACACACCAAGGCACATCATAATTACATTACCCAAAATTAAACAGAAGGAGAGAGTCTTAGAAGCAGCAAAAGAAAAGGACACAGTTACCTACAAAGGAGTTCCCATAAGACTGTCAGCTGACTTCTCAACAGAGACCTTATAGGCAAGAAGGGGCTGGAAAGAAGTATTCCAAGTCATGAAAGGCAAGGACTTATATCCAAAATTGCTCTATTCAGCAAAGCTTTCATTTAGAATGGAAGGGCAGATAAAGTGCTTCTCAGATAAGGTCAAGTTAAAGGGGTTCATCATCACCAAGCCCTTATTATGTGAAGTGTTAAAGGGATTTATCTAAGAAAAAGAAGATAAACAGTATGAACAGTAAAATGACAACAAACTCGCAGTTATTAACAACCACACCTAAAACAAAAACAAAAACAAAGTAAGCAAACAACTAGAACAGGAACAGAACCACAGAAATGGAGATCACATGGAGGGTTATCAACAGGGTAGTGGGAGGGACACAGAGGGGGAAAAGGTACAGAGAATAAGTAGCATAAATGGTAGGTAGGAAATAGACGGGGGGAGGGTAAGAAAAGTATAGGAAATGTAGAAGCCAAAGAACTTATATATATGACCTATAGACATGAACTAAAGGGGGGGAATGTGAGTGGGAGGGGGTGTGCAGGGTGAAGGGGAATAAAGGGGAGGAATGGGACAACTGTAATAGCATAATCAATAAAATATATTTAAAAATGATTTTATTGATTTATATTTTAAGTTAAGTATAGAATATAATCAAAGTTCTGCACCAACTCTTAGAAGGAATAAGTGTTGGGAGTGTGAGGAAGTTGGCACAATTTTTCCCCAGAATCACATACTACAGTATCAGCAAATTCTTCATTTTAAATTTCACATTCGCGGCACAATCATTAACAGGAAATTTTTAAAAATTGTTTGTGTGTTCTATCAATACTCACAGGGGCCTCTCTTACTGTGTTCTCTTCTGAAGTGCCCATAGAGTCATTTGGGCCATAGATTTGTTTTTCTCTTTGTTTCCACCTTGAACTATGCAGAGGCTTTGCCTATGATTTCAGAAGTTCCCCAACACTGTTTTCATCAACGTTCTGAAAGAACAACCGTTCCCAGATCTCTAATTTCACTTTGCAGTGCATGCGGATTCTATGTCACAGTGTGGCCCGCTGTTTGCCACACACACCTCCATCTTGGCAGGACCCACCCCCTGGAGCAGGGAGTTTCTGGGCTCCGCACGCCTCCGCCAGCCCGCTGACTGTCTCAGCTCTTGGCATTGGTGCTGGGTGGTGCCACTTCCCAACTCAAATTCCTGAAACACCTCCCTGATGCTCTGCCTCAAGATTCCTCCATGACTATGAAATGCCACCCTGTTCATGCAGGCTCATCCCAGCCTCCCCTCCTTTGCGGGACCAACCTGAGAATTAATCTACACGGTTCCTTAGAAGGCCCCCAGGGGCGCTGAGCCTCAGTCATCCATAGGGACACCCAGTCCGACATCTCCCCCTTTCCTGGGTGTCCCACCTTCCCTGTCTCGTTATCCCCATCCCTTACTCCACCTACACCCAGGTCCCGGTTTCAGGCTCTGCTTTCAGGGGAGCCCAAATAAAGACACCCACAGAAACATTTCCACAACAGAAAACCCAACCTGGAATGCACGCACTGTTGAGCAAGGAGAGGCCTTGAGTGGGGGCTCGTTTTGTAAGGAATCAATTCATTTGTGGAAACTTGTGTTTTCTGTGATTTTTCTTCTCTACACAATTGTCCTAACACCAAGGAATCGTATAATAAATACTCAGACAAGAAGGATCCCTGAATGCTCATTTTGCTACTTTGCAGGCAAAGATACTGAGGCTGAGAGAATTTAAGTAACTAGCAGGAGATGCCACAGCTGGCAAGCGGCAGCGTCAGAAGCCGGCAATCACGTCAGATGCACCTCACCACTCCAGCCTTACAAACTCAGGGAGCCTTCCCTTCTTTGAACGTCCGTTTCCTTCCGTAAACCACGAGTGGGACAAAGAGTACAGGGCAGCTGTACACATTAAATAAGTCAGCCCACACGGATGTGCTTTCCGACCACATGCTGTGCTCTTTCGAGACATCACTGCCAACAGTTTTATCTATGTATTGTGAGAGGATGTGCTTCCTTCCATGATGGTAGCCCACAAAATAAAGAGGAAAATGTGTTGTACCCTCTAAAGTCCTCCATGCAAGTCAGGAATTAATTTTACTGCTGTGCAACCTTGGCCCACTCACTTGCCTTCTCTGGCCATTGGAGCTATCACTAACAATCACCACGATCCCTTCTAAGCATAATGCATTATAGGCTCACTGAATTCACACACCCGTCAAGAATTGGTTCGGGCCAGGAAAATCGGCAAAAAATATCAGATAAAAAACTAGGCCCTTGTCCAGGTGTGAGTAACAATCAGAAGACATTGTGGTCCCTTCAATGTAGACATTTCAGCACCTTTTATACCCTCTTCATATAAAATAATAATAAAATTAAATTTACTATTTATTCCTGGAAAATGTTTTGTCTCCATTGTACTGATGAGAAAACCACGTTCTGAAAAGTGATGTGAATAGTAGTAATAATACAAAATAACGAAACAACAATAGCCACTGCTACACGGTTAATATAAGCAAGTCATGTGGTCAGTACTTTAAAGGTATCGTTCTGTTGAATCTTTGCCGTAAGCAAGTGGGGGATGTGCCATTTTTCAGACAAGGAGTCTGAGGCTCAGAGACCGTCCACAACCCAACTGACCCGGCTGAACAGAGAGAAACGCCTTACCACGGAGGTACTGGTCCAGGTTGATGGTTTTCTGGAAGGCGGGTCTCAACTTGTGCTGGACGAGGCAGAAGACGTGGGAGAGCACGTCATTCGCCTGCAGGGGGATGAGCACACTGCTGGTCACATTGTAGGTGCCCCCACTGAGGTGGACGCTGGTCTGGGGGCGTGGCAGAGTGCGGTTGTTTTTAAGCCAGGTCACGGTGACCTGCTGCGTGGGGAACCCGGAGGACCTGTACGTCAGGTGGATGCTTGTGCCCGGCTCAGATCGCTGGAGGGGACCTTGCAAGACGTAAGGGTAGGCGCTGCTGCCTGCAAGGAGACACCGCCCCATGAGAGGACGCAAAGGTACCCAAGTCCCAGGGAGAACAAATCCTCAGCATCTCTGTCAGGAGGCCTCATTGCCTCCTTGTCCGTAGGGTTCAAAGGCTGCATTCTAGGAGTTCATTTCTGAAGCTGTTATCAGAAGCCAGACAATGAAACTGCAGGGGACCCCAGCAGTGTGGAAGAAGGCTGACTGCCACCCACATCTCACAGCCACACCCATGTCACATGACCCTGCTGTTGGGGTCTACCTAACTCACCAAGTTCTCCCCAAAACCCTAGGAGGTGGGAGCTATGACTCTCCTCGTTTCACAGCTGAGGAAACTGAGGCCTAGACAGGCTAGGTTACCTGCCCAGGGCCCACAGCTAGTCAGTGGCAGAGCTGAGGATTTTAGCCCCGGCTCTCTCCTGCCTGGTCTGTGCCCATGGCCACTGCCCGGCTCTGCCCTCTGTCCCTGCCAAGGGAAGAGCGCCTCGCTGCTCAAGGCCAGGTCATGTGAAAGCAGGTGGCACAGAGAAGAGGTTAGGAGCACAGGCTCTGGGATCACACTCAACCCAAGTTTGCATTCCCAGGTCCTCCACTGGGCGAGCCTGAGCAACTTAACTCTCTAACCCTCGGTTTCCTCATCTGCAAAATGGGGGTGATTCTTAATGTTCAGAGTTACTAAATAAAGTAGTGTAGAATATGTGGCACATATTAATCACTCAGTAAGTGGTCTACCATCACATACTCACAATAAGTTTAATATTTTCCTACTTTTAGCCCAGCTCTGGTGTGGGCACCATGGAGACTGCAAACCATGCATCAGAGGGCACCCACTGTGCACCCCACGGTCAAGCAGAAATCAGGAAACAAGTCCCCAGCATGTGCGACAGTTATCATTGCACAGATAGGAGACTGAGCTCAGGAGGGGCAGTGCTGTGCCTGAGGTCACAGATGGTCAGTGGCAGCCCTGCCATGTGACACCGATCCATTGGACTCCAACTCGGCCGACTCCAAACTCGGCCACCTCCAAACACAGGAGTCAGTATTTGCTTCGAAGGCTGAGAGTCTCATCGGGTAAGGAAGGTGTGGATGGATGAACCCTATCAGGGGTTTGCAGGAGGCCCCCTAGTTTAACAGGCGATTGTGAGAACTGAACGGGCAGTTATGACCATTCAGGAAGAAATAAATGTCAGAAGCAGAGTATTTAAGGTCGATTTGAGAAGAGAGTTGAGATAAGTAGGATTCGTGTTCTCAGGATGGAAGAGAGAAGCACAGAAAAGCACGTTGAACTTGTAAAGAGACAGCCCTGCCTTCCAATTTCAGCTCTGAGATCCTTGAGCCTCGGTCCCTTCGCTGCCTTTCCTGGCTGTTAATCAGCTCACATGGGCATGTGAGGACACCTTGGGGACAGTGCGCGCTCTGCAGGTGTCAGCCCAACGCGAACAGAGGCACAGCTGGGAGTGCACGAGAAGTGGGTGCTGAAGGAGGGTTTTCTGGGCCAGGCTGGGGAGGTGCACTGCAAAGGTGTGCTCACACCAAATGCCAGGAAAGGAAGCCGCCCTTCCCCTTGCCAGACTGCAGGACGCTTGGAACTGCTGACAGGGGCGAGGTAGAGTCTAAGTGCTGTTGGGGGGAGGGGGTGCAGGCAAAGGGGAAAAGTGAGACAGAGGAAAAACTCAGTCGCTAAATGAGTCAATAAAGAAGTAATATAACTTGCTTCTGATCGGAAAGGACCGTTTGGGTTTTTTCCACTAGACGGCAAACACTAGGTCTTATAGAAATTGAATGGTGACGGATCATTCCCTCGGAGAATCCTTACAGCAGGCAGATAAAGGCGGATTCTGTCCGGGAGAGTTTGAGTGCAGGGTCAAAGCCCCAGCTATGAAGATGTGTTGCGCTGCCAGCGCGGCGCATCCCGCCCGCTCTTTCTCTGTAGTGGTTGGGCTACAGTACGTGCACGCAGGCGCAGACGCTCCTACTTCCCGGAGGGCGCTGTCCTTCCCCAGTCCCTGGGGCTCTGGGGAGCTGTCAGTCCAAGCTCTGGTTTAGCCAAGGCTGGCCCAGGCCTGGCCAATCATAATCCTCCCTTCTCTCCACTCCCGCTTTCTTTGCCCATCTCCTCCCGCCCATCTATCGTCCTAAGATGATGGAAGGCGGACCATAAGAGGCAGCTCGCTGCTCTGGGTCTGAACTGCTAGCCGGCAGCACCCCCTAGTGGAGAAAGTCATCTGCAGACGCAAAGAGTGAGAGACGAGGAACGGTTAGGAGGCGCAGGGGGAGGAGGAGGAAGAGAATAAGGGGGAGGGGATCAGAGGTAGAGAAAGGACAAAGCGAACTGAGTAGTAGAAGGGGAAGCTCACACTTGCAGCCACTCTGTCGGGCCTCGCATGAAAATTGACTTCCAGAAATTTCCAGGTGAACCAGTTTGATTAAAATCCTTCCAAGGAGAGACTTTGGCGCCTAGAACTCAAATCTCTGCAGTTTCCTGTAGTCGAGCGTTAAAGCAGAGAACTTTTCCAGCTGAAGAATGCGTGGAATTGGGGAAGGGAAGTCCTACTCCTTCCTGGCAGAGGGAGGGAGGAGTGGGGTTTAGGGGTGGATGCCTGAGAGTTTTATCACCCGCTCAGGTGATAAAACTTCCTTCACGTCGACCCGGTGCTGCTCTGAGCCCCTGGCCCCCGTTTTCACACCTGACCGTCTCAGCCACGCCGCCCGGAGGGGCTGGGCCGCGCTGCCGGCCACACCCACCTTTCCGCAGCCGGGTTGTCTGAGCCCGCAGGGTGATGTTGGCCTGGACTGGGGGCTGGTCATCCTGGACCACCCAGCAGGCAAACTCGCTCCCCTCGGGCTTGGCCTCTGCCGGCCACATGTGCTCCAGAGAGTAGGTCCCGTCCGAGTTCCTGGTGACCTTCGGGGACAATACGGTCTGGACAGTGTGCCTGTTCTCCATCCAGGTGAGGTGCAGGCGGGAGGGGTAGAAGTGGCTCGCGTGGCAGGTGAGATTCACTCTCCGGTGCGGGCCGTGTGCCTGAGAGGGCTGGGTGGTGATCTTCACGGCGGGGACAACTGGGCGGAGGAAGAGAAAAAAGCATCTGTTGAAATTACACCTGCGCGCCTGCCCCAAAAGGTGTAAGGTAGTCTTGTTCTTTTCAGTTACTTGTTTTTTAAAGAAAAGTGTTTTTTCCTGTATGTTCAATGTAAGGCAAACGGAGTCAAAGGTTAACAGTCATTAAATATGGGTAGGGGTACGTGGGTGGGATAGTATTTTCTGCACGTTTGAAATACTTCATCATGAAATATAACTTTAAGGATGACTAAAATATAATGCCCATGAGCACAGGGACTTGCTTTATTTATTGCTATATCCTCAGCACCTAGAACAGTACCTGGACCACAGTCAATATTCATTTACTGAATGACTAATAAATATTTAAAATAAATAATAACAATGATATTGATAGAACATATATGTTTGCAATGGAAGGTAGGGCTGGGTAATAATAATGCCAAACATTTGTAAACAGCCTACTGTGTGCCCGGCACTACTCTAGGTGCTTTATAAGAAATAAATCATTTAATCCTCACAGGAAACTATGAGGTAGGTTTTCATTGTATTTCTATTCTAACAGGAAGTTGAGGCACAGAGAGGTTAAGCAACTTGCTCAACACCACACAAGCTGTACAGTGAGTGGTGCAGAGGGTTAAACCCAGATGGCTGGCCCCGGAGCCTGCGCCTTTCATGGCTGCACTGCCCGATCAGCCTTGGCAACGAGGAGTTTCACTTTCCCATTAGTGCCATGGGGCTTGGGGGCGGGGGGAGCTTCAGAAGCCAGCACCACCCTACTGCCCACTCACCTCGGAGCACTTGGGAGAGGTTCATGGTCTTACGCAGGGGCTCTGCCAGGTCCCTGTGGGTGACTTCACAGGTGATCTCCGATGAGACATCTTGCTGCACCAGTGTCACCCACACCTTACTGGTGACAGAGTAATTGCCCTTGTTGTCAGTCACCAGGCCCTGAGCTGAGGCTGGACGCTCATCTCCATCCTTCATCCAGGTGACATTGAAGTCCGTGGAGCTGAAGGGGCCAGCGGTGCAGTTGAAAGACACGGGATTTCCAGGGGCTGTCCTCTGAGGCGGGCCCGTCAGCGTGATCAAGGGCTGCCCAGCTGGGGAAAGAGCACTGGTCTGCAACTGAGAGCAGGACGCACTCAGCCCTCGACAGCCTATCAGAGGCGCCTGTGTTGCCAGGCCCTGTGGACCTAAGCACTGTGCCTGGTTCCAGCCCCAGGGATCATATAAACAGATGGTAACAAGTATACAAGCAAATATGTAATTGCAATTGGGGCTCAGTGACTTCAGGGACACCCAGAGAGTACGGAGATAGAAAATGCTGGGAGGACGTATTCCAGAAGGGTGGTAGGAGGAGTCCTGGGGGTGGGGGTGACATTCTGAGCTGAAGCTGAGGAATGGATAGGAGCCAGCCATGAGAAGGGGCAGGGGAAGAACATTCTAGAAAGTGGGAAGAGCAGGTGAGGATACCCGGGGCAGGAAGAGCTCAGTGGGCTGGAGACCCTGAGGGACCAGTAGGGCTGCAGCACTGTGGGCAAAGAGGGGCAAGTGGGCAAGGTCCTCGGGCGTGGAGAGAGGGGAGCTCCGCCTCTGTTCTGAGTGCGATGGGAGGCCACGGGAGGCTTTGAGCCGAGGGTCAAGGTGGGCTCGTTGACATGCTTTAGAAGACAATTGTGGTCACTGTGTGGAGAACGGACAGGAGGGTGGGGTCTGGGAGCAGGGAGGCCAGAGAGGAGGCTGCTGCAGACATCAGGGGAGGCGATGGTGCCTGGGCTGGGGCTCTTAAGACATGGAGAGACCCAACGTACGCCTGGAGGGTAGAGGCAGCCGGACTGGGTGCTGGACCGGGTGGGAGGTAGGAGGCACGATGAATTGCAGATAAGTGACTCTCGGGTTTTCCTCTCCAGCATCCGGGTGGATGGCGGTTCTAGTTTCTGAGGTGGGCGGGGACTGGACCAAGTTGGGATGGGAGAGGGGTGGTGAGGAATCGAGATTTCCATTTTGGACATGAGTGTGGAGTCAGGCGTCACCACGGGCAAGGGTGCTGGCCCTTCTCCTCCTCCAGGTGTCGACTCAGGCACACAGTGGGCCTGCCTTGCTGGGCATCCGTCCTCTGCTTCCTCACCTCCAGTGATGGGGGGCTCTTTCCACCTGAGGCAGCTCCCTGCATCCTCACAGAGCCAGAGCCAGGACAAAGTACTTTGTCTCCTAACCTAGCATCTGTCTCCTGAAGTCGTTCCAGGACCACGGCAGGGCTCAATGCTTCCCTCCCCTCAGGACTGTCTGCAGAGACCCGAGAGCTGGATCCCCTAAGCCCCTGCTCTGAGCCAGCGTGAGTTGGGTGCTGGAGACACAGAGGTGGGTCAGACAGAATCCCTGCCCCTGGGAGCATCTGGTCAGGTGTGTGTGGGGGGGGAGGGGGTGTAAATAAACCAGCAACGACAGCACAGGGTGACGGGTGATGACAGGCGGCTCCAGGGGCCATAGGAATATGTCCCCTTAGCAGGGAGCTCTGGTACCTCCTGCATAGTGCTCTCCTCTGAGTAAACCCTAATGATTACTATCACCCCCTCCGCACACAGCACCCTGTGGTTTGCAAAATGCTGGCAGGTGTGTGCACTCATCTTCATCCACATCCCAACTGAGAAATATTGGTACTGTTGTCCCCACTTTCCAGAGGAAGAAACAGAGGCTCAGAGAGGTTGAGTGACTTGTTTAAGATCACACAACCTATTAGTGGCTAAGGAGGGATGTAGAGTAGGTCAGACAGTATCCCTGCGGCCCCAGGCCTCTTTCCATAGCGCCAGGCGCTCCTTCATGCAGGGCCTCCTCCCCCCTCTGTCTTTCCCACCCCCACACCCTCTCTGACCCTGCCCTGGTGACCACCCAGACCAGGGCTGACATCAAAGAAACGGGTGGGAGGTGGGCTCCTCTTTCACCCTCCGCCCCCTGCCCCCCAACCCCTGGCCCCCAAAGCTCCCATCATCTCTGTGTCCCACACAGTCCACATTGAGGAAAAGGTACAAATCAGCACCCTGGCTGGCAGGTACACAGCTCAGCTAGGTCTCTGGGTCTCAGTCCCCCTTCCCACCCCTCGAAACACAAGGTGGCTGGACTTAGTACCCCCGAGGGCCTTCCTGCCTGACCTGAGGGTCCCTGTGGGCAGCACTCAGAACTCACCTGTGAGTCCCAGCAGCAGGGTGGGCAGGAGGGAGCCCAGAGCCTGCCCACGTGTCGCAGGCATGGCGGCAGGCTCACAGTGTCCCTGGTCCGTGCCGGTACCCAGCCCAGATGCGGTTCTGCCTGAGCCCAGGAGGTACCGCCTGGTGTCCTGACAGCCTAGGCGGGCCCCTGGCTGCCAGACACCCTCCCACCCCCAGCCGGGAGTAGCGTGACAGAAGTGGTCACTGTGGCCCAGGCTTCCTTCCAAATGCCAAACCCTCAGGTCTGAGGTCCCCAGCTAAGGAGGTGCCTGCTGCCTTGGGCCTGGGCTCGGACTATCTCTGATGCCCTGACAGCCAGGGCAGGGAGGCACTGGCTCCCCTCCGGCTTCTGCTAGAGAGCTCCGTGGGGGAGGTGAGCCCCCTCCTCATGGGGACGTGACCCAGGGCGTGCTCTGGCCCCCGCCCAGGGATGTCTCTTGGGACCATAGGAAATGAAATGTGACCTGGGAAAGACTGGTGAAGTGAGCCTGGACACATACAACCAAATAAAACAAAGGTACACCATGGCCTGTGAACCCAAACCCTGCCCCGTCACCCCCTAAGCTCATAGTCGTCACCCCCTAAGCTCATAGTCGGCCAAGACCCCTCCCGTTGCCTGGAACTGCCTACCAGGCTCCAAGTTTGGGAAAGGTGAATGTCAATCACAACCACCATCTCCCTGGCTTCCCCCCTTGGTTGCTCCTGACTCTCCCACCCCCATATCCTTCTACTCTATTTGGCTTCCCAGTGGCTAGCCCAAACATGCATACTATTGGTTTTTCCCTGTTTTCCCATGAAAAATGATTGGCCGTGAAGATTGCTGCCTTTCAAACACTCCAGTAACCAATAACCAGTGCCCAGCACTGTGCTGGACACAGAGTAGGTACTCAGTAATAATGAATGAAACTTTGGGACCAGATATTTGGGATTCCGTACTGATTAAGAAGAAGCAAGATCCAGCCTGTGCATCCCTCCCCACCAGCTATCCCATCTGCCCTGTGCTCCGCACACTCGGCTAAATGTGGGGGTATTAGGGGAGAATGGGGGTACAGGGAGATTTATCAAATCTCTTCCTTCCAAGCCAGGCACTACCTCAGCCAAGCAAGGCACCCTAAGACAATAACTCCTAGAAATCGGGGTGGGGGGATGGGGGGTGGAGGAGGAGGAAGTCAGTTTCTCCCAGCGTCTCCTGAGGCGGCCAGTGGACTTGCTGCGGTGAGCAGGAGAAAAAGGAACTGGAAAGGAACAGCAAGGCAGAGAGGCAGGGTGGCAGGGGCGCAGCCTGACGTTCCCCCATGCCCAATTGCGGGGGTGGGGTGAGGTTCTTGAAGAGCCCCCCCTTGAGGAGTGTGGTCAAAACTGAGCATCCTGTCGGCAGCCCACTCAAGAGGCCCCAAAAGCGATAGACGGCTGCATGGACTCCAGGGGCCGGAGCTGTGCAGCTGAATCAGATCGTGCACGAAAGAGCTGGCCAAGGGCACCCCTGCACACATGCACGCACACACATGGGCACGCACACGAGTGCAGACACAGGGACCCCCCCAAAGGATCCACACCTGGACCCAGTTCGGAGAAAGGCGGAGGAACACGAGACCCCTTCGTCTCCACCCCTTCCCCACCCTCTGCAGGGACTTGGTGGGGCGGGGGGGAGTGGCGGTCTCTGTGGTGCAAGAAGGAGAGTGTGACGTGGACACCACCCTGGAGGAACCAGCTAGTTCAGACGGGGCTTTCAACAGAGCCTGACACAGAGTAGCTTTTTCATAAAAGTTTGATAGAATGATTCATCCATGTCATCCATTTGTGCAACAATCAGAGCACCTTTCCGCAAGTGTCCAGCAAGGTAGGCTCCGCCTTAAGAAACTGAGAGGGGCAGGCAGGAGGAATTTGCCAGAGCTGAGCTGAAAATGGCTCAGGGAACAACAAAGCTAGTTCAGGTGGCACCTGCAAAGTGCAGACAGTTCAACGAAGTGGTCGTAGCAGCCAAGAGCCGTGGTCAAATCTGGACCTCGGGGCCCTCATCTGCAGCAAGAGGCCGGTGGGATCCGTGTGACTGAGTCTTACGCAGAAGGTCTAGACTACTATGCATAACGGGGAGCTAAATAAGTGTTTTAATCCTGAGAAAAGTGACTCCCCCATCCTTATCCGTCCCGCTCTGCCCACTTGCTAACTCCTCCCAGAGGACCTTCTGCCCTTACTCAAGCTCCGTCTCTAGAGAGGCAGAGTGAGCCATGGGGAGAGTTTTCGATTTTCTGGGACCCAGATTGAAATAGAAAAAGAAACAGGAGATCTTAATTTTAACTAATGTATTTTATTTAACCCGATATCTGAAGCTGTATCATTTCAACGTGTAAACACTATAAAACATATTATGATAGCTTACACCATTTTTCTCTTTAGTCTTTGAAATCTTCAACAGTTAAAGTGAAATGTAGTCCCACCAAAACAATACAGTTGTGGTTAACAACAAAACACATATATTTTTATACTGCTTGAGTTTTAAAATTTACATTTCAAGTAATTAACAGGAAATGCAATTTAAAATTCAGTTCCTCTGTGGCTCTAGCCATATTTCAGTGGCCACACGGGCAATGTGGCTGCCCTACTGGACAGCAGGGTCTGGGGTGACGTGCTCCTTCCTCAGGAAAATCTCTCCTGCCCTGATACCCCCCACCCCCCCAATAGGTTCAGGTACTTCTCTTGCATAGCAGTGACCATAGCTGCAATTTAATTTGAATGGGCCAGTAGTGTGTAACGTCCCTGATTGGACATAAGCTCTGCGAGGGCAGGGGCCACGTCCTGGTTCACGTCTGAGAATAAGTGCCGGGAGTATAGCCTGCGCTCAGCGAGTGGCTGTGGGTTGGATGGACGAATGTTTGCGTAACTAAACAAGAAGGGTTATGGGGTGCTATGGGGGTAAGGAAAAGGAGGAGGCACTACCAATGGGAGAGCCTTCTCAAGGCTTCCTGGAGGCGGTGACCGGGCCTTCGATGGCCCCCAAAACTTCAGTCACACGATTTACATGGAAGGAGGGGACTGGTGACTCCAGGGCGGGGCTGCAGGGGGTGGGCAGCTGTGTGCTGCCTGCCGTGTGAGGCTAGAAAGCTGGAAGAGAAGCGGGGAGGTGGGAATCCCCTGGGAGGTGGTCTGAGTGTCGCGGCCCCCACAGGGCTCGCCTGGCTGGGCCACATGCCCACGGGGTGAGGCTTGATTTCCTGTGAGTGGAGCCACGCCAGCCTTCTTCCTGATTCCACTGCCAGCAGGAAGTGGGGCTCGCCCAGTCTGTAAGTGCAACCTCTTCTGTGTCTGGGGGGCCCACGAGCCCTCCTCCTGAGTTCATCGGGCCCCAGCCTGGGACCAGTGACTGAGAGGGACGGAGAGGCCCAGGCTCCTCAGAAACAGACATCGCTGAAAAACCGGTTCGGGCTGCCAGTCCTGCAAAGTGCATGCAGTCCAGTGAGGTGGTTGCACCAGCCCCGGCCCTTGGTCAAATCCGGGCCTCAGTGTCCTCATCTGCAGCAAGAGACAAGTGACATCCACCTGTGACTATTTGAGTCTTACACTTAGGTTTTAAGTCCTAAGCATAAAAATGGAGCTAAATAAATGTGAGTTTCTATCCTAAGAAATGCACCCCCCACTTCGTACTTCTCTCCCCTGTTAACTCCCCCAGTGTGACTTTTTAGGTGGGGGTGGGGGTTGGGGGCTGTCAAGACCTCTAAATGGCAAGTGCCATCTAAAATCCTGCTACAAGGACCCATTAGCTTTCACCCTCACCCATTTCTTAGATGGGGCTCATTTTCGGCTTGGACGAGCCGCCCCGTCACCCTGCTGCTCCTCCAAAGCTCTGTCTTTCCCTAAGACAGCGAGCCAGCTCCTGGAGGGTGGAGACCCTTGCTTGTCCCCTCGTTCTGTGTCTGAGTCCTCAGTGACTAGCCCAGCACCTGACACAGAAAAGCCTCTGAATGAATTCGTTTCATTAGCAGCTCATTCATTCCTACAACAACCCTCGAGAGAGCGCCAGTGGGTGCCGGGCACCATTCAAGGCCCTGAGCCATCGAGTGGTGGGCAAGACAGGCCCTGACTGAAGGAAGCCACGTAAGCTATTGTACTTTCTAGAGGGGAGGGTGGAAAATAAAGAAACGAATATGCAGCATAATTTCAGGGAAGGTTAACTGGTACAAGGAAAGTCAAGAAGGCGGGGTGGGGGGGGGGAGATAGGGGTGGGGTGTGTCTGGCACAAGGGGCTCAGGAAGACCTGCCAGGGGAGGGGCATGTGAGCAGAGCCGGAATGGAGTGGGCGGGGCAGGGTGGGGGTGCTGAGCAACAGTAAGGTCATGATAGGGGCAGCACAGGGAGAGGGGGCTGCCAGTCACCGCAGAAACCTCAGGGCCTGGCCCTACAGGCTGGGGTTGGGGTGGGGGGGCTAGAGAACAGGGGTGTGGCAGGATCCAGTCTGCAAATTGAAGAGTCACACGCTGGTGGCTGGCAGCGTCACTTTGGAAGAGGGTCGGGGAAGAAGCAGGGGTGGAGAAGAAGCAAGAGGCCACTGCAGCTGGAGGCAGCTGGACACCAGAGTCTGAGGCTTGGGGGAGAGGCGGGGATGGTGGGGAGACAGACAGACATTTGCAAGTTGTCAGCATGGGAACGGTTTCTAAAGACTGCACAGGATGAGACCCATTCAGGAACGAATGGAGAGGAAAGAGAGGGAGGGTCCCAGGGCTCGATGTGGTCTGACTCTGCCCCGCCACCTATGTGCGGGCTGACATCGGGCCACGTCTCTGGGCCTCAGATTTACAACTGCACGTGGAAAGGTTTGGGCCAGGCGATCACTAATGACCCCCTTCCGTGAATACCCGTGGGCCTGGGTTAACAGCCTGCACTTGGGACCCCAGCCCGGGCCCCGGCCTCACTCACACAACTCTGCTGAACCTGCTTCCTGCGAAGTGCCAGGTGGGCATCGCGGGTGTGTGACCCCTGCAGTTGCAAAGACCCTCACTCAGAGGGACGCATGCTTGCTTTACGGCTCCGACATCACTGTCTTGGAACACTCCATGACGTCTGAACGACGGCCGTGTGTTCTCAGTCTGCACCAGGCACGGCCAACTATGTGGTCCGCGCTGCCCCCAGCCCTTGGCCTTCCGAGGTGAAGGCGGCAGACTCCCGCAGAGGTAGCAGGCACGACTTGGCAGCCTGGTGGGGAGGGCGGGCAGGAAGCCCCTCAGGATGGAGGACCCTTGTGGGACCCTCTGGGGCTTGTGGGTCCCCGATATCACTAGCACTACCCTCCCGCCATGGCTCCAGACTCTGATATCCACTCAGCCCCCCCAAAACTTCCGTTTCGGGAGTTGAAGACTTCAGCCACTATGGATGGGTTGCCTCCTGTGCCCCTCACCCCGAGAAAGCAAACAAGTGCGTTAACAGGAGGTGAGGGTGAAGATCAAGGCCCAAAGAGTGGCTCTGTGCACTTGGGTGGACTCACGCGTGGGAGCAGGGGGAGACGGTGAAACACAGTGAGGTTGAAGTAAGCTTGACAGCATGCAGCCAGAGAGACCAGTAAGGCAGAGGCGACCAATGAGGAAGTCACTGGGCGGCTTGTTTCAGCGTAGGGGAAAGAAGGGCTTTCTAACAATGAATGCTGTTCAGTAACGAAACCTCTCACCTCCTGAGGGGGAAGCCGCCCTTCGCAGGGTGTGCGAGGCTGGGACTCTGGGCAGGGATGCAGGAGAGAGATTCTTTCAAACCTCAGGACACAACACAATCGTGGTTCATGAAATCAACTTCAAGAAACTAAACTAGCATTTGTTTTCATGGAAACTAAAACCAGCATTTTTTTTTTTATGGAAAAGATAAGAGAGGAGGAAGAGAAGACAGATCTAAGTTTATCCCACGTAGTAAGGGGAAATGCCATTTTTCGAAACTTTCTGTGTGTGTGTGTGTGTGCGCGCGCGCGCATGTGCGTGCGTACACGTGTGCCCCGCTTGGCAATACACAGTGTGTCACTAATGGTGGGTGTTTGTCAGAAGGATCGAAAGCCTCAGGAAGTTGCTCTCTGAGACCCTTCCAACTTTGCCGTGATGTGAGGCAACATTTTTAGATTTTATGTATGAAGTTATGAGATTAGGAGCCTAAGGTACATTTTTAAGAAATTTTTTTACCCTTTTACCTCACATTTATTTAACGCCTGTTCTAAGCCGTACTGGGTGGTAGGGGCAACGGGATCAGTCAGAAGCAGTTCCCACCCCCCAGTCACGAGACGGAGGCAGACAGTCACACAGGTAATTATGACACCGTGTAGTAAGTGCTTCACTAGGCACTTGGCTGAGATTGGCGCACAGTTCATCCGACCCTAAGAGGGAGGTACTTTCTTGGCACCATTTTGCAGACGAGAAGAGAATCCTGGCTCAAATGTTGGCAGGAAGGGCTCATCGAGGTCCCCCAGCAGAGTCCTGATGGAACCCAAGACCACCTGAGGGCTGGGCTGGGGGGGCAGTCACAACAAGGAAAGGGCTGGCTGGGGCGCTGGGGCGGGGTGAGAGGGAGGACGGGGAGCGCATCGCAGCAGAAGCAACCCTTGACCTGTGTCTGAGGGAAGAGCAGGGGCCTGATGGCCTGACAGCGCGGCCACGGCATCCTTTCCTCAACAGGCGGCCCATAAGCCAAGCCGAAAATAAGAGGGAGTGTGGAATTTACAGCAAGCAGACCCAATATGAACTTTAGCTTCAGCTTTTACTTGCTGTGTGACCCTGGGCCAGTCACCTACCCTGTCTGGGCCTCTGTTTCTTCATGTGTTAAGTGGGAATTATCATGAGATGGGAGACCATGTACATAAAGCATCTGGCATGAGCAGAGTGTCTGGCAAATAGTATGAGCTTTACGCTGATTACAACCCAGGGATGAGTCTCCCTGAGTTTGGTCAGCTTGGACACTTGGCATCTGGGTAACCTTGGGCAGGTTGCTAACCTCTCTACGCCTCAGTTTCCTCATCTTTAAAATGGGAATAATAATATACCTGCCACATAAAGTTAGGAAAATAAAAACAAATCGATACAAACGAAGTGCTTAGAAGAGTATCAGGCACAAATTGAGCACATGATAGAGACTGGCCACTGTTAATACTTCTATGTGTTACATGCAATGATATGAGCTTTACAATTGTATTCACCGATTAAAGTAACAAATTATTGTTATGCTAATTCAATAGGGTTGGCCACGTCCTCCGCAATGTCCAAGGTGCATCGGGTTATTTCCATTGGTTTACTACTTGGCGGGAGCCCTGAGTACGATGTCAAGTTCGTTTTCTAGGGGGCAGTGAGGGCCGCAGGGTTTGGGTGGGAGGTGAGATGGGTGGTGAAGAGTGAGGCTGGACAGGCGAGACGGGGCAGATGATGAAAAACATTTCATGTCCCGTCAGCCTGGAAGACGTGGAGAGTTCATGGAGATTTTCAATCTGGGGAAGTTTTATTCTTAACTTTATGCTTTCTCAGTTGCAAAACTCTGAGTCTATGTGCTAAAGTCTTTATGGCTCCAAGATTACAGTCCTGTGATTTTGTGACCCTTAATATTTCTTACTTGCTGTGGTAGATTGATATAAAAATGGCCACAATAGGGACTTCTGGTTTCAACTCCAACATGTAAAGAGCTCGAAAGCCATTATTCCTGTTTTTACAGCAAGAAAAAGTTGGACAAGCTGAAAATCAATGGCTTTCCTTGAATCCATCAGAGAACTGAGGTTGCGAGGCGAACTGCCATCCAAAAATCAGGGGAGTCAGCTGCTTCCAAAGAGATACGGCACCAAAATTGGCTCCCCTGTAGCGATGCCATAAATTGGTGGGAACACTTAAGGGGTAATTCTGATGAATTGCTGAAGGCTGAGTGGGGACTAGTGTTAAGAGTCAGGAGCTCCTGGGGTGCCCAGTCATGGGGGAGTGGGGAAGCCCCTACACTTTTGCAGATTCTTCCTCCAGGAATCTCACTGGGTTCCAATGTGGAAGATCAGACAGAGTTCCCCGTGTAACTCAAGCAGAGCGAGGCAAAGCAGAGCCATGGGGAAGCCCTCCCAGACCCAGTTCCCATTTCCGAAACTCCTGCAGCTAGGACTTTGCCAGAGGGCAATTCAGAGACTTGATTGCAGCTAAGGCAAAAGAAACTGGAACCTCTCCAGACTTCCTGTTTTACCCAGGGCAGGGAAAAATAAAAGCCGTAGATGAGAGAGGAAATAGGCTAGGATATTGTACCTGGGAAAAGGACCAGAAAAGGAGGTAGGGGATAGCTCTATCCCTGGAGGTGGAACAGAAACTCTTCCAAAAAGCTGCACCCCTGAGATGAGAAGCAAGCCCATTAAAAGCCTGAAACTTAATTAGATTAGAGAACGCCCTCCCTCCGCCCCACTAGACCACCACAGCAATAAAGCTCCAGTATAATAAGAGTAATTACAGCTGAAAGAGGTGTAAGACACAGACTCTCTCAGAGGACCGGTGCAAAGGAGAGCTCCAGAGCCAAAAAGGGAGGCAGAAACAAGGATACAAAGGAGTTTGAAACCCAAGGCTCCTAGAGCTACAACGAGCATTAAATGCAGCCCAACTCCTAGCACGATTAACATCAATCCTCACATTAAAGGCCTGTTTCTTTCAGTATTTATTATTCTACACAAAATGTCCAGCTTTCAAAAAAAATGTACAAGGCATGCTGTATTAGTTTCCTAAGGCTGCTGGAACAAACTACCACCAAGCCTGGTGGCTTCAAACAATCAAAATTCATTCTTGTATTGTTCTGGAGGTCAGAAATCCAACATCTCTCGGTACCACTAGGCTGAAGCCAAAGTGTCTGCAGAGCCGCATTCCTCTGCAGGTTCAAGCGACAGATCCCTTGCCAGCCTCCCCGGTAGCTGCCAGCACTCCTTGGCTCGGGGTTGAACCACTCCAATCATTTTCCCCGTGGTCACATCACCGTCCTGTCTGCGTGTCCAATCTCCCTCCGCCTCCCTCTCACACAGACGCAGGCGGCTGCATGTAGAGTCCGCCTGAATAATCCAGGATAGTCTTCCCACCTCAAGATCCATTCCCAGCCTGCCACACCTGCCAAAAGGCGAGCACAAATGTAGCCGTGAGAGACAAAACCATCCTCAGAGGCAGACTCAGGTATAACGCCAACGTTGGGATTATCAGGGAATTTAGAATGACCATAACGAATACGGTAAAGACCCTAATGGAAAACATTCTCTAGGACACCCTATCTTAGGCCACAAAACATGCCTTAGTAAATTTTTTAAAATTGAAATTATATGGAGAAAAGATAATATTTTAACTACTAGTGTTGGAACAATTTGACGTCCATATGCAAAAAGAGAAGGAAAAATATCCTCAATACAGACATCATACCTTATATGAAAAATGACTAAAATACACTCAAAATAGCTCATAGACCTTAATGTAGAACACAAAACGATAAAACTCGTAGAAGAGAAGTTATGAGGAAATCTGGTTGAGTTTGAGTCTGGTGACAAGTTTTAGATACACTACCAAAAATGCGATCCATTACAGAAACAATTGGTTAAGTGGGACTTTATTCAATTTTTGTTTTATAAGAAGCACTGTTAGAGAATAAAAAGACCGGCCACAAGATGGGAGTAAATATCGACAAATGGCGCATCTGGTAGGAGATGATAGCCGGGGTGAGCACAGAGTTTCTGAAACTCAACAGGAAAACAAACGGCCCAGTTTAAAAATGGGCAAAAGACATGAAAAGACACCTGTGCGAAGATGTACAGATGGCAAATAAACATAGGGAAAAATTCTCAACATCACTTGTCACTAGGGAAATGCAAATTCCAACAACTACTCTACCTTTAAAACAGACAAACGCTGAGAAAAGTGGCAATGCCAAGGGCTGAGGAAGCTGCAGAGGACAAGGAACTCACTGTGCGGGTGGGAGTGAAAATATGGTACAGTTACTTTGAAAAACTGGCAGTTTCTTATGAAGCTAATAATAGATTTGCCACATGACCCGGCAATTAGTTATTTACCCGGCCGACAAGAAATATCATGTCCACACAAGAGCCTGCGCACGAGTACTTGTAACAGCTTTCTTCACATTCCCAGGAAAGCTGGAAACAACTGGGCTGTCCTTGACTAGGTGGCTGAGTGAACAACGTGGCATCGTACTGTAGAGTACTACTCAGCAATCGAAAGGAACAAACCGCTAACCCACACGACAGTATGAATGTCAGTGCATCCTGCTAAGTGAAAGAAGCCATTCTCAAAAGGCTTCCGATTGTTGGATTCCACTTACATGATTAAGAAAAAGGTACAGCTATAGAAACAAAGAACAGATCCCTGGGGTCCGGGGATTTGAAGAGAGGGGGCCGCCTCGGCGAAGCGCAGCGGATGTTGCAGAAGGCTGAAACTGTTCTGCCTGGCGCTGTAGTGGTGAATACGTGACCACCCGTTTGTCAGAGCTCACAGAGCTTTCCCGCACAAAGAGCACATCTTCGTGTACGCAGATCTTGTAAAAGAATTAACTGCATTACAAATGTATGACGTAATCTCACTGGGGACCTGAATAACTTTAGAAACAAGTGGAAACAGTAAGACTGAAGACCAAAAGAATGGTCCGTAAGCACTGCATTTCACCTGTGAAGTTCCATCACAGAGGGGTGTGGGTTGACAATTCTGAAACTGCTGTGCATGTGACCTAGAACTGAACAATGAAGTAAGTGGATGGTCAACAGGGGGCAAGAGTCAGGTTCTCGTTGTGGAAGTGAGAGGTTATCGATAAGCAAGGGGAGAGGGATAAAATGAACTACACGGATGGATTTGAGTTGGAGGCACGAGCATGAACTCCTGCTTCGCTTCATATAAATATTCATGGACTTATACAGAAGTAGTATAGTTATGGGTATATGCCGGATAGTATACATATGCATAATTCTTAGTTCTGTCCACTGAGACTGGACCCCAGGAGCAAAGAGCATACCCAGCACCCCGATCTTGGTTTCTAATACCGTTAGATACCTAATAAAGAGGACTGCGGGAGAAATGGCTGACTCTAGGGCTGGAGTAGAAAATATATTAGCAGAGCTTGGAGCATCTCATAGTGTCAGAAACAAGGAAGTCATGAAGACATAACAAAGAGACACAGGAGCCAACATCTGTCCCAGTAGTCAAAACTGGGCCAGTTTGGGCAACAAAATAAGTAACACAGGACTTAGATGATGATGCAAAATATAAAATAAATCTCCCTGGGCCCACACTGATATAACAAATGAGAGAAGAAACAACTAACAGAATTCCAAATAACTTGTGTAGATACTGCCCCCTTGTGGAAGTAGAGAACGACTCTGCATCTCCTAAGCGTGGCTGGGACAGAGTGACTTCCTTTGACAGAGAAAATGTGAAAAGGGGGAAACGAGTAACATTCCATGGGAGACACCTGGCAAACACCATGCTGGCTGGGTGATCAAGGTTCACGTCATCAATGACGAGTGATGCTGATGGCACGTTTTCTTGATAGAATGTGTTGGCAATGATGCTTTTCCTCTGTGGTCTTCCTCAAAACTCATAACTCTAGTCTAATCGTGTGGAAAACACTGGACAAACCTAAATTAAGAGACCTTCCACAGAAAACGTGATTATTGGAGGAGTGCCGGTCATCTGTCAAGGTTGTCATAAACAAGGAAATTAAGAAACTGTCACAGCCAAGAGGAGCCTAAGGAGCATGGTGATTAAAGGTAATATACTGCGCTCTGGATGGGATCCCGATGCCTGAATGCAGTGTGGTCTGGATGGGATCCTGGAGCAGAGCGCAGACATGAAGGAAAAACCAATGAATAAAGTACGGACTTTAGCTCACAGTCATGTATCACTGTCGGTTCTTTAGTTGTGACACATGTATCGCAGTAACATAAAATATCAACGATAAGGGAAACTGGGTACAGGGGTATGCAGGACTTCTGCACAGTCTTTGGAACCTTTCTGTAAATCTAACTATTAAAAAGTAAAAACGTTGTTTAAAAGTTATTTTCTAATGACCACAATAGGTCCCGTTCCCTGCGTTGTGCCCTTGGCAGTATGACTTTGCCACTCCTCCCTTGGAGAGGGGTTTTTCCATTTCCTCACCTCTTGAATCTGGGCTAGCTCATTCCTCGCTTAGACCAACAGAATGTGATGAAATATGATGCCAGTCACGGAATTTCAAGAGGCCTTGCACGTTGCCGGAGGATGAGAGACACGGCTCAGGCACGCCTCTTACCCCAGCAGGCAGCTGGCTGACTCCCAGACGCGTGACTGACCCATTGTTCCTAGACACGCCGCCCCCGGCTGCCCTGCCCTGTGACCCAGACACAAGGAGCCCAGGCAAAATAAGCCCAGCCTGGCGCAGATCAGCAGGGTCACCAGCGATTCCTATGAGTAATAACAATAAGCTTTTTGTTTAAAGCCCTTTGTTCATTATGTAACAATAGCTAAGTGAATCACTCTTACCTGGGCATAACAGTCAAGGTGATTTGTTGTAACATCACAATTACAAAAGATTAGGAACCACCTAAAGGCTCCTCAATAGAAGACCAATCAAATAATTATGAGGTTCGTACAATGGAATAGTATGCAGCTGTTCAAAAGAATGAGGCAGCTTGATGGGAATCAACACGGAACAAATACCGTGATACATTTTAAAGCGAAGCGGCAAGATGCTCAAGAGTATGTGGAGGAAACTACTGATCCTGTAAAACATTTTCATTTGCATCGACTTTCCGCTGGAGGACGTACAGGAAGCACATGACAAGGACTGCCTCTGCGTGGGAAGGGGAACTGGGAGCCTGGGGAACAAGAGTGGAAGGAAGGCTTCCTTTTCACTCTGCCGTCTTTTTAATCTTCTGAATCATGTAAATGTGTTATCTATTCAGAAATAAATAAAAGCAGAATGAAAAAACTGCTGTGCCTTTCAAATCCAGTCTATTATTCTCTCTTCCCATGATTCCCAACATCCACCTGGACCACTGAATAGCAAGGGGCGGGCGGGGAATGGTGGAGGGGGTGGATTGGCTGTACTTTGTCCCTCCTTCTTCCAGACAGTCCGAACCACGTGCTAAGTGAAGCTCCCTCCTCGGGTTCCCTCGTTTGTCAGCTTCACCCGGCCCCGACAACCTCGCCTGCCACTGGGGGGCAGCGTGAGGCTTCCTTCCCAGCAAGGAACTGCGGAGAGACTGTGGTCGGCCCTCAATAGCAGGCGGGTTCCTGCAGAAAGGGTTTTGGGGTTTTCTCTATTAAAAATAATAAAAATTAAAAAAATAATAAAGGGTTTCAACTTGGGAGACACACTCATCCTAGAACCCCACTCCAGGCACTGGAGCAGCCAGCCATTACCCTTCCCGTCCCCAGGGGAGAATTGCACGTTCTTCTTGGGGTGGGGTGGGGTGGGGTGGGGTGGGGTGGGGTGGGGGTAAAAGAGGGAAGGGGAGAGGGATGACTGTTAGCTCCTTGCCCCTCACCTCTACTGGGCTCTATGGAACTAGCAAGTATTTGGGGAGCTCACCCTTGAGGCTGCTGAGGCCTCACAATCCTTATACTCAGGGGACCTGGAAGGTTTCCCATTGACCCTCTGTGCGACCTTGGAAAAGCCCCTTCCTACCTTGAGTGTGTTTCACATCCCTTAACTGGACGTGGTGATTGTAAGAATAAATTAAGCACTTGATTTGTGACACTGAGGAAGCTAAGCACCCTACGGACCGTTGCATCTCTGCGTTGCAGATGTGGAAACTGAGGCCTCAGAGGCAGGGTCGCTTGCTCTTGGCTACGCAGCTGGCAAGTGGCAGAGCAGAATTTGAATCCAGGTTTCCCTGGCTCCGGAACCCCTGCTCTTGCCACTTAGCTTATCCTGCCTCCAGTGGCTGTTGGGAGGGATTCCGAAAGAGGGATGGCTGAGGGAAAGCTCTGGAAAGGGTCTACGGAGGCCTCATTCACCGAGCCCCTACTGCGTGCAGGGCGCGCACGCTCGGGGGAGCTGCTTTCTGGGGAAGATAGGACTGGTGACATTCATGCACCCCACATTGAACAGGTGAGGAGTCGGGGTCCTCGGCTGCGGAGGAGAGGGCTGGGGCCTGAGACCTGGAGCCGCCACTGCCTGGCTCCTTCCGCCCGCCCCGCGCGGCGAGGTCAGGGTCCCCAGGCCCCGCTTCCACGCCTCCGTAAACAGTGTGAGGAGTCGGCAGAAGCACGAGTCCAGACCGCCTTTTCCGCAGGCGGGGGGGATGAGGCGCTGCGCGGGGGCCGCGCGGTGGGCAGGTCTTCCCCCGCTCTGCGCTACCTCGCCTGTCCCGGGAGGGGCGCACAGCTGTGGGGCTGAAGCGCGCGAAGCACACCCGAACGGGTCCTTTCTGCAAACGGAGTTCCTGTTTTCATGCAAATGCCTTTGCTCGCGCACCGGGAACCCAGAGGTCGCTGCCGCAGCTGCTGCGGGCCGCGGGCCGCGGGCCGCTTTATCGCCGCCGCCGTAGCTTTGGCCCGGGCCTTGAAAGACAAATGCGCAGGAACAAAAACGCTGGCGTCGCGGAAAAGCGGCGCTGGAGCGGGACTCTGGGCCCACCTGTGACAGACGCCCCTGCGTGGGGCCGGACGGTGCACGCAGGCCGTCGCTCCCGGCTGCTCCACCCCTGCCTCGGGTCCCCCATCTGCACAGGGCAATGTTTATAAGGGCTCGCTCAGCCCGGGGCAGCTTCTCGTTGGAATTCGTTTCTCCAGGCACCGTGGGAGGCAGAGTGGAGCAGGGCAGACAAAGAGGCTGCTGTGGGGAGTTTGCCTTTCAGAGAGAGAAAGGAGACAGCAAGGAGAGAAATAGACAAGATAATTTCAAACAACAAGTGTTAATGTAATAGCAAACAAATGTGCTGCTGGTGCCAGGCTCTGTTCCCCAGGCTATAAATATGTGCGTTGGCTCTTTTAATCTCACAGTAAACCTGTCAGAGTAATTATAACCCCCTTTCACAGGTGGGAAAACAGAGGTCGAATCAACTCTAGAGGGGAACCGAGAAGCTGAATAATATACACATAGTCCCCACTTACAGTGGTTTCCACTTATGATAGTTTGACTTAGGACCGTGTGAAAAATGATATGCATTCAGTAGAAATCATACTTCAAATTGTGAATTTTGATATTTTCCGCAGGCCAGGGATAATACTCCTTGCTGATCGGGCAAACAGCTGATACTCTGAGTCTACCGTGTTGCCGTGTTATTTGGATATTGTGTTTTGTGTTTTCCCATCTCATCCTGTCTACAAAATGCTCACCTGTGTCTCCTGCTTCTGGTGAGAAAAAGCAGGCAAGTAGATGGAACGCAACATAATTGCCCGACTGTAGGCTAACACACGTGTTCTGAGCATGTTTCGGGTAGGCTGGGCAAAGACAGCATGTTCGGTGGGTGAGGTGTGTTAAATGCATTTTTCACTTACAGCACTTTCAACTTACAATGGGTTTATCAGGATGTCACCCCGCCGTGAATCGAGGAGCATCTGTATTCATGGGGAAACAGGCTGAACGAGTCACTCAGGTGTCCAGTACGTAGAGGAGACGAGATTTGGACTCACACGGTTGGGCTCTGAGCGAGGCCTCTTATCACTCCACGCCACCGCTTCTGGCTCCGCTAGGAAGGAGGTAAACTGGCGGCAGGATAGAGAGTGCTGGGCCTAGGAGAGAGCTCTTCCCAAGAGGGCGTTTGTGACTGTCTCTACGTCATGGGGGCCATTCAAGCTCAGCCTTGAATGAGGAGAGGATCTAGCCATGCAAACAGTTGGGTGCTCCAGGCGGACAGGCGTGCATGGATGCCGTGTATTTCCCGAACATAAGGAAGTTCAGAGGGGCTGGAGCGCAGTGAGTACCGGCAGGACTGGAGATGACCAGAAGCTGATGGAGCAGGCTTTGCAGGGCTTGGCAAGGGGCTTTTTCCTCCTGGTGTCGTGGGAAGTCAGGTCGTTGTTCTGACTGCTGAAGGGGTGGTGGGGATGAATAGATGGCGGAGGCCTTTCCCGCTGAGCTGGGCTCGGGTTGGAGGAGGAAGTGTGTCACTCAAGTGTTCAGTGTGCGCCCACCCACCTGCTCTCCTGGCCACTAGGAAATTTATGTTGAGTTCACCAAGTCCCAGCCTTTGGTCTCCAACACAGACTCGGAGAGGCAGGACCAGTCAAGCCCTCCCCTTACAGACTGGGCTGAGACTGAGGTCCAGACTGAAGGAGTGAAGCCCTTCTATTCAGGGGCTGGGACGGTGTCTGCCTCATTCACTGATGGACTCCCCACTCGAGCAGAGGCCTGACCAGGCCCACCCTTAGATACAGGTAACAGGGACCCTGCCCTGGTTTCATGCTTTAAAGGACCTCTCTCTGGTGCTCCTCCAGCTGCATTTGTCCCTACAAGGCCAAGGGGACACACCCACGCACACCTTCCCCCCCCCACACACACACTCTGGACATACTTCCGGTTCCTAGGATCTCTGAGTTCCGTGCCCAAAGGCCCCAAGCCTGCTTCCAGGCCTGTTCTCTGGAGGCAAAACACTAGGCCCAGGAACTAGCCAAAGGGCAGTGGCGAGCTCAGGGGTGAAGGGGAAGCAGACAGGCAGCCTGAGGTGTCTACACAGAAGCCTGTGGGCGGAGCCGAGGATAAGAAAGGAAGGGAACAGGCCAGGGTGGGTGGCGGGGTGCGGGGAGCTTGGGGCCAGCTCTCCCCATGGCCACCCCTATACATTTCAGCAAAACTGTCTGAGGAATCTGAGGCTCCCAAATTGATCCTGGCCTTCCAGGTTGTTCTGAAGTTCTTCTATTCATCGAGGAGAAGGATAGGACATTTTAAAAACAATGTATTAGGTTGATTTATAGCTTTTAAATATTTAGTTCTGGGGGCGGGGGCGGGGTGAGTGGCTCCCAGCTCCCACCAATACCAGGAGTGGGTCTGGCCAGGCACACGAGAGATATTTAATATTTATCACATAGATGGATTAATCTCATTTAATTTAATCCTCATGCAGACTCTACAAGGGAAATAGCATCGCCTGTGTTTTATTGATGAGGAAACTAAGGCTTGGAGAGATTTAGTGACTGACCTAATTTGTCATGTTAGAAAGTAGCAGAGATGAGCCTTGAGCCCTAATGTGTCTAATTCCGAAATCTTTTACAATTGTCTCATGACAAGTTCACAGCCATTATGAACACATTAAATATATTATAACAGCTGGAGCATGTCATTCAGTCTCTCTGGATACAAATACTCTACTACATAAGAAAGGTCTTCTCTCCTTGATTCTTACTCTGTCCTCTCAGGCACTTTGGGATGTAATAGGGCCAGAGCTAGTGCTCCATTTAACAGTTGTGGGGAAACTGAGGCCCCAGGCAGTAGCCCACGGCATCATCAAGCATCAAAACAGACAGGGTCTACTTTTCTCATGTAACAAGAAATCTGGAACGTGACCAGATCAGAGCTCATGTAATTGTTGCAACATTCTCAGCAAACAGCTTCTACCTTATGTTCGGTCCTGGTTATTTGTTGCTACATTACAAACTACCCCCAAACAGCAACCATTTGATTATTTTCTACCATGTGGTGCATAAGAAATTTGGACAGGGCTCAGCTGGGATCCTTGCAGCTGGTCCATAGGCATTGACTAGTCACTCGGTTGTAGTCAGACCGGGCTCATGTGGAGGACCAAGACGTCTACCCCGGATGCCGGTGCTTTGGTGGGAATGAGTGCAGTGCTCCGCTCCAATGGTCCCCTCTGCCTCTCCACGCAGTCTCAGGGCCTCTCCCACTGGTCTCTCCAACAGAGTGGTTTGACCTTTTCCACGGCAGCTCATGGATCCAAGAGGCCATGGCAGAAGCTGCCAGTCCTCTTAAGAGTGAGGCCAGAATGGCAGACCATTATTTTTACTATACTCTGTTGGCCGGCCCAGATTCAAGTGGAGGGGGAATAGTCTCTTCTAAATAGATTCGTCCTCTCGAAGGAAGGAGAGTCAAAGAATTAGCACCCATCTTTAATGCACCCCATGGTCCAAGATGGCTGCTTGGGAACCAGTCATCACGTCTCAAATTCCAGCCAGCAAGGAGAAAGAGAGGTGTAAAGTGTATATATCCTCCCTTTCAAGATATTTTCTGGAAGTCACACAAAATATGTCTTGTTGGCAAGAATGCATGTGGCCATACCTAGGATGTGGGAAGGCACGTGCAATCTTCATTCCGGGACTGCTGCGTGCCCAGCTGAAATGTAGGGGTTCTGTTGACTAAGGAAGAAGAGGAGAGTGGATATTAAGGAACCACTAAGAACATGGTTGGATTTTTCCTGCCAACAGCCAAACATCATCCTAATGGACATGCTTTCTTTCTAATCATGTCCCTCCTAATGTTTCTTCCACACTGTCACCCAAATAAACTTCCATTCTAATTTTTTGTTATGTTCCTAAAAGGTGATTCGTTTAGTCATTCCCATGCCAACAGCGAGTGCGTGACATTTGTGTACGGGCCATGGGATTTTAACGCCTAATACAACAAGAGTAGTATTTGCCACACACCAGGCTCGGCAACGAGGACTATGTGAAGACATCCTATTCCACCCTCACAGTGACCCCATGCAAGAGGACCACACATGAGGAAACGGAAGCCCAGAGAGGTTAAGTGACTTGCCACAAGCCACATAGTGAGTAGGCGCAAGGTGGAGATTCAAATCCTTGTCTGTCAGGTGCCAGGGATGTGCTGCGGCAGGGACTGTTACTGCCTCAGGGACTGTTACTGGTAACCACCTTGGAGCCCAGGCAAGGCCCTGCATGGTGTGTGAGGGTTCGAAGAGGCAGGTGAGAGCCAGGAGCCTGCAGATGGCCTGTCCTCCCTGTGCTCCTGAGTCGGGAAGCCCGCATCAAGCCCCAGGGTCAGACAGGCATACTTCACGAAATTAAACTGGCACCAGGAAAGCAGGTCGTTTTGTTTCCTTTAAAGCCTAAATGAACCTCAGGCTATGAGTAGGAGGCTTTGCAGAACTGGCTACATTGCTGAGCAGTGGGCAGAGTAAGGCCCAGTGACTCCTGGCCTTAAATGCAGCACCTTCCAGCTCTGAGGTTCTCCATTCTGGCCCCAGGTTCTTCTGGCCTTTACTTCACCCTGTTCAAGGACTCGCAGGGCATCCCAGATCAGTTTTATCCTGAGAGGGGAGGGGTGGGAGTAGGGGAAAGGACCGAGAGATCTAAGTTCTATCTTTTTGTTGAGTCTCAGTTTCTGCATCTGTCAAATGGGAGAAATAAGCCGTAGTCTGCTAACTTATCCAGGGGCCGACCACACGGGACAAGGGAGGAGCTGCCTTGGCAGACCAGAGCGGGAGAGGCACACAGTCGCTGCTTTAGCAGCTTGCATTCAGGGAACGAGGCACTAGCCCCTTGTAGGATAAGGAGAGCTGGGGGGCGGGGGCTGTACCTCCCGGTGGTGTTCTTGCCCACAGCCTCACAGAGGAAGTGACCCAGGGTGGGCATTTAGGCACAGGTCCCCTGTCAGGGGCATAGTGATTCAGAACCGTGGTTCTGGAGCCCGACAAACCTGTGTCTGAATCCCGACTCCACCTCTTCCTAGCTGAGGGCTCTTGGACAAGCGAGGTGCCTCCTGTACCTTCCTTTTCACATCTGTCTGATGGGGCCGAATAGATGACCTATCTCATCGGCATTTTCTGAAGGACTGAATGAGAACGTTCCTTTAAAAAACCTACCTTAGTGAGATGAACGATCCAACTGGTAGTTGAGACAATAAGAATTAACTTTTTTTGAGCCCTAATTAAATATTGAGCTCTAAGTGTTTCATTGATTATTTCATGTACTCATTATCACAACCCTAAGAAGTAGTTCACTATTATTCTCCACTTAGAGATGTAGAGACGGAGGTACAGTTAGGTTAAATACGCCGTCCAAGGTCACAGCAAGTGGTAAAGGTCGGGTTTGAGCCAGGCTGCCTGATTCAGAGTGTGCCTTAATCAGTACATCATGCTGTCGTTATTACTGCTGCCCGTCACTATCGTGGACCTTGTATTTTGTACCCCGTAGCACCTCCACAACTGTGGCAACAGCCGACTGGAGTAGAAGTCACCTGACCCAAAGGTTGCAAAGACATAGGCTGCCAGCAGCCAATAAGAAAGCCTAGTGCACCCTAGCGGGTGTGGCTCAGTGGATTGAGTGCGGGCCTGCAAACCAAAGGGTCACTGGTTCAATTCCCAGTCTAGGGCACATTCCTGGGTTGCAGCCCAAGTCCCCAGTAGGGGGCGCTTGAGAGGCAACCACACATTCATGTTTCTTTCCCTCTCTTTTTCCCTCCCTCCCCCTCTCTAAAAATAAACAAATAAAATCTTTTAAAAAAATTATTGAAAAAAAAATGAAAGAAAGAAAGCCCAGTGCAAAAGCTCCACCCAGCAGGGCTCAGGGCAATTAACTAAACTAATCACCAACGAGGGTTGCCAGTTTGAATGTGGATCACAGAAAGTTGGGATATAAAATGCATCAGAGCTGAAAGACCTAACAAGACCAGGTAATGCAAAGACAATGTGGAGGTACAGGGGCAGTGAGTAGGCCAAAACCTCGGGGAGCGAGAAAGGGAACAGAGAAGAGGAGTGAATGAATACCGTCCGACCCCTGCGCCTGGCGGGCCCTGAACCAACTCGGTCCCTGGAGCCCAGGTCCTGAATGACTTCCCAGTGGTTCGCCTGCACTCTTTGGGGCACGATCAAAACTCCTGCCTTTCAATCCCTGTCTGCAGCTTTACTACAATCCCCACGGCTCAAGCTAACCTGAGAGTTTCTGCTCCTTTCAACTAAAATGAGGCTAGCCCCGCTTTCACCTTCAACAGCAGGGCAAATGCTAAGAATTGAAAGTGGCAAGTGGAGAGGAGGCATAGCGCTAGGACCCTCTGAACAATCCCCAGGCCTGACCACCGGGCCGCAGGAGGCCAGGAGAAACGTCCCTGTTACACCAGAACCCCAGGTCAGTCCTGGTCCACTTCTCGTCTATGATCACGCCTTCGGCGATCTCATGGCTGTCTGGGGTGACTCTGGGCCAGGCCTCTGCCCAGACACATGGGTCCAGTGGACGACGACATTTGCATTTTGTGATGCCTGGGCATCTCAAATGTAACCTGTTCAAAACAGAATTCCCAACCCTCCCCCCAAAACCACCTTCCTACAGGATCTCCATTCCAGGAAAGCCAGCCCACAAACTAACTGCCGGGATCAAACATCTTGGGGTCATTCCTGACCCCTCTCCCCATCTCATGCCCCAACATTCAGCCAACAAACTGTTGGCTCTACCTTCCAAACGCCCCTAAACTGACCACATCTGACCGTGCCCGCCATGACCGCCCTGGTCTGAGCTGCCATCCGCAATCACCTGAGATGACAGCGGCAGCCTTCTCCGCCTCTGTCCTCACCTCCTACACCTGTTCTGCACTCAGCAAACAGCCAGCCTGGCTGGTCCCATAAAAACGTAAACCAGACCCTTTAATCCTCTAGCTCAAAACCCATCAATAGCTCCCCTTCTCACGCAGAGGAAAAACAAAGGCCTTTACAGAGGGCTCCAAGGTCTGAAGGCTCCAGTTCAGAACACCAGTTTTCCCCACAGACCCACCTCCCTGACCTCACCTGCCAGCTTTGTCCCCCGCTGTCCCTCTGCTGCGGCCACACAAAGTGCTTGCTGTTCCTGGAAGGAGCGTTTTCACCCCCAGGCCGTTGCATTTACTGTCCCCTCTGCCTGGAGTGTCATCGTTTGGCACCTACCCCGGTCTCCTTCCTTGCTTTATTTTTCACTGTAGCACGTAAGGCGATCTGACATGCTACATGGTGTACTCCCTCGTAACTGTCCATCTCCGGCCCTGGAGTGTAAGCTGTGAGTGGGAAAGCGTCTTCTGCCGCCCTGTTTACACTGTGTCCCCATAACTAGAACACAACGCTGGGCATATGGTGTGTGCTCAGGGAAGCTTTGTCAGATGGAAAAAGAAGGACACAGGGGACTTGACTTACTGGAGGCGTACCAGCCCACCTGCCACCCTCCAGGTATGCCCAGGCTAGCCTCCTTGCTTCCTTGATCCTTTTAGAGGTAAGCCCCAACATAGGAGGACAAAGGAGACTAGTCAAGGAGGCATCAGTCCAAATAGGTGGAGAATTCTTTCCAAATACAACTTTTTTCCCCTTAATACAAAAGTCCTTGTGTCCCAGCTGTTGGCTCTCCTGTCAAAGCTTGTCCTACCCTGAGAGCTTGGCGCTGGCTCTCTGTGTTCCCGCCAAGGATCCAATGTCACAGAGTCACTGGGAGCGGCGCGGCTTTACAGGAGGTTCCCAGGGACCCTGGGGCACATCACCTCCCTGCGGCCGGCGCCTTGACACCCGCCCCCCACCCCCCATGGGAAGGACTCGGTGTTGGTAACTGATGAGGCTGGTACCCAGCAATAGGGCCATTGTACTACTATTCTCTCCACTGTTCAGTATTTTCAAATTTTCATTTACAAAAAATAAGTGTTTTCCCTGAAGTTTCTGCTCCCCACACGTCCCCAGAGGACTTCCTACTGGCCCCCATCACCCACCCCACAACTTCTGTTTCCCGTCTGGTTCTGATTGGACCAGAGAGCAGTTTAGTTTAGCGGTTTAGCTCCACTGACTAGCTGCCTGCTGGCATACTGGAGTCACAGGGGGACACTTAAAACCTGTGATGCCCAGGTGTCCCCACGCTCCCCAAGATTGGAACCAAGTGGTCTAGTGGGAGATACGGGCACGGACTGTTAGTAAAAAGCTTCCCAGGTAATTCTGCCACTTACCAGAGTTGAGTCAACCAGACTCATCCCTGACTCTTTGCTGCACCCGGGGGGCCTCCTATTAACAAAGTCTAGCCTCCTTGGAAGACAGTTTAGCAACATTTTTGTTACCTGAGCCCACCCCCCGGGGTCCCATCACAACTGCCTGCGTGGCTTGAGGAGTTATTTCTTCCAAACCCAGAGAGTGTTTCATTCACCGCCGCAGCTTCTGCTGGCTGAGGCTCTTTCCACTACCTTATGCAACAGGGCCTCGCATCACCGTTTGAAAAGTGCAGAGAAGCACACAGCAGTCGACCACAGCCCTGCTTCAGGCCCATGAACAGAAAGGATCCATTGTCACTGAGTCACTTTAAAGGAACAGCTAGAAAACGCATTCAAAGAGCCGTGATGATAATGAGTATGCTAATGTGATTTCCAATGGGCGCCTGTGCTACCTCCAGAAACGCTGTCTCATGTTCCTCATGGATTCAAAGCTTCCATTGAAGTCCATGGGGGATTAGGGTTAAAATAACATTAAAGTTTTCACTTAAATGGGCAACACTAGGGAGTGGTGAATTAAGGGTGAATTTCACATTGACCCTGATACTGTTGACCTTGAAGGGGAAACACAGGCCCCGGTTGGTTGTAAGTTCAGCTTCTAATTGGGAAGCTGTATGTTTGGGTGGACAGAGCCAGCAGGTGTTAAATGGGGTCCATTTTTTCACGATGAATGAGGTCTGGAGGCCTGGGTTCAACTCCCAGCTCTTCACTCACTAACTGGATGACCTCGGGCAAGGCAAATTGGTTCTCTGATGGAGCCTCAATTTCCCCATCTGGAAAAGGGCATGGATGAAACCCGCCTCCCACAGTTGCTTCCAAGATTGAAGAAGTACGGGTGTGGGGGGAGTCAGGAAAGTAGAAAACATTTGGAGCTCCCCAGCCTCCCACCCAATTGGAGACAAGGTCAAGGTGTGGAGCGCCAACCCCCACCCCCTCCAGTCCCCAGCCCTTCCTCCCCTTGCTCAGCCTCTATTTTAATGAAGTGCTTCCTGGGTGCCCAGCACCATTTAGTGCTGAGGAGTCGGCTGTGTATAAAACAGGTGAACTCTGCTTTCAGTGGAGCTGCCATTCCAGTGGGGGAGACAGGCACCAAACACAAACAGATAAATCATAACTAAGTGGCGATACACTTACGGAGAAAGAAAAGAAACCCTTAATGCAAGGGAGAGAGCTTTAGAGTCAGACCCAACTTCAAATCCCACATCATCCTCGGCTGGCTGTATCACTCTCGGGAAAGTGATTTTATCTCCCTGACACTCTTCTCGGATGTTCAATGAGATCCATTGGTCATTCATCCACCCATTGAACAAATATTTGCAGAGTTCTGTATTGAGTCAAGTACTCTTTTGAGTGCTGGGGAGGCTGCAATGAATAAAGCAGACAAAAATCCTTGCCCTTGGGAGCTTAAACTCTAGAGAAGAGAAGGAGACAGTGAATATACACTTCTTGAGTGACGAAGAAAGATAAAAGGGGTAAAGAATGATGGAGGAGAGAGCTTTTTTTTGGTATAGAGCAGTCAGGGAAGGCCTCTCTGAGGAGGTGACATTTAACCCAAGGCCTGATGGACTTGGGGGAATTAGCCTATGGTCTAAAGGAAGAACATTTCCAGCTAGAGGAGAAAGCAAGGCAAAGGCCCTGAGGTAGGGCCTGGCAGGGCGGTTGGGAGGGTTCGAGAACAAGAGACAAAGGTATGCAAAGCACCTGGCTCAGCACCTGGCTCTGTGTGTCACAGTTACTATCTGTGCCCCTTTCATGAAAAATGGGGCAAAGTCATTTTCCACCATCATCAAAGTTCTTGAGGGCTCTGGGGGTTGGTGACTTTGTCACTCACTTTTCTTGTCTTGTTTTCTGAGTGGGAACCAGCAAGTCAAACTCCCCAGCCCACCTGCCATCATGCCTTTTACCTTCAGGACAAACCGACAGGAATGGGTGGCATGTGGTGGTGGTGCTGGGGGCAGGAGGAGACGTGATGAATGAATGGGGGCAGGAGGAGGCGTAATGAATGATGGTCATTAAATAATAACACAGCATCTTGAATTTCTTCCCTCTCTGCAGCCTCACAAATTAGACACCCTGGAAATTCTGCGCCCGCCGCCAAGATGCACCTCCATCTGGGGTGGAAGGCAACAGCTGCTAAACAGCTGCATCTTATTTAAGAACTGGTACTTAATTAAATTACTCAGCTCTGGTTGGGGCAGGCAGAGCGGAGGAGGAAGGGGCAGGCTGTGTCACAAGCACATATTCCACGTCTCCGAAAGCTGGTCCAAACTCCTCTCTCATAGTGCCCCTCCACACACCTGTTGATCCCACCATCCCGGACATCACATTCCCAGGACACGCCATGCTCACTCCTGCTCAGCCCTTGCCTTTACTCAAGCTGTGCCCCTGTCAGGACATGTTCCCCCTGCCCGACTAACTCCTCCATGTCTCCAAAGGCCCAACTCAAACAGCAGCATCTCTTCCATGAGGCCTTTTCCAGCTCCCAGGCTCAGTGAACTTCCTCCCATGAACTCACACAGTACTCTGTGCATTCCTTGACTGGAACATTCATATGACTGCATTGCTGTACCGTGAACCCTGCCATCTCTGAGCTGCTGATGGTTGGGAACCATGTTTATTTCATCCCTGTAGTCTCGGCATTGTGCCAGGCTCCCATCTGTAGTAAGTGTTTGGTCAGTGGACAGAAGGGTGGGTGGACAGGTGAAGGGATGAAGAAGCAAAGAGGTGGAAGGAAGGGAGGGAAGAAAGAAGGAACAGATAAACAGTTGGATCCAATGCCACCATCTATATCCAAGCCACCATCATTTCTCTCTGGGACAAACACCACAGTCTCTTATTGTCTTGCGCCTTTCACTCTTGCCCTCACTAGTCCTTTCTATTTAGAGCACTCTGGAGTCTTTTAAATATGGAATTGCATTATGTCACTTCTATTTAAAACCTTCCAGTAGCTCCCGCATTTCTAACCCTAGCTTGCAAACCCCTGCAGGACCCAGCCCATTCCGGGCCTCCTGATCTTATCTCCTGGTTTTCCTGTGATCCAGCTGCTTTGGGAAGCAGCCAAGCTCCCTCTCATCTCAGGACCTTTGAATCTGCTGCTCCCTCTACCTGGGACTCGCTTCCCTTGGCTGTCTGTGAACATGGCGTCCTCTCTGTCTTTGGTCCAGCTCTAACGTCACCTCCTCAGAGAGGCCTTTCTTTACCCTCCTAGTTAAAATATCTATCATCTTGGTCCCCAAAGGTAAAGGGGTCCTGATCCAGACAACCAGGGCTTTGGCTGTTGAATTCCAACAGGTTTCGCACGGCATCCTATCAGTGTCCTCTGGGGTGGCGGGGGGAGCTCCCTCCAGGGCTAGCCACAAGCCACCCTTCCTCCACCTCCCAAGGCTCACGCCCCCTCTCTATCAATTGCAGATCCTTCATGAATGAGCTTGTTTGGAACTGCTGCAATTAAACCATCGGAGCAACATCGGACCATTTGTTTACTATGGCACTTAGAGCGGGAATGGCTTGTTGTTTTGATGGTTTCTATTTTCAGCTCTGTTTCCTAGGGGTAGCGGGAGAGGGTAAGCAATGAATTTTGGTCTATTCAAGCAAAAACATGCTTCGGTGAATCCTAGAATTTCAGAGTGACACAATTCTGGAGTCATGGTCATGGAATGTGAGAGCAGTAAAAATCTGTCATTTTAGTTCCAGGTTCCTAGATGCATGGGATCTGGAATCTTGTGCAACAGAAAATAGAACCTTAGTGTCCAGCCAGGCTAGACTCCGAGTCTTAGAGTGATGCACCCTGCAGGTGATCTCACTTGGTTGAGTTCTTTGCTCCAACACCAAGACCTTCTCTCACGACCTTCACGATGGGCCCACCCACCACCCCCCACCGCCATCGCTCTCTACTGGTTTACTCTGGCTCAGTTTTCTGCATAGCACCGACCACCACCTGACATCTGATATATTTCTCTGCTCGCTTGCTGGTTGCCCACCTCCCTCACCCATTGGATTGAGGTCAAGAACTCGGTTTTGTTCACTGTTTAGAAAGTAGTTAGAACAACGCCTGATGTGTAGTAAGGACTAAAAAAAAAAGAAAAGAAAAAATCACCCATGCATCCATGTGTCCAACAAACAGTTGAGTCTCCACTTTATTTTGAGACGATCCCTTCCAGGATGCTCCCATTTTGCACCCCAAATCCAGTTCTAGTGAACACCCAGAGCACTGTACTGAAAGGATTCTCAAGGCTGATCCAAGCTCCCCCGGGAAGGGTGTTCGATTAGCAATGTCTGGCACGGGCCCAGCATTGGAGAGACTCAGCATGTCTGCTCTGGCCTCTCTGATATGACACTGAATAAAACTGAGGTCCAGAAGGGGATGGGAGGGCACCAGGGCCAGCCAGCTTGGGGGCGCCGTCTCCAGGATTAGCACCCCGATAGTTCAGTCTATGCCCTCCTGCCTGACCTCACAGTGCTGGTGCCATATCCTCTCTCGGGCACAGGGTTTAGTATCCTCTCCCTCCAGCCTTCTCCCCCGCCTTCCCAGGGGTCAGGGGCTGGAGTCCCTCACCCTGAACCTCAGCCTGGGAACTGTTTCTGGAACACTGCCTGAATGCACAAGCCAGTTATTTTTAAAAACCCGCAAAGAAAAGGAGGAAAGAGAAAACTCACTGCTTCAGTCTCTGCACCAGCCCCAGCTGAGAGAACAGAGACTTGAAAGGAACAAAAGGTTTCCTCAAACACGGCAGATCAAGGGCTTGGCTTATGTGGTAACGGGTAACCAACCACAGTGCTTCGTGACAGATCCTTTAGAAGCCGACAGGCCCCTGTTCCTGTTGCGGTTGTTTTTTGGGGGGACAGGGAGGGTAGGGGACACCCTCCCCACCCCCACCCCAGGTTGGGCTGCTTACAGTCACAGACTTTGAGCACTCCTAAGTGTTAGGGCCTCCAGCCCTGTAGAGCTTGGAGTCTAATACCCTTTTGGCCAGACAGGCAGGTAGAAGCCCTGGAAGGCTCAAGGTCACATAGGAAGCCACAGGCCAGGCCACTATCTTCCTTACCAGGTCCCCTTTCAGGGACTCACAGGCCCATTACATGCATCCAGCCCCTTCCCCCTTACCTCTTGCACCCACCACTGCTGCCTGTGAAAGCCTTCTCAGGAAGCCCCCCAGACACAAAATCTTCTTGATCCCCCGATCCCTCCCTCCTGCAGATTTCCCCTTTTGGGGTGCCTGTGGGGTACAGTTTTTACCCCCAGGTCTCCAGGGTCAGTACTGACCAATTCTAAGATCACAGAGGGACTGGAGTCGAGCCCCGACTCCAGGCCAGACGACACCAACTGATGCACGTGAGGTGCGGTGCGTGCTATCAGTGGGTGCTGTGCCAGGCCCCACACAGGTGATGCCTCGTGTAGGGGCACAACCCTGTGATGTAGGTACCCTTATCCCCATTTTCCAGATGAGGAAACCAAGGCTCCAAAGACTGTTAATGAGGCCAGACAGCAGTGATTGGTAGACCTGACGCCTGGATGTGGGTCCCTGTGTCTTCTCAGCCTAGCTGCTGTTAACCTCTCCCTTCTGCCCCCACTGCTCCCTTATGTACCAAAGGGCAACAATCTGAACCCCAATCACTGGACTGAAGCAGGTGCTAGAGGAGCCTGGCCGGGAATGAGGAAGTTCCCGCCATCAGATGTCATTCTACATATGAGTCATGTATTCATCCCCAGCACAAGCTGGCCTTCCGGCTGAGAGTGGCTCGGGCCCATTCAGTCTCCTTGTTACCTCCCCCTACTCCCCTGCTGTGTGTCACTGTCTGCTGTGTCTCTCCCTGTGGCTGCTTTCTATCCCACCTGTCAATCTGTGTCACTCCATTCACTGGGCCGCTCTCTGCATCCTTTTCTGCCTCTGGCTCCCTGGCGCCTCCCCTAACCCTCCCACTTCCTCTATCCCTCCGTCTTCTCTTTCTCTCTCTGCTGCCGTCTCTGTATTCTGTCTCCTCTAATCCTCGGGCCCAGTGTCCCTGCACTCGCCCCCCCCCCCATCGATCTCTGGGTTTGCGTGTCTCTGTCTTTCACCTCAGAGCTATTTCTCTCTCACGCTCTCACTGTGTCCCTTCTGTCCCTCCCTGCCTTCTCTCTCTGTCACTGTCTATCACTCTCCCTACTTTTCTGTTTCTCTGCCTCCATCTCTCTGCTGCCTTCCTCCCCTTCCCTCTCTACACCCTTCCGGAGTCTGCTCCTTCTCTCTTCCACCCCCACATGGACATGCCATATTCCAGCAAATCCCAGCTCAGCTGTAGGAGGACAAGGAGGGACTGGTCAGGGGTGCTCCAAAAGGTGGATTTGGGTGGGTGACATGTTAAAGGAACCCAGCCAGCCCCCTCCTTTTCATTTTCAGAAAGGGCTGGTTACTTTCCTGGGAGGCAAACAAGAAAGTCCCTGAATAGGGATTTAGAGCACTAAGCTCTGATTTCTTCTTTTTAATATTTATAAAGAGAAAAAGGGGATAATTTCAGGAAGATCATTTCAAGGCAAAACCCACATATTTTCAATAGAATTATTCCAAAAACCCCTTTCCGGCTCATTGGAGTGTATAATTTTGTAAGTTAAAGGCACGAGGCCTGGTTTGCAAGTTCCCTAAAATGACGCAGCGAAGTGAGGGCCAGGAAGGAAGGGTGAGATGAGAACGGGAACAGCCGCAGAGAGAAGTGGCAGACTGGGGTGCACTCGGGCCGAGGACACAGCCGCAGCCAGCGTCCCCGCCCAGCCCTCCTCTCTGTCTGTGTCCCTCAACAACAAAGCAGACATGCTCAGGGCAGAAACATTGTCAAATGTGCTTCCCCAATCCTGAGACCGCTAAGCCCTACAGAGCCAACTGCCCGTGCAGAAGGCTCGCTCAAGCAAGACATGCCCGAGCTGCTGCCACCCACTTTGACCTCAAAGCTCTTCGGTCCTGGGCCTTCATCGTAGCTGTCCAGTTGCCCAAGCTGTCAGTCTGGGAGCTGGCCGTGGGTCCTCCCTCACCCCCGGCCACTTCTAGTCATTCCCCATACCTTGTTGATTGCACCACCTCGTCTGGAATCTCCCTGCATCCACACTGGCATTGCCGAGGTTAGGCCTCAGCACCCCTGGCCTAGACCGCTGTAGTGGCTCTGGGCAGGGGTGGGGCCTCTGGCCTATACAGGGGCTCAGAGAGAGCAGTGTTCCCGAAGCCCGCCTCTAAGTATGGTTCCCCCTTCCTCGGAAACAGTCACAGCTCCTTATCACTTCCAGGGAAAAGACCAACCCCCTCCCCCTCATCTGTGACCCGGCCACAATCTAACCACTCCACTGTGAACTCCACTGTGGCCAAAATGAACCACTCTCTTTTCTGTCTCCCCAAAAGGAATAAGAAATGTTTTCCTACTTTCGAACCTTGGGCAAGGCTCCTCCCTTCCCCTCGGAATGCCACCATGCAATTTAGCTCGCGCGGCTCCAACCTGACCACGAGGTCCAGCTCAAATGCCACCGTCTCCGAGGCATGGGTGTAATCACTCACAGTCCTTTCTTCCACAGGTTCTCTCCGACCCATGGCATTTCATTTGGAACTTGCGATGGGTCGCAGGGCCTGAGAGCAGGCGAGCGCTGTGGCTAAGACAGAGGGAACAAGAAGAAAGGATCACTCCCTCTGACATTCTTCCGAGCCGCACCACGCTGGACTCTGTGGTTTTGCCGGGTACCTGAAATTGTTGGTGGGATCCCCTGTTAACAATTACGGTTCTCATAGTAATTAACAATGTCATTGCAAAGATGAATTCCTGAGCACTTACGACACTTACAGTGAGTGGGTACCTGCGCACACATGAGCTGACATAAGTCACAAGAACCCAATGTGGCGGGACCCGTTATCACCTCAGTGGTGTGGATGAGGGAACGGGGGCCCAGGGAGGGGCAGCAGCTTGTACTACACTGCACTGTGCGTCCGAGGGTCGGGATCTGACTCTAGAACCCTTGTGATTAACCTCAGACGCACTGAGGATGCTGACGCCTCAGTGTCAGCAGGAACTGAGTGATGCGGTCCCTGACTCATCACCGCTGAAGGATGCCCACTCACTCTGAGGCCACTGCCGCATGTCGCCCTTGGGCCCCAGCTTCCCCATGTTCTCAATGGCTTAGTTCCTGTTCAGAAAACCTGGATCTTTCAGATGCTGGTTCTTCGGAGCCCAGGGTCAAAGCTTGTCTTCTTTTCCCTGGAGAAAGGCACAGCTGGGATAGGCGGAGCACAGAACTTCAAAGAGATCCAGAGGGCAGAAGCAGCCCCCGTCTCCTGCCCCGGCACCAGACTCAGTCCGACTTGGCCAGGGGTATTCCCTGCCCCGTCTCTGAAAGCCCTCAGAGACGCTGCCAGGCTGTTCCCATAAAACTCGCAGCCTCACTGAGACTCCTGCCAAGGGCTAGCCTCAAATTTCCAGACTCTGGCTTCATCTCTGACCAGGGCGTCTACACCAGCGTCTCCACTGGTCTCCTTGCTTCCACCCTAGGCCTTACCCACCCAACCGCCTTATCATTTTCAACAAAAATCACAAGGTCACTTCGGTTCTTAAAATCCTTCATGGGTTCTCATCACAGTCAGAGTAAAGTCCACCTGCATGCCCTGGTTCCCTGGCCTTCCCGGGTTTCAGGCACATCGGCCTGCCGACAGGGCCTGGGACAAACCATGTTCTTCCCCACCTCAGAGCCCTTGTTCTTGCTCTTTTCTCTGTTTCTTTACTGGCTTTTTCCTTCCGCTCCCTCAATTCAAAAATTTTCCTTTCCCCAAGGCCTTTCCTGATTCCAATGATCTGTAGTGGCTTCTGCCTTGAACACTTTCACACCGACAATACTGCTCATTTTCCCGTGCTATGCAGTTCGATATTTGAGTGTTCTTAATGTATTGTCCACCCAAGACAGCAAAATGGCAGGCTAGGAAGCTCCAAGCTCTCATTGCTTCCACAGAAGCATCAGAAACAAAACCCCAGAAACCGAGCTGAACTAATTAATGTAGGAGCTCCGGGAAATTGTCAAAGGTTTACAACAACCAAGTGAACATCTATTTAAGAAACGGCCACCTTCAGCCCCGGCTGGTGTGGCTCAGTGGGGTGGGCGTTGTACCACAAAGCGTAAGGTCACCGGTTTGGTTCCCGGGCAGGGCCCATGCCTGGGTTGTGGGCCAGGTGCCCAGTTGGGGGTGTGCGCGAAGCAACCAATCGATGTTTCTCTAGTATATACATGTTTCTCTCCTTCTCTGTCTCCCTCCCTTCCTCTCTCTCTAAAAATAAATAAATAAAATCTTTAAAAGAGAGAGAGTGAGAAAAAAAAGGAAATGTCCCACCTTCAAAACGGTAGGAAATTTTGTGGTGGTTTGAGTAGCTAGCTCTCAGCCCACACTTTCCCTGGCACAACGACGGTGTTGGTCTAGGAGGGCTCGTCACCAGGTCCCCGTTGCCTTCCCTCAGATCACAGGTTGCAGAGCAGACCTCACTTGCAACATCCGCACCTGATGAGGTCTGCCAGAAGGACTGGTCTCTGTTTTGTCTAACCTGGATCTCAGGTGGGGAGGAGCAGCAAGCCCTACTCACCAGACCTGCTGGGAGGTTACAGCTGCTGAGAGCTGCTGGGGATACTTCAGTCCATAGATGGCGCTGTTTGCATCCACCCATGACCTCTTTCCCCAGGGTCCTGATTTAATATCCCCTTGGTGCGCTGTAAACCGTGGACTGTTTCCCAGCGCTCCTGTATTAGTTCAGTGCAGTTTCTTGTTTTTGACTTGGTTGTTTTTGATGCTTCCACAGGAGGGACAAGAGAGTGGAGCTTCCTCGTGTGCCATTTTGCTGCCTAGGATGGGCAATACACTTAAGCAAGCTGAAGAGAGAGTCGGTGAACTTGATATAGGACCATTAAAATTAAGTCTGAAGAGCAGAAGGAAAAAATAAGTGAACAGAGACCAGGGGATTTGGGATAGCATCAAAGGACCAAGACATGTATTATGGGAACCCAAAAAGGAGGAGGGAAAAGGGCAGAGAAGCTATTTGAAGAAATAATGGATAAAACTTCTGAAATTTGATGAAATACAGGCATCTACAAAATCTAAGAAGTTGAATCAACTCCAAGTGGATATGTTCTAACTGACCCGCACTTAGCTGCATTATAATCAAACACTAAAAAGTCAGAGCCAAAGAGAAAATCTTGAAAGCAGCAAGAGAGAAATGACTCATCACATCAGGGCATTCTCAATGTGATTATCAGCCTATTTCTTGGCAGAAACTTTGAAGGCTGGAAGGCAGTGGGAGGATATATTCAAAGTGTTGAAAGGGAAAAGTCTCTTCCAATTAAGAATTCTGCATCTAGCAAAACTATTCCCCCTAAAATTAGGGAGAAATTAAGACATTTCAAGAAAAACCAAAGCTTAAGGAGTTTGTTACCACTAGACCTTCCCTACGAGAAATGTTAAAGGGAATCCTTCAGATTGAAATAAAAAGATGCTAAACCGTAACGCAAAGCTGTATGAAGAAATAAGATCTTTAGTAAAAGTAAATACTTGGGCAGATACAAAAGCAAACGTGACTGTAATTTTGGTTTGTCCCTCTACTTTTAGTTTTTTACAAAGTTTAAGAGACGAATGAAACGTTATAAATCTATGTTGGCAGGGGCACAAAGTACACAGACGCATAAATTTTTCTGTGGCATAAATAACAAAGTGGAGGAAAGGGCAGAACTGTATAGAAGTGGAATTTTTATATGCAATTGAAATTAAGTTGGTATCAATCAAATTAGGTTATTATAACTTTAGGCTGTTACATATAATCCCCATGATAACCATTCAAAATTTAAATTTTATAGGTACTTCTAATTATCTGTGGAATATACTTTTCTATAGATTTTGTCAATATCTATCAAATATATTTTATAGATGTTTTACATGTCTATAGAGTATACACAAAAGGAAATGAGAAAGGAATAAAAGAATATCACTACAAAAACTTCAAGTAAACACTAAAGAAGGCAATACTGGAGTCGCTGAGGGCCAGAAAAAAGCTAGAAGACGCAGAATGACAAAAGTAAGTTCTTCCTTACCTGTCATCACTTTCAGTGAAAATGGGTTAAACTCTCCAATCAAAAAGCATAAATTGGCAAAATGGATTTAAAAAACACATTCAACTGTATGTTGTCTTCAAAAGACTCACTTAAGATCCAAAGACACCAATAGGTTGAAAGTGAAAAGATAGAAAAAGATGTTCCAGGCAAAGAGTAACCAAAAGAGAGCTGGGATGGCTATACTAACAGCAGACAAAACAACTGTTAGGACAAACGCTGTTACGAAAGACAGAGGGACACGGTATATTGATCAAATATCAACTCAACGAGAAAATAGAGCAATAATAAACACGCATGCATCACACAGCAGAGCTCTGTCCACCCCGCTCCCTGGCCAATGGCCCATGAGAGTAAACACTGGATCTATATCTCGCCCTGCTTGCTTCAGGGCCACGTACTGTGCCTTGCCCATGTTTGCTCACTCATGGTTCCCCACAGGTGACCACAGAGAAAGCAGACACGTAGGACCTGGGAATTGTCACCGGGCCTCAGGCTGCTGATTGTCCTCAGCTCTCCCAACTACCCCCTCTAAGAGTTTGAGATCCTTTCTTTGACATCTTTGGGCCAGTCATGAAGATGAGAATGAAGGTGTTTAGAACCTGTGGGCAACTCAGGTCTCCTCTGCCAAGCACTTCCAGGGGCCAAGGGCTTGTGGCTGCACAACAGGGAATCTGAAGGGCCAAGTTTGGGTGCATCATGGAAGGTCATCCAGTCTGACTGACTCATGTTCCCTATGGGATGCTGAAGCCTGGAGTGGGCAGGGGACCAGAGGAAGGTCACACAGCAAGCTAATGGCAGAGCTGGCATTAGGCTCAAATCTTCTGACTACTCACCGCATGCTATTTCCTAAGTTGTCCTGGGGACCATCCCAGGGACTGCCTATACGGGTAATTCCTCTGTTGTTCCTCCCCTTCCGCTTCCCTTTCACTCCCTTTCTTCTCCATTTCATGAGAATGCTCTTGCTTCCCATCCCCATGCCCCATAAGGCATCCGATGGCCTTTTCTGGATTTAAGACTTACCCATCTTATTTGACCCTCACAATCATCTATGAAGGAGGTGTCCTTCTTTTTCAATTACAGGTGACATTCACTGTTATTTTATATTAGTTTCGGGTGTACAGCATAGTGGTTGGACATTCACATAATTTATGAAGTGCTCCCCCTGATAATTAGTACCCACCTGGCACCATACAGGGGTATTACAATAATATTGACTATTTTCCTTTTGCTGTACTTTACGTGCCTGTGACTATTTTGTAACTAGCAATTTGAAAAAGTACCTTTTTAAGCCCCATTTTACCTATGAGATAACTTAAGTCCTAAAATAGAAAGAGGTCAGCCAGTGAAGAATGTGGGGTTAGAACCTTGTCCAGCCTCTTACTTCTTGTCTTCCCTGTCAGATGCGCTTCAAGGTAACAAGAGACTTATTTCAGCAAAAACCATCCTGCTTACTGCCAGCTTGCTTCCAAACTGAGACTCCTGGCTCACTGTCTCCTATGGGTTTCCCCTTCCATCTCAGGATGACCAGAGGATATGGATGCCACTCTCCAAACTGCAGACACTATCTCAAGTTCCTGCCCACCATGCCCAATAAGGTCAGAACACCCACTTCGCAGCTGAGGACACAGGGTCAGAAGGGGAGGTGGCCGGCACGAGAGCACCCCCGATCGTTAGGTGATCTGCTCGTGACCCCTCACTCTCTTAGACTGTAGACCACCCCGTCTGTGGGTAGGGGGTGCAGGGAAACTCTGAAACTGCGCAGAGCAGAGCATGTGTGAGCATGAGGATTCTCCCAGGTCACCTTGGCACCAGGCGTTTTGTTCTCTATAGGAACAGAGAACGGGAAGGGTTGGGGTTGAGGAGCCCCAGGATGTTTTTGCTCAAAACATCTGTTCAAAGCTAACTTCTGAAGGGGCCTAACCCACATGGGGAAGGGGCAGAACTTCGAGATGATGAGGATCTGGCCAAGGTGGTGGCTGGGGTGGGGGCGAGGCCAGGGGGCGTTCAGAACTCAGCAATCCCTCCCTCCAGTCAATATGGGGATCCCAGAGCTGTGGTCAGCTGTGGTGGATGGAGCAGGATAGGGGGTGAGGAGAGTGGGGAGTGTTCCCAGGAAGTGGGGGAGGCAGGACACCCGGTTCATCCTTGGGGAAGGGTCCACTCTGCCTTCAGGGGGACAACGAGCAGTGGGCTCCAGGCTCCAGTTCTGGCTGCCTGGACTTTCTCTCACCCTGGTCACTTGATCTTCTCACTTTTCCTGTCGGTGAGGAAACTGTTTACTCCCAGAAAGTCATTCACTCCCTGATAAGATCAACCTCATTGTTAATGAGAATTCCCACTTCCTGCCCCAGAGGAGGCAAGGGTTCCAGCACTCCCAGTCCCACACACAGTTACTGTGAAAGAGGCCGGAGAGACCCCTTGTCTTAAAAATAGGGAAATGGAGGCCTTATCTTAAAAGTGGGGAGAAAGAGGGGAAGAGCTGGGGAGTCGGTGTCAGAGCCCAACACCGATCCACTCTCCTAGGGTTCCCAGGCCAAGCGTCATTCTGCACCCCATGGAAGCACCCTCAAATCCCATGAACTGGCTTTTGATTTTAAGATTCAACATGCCGTGTTAAGAAAACATGCTAACAAAACATTCTGACACAATATTTTAATAGAACACTCTAAGATGCTATTATAATATAACAGTGAAATACATTCTGAAATAACTTCGTATTCCAATTCCACATTTTAGCATAGTTCTAGCCCACATTCTAATCTAACACTCTAAAGCAACATACTATTCTAACACATAACATTACATAATATCCTGCTACGATATTATAAGATGTTGTAACATAACCTTCTAATCTAAGCCGCTAAAACGATAGGACTTTTCCATGTTATTTGAACACAATTGTAATGCACCACTACAGTAACTGCCTAAGCCATTCCTCTAATACCGAGGGCTCGGAGGGTCTAAGCCTCTGATCTCCACCGCAAAGCTTGACTCTGAGAGCCCCGGTCACGCTGCCCTGTGTTCACGGCCTAGTTACAGATCTGGCCACTGCCCCCACATCTGACCACGCCCCACCTGCTCCTGCTCTGGGAGGCCAGAGCAGCCCCCACCTCTGGTGGCCCCTGGGACCCAGATCAGACGGACCCAGCTGGGGGCCCAGGCTCATAGAGGACATGTCTTCCCCAAAGCACAGGGTCAGACACGGAGTCGGGCTTCTTGATCTCTGATAGACACCTCTCTTTTTCCCTCTGCTCCAAGCCTCATGCTTCTATGGGCTGGCCTGCAGTTGGCGGGGCTGGCATGAGGGAGAAAGCAGGGGAGGCTGGTTCTGATCCCACTCTGAGCACACTGGGACAGGGGAGGACAATTCTAATATTTGGATCAGGCTTTTCTTGCCACCTTCAGCTTGCGTTACTAGAGCCAGGGGTAAGAGGATCTGCCCGGAAGTTCCAGGAGGAAGAGAGTCAGGTCCTCAAACCAGCATTAACTCCTTCGGGCCCGAGGGAACCAGGCTGCTGGAGCTTAAGATCAGTGAGGACAACAGTTTCAACATTTGTTTTGGCCAAGATTTGATCTGTTCACCCAGAATCTTGCCCTGGTTGCTCCTCTCCTCTCCTGCCCCAGGTTTCCCGCGGTGTATTCCCTCCCTTTCTTTGGGTGCCTCCTGCTCCAATGTCTCCTCCCTGAGCAGCCCTCTCTAACCGAGCGTCCTTAAAGAGTAGCCCCCTCTTCGCTGGGCCCTCTCCCCTGCTCAGCTCTCCTTCACAGGACGTCCCACTGCCTGATGTGTATTCTGTTCATCTGTCTTCTGCCCCAAACCTCTGGTTCTCTAACCACCCTGCACACTGTTTAAATCCCCATCCCTCACTCAGGATCACTGGGGTGGGGCCGTGGCTCAGGGATGTTTAAAGCTCCCCAAGTGATTCCATGTGCGCCCATGGCTGAGAGCCCCTGAGCTAGAATGTCAGCCGCCAGGGTTCAGCCCCCAGGATCTCTTCTGCTTTGTTTAACAATGTCTGATGGATCATAGGTAATCAATAAGTACCTGTTACATGAATAAAGACATTCAATGAAGTATTTCCATTAAAATTTTTTTCACATAGCAATAATTTTAAACAGTATAAAAGTGAATTTTCTCCTTCTCCAGGCTAAGGTGAGTCTTAAAAGGCAAGGCAGCATTAACCTGGTCAAAAAAAGGAAAGCCTTTCTCTGCAGTGGGCACAGCATGTGCAAAGGCCCTGAGGTATGACCCAGCAGTAGTCTCTGGCTTTCTCAGTATTGTTGCCTTGCAGATTCTCTTACCATCTGAGGATCAGTCAGCCTGTGCCACTCAAACCTCGCTGGAGCCCTGCCAGAATACCTCACTTCCCAGGAGTTTGAATTCTCCAAATTCCCTTCAAGCCTCAGTTTCTTCTTTCGTCAATGGGGTGATTATCCTGCCTCCTGGGGGGGGGCGGGGCGGGAATTCTGAGCATATAACGAGATGATCGATGTGACGTGATATGTAAACTGTAAAGCGCTGTGAATCATAATGACCTCGTGCCCTCTCTGTGCCTGGCAGGTGCCTTGTCCTTTAGAGATGCCATCTCGCTGAATCCACACAACAGTTGGAGGTGAACTATTTGTTGTGCCATTTTGGAAATGGGGAAACAGAGATTCGGAAGGGTGGGGTGACTTGTGCAAGGTCGTCTGACCCGGAACCAAACCCAAGGCATCCGTCCATCCCCAAAGGCTGTGGAAACCTCAAGGCCTCTCGACCCCACAAGTCCCAGGTCTGCAGAACTTGAGAATTCCCAGCTCTGAGAGTACCAGGTGGCCAGGACAGGGCAGACAGTCTGGTTTCACGATTTGTTTCACTCCCACCCCATTGTTGCTAAAGGGAAGGGCGGGGCGGCCGGTGGCCGGGAGCCTGGGCGGCCCAGTCACGGGGTGGACTTGTCTGACCGCCAGCCAATCCAGGCTGCCGGAGCTGGCGTTGGAAAGGCCCTGGCCCCATCTTGCCGGGACACTCTATCTTTGTCCCTGGACACAAAAGGGGCCTTGTCTTCACCCGGCGGCGCTTATTCCACATGCTCTGGACTGCCCCAGCCCCTCTGCCTCGAGAAAGGCCCACTTTGTCGCATCAAAAGACTAACTTGTTTCTTTTTCATCAAAACGTGTTGACTGACCTGGTTGATTTATCTTGGGAAAGTGGTGGGCAAGGGAGGGGAGTGAGGTGACAGAGATGAGACCAGCACAATCCGGAAGACTGTGTAGTCCAGCCTGGCTTAGGGGTGGACTGCCAGCCCTTACCTGAGACAGAGAGATAATTGCATACTGAATATGATCTCAGGGAATTGGGACAGTCTCCCAGTATCACTAGTGGCAGAGATTTCACCATTAGCTATTCATTTGTTTGGCTTTAACCTTTGAAGGCAGCTAAAAATAAAAACTTTGAATGGGAATGTTCTGTTATTGTCTCCAAGTGTGAATTACGTTGTTTGTGGGGTGGTTTTTTTTTTTTTTTTGAGACTAAGGATGAATTAGTAGCAAGAGAGAACAAGCAGCAGAAAGGGGGCAATTAGTAGGAGGGGACAGAGAAGAAAGGAGGAGGGGAGATGATTTATACTCACAGATTAAGTGTAAGTGAGTGAGGAAATATAAGGAGACTTTTTCTTTGGTAATTTTTTCCCAAGATCTGTCCTTCTCCCTTTACATCCACCAACTCCATCGTTTAGTCTTTTCATCCATTCACTCACCCAACCAAGAAATATTGGTTGAGCACCTACTGTGTGCCAGAGACTCTTTAGACTCTGGGTCTCCGAGGGAGAATAAGACCCTGCCTTCAGGAAGCATCCATGGGGGCTACAGGTGATAAACGAGTCAGCAAACGAATTAGCATGACAATTGCAATGCAGCCCCTTGCTGGGAGGAAATAGGCAGGGAGGTGGGCTGGAGGTGGGCTAGAGCCGGGCTGCCTGCTGGTGTGGGGGTGGAAAACCTGCTTTGCCCAGGCCCCCTGAGGCAGAGATGTTGGCCCCTAGAGGGGAAGATGGGAGAAACACTGAGACAAGTGTTTCAGTCCTGGGGAACAGCACACCAGGAGGCCCCGAGGCAGGACCCACGGGGGATGGACAGTGAGGGGGGCAATGTGGCTGGAAGCAAGTGTGTGAGGGGAGAGCGGTAGGAGCAAGATGCAGAGGGGCGGGGGCCAGGTCCTTAGGACTTGCTTAGCTGTGCCCTTGGAGTTTGATTCTGAGAAGGATGGGGAAGTGTAGGAATGTGCAAGGGGATAACATGATCTAATTTTTAGTTTTAAAAAAGCCCCCCGTGTACTGTGTGAAAATGACTGGACAGAGGCTGCCATCCAGGTGACCGCTATCGGTGGCTGGGCTCATAGGGTTGGCAGTGATGGGGGGAGAGCGGACAGAACTGAGATACATGTTTTAGAGCTAAGATACAGAACATGCGTGAATGAATGAATGAGTGAGTGAATGAATGAATAATGAACAAGTGAATGAACCCTTGAGGAGCTAGAAAATACAGATTCTAGTCCTTATTTTGCCACTGAGTTTTTAGCGTAACCATAGGCAAATCTCTCCCCTTCTTGGGGCCTCGGTTTCCCCATCTGTGAAGCTAGGCCCAAGGAGGCTAGAACAGCTGACACCAAAGTCTCCCACAGCAGGGACAGCCTGCCTGGAGTTCCTGAGCCTCTGACACTCTCAGAGGTGGGGACCGTGATCCAGTTACTAATCCAGTCAGGCCTGGCTGGTCCAAGGGCAGCTGCGGAAATGTGGTGTTGACGCAGTGACTCACGCTTGGTCCCTCCGCTGTTGGCAGAAACTGGGACAGCCAGGGGCCTGAGACTTGCCCACAGGCTTGGAAGGCTGGCAGGATGCCACCACACAGCTGGGGACAGGGAGCAGGCTGCCAGCACTGGGCTTCCTGAGCCCCTCTGGGAACTGATGTTCCAGCCACAGCAGCCACCGTACCAATCATCCAGGCTTGGCACCGGGGCCGTGCCCCACCTCAGTGGGCTAACAAGAGATGCTGGCAGGAGAACACGACCCACTGTGTGCCCACCAGATCCTCCTTCTGCCAGGCACTTGATGAAGTTGACATTACTATCTCCATTTTATTGGTGAAGAAACGGAAGCCCACGAAGTTGTGGGTGGCAGAGCCAGGAGCCCTACTAGACTGGATTAATTCCTTGCGTTGCTCTCTTCTGCCTCCTAAGTATAGAGAGAATAGGAGTAAAAGAGAAATAAAGAGAAGCTAAATATATTTTAATCAATATAGAAGCTCAAACTCACATCCTCATGTTTAAGTGGGACTGAGGAATTCCGAACAAAAGCTGCTTCTTTTTCCAGCCCGAGTGCAGCCTTCTTGCAATGTGGATAAGCCACTGGGCCATTGTTCGCAGCTCCCTGCTCTTCATTTCTCATTTGCACTTTCAGCAAATATTTACTGAGAGCCTTCCACATGCCAGGGACTTGGTGAGGCTCTGGGGAGCAGGATACAGTGATTAACAAAAAGTGACTTTAGAATCTGTACTCACTGGCTTATGTAGTAGGGAGAGTGAGAGATATTCACACACATTTCCAGAGACTTTACAGTTATTTTCTCATTGTGGCTTTGAGTAAGTCATTTCCTTCTCAAGCTTCAGTTTCCTCTTTATAAATTGGGATGGTTAGAGTTCCTCCCTCACACGGTCACAGGAAGGATTAGTTAAGATATTGCCTGGCCCACTGTATGTGCTCATTAAATATTAGCTGTTGCTGTTATCGCTGGCTATGAGTAACATACTTTCAACAGCTTTGTAGTTGAAAACTGTTAGTGTGGTCCATTGAGAAATGGATGTCGAAACTGGATGAGACAGATAAGAGATTTCGGAGAGGGAGCAGAAGAGGGGGAGCATCTTCAGACTTGTGTTGATGCAGGTCTGGCACTTGGGGATGGAGAGGAGGCAGGTTGGGTAGGAAGAGTCCCGGACTGTAGCACAGTTGCAAAAAAGTCTCAGTTGTCCTTGATCCAAAGCCATTCCAGGGGGAGTTCCACCTCTCTAGGATGGGCTCGCTTCAGTACTCCCTCATGCTCAGTCGCTGGCTGGCAAAGCCCGCAGGAAGCAGGGGTTCAGCATGAATAAGGTGGTGCGTCCCCAGGGGGTGCAGCTGCGGCTGTCAGTCAAACTTGCTCCCCGCAGCAGGAGAGCTGAGTGGTGCGCTTTTATGCTGCCACACAAAGCAGACGTGGCCCTAGAGCCAGAGTCCCCAAATCCTGCACCAGCCCATCAAAGTGGGTCCATGCAGTGTGCTGTACCCTTGGTGTGATAAGCTCACCAGCCAGGGGAGCTATGGCAAGGGTGCTTGGCCAATGTCCAGCGACACATCCTGGACAAGTTTGAGGTTGTGCAAGATGAAAAATATGATGGGAACCAGACCAAAGGAGGGCCCGGTTGGACCAAATACTGCTGACTTCGGGAAGGGGAAGCTGGAAATAGCCTTGTAACGGTAAGGCAAATCCAAAAATATACCACGGAGACTGCTGCAGAGAGCCCTTGCTGCTCCAGGGACGTGAACTCTGGTGAGGGGTACCATCCTCAAGGGACGAGGTTGGTGGGGTACCCGATCCCACCCAGCCGAAGGGCCTGGGATTTGCAGGGAAACATCCCTGCTCTCTGTGGACAGGACCTCTCACTCACTGGGTCCGCCTTCTGATGACAAAGACCGAGAAACTGAGACCTGGCTGTGGACAAGAGCTGCACCCAGTCCCCTAAGAATTACAAGCCACTGGACTGAGCCTTGAGCCAGGACTGCGGACTCCCAGGGCATGGCCGAGCCCTCCATTTACCGCCAACATTTACCGAGGCTGTGCTACAAAAAAGGGGGCAGATGCCCAGGGAGGGAGATGGAAGGGGCTCAGGGAGGGGACAGGATGGCATCCAGAAAAAGAAGGAGAGCGAGGTTCAGAGAGGAGCAGGAGAGCTTAAAGAGGGGCCGTCAGTCCGAGCAGGGAGGGCTCGGGAGGTGGGACCCCGGACAGAGGGCCGGGGGCATGGACGTGCACGTCCAATGGCTGGATTCGGGCTCTGGGGACCCACTCACCCTGGCAGCTCTGGAAGGCAGCAGGCACCTCTTCCCCAGGCTGTCCCCCACCTCACCCCCGTTTTCTGGGGCACCTGTGCTGCCACCCAGAGTGGGAAGGGTGACACCCTTGGGCATTAGTGGTGGTTAAAAAAAGAAGCTCCAGGGGAGCTTGTGAAGAATGCATCTCCCAGTTTAGGGTGCCAAGGGGCTGACACCTCCCCTGCACCCCACCGGGCGGGGTGTGGGGGAACTGGGCCTTCAAATGATAATAAGAAGGACAGGATACCATTAGTAGTAGTTTGTGACTATCTTTTCTCTTGCCACTGGCCCAGGACTGTGAGGAGGGCTCTGATCCCCACCCTGCCCAGGGGCCATTCGTATCCAGAGGCTCCATCCTGGGCTGTGCAGAGGGCATGGTGAGCGTGGGCCTGGCCAGCACAGTCGCCTCTGTGCAGGTGCAAGATGCAAGGGACATCCAAAGTCCCCCACCTCTCACTGAACAGGTGGGAGAGCTGAGGCTATGGAGGGCAGTGGCAGTCCAGTGTCACACAGCAAGGTGCCCGGGTCTCCTGTCCCCAGGCCAGGAGTAATCCCAGCAAACCCACTGGTGCTTAAGGAGCCTGGCTCCAACAAAAGGGTGAAGGATGATGGCTACCATTCATTCGTGCTGACTCCGGGCCAGCCTCATGTTAAGATTCATGCAATCCTCAGCAATTCTCTGAGGCAGATATTATTGTGAATCCCATCTTCTACACAAGGAAGCTGAAATGAAGTGCCAAAGGCTGCAGAGCTGGAAACTGGGGGAACCAGGAACGGAGCCCAGGCCGTTCTAGGGCCTGGGCAGTTAACCACCAGGCACCCTGCCCCTTGTTAAGCTTCTTGGGAAGCCACCATTCACTGTCACTTACAATGGCAGGTGCTGTGCTAAGTGCATTTATTCACGTAATGACCACGTAAGTTAGTCATCCAATAAATATTAACCATCTACTATATGTCAGACACTGGGCATCCGGCCATCAGAACGGGAGTTGGATGCCTGCCTTCCTGATGTTCTAATTCTCACATGGGGTAGGTATTTTTATCCCCACTTTTAGATGAGGCACAGAGAAACGGGGTCACTGCCCAAGGTTACACAGCAAAGAAGTGGCACAGTCCCTATTTGAGCCTGGGCCTGGCTGAGGCTCATCCTCCGCTTTTAGGGAACCTTTTTAAGTGATATCCCCAGAAGGGCCTGGACCGGAAATGGCTGTCCCGATAGCTGTCCAGGACTCCGACCCTTTCAGAGCCCCCAAACACGCCATCCCACCCGGCCTTCGCCTCAGTTCCCAACTGGCACAGGGGCTAATGGCCCTGCCCTTTGCAAGCTGTTGTGAGGATTCCCTCCTTCCTTCCCCCCTCCCTCCATCTTTCCTAACACAGATTTTGATGCTTCCTGACGTTGTATAGACATCACCGTTTATGAAACCCTCCTCCTCTTCTGGAGGTTATTTTTGCTCCATTGTGCAAAAGAGAAAACCCAGAGGCTCAGAGAGATGCAGTGACTCATCCAAGGCAGCGACATGATCAGAATTTGAGCCTAGACATGTGTCCCTCAAAGTGGTCCCAGTCAGGGTCCCCGCAGGAGCCCAAAGAGCCACCCAGCTGGGCCATTTGATTCGAGTTTAATAAACGGACTATTTGCAAAGGGATGGACAGAGGGTAGGAACCCACGAAGGAGAAGGCCATACCTCAGGGCTGCTGTGAGTGCAGCTACTATCAGCCAAAAGGGTGAGAAGAGGGAGAAGCTACTGGCATCAGGGAACAGAGGGAGAGAGAGAGCCCCTGAGAGCAGCTGTGACCTTCAGTGGGGGACACAGCTGGTCTGAGATGATCCCGTAGGCAAGAAGCAGGGAATAAATACCCCAACCTTTCCCTCTGCCCTCCCACGTGCTCCCCAGTGGCCAGGTCCACCTGGAGGCCAGCAGACAAGGGAGGTCGTGGACAGGATCCCTGAAGGCCAGCCTCCCATGACAGAGAGCAGGGAGACAGGTAGGAAGAGGACGTGGGACGAAAACCACATGCTCTCCCGGCAAAGTGAACGCTCGTTCCCTTTTCCTGGCCTCCTCTAGCCCAGCGCGGCAGGCTGTGCTGCCTGTGCCAGCAAGGTCACTCACGAGTGTGCAAGCCGTCATGGCTAGGTCATGGTGTAGAACTGAACAAGCCCGATTCTCAAGACTTCAAACCAGGTGGGACGCTCATGGCCTGCAGGCTTGCCACTTGTTTTTGTCGGTTTCGTTGGAACACGGCCACAGGCGCTCGTGTCTGCATTGTCTGTGGCGTCTCCCCTGTTACAGCGGCAGGGCTGAGTGGCTGCGACAAGCCCACAATATTCATTATTGGCCAAGAAAGTTTGCCAACCCCTGGCTTAAAAAACACACACAGGTTTGTTTTTCGCCCATGTTACACATCCATCTCCAGTTGGCGGGGTACCCGCTCCGCATCGTCCTCAGTCAGGCACCCAAGCTGGTGAGCCCACCCATCTCCAGGTCTTTGTCTAAATCAAGTACAATGGTCAGCCTAACTTCAAGGGGGCAGGAAAGTACAATCCTCCCAGGACCCCTATACACTGTGAGAACCGGAAGTAGACAGTGGACAGCACCCCCGCCCCCCACCTGTGAACGCAGCAAACGGCGGTGAGGCAAAGGAGCGAGGCTGACATGTGTTGCAGCAAACCTCACCGGCCTCCCACTGGGCGCAGGGCTAAGCCCAGCAGGATCAAGTCCAGGTGGAGAAACTGGAGAGAACAAGCATGGCACCCCAGCTTTGCCCCCCTTTATTATAGCATCTATGGAAACAGAGGCAGAACGGTCTGGAGACCAGAGGGTCCCTGGGTCCTTGTCTGAGAACTCAGCCTTGAATAGTGTGTGTGTGCGTGTGTGTGTGCGTGCGTGCAGGGGGTAGGGCGGTAACAGCCTCCCAGGAGCTTCCTTCCCTCCCTGTCAGAGACCAGAAGCTGGCCTAGAACCTAAGAGATCATGGCTCTGCTGCTGGCTTTATGACCAGTCACCTTCCAGCTGTATGGACGGAACACCAACACTCTGAGCCTCCATTTCCAGGCTATGACAATCTCCTCACCACGCAGTTCTCCGGATGCGTCCTGGGACCGGCAGCATCAGCACCGCAGGGAACTGATTGGAAATGAGAATTCTCGGGCTCCGCCCCCCATCCGGTGAATGGAAGCTCTGGCCTGAGGCCCAGCATTGCTGGTTTTAACAGGTCTCTCAGGTGAGTCTACTGTTCCTTCAAGTGTGAGAACCGCTGATAACAAGTGAAGCTTAAACAATTGAGATGTGTAAAGCCCAGGCACACACCTGCTTTTCCTGCAGCCTTCTCCACCTCCGTAAACGACAACTTCATTCTTGCTCAAGCCAAAAAGCCTGGAGTCATCCTGGGTCAGGGTTCTTCCTCCCCAACTCTGCGCTCTAAAATGTACCGGGAGGTGCCCCGTCCTCACCACCTCCTCTCCTCCCGAGGCCCAGCCTCTATCGTGGGGCAGACGCTTCCATCCGCAATAGCTTCCCAGTCCACCTTCCTGCCCTTGCTCTCCACTGCAGCTCCTCACCCCAGCAGCCGAGAGGATTCTCTTAAAAATGAAATCAGATTATTCCACTCCCCTGCTCAGAATCTCCAATGATTCCCATCTCCCTCTGAAGAAAATCCTGCAGGGCCCTGCTAGGTCTGACTCCCACTGACTCTCCACCTCCTTCCGCCAGCGCCCTCCCCTCGCTCCCTCTGCTCCAGCCACATCGACCTGCCCCCTGCTCCTCCAACATGCCAGGCACGTGCCCAGCTCGGGGGCTCGGGGCTCCAGCTGCTTCCTCTGCCCCAACCCTTCCCAGGATATCCTGGCCCCTGTCCTCACCTCCTGTAGATAGCATTCAAATGTGTCCCCGCCCCGCTTTGTTTTTCTCAGTGGACCTGAGGTCCCTGAGGCTGGGGACTGCCTGCTTTGTATCCCTGATGCTTGGAAGATGGCCTGGCAGTTGGTAGGACCTCAGTGAATTTTGTTGAGTGATTAAAGAAAGAAAGAAAGAATTAAAAAAAAAAAACCCTACCAGCAAGTAAGTGCTGGTCCCCCTCCCTGCCACTTCAGTCAATGACTTGGCCTGCGCAGGGCCCTGGCTAGAGCCAGCACAAGGCCAGCCCCCGCCCCGGGCACTCACGAGAGTTAGTGTGCAGAGAGACTCCAGGATGAAGGACTGGGCCCCAGGGGCAGCTCTGGAATCAGCAGGTCTGCATTCAGGTCTCTGCTCTCTCCCTGTTTAGCTCTGTGACCTTGGGTGAATGGCATCACCTACCTCTCTGGTCTCACATTTCTCACCCCCCCAAATTTCTCTGACCTCACCCCCCTCTAAATTGGGGGTGATGATAATCCCGTGCACCTTGTGCCTCACAGGGCTGCTGCAAGGACGAGACAAGGCGCACGCGACGGGCACGGCGCTAGAACCTGCTAAGTACTCAATACACAGGGATCACCGTTATGACCATTGATACTGTCTTGCTCTCTTCTGCCCAAATGCCCAATGATCTGGAGTATTTGAGCAGCAGGCAGGGTTACTGAGAGAATACCAGGCTTCTTGGAAAGGAGACCTGGATTTGAACCCCAGCAGCTGCCATCTTGCTACGGGACTGTGTGCAAGTCACTAGCCCTCTCTGGGCCCCTGCTTCTCCACCCGAGCAGTGGGAGGAGGGGGTGTTGAAGGAGGCAGTCTGCATGGTCCTTGCAGCTGACTCCCACGTCCTTCCAGCGAGCCAAGCCTATGCTCCCCAAACCCACTCTGCAGCCCACGTTATGGAGGCCCAGGGCCGGGGGGCCAGCTCTGCTGTATGCTGCCTTCTCCCACCACCCTCCATGGCTCCACAGGGAGGGTCAAGAGGAGCCCTGATGGGGGTGAGAGGGGGGTCTAGGTTGTGTCTGAGAGCGCGGAACCCAGGTCCAACCTGGAGTTCCTCTGGGAGCTGTGTGCCTTGAAGGTGAGTCACTTAATGCCTTGTGCCTTGGTGTCCTTCCCTGTAAAGTGGAAATAATTATAACTGGTGAGGATGAAAGCTACGAGCGAAGTGTTTAGACAATGCGTGGCACAGAATGATCACCATTATTACTGTTAGCTGTTATTGTTACTGACAGCCACAGGTAGTCTTTGGACCAGGCACCATGCTAAGCATTTTCTAACATCAATTCAATCCTCACAAAATCCTATGACATTTTGTCTCCGATTTAGAGGTGAACAAGTTTGGCTGAGAGACTTAAGCCACTTGCCCAAGGTCTCTCAAGCTTGGTCCTGCCCACTTGCCACACTGCTCCCCTTGGCTCTTTGTCTCACTGTTGGGGAAACTGAGGCTCAGAGAGCTTGATCCTAGGCTCAAATCCTGACGGGCCTTTCACCAGGGTCTTCCTGAATCCAGGCGACATGGAGCCTGGAGGCAGTGCTATGGGCCCTTACTCCCATTCAGAGGACACTGGGGCTTGGGACAAAAAGGCGGTCCCCCGGGGCACTCTCCACATGGGGCAGAAAGAGGACCTGCGCCTGGCTGCCCACCAGGGGGCTGGTGAGGTCTGTGTGGGTAGAGGCCCTAGCACCACCCGGGAAGGGAAGCGGGCCCCTGCTTCAGCCCTGTTCCTCCTCCCATCCCTCTGCTTTATGACCTGTTTTATGAGCATGGCCTGGCGGCTTCCGTGTTGCCATGGGAACCAGCCAGCTCCAGCTCCTGGCAGCTTGATCTGGGATTGGCAATTTTGAGTCAGGAGCCAATCCTGAGGGGCAGCGGGGGTCCAAGTGTTGGGATCTATGGGGCCCTGGGGAGGCGTGGTGCCGACCTTCCCCTCTGTTCTACTTCATCTCCCAGGTGCTAAGGAGCTCAGGGCCCTGGCTGTGGAGAGCTCCCAGGGCTGCGGGAGCCTGGAGAGGCTGGAGCTGACTAGGAAATAAGATAGGCCACCCAGTGGGGGCGCAAAAAGCCAACAGAGTGGGAGGGGTGCACTGATACACTCGGGGACCCACAGAGACACCAGAGGGAACATGAAAGGCCTCACAATGGTCCACAGAGACACACAGACTCACAGAGGAACAGAGATATGCACGTAGTAGCTCAGGGGAAAATACACGCTCACACATGGAAATCCAGAGGGATGCATGGGTTCCTGGAGACCCTCGGACATCCAGAGACACCCAGACTCAGACAGACACAGAAAGGGACCTACAGACATGCACTCCTCACCAGTGTGTGACCTGGGCGCGTCGCCCAACCTCACTGAGGCTCAGTCGCATCATCTGTTAGACAGGCATCTCAACGTCCAGCTTGTGAAGACAGAAAGGGGTACAGGAAGATGCCTACAAGTGCTCTGAGGTTCTCATTCATCCACTTGGCTGATGCATACTGAGCATCTCTGAGCTGCAGGAAGTGAGCCAATAAGCACCTGCTCTCAGGAAGCTCACAGTCTCGGCTGAGAGATAATAAACAAATGCATAAACAAAACAGGTCTGAATTGTGACAGCTGCCATGGAGTCTGGAAAACAAAATGACAGTGACTTGTGGAGAACCAGTAGTTGGGGAAGGCTTCTCAGAGGAGGCACTATTAGCCTGCGACGGGCTGATGAAGCTCGCCATGGAAGGGCGTTCCAGGCAGGCACAGCAAGTGCAAAGGCCCTGAGGTTGGAGAGGGACTCCACTTCTCCAAGGAGCACCAAGAAGACCAGTGCAGCTACAACAAAGGAGAGGGGTCAGCGAGGAGGTCGAGGGTAACCAGTCCAGATCAGCGGGGCCTTGCAGGCCGCATTGTGGACTGTGGGTTTCATGACACATGAGATGGGACCCACTAAAGAGTTTCTCTCAGGGGACGGCCTGGTCAAAATTGCACTTGCATAATCTCACTGTGACCTCTGGCAGGAAACTGCCTGGGTGGGGCAGGACTGCAGATGGGGAGGCCAGGCTAGGGGGTGTGGCAGCATCCAGAGGAGGGGTGACTGAAGCCTGGAGTGACGTGGTAGCAATGGCGGTGGGGAGAGATGGCCCATGAGTTCGTGCACCCAGTGCATTTTCGTTGAGTTCCTGCACTGTGCCAGGCTCCATTCCGGGCTCTGGAGATACGGCAGCAAATGGAACAGACAGAAGGCCCTCTCCTCAGTCAGGGGCATCCAACCCGTGGTCTGCAGGCCGCGTGCAGCCCAGGATGGCTGTGAATGCAGACCGATACAAAATCATGAATTTACTTAAAACATGATGAGGGTTTTTTTGTGTGTGATTACATGTCACAATATATTTAATGTGTGGCGCAAAACAACTCTTCTTCCCGTGTGGCCCAGAGATGCCAAAAGGTTAGACACCCCTGAAGATGAAGGAGGAAGACAAATGAGTACACAAATTACAGTAGAATAGTCAGTGTGTGATGAGTGGCTATGAGTGCTATGGAGGAAAATGAAGCAGGGAAGGGAGGGGGGGAGAGGCCGGGGCAGGGAGTAGGGCGTGGGGCAAGGTGGTTTGCACTTTTAAGTGTCAGGGAAAGCCTTCACTGAAAGGTTGATATTGGGGTAAAGATCTTAAGGAGATGTAGGAACGAAATTGAGGGCAGAGAGTTGCAGGGAGAAGACACAGCAAGTGCAAAGGCCCTGAGGCAGGACCGTGCCCTTCTGTTTGAGGAAAGCAAGGAGGCCCCTGTGCCTGCGGTGAAGTAGGATGTGGAGGCAGATCACATAAGGAGGTGGGGAAGGGAGAGAAAGGAGGGGGCGAATGGTGAGGGGAGATCAGGGGACCTGGACACCTACCGAGGAAGGGAAGCCAGCAGTGGGGTGGGGGCGAGGCAAGAGTTCCAGGTCAGGCTTAGCCCCAGTCTCCATTTGCCCAAGAGGCCCTGGCCCAAGAAAACAGAATCTCTTCCTTTTATCCTCCAAACCTTCATCAGTCAAAAAGTGGAAGATAATGGGGGGAAGGATGTCCCCAGGAATAGAAGGCCACTGAAATTTTACCCTTACCTGCACCCTGGCCCAGCTCAGTAGGGACTTCTTACAGTGGCTCCGTCAGAATTCCCTCAGCCATCAGGGTGTGAAGGGAGGTCGTAGGGGACGTGGTGACAGCCAGGGCTTCAGAGTCAGATGCCTGCGTGAGCCCGCCTGTAGCGCTTTCTCACAGTGTGCTTTGGGCAAGTCACCCCCAGCCCATTTGCTGGTGGCCTGACCATACCCTCCTCCCTGGGGTACCAGGATGGAGTGGCAGTGTGTACATACAGCACCTGACCCACAGCTCAGGGAATGCCTGTGGCCCTCATTCAGTTTCCCAAGAAGATATCTTAAGGTGGACCGGTCTCTTAGGGTCTGCGAAGGCACAGAATGGGGTGCACAGTGCTGGTGTCCAGGCTCCTAACCCTGACTAGAGACACCCCAGCCTTGATGCAGGCAGCAGGTGGTCCCCAGGGTGAGCCCCGTAAGCTGCCAGTGAGCAGAATGGATTTCCCGGGCGGCAGGTGGTTAATTAGAGAGCTGCCTCCCATCGCTCACCAGGTCCCCGGATGCCCTGGGTTGGATTTCAGGCTCCTTGGTAGTTTCTTGGCACAGCCAGGCAATGCCTCTCTGGCTGTGAGCTCCCCAGCTGCCCAACCCTGCCTGGTGGGAGATTTAACAGGAGGGGGGCTCAGGGATGTGGTCCAAACCCCCCTCAGTCCCCATCTTCCCCACATCATCCCCATTCATAAGCCCCAAGGTGGACCCTGGATTCAAGACAGCTCGCAGAAATGCCCTCCCTCTCAACCTCATTCCTGCCTGTCCAAAGGGGACGCCTACCTTGTTGCACTTGACTCCCAGAGCTGGGATGAGGGGTGTTAAGGAGTGGAGGCTAAATGTCCTGAATCATTAAAGAGACAGGTGGGCCACAGTGTAAGTGAGGCAGAGTGCCACGTGGCCGCCTGCTCGGGGACCCTCTCCCCAAGGAGCCCCGGGACAGGTCAGAGAACGACCGTGGGATCCAGCAGTGTTTCCGGGTATAAATCCGAAAGAATCAGAAGCAGGATCTCAAACAGATAGTTGCTCACAGCAGCATTATCACACCAGCCAAGAGGCAGAAGCACCTTAGTGTCCACTGAGGGATGGACAGATAAAAACAAAGTGATCTATACATACAATGGAATTATTATTCAGCCTGAAGAAGAAAGGGCATTCGGACACAGATGAAACTGGAGGCCATTATGCTAAGTGAAGTAAGCAAGTCACAAAAAAGACAAATACTGCATGATTCCACTTATAGGACACATTCAGAGCCTTCAAATCCATAGTGACAGGAAGTAGAACGGTGGTTGCCAGGGGCTAGGGAGAAGGGAGTGAGGAGTTATTGTTTAATGAGTAGAGAGCTTCAGGTTTTCAAGATGAAAGAGTTCTGGAAATGGATGGCGGCGATGGGTGCACAATAACGTGAATGGATTTGATGCCATTGACCTTATACTTAAAAATGGTTAAAATGATAAATTTTATGTTATGAATATTTCACCACCGTAAAAAAAATTGCACGCACACGATACCCACTAGATCCAGCAACATCTTCCGGTGGCTCGCTGCAGCCCTCACAGCTCTGCAAGCAGCGCCCCCCACCTCGCCAGCTGCCCACCCCCTCGCTCACTCCACTCCCGCCCCCCTGGCTTCCTTGCTCTTTTGCTGACCCACTAATTTCATGCCAGCCTTAGGGCCTTTGCACCCGCTGTCCCTTCTGCTCTGCCCCAGATTTCCACAAGGCTTACTCCTCCTCATCCTCCAATTCTTGGGTCAAATGTCGCCTCAGTAGAGGTGCCCCCCCCCCGAGCACCTGGAATAACCACTCCCAGCCCCACCCCTATCATACTTTACCCCCTTACCTGAATTTATGTCTCTTTATAGCTTGTATCATCACCCGGAATAAAACGAACACTTACCTGCTGTCTACTTCATTAGAACGTCAACTCCAGATGGAAGAATCTCAGGTCGGCACACCCTGCGACAGTACCTGGCACATCAACGGCTCACTAAACAGTTGTTGAATGGATGGAGGAGGGTCCCATTGATGCACCATGCCTGTTGATGATACGCACATTTTGTTCTATCTGTGCGTAAGTGACATACAGGACAGGCCTGGAAACACGCCTGCCAGGCACACAGCGGTGACCCGACAGGCAGAGTGGGCAGAAGGAGCCGGGGGCAGTGGCTGGCAAGGGAACTTTCATGGTTTGCTTCACACACGCAGGCACTGTGTGCGGCTTACAGTGGAGAACGTCCTCGTGCGGCATCTACAGAGCTAAAAAAAACCCCAAAAATTCCGAGGTAGGGATGCTGTGTTGCACGTAGTAAGTGTCCCCGTGGGATGTGCTCTCCCAACCCTCCCAACAACCCTTCCGGAGGGGACTGTGATTACCACCCCTGTGTCACCGTGAAGCTTATTCTCCGTCCCCCAGAGAGTAGCTGAGTTCCTGCCGCCCGCCAGGTACTGCTCTGGGCTCCAGGACACCACAGAGAAGCGGCTACCCCAGCGCCATGGCAGATCAGTAAACAGATAAATGGGACTGGTCTGTGGGGGAAGAACACCAGGGGTAGGTGTAACAGAGGTGGGACTGGAGCAGGGAGAGCGGGGAGGTGAGTGGAGGAGGGATTGCAACTGAAGTAGGGAGGCAAGAAAAGCTCTAGCTGGGAGGGTGACGTTTCAGCAAGGATCTGAAGGAGGTGAGGGAGGTGGAGAGCCTGTGGATCCAGGGGGCCAAGGAATAGGCGAAGTCCCTGAGGCCTGCGTGCGGGAGCACCAGCCAGGAGACCCCTGAGGCTAAGGAGCACGCTCTCAGGGGAGGGAGGCTCGGAGAGGTGAAACCACTTGCTCAGAGGGAGGAGGGCAGCCAAGAGCGCTATCTTGGGCCTGTCAGATTGTCGTGTTCTCGGGCCTGTTTACCACAAAGGGCCCCACCTTGTTCCCTAGGGAGGAAAGCCTAGGGGTTGAGCACGGGTGAGGTACCAGACATTGCAACAAGGACACTTCCCAATCGCCTGGGTGAATCCCCCATCTTCCTGGGACTGCTGCCCACGAGGAGAAAGGGGAGGAGCTTGGGAGAAGTCAGCGGAGAGCCAGGCCAGTTTCCACAAGAACCCTTGTGGTTGCTGTTTTCCACTGGTGTGTGTTAATGGGATGGGGGTGGGGATCCAGGCGTGCGTGCGCACAGCCTTGTGCTCCTAGTCCTGAGGTGTGTCTGCGTGAATGCGTGTGCTCCCACGTGACTGTGCGGAGTCCTTGGTTAGGCAGTGGTTCACTTAGCCCTCCAGCCCTGGGGGAGTGTGTGAGCCCTTGCCCTGCCCTTGGGAGCGTTCGTGCATCCTGGAAAGGCTCTCTCTTCATCAAGGGGCAAGCGTCTGTGTCCGCACGCCTGAAATCGAGAGCGTGTCATTGTGTGCATGCGCCATGGACGTGCGCGACGGCCAAGAACTCTGCCTCTGCAGCGTGCCTCCCTGGGTAGGGATCTAGGTTCTGCCACTAGCCGGTATGACCTTGGGCAAGTGATCTAACCCCCTCCTGCCCCACTTTCCCCATCAGTAAAAGGAGGATAATAGTAAGACCTACTTCATAAGGTTGTTGTGAGAAGCAAATAAATTCATTATGTGAAATGTTGGGACGAATGTGCCTGGCACATTCTAAGCAGTATGTGAGCTGTTCCTATGTTAGTGCTCTGTCTGCATGTCTGTCTGTGTGTCTGAGCGTGCCTAATAACACACAAGTAGGCACGTTAGAGTGTGTGCCGCGTCTGTGTGTCTGTCTGTAGGGGCAGATCAGTCTCAGTCCTGCCTTTGCAGGGCTCCGTCTCCTTTCGGGCGGATGAGAGCGAACATGCTGCCTGGGGTGGGGCCTGGGGGAGGGCTGGCAGGAAGGGGCTCCCACCACGGCCTGGCCAGCTGGACTTTTCACAGCCCAGTGACTCTGACCCTCTGAGCAGTCAAGCGGCTAGACAGGCAGGCAAATGAGTGACCCCTCCCCTGGGCTGCCCGGGGCCTGTGCTGGAGCCATCTCTAGCCCTGGCCACAGCAACTGGGTTCACATGGCCGACGCCCCTCGGAATGGGGGGATCCCAGAAAGCAGAGTCAGGTCTGAGCCACTTGTGTCCCCACACCACAGCATTCACTCTTAGTGACAGCTGACACTTACAGAGGGCTGGTGGAGTGTCAGGCCCTGGTCCATACTCATACATGGTCTGACTCGCTGAATCCTCACGTTGGTTTTCTGAAGTAAGCCCTCCCATTATGCCCACGTTACAGGTGGGGAAACTGAGACACAGGCTGATGGACTGTTTACTTACCTCACACAGCTGATAAGTGGGGAGATCAGAGTTCAAACCCAGTCATCAGGCTCCAGAAGCTGCAATCTCATCTCACGTCTCTTTCACTGAGTTAAACTTACTGAGTTAAATTTACCGCATCAGTATATGTTAGATGAGTGAATCAATGAACAAGGGACCGAAGAACAAGCTTCGGGGTGGAAAAAGGAGGCTGAGAAAAAAGTGACGCGTGATTCTGGCAGAGTAGGGGACCAGCTTGGCACCCTGTTGGGAAGCCCTGGGGATGGGAGGGGGAAGGTGGATGGGGCCAGATGGTGGGGGTCTGGAGGGCCAAGCAGAGGGGCTTGAATCTGAGCTGGCTCCACTCTTTAGAGACCTGGCCACACTGAGGTGCCGTGGGGACAGGCCACCTGGATCCCTCTGTGTGGATAAATTGGTGAGCTGAGTCCAGGTCTCTGGGAGCGCTCGTGGCTGAAGGTGGATTAACAGATCTGGTTGAAACCGAAGCCCTGCAGCCAGTCCAGGGTTGGGGCCATGGTGCCCTGGGGCAAGTCACCTCCTGTCATTGAGCCTCGTGTTTCTCCTCTGAATCAACTTGTTGGAGAGACAGAAGTCATTAGTTTAATGCTCCACACGTATTACTTAACTAGTGACCATCTGCTCGCAAACAAGGAATTTAAAATAACTAAAATAAATCAATTAAAGGACACAGTGGAAAAGACGGATGAACAGATAGGAAGTTTAGGAAGAGAAAAGGAAACTATTTAAAAACAAAAAAGGACCGACTGGAAATGCTAGGACTGTTCTAGAAAAGAAAAGTATGATATCAGAGGGAAAGAATTCTTTTGATGGGATGCTCAGCAGACTGGACCCAAGAGAGAACAGCCAGCTTAGTGATGAACTTTTCCAAACTGAAAAGAGAGAACAAGAATAAAAATTCCTGGTACCGGCTTCCTGGATTTGTTAAGGTGGCTGAAGCCCAGTGCCAGACACACGATGCTCGATGGCATCACGCCTTTAACATTTAACAAATATGTATCGGGCTCCTAATACGCACCAGGCAGTGTTCTTGGGACTGGGGTCTCACCAGTGAACGAAACGACGACCGTCCTTGCCCTGAAGGAGCACATGCCTAAGGGGAGAGTCAGACTAATAAATAAGTAAAACATAGAGCATGTTAGGTGGTCGTGTGTCCTTTTAAAAAACAGCACAGGAGAGAGTCGGGAAAAGTAGAGGTGACAGATGCAATTTTAGATAGGGAGGCCTCAATAAGAAGGTGATATTTCTGCAAAGACCTAAAGGGCGTGCTGGAGGGAACGATGTGATTATCCAGGAGAGTATTCCAGGCAAAATGAACAGCTAGTGCAGAGGTCCTGGGGTCTGGGCGCCCACAGCCAGTTAGTGGGAAACCTAGAAGGCTAGGCCTGGAGAGAAGCATTTGCACAAAACCACCCCGCAAGACAGGCAGCACCACTGAGGACCAGCGCCCTGAGTCACCTCCTCCTCCCCTGACCAGATGGGGCTCTCTGGCTGCACTGGGCTTCCTGGAATTGACTTTGTACCAAATTCTAATTACCACTTGTGCCTGACTTATTTGACATTACGCCTCCTTCATGAGGAAACTCACAGACCATTTGGGGAAAATTTTGAGGAACCGAAACCTTTACCCTCTCTCAACTTTCCTCCCATCTCCCATACACATTAATGTATGTTCTGTCTCAGGCTAAAAGCCAATGTTTACAGCATAGGGGTTAGGCTTGACAGTATTTCCCAATGATGTCCCCTGTCCCATGACAAAATGATTCTGGGGATAATATGTTCGGGAAATGGAGCTTTACATTACGTATCAGCATATAAAAGAATTCACTCAAGAAAAAAAAATCGTCAAACTTTACCTAATCCCGTTCTTCAAACGTATTTAACCACACAGTCATTTTTTCAGTACCTGTTTGCATCTTTACCAGCTACAGTCAGTCAAGCTAGTTTATAACAAGTTAGCTTTGGGGACTGAAAGTCTAGTAGTCACGAGGGCCGCAGACAGAGTTAGAGCAAGGCTTTGGCTCTATTGGGAACTCCCCCAGGATTTCTGTTTCTTCCTGTGCATGTGCGTCAGGTCATTCTCAGTCTGGCTACTTTCCTGGCAACAAAATAGCTGCAGCAATTCTCGGCCTCACATCTGAGGGCCCACTGCACAGAGAAAGAGGATCCTCCTCTTCTTCCCATTGTGGACTGGATGTCGTGGCCTTATTTATGTTACGTGTTTATATTTATATTTATTTCATTTATATTAAACTTATTTAATTATATTACCCTGGGCCAATCACTGGGCAAGAGGAGTGGGCACCGGCCAATGACAGCCCATCCTGGGGATGAAAACTGTAGCATCTTCCACAAAGCCTATGACAATATCCGCCTCCTAGTAACACTCATTCTACCTACCTCCATCCCATTTTTCTCTGCTAAGAAAACTTTGATTTGTTCCCATGGCACTGGTCATCCACTGATCTCTAGGAGGGTTGGCCTACCTGAGCCATGGGGGGTAAACCTTGATTGGTCCAAACATCATATAACCCTACTCCTCTTCACTAACAATTGGCTCAGGAATGGCTGCATGGTGATTCTGGCAAATGAGATGCAAACAAAAATCTGCTGGGTGGGGCTTCTAGGAAATTTTTTGCCTTTCTGATATAAAAACAAACCTAGCTGGCGCGACCCTTTGCCTACTTATCATTCTTTTATATTTAAACCTAGAATAAAGACTTGATACCTGGAGGTGTGGCAGCCATATTGGGACCAAAAGGCAACAACTGTAAAAAACAGTGCTATTGGGCCAGAGATGGCAGAGCAGAAAGACGGAGCCTAAGTTCTCGACAGCATTGTTGGGCAGCTACACATACCCTGGACTGCTGTGTTAACTAAAAAATTAGAAATTTATATTTGTTTAAGTCAAAGGCATTCCTAACATAAAACCAACAAATGCAACTTTTTTTTTTGGTAAACTAGGAGCATAGGACACAGCCTTGGAGGCACAGCTCAAGTTTCACTGAATTCCAGATTCTTTCGTAAGCCCACCTTACCCCAGGGAATGTCTGCGAGAAAGCAGATCAGCCAAGCCTTTGCATCCAGTCCAGCGGTGGGTTGAGTGTTCCCTCTGTTGAGTGAGGAGCCAGGAGACCTGGAGCAGCAGGCTGCAGAAAATAGCCACTGCCTCACCTACATCATTGCGGGGTGTCCCCGGTTGCTTTGGGCTGATTTCAGAGGCCTTCAGCGACACCAGCACAAAAGCACACTCTTGAATCCAGATACTGATTGGGGCTCAGCAAAATCTATTTAGAGCCTTAAATTTATATTTCCCCTTTTCATCCCAGTCATCTCACTTCTGGAATCCCTCCCGAAAAATAACCACCACCTCCCACAAAGGAACTGGACAAATCTGAATGTCCTCCAACAGGGAAATGATTAAGAAACTATTTGAGGAAATATTACATGGACATAAAAAATGATGTTTATGTAGTTTGTAATAGCAAAGGGGGATATTCAAAATACTTGTTAATGAGAAATCCAGCTGCAATTTATATATATATATATATATATGGTATGATCTCAATTATATAAAAACTGCAAAAACCAGGAAGGAAATACATTAAAATATTAACAGTGATTGTGCCTGCTTGGGGTTGTCATGGGTATTTTGGGGGCACATTTTTCCTGCTGTTCTATATTTTTCCATTTTGCCTATATGTTCTGCTTTTGCAAGCAGAAAGAACAAAATTGACTTTTCTCTTTCAAGCTTTCAGGACCCTCCACTGTGTGAGATCATTGCTGTCCTCTCCCCTCCAGTAAAGCAGATAATCAAGGGCTTCCTGGAGCAAGTGACCCCCTTCAGCGTGGAGCCAAAAGCAAAACAGCTTCCAACACTGGCATGTTTGATTAATAGCTTGAAATTCTTTCAACAGGCAACGGGAGTGGTGGGAAAAGGGGAAGATCAACACCCTATTTTTAAATGGTGACGTGAAGCTCACAGGAACTAAAGTCAAGAAGAGGTACTTACCATTCCAGGCCTTATGCAAATCTATGCAAATGAATCACACTCTGTGGCTAAGTGAGAATTCTGGGCCTGAGCTCCCACCTGGGTTCCTACCTGGATTCCTGGGTCTCACGAAGCTGAGCTGAGAAAGGAGGCAGGAGAGGAAGGAGTGGGGATGGCCATCATTCACAGAGTACCTACTAAGTGTCCATCTTGCAGCGCAGTTTCGCAGCCTGCAGCTTTTCTGACCATCGCCACACCCAGAGGTGTAGGTAAGAGGGTCATCCCCACTGGGCAGGTGGGTCAAATGGAGCTCAGAGAAAAAAATGACCTTCTTTAGGTCACAAAGGGATCAGCCAGCTCCCCGTCTGGTACCTGGGACCAGACTAGACCACCCTGGAGTACAAGCGAATGGTGCTTCTCTCTGGTGGGCCAGTCCCCAGTGAGAGTGGAGAAGAGGAGGAGAGAAAAGTGGCAAAGGCTGCTGGGGCCCAAGAGGCACAAAGGTCCAGAACCCCTGGAAGCCATGCCAGTAGACATCCAGGTGGGATGCATGCTCAGACGCTGCTCCTCACCTGGCGTTTTCATTCCCCGTGCCCTCTGCATAGAACCACCTCCCTGTGGACACCTAGTGGCTCTCTAACTCCCCAGGCAGCTTTCTGCTCCCAAGTCACTTTATCAGAAAGGCCTCAGCTGACTACTCTATCCAAAAGAGCCTGCAACCTCGCAACCCCAACATCTCTACCCACTCTTCTTGGTTTCTCCCACAGCGCTTGTCACCTCTCTGACTTATTTACAGTAAGTCCTCACTTAATGTGGCCGATAGGTCCTTGCAAACTGTGACTTTAAGCAAACTGATGTATATAATGGAACTAATGTTACCCTAGGCTGGTTGATAGAAACCAGAGTTAAGTTCCTAGAGCATACATATTTCTGGTCACAAAAACATCACCAAACTTCTAAATAAAGACTCAAAAGACTTCTAATATTAAACGCTGAAATAAATGTGAGCTATATAGACATTTAAGAAAGATTAATAAAAGCTAGTCAGATGATTTTTTAAAGTTTCTTAAGTATTTATTGGCAAAGCAACATAAACACTGTTCTTCAGTGAGTGGAAGTGAGTAATAAGTAGTTTTTTAAAAAGCTACAAAGAAACAATGTTAGTTGCAATGTTAAAACTTTATTTTTTTAAAGATATTATTTATTTATTTTCAGAGAGCTGGGAAAGGGAGGGAGAAAGAGAGGGAGAGAAACGTCAGTATGTGGTTGCCTCTCACACGTCCCCTACTGGGGACCTGGCCCACAACCCAGGCATGTGCCCTGACTGGGAATCCAACCAGCAACCCTTTGGTTCTCAGGCCTATGGTCAGTCAGTCCACTGAGCTACACTAGCCAGGGCACAATGTTAAAACTTTAAATGGCATTATATTATAATTATATTTTTTGTTTTTATTTTTTTAGTTTTTATTTTTTATTGTTTATGCTGTTACAGTTACTCCTGCTTTCTCTCCCTTTCCCCAGCTCCACCCACACCCACACTGCCCCCTTCCTAGTTTAATCCCCTGTCCCTGTCCATGGGTTACGCAAGACGATGGCCATTTTCCAACCCACTTTTATTCCAGGTCAGAATCTCAGGAGGCCAGGGGCTGTCCCAGCAGCTCAGGGTACAAGGAGGGAACCCACCCTGTACAAGACAGCTTTCCACCACAGGGCCACTCACACACACACCAGAGAAGCTGCAGGCTGTGAAGCTCACTCTCCTCACAGGCTAATCACCTCATGTGCACCTGTTTGGGACGTGGGAGGAAACCCAAGGACCGCAGACGTGAGGAAAACATGCAAACTCCACACAGACAGGGGCTCCGGCCGGCGATCAATGTTTTTCTCCTCAACGTTATAACAAAACAACTTTGAACGAAACAGCGTCATCCCAGGACCTTTGCATACGGATGGATGTGCTTATGCCAAGAAAGCATGCCCCACGAGAGCGAAAAGTTTAGCTTTTGAGTTCACCCTGTGTCTCTAGCACCAGGTACAGGCTTGCTGTTCAAGACACACGTAGCAAATGAATTAATGAGTCTCAGCTCCCGCAGGACCTAGTTACACAACCCGGGACGATGACCTGACAACAGTAATAACATCACCATTACGGGTGCATTACTCACATTTCTGAGCACGAATTCCACATCGCTGTCTTCATTTAATCCCCACACCCACCATCACCCAAGACAGGAAACACAATTACTCCCGTTGGATAACTGCACAGACTGAGGCTCCGAAAACTCAGGTAAAGGCCCCAGAAGCAGAGTGTAACCAGCAGAGCCAGGCCTTGAATCAAGCATGTGTGGTTCTAGAACGCACTTCCCTACCCACCACATGGTGCTCTAGGTGGATCCCACCCAGTGAGAGAGAGCAGGTGTTACATCTGCATTATTTATGCCTGCATTCCCTGTGTCTGGCACGATGTAAATTGCCCTGCATGGGTATTAGCAAAATAAATCCGGGGTTCTCAGAGTATGGCCCTGGACCGGCAGCAGCAGCAGCATTGGGAACGCGTTGGAAATGTTCATTTCCGGGTCCCACTGAAGACCTATTGAATCACATGAATGTGTGCTGAGACTGTGAGAACCATGGGGATGAATGAACAGACACCTCCAGCCTATTGCCCCATCCGTAAAGCAGGGTGATGGGCCAGGGGAGTAATGGTGAGGGTAAAGTGAGACCCAGCACCGGGCCAGCAGGGGTTCAAGCTCTCCTCCCACGAGCCACTGGAGGAAAAGTTCTGGCTCCAATTTCAGGCCTTTGATTTGAGCCTCATCTGGCCAAGAAGATGCCAGCTTGTCAGAGGGAGCGGGGAGACGGGAATGATGGAGCTGGAGCAAGAAGATCTATTATTAATTAGCATGTAACATTGATTAAGAACCCATAGGGCACCTCAGCTGTGAGGAGCCTGAGTGAGCCTCCATTCTTGCCTGGAGGGGGAAGTGATTAGCAACATTATGAAAGGAAATATTCATCCTGTAGCAGCCTTGGGCAAACACCTCCAGGGGTGGGAAAATTTTCTCTCCCAGGGGTCTCTCCTCCTGGAGCAGGGCAGCTGCCTTCACAGCCTGGGGCAGGCTTCTCCTGGCAGGAGGGTGGACCAGCTGCCTTCTGACCTGTCTGCAGGAATGGGGTGGATTGGCAGCCAGCGAGCACAGGGCCCTCCACCCAGGCCGAGGGGGCCGGAGAGGCCTTAGTTTGGCCTTTGGAGATAGCAGTTCAAAGTGCTGGGAACTTCCTGATTTTTTGAGAGATAGAGGCAAACTGGATTGAATGTGTCAAATCTCCTAATTTTTAAATATGCATAAGACATTCTGGGTTGGCAACTTTTTTAGCTACTCAGATGCCTTTGTCACATTTAATCCTTTCAACAACCCCATCTCCATCTTCCGGTTCGGCAGTTTTCAACTGGTGTGCCGTGAGAGCTTTTGAAATGCGCAATGCCTGCCATTTAGTCAGGGGCGCTGACTTCTTTTCCCTTAGATTGTCCAATTAAAAAAAATGACAACAGCCTACAAAACAATAGCCGTCCATTGCAAATGAATCAAAATTATACCTATTTTTTGTCAGATCAGCAAAAAATGTAACACTTTTTGGCCTGCCGCTGAATTTTAGTAATTAGTTTATGACACGACGTGCCATGCCATGAAAAATGGTGGCAATAGATGAAGAAACTGAGGTTCCGAGTGGTCACTCGCACAGCGAGTTGGTGGAGTGGCAGGGACCGGAGCTTCCTGAGTCCTTGCTTTCCTCACTGGACCACTCGGTGTCCTGCCCCTTGTGTTCCCAAAACTTCTAAAAATATCCCAGAAGGTCATGATTGCCCCATCCAGGCTACCACCCTCCAAACCCAGTCAGACAACACTTCTAGGTGTTTGGGTTTGAACACCTGGTCATCCTACCTGTGCTGTGTCCCTAAAGGTATTTCTCTGCTCCTCTCAGAACTACGCACCCACGAGCCAGCTTCCCTCATGGGCCTGCTTCTGACCTTTGATCTTACATTTCCACGAGTATCAAGTGGGACTGACCAATCCCTCTCACTCTGCACCTTGGAACTCGAGTCTTTTCTGCCACTGACTAGCCTTGAGCTTCAAGTAAGACCCTACCCTTCTTTGGGTAGGGGACCCTGTTTCTTCTCTGTCCCAAAGAGGATGGTTTGGAACCATGAATCAAGTTCCTGACCTCGTTAGTTCTATGACCAGGCCACTGACCGAGTCATTCCTAAACTCCAGAGCAAGAAGATAGACTTCATAGGTGATGATGCTGATGAAGATATACCATTGTTTCAATGCTACCGATGCACCAAGCACTCGATATGGATTCTCCCATTTAATCCTTACACCCACCCTCAGAAGGAGGTGGTCCTGTAAGTGCCGTTTCATAGAAGATGGGATTACAGTTCACCTTGGAAATGATTCCAGAGCGCACGCGCTGAGCCGCCGCTCTGATGCCCACCCCACATCTCCTCCCAGGGCCCCCAGACATGAAGCTAGTTGGCGCCTTCTAAATTCCTCCATCTGTAAGCCAGGCCACACCAGGTCCCTGCAGGCTGAGCAGACTGCTGTGTTTCCCAGGAAACCATGTTGAGCTCTGTGGACTTATTAAGGAGTCCACAAACTTGGGGAAGAGTTTTCAAAACTATACAGCTGACCACAGATCCCCAGAGAGGTGGTAAGCTTCCCATCCCTGCAGGTGTGTGAGCTCATGCCAGACAATAAATTTGGGAGAATGTTGTAGCGGGGATTCCAACACCAGATGGGGAGGCAGAAAGGATGAACTAAATCAGTGGCCGTCTGGGAGAAAACAACAGTGACGAGCAGACTGCCTGGGTTCAAATCCCACTTTCGTTGCTGTGTGACCTTGGGCAAGTTACTAGACCTTTTCTGTGCTCCACGTCCTTGCCTTTACTACAGACCTAGTACTAGGACCTATCTCACGGCCTTGCTGTGAAGTTACACGAGTGGATGTGTGTGAAGCGTTAATCAGAGTGCCTGGCACATGATAAGTCTGCAAAGCCTTAGCTATCACTTTCACACTTTTCCCTTTAACTTTGGGAGTCCTAACTCCCAATCAAAACTGCAGTGGATGCTGGTGCAAAAAGTAGATCAAAAAGCAGCTGCCACCTGAGAAGGTGGGGGCTGGGGGCTCTGTTCTGTCAGATCTGCTCCCTTCCCACCGTGGCCTCAACCCCACATCATGGTCTGTGGGGCCGACCACAGCGGACGCCACCGCTGGCCTTGCGTGTCAGAGGCGCAGACATGCTCCCTACCATCAGAATCCAGCTGCTCGGGCCTCGCAGCATTATGGCATCCAGCTGCCACATTTGACAGTTGGGGAAACTGAGGCCTAGAGAGGAGTGGGGGCTCGCTGAAGTCACCAGCCAGTGGAGGAACGAGTTCCTCAGGTCACAGAGGAGCCCCGGGGAGCTGCCTCATTGCGCCCTCCTCCCACGACGTGAAGCCGGCTTCAGAGCTCAGCTGCGGCTGCTGGGAAGGCAGCAAGAGGAAGTAACATTTAGAGAAGGAAAGAGGGTGGTGGGAGCCAAGATCAAGTGTGGCAAGAGGAGAGAAGCTCGAGGCTGGAGGAGGGGCTCAGCAGCTGAGGCCTTCCAGAGACAGAGAGTCTCCACGCAGCACCGCCAAGTCTGGGGCGGGGGACCTGGGATTAGCAGACCTAGAAGAGCCCCCAAATTTGCCTCAATGTTCCCCCTAGGGCCCTGCTACCCTCTCTAATGAGACGCACTTGCAGAGAAGGTATGATCACAGGCTGCCTGAGGGGTGATGTCAGAGAGGATTCTGTCTGAGTCCCTTCAGGGGAGGCCTGTAGAGACCATCAGATTCCAGACCCTTGGTAGACAGAGGGGACACCAGCCCAGAGAGCAGCAGCAGCTTATCCCAGGTTACACAGCAAGTTCGGGCAGGGCTGAGACCACCCTCAGACATTTGGGGTCTCATTTGTTTGTGTTTTTTTAAACCTCAGCTGAGGATATGTGTATTGATTTTAAAGAGAGAGGAAGGAAAGAGAGAGAGAGAGAGAGAGAGAAATACCAATGTGAGAGAGAAACATCAATCGGTTGCCTCCTGTACGCGCCCTAACCGAGGATCGAACCTGCAGCCTAGGTGTGTGCTCTGACTGGGGATGGAACCACAACCTTTTGGTGCACAGGAGGATGCTCCAACCGACTGAGCTACCCAGGGCAGAGAGCCTCATTGTTTTCTCTGGTACCGAAGCCTCACCCTAGTAGCCACAGTCGTATTAATAACAGCAATAATTTCAGGGGGTTTTGGATGCTTACTGTAGGGCAGGCACAATTCTAAGTCCTCCTTAAACAACCCCTGAGGAAGGACCATGATCCGAATTCTACAGATGAGGAAACAGAGGTACATTAAGATTACAGAAGCTGCCTGCGGTCCCACAGCTGGTACTTGGTGGAGCGGGATCACACGGCTCCCATCTTGATTATGAGAGGAAGAAGACCTTCTTTCCGGAAGTTCATGCATTACAGGGACTGCAGGGTTACACAACCACAATAGAGCTGTTGGACCCCTATGTGGGCAGCTGTTTTCCATACGGCCAATAGTTCCTGTCACACTAGCCAAAAAAAATAAAATAATTTTCCCAGCTTCCTTTTTGGTTAGGAGTAGAACATGACACCAATCTGGCCAATGAGATTTAGGTAGAAATCCCGGAAACAGCATTCCTCCACAATTAAAAAGCCCTTTTCTTTGCACTAATCCCTTCCCCTTCTTCTTACATGAAACAAAGATGCAATGCCTGAGGACTGGCAATTATTTTGGAACCACGAGGCACCCAGAATGAGGACAAAGGGTTCGTTGCTAAAGATGGCAAATATATTGGCAAGCAGAACTGGGTCCTCAATGGCATCGGTGAGAGCCACGTTGGACCTGGTAGCCTGCCTACCCTGGATTTCTTGCCGCATAAGACAGTAAGTTCCAAGCAGGCTATGCCCCAACAGTAAGGTTTCTGTTATTTGTAGCTGAGTGCATTTCTACCTTTCCTAATGGTGGGAGCCAGATGAAGCCCAAGGACTGCCTGTCCCTGTGCGGAATCGCACTGTGTCCAGGAGCCGCACTCCCTCCCTTCCTATCTCCCCCAATGCACTAGCATCAGACCTCTGCGTCGATCAGGGCTCAGAAAAGGCTACTGGGCAATTGCCCCTCAGGCCACATTGTCACCAGCCATCAGACCAACCAATCTGAACCCATCCAAAAACTGCAAGCAATGAGTAGGGGGGAATCTTACCCCAACCTCACCTACCATGAAAATTCCAGGTTTCAAGTATCCAACAAATTAAACACCAAGGACCCACATTCGATATGACCCACAATTACCAAATGAACCTGCCATTCATTTGATTGTTAAACAAATATTTATTGAGAGCATGCCAAGTTCCAGGTGCTCACAGAGGAAAAAAGCCGGCACAGTCCCTGAGGTCAGAGGCAAGCAATAAACAAGTGAATGGTGATTTCTCTTAATACCACCCCTTGCCTTTACAAGGCACCTCACGGTTTAAATCACCTAACTTTATCAGCCCATCACCCTGCAAAGCAGCCGCCATCTTCCCACTTTACAAAAGAAATAAAGATACCGAATGCGAACTAAGAAAGGATCTCCCCGAGGCTGCCAGCCGTGTCTGGGAAGCCTTGAAACTGGGTTGGTCTGGCTGCAGTTGCCGTCCCTGAGGTAGGCCCTGTCTACTAGAACAATCTACAGGCCCCTCCCCCATAGGGATCTGCTGCTCTGGGCACCACGGAAACAGCTCTCAGAAACAACAGCCTCAGCCCCAGAACAGAGTCTGGCTGGGACACAGTTTTGCCAGCTCCACAAAGGCACCCTCGTCAAGCTGTTGGCACCCAGTGGTCCTCTAATGACCCATCCCCCCTGAACGCACAGACCAGGGATGCTTCAGCCATGCTTTTTTGAGATCACCCATGAGGCAGCCGGGGTAATGAGTCCAGACCCGTCAAGAAGTTTGGAATCTGTCTGCCCACAAAGTGTTCCCTGGTCTTCCCACACCGGCCCTGCCACAGCAGCGGCAGATGGCAATGAGCCAGGATGCTTCAGTGACGCCAGGTCCCGGGCTGGGTTTGCAATTTTGATGGCTAAAACCTCTTGGCCTGATTTCCATCCCATTCGCCCCAAGGTCGTTCAGATTTAGAGCTAAGCAGAGTGTTAGGCAAGTTTCGAGGGCTGGTGATGGGCGAGGGGGTGGGGTAGTCACTTCTTCTTGGTGAGAGGCAGTGACTCAGAGAAGCCACCAGACAGGAAAGAGATCTCTCTTTTCAACACGGACAGAGGCAAGTGGATCTGGCTTAAATCTTGTCTCTGTCACCTGCTAGGTCTATGTCCTTGAACAAGTCACTCGCTCTTTCAGGTCAGGCATCTTGAATATAAACTGAGATTCATTCATCCCACGAGTGTGTATTGGGCCCCTAATCTGCACCAGAAACTGCGGACCCAGCATGGAAATAATGGACGAGTCCCCGCTCTCACAGTGGGGCTTTTGTAAAAATCAGAGTTAATGTATCCAAAGCATTGTGTCCTTTATGTAATAAGGGCTTGATACATAGTTGTTATTGTTGCTTTTGTTATTATAAGAGAGTTTAGGCTTTGTACCTACAATTATTTTCTATCATCCATTCTGTATAATCATTTCTACCACGGCAGATAAGAATCCCCCCGAGACACACACACAAAAACAAGCATGCCAGCCATTTGGAGGGAATTTATTTCCTCCTTCAGAGTTGCCTTTGACATTCATTTCTTCTAGTCTGTGAGTTTGTCGCATTCATTACCCCCGAAACCTAACCTATCCTAACTTGTCTTAACCTAGCCTAGCACTCAGCAGGATCCAATAAATGATTTCTTCATCTACGCACGCATTCATTCACTCACTCACTAGACACACACTTATTAAGTGCTAACGTGTGCCAGGACCTCCTGTGACCAAGACAGATGAGTCCCTGCCCTCGTGGAGTTGCCGTCCTAGAGGGGAAGGCAGATAGGAAGTTCACTATCCCCCAAGGTATGATGAGGGCTAGAAGAGAGTGAGGTAGGAAGGCCTTTTCAGATCGGCGTTGATGAGGAGGAGACATATGAGCAGAGACCTGGGTGGGTGTTGGGGTGGGAAAGGGAGCCTCGTGAACTTCTAGGGAAGGAGCGTTCCAGGCAGAGGGAACGGTAGATGCAAAGCTCTGAGGCCGGAAAGAATGGCAAGAGAAGGGAGCCCAGGGGCAGCCGCCACTGGTCCCCAACCTACCTCGAGGGAAAGCCAGGCAGAAGCATAAACACAGGCACCAATGATTGCTAGCAACTCCCTTAGGCGCACATTGACTCCTAGAATAGGGGCCGGGGGTTTTCCCCGGACTCTCACCCCTCCCTGAAGAATTGGGAGAACAAGGACCAGAGAAGGAAGTGGGTGTCCCAAGGTCACATAGCCAGCAATGGCTGCACTGGACCCAGATCCCACACCTCCTCCCTCTAGCCTGTGTTGTCTCCATGAAACTACGCATTGCCTTGCTGGGTGTCAGATGAAGGAGTCCCGGAAGGTCCCGGGAGACCCAGAGGGCTGCACAGGTTCAGAGACAGACTGGAGAGAGAGAAACTCTCAGTCTCCCTCCTCCCTCCCTCTTCCCTTCGCTGTGCTTGTCCTCATGCTAGAGAACCACGGAAGGGAGAGAGTCGCTCTCATCCTGGCTTTGCATCTGGGAACCATGGTTACGGCTGCCTTTTGATTGGCAGGGGGTCCAAAATGCCTCGGAACCGCCCCTACTTCCTAGAGGTTGTTTCAGAAGCAGGGGACAAGGGCCAGGGGACAAGTTGGAGTTACCAGCAACCCGAGATACCATCCGCTTCACCTTCCCCTCCTGAGCCGATCAACCGGGCACCCTCGCACCACCGCGAAATCCTTTTTAGAGCTCTGAATTAAAAATAAATTTGCAAGCACATAACCAGATGTTACATGGAGAAAAGATAAATAACTCAGCCTGTCAAGGAACTGCCTCATCTCAGTCAACCCTCTCTCTTTCACAAGGTTTTAATTTTTAATTTCACAGTGGTAACTATAGCAACCTGCAAAAATAATATATTCCAAAGCAAAACAACTTTCTTGGCTCTGGCTCGGCATCTCCATGTTCCCTCCTTGCCTCCTCTCTTCCAGCTTCCCGCAGGTTTGTGCCCAGAGTTGACGAACGTTCTCAGCTTTGAACTCCCTCATTCATTAAGTAATTCACTCATTCATACACAAGCATCTCTTGGCACCCAAATGCATGCCACTCCTAAATTCATGGTGCAGGGTCGGACAGTGGGTTCGGGATTATGAGGGACTTCAGGTTATTTTTTATCAATTTGGTTCCTAAGTTCTGAACAGATAGGAGCAAGAGTTTGGCTAGCAAGGGACACCTGTGTGTGTTTGAAGCCTAATTTGTCCCTGGGACAGTGCTGGGCATTGGGGTGAGAGCCAAAGAGGCCTGAGCCAACTTTCAATGCATCTGCAGCCCTGCGGGAAAGACGTATAAATAGATCATTATAATTGGATAAGACATGCCTTGTGTAAAAGGGTTGAGTAACGGACAAATGGAACGCAAAAGAAGAGAAGGTTTGTCAAAGCTACAGTGAAGGCTTCAGAGAGGAGGTGACTCCTGAGGTGGGTCTTGCAGACTGAGAAGAAGTTTTTTGAGTGATCGAGATAGAAAAGGAAGTGCCAGGCAGGGGGAACAGCAAGTGCAAAGGCAGAAACACAAGAGACAGGTTAGGAGGGCCCAGCACAGGGCGAGGGTTGTGCCTCGGTGGGGTGCTGGGGACAGGTCAGTGGAGCAGAGCCACACAGATCCCGGAACGCAACGCTGAGGACTCTGAAGGCAAGGGGACATCAGCAAAGCCACGGAGTGGACAAAACATGTTTTAAAAAGTGACTCTGGGGACAAGTGTGGGGTATGGGTTGGAGGGGAGAGTGGAGACACAGTCTGTGGGGAATGCAGGTGGGAGAGGCCTGAAGTGCGTGATGGCAACGGGGAAGTCTTAGTTTGCGTTCCCTGAGAAACAGACCATGAGCCAAGGATTCAGGCTCCTGTAGGAGGTGATCCCGAGAAGCGCTGGCTTGGCGGGGGGAGGAGGGTGAGACAAGGAAGGGAAGGAAGCTGATGGGTGTTTATCATCAGCAACCGAAGCTGAGCCCTGTTGCGAAGTTCCGGGAGCCAGTCCCCGGAGTTGTGCCCCCTGAGGGCAAGGGAGCTGGGGTGTGTAAGTGCCAATTTCTATAGCAATTGGCTGGGGGCTGCTTCCAAGAGGCCTCTGTTCCCTGGCCCTTCTGACCTACTACGCAGGCTTAGGAGCAGAGCAGGCTCCGATGGCCGGAGGATGTCTCCACGCAGGCTTGTGAGCTGGCAGCGGACACGGGGCCAGTGTGCCCTGAAATAGGAAAAAAAGGCCAACAGGATATGAGCGGCTGTTCAACAGCATCTGCCCAGTGAAGTTCTAGAAGAGAGTGAGCGGACCTAACGGAAGACCCTGGCATCCTGGAGGGTGGCTCACTGGCACAGGCAGGCTCACTGGCACGTGCAGCCTGGTACAGGGGAAAGGGTGATAATAGGACCCAAGTGAGGGTGCATCCAGGCTGGCTAAGGCTGGTCAAATGGGCACTGACCAAATGCCGGCGGGCCGCAGCACAGCCCTCAGGGCCCCCCACGGGGTGGGCCAGACCTTCTTTTCAAAGGGGGAGTCCTGTCTCATGGGAGAGAGTTGCCCCCTCAGCTCCTGATTCCAAGTAGGATAGGTAAGAAAACGTGCCGAGTGGGAAAATGCGAGCACAGGGGTGTGTTCATGCACAGGTGTGGCCCGGAGCTGTGACCTTGGGCAAGTGACTTCCCCTCTCCGGCCACAGTTTTCTCGTCTGTAGTAAGATGTGGTTCATAGACGTGCCGACTGCATAGCTTTGTGTGAGGATGTAATTAGAAGATGCACTCACCTGAAGCCTAAAAGTCACCTAGCAAATATTTCACCTGTTATTTCCGACAATATTTTTTGAGCATGGCGCACATGCTGGGCCCCAAGGACAGATCGGTCATCAGACGCAATTCCTGCCTCTGCCCTTGTGCCGCCCGCAGCCCGTGGGCATGTGAAGTGCTTTCTACAGAATGTTAAAGAGAGCAGAATAGAAATTGTGCATAAAGCATGTTTCTAATTTTGTTTAAACGCACACACACTCGCAAAGGCCCGAGGGATATATACCAACATGTAATGATAGTTAACACTAGATGGTGGAATTAAAGGTGGCTTGTGTTTTAACAATTCTCTTTTGTCTTTTTTTTCTTTTGAAATTTCATAGTAGATTGTATTATTTGAAGAGTCATTTTCCAAAATACAAAGGGAAACAAGTATACTTCTTTCTCTGACTCCCTGCTTCTCCCAGATTCCTCCTGCTTTCCCAGGCAGCCGAAGCTCCCCCCATTAGAGGGTGCTCATTGGTACTTCCCAGGGTCCCAGGGCCTCACTGTTGGGAAGGGGGTGGGGGTCCTCCATCGGAGCAGGGATCCCAGACTCACGGATCTGTGAGTGGAGAGGGGAGCTGAGTTCCCTGTGGCCTGCCCGTGAGGATGTGCTCTGCTGCTGGGGTCTGAGGACAGTGGTCAGGGCTGGCTCACACACCTGTTCCTGCAGAGGCAAGCCTCCCGGGTTCTGAGGGCCCGGAGCCAGCAGTTGCATCTACCTGCATTTCCTACACGGCTTTGTGTATACACCGCCACTTGTTCTTTATCTCTCGACTCTCCAATCTCCTTCTACTCTTTCTGAACTGAAGTGGGGGAGAAAAATCTATGTTGACACCGTCAAATCACAAAGTCCATACCTCGAGCCCAGAAATTGGCTATTAATACAGATATTGACCACCAATTCTTCTCATGTTTCCTATCTCCTTTGATATCTAGAACAGTGTAATAGGCCCAACACTCTTGGGACATTCTGGTAAGGCCCCTGTAATGGACATGATGGTATTATCTGAGTCCCGTTTTGGGAAATGGCCCCTCCCCAACACCGTGCGGGCTTCACGAGGCTTCCATCAAGACCACCCAAACAAGAACCAAAGTACTTCTCTCGGATTGGTGTGAGGACATGTATATGGATGTATGGATTGGAGGAGAAAGAAGTCTTCTCTCCTGCCTGGCTTGCTGGTCTTGGGATACTTGAGTCTGGGTTTGCCTGTTGGTGACCACCTTCCTTACTACATGTTCAGAGCCGGTTTTTAGCACAAAGTCCAGAAGAAAGGATGACTTTGTTTAGTCCTTCTGTTCAGCCATTCCTGAACTCGCCTTTCCTGGCGGGAACTAACACATGCCCTTTATTTCTTACGTGAGTGCAAGTTGGGGTTTTGCTCATTGGAGCCAAAGGAATCCTGCCTAGCACACTGGAGTGGACCACAATGGGTTAGAAGTGTGTGGCCACCCCAATTCTCATCCCCCCAAGCACCCTCATTGTTTAGGAAAACCATCTCTCCCGCCTTGACCGGTTGCGGCTCAGTTGGTTGGGTGACGTCCCGCCAAGCGAAAGGTCGCCGGTTAGATTCCTGGTCAGGGCACACTCTCGGGTTGCGGGGTTCAGCCCCAGTCAGGGTGAGTACAAGACGCAACCGATCAATCTTTCTCTCTCACATCGATGTCCTCTCCCTCTCTTCCCCTTGCTCTAAAAATACATACATACACACATAAAATAATAAAAATAAATAAATAAAAATTTGTAAAATACTGTCTCTCCCCCATTGAAAATATCTGGAATTTCTGGGTGCTGACACCACTCCCTTCCTTCCTCTTATGTCACTATCTGGATCCCCGATACACCAGGTGAGTTGGCTCCAAGTCCCTTCCAAGCCCGTGAAACCTCCCACATGGTCCTCCATGCCTCACCCTTCCCCCACTCTGCAGGGGGACGCACAAGGTCCAGAAAATAACCCAGAGCCCAAAGGATGTCAGAGCCACTGGGTGGAAGGGCCTGGATCTCTGCGTGACTATCAGGCGTTGTCCCATGTAGGACTGTGACTCGGTGACAAATAAACGTGACTGTGCTGAGCCTCTGAGGTTCGGGGCATGTTTGCGATGGCAGTGGGCCTGCCCTGCACAATAAGGCGGCACTTTGGAGGGCTACCCAAGGGCTGCGATCCCACAGGACTCTCAGGGCTTTTCACCACAGCACAAATGTATACTGAGCTCCTCTTCCGTGCTCGCAGAGCCCTCTGCATTTCTCTTTATTCTGCAGTTCTGCCCACAATTGCCTCTTTTCTCATCTGTCCATCTTCTTCACCTGGACCATATGGTCCCCAAGATCCAAGTCTTTATCTGTCTTCTTCTTCTATGTGGTGTCCCTGGCATCTAGTTTAATGCCTGGAACATAGAAAGTGCTCTAAAAATATTAATTCATTGCCTTTGCAAAATGGCCAAATGGATAAAACTGTTGTGAGACTCAAGTGAGGTTCTGATTGTGATGCTGAATGGCACACAGTAGGTCCTCAGCAAATAGCTGCAGAATAAAAAGGAGCTAAATGAAGACACCTGAGGGCGAGGACAGGCTGTCAGAGGGAGGGCAGATTTTAGCTCAGACCCGTCCTACCCCAAAGCCTCCAGAACCAGTTCTCTCTGGTCCCTGGCTGGCTGCAAACTCCACGGGGGAGGCGGAGCCCATGCATAGCGGGTTCCAGTTCCTGGGGGGAGTGTTTCTCAAGGGAAGGCCTTCACCAGAGGGTTTGGGTGTTGATGGGGAAGAGGTGACAACACCTCAGGAAATCACATTCCGAAGGCTTCTGCTGTACAAGTAGACTTCTCACCCTGGCCTCGGAGTGGAGGTGAGTGTGGGATGCTGGTAGGCTTCTGGGGCGAAGCTTCTCTTCCACAGTTTGAAACCTCATCGCTGGAAAGGTTAACTCCTTGCATCCAGTTCTGTTTGCTGGAGACAGGCTTTAGGTATTTAGTCTAAGACTTCTAGGTTAATGTCAAATCGCAGACTTGGGCTTGGGGCGGGGGGTGGGGGGGGGAGGGAGTTGTCCAAGCAGCGTATGTAGTAACTTGTTGCTTGAGCCAAGTCCTGGCTCTGGGTAATTATGAGACTTTGGACTATGTAGTTAGCTCATCTGAGCTTCAGTTTTCTCATCGATAAAGTGGGGTGATAGCTCTGATTTGTGCAGTTCATTCGGTTGGGTGTCGCCCCGCAAGGCAAAAGGTCGCTGGTTTCATTCTCAGTCCGGGCGCTTGCCTGGGTTGCGGGTTTGGTCCCCCGTCGGGGTGTGTACAAGGGGCAACTGACGGATGGTTCTCTGTCACACTGATGTTTTTTTCCCTCTTTCTCCCTCCCTTCCCTTCTCTCTAAAAATGAATAAATAAATAAAATCTTTAAAAAAAAACCCCGAAAGTGGGATGGCAGCAGCAGCCACAGTAGAGGGTTGTTGGGAAGATTAAGTGAGTTAATACAAGTCAGAGGCGTGATGCTCTTGTGACCCAGTGCCTTTCTCCAGCGGGTGGCGGGCAGGGTGGTCTGCATCCTTACTCTTGTGAGTGTGCAGACCAGTCAAAAGCTCGGATGTTCATTGCCCCTGAGACTGCACTATGCTGCATTTTATATGATTGGATCTCTGGGACTCCACTTATTATGTCCCCGCAGCTGGACAGTGCGCCCTTCCTTCCTGTAGGAAAGCTGAGCACCTACGATGCCCTTTATTTGCTGTGTGGCCTTGGGTAAGCCCATTTCCTTCTCTGAGCCCCAATGTCCTATCAGCAAAAGAGAGAAAATGGCTTGCAGAGGGATGATGATGATGATGAAATAAGATCATTGTTATATTTGTATTCATTCAACAATTGCTTTTATTGAGCACCTGCTATGTGCCAGGAACTGTACTAGGCTCTGGGGATATAGCAGTGAACAGAACAGACAAGATCCCAGTCCTGGGGGAGTTGACATTGCAGGGGCAGCCATACGCTAAACAAATGAGAAAAATACATAGTGTCTCCTCTCGATGTTGATAAGTGCTGTGAAAAAGTAATAAGTAAATCAAGAAAGGGAAATAGGGAGTAAGAGGGGGATGGTACAACTTAAAATCGGGTGGGCAGGGAAAGGCTCCCCCAAAAAAGGTGAATTGCCGCAGAGAAGTTGCAGAGAAGAGCTTTGCAGGCAGAAGGGCCCCCACAGGAGTGCCCGGCACGTTCCAGAACGCGTGGCTGGAGCCACGTGAGTGAGCGAGGGGAAACTGGCTGCGGTGGGCCAGAGCAGCAGCGGGGGTCAGCCGGGCAGGGCCTCGCAGGACTTTGGTTCTCTCTGCAAACATCAGAGAGCCACAGGGGCGTTCTGAGCAGAGGAGGGCATGGCCTCGCTTTCATTCTCCCACAGAGGGCAACCCAGTGACAAGATGAGATCGCCATCTCCTGCAGAAGGCTCGGAGGGGCCACGGGGCCTGCCGCCCTCCGCTCGTGCTGCCTTCCAGCTGGCGCACACCACTCCCAGGCCCGGGGCTCTCGTCCCCATTCCCACCCCCCCAGGTCTCCATCTTGACTCCTGCTTGTCTCCTGGTCTAGTCAGTATCCCACCTCCACTGGGGAGTCAGCCCAGAGCCTTAACTGCCCCTTATCCCTCCCTTCCCGGAGAACTAGGAAGCAGGATCAATGGACGGGCCTTGGCTCCCAGGTACCAGGTTCAAAGTCTCCCAGCTTAGAATCCCTGTGCCTCGAGTTCTTCGTGTATAAAATGGGGGTAATGTCGGCAGACTCACCCTCACACAGCGAGTGCGGTCCCAACGATCCGGTCGTGTAAAATGCAGCGCAGGGTCATCACAGGGCTGATGGACGGACCTCGGAGCTCTAGCCCGGCTGCACTGTCACAGGAGTAGAGACAAGGAACTCACACCTCCCACCCTCGCTGGAGAAAGGCTCAGGGGTCACAGGCTTGTTTCCCGACCTCCCCACCCCACTTCCCAGTCAACTCCAGACCATCCACGTTCCAAACAGGTGCTGGACCAAGGTTGGCTGCTCATCACCATGAGCCTGTGGACAGGAGTAACGAGTCTGCCCAGGAAATATCCCCGGGAGTGCGCCTGGCATGTGCCATGAATGCCAGCTGCTGCCAGAACACCCACCACGTGGGCAGGGCCTCCTTCTTCCTCGGCTGGCCCGCAGCCTGTAAGAGGGATGCAGGTAATGACCCTACTCACGTGTACCACCAATGGCTGGGGCAGCAACGGCTGAATAAACACTCGTTGGGGGCGACAGAAAACACGAAGAGAGGTAGGTGTGTATCCTGCTTGTATCGCCTCCTGGGTGTGTGACCTGGGGTGAGTCATTCTACCTCTCTGAGCCTTTCTCTGTCCCCTCATCTGTAAAATGGGAGGACTTGTTCTTCTTGGCAGGTGGACAGGACTTGTCCCTGGACTCCCATGCCTCAGCTGGGTCCTCGCTCGGACACCTGAGGGGTACCTGCAGGGGCCTGGTGGACATGGCGGTGCCCGTGGAGCCATGGCGACGTCTGGGCAGAGCTGACTCGGGTGTGAGCTCTGGTGAGTGACAGGTTGAGGGCTCCCAGTAAGACCTGGTCAGCTCTCAGGGCCTTGCCTGCAGCAGCAGGTGGGGCACAGGTGGGGCCATCGCTCTGCTCCGTCAGTGATTCTGTGTTTCCTAGGTTTGCCCTGGGCTCGGAGAGGGTCAGGACTCCCTCACCCCAGTTTAGGGCAAAGAGAGCCCCAAGAACCCCCCAATTCTTGAGGGCTTCTGTATGACCCCTGGGCTTCTAAGTGCTTCCTGACCACGTTACTAAGCATGCACTAGCACCAGTTACTGTTCTGTGCACTTCTCATGTTCCATCTCAGATGAGGCCCCCCTCGGTAACACTTTGACATGGGTCTGATTAGCATCTCCAATTTACAGAGGGAGAAACTGAGGTTCAGAAAAACTAAGTAGCTTGCCCAGAGTCACGCAGAAAGTAAGCAACAGAGCCAAAATTTGGACCCAGGTCTGAGCCCCTGTTCTGTCTGCCTGGCTGGGGAGTAACAGCAGACAGGCCGCCAGGCTGCGGCTCCCTGCCACCGGGGCCTCCAGGACTCCAGGTGGAGCCCTGGCTCCGGCCTGAGCTGTCGGGGGGCTCTGCTTGAAGCTCAAGCCTGACTCTCCGCCTGGGTTCTCCTCTCTCCACAGTAGCTTTTCACTTAAGAGGCAGCCAAGCCTGCTGGTGAGAGCCATGACCTCTCCCACAGCCGGGCACCAGGGCTCAAAGCGTGGCTCTGCCCCTTCGTTCTCTGCACCTCGGTTTCCTCGCCCAGAACATGGGAGCATAGGACCCTTCTCATCAGGCTGTCGTGAGGACCAAGTGAGGGGCGGTGGACAGAGGGACAGGCAGTCATAGTCAGTCATGCTGCTTCTGTTCCTACCAGGGCGCCCCTGCTCTCAGTTCTGTGGGCTCCCCCATGTGTCTCTCTCTGCCATTTCTCTCTCTTGCTCTCTGCCTTCTCTTCTGAGGCACATCTGTCTTGCGTTGAAAAGCTTCTCTTTGTCACTTTCCCCTCTTTCTTGCTCCCTCCTGGGTCCTAAATCCTGGCTCTGCGTTCACGTGCTGCATGCACTTAAGCAGAGGGCAGAGCAGCCGTCCTGATAGTGGACACCCTCCCACTTCGCTCTCTAGAAAATTCTCCTGGGGAGCTCACCAGATGCAGATTCCTGGCCCCACTCCAGAGATCCTGAGCCCACGGGTCCAGGGGAGGGTCAGGGCAGCTGCCATTTAACCAGCACCCTTTCCCTACCTCCCAGGTGAGATGTGCTGGCTCTTACACTCGACAATGGGAACCACGGCATTGCCCTCAGTTTCCTCATCTGTAAAGTGGGAGCAAGCAGAACCCGCCTTCAAGGTTGTAAAGATGAAATGATTTGTCTAGAAAACAGTGCAGGTCTCTTCGTTCTTTTTCTGTCTTGGCTTTTGTATAGTTTGTCTCTGCCTTTCCACCCCCACCCCGTCTCTGTTTCTGGTGTCTACTGATTTCTTTTTCTCACTGCTCTCCCCGCCCTCTACCTGGAAGTGAGCCCAACCCCAGAGTCAGAAGCATTGAAAAACAGTGGCCCTTTGGTAAGGCCTGTGGGCCCCAAGGTGGACCAAATGGCCTGTCTGCTCCTCCTGGCCCCGTACCCCAGCTGTCCCCCAAGTCGGAGCATCTCCCGCACCTGCAGCCCCACAGTAGCAAAGCCCAGAGAAGACGCGATCCGCTGTGCGGGAATGGCCCTGCTGCTATGGAAACCAGCGCTTAGGAACCGCTCAGAGCTGATCCATACCGGGGAGCAGGCTGGCCTTGGGGGAGGGGGAGAGGCCAAATTCTGCGCCTTAAACTTTGCCCTCCTATTACCGCCCTGTGATGCTGGGCAAGTCACTTAACCTCTCTGAGCCCTCTCTCCCTCACCAGCCTGGGAGCAGCAGCCCCCATTAGCTGGGTAATAACGGCCGCCAATGACTAAACGCCGCACTGAGGCTTTCAAGCCTGAAGACACGGCAAATTGCCATTTGCTTTCATTACTGCGAGCTCAAAATATTCTAGTGCCAGCTTGCTGCGCGACCCCGTGCTACCTGAAGGCCACCAAACGATTTCCATGATAGAATTCTCTCTTGAAGGGGCGTGGGGTCCACTCTGAGTCACCCACAAACACACACACACACACACACCAGCCACTGAGCTAAGCTGCCCAAACAACCCCTGACCCCACTGAGACACCCTGTGCTGAGGTTCCTCTGTGCGGAAGGGAAGGAGAAGTGAGCAGATCTCGCTGATCCCTCCAGCCGCAGCTGCCGCCGCAGAGCCAGCAAACAGAGAACTTCTCTGGGCTCCTCGCGCCTTCAGACCTAAATCTGGGCTCATCAGCTGGAGCTTCAAGGCCTCCAGCACTAGTCTGAAAGCCGCCCCGCAAAAGGCCCGCCCTGCCCCCTGCTCCATGACATCATCCCTCAACTTGGTCCCCACGAGGGGGTGAAAACTGCCCGCCATCCACCCCTTAAGGGGCGTCAGGCAAAGGCTTTACCCTTTCTGTGCCTTAGCTTCCTCCTTTACTGAGACACACACTGCAGTCATGTACACTCCCAAACACACGCTCGCATGCCCCGAGACACTAGCGCCCTCCCACACACCCCACAGTGAAGGAAGGGCGAGCCGCAGTCCTGTGGCTGTCTGGCTGTGCCCTTTCCCGTCTCCTGTCTGCTCACGCAGTTTCCTCTCCCTGGAATCTGCTCCCACATGTTCCCCAGAACTCTCTGGGGTCCCCTGAGCCCCGCCCCTCCTCACTAATCAGTCAGATTCCCCAGAGGACACTGTGACTTGCCCAAGATCACACAAGAAGGGCGTGGCTGCAGAGCCCGGGTTAGAACCCCTGCCTCGGGGCGGGAGCACTGAGGCCAGCTGCTGCAAAGAGCATCCACGCAGCCATTCAGCCAGCCGGGCGTCTGTTTGTTTGTTTTCCCAACAAGCACTTATTACACCCCAGGCAGGCTGCTTGGTGCTGGGGACCCGCCATGAACAAGGCCAGACGAGAGCGCGAGCACACAGCCCAGAGAAGCAGACAGATGCTAAACAAGTAATTATAAGCATGATGGATGCCACAGAGGAAAAGTGGGGAGAGCCCTGGGAGGGGACAGGAGGGGGCTGCCACTTTCTCCCATTTGAACAAGGTTTTGTAGCAGCTTTGCCCCAGGAGGGGCTCCTCCAGCCCCTTGCATCAGGACCCCCTGGGGAGGCTGGTTCAGACCCCCGGCCTGCAGACCACCACGACACGTGCCCAGGGAAGGCTGCTCTGAGGTGTGAGGGCCGTGGATTTAGAGGCCTGGGAGGGATGGAGGTAAATGTCCTCTGATCACCCACCATGTTCTGAGTTCTTGCCAGGCCTCTGAGGTAGAAAGAATTAGCCCCAGGTCTCAGGTGAGCAAGCCAAGGCCCAGAAAGGCCCAGCGCCTAGTGAGTGCAGAGCCAGCCTCCAGATCTCCAGGAAAGTTCCCCGAGATGGCTCAGCTTGCGGGTGCCTAGCACACAGTCCCACTGGGTGTGAAACGGAAAACGGATAGTCAGCCCCCAGAGAGCCTGTACTGCACAACAGAGTCTCACGGTAGCACAGTGATAAGAGGCTCTGGCAACACAATGAGGGGGCGTCCAGCCAGGTGCCTCCACCTATCGGCTCTGTGGGCTCAGGGAAGTTGTCCAACCTCTCTGAGCTCAGTCCGGGTCTATAAGATGCGGATGAGGGTGGGTTGTGAGGAGCCTCATCCCTCTGGCCTTGAGGTCTTCCCTCTCCCTCTCCACCCCTCCACACCCACCACCCAGGCCTCCAGGAGCTGGTCCTCTCCTGCTCAGCAGCTTTGCACAAGCTGTTCCCTCCACTGAACCCTTTTCCTCCAGATGCCCACATGTCTCTCTCCCTTCACTGCACCCTTTGGGTCTCTGCTCAGATATCACCTTTGCAGAGAGACCATTATCCCAGCATAACCAGGGCCTGCACCATCACCTGTGTCCCCTCGTGCTGCTTTATTTTGCTCCCTGGCACTATCTCCAGCTTGTACTGCCATCTCCCTGCGCAGGAGCAGAGGTTGCCCAGGGCTGAGGCTTTGTTTTGTTTTCCCCGCCAAGGCACTTGACTAGGGCCACTCAGGCGCACAGGCCTCTGTATCCCCGGGGCTATGCGATTCCCTGGCAGCCCGGTGGGGGCGTCTGTGGGGAGCTGGTTTGAAGAGGTCTGCCCTTAGCCTGGCAGAGGGGCGAGGCTTAGGCAGAGCATGCATGCTGCTGCTCTGCAAGCCTGCTCAGGCCTCCTCCTTGGCCCCAGCTAAGACTCTGGAGGGCGGGGCAGTGAATGGCCCTGGCCCCTCCCCGAGCCCCCAGGAACTGGCAGGCAGTGGGAAACCAGACCCAGGCTTGGCAGAGGCTGGGTAGGGGCTCAGTGCCGAGGGGCAAGGCCCTGCCAACCTCTCTCCCCCAAACAGCAACCAATTGTCCCAGCAGCTCCCAAGTCCCCCGAAAGACCTCCCAGGGGCTACTGTCTCACAGGGACGCCTGATCTCAAAGGGGCCAGCCTCCCGGCTGCTTCCGGCCATGACAGGGCATGGTGGTCCCAGCCTCGCAGGAGGCCCTGGGACTTCCGGGCCTGTTGGGAACTCACAGCCGGGTGCTTGGCGGAGAGCAGGCGAGGACAGATCCCGGGGGCCGCCTGTCCTCTTGGCATTTGTATGCAGGTGCTGGCCCCGAACATGAGCTGGAATCCATCACCAGAAAATAAAACACTCAAGGAGAGCAGCCTCAGAAGACAAACGGTGGCAGGCCGCGGGGAGCAGCCACCCTTGCGTGCTGAGCGTTGTCTGTGTCTCACTCTGGGGGGGCATTTACAAACAGGGACTCGTGCAGCGCCCCCAACAGGGAACTTAAGGGATCTCCACGTCACAAAGAGGAGAAAGAGGAGCCGCTTGCCCAGGAAAGGGAAGTTGTATTAGAACCCAGGCCCTCTGGCTGCAGAGGAAGGGCCTCAACCGCTCTGCCACACCTTGAACCTTCCTTGCTGGGGCAGCGGATGGGGGTGTGTGGGGCTGATCACTGGAATCATGTTTCCATGGCAAAGGCCTCCTTTATGGCCCCCCCAAGAGCCATGAAGTGTGGGTCTGGCCTGGGACCACCTGCATCCAAATGGGATATGGGTAATTTGCAGGAAAGCTCATTCCCAGGCCCACCTTGGACAGCTGGGGCTGGCTAATCTGCCTTTTCGTAAGATCCTGGTTGAGTCTGATACTCAAGCTGAGTTTCAGAACCACTGGCTTAGAGACAATCCTGATCTAATCAGAAGCAGCATTTTGTTAGGTGAATAGACCTTCAGAAGAGCTGCCTCCGTGGGATCTGGATGTGATAAGAACTACTGTTCATTGAGCATTTGCTTCTGCTCATTTCATCCTCAAAACAGCCCCACAGAGGGGGTAATAGGATTATTTGCCCATTTCACAGATGAGAAAGCTGAAGCACACAGAGATTAAGTTCCCTTGTACAAGACTGCACAGCTAGAAAGGGCAGAGCCAGGATCTGAACCTTGCTTCATTCAGGTGAAGATTTCATAGCCTGCCTGCCTTACTGCTAAGCTAAAATCGGGCTCTTATCTCTACCTGCCCAGCCCTCCCACCCCACCCTCATCCTGGAACCCAAAGCCTAACGGGAAAGGAAGAACAATGCACAGGTTGTGAACTTCATGGGGACGTTCACGAAAGGAGGGGCATTCCTGGGCTGGAGGGATACAGGGAAGGGACCCTGCTCCCAGAAGGAGGAGCTTGTCGGGAAAGCCTCCTTGGAGGAGGCCCTTGAACATTGGGCTCTGACAATGAAAAGGAGTTTGTGGAGGCACATTCAGAGAATTGTCGTGTGACAGCCACATGGGGCTGAGGGAACACTTGGTGACTTAGAAAGGCCTTTGACATCCTGGCTTAGGAGTCAGACTGCATGAGGGCACCGGTGCCACTGAAGGACGGAGGACACCATCTTTGCATTCGGAAGGGTCAACCTGTGGCCTGGGAAGGCTGGGTTGGAGGCGGAGACACCGGAGGCAGGAAGATCCATGGTTCGGGGCAGGTGGGGCTGAGCCAGGGCAGCACAGTGGGAGCAGGGGCAGCCAGGACTGATGGGAGAAACGCCTGGGAGAGACCAGACCTCCCTCCTGTCTACTGTCACCCCCATTCTCTCCTCAGCGGAAAAGAGGGGCGCAGAGCCTCGTGTCTTGCCGCCTGAGGCTTGTACAACCACGTAGGGGAAGTCCGTCTTATCCCTGAGTGACCTCAGCACCTTCCGGAGGCCCTGCACAGACTTGAGATACTAAACGTGAACTAGACCAGGAGTGTTTGGCAATGTGGGGTCACGGGAGGAAGGCTTTCTAGGGGGCAAGCTTTGGGGGCTCTCCACTGCACGCCCACACCCAGCTTCCTCGGCTCCCTGGCAAGGGCACAGGGTCCCCCTCACACCGGTGTGGCTGTGAGCAAACGCCACTGTTTTTTCCTCATCTTCATCTGTAAATAGAGATGCTAATATGTAGCTAATAGAGCAATAGGGTCTAAAGCAGAGGTGTCAAACTCATTTTCACTGGGGGCCACACCGGCCTCGAGGTTGCCTTCAAAGAGCCGAATGTAATTTTAGGACTGTAGAAATGTAACTACTCTTTAACAGTTAAGTGAGAGCTCAGCGCTGCCGCTGGGTAGAAACAAGGTGCCCGGCTGGATAAAACAAGGTGGAGGGTCGGATTTGGCCTGCGGGCCTTGTGTTTGCCACCTGTGGAGGGACCACATGGATGAAGTCCTGAAGAATGGCGGAGGGTGGGCCAGTCCCTAGCAAGCACATCCAGACCTCACCGAACCCTCATTTGAGGGCAAGACAGACTTCCACCCCTGAGGCTGCAGAATAGTGGCCCAAATTGAATGTAATCATGTCAAAATTAAATATGCAAAAGGCCTGAACACAGTGGGCCTCGCTGTAAGGTGGCTGGAACAAGCATTGGTGCCTTCCTGGGCCCGAGCACTGCCAGGACTGGTTGCTGGTGCAGGCCGTTGGGGGGTTTAGGGGTTGGGGAGGGTGCGGGTTGCAGGGAGCCCAGCTCCTGGGCTGGTCCGGGCTGGAGACTGGAACAGGAGGCCGCTGGGTCGCAGGGAGATCTGAGCTGTAGGCTGGCGCTGGCAACAAAAGGCATTTGCATCAGATAATGGGTAAAGTGTCTTGTTATTTCATTAACTCATGTAGCAACGGACTGCCGCAGAGAGAAGGGAGATTTGGAAACCCACAGGGTGGCGGGGGGCTGAGATCACTCAACAGCAACCAGACTGGGGGCTTCCAGGGGCTTAGCAGCCTGTACAGGAGCTGGACAGAGGGTGGCCTTTAGGTGGAGGAGTGCAGGTGAAGCTGGGCTTCTCCCTAGATCCTCAGCCCCCAGCCTCAAGGCAGGAGGCACAGTTGGGAACAGAATCAAGCGGCACATCCCTGGCTGGCACCACACCAGCAGTCACAGGAAGTGCTCAGGAAGAGGAAGTGCAGAGGCCCAGGTTGGACTTGACCTGCACATCGAAGACAGAAAGAAGGCCAATGTAGCTGCGGCAGAGTGGGCAGTGAGGACACTATGACCTCAGGACAGAGAGCATCTGAGGGACCTGCCAGGTAGAGCAGGGGCAGCTGTAGGGTTTGAGTTTGGTTTTTAAGCACCGCGGCAGCCCCTGGAGGTTCAAAAGCAGGGAGGGACCTGAGTTGATTTAGATTGTTCAGAGGCCTCCCGGCTGCTGTTTGCAGGTGGATGGCAGGGGACAGGTAGGAGCAGGAGAACTGAGAGGGGGCTGGAACAGTGTCCCACGCAGGGGGTGGTCAGTGAGGGTCGTACTGGGGGAGGTAGAAAGAGGCAAATGGGCTAGAACTGGGTTTTAAAGGTGCTGTTGGCAGGACTTGAGAATGGATGGGGGTGAGGCAAAAGAAGGGGACTCGGATCACTGGGATTACATGAGATTATGTATGTGGATAAAGGGTTTATTTAGCATGGCCTTTTGCACATGCTCATAAATACCGCCCATAAGAGCACAGCGTTCTGCACCAAGGCCAGCCTTCTATCAGGATCAGCCCTCCAGGTCATGCAGGGTGGTGTTTCTGGTCTCAGTTTCTTGGGCTGGACCGGATGACCACTGTTCAATGTGTGCAGGATAGCACGGGCACCAGGCAGGGACTTGCCCAATGTCGCTGGGCTTGTTTGGAGCAGAGCAAGACCTGGAAACCAAGTCTCCTGATGCTGGAAAACCCCTGTGGGACCTGAAAAGACTGGTTTCCCAGGCGGGAGTTCCATTAGCACCTTCCTCCAGCATCAGCTGAGAAACTGGCTCTGAGGGCTGTTTCCTTCAGTGGTGCTGACAGTCCGACCTCGTGGCCTTTGCACTTGTTGTTCTCTTCCTGCACCTTCCCAAGGCTGCTCCTCACCCTCTGGCGCCAGTGGCCCTGCAGAGGTCAGCCTGCAGAGCTGAGCCGGGCCTCCCTGGGCCTGCAGGATTTTCCAGCACTGGGCAGCAGCCCGGGCAATCCCGAGGGTCAGGTCATTGCTATTGCCTCATCTCCTTCCACAGTTGACTTGGAAGGACTCCCAGCCCTGTGGCCATCAGCACGCCCTCTGCAGCACTACAAGTGCCCCCGTGGACTGGCCCTGGCTCCTGGGGGCCAAGTCACACAGGATAGACCCACCTTTCCTGCTGGGACACAGCCCAGGTGGAATCCCCCTTTCTTCCCTCTTGCCCAGCTTGGACGTGAGTCAGGGAAGTTCTCATCGACTATTTCCTCTCTACTCCTCCCCAGCCCACAGAGGCATGAACAGGCAGAGCCGCACGTGGAGGGGGTGGGAGGTGGAGGTGGAGCCAGCTGGAGCCAATGCCCAACTGCCTTGTTGGTAAGGCCATCCAGGAGCCTTCCTCCCTCCCTGAGGCTCCAGCCTTCTCCTGGCCCCAGAATCAGGATAAAGTCTTTATACTTAACCCCAGTGTGGTCCCTGCCTCACTCACAGCCAAGTTCAGACAAGAGGCAATCAGGGGCTTAAGTGGCTGCCAGAAAAGACTAGCTGCCTGGTTATTAAATATTAAGAGGCAAGAGCCTGGGAATGTATAATTGCAAAAGAGACTTTGAAGCAGATGTTGCCAACAGCTTGGACCAGCATTCACAGTTGGGACCAATAGGGGATTTCAAGTCCCCAAGCCAGACTGCTGGCAACAGCCCTGCATTTATGGGGCACCTGCTGGGTGTCAGACTCTGAACTGGATACTGCAGGTACAAAGATGGACCACACAAGTTCTCAGCTTCAGTGGGTGTTCCCGGTCTGGTAAAGGACAGACCAATCGAGCAAAGGTCCATGGCCTGGTGCGGTAAGTTCTGGGCTGCAGGTGAACCTCGGGGCGGGGTGGGCCCCAGGGAAACCCCTGTAAGGGAGTGGGTAGCGAAGGCTTCCGAGGGGAAATTTCAACGAACATTTACTGAATACCTACTGTGTGCCAAACATTATTGTAGATTCTGGGAAACAAAGTATGAACTAAGTCAGAGACGTTCTCGCATGGCATTTGGTCGAGCGGGAGCTTGCATTCCACTGACGGACAGGAGTTGGCACCATAAAGAAAAGGCAGAGGGAGGAGTTCCTGCACAGATCTGGAGGCACGAAATGTGAGATGTTCTGAGGGTGAACGGTGAGTTCAGCGTGGCTGGAGGAGCGTGAGAGCAGGGGGGTGGGATGGCTGGTAGTCAAGGCCTGAAAAGCTGCCAGGATTAAGAATTTGGGTGAGTCCTAGGGGAGGTCAGAGTGCAGTGGAGTGACCTCCCTCAAGGACAACCCATGGCTCCCAAGACCCCTGGGATAGAACCAGTCTGGCCTTTTAATCCATCACCCTGAGAATCTCTGAGAGGAAGGAGACACCCTGATGGACATCCTGAGAGAGGCTGCTGCCACCCCCTTCCCCCCCAGGCTGGGTTGCTGCTAGGGCCTCACAGGAGCACCGCCCCTTGGCGCTCCTCACACCTGCAGCCTGTTATGCCAGCTCCTGAATGGCTGAAAACATATCCTGGGAACACAGGCACCTTTGTCTCAGTCTCTGCAGAAGGTAACAGGAGTAATTTGAGAGCCTGGACCACTCAGGATACAAATCCTTGCCGAGGGAAGATTCCAGGTCAACATCCCCAAGAATGTCCCAGCTGACTGGGCCACCCTCTCCACTGCCTTGCCCGAGCCAGCGGGGTGGACAGGATGAACTTCCAAGGCCATTCCCTGGCCATGATTCGACACAAAGAAAGGCAAGAGAAAAGGGAAGAAGAGAACAATGTTTGAAGATGCTAAGATCACAGGATTTTTGAGCCCTTGGAGATGGTTCTAGGAGCCTAGAGTTGCATGAAGTTGAGATTCTAGAATTCTCTAGACCTAAAATTCTAGGATGATTCTAGAATTCTGTGATTCTAAGACTAGCTTGACTAGGGAATGAAAACATCGTAGCCATCACATTCTCTTAATAAAATCCATGCCTCTGGAGAGAACCCCACACCTTAACTCCAAAGCCAAGCAGGCTTGTTTTCCTCTTTCTGCCTCTAAATTGTCTTCTCGCTTCTCGGTGTCTGCTCCTCTACACACCCCTCCACAACCCCTCCTCCAAGCCTGGCAGCCGCATTTGCCATCTGCATATAACCCAGTGATTAGCACAACTGAGCAGGAGAGAAGGGGTGTGGAGCCCTTGCTGCCTGCCAGTAAGACAGCCTGAAGTCAACCAGGCTGCAAGGAGTCACCCCCAGCTCCCTGCAAAGGCTTAGCAGGGAAGGGGAGACACACTCATGCACGCACACGCACACACACGGTGAAACACACAAAGATCCCAGGCACACAGTCATACAAAGACACAGAGAGAGACACACACACCACACATGGACATCTGCATATAGCACGCACTCACACACATGCAAACAAACTGAACAGACACAGGCAGACACATGACCCCACAGTGACAGAACCCCGAACACATAGATACACAAAGACCCAGAGAAATGCACCGCTCACGTGCACAGCACACATGGGTATTTGTCATGCAACACACCCACACATCTACAGAGACCAAGCCACACAGAGAAACACACCGTGGCACACACAGACACACGTGCAAACACATGTAAACAAGCCCAAATAAACACGTGTGTATCACAGACATCAACACACTCCCAGGGTGACAGGGCACCGAGATGTCGGTGCACCCTCCAAATAAGAATTGTGGGGAAAGTCACCCTTTTCATTTCCCTCTCATCCCTCTCCCACCCACACTCACTTACAGGACGTTATTGAAGGCCTACTATGCACACAGCCTGGCTTTGGGCCTTTGGGACATCCCAGAGCTGCGACACAGTGGAGTAGGGAGGAGCAGCTCAGTTAGGCCACAGCAGCACGGGGGCAGCTGGAACACATGCAGGCAGTAAGTTCGGAAAGCCATGCGCAGAGCGGTACAAAATGAATTGTCCAGAAAGGTAGTGAGCTCCCCACTGCTTGAGGCAATCCAGTATAACAGAGAGGTCCACACATCAGATGGGAGAGGGAGTGCTGGGGGCACTGAAGGCCCTTAAAATCCCATCCAGCTCTAACATTCTCTTTCCATCAATTCCACTGGGCTTTAAAACCATGATCTTCAGAATTTTTAAAAGCATATTCCCTACCAGTAAAAACATTTTACACACGCACCCCACTGTATGTGTATTTGTTTATTTATAAATGCATCATATACCTTTTGGACTAATATGTACTTCATAGCCAGAAACCAGAAACAAACACAGAAAAACTTGAAATCATGAGATGAAAATACATAGATTGCTACCTTAAAGGACAGGGAGAACTGGAGGGTGAGTGATGGAGCATTTATTGAGCACCTGCTGTTTGCCAGACTTCTGATGAACATTATTTCTTGAATCTTCAAAATAACCCTGAAAAGAACTGTTGTTTTTGTTTTTTGGGTTTTTTTTCCTTTTCACAGATGAAGAACCGAAGCACAGAGAAGTCACTCAGCCAGGAGTGGGCAGGGCTGGAATTTGGACCCATCTGGGCTGTTCTAGGATCCCCAGGCTCCACCCTGAAGCTTGTGTCTTGCAGGGATGGGGTGGGGCTTGCAAGGGGGCAGGGAAGACCCATTCTGCTGCTCTAAGCAACAGTTGCCTGGTTAAAGTTCCAGCTCTCAGCTGAGTGGGAGGGCCTGCAAAATTTGTCAGGAGCCTCAAATGACGTCCCAAAGGATAGGGGCTTGAAACTGAGCAACAGATTGGATTCTCGGGCCACGGGCACAGTTGGGCAAGACACACACCTTGCTTGCTACTGAGAGTGTGGTCCATGTGTGGAATCCCAGCAGCTTCACCTGGGAGTTTGTTACAAAGTCAGAACCTCAGGCCCCACCCAGACCTGTTATACTAAGTCAGAATTTACATTTATTAATGTTAACATTTGATTCCGTGAAATCCATCTGCTCTGCGGTCCTATCCCATTGGGATGACAGGAGACAAGCCCAACACGGGTCATTCTGGAACTCCTTTTCTCCAGAGTTTGCGCAGTTTCAGCGTCGCAGGGAGTCCAGGAAAACCTGAAGCGGGGCTTCCAGGAGTCTGTCTACACTCTTCTCCCTGTAGCTCCTGGGCCCTGCTTGCTCCAAGTATAAGCCAAAGGCCTTACTTTGGCTGCGAGGCCATGAGGACTGTGCTGGGCCTCTTGTCCAAGCTCAGCTCCCCCCAACCCCCCCGCCACACTCCCCTCACTCTCTCCGCTCTGGTCTCCCAGATGCTCCGCTGTCCTTGAACTTGCCACCCCAGAATCTTTGCACTAGTTGTTCCTGTCACCAATATTCCCGTGGCTCTCCTTCACCCTGTCTTCAGGACATACCATCTGCTGAGCAAGACCTTCACTGCCACCTGCAAAGAAGAGCAGCACCCCGCCCTGCCCCACCCCCATCACTCTCTGTCCCTCACCCTACTTCCTTTTTCTCGGCAGCTATGGTTGTCTACAGAGTATGCAAGTGTTTCATAACTCATGTGATTATTTTTCCATCTCTCTCACTAGAACATAAATGCCTCCAGCACCCAGAACCGTCCCAGCCCCTAGTAGGTGCTCAGTAAATACCTGTCAACTGAATGCAGGCCGTGCCCTCTGTCCCACCCAAGGGGCCTCCCTGGTGCAGCAGCACCGTGGGGCCGTGGGGCTTTGGGACCTGGGTCTGCCTTCCTGGGACACCACAAGGCCTGCCCTGAGGTCATGCCCCCACCCCCCATCCCACTGAGGTGGGGACAGCACCTTCACCAGTCTGGGACCCTCCAGTTTTTCCAACATGTTCTGCCTCTCCCCCAGTCTCTCCCAAGTCTGTCTGGCAATTCTTTTGGTTTTAGACTTTACCAAAAACCAAGCAGCCTTACTAGGGGCCCAAATCCCCACAGAACCCACTTAGGAAGCCCATTATTTGCTTGAAACTGGGGAGAAGAAACACTCAGAGGACAAGCACAGACTAACATGTTCTAATTCAGCTCATCACACTTCTAGGCAGTGAGACGTGGGGCCTCCCATTTCCCTCAGTCTCTTATCCATTCTAGGGGTCAGTCACTGCTTTCTTGGCTGGGTAGGAAACAAGACTCAGTGAGAGAGCAAACTCCAAAGGTGGGATCACAAGTGTGAACCACCTCTTGCGTCTCATTGGGGGTGGGGCGGGCAGAGAAGGAAGGATAGATTGAGGATAAGGAGAAGAATAAGGGTTTTGGTATCAAAAGACCTGGAGTCATCCCCTTTGCTTGCCACCGACCCAATATGTTGCTCAGGCAGTCAGTGTCCGCCTGTCATGGAGCCTCTGTTTGCTCGTTGTACCAATGGGTGGATGTGAGTGACACGCCCCAGCCAGGTGAGGCCAGCATCCAGCCCAGCCTTCACACAGCAGGCCAAGAGGCTCCAGAGAGGTAACAGGCCAAAGAGCACTGGAAATGAGCTCTGGAGGGAGCTCCCACCCCACCTCCCTCCTCGCTCCAGGGGCGATGGCACTGCAGAGGCCGGTATGACCACAGTGCCCTGGAACCACAGTACCAGCTCCTCAGAGGCTGGGAGCAGAGGAAGTGGTGCGTGTTGCTTTGGCTGTCCCTGAGAGCATGGCCAGCTGCTGCCCAGGGACAGAAACTTCCCCTCAGGAACAGGAATGAGGCCAACTAGAGCCCTGGCCTCCCTGCCTGGGAAGGAAACCTGAGTTCAATGAGGGCATCTGTTCCTCCAGGAAACCCAGGCCAGGCCAGGCCATCAGGGCAGAGGAGCCTGCATGTCCGGTGGAGCTGCCTGCACCTCGTGGACAAAGCTGCTCACTCCGGGCTCCTCCTTGCTCTTGCTTACTTGACTCCCTGTTCTGTGAGGGACCAGTCCAGGTGCTGGAGAACTAGGACCCCACATGGAGCTCACATGTGAGTGGGGGAACAGCCATAGCCCGCCCCCCCCCAAATATATCACATTTACATGTCATTGAAAAATATAAACTGGGGTAAAGGGGGAAGAAATGATGGGGCACTTTTAGATCGAGATAGGGACAGGCTTCTCCAAGGAAGGGACAACTGAGCAAAGAGCCAAAGGAAGAGAGAGAACAAACCAGGCAGCCAGCTGGGAAGAGAGGAGTCTGGGTGCAGGGAGCAGCAGGTGCAAAGGCCCTGCGGAGGGTGCCTGCTGGGCATGTTCAAGGAATAGAGTGAGCCAGGGAAAGGAGGGGAGGCAAGATCAGAGGGGGTGGGATCACAGAGGGCTCTGTGGGCCACACTGACAGCTTGGGCTTTCATTCTAAGAGACAAGAGGCAAGGGCATTGGGAGGTTTAGGCTGAAGGAGGGACAAGATGAAGAGTCCAGTGAGGAAGCAGGAAGCCAGTGAGGAGGTAACTGCACTAGTCCAGGTGAGGCATGGAGGTAGGTGGGACCAGAGGGTGACACAGGTGGTAAGGAGTGGTCAGATTCTGAATTTATTTTGAAGGCAAAGCCAGGATGATTGGCTGGCAGCATGGTGATTCGAGAGGGGGAGAGAGGGCTCAAGAGAGACACCAAGGGATTTTGCCTGAGCAACTGCTTGAGTGGAGCTGAGATGGAAGAAGATGGGACAGAGGCAGGCACCAACCACGGTTCTCAGCTGCCGTCTGTTGGTTCCATCTGTTTGTCTGTCTCCCCCACCCCTGTCCCTCTCAACCCTTTTTATCCATTACTTCTGCCTTTATCCTGTTTTCAGATGAGGACTGGAGGCTGAGGCCACCTGGGATCGCACAGCTAGTGACGGGCACAGCCTGGAGTCACTCACACAGCTCTCAGCCACTGAGCTCCGGTGTCCCATCACCACTGGAGAGAGCTAGACTCATCTGTTCATTCATTTACTCACTCTTTCATTCACCAGACCCTTCCATACCTCAGCAGGCCCGAGGAGGAATCATCAAGCCAGCTGCTGGGTGGTGAGGGGGACCCAGAGGGGCCGCCCAGGCTCATAGCAAAGTAGAAGTCAGAAAGTACAGAGGCTGGGAGCAGGGGCTGAGGAATGAGGACACCCGAATTCAAAGCCTAACTCTGCAGCTCACAAGATGTGTGCTCTTGCACAAGTCCCTTAACCTCTCTGTCCCTCGGTTTTCTCATCTGTTAAATGGGGATAAAAATTATGTCCATGTAAGAGAGGGAGTGAAAAGCATGAGAAAATCCACTAAAATCCTTCAGGCTTGGGACTTAATCAGCACCCCTACATTTTTGCTATGATTCATATTGTTATTGGGCAGAGTCAGCACTTGAACCCAGGTCTCCCAGTAGACGCTGAGACAATCAGCTCTCTGTCCTTGCATCACCACCGGCAGGGGCCCAGCACCCAGGGGTGTGGGGGGAGGCTCAGCTCTGCACAGCTGGGCTCAGCTCCTGGCAGAGCCAGATCCCTAGAGCTGAGAACAGTGTTTAGGGCCTGACAGCGTGTTCCCACCTCTGACGAGCTCTGAGAGCTTCTTGCTGGCCTGCCGAGTCACTTAGTTGCTGACTTCCCCAGGAAAGCATTAATTACACAGCATGGCTGCCCTGGGCCCGCTCTGTGATCTGCCACAGCCCCTCAGCTTCGGGGCACTGTCTGCTGTCTCTGAGCTAGTGCTACCACCCCTCTTTGCTTCACCTGGCAGGGGGAGGACAGAAAACAGAGGGAGAGATGGACTGACCCACAGCAGCACTGGGGCTGGGCTCCCGAGCCACCCCCACCAGTCTGTCCAGCAGTTCTCAAAGTGTGAGCCCCTGCTCACTTGGGGACCCACTGGTCTGAGTCCTGTGCATCTATGTTGGCCAGAGGGGAAGGAAGCGGGGGGACATGCTGTGAAGAGGTGATTATAAAGCGAGGTGCATTGAAGCACAGGATCAGATAAATCCAGCCACCTTCAAATCCAGGCTCTGCTGATGTCTTACCATGTGCCCTCGGGAAGGTGACTTTTTAAATTAATGCATATTTATGGAAACCTACTCTTTACTGTTGAAGGCCCCGGGGCTGTGCTTCTGGGAACAAACAATGGCAATAGCCAACATCTATTCCTATATTCAACTCATTTAACCCTCACAAGAAACATTTAGATACGGTTCTACCACTACCCAAATCTGGGCAAGCGAGGCACAGATGGGCACGGCAGCCTGTCCCACCGCTGAGTCTGAGGCTGCGCTGCGGGTTAGCCATGGATGTGTTTTCAGAGCCGGGCGCTGGGCAGCAGGGCCGCACGGCCACACGGAGCTGCGGCTGGTTAAGCAGATGGACAAAATGCAGTAGACATACAACACTGGCAGGCCATGGACCTGCGGTGAAGACAAACAAATGTAAGGAAGGGGACACAGTGCATTGGGGTGGGGCTCTGGGGTGACTTCTCTATGGATGCTGGACTGAGAGAACAAGGGCCAGGCCCCTTCCTGGGGCAGGTGAAACTGTCTAGTGTTGGGGTGGTACAGGGGCGACTGTTTTAACAGGGTGGTCTGGCAAGGCCTCTCTGAGGAGGAGACCCGTGAGCCGAGGCCTCGCTCTAAGGCAGCTTCTTACCTGTAAAATGAATCATTAGCACCCCTCCCAGGTGTGGTGTGAATATGTCACACGAATATGTCTATGAAACATAGTAGATGCTGAACAAATAGGAACTATTATTAACTGAAGCACTGACTTCCAACCCTAACTGGCGGGGCCCCCCAGCTTTGTGTCCCCAGCAAGTCATTCTATCACTCTGCAATCTGATGTCTGCAGCTATGAAATGGCTGGTGGAAGGCCTGGAGATAACCCACAGAAAGGTCAGAGAACAGAGCAGGGCCCAGTCAGGGCCCTCCCACCTCCTGCGCCCACCCTGCTTTCTCTCCAGGCCGTCAGCAGCTCCACTCTGGGGCTGCTGCTTCCCTGGTCCAGGCTGCCCAGGAGTCCTTGCTGTTTTTATTTTTATTGTTCTGGCTCCAAAGCTGAGGCCTCTCACTCCAAATGGTTCCTCTTGCCCAGAAAAATAGGTCATTGGCAGCTCCAGCCTCCTGACAGGCCCCACACAAAGGCAGCCTGGAGGGCTGACTGCTGACGCCAGCCCAGGGTTACGGGAAGTCAGGGGCAGAGCCTGGGCAGGGTTGGTGCCAGGCAGAGCCAGGTCCCTGCAGGTTCCCGCATGCCCTGGCAGAGCGGCCCTGGTCGAGTCTCCTTCTCCCTCTGGCCTTGTTTCCCCAGCTCTGGGAACACACTGGCACTGCCGAGGCTTCAGTGAGACGATGCCTGTAGAAGGGCCTGGCACACACAGGGGTGCCATCACCCCACCTGCAGAGGCAAATTCCAGATATGCTCCAATGTGGTTGTATTCACACCTAGTACTGTCCCTGGGACCAGGGAGACCAGGTTGTTCCCATTACACAGATGAAGAGACTGAGGCTCAGGAAAAAGTTTTCCCCGAGTCACGTAAGTCAAATCAGCAGAGTCTGGTTTCAGTGCCTCCGGTGCTCCCCTCCTCCCGCTCATTCCAGTGTTCTTTCCAAAAGGGAAGGGACATGACCTGACTTTTATAAAAAGATCCTTCTGGCTGCTGAGTGAAGAATAGATGGAGTAAGGGGAAGGCGAAGCTGGAAAGAGGGTGTCCACGTGGGAGATGGTGGAAGCTTAGACCAGGGCGGTAGCAGCCATGGAGGTGCTAAAAAGTGCTTTGGTTCTGAACGTGAAAGGAAGGCCCAACCAGCAAACTGTGCTGCTGACAGATGGCACCAGGCAGTGACAGAGGAGAGTCAGAGCAATGTGGGGATGGAGCCGCTTCTGGCTTCCACGGGGATCGTGTAGGTAGTCACTCAACCCCTCCTCAGAGGCCTTCACTGACCCCATCCCCTCTCATTGGCTCTCCTGGGCTCCTCCCCTGCTTTATTTCCCCTTAGAGCTTTATCCCCATCTGGCAGACCAAATAGTTCAGGTCCTTATTTGTTATGTGAATTGACTAGAATGTCAGTTCCTTGGGGCAGCAGTTTTTGTCTGAGTTTTCCCATCTGTGGCATTCCCAGTGCCTAGCACGGAGCCCAGCACACAGTAGATGTGTAATTAACACGGCTGAGTGCACGGATGAATTGGATAGGTAAAAGGCAATTCTGTTTTAATCCAGAGCAGCCCAGAAGGCCTCCTGTGGGGGTGGCTGACTCACCTCAATTATCTGCCATAACCTCACTGTGAGACCTCAAATAAATTGTCCGCCAACCTTGGGATACCCGGCTGCCCATTGGGCTCAGTGACCTCCCAGCCCTGATGGTTGGCCAAGGGTGATTTTTCTATGGATGCTGGATCAAGAGGACAAGGCCTAGGTCCCCTCCTGGGGCAGATGAAATGAAACTGCCCTAGTGTCGGGCAGCCCTGCTGGGAGCCTTTGCTGGAGGTGCTATATATAAATAGCAGGTGGCTCAATTATTATCCTTCCCTAATCCACAGTTTCCTAATCCAGGGCAGGTTTGTGTGTGCATGGGTGCGTGTGCGTGTGTGTGTGTGTGTGTGTGTGTCCTGGGGAAGGGTGAATGGCAAGACCTCTCTCTCTGGAAGCTCAGGCCAGGAGTCTGCCTCATCTCTGAACTTCATCAGTGGCCCCTGCCCCCATTCTCACCCCAGATGGATCCCAGTGATGGATTTTCCCAGGAGTCTCAGCTGGCCACCTTCATGGTCTCCGCCAGATGTGTCCTGAAGAGTTAGAGACTCCCTACCTCCCATTTCTGCTACTAGGAGGACCCCAGAACAACCTCTTCCCAGGCACCCTCATTCCATGTTCCACTACCTGCAGCCCACTCTCCACCTGCAGCCAGATTGGCCTTTTAAACACATGGTCCAGACCACAGCACTCTGCCCTTAACCCCCAGTGACTTCCTATCTGCAGAACAAATGCATTTTTTACTAAGGCCTGCAAGGCCATCCAGCTAGACCACTCTTCCCCATCCTTCACTCATTGCCCTCCAGCCAAACTGGCCCCAGGGCCGTTATCTGTGCTGCTCTTTCTTTCTAGAACAGCATATCCCCCAATCCCCAGCTTGCTGCCCCTTCTTGTGATTCAGCTCCCAGCTTCGGGGGAAGGCCTTACCCTTATCTAAATGAGCGCATCCTTCTCACTCTCTGAGCTCAATCTTCAGTTGTGCACTAATTATTTCTACTCGTCTGCATACCTTTCTCTCCCATAGAATGTAAATGCCTCACAGACACGGGCATTGTGTGGGACCCTGCTGTTTCTCTCATACCCGCAGAAAAAACACCCTCGCACTTCAAATACAGCCCAGAACCCCGTGGGCTCCCAAGGCCTGTTGTCAAATGCTTTACTTATTGATCAGATGCAATGTAGCACTTGGGACTTGCTAGGCACTCTTTAAAGTATTGTACAAATATGAATTCATCCAATCCTCACACCAGCCTTTTTAGGTTGACACCCAAGTTGGCCTCATTTCAGGTGGGAAAGCCGAAGCACAGAGAGGGTCAAGCATTTTCCCAAATCTTCACAGCTCGTAAGAGGTAGCTGGCAGGATTTGAACCCCGGGGGAGTCTAGTTCATGTTCTCAAAAGCTCTATTCTGTCTATCTCCCCTCTTAGCACAAGACCAGGCACGGGACAGGGAGGCTGGGATGGGAGTGCGGATTGTCGCTTTGCAAAGGTCTTTACTTAGCCTGGGAATGGGGAACTCAAACCTTGCTTCTGCCCTTGGTCTTGCTGTGTGACCCTAGACAAGTCCACTTCCTTTCCCCGTCAGGACTCTCTGTTGTTGCTTCATTCATACCGTTTACCAGAACGGCCTTGCCAAGCAAAGTGGTTATTGCTTATTTCCAAGCCCCAAACCCTCCAATTAGCAGCGGGGCTTGGACTCCTTTCCCTGTCACAGTCCAGAGCCACCCTAGCCAGGCGACCAGCACTCCCACTTCCTGCCACTGACCCAGCTGCTCCACGGAAACACCGCCTAACTTCAAGGAAAGGGGAAGAGAACGAGGGAGAGGGGTCTGGGCAGGAGACGGAAAGACGGAGACACAGAGGGCACTGAGACTCTGCCCTCTCCATCTCCAAGCCACTTGCCTCTGTTCCCCTTTTGCTCTCCTATTCTTCATTGCCAGTCATTTCCTGGAGCCCACGACTTCAAGTCGCCTCTCTCCTCTATCACCTGAATCTGCCACCCCTGACAGGTAGGCACCTGGCAGAGAGAGCCCACTTCCCCAGGGAAGTGGGGACCCTTCCCCTCTATTTTTCTGGCCACAGCCCCGCTTCTCGCTTTCTCCGCCCTGCGCCTCTTTTCCAGGCGGCACTGAAGTCCTTCCTACACACACGCTATTTTTGTACCATCACTCTCTCCTTCCTCCCCCCGTTCCCCTACATCCACTTACTTCCTGCTTCTCCCTCACCTAGGCCCAGCTCCGAAAGAATCGGAGCCCCTCTGGCCCAAGTCCACCCCCTCCGGGCCCTTCCGTTTTGGGGCACAGGGGCAGGGCCACTCGGGGAGGGGCAAAGCAGACACCCTCGTGCCCCTTCCACACCCCCACTCCTTCGCTGCCTCCAGCCTCTCGCCTGAGGGGAGCGGGCACTGGCCGCGGCGGGAGCTGGGAGGCTGGGGCCGTCGGCTGCAACTTCCCCAGTCCACCTTAAGAGGACGGTGCAGCCAGCTCGCGGCGCCGACCTTAGAAAAACAAGTTTGCGCAAAGTGGAGCGGGGGCCCGGCCCTGGGCAGCCCCGGCGGCGCTTCCACGCAGCCTTTCAGCCCTCGCTGGCGACGCAGGTCCGAGCCCCGCTAGCAGTGGGAGGGGAACGGGAGAGGGGGCGGTTCGGGGCTGGTGACAGCCGCGGGCTTCTGAACTGGCACATTGTTGGAGGCGGAGGCTGGTCTAGTCCCGAGCCCGAGCCGGGTGCGCCCGTAGCGGGAGCTGGCGGGCCGCCTCCTGGGGCTGCTGCCGTGGGCCCGGGCGGGGGTGGGCGCCGCGGCGCAGGCGAGGGGCTACGCCGGCCTCCCAGCCAGGCGCACACCACTAGCCCTCGCTCCCCCTCCCCCGGGCGCGCTGCTGGCGGGCGCTGGCCGAGAGGGTGCCGGCGCGGCCGGAGCCCCCGCAGCCCCCGCGCGGGCAGGAGGAAGGAGGGGGACCAGGAGGAGGGAGGGGGCCGTGGCCCGGAGGACGGGGGCCGCAGCCGGGACTGCGGCCGGGAGCTGGGCGAGCCGCGGGCGCCGCGAGGAGTCCGGGCGGGGCAGGTGGGTAGCGGCGGGGGCGGCTGGTCGGGCTGCCCTGGACCCTGGCTCGAGAGCCTCCTCTCTCCCGCGCTGCCTGTCTCGATCTGCGCGCCGCCGCGCTCACTTCTCTCTCTCTCTCTCTCTCTCTCTCTCTCTCTCTCTCTCTCTCTCCCCCCGCTCCCCCCCCCACTCTTCTCTCGCATTCTCCCCCTCTCTCGCCTCCCTGGGTCTCTGGCTGTCTGCCTGGCTACCCCGGCCCGGGTCTGTTTCCCTCTCCTGCCGCCTCTCTCTGGCCACCCCGAGCTTGCTTTCTCGCGCGCTCGGGCTCTGTCAGTCTCTCGATCTCTCCCGTGGGGTGGTGGTGGGGGGGTGGCTCCGAAAATCGCAGCGGTGACGGCGGCCCCTAAGCAGCCCCAGGCGCCCATTTCGGGGAGGGAGGGGGAAGCCCGGCCGCGAGGGGAGGGGAGGGCGGGGAGGGGGAGGACGAGGGGGGCTTAGTCATTTCCCCGCTCCAGCCCGCGCCCGCCCGAGCGCGCACTCACGGCCGCTCTCCCTCCTCGCTCCGCAGCCGCGGCCCATGGAGCCCGCCGGCCCGGCCCCCGGCCGCCTCGGGCCGCTGCTCTGCCTGCTGCTGATCGCTGCGCTCTGCACCTGTACAGGTAAGCACCCCTCCCCCCTCCCCCCACCGCTGCTGTCCCCCAAACTGCGGGCTCAGGCCTCTCAGATCGTCTCTGGGAGCCACTCGGCTGTCAGCACTAATAGGGGTAGAGATGCCTGTAACCAGGGTTACAGATTCGAAAACTGAGGCCAAGAGAGGGCCAGCGACTTGTCCAAGGTCACACAGCCAAGGATGGAACCCCGTGTCCCCCTACTCTGAGTGTGTGTCACTGTGCTGGGCACTGGGACGTACCCAGATGAGTTGCTTCACCTGGCCCCTGCCCAACTGGGAGGGGGAGGCAGGCTGTCGGCAGCGTTCAGAGCAGGGCTGCCCTGGCCTTCTTAGGAGCTCTCTCTCTGGACTGATGCTTTCCACAGGTTTGCTTTCAGGGTCTGAGGGGAGGGGGTGGGGGCAGAGGTCTTCCAGGTACTGCCTGGAATGGGACAGAAACAGGCTCTTGCAATTAGGGGAGGGTGAGCATTCCCTCCAGTGCGCAGAGTAAGACAGTGTTAGTGTGCGTGTGTCCGGGAGAAAGGAGGCCGTTGTAACCCTGGGGTGAGCTGCGGCGATCAACAGATCCTGATATGACAACACGGTGGATTGTCCCTGTGGTTGCCAAAGCCTCTCCCCGATGGCCCTTCTCCTTGCTGCTCACCCCCCACCCCCACCCCACACATCTTCCTGCCTTCTCAGGCTGCCAGGCAGCTCCCTGCAGTTCGGGGCTTCCTGGGGCTATTACCTGTGGCTCTGAGCCGGTCTTGTTGTTGGCCTACATCAAACACCTGGCAGTCTCCCGCAGGCAGGCTCTGAAGGCTGGCATGTGTTCACCAAGGGGTGAGGTCACCATTCAGGAGTTCTGCTTCTTAAAGAGGTTTTGCAAAACCACCGGTCTCCTGGGAGAGCGAGGGGGACAAGAAATGGCGTTAAAGAGTAGGGGTGGGGGAAAAGAAATGAGGATCTTGATTTTTGGTTTCTTGAAGCTACGTTATTGGCAGAGGGGGTCTCTGCACCTTCCTCCCTTGAGGAAAGAGGCAAAGATGAGCTCAGTATCTACCTCCCCCCTTTTGCATTTGCCTGGAGACTGGTAACCATCTGAAAGCACTGAGAAAGGGAGGACTAGCAAAGAGTGGGTGGAGAGAGAAGTGGAGGTGAACAGCCGCTCCTCTCTGTCCTGCAGTCTCCCCTGAACGCTGGGATCCACATAGGCATCCCCACCTCCGCCCCAGGGTCTTTCTGTTATAGTTATAGTCGGGTCCTTGCTGGGAGGAAGGAAGCAATGGTATATTGCATATCTCTGGTGAATGGCATCTCTGAATTGCTCCTTCCTGCCTGAGCCGGCCGTGCACACCCTGCAAAGTCCCAGTCCCTGCCCTGCCATCCTTCCTGGCCTGGAAATGCACGAGCGTCTCTCACACGTGTTCAATCTTCCTAAAGCAGAGAACTGGGCCCAAGGTAATTGCTAAATGTCTGCTCCAGACCCTTCTCCAGCTAGGACCCTGTGGCTCAGTTTCTGGCAAATGAGTGGTAACGCTGGTTAACAAGTGTCGAGGTGGGCAGCCTGCCTTTCCCAGGGCGCTGTCTGGGAACACAACCACCCTTCTCATGAGAGAATCTCTCCCTTTTGTCTATAAAAACAATCTATAAAATGATAAAGATTAGGCCATAAAACTCCCGTTCCAATCCATTCAGCATCAATAGCCTGAAAAAGTGGGAGCAGCAGAGGGGCCAAGATTAACTTTGAAATAAATAAATCTTAGGAGGTGAGAATAAATTTCTTGGCTGAGGGTGGTGAGGAAGGGATGGGATGTCACTATCGCAGCTGAAGCCTCCCAGCATCCTTCACTCTGTGCTCTGCGGGGCCCTGGTCACACTCTGGGCCCTGGCCCGGAATTCACCTGGTTTGGCTGAAGGATGGGGCTTCGGGCCCCTTCCTCAGTTGAGCTAGGAATAAAATATGACAAAACCGAACGGAGAGGCAGGACAGAAGGACAGAAAGGTAGAAGGAGGCAGTTGTGCAATTTTCTAAGAAAATGGATTTGTTCGAGTAAGAAACGCCAGTGTCAGGCTTAGGAAGGCAGCTCTGGATTGAATGACTGCCAGTGTCTCAGGCCGAACTGTCCGCCTGGGAGGGGTCACATGGTTGCTGTGGCTTCACATGATCACTGTTGGTGGGGGGCTGGTCATGGGAGTCCTGCTGTTTAGGGGAGGCAGGGGAAGTTTCTAAAGATTGCTTTCAGCACAAGTGCTGCCAAAGGGAAATTCTAAAAAGATGCCAGCGAAGTCACCAACCTGTGTCCTTGGAGCCGGTGTGCGGCTGGTTTCGTAAAACAGCGTCACTGAGGGAGGTTCTGAGAGTGGGAGAAGGGCAGGGGACGGGGACGTGGGGACGCCTGGGCAGACTGATGCTGCAGCAGCGGCAGCACATGAACCAGAACCCACCAGCTCCTGTCTTGGTCTTCCCTGGGTCTTGGGACGTCACCTGCTGGGCTGACCTCAAATGAGCGTCCGTCCACTCCTTGCTGTGGCCTGGAGAAGGCAAGGCCAAGCTGGGGTTCACACTTTGGGGGACAGCTGGGCCCTCTGGTGAAGCTCTGGCCTTTTGATAGAGGGTGGCTTGCTGATGCGTCCTCTGTACTTTCCTAAGTGGTGAAGTTAATCTTGCTTCCTCTTTCACAAGAAGATAAGGGCGGGGGGCTTTAGCCCTCTTGGGCTCAGGCTACTGGCAGGTCCTAAAGCACGTGTGCTTTGGGTACTTCTGCCCATTAATCCTCCCTTTACCAGCCCCGTGGAGACTCAGGGTGTGATTCACTCCTCGACTTGCAGTCTGCTCAGCACATGTGAAGTCCTGATGTGAACCATGTGTTGACAGAAGCGAGGAGGCCCAGTGTCCTTTGCATGTTAACTGTATCCCCGGCTGTGGGCTGACTGCCAGTCTGCGTAATCTCATCGATCAGCAAACGAAGGCTTGTTGGCTGTTATCCCCATTTTGCAGATAAGGAAAACAGAGTCCAAAACTGGAGGAGTAACCTGTCCAAGATAGGGAGACCAGACTTTGAATCCCGGCCTTCTGGCTGTACCTTCTGAAGGAACACGTTCACGCTGATAAAATCAGTGTAACTTAGTCCAAGCTGGGGGGAGCCAGAGAGGCCCCCTCTAGGCTTTGGGTTTGTAGAAAGGTCCCTCCTGGAGCAGAAGTTTTTAACTGAGTCATAGTCGTTTCTCTGAAAATACACCGCTCACGGAAACACTGACAGCCCCTTGGCCCTCACAAATGACAGCTCAGGGGAGCGATGTGACTCCCGTCAGAGCCCCCCATCTGGGCTGCCAGGCTCTGGAGCCCCCTGCGCTGGAATATTCCTGCTTGCATCTCTCTGCCTGGTGCCCTTTGCGACAGATGGAGAGGAGGTGTGTGAGAGGAAGGCGGTCTAAAAGTGTTGTGAGGATCCCACACACGCTCGCTCGCTGCTTCCAATGGCTCCGTGTGACAGGTTATTTTTTTATTTGTAGTCTTGGACTGATGGCAGGTTCCCCCCAACCCCTTCTTGTTAAATGTGCTCAGATTTCTGGCCTGCCAACACAGCTCGGATCTCTCAAAACTGTGGAGTGGGTCCACGTTTCTTTTAAAAAAGAATCTGTCCCAGGGCCTTCCTTCTGTGACAGGCCTTATTTCTCAGCAACATGTTGTCCAAGGAGCCCACCCATCTGAGATGCTGCTAGGTAACCAGGTGTCCTCTCTGCAGGCCAGAGCTTTCCTGGCCACTCAGGCACCTCAGCACCTGCAAGACCTTGAGAAATCCCGCAGCTGTGGAATCCCCATTCGGGCCCTATTTACTTCCGTGGTCCCCAAACTTATGAACGAGAGGCGTTTGGTTTGTGTAACACCCATGACCGTGGCCTAACCCAGTTACACAGTTTGGGGAATGTTTTTCTACGAATCCATGCCTTTAGCTAAACTCAAATGTGTGCCTTTGCTTACACGGTTCCCGCCGTCAGAGATGCCCTTCCCTGCATCCACTTGGCCCCTGACGTCCAAACCCTGCTCCTCTTTCATAGTTCAGTGTGTGCCGCCCCAAGCTCCAAGGGATCTCTTCCTGCTCTGAGCTCTCCCCCAGGATTTCATCTGCCCGCCTGAGGCTACGCATGGCTTTCTCCTTGTTCTGTTGTGCTGTGCGTGCACACTTAACTCTAGCACCTGGTGGCACGGTGGTCCTGCAACCACACAGTGGTCACTAATTTAGCCTCTCCACGTGGGGACACAGCTAGCCTCGTGCTGAGTCACAGGCTTGGAGCCAGGCCCCTGGGGGTGAGCCCAGCAACGCTATGTGCTTGGACAAGTACTTGAACTCTGCGTCTTGGTTTCCTCATCTGTGGAACAAGATGACATCAACAGCGAGGAGTAAGTCAATCAGTGTGTGGGGAATGCTGGCAGCCGCGCCTGGCACGTTGTGAGTGCTCGGCACACACTGGCCAGCATCGTAATCGTCAGTTTTGTTTTACTTGGAATTCCTCACCCATAAAAGCAGGGCACACTCTCAAAAAGCACCCAGCACAGCTCCTGGCACAGAGTGGGTGCTGGTAAGAGAGTGAATGTCTTCAGCCCGAGGTTTTCCCCTGTAGCTTTTACACCAGCGGGGGATGGACACGTTGAGCAGAAACCCAAGCTGTGTGATTTAATTGTCTGTTGGTAGGACTGAGCGCTGTGGGCGCAGCTTGCCTCTAGGTGTCTCTGTCTCTATCCGCAGGTCCGGAATGGTAGGTTCCGGGGCCTGGGAAGCCGTAGGGGGCCTGAGAGAGCTGTCAGTCCTCTCTCTCATCCAGCACCTCACTGAGCTGTGAGAACACTGCAGGGGGGAAAGGAAGGGACTGGCGGGCTCACACAGCAGATCCCTGGCAACGTGTGGCTGGGATGCCAAGCCAAGCCCCCTGCTGTTCGGGCCAAGGGTGTTTAAAACTGGGGTGTGTTAAAAGTTTCCATCGGTAAAGTTGGGTATCTGATGGGATCCTGAATTCCGTGGGAAAACACTTAAGGAACAACAGTGGGAGCCATCTTTTCAGGCCACTTCCTGGGCTCAACACTGGGTGTGTGTGACCCCAGTGGTACTCACAGCTACCCTGGGTAGTGCTCCTGCTGCGGCCATCAGATCTGTGTGACCAATGTGGAAATGAACCTCAGAGGGGTGGTGTGACTTGCCCAAGGCCACACAGCAAGTGGCAGAGTCAGGATGACGACCCGGATCAGCCCGTGTGGTTAACTGGACGTCACTTACCCGGTGTGACGGGTGGGGGAACTGTGCGCAGGGGTGCCAGCATCTTGCTTTCGTGGCGCTCCTTTCATATTTCTGTCAATCAGCGTATCCTCCCAGAGGTGGCAGATGTTCCCAAGACGTGTTTCCGCCCTGTACTGGAGAAGGAAACATCTATTTTCACAGCTGAAACTGCCTTCCTGTTAACTTGGGCGTTCCTGGGCAGGTCGTCTGTCGGAGCCCTGTGCAGGATGGCTCTTCCTTGCCAGGTGTCCTGCCAGGCCTTCAGGCCCGAGAGATGCAAAACAGCTAAGGTGGAAGTCGGAAAGGATACAGAATGCATCTGTGTGTCTGTGAGATTTCCCGGCACATCCATTTGGGGGCGCAGGGTGTTAGATGGCTGCGGATTAGCAGCGGGAGCTGAAGGCCGTCAGTTGGCCCAGCAGGATCAGGAGGGAGATTGGAAGTGGGGAGTGAGCAGGAGCTTCCAGCAGAGAGGGGGGGCGCGGACGCCAGGGCCTCTCTATTGTCCTGTTCTCCAAGGGCACGTGCCCTCCAGAAAGGGAAGCTCATGGCAGCCCGAGATGAGCCTTGGATCTGTGTTTTCTCTTCCTCTTTTTATCTTGGAAAATTTCAAATATACACAATGAGAAGGAATGGTGTAGGGACCCCAGCTCCAACACTGATCTGCCATTGTTTTCACCGGCCCTCCCCTTGCTGGGGGTGGGGCTTGGGGGGTATCATAAAGCACGTGCTGGAGATCGGGGAGCATTTCCTCCATCAACCCTTTGACGTGGGTCGTCTAGTCCTCACAGTGGGCCAAACGCATGGGTCCTTCATCCCCATTTTACAGATATGCACTCAACACCTCTTTCTGAGCATCTACTATGTTCCAGGGTTGGCTTTAGGGGCTGGCGGTACAACTGTGAACCAGACAGACAAAACCACCTGCTCTTATGCAGCTGACATTCTAATGAGGAAATAAAAATAGACCCAAGTAAACATTACATCAGGTGAAGACAGGTGCCATGAAGACGACTAAAGCAGGATGAGGGACTGGAAGGCTGGGTGGGGACAGAGGCAGAGGGAACAGCCGTGGGAATATCAGGGGAAGAGCATTCCACACTGAAGGAATGGCAGGTGCAAAGGTCCTGAGGCTGGAATGACCTTGCTCTGTTCCAGGAAGAGAAAGGAGGCGGTGAGGCTGGAGTGAAGGGAAAGAGGGTGGGGGAGTTAGGAGAGGTCAGGGCTGGACCAAGTAGAATCTGATTGAGTGAGTACCTGGCACCGAACAAGTCAGGCCACGGGATAGGACAACTACTCTGTAGATTATCTCATTTAATCCTCACCACGATTCTGTCAAATGGGAACTCTTAGTATATCCATTGGGCGGATGAAGAAACTGAGACTCAGAGAGGTCCAGTGACTTGCCCAAGTCACACAGCCTGTAAATGCAGAGCCAGGCCATGAGCCCAGGCCCCTAAACACTACAGCATCTCCAACATTCCTTTCCTACTTCCCCTCTGCCCCCTTCAGTCTCTTCCTGTAGGAGCTGAGTGAATCAAATCCTCCTTGTTCCTGCTCCAAACTTCTCAGTGGTTCCCGCTGCCCTTACAGTAAAATCCAACTCCTTGCTCGTGAGGCGCGACATTTCCTGGATCGCATCTACCTCTCCAGCCTCACCTGTACCAGACTGCCCTTCCTCGTGGGTCGCAGCCACAGCGGCCTTTCTGGTCTTCGTGTGCACCAACTTCTGTGCTACCTCTGGGCCTTTGCACCTGCTGTTCTCTCCTACGGGGAACACCTTCCCTGGTCTTTGTTTCCTGCAGTCTCCTCTCCTCAGAGAGGCCCTTCCCAACCACCCCAGTGTAAAAGAGGTTCCCCTTTAGTCACCATCATGGTGCCAAAGCTGTTTGCTGACACTCTTAGCCATTTCTTGGCTGCTCTATGTCTGTTTCGTTACTGGAGGCCTGTCTCCCCCAATAGGATACAAGCCACATGAAAAAGACATAGTAGTGCTGGGCCTACTTTTTCACTGCTGGGCCTCCTGGGACCTTAGCACAGGCCTGGCAGCAGTGGGTGGGTGAACACATATTGGTTGAATGGAGGGAATAGGTGGGTACTAAGATCCCTGTTGTTTTTTTTAATCCTCACCCAAGGATGTGTTTATTGATTTTAGACAGAGAGGAAGGGGAAGAGAGAGAGAGAGAAAGAGGGGGGGCAATGATATGAGAAACATCAATTTGTTGCCTCCCTTACGTGCCCCTACTGGGGATCGAACCTACAATGTAGGTACGTGCCCTGACCAGGGATCAAATCTGCAAACTTTTGGTGTATGGGACGACGCTCCAGCCAATTGAGCCACCCGGCCAGAGAAAGATCCCCATTTTAGGGAGGAAGCTCTGAGCCACAAGGTCACGGAGGCAGTTACTCTGGTCCAGTCGCAGAGTGTTGCCCTAACAACTACCCAGTCCCTCTGGGGCCAGGGCCGAGAGCACGCCACGATTCCCTGCCCGCTGTGCTGACGTGGGATCCCTGAAACATCAGGAAGTACCGAAGTACCAGTGTTGGCTGGCGTGGGAGAGTTGGTCAGGCAGCCCCAGTGTTTGTATGTAAAATTCTGACTGCACAAAGCTGCGTGCCCTGGTGTGGACACCGTGGCGAAATGAGCAGGCCGCCCGTGACACGTGACACAGGCAGTGCGGCACTCGGCGGGTTTGGCTTGGTGGGTCCGCTTGGGGTCGGGTTCCCCGAAGGGTCCTTCATTGCACGAAGCCAGCTGGTGCTGTGGGTGAAGACGCAGGTGGAGTCAGATTGTGACCTTGGCCAAATGGCTGTGCTGACCTGAGCCTCAGTCCTGACCTCTATGAGGCGGGCGTAATGACCACCCTGTCTTGGCGGTCCCCCGTGGAGGTTTGGTGAGGCCCGTCGTGCTCCTAGTAATGCTGGAGTTCGATGCCTATTCGCCATCATTGCTGTTACTGTTTTTGCTGTGTGATCATCATTTCATGGTTGGGGCTTGAAAGAGCAAGTCCAGTCCCCACTCTGTCACTTACCAGCCAGGAGGCCTGAAACCACTATGCTGTCCCTCTGGGCCTCAGTTTCCCCTTCTGTGAAGCAGAGGCTCAGCTCGGCTGCTCTCCTGAAGGTTCCTTTCTCCCCTGATGCTCCTGCCTGCGTGGCCGTCTGTCATTTGTCTCGATGAGCCCATCCGAAACGAGGCGGGCAGTGAAGTGGGTGCATACTTTGGGTCACATACCCTACCATGAATCCAGTATGTGCTGCTTACTGGCTGTGTGCTCTGAAGCAAGTGTCTTGCCCACTCTGAGCCTCAGTTTCCCCATCTATGAAACGGAAACACTACTACTGTTTCCTCTCATATGGGACTACTGAGGGTTAAGGGAGTTAAGAGCCATGGAAAGGGCTTTCGCGAGCTGCAGAAAGCGCTATAAAAGGCATCAGTGAATAGTGTCAGCTCGGGGAAAAATCTCGTCCGGAGACTCTGCCACAGGCAGCAGTGTGCTGAAACCTTGGCAAATGCCGTTTAGTAAATGCGTGTCGCTTCTAAGGGGGCCTTTATCTTGGCTGGGAAATGTGTGCGTGTCCTTGGCAGCCTGAGAATCCAAAAGCCTGAGCTGGAGGGGACCCCCGTCACCAGGAGAAGCGATTGTACGCAAGCTCCGATGGCAGACAGCCCTGCCCCTGCCCCTCCCCTGCTTCTCAGGGTCTCAGCTTCCTCACCTGCAGGAAGGGGGTGGCGACAACAGCATTTGCTCACCAGGCTGTCTTGACAGTTAAATGAGGACTTCCCATTATCTGGCCTCACCCACCCGCTGGACCCGTGAGGGCGTGGCCCAGCAGCCCCCGGCCTGTCCCAGAGGAGCAGTTGGATCTGGAGGTTGGAAAGACCCTGCCTGGGTTCTCAGCTTCGCCAGGCCTCAGTTTCTCCCTCTGCAAAATGGGGAGGTCGGAATAAGGTGCTTAGGTTGTCCAGGTGCTGAGAGCAGTGAATGGGGGTGTTAGGGCACCTGCCTGCTGTCCAAACCTCATTGGTCCCCCTAGGCCTGGGAGGTACAAGGACACTTACAGCACATACACAGTGATAGTCGTTCCCTCCTGCTTTGCAAACAGCGCCGAACTGCAAGTTCTTTATCACCTCCAGGTCTTGTGTACACCCAGCGAACCCTCACCAGGGCCTTTGCCGCCCCTGCCTCCCTGCCTCCCTGCCTCCCTGGCCAACGGCCTGCTCTCAGGTCCTGTTCTGAGTGGTCTTGTGCATGCGTCGGGGCAGAACTGCTTTTGCCTCCTTGGAGTGAATCCTTAGATTCTCCCACTAAAGGCTGTGACCATGTGTCGTCCCCTTCATCCTAAAATATCCGGGGCATGGGAACAGCTGCCCGGCGTTGAGGGCCTCCTCTGTGCCAGGCACAGCAGCACCGAGGTCTGCATCTTCATTTCATCCTAAACGGCCTTGGTGTTACTGCTGTTATTATCCTTGTCATTATCATCATCCCCATTCTACAGATGAGGAACCAGCGGTCCAGAGGGGTTAGACATGTCCTAAGGTCTTTTAAACGGCAGCGTTGGAATCCAAACCGAAACATACACTCAGCCAGTGCCGGGCACTGGTATAAACCTGGAGGGTGCTGCAGGGAGAGAAACTAAATCCTTTCTCTCAGAGGGCTTATGGGTGAGTCTGGAGCAGGGAGATGGACGCTAAAGAGATTAACAAATATGTAATATGTTGGGTGGTGGGGGATAGGAGAAAAATAAAGCTGAGCAAGGGGCATCGGGCAAGAAGGAAATGTTTTATGCAGGTGGCCAGGGAAGGCCCCTTAGACAGGCCTGAAGGGGGCGAGGGAGCTAGCGTGTAGGGGGGGTCAGAGTGCCAGGCAGAGGCAGTGGCCAGTGCAAAGGCCCTGAGGTGAGGGGGGACCTGGCATGCCTGAGAGCAAGACTGTAGGGTCCTGGGTGCCACCAGAAGAATTCTGGGTCTCCCTCTGAGCGCAGTGGGACCTGCAGGAGGGTTTGAGGCAGAGGAAGGCTGTTACCTGGCGTAGGGCTCAGAGGCTGTTCTGGCTGCTGGGGAGTATGTGTTGGAGAGACGTGGGATGGGGGTGGGGAGGCCAGTTTAGAAACTGAAACAAAGATCAGGGGAGGGATGGTGGTGCAGGAGAGATGGTAAGAAGAGAGCAGAGCCCTGGCCAGTGTGGCTCAGTGGTTGGAGCGTTGTCCCATAACTGAAAGGCTGCAGGGTCGATTCCCAGTCAGGGTACATACCTAGATGGCAGGGTCAGCCCCAGTCCCGGTTCCTACCATCCCTGGTCCCGATGCGGATCCCCGGCCTGGGTGCATACGGAGGCGATCGATCGATGCTTCTCTCCCATCGATGTTTCTCTCTCCCTCCCTCTCTCTCTAAAAAAGCAAGTGAAATGTCCTCGGGTGAGGATTTTAAAAAAGGGAGAGATCAGGGTCTGGCCAACTCTTAGAAGTTGAGCCGGCAGGACCCACGGACAGATGGGACATGCAGGAGAGAGGGGGACTGAGAAACGTACACTTCTCGGGCCTGCTCTTCTGACCCTCTAACCTGGGGGCAGAGGTGGCGGTGTCCCCTTGTTCACAGGTGAGGAAGTGGAGGCTTAGGGAAAAGTGACATTGCCAAGTCACCCCGCCAGAAATGCGACCTGCTGGTCTCTGGCCCCAGAGGCCGAGCTTTAGGCTGTGCTGGTCCCTTACGGGTCTGCCTGCTTTGTGGAGGGCCTACCAGGGTCTACCTTTCCCTGCAAGCATATGGCACGGTGCCCAGCTCCCTGAGTTGCCTGGAGTGGGGGTGGAGGAGAGAGCACCCTGAGCCTGCTGGGCCCGCCCCCACCTTATTTACAATGCCACGCATGCCCCCCTTTTTGTGGGTTCCAATGCAGGTTGTATCTTCTACAACACCCGGGGTGTCTCCGCACGATGGGTTTACAGTTTTCGCAGTAGGCTGCCCCCAGTGCTGGCCTGTTGTTCAGAGGGCAACTGAAGCCATCCTTTAGGGTGTCTGGTTAGCCCAGTCCCAGGCTGGCTCACAGCCAACAGACATGTCCCAAGGGCTCTGCCCTGGCCCTGGATTGTCCAGAGTCCTTTTCTCCCCTCTGTACCTTTCCTAATGCGGTTTCTCCCTCCCGGAACACCATCCTCTCTCCCTAGCCTCTGTCAGTCTCAAGACCTAGCTCATGGGCCACCACCTCCGGGAAGTCATCCCAGATAACACCCATCTTCAAAGACCCCACCCTCAATCCTCTTCTTGCTCACTGATCAGCCTGTATGTGGTGATTGCCCACATCCAGGACCATGCCCCACCTAGTTCTTACCTCGCTGTGTTGTGGGGCATCTAGGACAGGGACTGGCAGCAGAGTGAGCTTTGAGAGGGCATGAGTGAATCAGTGTGAGTCCAGAGAAAAATCAGTGTCTATCTATGGCTGTCGGAGCCCTCATACACCTGCTTCGGAGGCCTGAGCTCCCTCGGGAACTGCGGGTCCACACAGCCACCCACTCAGGCAGCCCCTCCATGTATCAGCCCAGGGACCATCTGTCCCCTGCCCAGAGTTGTGAGCTCCAGCAGGGCAGCTCCAGGCTGGCCTCTCACCGCTGTGTCCTGTGGCCACACATAGAAGCAGGTGTCAGTAAAGGTCCGAGCCCCCTCTCAAGGCAGGAGCCTGTGCCAGGTGTGCTACAGCCTTGCCCACCAGACAGATTTGAAGGAAGCATCTCTCCTACCTCCTCCTCGCTACACCCCTGTGCATGGAAACCCACACATGCCGGGCACGTTCACAGCTGGGCACGTGGACAACAGGGCGTACACCAGCAGTGGGCCCACCCATGCTGGCGTCCCCGCCCCCCAGCACTGTGGCAGCACACTCCCTCTCACATCACACTCGCGTGTACACCACTCCCATCACACGCAGGCCTCTCGGTGCCCACACCCGCCACACACACACTCATGCACACATCCCACTCACATGCCTGTCTCTCCCCTCTCTGCAGGTGCATCCACATGCACTGCCGTGCTCACACCTTCCCAGACATCTGCTCACACCTTCCCAGACACACCTGCTCATGCTCACACACACTCAGGCCACCTGGGATTCAGAGAGTTGTGCACACAGTTCACACCCCTTGTGCCCCTGTTCGCTGACCCCCATTCAGACACACTGTGATCTCACTGTTGCACATTTCTGCACATGTGCATCATCTTGTGCACACACTCACCTGTGTACACGCCCCCGGCTCCACCCATGCATGCCTGTGTGAATGCTTGCACTCGGCCCCCTCAGGCGCATGTGCACACACTCCCTCAGCTGCGCTCATTCCTCTGTGCATACTCTCATTGACACACCTGCACCGCACACTCACACGCGGCCATCAGATCAGAACCCAGAAGTCGCCAAAGGCGGCCCCTGCGGAGGTGCTGCTGTGCTCATGGGCCGACGAACCAGCAGCCTCTGCCCCCGGGATGGCCAGCGAGCTCGTGACTGTAGTCAGGGAAGGGGGTGTCGGCTACCCCTGCTGTGCGGGCTGGGGTGTCATTCAGGCCATCCTGGGATGCCGAGTCCCAGGCACGGCCAGAGCTCCAGCCATACCCTGCCCCTGGTCCCTGGCCTCCTTGTTTGTGGAAACCTGGTGGGCGGCCTCCACCCGGTCGCCAAGGCCCCTGCTTGGGGGTGATGGGCAGGCTCCCGCGCAAGTGGCAGTGAGTGCTGGTCTGGGCAATGCTGGCTCTTGTTTCGGCTTTGTCCTCTGTGCCCCGGTGAGGTGGGCTTCTGCAGGAATCACACCCAGGGACCATGGTGGCCCTGTTTTCTCTCCAGCAAGTTTAGGGTCTAAGCTGATTTGTTTTTCCCGTTGGAAAAGCATCCATGCTTATTTTTTCACTTGTAATGAAAATTGTTTTCATTTTTTCTTAATGTTGAAAGCCACATATGAACACAAAACGTGTGTGTGTGTGTATATAGATATATCTATCTATACATATGTAGAGATAGGTATATATATATCTCCAAGCTTAGTGGTCCATTCTGAGCCCCCACCTCACCTCATCTCTCGCACGTCCTCGGCCTGGCTGTGGAAGGCGGAGGAGACTGGGGCGGTGGGAGCCACAGGTCACTGGGGTGGGGTCGGAGATGCCAGCAGAGGTCACTTGTCTAAGGGGTCGGGGTTCATCCCAAATACAATCACTCGATCTATTTCTTTAAAGTCTATGTTCTCTGCTCGTGAGCAAGCTCCACGAGGCCAAGGACAGAGCGCTCCACAGCCCTTGCTTAGCTCAGGGCCTGGCACACAGCAGACTCCACTAATTCATCACTGGCCACCTCTGTGCTGTGGGCACCCGCGGCCCGTGGACACCGAGCGCCTCTAACAGCAAATACACGGGGCGGTACCACCCACGGTGCTGACTCCTTTCTTCAGAAAACTTCCTCACAGGTTTTATTTCATTACTTCAATTTTTTCCCAAAGCAGTAAATATTCACTGCGAGAGAGGGGGAGTGGGGGGAGAGAAAGAGAGGGAGAGAGAGGGGGAGGGGGGGGGAGAGAGAGCGAGAGTCTTCGATATGATTTACCGCAGAGTAAAAAGAAAGTGTGCCCCCCTCGGTCCTATATCCCAGGTGTCACACCCCTCTGCATGATGGGGTCCACCCTCTGGACAGTCCGTCGGTCAGTCAGCCTGCAAATGCTCACTGAGCATCCCCTCGGTGCCAAGCACTGGGTCAGGGGCTGCGGAAACAGCAGTGGGCAGACAGACTTCTGGGAAGGGAGGGTCATTCAAACAATAAACACGAACAGCGTGGGCAAAAGGAGGTTTACAGTTGTTTGGATGGAAAATAATGCAGCAATTGATGAATAATAATGCAAGAAGCAAACTCTGTTTCACATACAACTGTAACCCGACCTTTGCCCCATGTATGTATGTAACATACATACCAGGTGTATGGATTTTTCTCATTACAAGATTACAGTATTACTGTAAATACTCTTTAATGTTCACTCAGTTTAGAAAATCGGAAGACTCCCCAAAATAGAAGGAAAAAAAAGAAAACGCATCAGCTTTAGATTCGTGATCCAAAGAGGCTTGTGTTTTATGGTTTGTCTAATACCTGGCAGCTGTTTATTTCTATTTATTTTGCTTTACGAGGTCACGAGCACACTGAAAGCATAGTTTTCTCTTCTTTTTATCGCGTAAGTAATGCAAACACAAAGCATAAAACGAAATCCCTTGTATATCTCCTACTCACAGTTAATCACCGCTAGTCTTTAGTATCATATATCTCTTTTGTCAAAGTTAGAAGTCCGGGATCACACCGAGAGTGCCACTGAGAAAGCAGGAGTGAGTCCCTAACAAGTCTCTGTCGATGACTGTAACCCCACACCGTCATTTTCGGGGCTGTGGACTCAGTCCTCGAGTGGGTTCAACATCACAGTATCAGCTGGTCTCTTTTTCTTGGACGTTAGGATGTTTCCAACTTTTTATTTTTATCAGAACTGAATGAATGGAGCAAAATGTCTGTGCATAGCCTTAGTTATCTGAGTACAACTTTACATGGTTGTAATTCACTCATATTTTAACTGCATCTAAATGTTGATCTCCGTTGTCTTTGATGGTATTCTATGAGATCTTACTCTGTTTTCTCTCATTATTTTGTTTTTATACTTTTTTCTCTAAATGCTTTGCAATGAACAGGTTTTATCTGCACAGTCACAACCTCATTTAAAATTACGTCATGCCGAACTGTCCCGGTTACCACAGTTTTCATTACGATCGCCTTTCTCGGCACCAGTAATTCCAACCTAGGGGACAGACCACAATTCACCTGACCGTTCCCTATCATTGACCATTTGGGTTTTTTCAAGATCGTTACACAGGAACCCCACTCCAGAGAGCTCTCACCCCTTTGGTACCTCCTGCCAAACTGCTTTCCTGAAAGGAGGCTCCAGTTTCCACTCCCACCGGCAGCGTGTGACAAGGCCCGCCCAGCCGCCCTTCTCCCAGAGGCAGAGGCGGACGGTTCAGGCCCCTGGACGGTGGGGTTCAGGCCCCTGGACCGTGGCTCCCTCTGCCAGGAGGGCAGGAGAGAGCAGGAAGTGGCTTTGTCAGCGACGCCAGCATGATGAGCCCGGGCCCAGAACTGCAGGAGTGAGTTTTAACAAGCCTGGTACCCAGAACAGAACCTGCAGAGAAAAAGAAAAACAAGCAAGCAGGAAAAAAAAACTCTGCTGCAAAAAAACACACACATGCACAGATTAAAATAATATTTGGCACTTATGTCACACTTTTAAAATTCTTCAAACGCTGTATAAACACTAGCTAATTAATTAAGCCACCTAAATCTGGCTGCGGTTGGTGGAGAGAACTTAAAGAGGGGCGGGGGCAGCCCTGCACAGCTCCAGTCTCCTGCCACCTGCCCCGGTGTGACTGCAGGCCTCGGCGGCGGCACCACAGGAATAGTCCAACTCACACGCCGCACGGCTGGCTCTGCAGCCTCCTCGCCTGCTCACACCGCTCTCCTCACAACTGCTGACTCACAACCCCACGTGGCATTATTGATAAAGATAATAATAACTGCCACACATTACACGCATCGTCTGTGGGCCAGGCGCAGTCCCAGGCCCCAGACTCACCAGTCGCAGCTCCGTTAATAGACAAGGAAAGAGGCTCACAGAGGGGACTTGCCCAGGAGCAAGTAAGAGCCCTCCTTCCCTCATGTGTTCATGGGCACATTCAGCGTGTTACTGAGGGCCTGGTGTGTGTTGGACACCTGCAGACAGGGTTGGAAAGAGTCCTCGTGGACCCTACATCTTGCTTGGGGGCCATGACAATCCAGAGAAAATCAAGGATACAAATCATGTATCTGTGATTGTAGTGGGAGCAAAAACTAAAATTTGACCAGCATCCATGCAGCAGGCGCCCATGTCCAACTCTGTCATGGTCCTCCTGACTATTGGGGGGGTGGCGGCAGATGGCCACTGTATGGAGGTGGAGGCCCAGGGAGGGCAGGTGCCGAGCTGGCTAAGGGGGAACTCTGCTCTCCCCAGGCCCGCTGGGCTGGCCTGTGCTGCCTCCAGGGACATTTCCAGTCCGTCCAGTCTCCACGCTGGAATGCAGACCCACTGGGAGTGCTCCTGGCTGGAAGCTGTTGGCGTTGCTGGTGCTGGCCCGGATGTCTCAGGGTCACTGCCGGCTCCTGTCAGCCTCCTCTGGATGCCTCTCACATACCTGGCCACGGGCTGTGTGAGCCTCTGTCCTCTGTGGACTCTGGTTTGTTCCCTGCACTCTGGATGCCTGGCTGCCCTCAGGCTGCCAATCTGAGTCATTGCTCACCTTCCACGAGAAAGGGACAATCCCTGTCCTGGGGGTTAAGGCTGGGACAACAGGCAGGGGGAATGAGAGGTCTGCCCTGAGGCCCTGGGCTTGAGGGCAGATGGAGTCCATGGCCTGTCTTCCCTCGGATGCCCTGCCTCTGCCGGTGGGGTGGTGCCAGGCCACTGGCTGGTGGTGAACGCACAAGGTCTCCCTCCTGCCTGAGCGGGCTGCTCGGGGCATCAGCTGCAGCCCTGTCTGATGTACAAGGCAATGGTGGCCTAGGTCAGGACAGGACAGTGTCACATTGTGGGTGAGGGAGCTCCCAGGCGGAGACCAGGTGGCCTTTCTGCACCTGTAACAGGCTCCCACTTCTTCATGTCTCCATCTTTCTTATTCTCTCCTCTCCCCACTGTCTCCCTCATTCTCTCTCCCTCTGCCTATCTCTGGAGAAAGAGAGAGAGAACTCTCTTCCCCCCCCCCAAGGTCTTTATGATCTGTCCTTTCCCCCCACCCCCCACCTTCTTCACAATCAAGGCCCTGGCTGTGACTAGCTCTGAGCGCCTGCAGCCATCTCACAGCACCGTACCTGCCCCCGCCTCCTCCTCCTGTGTCCTCCCTCCCCTCCCCCATCTCCTCTGCCCAGAGGCTGTTTCACTGCCCAGTTGTCTCCAGTTTGGGGCTCATGCCCCTCCTTACCACCGACCTCTAGGACTCCTTCCAGCTGCTCAGTCTAGAAGCTTTGAGGCCCGACCAGGTCCCTCTCCTGTGTGTCCCCAGGTCCCAGCATGGCCTGGCCTGCAGGAGCATCAGCGTCAGCGAGGGTTGGTGGGTGTGAAGTTTCAGAAACAGACCCTCCCTCATTTATTCATTGTATAATAACAGCACCTTCTCCTGCACCCAGCTTGGTGCTCAGTGACCAAAACAGAGGACTAGGGGGTGTCTACCCATTTTGTAGATAAGGAAACGAAGACCCAAAACCAGTGGGGAACCTAGGTTACATGTAAGTAAAAGGTGAGCCAGATTTCAAACCAGGTCAAGTGTCTTCAAAGACCAGATGCTTCCTTTTGACACTGTCCTGGCCCAGGCTTGTTGGTTGGTCCTACCAGAGATCCATCGAGATTAGGTCATCTAACTGACAGATGAGGGACAGCAAGGCAGAGGGGACAGTGAAGGGACCTGCCCACCTAAGGGCAGCACTCACATTCACGTGGCACTTGGCAGTATCAAGTGCACTCACCAGAGTCCCCACTGGATTCTCTCGGTGACCCCAGTGATGGCCAAGGTCACACTGAGCCAAACCCAAGTCCTCCTACTTCACTACTTCACAGCCTGCAGGAGCCCCAGCTGCTGAGTCTGGCTTCCTTGGTGGGGTCGGCTTTCCAGGCCAGGCCCGAAACCGAGTCGAAACCCCCTAGAGAGCCCCTCACACACACACGCTGCCGCCCACCTCTGAGCCCTTTTCCATGCTGTTCCTTCTGTTGGAACACTGCCCCTTTCTTCCTGCTGAGTGCAGATTCGAATTCAGAGCCCAGCTCAGACATGACACTTCCAGAGAGGGCTCAGGAGCTCAGACCCACTCTCTGCCCCATCGCTTAACTTCTGTGCTTCAGTTCCACCGTTTGTACTAGGGTCCCACATTACAGGTGTGTTGTGAGGGTTACATGTATGACACATGCTGTGTGCTGAGCTCAAGGCCCGCTCAGGGTGTGCACTCAGTCATGAAAGCTGTTTTTAAAAAACATTGACAAAACCTGCACAGTCAGGTATGGATGAAAATAATCCCTGTTCTGTGTTTCCCTCCAGGAGGGGCCGGTGAGGAGCTGCAGGTGATTCAGCTTGACAAGTCAGTGGCAGTGGCAGCAGGAGAGACGGCCACTCTGAGCTGCACCGCGACCTCCCTGCTCCCTGTGGGGCCTCTCATGTGGTTCAGGGGGACAGGGACAGACCGGGAGTTAATCTACAGTCAAAAAGGAGGCCACTTCCCCCGAGTAACACCTGTTACAGACAACACAAAGAGAAACAACACGGACTTTTCCATCCGCATCAGTGACATCACCCCAGCAGACACTGGTACCTACTACTGTGTGAAGTTCCGCAGAGGAAGCCCCGACACGGAGCTCAAGTCTGGAGCCGGCACTCGGCTCACCGTGAGCGGTGAGTACAGTGCGGGACCCTTCGTCCCTGCTGTGTGACAATATTGGTGACAATGTTCATTCTTTGAGCAGCAGCTAGGAATCAGGTGTGGCTGTGGGCGCTTAGAGTCAGGGTCTAATTCCTGGTGTAATTTCACCCCTTCTGCAGGTCAGGGAAATTGAGGCTCAGGCCCCATGGCTGTTAAATGGTGGGAAAAATCTGGAACCCTCATCTGCCTGGCTCCCCAAACCATGCCTTCTCCAATCCCATCCAGCCCCTTTTCTAGGCAAGAGGGAACTGAAGGTCTGAGTGACTTGCCCATCACGAGATCAGACCCCACCTCTGCCTCCAGAGAGCCCTCCCCTCAGTGTGGCCGAGTCCCCCTCCCTGACACTCACTGACACCTGCTGGGAGCTGCGCTCTGCTCTGGGTGCCTTGGGAGCTCCTCTCCCACGAATCTTCGTTCTCTTCCCTGCAGTTGGGAGAGATCCATGCAGGGCAGGGAGGGGTACGTGTTGCTTTATTTCCTCCTCAGAAGCATCACATGGGAGACATTCCTAAGGGGCACAGACCCCCTGTTTACTCTGACAGTCCTGCTGGGAGGAGGTGCCATAGGTGGGCGCTTACCGTGGGTCTGTCTGATAAACCCCCTTTATTTCAGGGACCTGGTCACACTGTCACTTAGGCTCTGAGCACAGTTTTCTCACACTGTCCCTCACCCTGGGAAGAGGCTTCTCATGTGGGTGCCTTCAGGGTCACCCTATTATGGCAGCAAAAAATGCTTACTTAGGGTTTTCTTCCAGAGGCCCAAGATCCTGAACCCTGGCATGTCAGCCCACAAAGGACCTTTAGACCATCCAGCCCAACCCCCCGTGCACAGGTGGGAGCCTGAGGCCAACAGGTGACAGGGGCCTTGCCCACAGTCTCATGGCCAGTAACTGAGGGGATCATTCCAGAACCCCATCTAATTCCAGGCCAGCTACTTCTTACCCTCTTGCCCTGATTGTGGTTACTCTTTCCGTCAAAGAGCCTGGTGCATGTAAGCACCCAATAAAAACTCATTAGAACAAACCGTTGAATACACAGCCAGCATTTCTCAGCATTTCATTGGTTTCTCAAGATTCAGATGCCTGTCACATTCAGATGTTGAGGCATGAAGTGATTGGAAACTTCTTCTACCTTCAGCCTCATCCCCCCAAATGGAGCATCCCCATCAGCACCTACAGCTGTCCCTTCTTCCACTGCTGCCTCGCCCTCCAGCGTATGGAGATGGCATCATTCACTGACAGTCTGTGGATGGATATAAGTTGGTCCTGATCTTGGGCTATTAAAACAATGACGCAGGGGCTAACCTTGTCCATGTGTCACTCTGCTCAAGTGGCATTGCCAGGCCAGCGAGTATGTGCATTTTAATTTGTGTGGACATTGCCAAATTTCCTTCTTTGATCTGGTAGCAATGGAGTCTCCCCACGACCCCTGGACGTAGGCAGGGAAGGAGGCTTTATCCCGCATTTCCTGATATTACAGTAGTTCCCAATGGTGTGCCCCTTGTCTGGGCCATCACCGATAGTAAGTGGCTCCATCTCAGGTCTGCTGCCTCCTGGTAGAGTCCTTGTTCCTCTTCCCCAAGCTGCCTGCCCAGAGGACGCCCTGGGTGAGAAGGCAGGGAGGCGAGAGGGGGCGGGAGCAGCAGCGTTTTGGGTGCCTTCCCTTCCTCATGGCATTTACTTTAGAACCAGTGCTGTGACGGAGGGGCCATCTGTGGCTCCTTTGGCAGATGAGGACACTGAGGCTCACAGAGTGACCTGACCTGAGCAGGATGAGGAGGCAAGATTTGAACTCCAAGCAGCCCCTACTCTCAGCAACACCCCGCATGTGCTTGTCAAAGTGTGGAAAAAGCTCCAACCCTCTCCTTTAAAATTTTGTATTGTCCTGTTCCTTAGCAGTAGGCATTAAAAAGGAAGTCCTTTGTGGGGGGTGTGGAAGTAGTTTTACACCCAGATAAGACAGACACTCAAATGTCCCACAATGCGCTGACCCTGCTCCTGCATGACGGGGCTCAGCACATAGAGGCATTCGGGACGCTTTCCCCTCCCTGGTTGTGGCGTTTGTCCTTCACTGAGCACCTGCAGGAGCGGCCTGGGGACAGAGGCCTGGACAGAGCAGAGAGGGGCCACTGCAGCCCCAGCAACACCACACACAGCAACCTGGGATCTGCAGACTGAGGATGAGGAGGGGGAGGCGTTTCCTAGGGGGTACTGGGCCCAGGTGAGCAAGAGTTCATATTCTAGACCCAGCTGTCAGGAGCCCACGTCTTCCGTTTACTGATACAAGGTCCCCAGGCCTGGGCACTTGGAGGTGACTCCTCTCTATAATTGCTTGAAGTCAAGAATCACAGAGGGAACAGGAGAGGGGTCAGTGTCGGGTCCTGCAGGTGGGGTGCCCGCTCTGTAGGTAGACACTAAGCTTGTGGTTCACAGGAAGTTTCCTGGGACACAGCAGGAAATGAGGAGACAGTCCCTTCCTTTCTCTCAACCTCAGTTTTCCCATAAGTAAGATAGTGATAACCAGGGGCTCGTTTAGGAGAGTGGAAGGATTTGAGGTGCTCTGTCTGAATCTCCCAGCAGAGAGTTGCTCCCCAAATTGGGTGATATTTCACGGTGTGGCCCACTTTCTCTGGCTGGGCCTCGGTGTCCTTACCCGCAGACAGTGGACGCTGTCACCACCCTCTGCAGGAAGGACTGAGGCTACAGTGAGCCTGGTGAGAGGGCAGACCGTCGGTGAGCGATGGCAGCATCCACCGCTGGGTGCTCTTGGGCAAGTCTTAGTTTCCCTGGGGTCCTCAGTGTCCCCATCTGTGCAGGGGCGATAATCCCAGCTCCCATCTGTGAGGACAGGAGGGGACGTCTAGAAAGTCCCCAGTCGGCGGGTCAGGGTGGCACTGAGTATCAGCGCCCAGTGGGCCGAGCCCCCTGCCTGGGCCCACATCCCAGCTCTGCCACATCTTGGCCCATGATGTCTGACACATCACTCCCCACACTGTGCCTGGTGTCCTCACCTGTCAAGGACAGCACCGACCTCACAGAGCAGCTCCCAGGACTGAGGAGAGAGCACATGGAAGTGCTCAGAGCAGTGCCTGACACGCAGTAAATGTTCGATGAGTGTGGGCTATGACCGGTTGAATCCATAGGACCTCACAGGCCACTTTCCTTCCCAAGTCTCAGTGTAATGGGGTTGGAGGTAGGGTTCGGTGCCTCTCAACCTTGGCTGTCACTGGAATCACTGGCTCTATCCTAGGAATTGATTTAATTGCTCAGGTGTGGACCTGGCAGCTGAATTTTTTAACTATCCAGAGGCTGCTACTGCAGAGCCAGGGCAGAGAGCCCTGAGCTGTATGTTCTCTGAGGCCACAGATGAAACCTCGTATTCTTTCCCCTGACAAAGGTGGCTCCCCTGGCTGCTGGGGCTGTGAGAACAACACATTTGGGTGGTGCGGGTGCTTCGGAATCTCATGTGCCAGAGACAGCTCATCAGAGGCCTAAGAAAATGAGCCTGAGTGGAGGGGCAGGGACACCCTCCCACGGAGCAGGCCAGGGCTGAGAGTGGCACCCTGCTCTCTCCAGCCCTGAGGACTCACAGCCCGGACACCCTGTGAGATCCGAGCTCCATTGCTGGGGATGCCTTCCCATCTTCAAACCTGTGTGTCTGAACAGGCTCTGGAGTCCCCACACATACCGAACCTGAGAGCCCTTCCTGCCCCAACACACCTGCATGTCACTGCTGAATCTCCTTTTTCAAAACTCTTCCAGCTTCTGCAAAGAGCTGATCTGCAGGGAAACGCCTCAGATCTCCCTTGTGTTTTGAAAGTCAGTTCATCAAACCTGTTTCCTGAAGGGATTTTTTTTTTTTTTTTTTTTTTTTTAGGGAGAGAACCATAATTTGGTGTTTCTCTGCTTTCTTCATCTGGGTTTTGCACGGTCGCTGTGGGGAGCAGGATTGGAGACTTTTCTTAGTGTTTCCACTATGCGTTTATTTTTCCTTCTTCCTGCCTAAAGAACAGGTGTTTCCAGAACTAGAAAGACAAGGCCTTATGCCAACAGTCATGGGTGTTATTTATTAAGCACCTACTATGTGCCAGGCTCTGTGTTTTACATTCATCCTCTCGCCTCCTACCAGGGTGGCGTTTTGATCCACTTTGTACAGAAACAGACGCTGAGATTCAAAGATAAAGAACAGAGATGCTAGAATTAACCTGAGTGCAGAGAGATGAGCCCTGCCCTGTGCTCCCTGTGTGACTTTGGCCAGCCGGTTCTGCTCCCACCCTCCTCCCATAAGTGAGTCCACCAGGGCCGGCCTGCAGGGCGGTGGGAAGGTGAGCAGCAGAGGGGCACAGAGGCATCAGCCCATCACAGGAGCCCCAGAGGCTCTGGATCAATAGTGACTGATCCCAGCATCCATCCCCGTGGTGACGTCCAGGCTGCTAGGGTTTGTATGACTTGACTTATTCAAGTGACACCTCCTTAACAATGTCCTCAAAACGTTTGATGAATTTTATGATGCAAGTTAGATATTTACAGATGCAAACACGTGTTAATATTTGCCGTCTGCCCACAGTTACAGATAGTGTTGGGCAATATTACCAATTTCAAGACACCCTACAGAATCTTCCCACAGGAAGATACTGCTCTCGCTTTGGATTCCGTGATGTGTGGATGCTTTCAGGACACGGAAGGAGTCCTGCCTGCTTTGTGGGCCTGTGTCTGTTTCTTCTACTTGACTAATGATTAAGAAAATGAGTCAGAAGGGAGCGGGTTGTGGGGCTGGGTGAAAGGTGAAGGGACGAAGAAAAAGCAAACACCCTCATAGACACAGACAGCAGTGTGGTGATGACCAGAGGGAAGGGGAAGGGGGACACGGGGGGACAAATGGTGATGGAAGGAGTCTCTACCTGAGATGGTGAACACGCAACACAACATACAGATGGTGTGTTACAGAATTGTACAGCTGACACCTATGTAACTTTACTGACCAAAAAATAAATAGACAGATAGATAAATAAATAAATAAAAGTATTCACATTTGGCTTTCTCAGCCCTCAGTGAACTTCATTTTCAGCACAAAACTGAGAAGACCCCAAATTCGGAAAAACACCCCATCACCCCCTCCCTTTGAAACTCAGGGGTGGGCACAGACCCGCCCCTGCTGGAATGTGGGTGGACAGGATGAAAGCCATGGAGTAGACTCATAAACACCTGAAGGGAGAGCTCTGGGTGTAAACTAAGTCCAGGTTCAAGACAGATTTGTGTCTGTTTATTTTTGTGAAGCATCTTCTGTTTTACTCAAAGCAAAACATCTCCCGTTGCCTGATCGACCCCTCCCTGCAGCCCGGGAAGGAGAAGTGCCTGCTGTCCCATCTCACAGACGGGACGGGGATGTGCCCCGGCCGCACCTGTCCTGGGCTGCCAGCCTGGTTCCACTTCATGGGGTCCCGCCCCCCACGGCTTCCCCTGCATTTACTCTGTGAACACTTGCTGTGAGGGTGGGAAGGTGTTGGGGGTGGCCAGACAGGAGAGTTAACAGGAAGAGGGAGAGCGCTCAGTACTGCTGTTCCTGAGCCCAGACGGGTGGGAGATCACCTGGGGAGGAAAGAGGGTGCACTTTGAACTCAGGCCTGGAGCTGCTTGTGGGTCCTGCCCCTCCCTCACTCAGAGTTCACCTGTGGGGACCTCAGTGTCCTGCTCTGCAGGATGAGGACAATGACACACCCCCGCCCCCCCCAGCATTGTTAGAGGGAAAAACAATGTATGAGAAGGTTCTTGACAGTGTCACATGTTTTTTATTAGGGGTAATAGTCATAATCATGTTTATTTTTCATTATGCTCCTTTTAAAGCCCAACCCTCTCCCCCCGTGGTGTCAGGCCCCACGGGGAGGGCCGCGCCTGGGCAGACAGTGCGCTTCACCTGCGAGTCCCACGGCTTCTCCCCCAGGAACGTCATCCTGAGATGGTTCAAAGATGGGAATGAGCTCCGAGCCTCCCAGACCGCCGTGGACCCAGAGGGAGACAGCCCTTCCTACAGCGTCTCGAGCACAGTCACGGTGCTGCTGGCCCGGGGGGACGTCCGCTCCCAGGTCATCTGCCAGGTGGAGCATGTCACCCTGAAGGGGGGCCCTCTTCGTCAGACTGCCAACCTGTCAGAGATCATCCGAGGTAGATGCCCCTCACACCCAGCCCCGGCCCACACCTGGCTCCTACCCTCCAAGCCTGCTCCACCCTCTGCTCTTTGCTCCAGAGTTTGATTTCCCTGAAATCTAATTCCTGACAGTCCTTCCCATCACCAGGCCCTGGATGAGCCTGTCACTCCCCACTGTTTAATGGCAGTCACCAGGGGAACACCTACCACTGTACTTGGTAGTTTCATCTGCTTTACCAAGGGCAACTCCAATACCTGAGCACCTGCTATAAGCCAAGATCCTATGTGCTTGGGGTACTCATTTATTTTGCTACAGTGACTATGTTCCAACTGCATGCCAGAGCTGTGCTTGGTGATTTCATTCCTATTACCCTGATAGCAGCTTCCAGTTCTCGAGCACCTACTATGTGCAGGGCGCTGTGCTTAGTGACTTCATTCACATGCAAAGCGAGCCCTGAGTTCTGAGCACCCGCTGCCTACCTAGCACTGTCCTGAATGACCCCCTTGCTGTGGTGGGGGAGCTACGTTATGGGAATCCTCTGTGATCTGTATGTCCACGAGGTCAGAGCCTCTGCCCTGTGCTGTTTCAGTTCCGCCCACCTTGGAGGTTAGACACGCTGAGTCAGAGAACCAGGTGAACGTCACCTGCCAGGTGAAGAACTTCTACCCCCAGCACCTACAGCTGACCTGGTTGGAGAACGGAAATACGTCCCGAACAGGAACACCCTTAACTCGCACAGAGAACAAGGATGGGACCTTCACCTGGGGGAGCTGGCTCCTGGTGAATTCATCTGCCCGCAGGGAGGCCGTGGTGCTCACCTGTCTGGTGCAGCACGATGGGCAGCCGGCTGTCAGCAGGAACCTCACCCTGGAGGCCTCTGCTCACCGGAAGGACCTGAGCACAGATGGACCCTCTGGTGAGGCCTCCACCCCAACTGACCCGCTCTATGTAAATTTTATCATTTTTAACGTTAGAAGTATTCATTCATGCTTACTGTAGAGTAATCTAGAAGTCTGCAGACAGAAAGTAGAATTTTGAAGTGAGCTCCCCTCCCCCAAACCCCATACTCCATAGTCACCCCTGGTAAGAGTTCGGTACATGTGTTCATAGATCTTTTGACATCAGTATACATTAAAGAAAGCGGGAGGGACAGAGGGAAGCCAACCTGTTCTAAGGTCTCTTCCTTTCTTCACCCAGCAGTCACTGCGCTCACCGTCCATGTTGGCCCCGCCCTCCTCGTGCTCTCTCACCTCTGCCTGGTCTCCCTGGCTGCAGGGAATGGGCGGGGACATCAGGGTGTGTGTGCTTTTCCCCAAGTATGATCGCCGCTGCAATCAGTGTCCTTGTGCACATTCTGTCACATGTGCAGCTGTCCCTGTAGGACGATTTTCCAAAGCGTGTTCCTAGGACAAAGTGCATGCTCACGTAGATATGGTAACGTGCCTCTCCCGTGGGGGAGTACAGGGTGCCAGGTGTCACTTTCTCAGCCCCTTCCAGTGTGTTGTCCTGTGCCTCTGTTTCTTCAAATGGCAGCACCTAGCTGGCATTTCGGTGCCACCGTGGAAGGTTGTCAGCTGTCGTTAGCATGGCTGTGCCTTCTCCAGTGCACACCCTTGGAGTGGATTATGGATTAGAACGAAGGCCATTTCTTTCCTCCATGCATCCTTCAAGGGGACAGGGAGCTTTAAAGAAGTCCTGTCACCCTGTTGAGGTGTCGCTTGGTTGTCACTGAGGCCTGGCTTTCATAGGGTGAGCACTGCACTAGGAGACACGATGTGCGGGTAAACCTCTGGGTCTGTCACACACCTGCTGGTGACCATGGACAAGTCAGCGCCTCTCTCGGGGCCTCTCTGCTTACACATGGCTGTGCTGAAGGAGAGGAGCTTTGTGACCCTAGTATTGAGTCTCAGCTGCTAGGAACTGTGGCAACGCAGCTTCAGAACCTGGCCGCAGCCTAGCACACAGTAGGCACTCAGGAAGTAATGCTTTTAGGAAGGATGGAGAGTTGGTGGTTTGGTCAGTCACGGAGTTATCCTCCGAGCTATCCGATGTAGTGAAGATTATTCTTGGCCTCAGGGACACAGGAGGAAGCCCGTGTGTGGACGCCTAAGTTCCTGCTCAGGGCCACACAACTAGGGGCACTGACTTGAGCCCAGGAGCCTGCAGCTCGGCCCTGACCCCGATGGCCCGCTGTGCTCCAGTGTGGGATTCCCTCCGTGGGCCCTGGGCCAGCCAAGGCCTTGTCTTCATTTCAAGTGTCCGGTGTCAGAGCCCCTACACCCAGGTCCCAGGCACGAATCAGCAGATGGTCCCCGAGAGGTCTCCAGAGCCCACTAGTCACCTGCATGTCTGCCACTCCTTACTGTCCCTGTTGTAACTCTTGAGTTCTGGATGGACCCGTACCACCACGTGGCCACCCTGGTCCACTCAGCTGAGGCAGAGCGTGTTCCTGTCCCTCGGGAGTGACGTCCGTGCCCACATCCTGCAGCCCCGTTTCCACTCTGGCTTCAGTGCCAAACAGTTTCCGTCCTGGCACCTCGGCGTGGTTGTGCACTACCGCGGTTCACCCTCGTGGGGACGTGTGTGCAGAACCGTGAACATGCCCAGGTGGTTCAGAACATCCAAGAAGATTCAGCCAAGTCTGTCTAGTGGCCAGTGACACCCGTCTAGTGGTCAACAGAGGTGCTGGGTTGTGATTTTCTTTGTTTCTAATCTGTGTGCATGAAGCCTCTATTCTGTCTTGTCCGTAGATAATAGTTCCAACTTGAATAATATCTTCATCGCAGTGGGAGTGGTGTGTGCCTTGCTGGTGGCCCTGGTGATTGCCGCCCTCTACCTCCTGCGAATCCGACAGAAGAAAGGTGAGTGGATTCCCTGCTTCCTCCCCAACAGTTCGCCCTAGGCTGTCCTTTCTAGGGGCAGAGGCACAGGAGTGCTATGGGCTCTGCGTAGCTCAGGCCGGGAGGATGTCCGGTTACTGGCAGTCATAAGGAAGAAGCCCAGAGGTGGCAGTGCTCTGGCTGGCTCGACAGCTTCACCAGGCTGCAAGCTGGGCGGATCCCTCCCGGGCCTTCCCTGCATGGGTACAAGACGGCCACCTCTGCCCCAGGCCTCACCTCTTCAGGGGACTACTGTCGAGGTGGGAAACAAGGAGCTGCCAGGGCGGCAAGAGGGTCCCAGGGAGGAAATAATATTCCCAGGAACCCCTGCAAACTTTGGCTGTCCGCTTACCTGCCCGGGCTGCGTGCCCAGCCCCTAGGCAGGAGGCCGGAAGGGGGTAGGGACCCTACCACCGCCCACCTGCACCTGCTGTTGGGAGGACACAGCGGGTGACTACATGGAAAAGGTTAGGACACTACCTGGCCCACAGCGAGTGCTTGGTAAATGCTAGCTCCTGTCGTCAGCATTGTATGTGAGGCCAGAAACGAGCCACCTCCCTGGAAAGCTCCCCTCACAGTGGCAGGAGGGTGCAAGTTCAAATGCAGGACGTCGTGCCCTGTGTGCGCGTGTGCGGTGTGTATTTGTGTAGTTCCTGCTGTGGCAGGGCCTCTGACTTTGGAGCTGGACAAACCAGCATGGTTACACGTTCTGAGCAATCAGTTTGGCCCCCACAGGCCTCAGTTTCCTCACCCGTAAAATGGGTATAGCCGTGCCTGTGTCGAAGGATAGTTACAAAACCAAAGAAGCTTGTGGGAAATAACAGCTCTGACGCATTCGCAGGCCTCAGAAAATGCAAGTTTTCTTTCCTACTTTCGAAGGAAACAATTTTAAGCCAGTGTGTCTGAAACTTATTTGACTACAAGTGATAGAAATACATTTCGTGTGTCAGCCCGACACATACGCACCCCTCGAGATAAAATTAGAACTCTGATATTTTCTTTTTTGTCATCTTCTATACTAAGTTCCCTTAAAAAGGCTGGTGGTAAACCACCACGTTCCACGGCCTGCAGAGTGCGAGGTGCTGTCCTCGGCTGCCTGTCTGTGCCGACCCCCAGGCTGGGCTCCAGGGGGCGTGCCGTGCATCAGCACCCCCATCTCCTCTGCACCCCTCCTCACCTCTGCCCCCAGGGCTCTCCTCCCTCCTGGGCTGGCTGGAAGGATGTAACTATGAGTGCTGGCCAGGCCTCCAGCTCCCCGTCCAGGAGGGTTAGACTCAAGCCCCGTGTCTCTGGAATCTGGGAGAACTTCTGCAAGTGATCTTCCTAGTGGCTTCCCTAAGGTTCCTGGAGAGCCCCACACAGGGGGGGCTCCTTGCGCACAAAGAGTGACCACCAACCCATTGGATGGAGTGTTCACAGCAGCTATTAGTGAAATCCCGCCCCTTGTCCACAGCCACATCCCTGGGCACCATGTCACTCCCAGCACAGTGAGCTCTTACTGGGGGCTTAGGCATCAGCGGCCGGGCATTCCAGGGGGGGGGAGTGGGGCCTTGGAGAGCTGCAGACCTGGGTGTGGACCACCCAGCCCCTGAGTGGTGGGTCTTCGTGTGTGCAGAGCCCCGCTGTCAAACACAGGCTCCAGGGACAGTGACAGCCAGCCCGCACTCAGCCCTTCTGATGTGTCGGGCACCGTTCTCACTGCAGACTTCCGCAGCGGGATTAGTAACCCCGTTTTACAGATGAGCACACTGAGGCATGGGAAAGTTGCAGAACTTGCTCAGGGCCTCGTACCTGGTACATGGTCAGGATTCAAACCTCGGCAGTAGGTCTTCAGGGACCACTCTGCGCACCACTTCCACCCTCATGAGATGCCCCCCTCTCTCTCCTTGCTCCCTGGAAGGGCCCACCCATCCTCTACCTCAATACACTGAAATACCTTCATTTCAATTCTACCAGTTACCAGCTGTGTGACCATAAGGAGACACCCAGTGTCTTTGGTGTGAAACGGGGGTGATCAGTCTTTGAACCCCCTGACTCATTTTGTGTCCCAGCACTTTGCCACCCTCATCCTCCATTCAGATGTTAGATGCTGAGCTACAACCTTCCCAACTGGTACCTGCTCACCTAGAAATCCAAACACCTGCCCGGGCACCAAGCGTTAGCCTAGCAGCGAGCAGTTCTGCACCATGGCAGCCTCCAGCCCGCTCACATGAGGTGCCGAGCACATCTGAGTGTGCGTGTTGCTTTTTAATTACAATTTTGCAGTGAAATTCGAGTCAAGTGGTGGCAGAGCCCCAGCGGCTTCTCTGTGGGATGCCCCATATCACAGGTTTAAAATCTCGGCACCAGATGGATCCCTTCTTTCCTCCCAGGATCCTTTTTGGGAAAGTGGTGACAGGCAAATAAATGAGTGTCCAGCCCAGTCCTGTGAGTGAGAGAGCTGACACCCAAGCTCAGAGGGGAAAATGGCCCACCCGAGGTCACACAGCGAGCTAGGTGGAGGCAGAAGTGGGACTCGCGCTGGCTCCCCCAGCAGCGAAAGGCCTGACTGGGACCCGGGCTGACACAGGGCCTCTCGGGGAGGGGTGCGGGGACACCCGGACCACAGCTAGGGCAGGGGCCCCTCCCAGGCTGCTGGCTGCTTGGGGAGCCGACCTTTGGCAACTCCCAGAGGTGAGAAAGCAGGAAGGACCAGCTCCTGGTCTCCCTCAATGGAAGCTAATGGAGCACCCCCACTGGGGTGAGCGTGGGGTGTCCTATGGTTGGGAGGATAGGGTTTTAACAATTTCTCCCAATGTCACCGGAGGCAAACCTTTGCCTCCCCCTGCCAAAGTTACAGCAGAAAAGTATGCGCCTCGGTTAAGTAACTGGCTTTTGTTTCTTTTCTCTTGCAGCCAAGGGCTCCACTTCTTCTACAAGGTGAGTACCTCCCCAGACCAGGGTGCTTTTGCAATTGTTATTTAGCTGTTGGACAGCCCCAGAGCTGAAAAGCATCATCCACAGTGAGTGTGACTCCCACACCTGGGCCAGTCAGCCTTCTACATCTTTCCTTTGTAAGCGCCTCTTGCCAGGCCCGTTTTTAATTACTGTCTCAAATGAAGAGATTTGAGGGGATTTCCGTGCCCAGAGGCACTGAATTCTTGCCTGCTGTCCACAGACAGCGAGACTCTTACGAAATCCTGTTGGGATGGTGGCAGGAGCCTCCTGCACACACCACCCCCAGATCCAAGTTGTATACTTTGCCCTTTCCTTCGTTTGTTAAATATTTGTTGAGTACCTTGGCACGGGCGGCCCTGGTAACGCCGGGAGGGGAGGATAGAAAGCATCCAAAGCCCCTGCCCTGCTCAGAGGCTAAGGCGATGACATTACGTCACAGGTGGTGCCTTGGTTTGTTGCTTTGTATTTTCAGTGATTTTTTTTCCTGAGTCCCTACTACGTGCCAGCTCTGTTCGGGGTGCTGGGGATACAGCAGCGACCAAACATCAGCCCAGACCTCAGTGGGGCTCAGGCACCAGTGGGAGAAGCAGCAGTAGGGGTAGAGGTAAAATGATGCCTCATGTTGTGTCAGGCGGTGACGAACCAGACAGAGCAAGGGGCGGAGATTTACGGCAGGGCCTCCGACGTGTGAGCAGGCTTCGGAGCTAGGCAGCTATGAAGCAGCGGTGTGTGTGGGTGGGAGAGCAGTGTGGGTAAGGCCCCGGGTGCGATGGGCCAGGAGGCGCAGAGGAGGCCTGAGTGGCCGGGGCAGAAGGACCGAGAGGAAGGGCAGGAGGTGCAGGTCCACGGGCTCTTCGCTGAGGCCCATGCAGCCGGATGTGTTCCTCATCCAGGCTTTTCGGCTATAGGGAGGCCCCGATGTTCACCCCAGCGGAATAGAAGCAGCACCCCATAATCTACTACATAGATGCACCTGTTTGGAAATATGTGAACATCTGTGCTAAGAGCAGTAAATAAAAACGAGGAACAGCTTCATGTTGGTTTCGGTCAGGTTTTGCCACCCAGTGGATTTTGCAGATTTCCCACTTTTTGCAGCTTTGTGGTTTGCTGAATTACAAGGCAGGAGCTGAGGGTCCAGAGTGGAGGCAGTGGTCTGGGGCCTGTGGCCGCCAGGACCTCGGGTTTGACTGCCGGTGGGATGAGGAGCCATGAGAGGGAGACAATCTGACTTTTGTTTTAGGAGTGTCACCCTGAGTGTTGTGTGGGGACCCGGCTCCAGGGGGTGAGGGTGGAGGCAGAGAGGCCAGGGAGGTAGCTCCTGCAGTGGTCCGAGCAGGTGATGGTGGCCTCGGCCAGGGTGGTGGGATGGGCTGAGAAACGGTCAGATTCCGGATATGTTTTGGAGGTGTAGCTCATGGATTGGATGTAGAGTCAAGGGCAATTCCAAGGTTGGGGGCCGTGGGAGAGTGGTGTGTGTGTGTGTGCACACCCAGTATGCGCTTTTGCAAGGGCAAGACTTGGCTTCCATCCTTTATCTAAAAACCTTCGGTGGCTCTCGTGGCCCTCGAGATAGTCCAGATGCCCTACTGACGCCGTCAAGCCCCTTGTGGTCCGACCCCTGCTGACACAGACAGTGTCACTCCTGGCCACTACCCAGTGTTCGCTTCCTTTGGCTCAGCCACACTGTGCTCCTGTCACTTCCTCCCTCGTGCCTTGCTCTCCTCCTAGCCCCATACTCTGGCCTCTCTCCGAGACAGCTCCCTGACTCCTGCTCACTCACCATCCAGGGTTGCCACAACTCCAGGGGCCAGCAGCCCCAGTGGGCTCTGTGACCAGCACCCCCTGGAATTGTGCAACACGGAGGCTAGAGTGGGCACCCCTTCTTTCCCCTGTGTACCTCCTGCTCCTCCTCTGGGCTCCGCCAGGGCATTATCTCCTCCAGGATCGGGAGTCCCTCCCGTGAACTCTCCAGGTGCCCCTGCTTCACATCCTGGGGTGTCCTCTGCACTTGTCCCCAGACTGTACCCCACCCCTCCTGAGGGCAGGACCATGCCCCTCACGTTCACTGCTAAGAGCTGCTGAACGTGGCACCGGGCCAGTGCAGTAGTTGCCCCACGAAGGTTTGTTGACTGAACAAGTGAATGACCAAACGAATGAAGACCGTCCCAAACCAGCACAGCAGCCTCCATCTCCTTCTTCTCTGAATCCCTGAAACCCCCTCGCAGGGGCTTCCCGGCCCCAGATGGGAAAGTATCTCTCTTTTTTGTTGTGTTTTTATTGTTGTCATTAGTTTTGATTTGCCTTATCTCCCCAGTTAGACAGTAAGTTCTGGAGGAAAAGGGCAGTGTCAATAGTAATAATGGTAACAGCATCAGCAGCTAACATTTATTGAGTGCTCCCGGGTCCCGGGAACCGGTCCACGCCTTCGCCTGTATCAGCCCGAAGGTGATTTTAATTATCGCAAAAACCCTATGATTTACTATTATCCTAATTTAATGGAGCAGTGGTTCTCAGGCTTGAGTGTGCAGTGGAATCCTCTGGAGGGCTCGTTAAAACGGGTATCGGGGCCCCGCCCCCGGAGTTTCTGATGCAGAATGTGTATCTCTGACAAGTTCTCAGGTGGCGCCCATGCCACTGTTCCTGAGCCAGACTTGGAGAACCCCCTCCCAGAACGTTTTTATTGCCCCTATGTGTGGCTGAGGAAACTGAGGCTCGGAGGAGTCGAGTGACATTCCCCAGGTCCCACAGCCAGTAAGTGCTGGCGCTCGACTACCTCCCTATTTCTCTGACACTGAGGCTGACGCTCTTTATCTGCGCCCCTGCCTCTTGCTGCCTATTTCTCCTTCCCCAGAGAAGCTAGCCATTTTCCGCCTGTTTTGTATTTTTCCAGTGTGAGCCTACACAGGGAGCCGGCAGATCGCTTGCTCCCTTTCATCTCTCTAAACCAAAGTGATAGCTCACAAGCAGTAATGGTGGTTTCCCATGTAGCAGCCGCTTCCGCTGGGCTGGCTGGGATCAGACGCTTTTCAGAGGAGGTTGGCATGGGTAGCGCCGAGCACCGCAGGGAGGGTGCCAAGGGGGATGCCGCCGCTTTGAGCTCAAAGGGGCCTGCAGGCTGCAGAGCCGGTGCAGGGACTGGCTGTGTGCACCTCCCTAGGTTAGGCACGTACAGGCAGAACATTGTGTGCAATCTCCCCCAGCTCAGGCGGTGGCAGAAAGTGTCTGCTCCCTCAGTTGGGCACGGGGGTTCATTCGGTCTCCGTTTGCTCACTTGTCAGACATTCTCTGCGTTTATCCTCGGAATATTTAGGGCTTCCCTGATACTTTCATTTATTCTTTTGATTGAGCCCAGCTTAGTGCCAGGCCTTGAGCTGGAGGATTGCCAAGGGGAGCAAAAAAAGATGCTAACCCCGATCTCGTGGCACTTTTGATCCGATGGGAGCGATGGTCATTCATTCATTCATTCATTCATCCCTCAAATATTTATAGCTTGCTGGCGATGTGCCAGCCCATTACGGGGTGTCAGGGCTCCAGTGGTGAAATAGATGGGCCTAGTCCTTGCCCGCATGGAGACCACGGTCCATTGGGAGGCAGGTGACCAAATGAGCCGGGAGGTTAATACACAGCATGATGCAGGTGTCGACTAAATCAAATAAAGCCGGGCACAGAGCAGAGCAGGAGGTGGGGCATGGTGGGTGATCAGGGAAGGCTTCCCTAAGGAGGTGACATTTAGAAGATAGCTGAAGGACGAGAAGGCACCAGTCATGGGGATATCTGGGGCAGTAGTGGCCAGTGGACTGGGCAGAGGGAACAGCCAGTGCCGAGGCCCCGAGGCAGGAGCAGACGGGGATGTTCGTGAATGTGGAGGAGGCCAGGACAGCTGGAGTGCAGTGAGCCAGGGGGAGAGAGATGGGAGACTAGGGGCAGGTCATGTGGCTCTCACCCCTCAGGATACGGAGATGGACTTCAACCGTGCAGGGAGAAGACGCTGAGTGTTTTGAGAGGAAAATGATATGACATCATTCATGCATTTTACATGGGGAGAATGGTATGCAGGGGGCAGGAAGAGAAGCAGGAACATAGGGAGCAGGCTCCTCAGGAATCTAGGGAGCTGGGATGGTGGAGGTGATGGGGCAGTTGGGTTTCATGTGTATTCGGGGCAGAGGCAACAAGGCTTGTGGTGGATTAGACGTGGCCTGTGAAGTGGGAGAGAGGAGACACGGGTGGCTCCCACGTCTTTAGCCCAAGCACAGGGATGAGTAATCAAGACAGGAGAGACCAGAGAAGAGACGGGCACGGAACAAGGGATGATTTCTTCCAGTCTGAAATGCCGCTCTGAAGGAGAGGACCCCAGTGTTCTGAGGAAGGAGTTGGGGCTTCAGTGAAGGTTTCCTGGAGAAAAGACTATTTCAAACAGGATCTGAGGGAAGAGGAGTGAACTAGATGAGAGGCCAGGGAGACAGCGTGCAAGGGCCCTGGGGCAGTCTGGCTGACGTGCCTCCCAAGGCGCCCTTGAGCACTCTTTGAGCACCCACAGGGGAAGGAAGCAAGACGGGCAGACAGACAGACACACAAATCAGATGGGAAAACATATACGGAGCTTTGAAACTGTCATGGCGGTTCAGCCCAGAGAGGCCTCCCCAAGGACAGGATGCCTGGTTGAGTCTTGAATGAACACAAGTTAACCAAGAGAAAAAGTGGTCAAGAGGGTCACTCAAGGCTGCTGTTGATACATAAAGTGTGTCGCATCAAATAGTCCTCTCGAAATACTCGGTGGGTGGAGTCCTGGCCGGTGTGGCTCAGCTGCTTGGAGCATCGTCCCATGAACCAAAAGGTCGCGGGTTCCATTCCTGGTCAGGGCATACACCTAAGCTGTGGGTTCAGTGCCTAGTCAAGGCGCATGTGAGAAGCAACCCATCGGTGTTTCTCTCATATCGATGTTTCTTTGCCTTTCTCTCTCCCTTCCTTCCCCTCTGAGCATGTTCTCAGGTGAGGACTGAAAAAGAAAGAAAGAAAAAGAAATATTTGATGAGTGGATAAGACAGGAAATGAGGACAGGGCAGCGAATGAGTTTGGGGCGGGGAGGAGCTGTCAGTAGGGGCCAGACCACATGGGGCTTATGAGCAGGATGCTCAGTTGGACTTGAACCAGAGGCACTGGGAGCCCCAGAAGGACTGGAAGCAGGGGGGATGTGTATCGATCTGCGTGATCTTCCTTACCAGACCGTGTACTGCTCCCAGAGGGTCGTTCCTCTGGCCACGTGGGGCCCATCATGCCCCAGAACTACCTTCTCAGCCGAGCACTCAGGCCAAATCCATACATAACCCCACTGCCAAGCCCATTGCTCACTTCTGACGTTATCCAGCTAATGTCCCGGAGTTGCAGCTTGAGAATTTGTACAACTCCTGCAGAAGCGGAGGCTCTGCTTTGCTCCCCACCTTGATTACAACCCTGCAGTGAGCCCGGCCATGGCCTCCAATTACAGAATCAAGTGCATGAGTGGCTGCTTTGATTAACCAGGACACTTGCTCCTTCCCTCTTCTTTTTTTAATGAAAACACCTGGATGTGTACACTGTGGAACAGTTGGAGAGCACGGGAAACTCAAAGGAAGGAAAAATACCACCCAAAGATCACTGCTGTGCGCGTTTTACTGTTTCCTTCCAGTGCTGGCCACACATTTTTCATAATTGAGATCACTCCACCGAGAATTTTGTTTTTTCACTTATCTTTTAATGTAATCATTTGTCATAAAAAAGAAACCTCTTCGTAAACCTTTTAAATCTTTATCCACGAGTCTATCCCAGTTTCCTTAGCCTCTCCCAACTGGCAGAGCTGTAAGATAGAGACCACCCTCCCCACCCCACCCTGCACCAGAGCCTCCGTGCATAGAAAGCTTTTTCTCTATTTTGAATTCCCCCCTCCCACCCCCCACCCACGCCAGTGCAACTGTGAGTCACAAGATGAGGACGCCTTCCAGCTCTGGACTCGGCTGACCGAGCTGCTTCCCCGAAGGGCCCTGCCGCTTTGCCCCTCCCGCCAGCGATGTATGAAATGTCGGTTTCTCCATATCTTCCCTGGCACCGAGTATCAGAATTTTTAAAGATCCTCGCCGATAGAGTGGCTAAACAATTTGGTCGTGTGTTGCTTAAAATTCCCTTTTTGTGAGACGGGCCCATTTGTCTGGACATTTGCTGAGCGGTGGTATTTCTGCGGTGAAACGCTCGTCCTTGTCCTCCACCCAAATAGGAAGTGGAACCTCCGTGTTATTCTTATCAATTTACATGAGTGCCTTGAGATAGGCAGGATATTTTTATCCGTGTGTCTCTTTCCTTTTTAGGCTGCACGAGCCCGAGAAGAACGCCAGAGAAACAACCCAGGTACAGTCCTCGGCGAGGTGCCCTTCCTGGGAAACTTGATGGTGTGATTTTCTTACACCAGCTGGAGTTGCAGATTCTGCTCTAAATTAAGACTCCTTTCCAAGGGCGGGAGGGTGCGGAGGGTGGAGGATCTTTACATCCCTCCTTTTCCCCTTCTTCTCTGCACATTCTCTCCCTCTGCTCCGGCCCAGGAGGTCTGTCTCCACCTCCTTGACCCATTGCCACCCATTGCACAACTCCAGGGGGCGCCCTGCACAGTGTGTTCTATGTAACTGGAGTCAGGCCACAGCCCTCCTTCCTGTGGATGGCGCCCTCCTGCCTGCGTGCATGTGGCTAGGCCTGTCTCTCCACCAGGAGCACCCTGCCCAGCTCACCCCTCACCCCTCCTTGGGCCCCTCCTGCAGAGTGGCACACGGTGCTGCCAGTCCCTCTCTCTGATGGAAAGACCTGTGTCTTTAATTACCTCCTGCGAGGACACGCTTCCTCCAGCTGGCAACATCTCCTCGCCATTGCTGAGGAGATTTCACAGGCTGCATGGCTGGCCTGTTTCCGAGAGCCTCGCCTCGCCCCGCACCGGCTGACGCTGTCAGACCTTGGAGGCAGAGGGCTCCCCTGCGTCTTGTAACAAGACAGGCGCTGCCCTGGACCTGGAACAAACGAACGCCAGCTGTCCTTGACATTTCCCTGGCTGTTGTCATCATTTTACAGATAATCTGTTGAAGGGAATCGGGGCTGGTGAAAGACAGGATATGTGTAGGCCCAAATGTCGTGTCCTGCTCTCCTGACCCAGCGCCGCCACCACCCCCCCCCCCCCCCCCCCCCCCCCGCCCAGTGGCTCTGGACGTGAGCTCAGGGGGTAATTAGAACAACAAGGCAACTTCCAGTCATGGGAGAAGGGGACCTTCTCTCCAGTCATTCTACCTCTGGACTCCTCTCTGGAACCTTCTGGGGAAAGAATGGCAGTAAAAAGAACTGATCACTGAACCCTGTACAAAATTCATTCAGTGAAGACTTGCCGAGCACCTACGATGTGCCAGGCTCACTATGTGGGCAGTGAGCAGGGCAGTCACAACCCAGCGTGTGTGGTGCTTGCAGTCTTGTGTCAGGGTTCCTGGGGCGAGGTGCCAGCCCCTTGCCAGGGAGGGCGTTTGATGCTGCCGGTGCGGGTTTCCTAGAGAGAAGTGTGAGCGTGCAAGGCGTGAGGCATAGGGGCTGTGTGGGCAGACCACAGCTTTAGCAGCCAGCAGACTTTGGTTCTTCTCCAGCTGGGTGACCTTGACCAGATTATTTAACCTCCCTGGGTCTCAGTCCTGTCAGCTGTAAAATGGGGTACGTCATCCTTCCTGAGTAGGGTGGTGATAGAGTGAGGGCCCCAGGCGGCAGCATGGTGCCTACAGCCGTGGGGACTAGAGCTCTGCAGTTGTCTCTGTGCACCAACCAGGAGGGACCCCGTCGGCCACTCCTCCCCGCCCCTGCGCCCCTGCAGCGTAGGTGCTGGGCACAGAGGAAGCCGTTTATCGCTCCTGATGGGGAACTTTTAAGGCGCAGTTGTGGGTGAGAAGATTAGCTCACGGAAGATGAATGTGGGGTGGCTGGTGGCTGACGACTGCACCACTTACAGAACTCACGTGCCTGTTCAGCATGCCAGCTCCATCCCAGGGCTTTCCCTGAGGATCTCGCCCGAGCCTCACAGCGACCCTGGCAATAGATGCGATGATTATTCCCACGTTACAGATGGGGAAACCGAGGCCCAGGAAGGTGAAGTGAATTGCCCAAAGCCTCTCAGCTAGAGAGAGCAGAACCAGGAGCCAAACTCCAGGCTTCTGGCTGCAGCACCTTTCCTATCCTCCTAACTGGTCTCCGCACGCCCTTATTCTCTGTCCCCCAGTTCCCAGCCTCACCCCAAGTGAGGCTGAAGTTGTTGCCATCCATCCATCCATCCATTCATTCATTCAACACTCATCTGCCTTCTGTGTCAGCCTTGGTCTCTGCATCATAACAAATGTCTAGCGAGTACTTGTTGAATAAACGGCCAAATGAATGAATGTCCCCGTCCACTGGGGGATCAGTGTTTACCCAGACCCCCAGGCAGACACAGTGCTACGTGGTGGGTGCTGTGATGGAAAAGCACGGGCTGGGGGAGCACAGAGAAGGAGCCTGGACCCAGCTGATGGAAGGTCTCGGGGCGAAGCAATGCTTGTCCTCAAACATCCAGGGTGGGTGAATTTGTTCCCAGGAGAAGGAGGGGTGGGCACCAGGCTGAGGCAAGAGTATTGACGAGGCAGGACAGACCCATGGGAGGAGGTAACACTGAGTCAGCACTGGGAGGTGACCACAGTGGCTTTCAAGAAGGTCCTCAGGCTGTGGGAGGAGGGAAGTGGGTTGGAAGGGTAAGGCTGGAGCAGGTAACCTCACCAGAGAAGAGCCGGGTGTGAATTATCGCTGAGTCAGGTGGGGGCCAAGAGGGAACAGAAGCACCCACACTTCGTACTGATGAGTGGGTGAGAGGTGGAGGCTCTGGAATGACCTTCTCTCCATCCCGTTTAGATCCAGGACAACAATGACATCACATATGCAGACCTGAACCTGCCCAAGAGAAAGAAGTCGGCCCCCCGGGCTGCCGAGTCCAACAACCACACGGAGTATGCCAGCATCCAGGCCGTCCGGCAGCCCACGCCTGAGGACACCCTCACCTACGCGGACCTGGACATGGTCCACCTCAACCGGGTCCCCAAGCAGTCTGCCCCCAAGCCTGAGCCGTCCCACTCAGAGTATGCCAGCGTCCAGGTCCAGAGGAAGTGAACAGGGCCTCAGTCGTCTCTGGCTCTGTGCCCGTGAGCCTTCCTGTCCCATGTGGGGCAGCCGGCCCAGTTCCTGGAGGGCCGTGGTGGTGCAGGTCTTGGGACCCAAGGATGAAGCTGGCTCTTGTCTCCCCAACCCGCTTGGCTCTCCAGCATTTCCAGGGTGGCCACAGCCCCCACATTGCCACACATAGAGTCTGATGCTGCCAGACCGGCCGGGGAACCTGCCTGGGAACCAGCCAGAGTGGCCAGGGGTCCAAGTACTCTCACGCTCCTCTCCATCAACCATCGGTCTTGGTCATGGTCTTAGTGACTCTTGACAGCCTCCTTGATGCTCTGCAGCCTGATCTTCCAAGGTGAGGAGGAGAAACCCCACCTGCTCCTCCTGCCACCACTACCACCACCACCAACGCCACCGCCGCCGCCGCCACCACCACCATCACCGTCCAACTGGGACTTTGGGAAGAGTCCTATCGAGATTAAACCGTCCCATTCATGGAGAAGCTAGAAAAAAAACAACCCTCTGGGACCACATCCTGAGACTCAGTGAGGTTGCTGCCAGCCATCCTGGCCTCCCGCGTCCCTGGATTGACAAGTCACAAGCCCTGGGGAGGAGATGACCCTCCAAGGAGTCCTTCTCCACCACCATCAAGGACTGAGTAACAAGACCCTCTTCCTCCTGCCCTCCGAGGCTCCCTGAGGACCCAGCACCCCGACGGCGACACTCCACCTGGACCTGCCTCTCCTTTCTAGACCTGAGCTTGCTTCCTCCAGCTAGCACTAACTCAGCAACATCTCGCTGTGGACGCCTGTAAATTATTGATAAATGTGAAACGTGCAATCTTGAAACTGAGGTGTTAGAAAATTTGATCCGTGGTGTTTTGTTTTGTTTTTCTCTTAAAACAACGGCAGCATTATCTTGGCTCCTTGTCATGTGTTGAGTACACGGTTGGGTCTTGTGCCGTCCAAGGTGTACCCGTCCGTTTCCTGGAGGGAGTTTCCTGCAGCAGAAAGTGTCTTGCCTCTGTGTCCCAGAGCCCTGAGGATGGGGAAGAAGGCTCCAGTTTGGCTGTTCTGTGGAGACGCTTAGCCTTCTCTCCAGGACTAAATTGACCACATCCTTAGCCAAGCCACGTGGCTGGTACTCCGGCCTTCCTGCCTCCAGCGTGGTAAGTCTGAACCTGCCAGTGCTGTTCCAGGCTGCCGCCTTCGCCCTGCGGTCTTGTCGAGACCTAATGCCTCAGTCTGCTCACCTGAAAAGCGGGGAGAGGAGAGATGCCTCCCTCCCCTCCCCACCATTCCTCATAAGCACTTTAGGGCCATGCAGGGTAGGAAGCTGTGCCTGGCTTTTCCCCCACTCCGTTAGTGACCTTCCCCCATTCCCACTCTCTGAGCTGATCTCTGCAGAAGGGGTCTTCCATTTCTGCTCTCAAACCCTGTCGAGGTCAAACTAGAATAAATCCAAGACAGATAGGCAGTCGGGGCAGCCGTGAAGCCGGGACTGGCCCACCTTTCTGTCCCTCTAACTCAGGAGGTCGGGCAGAGGCTGTGACCCATTGCTCTCTGACCCCTATCCTTCCATGTCAGTGCAGGAGCCTGGCTGGGCCCCGGGCAAGCCAGTGTGGCATGCTGCGTATTTGGTCTTCACGTGTAACCGATCTTAGAGCTGAGACGCTAATTGTCGCTGCCCATCCCCGCCCAGGTTCAGTCGCTCGGTGCCCAGGGGATAGCTGGCTCAGGCCACCAGAGCAAGCGAGAAACTGAGCTGTCCCACCTGTCAGCATGTCCTACAGGTGGAATTCGGGGCGCTCAGCACAGACCTGGCTCTCCAGAGCACAGCGATTCCATGTTTTACATGATGGCTTCCAGGAAGGAGCCGAGCCAACGGGCCATGTGGGCAGCTTTGGCCCGACGAGCTAGAGTTTCTCCGTGGCATCTGGGAGCAGTGTCCCAGCCACCTGGCTCGGGCTGTTTCCAAATCCCAGAAGGTTGGCTTGTAAACCTTTGCCTCCCTCTCTTCTGCCCGGAGAGCGCACACACGCACACACACACTCACACAGAATCTTGAAAGAATGTTTTCTTGGTGCCATTTTAATTTAATTTAATTTTGAATTTTGGAAGGGGAGTAAGGGGATGAGGCCAAGGAAGCCGTGCAGTTTGAGCTCCAGACTGGCAGCCTGGAGATTCTTATACCTTGTGTATCGAACCCCAGGAAAAGGAAGAGGTCGAAACAACAGTGCGGAAGGAGCGTGGTTTTGAGAGTTTATTTTAAGACTGCTGGGAAGGAAACAGGCCCCATTTTGTATATAGTTGCAACTTAAACTTTTTGGCTTGCAAAATATTTTTGTAATAAAGATTTCTGGGTAACAACGACCCCTTTGGGCGTGGAGTGTCCTTGTCTCTCTGACTGTGTCCCCCTGTCCCCGGGAGCCTGGGAGAGAGGGTCGCATGTGGCCCGAGGGCAATTGGTCCTCAATCTTGGGTTTTAAATAGACACACGGACTGAGTTTCCCTGGCCCAGAGGGGGTCAGTGCCAGGCTGTGCCCGAGACACCTGCCGTAGCAGAATTCCAACAGATGACTGAGTTCGAATCGGCTCTGCCACTTTGTAGCGGCAGGCATACAAACCACTGAGCTCTCGGAGACTCAGGCTCATCATCAGCGCCGTGAGGACAGTAGTCCCCCAGCCGGGGTTCCTATGGGGGCTCAAGGGGTCATGGGACCAGGACATTTGGTCCTTCACCAAGCATTGGGCCCCCCCCCAACATTGCACATCGGGGTCTGGTCTCCCCTCACCACCCGTGGGATCTTGGACAAGCAGAACCTCACTTTCCTTCTCTACTGACTGCAGAAACCTAATGCTGGTCCTAGCATACCCCTACCACATGATTCAAGCCAAGTGCTAGTACAGAGTAGGCGCTCAATAAATGTTAGCTTCCTTACCTGCCCTCCATTAGTATATTAAGAATATTAACAGCCATTATGTGATATTTACTGCTTACTGTATGTTGGCACTTTGTATTAAGTCTTACAAACCTCACAACTCGAGATAGGTAATATCACTGGCCTCGTTTATAAACAAGACACAGAGAGGTCATGGAACTTACACAGGGTCACACAGCTAATGAGTGGTGTTGCTGGGACTACACCTCCCACCGTCTGACTTCAGTGCCCCACCTCTAACCTCCGAGCTAATGTCAACACATCATGTATCGTTACTGACTATGCAATACGGTAAGTGATACGCCAAGTGCTTTACAGTTATTAACTCATTTTACACCCCCTCAACCACCATGTGGGGTAGGAGCTCTCGTCCTCATTTTACAGACGAATAAACCGAGGCACGGAGAAGTTAAGTCATTCCCCAATGTCCCCGGGATAGAACCCGAAATGTCCGGCTCTCCCCCTCCACACTGTACCACTTTGTTTAACTCTCACCCCTGTTGGTGGTGCTCGTGCCCATTTTGCAGAGAAGGAAAACTGAGGCTCGGAACGCACACATGACCTGACCAATCTCACACAAGGAAGCTTTAGTTGACCAAGGATTTGCCACTCGTAGCTGCAGGAATTCAAACCACTCAACTCTCTGAGATGACTCAGGCTCCCGCCCCCGCCCAGGTCCACCCTGAGACTCGTCCATAAGAGCACCGGGACCATCCCTGAGCCCTTGGCCTGGTCCCCGCTCACAGGGACCACCTGAGGCAAAGAACCTCCTGCAGGGCTCAGAGGTCACCAGCCTCACAGGCCAAGACCTTGGCTGTGATGGAGAACTCAGCTCTCTGTGAAATCTGTGTACTGCTTGCGGGGATGAGGTGTTCCGGGCGCGCTTCCAGGCTGAGTGGGCGGGAAAATGCCTTCTGTTTTCTGGGAAGGTGGGGGATGAAGAACTGTGTGTCCAGGCAAGGAGATTTGGGGGGTGAATTTCCTGCAGCACCCGGGCCTGGCTTCTCCTTGGCTCGGATCTCCAGGGCTGCAGGTTGGCAGGCGAAATGAACGTTGATAGGAGCCAAGAGACCCTCATCCTGGCCACCGGGAAATCCACCAGGCATTTGGCATTTGTGAGTCACCTCCTCTGGGTTCCTCGTTGTGCAACGGAGAGCGATGGACACCCCCCACTCCAGAAGGACCCAGACGCCTCTGCCCACATTACCTGACAATGAGGAAAATCTCTGTCCCTTCCTTGAGATTCTAGCGCCCAGCTGTAGAAGCCCCTGTGTCTTCTAGCAGATTCCCACCAGGTACATTTAGATCAAGTTTGTTTATTTTATTTAATTTTTGCATAAGCACCTACTGTGTATCAACAGTCTCTTCAGTTCTGTACAAATATTAACTTACTGAGTATCAATTTACTCCATCTTCTCCACAAACCTATAAGGTAGACACTATGTTACCCCCGGTTTAGTAGAGGAATTAGAGCACAGGGAGATTATATATCCTGTTCAAGGGCTGCCGTTCATGGAGGGGGGCAGCTGCGGGTGTGGGTGGGCACTGGATGGGCAGATGGGGGTCTGGGGGTTGCTGGAGAGACAGGGGGCTCCTCAGACAGTGTTGGGGTACACTGAGCTCTATAAGGAGGCGGGAAACACCACACTGTGTCACCCCCAAGGATAAAAACATCAGGGTTGTCCCTGTCACCTGCCTGACCACCAGCCAGCAGGTGTACCCTTGGGCCACCCCAGGGCTTGGCCTGCCTCCCCTGGTTCCCCACTGCACCCATCCTTAACCACAGCCAGGTGCTTGACCAGGGTCCAGATTCATTTTCTGAATGCGAGATTATGAAATTGTAAACGCTTTAGAAAAACACATGTGCCCCAGATGTCCAAACCCAGGCCAAACCTTGGTGACAGAGGTCGGAGAGAGGCTACGCTTGGAGGATTCGGTGATGGGAGGAGCCGGAGGGCCCTCCAGGCAAAGGGCTGCCCTGAGTCTCCTTCCGAGCGGTGGTACATGGGGGCTTGCAGATGGAAACCCATCAATGCCAGCTCAACACGCCTGCACGTTGAGTATGTCATACCTGCCTGTCTGTGTTATACCTCAAAGTTTCCGGAAGACTGGTGCCCTGTCCCCCTGGGGACTCCACTCCCCAACTTTGATGCCTGCCACCACCTGGCAGTTTCTTTGAGATAGTGTCAACACTTTGTCTTCTGTCCCCAAGCCCCGCCCAGGGCCTGGCTTCCATGAGGGCCTCCGGGAGAGCTGCTGAGTTCTTTTGAAAGATAGCATCCAGTGACCAAAATAGCACATGAAACCGCAAAAGAAAAAGTGCCAAACTGGGCATGAAGACCAAGACCAGTTACAAGAATAAACCATTTATCTGTCATCTCTTCATCTGCTGAGACTCCCTTCATTACTCTCCCCACTCACCCGATGCCCGCCCCCCTTTCCCCGGGGCTATAGAGGAAGCTGCACACATGGTCCTCACCCTGCGACTTTGGGCAAACAGCCTCACCTCGGAGCCTTGGTTTGGTCACCTGAGGAATGGGACAGTAGATGGCTGCACCTCGGGGACTTCCAATGAAGGTTCAATGGAATCTGGGTCTAAGACCCTTTGCAATAGAGTGGTGTAGACAGCAGCCAGCTCACACACATATCCACCCCACACACACACATCCACACACTCTCACCACACACACCACATACATTCACACAAACATACATGCATTCACACCCCCACACTCACTCACACGTTCACACCCCCCTACTGGTATACATTCACATACAATAAAACACATAATCACTCACACATTCACGCCCACACAACCACACACACTCACTTTCTCATCCATCCACACTCACACGCTCATACACCACACACATGCACACGTGCACACGTTCATACACACACACACCAAGGTCAGGTTCTCAGAGGGGCTCAACAACAGCGGGCCTCCTCTCCTGGCTGGAATTATTGCATCAGGTCCCTCCCTCCCTCATTAGTCGGGGCTCCTCTTACCAACTTTGGAGACTCCAACACCCAGCCTGGTTTTCAGGGTTCTCTTGCTTCACCCTACCTGACCTTTTTACAGATATTTCCTGCTCTTCCCCAGCCCAGACTGGACTCTCTGGCCAGGCTAGTCTTCTGTCCTATCAAATACCAGGTGGACGCCCTTGCGACTGCCCTGGCCCCACAGTGAGTCACCCCATGGGGACTTAGTGCCTCCCCAACCAGACTGTGACATCCGCAACAACACAACTTCATTTTCTGCTGTTTTCTACTGGATCCCGCCCCGGGGGGAGGGGAACTGAAGGCCACCACATGCCAGGATCCTGGGCACCTGAGTTCTTTATTTCAGTGAACCCGTACACCCTTTGGAGGTATGATGGGTGCTATAGTGCCCATGTCACAGATAAGAAAATCGGGGCCCAGAACAGTAAAGAGATAAGCTCGACGTCACTCATTCAGCCAATAACGATTTCTCCAGAGGCTACCGAGAACCTCACCCTGTGTAAAAATTCTGAGGCCACGATGTTGACATGGGATGGGCCGCATCCTTGTGAGCTCATGGGCTGTGAGGGATCCGGAGCATCTGGTACTGCTGAGTCGTGCGTGAGTGCTGCTAGGACAAGGGGGCGTCAGCGTGTGGTTCTCAGGAAGCCATAAAACATGATACGTACCAACTACAGAATGAGCACATTAATGAGCGAGCCAGCAGGAGGGGACAGCGGAATCCAAGAGTAAATGGGTATTTACAGACTTCCAAAAAAGGAATAGAGAGTAAGATTTTTATGTTGCATATAAAACTGGTTAATGTTCTACAAGACAAGAAAAAAATCATACCTTTGGATGTATCTTGTCTTTTGGACAAAAATCCACAAATTAGCATGTAACTTTACAAAACTTGGGCTCTAATCATACAGCAAAGTCGAACTCAGATGTATTCCCCATGGAATTAACAAACCTTGTAATGGGCCTTTAAACATTTTTTTTATCCTCACCGGAAGACACATTTTCACTGCTTTTGGAGAAAGAGGAAGGGAGAGAGAGAAACCTTGATGCCAGAGAGAAGCATCGACTGGTTGCCTCCTGTCCGTGCCCAGACTGGGGATCGTGTGCGCCCAGACATGTGCCCCGACTGGGAATCGAACCTGCAAACTTTCAGTTACAGGACGACACTCCAACCAACTCAGCCACATTGGCCAGGGCTTTAGTGGGCCTTTTCACACAGGCCTCACTCAGCCTACGTTGAACAGAAAAGGCTTCCTGAAAAGGAAATCCCTGAGCTGAGGCCTGAGGACGTGTATGAATGAGTCAGATAAAGAGGGTATGGAGGAGCTGGTGCCAGGCAGAAGCAAGCCTCCCCCGTGGGGGCTGGCCCCTGCCAAACTCTGCAGCCCGGCATTGTACTGCTATTCCCATCACTCCCTGCAACAGCAGCCTCCCGACAGTTCCTGGGATGAACCACGTGGCTTTTGCATAAGCTTCTCCCTCTGCCTAGAACACTTGCTGGGTTTTTCCTGCTTGCCCTCCAATCCAGAGCCTGGGCCAATGCCTTTGTTCAACACCATCATAACAACCCTGCCCAGAACTTCTCCTTTGCTCCCTTTGTCACCGGTTGCAACATTTGCAATTGTACATTGACCTTGTGATTACTTGACTAACATCCCTGACCTCCACTGCCTGGAAACTGCCTTGGGGCAAGGAAGGTGCTGCCTTTGCTCACCAGTGTAACTCCTATGCCCAACGCATGAAGGCATCCAACAAGTATTTGTTGGCTTGATGGGAGGAGGAATGAAGGGATGGGAGGATGGAGGGTGAGAGGATGAACGAATGGGAAGACAGATGGGTAGATGGGAAGGAGGGAGAGAGGACAAGTGGCTGGATGGGTAGATGCATGGAAGAGTACATATGAGTGGGAAGGAAGGAAGGAAAGTAGGGAAGGAAGGAAGAACATGAAGAGAATATAAAAAAGCCTAGAAGCTGGAGACCACGTGGCATCTTAGGAGAACTGAAGGCACCCCAGCAGGCGGGTTCAGAGTGGGATTCAAACCTCAGGCCACCTGATTGCTCCCACAGACGCAGTCTGCCTCTCATCACGGTCCTGGGTTCAGAACAGTCCCTGTTAGAAAGATTGATGCATGCTCCCCAATAGGCACGGGGCCAGTGACCCTTGTCATTAGAGCCTTTGATGCCTCATCTGGGGAAACTGGGGCTGCATGTGGCAAACCGGACCAGAGATTGTGAAGACCTTTCCTGACCCTGAAATTGCGCAACTCTGGTGCCGCTGGGGAATGTCCCAACTTTGAGAGCTGGCGGGGCTCTGCTGCTCGCCAGCTTGTCCTTCCTGGCCCCACTTCAAGGACAACAGGCCAAGCCCTCGGGGTGGAAGGTGCTGTTCTCAGCCACCCGGGCCTTGTGTCCCTGCAGGCTGCTCCAGGCAGGGTCAGCTGGTGCAGCAACCAGCCGCACGGATGTGGGCCACAGACCTGCCTCCAGAACGAGGCTGGGTGAGAGCTGAACGGTGAGAGAAGGCTGTGGCGACAGAGGCGGTCAGCTCCATTGGGCCCGGCTCCCTGGTGCCGGCGAACAGACCCTGAGCACACACAGATGAACACATTACTGCTAATAGTATATGCGGGTTGCAAAGGCGCTCGGGCGCTCAGGCCAGGAGCTGCCATTACCACAGGACCTTTCGCTGAAAAATATTTCTTGGAGCAATTAAATCGTCAGCTGTCTTCTTGCAGGCAGCGCCAGCTTGCATTTTAATTATCCTTAAAAGAGGAAAGTAGGGAAAAGGACACAAGGTGGAGAATTTTTTTAAAAAATAGTCTGCTTTATAAACAGCCATCATCTCAGGCTGTGCATCTATTCAGAAAGTCTCTCCCCCATCAGCTCCACAAGACCATGAGGCCCCAGGCTCCCTAGAATGTTGGAAGGGGTCCCTCTGGGGGCGGGGGGAGTGGGGCATGCTTGAGTGAGGGCTGGGGGGGTTCCATGGGGGAATCCTTGAGTCAGCGTGTTGCTCCTGCTCCTGTTTGTTATTTGCTACTCTTTACCAGGTGGAAATTGTTAACCTGATTTTACAGATAAGGAAACCGAAACTGAGAAAATGATTGCTAATAATGTGAGCTACAGAAACAAAGAGGAACAAACTACCGATACACAACGTGGGTGAATCTCTGATATACGTGATGCCGAACGAAAGCAGCCAGACGCTACGGAGTACACCCTGTATCTAGAACCAGCAAAATGGGTCCATCAGGACAGAAAGCGGAGAAGTGGGCGTGGGGCAAAGAATGAAGGGATCGACTGATGGACTGACGGGCAGAGGGGGCTTCTGGGGAGACGGAAATGCCCTTCGTCCTGATCGAGGCGGTGCTTACGTGGGTGTGATCTATCAAAACTCATCAAACAGTATTCTTAAAAAGTATATTTTATTGTTTGAAAGGCACATACCTTGACAAAGATGATTTAATCATAATTTAAAAATACAGATGAGTTAATATTTATCTACACCTTCTGTCCCAGTCCGTCTTGTGCCTTCCACACGTTAAGTTCTTTTATCCTTCACGCCAAGCTGTAACGTAGGCACTGTGAGGAAACTGAGGCACGGAGGCCTTAAGAAACTTGCCCAAGGTGATAAGGATAGTAGGAGGCAGAGCCTGGGCTCCAATTCAGACAGGCTGACTCTGAAGCCTTATAGCTTTGAAAGCAAAGGTCAAAGTTACCCTGCTGATTGGTCCTAGAGGCAGAATTTAATCCTGGGGCCTTTCCAACATGACCAAACCGGCAGAGGGGGACAATTCATTCAAGATCTATTTCCCGGCATCTACTGTAGCTCATCCTGTGGACACATGGGAGAAACAGAAATTCCAGGTCCTTAGAGGTGGGGTGGGGGCCGAGGCAGGACGTGGCACAGGGGGAACAGGTGAGGCAGGGATCACCAAATAATCACAAAAAATGCATGTGAACTTGCAGTCTGTGAGGAGTGCTCAGCAGGGGAGGTCGCTGGGAACACAAACACACAATCCACACTGGAAGTTTGCCCAAGACCTCACCCTCCGGTGGACACAGCGCTGCCCAGGCATGCAACAGATTCCTGGGCTGCTTGCTCCTAATTCAATTTCCCTTCCAAGCTGCCAGTTCTGCTGATGCAGGACAAGTTTTAAAATCTTGTCTTTCAGGAGATGCAGGCAGAAGGCCTTTGAAATCATGCCTATGCTGTTTTTAGCACCTTCCGCTTAGAGCTCAGCTATTTCAAAAGAATGTCCCCTGTGCATTCCTCTGGCTGGGCCACCCAGGGAGTCGCATTCCAGCTCAGTGGGAGCTGCATGCCTGGTGACAGCTGGCAGTGCCTGGGCCCTAAGGAAAGACCCTTGCCTTGCTTGAGCCAAGCACCCAGGCCCTGTGGAGATGCCACGTGGCCTGGGCCCCAGGAAATGGAACAGCATTTTTGGTCCACGACGGTGAGGCCTGCTCCCAAATGTGCACAACCTTTGCTGATAGGTGCCATTGTGTTGAGAACCTGAGTTGGGCCCTTTGGGTCCATTAGCCAATTTATTCCTTCCAGGAAGCTCCGCACCACCACCTGGTTCCCAGGGGAGCACAGAGACGGGAGGCGACTTGCCCGAGGCCACACTGTGAGAATAGAGTCGGAGGCATCTGGCCCTCTCCCGGACATCCAGGGCCTTCTGAGTCTCACTGCAGCCCCATCTCCGTCCACTGAGGCAATCGCTCATCACCACGTAGTGAACACATTTTTGGAAGTCAGACTCTCCGGGTTCACGTTCTGGCTCCCCTGCTTTCCAGCTGTGGACTTTGGGCAGCTTTTTGACCTCTCTGGGTCAGAGTCCCCCTCTGCAGAGCAGTGCCCGCAACGGTCCCTCTCCCAAAGCCTCGCTGTGAAGACCAAAGGGAATGAGACAATACAAGTAAAAGTGGTTACAACAGGGCCCGGATGACCGTGAGCCCACAAAAACTGGCAGCTATTCTGATTATATAAGCCTAGTTTTTATATAAACGGGATCGTATCCAACTATTTTATGTTTGGGGCGCCTTTCCAAATAACACATAGAGTCTACCTCATTCTCTTAAACAGCTTCCTAGAACTCCTATATTTATTGCTCCTTCATCCACTCATTTGCCACACGTGTGTGTAGTGGCAGCTTCCCCACACCAGGCAAGGACACACGACCCACCGAGTCCTTGCTCTCAGTTCTAGTTGCAGAGACAACGAACAAGCACACAAATAAATAATCAAGATCATTTCACCTGCTGAGTGCCGTGAAGAAAATAAGATGGCGCAAACTGATGGAGAGAGACTAGGGGGCGAGAGAGAAAGCAATTTAGATGCAGTGTTCTAATTCCCCAAGGAGACGGCATTCATACTGCCACCAGCAGAAGGAGAAGGGGGGAGGCGAGGGAAGACTCTGTGCTGGAATATGCCAGGCAGAGGGGAGAGCAAGCCCAAAGGCCAGGAGGCTGGACCCAGATCAGTGTGTTTGAGTGGAGGTAGAGGATGAGCATTTCTGAAATGAGGGTGGGGAGGCCAGCTGGGGCCCAGCGAGGTGGAGCCGCGGTGAGAGCTCGGCTTGTATCCCGAGAGCGGTAGGAAGCTGCTGGAGCAGGGGAGATGCCTGCTGTACCATGAATTGTCACAAACCACTCTGGCTGCTGGGTGGGAACGGACTGGAGGGGCACTGGTGGAAGAATGAGGGAGGACGTACGTTCCCCATTGATGAAGGTTTGGCTGTTGCTATTTTTTTTCCCTCCTTGCAAACAATTTGGCAATAAACATCATTGCACAGAAATTCCTAGAAGGGGCATGGCCGGATGCAACACTCGAGCGTTTTTTTTTTTTTTTATCATGTCCTTTGCCACGGTGCCTTCCATTTCACTGCCCTGGTGCGGGCAGGAGTGCCAGTTTCCATGCTGAACTTTCTCCGCCTGCTTTGCTCCTGGGAGCCCTCCCCCAGCCTCACCAACCCTGGCACGCACCCGCCCGTCTTCAATGCATTCATATGTACTTCTTGTTGCAACCTGGAATTACACGTTGTTAAAAAGAAAATCTCAGAATCAGGCTAAGTGGCTAAAAAACTGCTCATGGGGTGCCTGTTCCAGGGGGAGTCAGAGAGAGGCTCCCAGCACCCTGAAGAGGGCCAATTTACCCCTATTCTTCCAACCACGGTGAAGTTGCTTTTTTTTTTCCCTTCCTGTTCAGCTGTGAAAACAAGGCACGGCGCTGAGACGGCAGTGAAGACAGGCCCTGAGTTTACAAATGATCAAGGACCAGGAATGAAGAGGGCCACTATTCATTCTCTGAGTTCTCTGTTTCCCACCCATCCCCGGCCACACCGGGCCTTGTCAGCGCCCCCTGGTGGCCACCACTCACCGGGCAGCCTGCACAAATTCCATGCCACTCCACTCTACTGCCACACTTCCCTTTTCGTGAGTGGCCTTTTCAAAGAAAGCATTTCCTTTTAATCAGCGGCCACAGCATATGCAGCTGCGTCAAAGCATAATTTCACAATTTCCTCATCACTTAGGGCTTATTTGCGTTGTTTTGGGGGAAGGGAAAGGTTTGCTGAGGTTTATAACTAGCATGTGTGCAGGCTGATTTTAATCTTGGTGTTTGGCAATGCTTTGAAGAAGGTTTATGTTATGTTTCCCAGACTGACCTGGTGAGTTACTTAATTGGGAGAGGATTCTGCAACATACTGTTTCTTAATATTTTATCTTTTAAGACAAGCGACTTTTTTCCCCATAGCTAAATAGATGGGTAGCAAACTCTTTGAAACAAGTCGTCATTATTATTCATTAACTGCTGACGAGGTAGCAGCTGTCAGATCGGACTCATTGTCTCATTTTATCTTCTCAACAGCTCTTCAGGGAGGTCTGCGTTTTGTAGAAAGTTCACGAAGGAAGAAATTGAGCAATCGAGAGCTAACTCACCCAAGGTTGCAGAGCTCGTCGGGACAGAACTGGGATGCACACGAGTGCTCTGTCTCTTTGGAATCCTGTTCTATGCCAGCCACAGGGCCTTGAACTGTCTCAACCTCGCCAAGCCAGAGCTGTGTGTCCCAGAATTCCTGCCTCGTGTGGCTCTGGGTTGACATTGGCCACATGCAACATTTAGCTCCAGTTTTCCAAGACACAATTAAGAAGCCACCATCATGTTACGCTCTGAAGGTCGGTGCACAGCGCCAGGCAGAGAGGCCGCTCACACACGTTTGCTGCTGGCCTGCTGTCTGTCTCATTGGCATGAGGGCAACACTGAGATTCACAGCCCCCCCCCACCCCAGATGCTCCTCAGTGTCTCTGAGTCCTGGGCCAGGGGCCCATGCAGCTCCCTGGGAAGGGCTCCTCACTCCCCTGCAGGTGGTTTCGGCATCGAGGTCGGTGACAAACAGGTGCAGTTTCCAGCTTGTCCTCGCTCTCGCCCACAGCCGCTCTTCCTTCGGACTGCTGGTCAGGCTGACCCACAGAATCTCCTGACTCACACTAAACGCAGGGGCGACGGCCTGCCAGACAGTGCCTCCAGCTCCCACACTGCCCGAGGTCACGGCTCTATGATGGATCGCTCCTTCTAGGTCACTCGGAAAGGTTCTGCTTCTCTGATGGGACTATGACTGAGTTGGAAGGGTTTCTGTGGTAGGTAGTTAGACAGACGTAATCAGAGCTAGGACAATGGGCTGGGTATAGAAGGTCACCAGGGCAGATGGGCAAAACAAGGACCTGGCCCCAGGGTAACATTGCCTCCCGTAGCCCATCGCTGGTCACGTGGTTTAGACTTGTCCTCCCTGAAGATAACATCTAGGCCTCAGTTCCAGGCCCAGAAAAGCAGCAAAACCAGACAAACGGCGCCAAGGCTGCCTCTAATGACCCCCGGCTCTGGCACTGACCAATCAGTGAAGACCATGACCCTGAAAGGACACACCTGGAAAGCTGAGAATATTCTGCTGGAACCCTCCCCTGTGGGTTTCCCACCTGCAACAGAGAGAGAAAACTTCTCAGGGCGCAGGACCCTCTGGGGAGCACACCCACACCAGCCCCTCCCCCCTCGTCTTCCCCCCCAGGCACACATCTCCTAAACAATAAGAATGCCCACAAGACTTGCACCCTGACTGCTGTGGCTCAGTTGGTTGAGCATCCTCCCGCAAAGCCCAAGGTTCCTGGTTCGATTCCTAGTCAGAGTACATGCTTAGGGGGGTGGGTTGTGGGTTCAGTCCCCAGTTGAGGCACATTTGAGGGGCATCTGATCGATGTTTCTCTCTCGCATCAGTGTTTCTGTCCCTCTCTTTCTTCCTCCTTTCCCCTCTCTCTAAAACAAATACATAAAATCTTTTTTTTTTTTAAAAAAAAAGAATCCCCATGAGACTTGCAACCAGTGGAGCAGTGGGCAGCAGCAGCTTGTCCCGGGCTCACCCCTGCACCTGCGTCGGAGGCCCCTTTTCTCTGACTGGCCAGCGAGCCAAAGCCTATGCCCTCCTGTTGTTTCTTCTGTGCTAAGCGCTTCCTTGTTTCACTGACCTGAGTGTGCTTGTGCTGCGGCCGGTACACTCTTGCTTTACTGCATTTTATCTGTTGGCTAAAATCTTTCCTTCAAGAAGACAAGAACTGAGGTCTCCTCGTCTTGCCAGTAACATCTTGAATTTTATTTAGAAAGTGGCCAGCTCCCCTCCACCTAAACTTGACAAATACAGGACATTTGATTAAATTTGAATTTCAGACAAATAATGAACACTTTTTTAATGTAAGTATATTTCATGCAATATTTGGGGTATATTTATACTAAAAACTTATTTTTCATTTATCTGAAATTCAAATTTAACTGGGCCTAGGTGCCCTGGATTTTATCTGGCTGCCCTATCTTCCTCCCCCACCCCCAATTGGTGCCCTTCCAGGGAGAACCACATAACTGAGTCTCTTCTGTTGGCCAGACCTGTGACTGGGAAGTCCCCAAGGAACCCTGAGTCCACACCCTGATCATCACAACCCTCAGGATAAAGTCCCAGTTCTTTAGGGAGGCCTTTAACGGCCTGGCCTGCTGCCCACCTCTCCACTTTCCCAGCTCACACAACCACCTAGAAAGACTTCCTGTTCCCCCGATCTCTTCTCGCCTGTACGGCTTTACCTTCACTCTTCTCCTTGCCTGGAATGCCTCTCCCTTCTTTGAATGCCCTTCAAACTCCTACCCACCCCTTTATACCTTTAATACCACCTCTTCCCAGAAGCCTTTTCTGACCACAACAGGCTGAGAGGTGTCTGCCTTCACTTCTTTGGCCCTGTGGGCTTCTTTCACACTTACTTGATAATGGAATCAGAGCTTATACATGTTTAATATGCTCTTAGGACAAAAGAAAAAAAAATGAATAATTGAATAAGACACCAGTGGTTCAGTGGGCATTGTACCCGTTCAGTGGATATGAGCTATAGGTAAGAATCTTTTTTTCCGTTTCGTCTAGGCACGGGACTTCACTGAGCATTCCTGTTTTTCACTTATGGCTTCGTTCAAATACAACAAATATATCAGAATGTAATGTAATGTAATATACGTAATATATATCTGGGTCTCAGCCCCCCAGGGTTTCTTGTCCTGCTTGATAAGTTTAGGCTTTAAAGATCAATGTGTTTCTGTTTTTTAAAAGATTTTATTTATTTATTTTTAGTGACAGGGGAAGGGAGGGAGAAAGAAAGGGAGAGAAACATCAATATGTGGTTGCCTCTCGCACACCCCCAACTAGGGACCTGGCCTTCAACCCAGGCATGTGCCCCAGCCAGGAACTGAACCAGCAACCTTTCGGTCTATAGGCCGGTGGTCAATCCACCGAGCCACACCAGCCAGGGCAATGTTTTGTTTCTTTAAAAACAGGAGTATAGCCCTGGCTGGTGTGGCTCAGTGGATTCAGTGCCCGCCTGCAAACCAAACGATCTCCAGTTCGATCCTCACTCAGGCAGGACACGTGCCTGGGTTGCAGGCTAGCCAGGTCCCCAGTAGGGGGCGCATGAGAGGCCACCACACATTGATGTTTCTCTCCCATTCTTTCTCCCTCCCTTCCCTTCTCTCTATAAGTTAAGGGGGAGAAAAGTAGCAGCAGTATACTGGTCAAGAATGAGGGATTTGGCAGACCAGACTTGCCTAAACTCAGATTCCAGGCCTGCCACTTACTAGTTGTATAAACTTGAGTGAGGTGCCAACACCTCGGTGCCCCGGGCTCCTCATCTGTAAAATGGCTGCGAGAAGAGTATCTTCTCCATAAGGTTGCTGAGAGGATAAAAGACGTTTTCAACCTGTGAAGCTCTTGCGGCAGTGCCTCACACCCACAGCATCACCCCAGGCCCACAAGCTCCCGGGAAGGAAGAGCAGCCTGGGCCAGGGCTGCAGAGGAACCGCCTCTGCCAGACTCACCTGCAGACGACTAGTGAGGCTCTCCCGCCCAGTGCCTCCTACAGACGTGTCAAGTGCGATTTTTATTACATTTGGTTTTTACTTTCCAAGCCGACTCCACTGAGTAGCGCCCTCAGATGAATATAACCAGCGCAGAGGCCTGGGCTAAAGTCCCATTCTGCCATGGCCAGTTGCGTGACCTTGAGCAAGTCACTTCAGCCTTGCTCGTGTCACCGGTCAGACGGAGATGCTGATGCCCACCCTGCAGGGGGTTAACACCTGTGCCAAAACACGTGCTACCTGACGGCTTTTACAATTTTACTATTCATACAGCTGTTATCACAGTGTTGCATTCTCAGCGTACATGTGGTTCTCCCCGCAGCCTGGGAACCCTTGACTGTGGGCATCAGTTCCCATTAGTCCAGGTTTCAAGGTCAAGTCTGTGCTCAGAATCAAGGAGGCATCCACATATGTGGAAAGAAGGAGGGAAGGGAGGAAGGGGGGAGGAAAGACCACCCCCCTTCTCCTTCGGGCGCCCGCTTGTCTGACAAGGGTCTGATCAGAGGAATGGATCAACAGCCCCATTCACTCTCATATCTCTTTCTGGAATCACAACTTAGGTTTATAGCTGTCTAATTTATTATTATATGGTGCAGTGCAGGGTAATTATATGCTGTGGTATAATTTGTTATAACTTGGGCTGAGGCCTATAACTGTATAATTTATTATTATACAGTACAGTGCTGAATAATATGAAGAGTATATAATTTATTTCAGGCTTAGGAGCTTAACCTGCAATCCAAATGCAGCATGCAGACTGTGTGGATGAGTTAATGTTTCTACGGAAACCTCCACTTAGAGATTTCTTCATTTCTAACTTCTTTCCTTGGGCTTCTAAAAGCACCTCCTGGCTGCGAGTTGCCGAGTTCCTAGTGCTTCCTGGTTTGTGCAAGGCTGACATCTCAGGCAGCCCTGGCCCAGGCTGAGCAGGGCTGACATCAGGTTGTAGAAAAGGAGGGCCCGGAGCTGTCACCCTGCCCGGTGAACCTCTGGAGGCCGCAGCTCGCCTGCGAGGATTGCCGGCTCCAGGTGCAGGACCACCACCAAAACCCAGTTTCCGGGGTCCCCAGCAGGACACCTGACTTGTGGGGTCTCCACGCGTGTATCTGATGACTCTTTTGCTCTGTTCTTAGCCCTGAGAACACATGGTCGAGCCAGAAAAGGTCCCCATGGAGCCTGCATCCTGGGAGTCCAGAGCTTATGTCTCTGCTGTCCCTCGTTTTTCCAAGTGTGGTCCCTGGGCCTGCTTCACCTGGTTGTTGGTTGGAAATCCAGAATCTCAGCCACCCTTCCCTGCTGATTCAGAGTCTGCATTTTAACAAGACCAACCCCTCCCACCCCCCACCAGTGATTCACACATGGAGAAGCACTACTTGAGCCTCACATGACTTAGGAAAACTATTTCCCTCTGTAGCGCTCCCTACCCCGCAAGCATATACCCGCTCACTCAGTGTCAACGTGGGGCTCCTCCCTGGAGACTTTTTTCTCTTTTTTAAGAACATCTTTTTTTTTTTTTCCTGATCACAAATGTTCACTGTGTCACTTTTGGAAATGACCAAAATAAATTCACAAAGAAGAAAATTGAAATCTCCCAGAATTCTACCATGCAGAGATGACACTGTTAATATTTTAGTGACTAATTCGTCAGACATTTTAAATACATACATATACATTTTCTCAACAAAACCTCAAGAGGAAGTGGATCGGTGCAGCGCAGCGCCTCTCCAAATCCCGTGCGCATCCACCTCGCTCAAACACACGTGGCCGGGCCCACCCCAGAGCTCCTGGACTCAAGGCCGGGGCCCGGTCAGGGAGTCGCCGGTTATGTGGAGCTGCTGGTGCAGGGACCACATTTTGGGAATTGCTGGTGTGGCTGTCAAGTTTCCAGACCCGAGACTGAGCATCGGAGGTTGGAATCCTGACGCTACCACCTGCCACCTGCGGAAAGGGCAGTGTCTCGCGTCTCCAGCTCCTGCATCCAAAAGGACCTGCCTCGTAACATTATCGTAGGGCCCAAAGGAGTTCATTAATTAAGTACAGCACATAGGAAGTATTGAGTTTGCGTAAACTCATATAATTTTATTATTGATTTTTCTTAAACCATTGTTTACAAACATTTGTCAAGTCATCGCTCTTCTGCACATTTGCTTTAAAGGCTGCAGGCTTTCAAACTGCTGCGTGCACCAGGGCCTCCACCTTCGACTGATGGGATGTAGGCAGGGCCGCAGTGAGCGTTCCGATGGGTAAATCACAGCGCACCTGTTCGATTATCTCCTCAGGATAGAATATTCGAGATGTGAAATTGCTGAGTCAGGCAACAGGAACATATTTAAGGCTCTTGATAAGCTTCACTAGATGGCCTTCCAGAAAGATTGTGCTGATTCAGAATGCCACCCGCAGCACATGGGAGCGCCTTTGCCTTACCTTTCATCAATACCTGTGTTGTTTTTTTTCAAATTATGCTAATATTTTGTTTAATTTGAATTTCTGACATGACTACTGAAGATGAATATCCCCCTTCCAGTATTTTAGGATGAAGAAAAATATTTTTAATCCCTCCAACGTTGTGTTTACATGAAACCAACTGGCCCTTTTCCCCGCCAGTGAACCGACTCTTAACTCGGCGTCACTCCGCGCCCCTCGCCCGGTGGTGTAGCAGAGGCGTCTTTTCACCGGTAACAGCTGCCTGATGTAAATCCCACCTGTGCCGCTGGTAGCACGCCTCCCACTTAACAGACAGCTGTGGACGAGAGCAGGCATGAAACATTAAAAGGGCAAACAGATGGCGAAAAGTCAGCTGTTCAACACGAGTTCCGCCATCCTCTCCCACGGGTCAGGCTCTCTGATAAACACGGAGGAGTGCGGATGAAAAGCCACGGGAATCTGAGTCTGGGGGTGGGGAAGAAGCACACGGTAAACACGCACAAAGCAAAGGGAAGTGCAGTCAGTGCCGCAGATGAGGACAACCGTGTAGGAACCCATGTAAGGAATGGCACTGGCTTTGCAGTCAGAGACGACCTGGGTTCAAATCCTGTCCCTTCCAGCTCCTAAGTTTGGGCAGCTTGCCTAGCCTCTCTAAGTCTTCATTTCTGCACTTGTAAAATGTAACGAATGTTCATTTTGAGGCTTAAACAATTTTAAATAACAAGTGAAAACTATCTGGAAACAGGTAGGGTATGAGTCTCAAAATGGCAAGCCAAGTACCCAAAACAGACTTATTGAAGGTGTTATTTGGTCCATTCAGTGTTTTTGAAAAAAAAAAATTAAAGAGGAATTAGGATAGTTTTTAGACCATCCTAATTTCTCAATAGAAACACCTGCAGATATATTGGTCCCTTGAGAAGAGATTTAGGCTCATTCATTGACTTTCCTTCTGGCCAAGATAGAGTGAGAGGGAATAAGTTTATCCTCCAACCAGAAACAAAAACCTGGGCAAAATATATGAGACAACAATTTTCAAGACTCAGACATCAGACAACAAAGGCATCGATCCCTGAGAGAGAGAGAACCAAGCAGAGGAGCCCTAGGATTGCCCCAGCTTACTTTCCAGAGAGCGTTTTCAGACCTCGGCGCAGGAGGGGAACCTAGGTAGAGCCCGGTGGTCTCCCTGCGTTGCAGCTCCCAGGTGCAGCCGGGAGGTCAAGGTGGCTGGGGTTCACAGGGCAGAGTGTCCCTGAGGAGCAAGCCACACAGAAAGAGAGGAGAAAGGGAGGGAGAGCACGCACAGGCTCAGGGGGAGCTGCAGAACACCTCTCGAGCCTTCTTCTGAGCGCCGATGAGCGAGCACATCTGTATTAGCCAGGATTCTCCAGAGAATCAGAACCAATTGGGAGAAAAGATTTATATAGTAGTCCTTCCTTATCTCCAGTTTCACTTTCCATGGTTTCAGTTACCAGTGGTCAACCACACTCTGAAAATATTAAATGGCAATTTCAGAAATAATCAATTCATCAGTTTTAAATTGCATGCTGTTCTGAGCAGCGTGATGAAATCTCGTACTGTCCCGCTCCTTCCCGCTGGGGACATAAATCATCCCTTTGTCCAGCTGTATACACTACCTGCCCGCTAGTCACTAAGTAGCTGTCTCAGCTATCAGATTGACTGCCATGGTGTAGTAGCGCTCGTGTCCAAGTCACCCCTCCTTCACTGAATACTTAATAACGGCCCTGAAATGCAAGAGTGGTGATGCTGGCGATTCAGTATCCCAAAGAGAAGCTGTAAAGTGTGTGCACTATAGAAAAAAAAACCCATCGTATATATGGGGTTCGGTACATTTGCAGTTTGAGGCATCCACTGGGGCTCTTGGAACGTACCCTCCCACAAATAAGTGGGGACCACTCACACAGGTTAAGAAGTCCCAAGATCCGCCATCTGCAAGCTGGAGAACCAGGGAAGCTGGTGCGGTGATACTGTCTGAGTCTAAAGGCCCGAGAACCAGGAGTGCTGATGTCTGATGTCCAAAGACAGGAGAACACGGATGTCTGAGCTCAAGCAAAGAGCAAGTTCACCCTTCCTCCACCTCTCCATGCTAGTCAGGCCCTTAAGGGATTGGGTGAGCCCACCCACATTGGTGAGGCTGATCTTCATTCAGTCAAATGCTAATGTCTCCCAAAGCCACTCCAGTCACAGACACACTCATAAATAATGTTTTAACCAGGTCTCTGGGCATCCCTTAGCCCAGTAAGGTAGATACATAAAATTAACCATCTGCCCTGGTCAGGTAGCTCAGTTGGCTGAAGTGTTGTCCCAATACACCAAGGTTGCAGGTTCGATCCCCGATCAGGGCACATACAAGACTCAACCAATGAATGCATAAATAAGTGGAACAACAACAGATCAATGTTTCTCCCCTTCTTTCTCTCTCTTTTTCACTCCCTTCCTCTCTCTAATCAATAAACTAAAAAAAATTTGAAGAAATGTTAAATAAATTTAAAATGAACCATCAAAATATGTGCGAAAACTCCCTCCAGAGTGCATGGAATTATGGGTCAGAAGGTTGAAAAAAAAAGGCGGGCAGAGACTGGCTCTCTGGCTCTCTTCCTCAAGGATGCCTGGATGATCACACTGCAGCTGCCTGCGTTTCCCAAAGGACAGTATTTTGGATGGGAAGGAACACTGGGTGCAGCCCAGGATCAGGCTGGCCTGGCAGAGGGTGGCAGGGTTATTCTTCTTTGGGTGTTCTAGAGGGGACGGGCTCTGAGGCAGAAGCCTGCCGTTCTTCCAAAATTGTATAGCTTTTGTGTCTTCTGTTGTTTTAGTTTGTAAACTAGTCCTATAGACATGAGATAATTAAAAACTAACAGGGGTAATGTTATGGGAACTCAAGAGTTAAAGATTGTAGCCTTAATTAATAGGCTTAAGTGATTAAAGCTGTAACTAAAGAGTTAAAGAGTTTAGCCTTAATTGATAGGCTTAAGTGATGGATGCATGTGGAAAACTGTTATTTCAAAATTGTGTAGCTTTTGAATAAAGACTCCTCTCCTTTAGCATCAAACTTTGCCTCCAGAATTTTGCCTGGTGGGTGGCAGTGGGCAGCAGGGCCCCACTTGCTGTTCAGGGAAAATGTATTGCTGGACTTTCTAGCCGAAAGCAAACTGCTTCTGGTGGGCCATATAAGCATGGGTGAAATAAAAAGCATTTGCCAGACTGGGTACCTGGGGTGTTCGTTTGCTCAAGGAATGAAACCACAGCTGGTACAGAAGCTGTGATTAGAGTCACCCTCTTGGGTAAGCCTGTGACAATCCACTGCTGTCCTCCAAGGGTCGTCGGTCTTTTGCACAGGTCAGATAGGAGAGCTGAAAGGGGCATGTTGGGAATCACCACTCCTACATTTTCAGGTCCTTGGTGGTGGCACTGATCGCTGCAGTCTCACCTGGGATGTGGTTTTGCTTTTGATTTACTATTTTCCTAAGCAGGGGTAGTTCCAATGGCGTCTACTTGGCCTTTCTCACCATAATACCCCTCACTCCAGAGGTCAGGGAACCACTGTGGGGATTCAGTAAGCTGCTAAGTAGTCGATTCCAATTGCACGTTCTAGGCTGGGAAACTAAACACAGGGTGGGTCTAGGGACCCGTGATGAGACAGATCTGATCTAAAACTCCATTGACCACCTGACCTCCATAAGCCCCTCCTCTGACTGGCGGGCCACAGAGATATTTTGGGTCCCCTGGAATTAATGTCAGTTCAGAACAAGTGCCCAGTAGTCCCCAGAAGCTCCGGTTATTTCTTTTTCTCTCTTGTACGGTTACCCTGGTAAGGCTTGGATTAACAGGATAAATGTTCAGAAGTGTACTGGGATTCCTCCTCAGGGAGCCCTGGGCCTCCTTCCACTCAAGGGATCCTGAGCCTGTAAACTAGCTCAAGGCTGGGAATTAACTGAGGGACCCTAAGTCTGTTGTTATGACTTAGGTTTGACTTTTGTTCACTTCACCCAGCCCTCTTCTGCTTACACAGATCCAGTAAGAGTTTAGTAGGCTTCCTGTCTACTTCTCACCTTCGAACACCATCACTAACTCACCCACGCTATAGGTGCACGGGAGTCACGCCATTCTGATTGCTGCTTTGACTCTGCTGTCCACCGCGGCGACCTTGCCCACCTTGTCCTTGGGGGTTCTGTGCAGCCATGTGGCTCCTACCGCCCCAGGATCCAGTAACTCCCATTGCATTTAGGTTTTCACAGTCCCTGCTGTGAGGTCTGGCCTACAGCGATGAGCGATTATGGAGCTCCTCGAGCATGCTGGGGCTCCTCTCACAACTGTCTTTCTCAAAGTATGCATGGCAAAGGTGTGTCTTCTGGACCCTCCCAGTGCTTATAGATCTTAAATGACAAATCCACTCTAACATTTGAACCTCCCTAAACCTCTGAATCCTTCCTCTACAGCAGGGGTGTCAAACTCATTTTTACCGGGGGCTACATTGGCCTCACGGTTGCCTTCAGAGGGCCGAATGTAATTTTAGGACTGTATAAACGTAACTACTCCTTAATAGTTAAGTGAGAGCTCAGCACAGCCACTGGATAAAACAAGGTGGAGGGCCGGATTTGGCCCGTGGGCCTTGCATTTGCCACCTGTGATCTACACTAAACTAATGGAGTTCGAGCATTTCCAGCACACTCACCAGCGCCCATCCTTTGGTCCTCGTTCCAGCCAATCATTCCATTACTATTAGAGCCCTTCCTGGCTGACTTCCTGAACTACAACAGTAGATGCAGAATATCTGCCTAGTGAGCCCATGTCAGGACACTTGGCGTGACCCAACTTTGTGCGCCTCCCATTATTACCCCACACCCTAAGTATCACTCCCACACACGTTCCTGGGATTTCTGGCTGTCTGCATTAGAAAACTCAAGTAGTTATTTAGGAGTGTAGCCCACCTTGTACCTCAAGTTTACAGACCTGCTGGGATTTAAGTCCAGTTATAGCTCTAGAAGCAACAAAGAGTGACATTGGTGGCTCCTGGGGAGAACCAGCTGTTGTGTGATGTCACAGTGCGTCAAGGAGGTCAGGACAGGTGATGCTGGGTTGACCCCTGCGCTGACGGTGAAAAATTAGATACCACTGGGGTTGGGGGAGCCACTTTTTCTGGGGAAAGAGATGGGCATTTCTCCTGGGGGTGGGAAAACCTCTTCCACTGGCAAAGGAGAAGCATCAGAATTTAGGGGTTCAGTGACCCCAGCTTCAGCAGTCTTTCCACACATCCACATCCCAACGTATAGAACCCCATTCTTTTGCAATCAGTGCCTTCGCTTCCACAGCAGACACCTGTGAGGCTGAGGGTCCAACCTGAGCGCTGTGATTCAGCCAACCGCAGGATGACCTCCTGCATTTGGTTTTCCGCAGTTTCTGCCCTGCAGCCACCGGAGATAAGGCTTTCCTTCAGGGCTCTTAGGTCATTTGCACTGAGCTCGAGCGGGGAGTTTCAATCCCTGAGTTCATCCTTTTCCTCCATCACTTTGCTCAGCCACACTGGGCGCAAGCAACAAATGTCATTATATTCCTTAATTTTCTAAAAAGGTTTTCAAGTATCGTGCACAGTCACCCAGCTCCTTGCTTCTTATTGATTCGGTTGAAAGGAGGAGTCATGCAAATATTTTGTGTATCACTATAAACTGCATGCCATGGGCCATCCAAGTTCTCGCTACTGGATATCGGGGTCATTAACATCTGTAAATCTAACCATATTACAGAACCTATTCCACAAATTCTGCTCCTCTTGAATCACTCTGCTTTTGCCCTTTGTATTGAATTTATCGGGGTGACCCTGGTTAACAAAATTGTACAGGTTCCAGGTGCCCGATTCCACAGCACATCATCTGTATGGCACCGCTTTGGGCACTAAAATCTGCATTAGTCAGGGTTCTCCAGAGAAACAGAACTCAGCTGTAATTAAGTCATTGACTCATCAGGGAAGCACATATAAAGGTTAGCTACCAGGAGCTCTGAGTCCTCACGGCTATATTAGACAGCTAGAGAGAGAGACCTGGATTCGTAAGAGGGTTTGAGATGAATCGGGAAGTGACAGCTCCTTAGGGCTCAGCCCACAAACAGCCCCCTCTCAACCTGCGAAACAATATCCCTAGGAATTTGTTCAGGCTCCACAGATCTCGAAAGAAAAGTAGAATCAACATGGCCTTCTACGCCAGAGACTCCCAGTCTGCAACCCCTATTAATACTCCAAATTAATAGGAAGCCTTTGCTTGCAAGAACCTGCAGAAACGGGAACATTTAACCAGAAGTGATATCAACTTAAGATGGCCAAAATGTAGTTCTTTTGATGCCCAAATCAGTTTTTGCATGCAAAATTAGAAAAAGCCAGCTCTAAAACTAAAACCGAATGAGTGGGAAGATTAATTGATTGAAAACCAGAGGCTTCTAGGAGAAACACAGGTAAATTGCACTCAGAATAGAAAACCAGGAAGGCCGGTCTCAGGCAGAGGGGACTAGCGATTGCATACATTTCTTGGACTACAACAAAATTAAGGAATCTACCTACAAATCTCCCCAACTCTCTCCAGAACGGTTTCCAGGAGGAAAACTACAGAATTGTGAACTAGGGTCTGTTGGGAAGCTCCTGTAGAGGAGTCTGATTTATTATAGAGAGTCAGGTCACCTTAGGAAGGGTTATAGAAAACCAAAACAGGATTTAGAAAGAGAAAAGAAACATAAGCAAGACCATAAAAGGGGAAGATGCCAAAGTTCTTGGAAACATCAAAGACAGAGAAAAAGGTTACTTGCCCAAATACTAAAAACCAGAGTTACAGGATGAATTTTTCTGCCGAAGGCCACAGAGGTAATAGATACCCCTTGTACAGATAGACATAGGGTAAGAACTTCCGGTAAGGCTAGTTAAGGCCAGAGGCCATCAGAATCCCCCGTGTGGAGTTAAGTGAACCGGACTAGCAGTGCCTGATCACCACCGACCGCTGGCAAAACTCCACACCTGGACACACTGTAGTGCCACCTCAGGAAAGTCTCCGCCCCCATTGGGACAGGTGAGACAGGGGCCTCAGGACTCTCATGCCAGCCGTGGTACAAGACCAGGGCGGGTTGAACAGTAAGACTAACTTATTCTGGGAACCCAGGCACAAAGCAGGGGACGCTTACTTTGAGCCCACTATAGGCTGGGAAAAACGGGCACCTGTTTCCTCCCATATGCTCCTCTACTCTCTTCCAGATGGGAAAAAGATCCCTTAGGTGAGTTTAGAGACAAAGGAGTCTCTGGAAAATTTTGCCTACCCGAAGACAGTAGGCGATAGAACCTCCATCCACAAGGCCTCAGAAAATACTCTTTCAGGGTGCACCCTTGCCAACTGGCAAAAATTTAACTCTGATTCCTGAAGGAAAGGGCTTATAGATAACTGACTTATTAAACCAGAGTCTGCCTTTGAAATACAAATACCTGGTATCCCAAAACTCGTATCTGGACCACCTTTTAAAGTATAAGTTTCCTCCCTGGCTGGCGTAGCTCAGTGGATTGAGCACAGGCTGCGAACCAAAGGGTCACTGGTTCGGATCGCAGTCAGGGCACATGCCTGGGTTGCAGGCCAGGTCCAGGTCCCTGGTGGGGGCCAGGTAAGAGGCAACGACACATTGATATTTCTCTCTGTTTCTTTCTCCCTCCCTCCTCCTCTTTCTAAAATAAATAAATAAAATATTTTTTAAAAATGTAAATTTCTGGGAGGTAAATCTTATCAAGAGAGAAAAACCTTAGCCTTCTGAGCAAATCAATTTAACCTATTTCAAAGGTTCAAACTTTTTAGATCAGTGAGTTTTATTGCTGTCTCATGAAAGTATCTCTCTCAAAAATGTGTGTGCCTGCCAGTAAAAGAGCCTATGTTTGCAGAAGTTATGAAGTCTATTTGCTTACTTTTTAGTTGTCACTAAAAATTAAGGTTTTTGAGAGTCAAGAATGCTATTTGAGTCGGAGAGACGTTGTATGGTTTTGATCATAGGAGGAACAAAGTACGGAAATACCTGTTGGAAGAAAAAGTGAATTGTTCTAATACTTCTGAACGGGCAAGGTTCACGAAAGCTGCAGGAAGTTTTATAGCAGGTGGTGAAAGTTGTAGAAGGTTTGTGGAGAGCGACCTTGAGAAGCAATTATATAGATACGCTGAATAATAAATTTAATTAAGTAAATGAATTCAAAGGTCAGAACTACTCTCCTTTACAGAGTTGGAATTTGGTTCTTTTCCACTTTGTTAAAAGGACAAGGATATTCTTCTTGCCTTCCATATTTAAGAAGACTTATTTTTTTTAATTTTAATTTTTTATTGTTATTCAATTATAGTTGTGTGCCTTTTCTCCCCATCCCTCCACCCCACCCCAGCTGACCCCCCTCCCTCCCCCACCTCCAGCCTCCCCCTTGATTTTGTCCATGTTTAAGAAGACTTATTTTTTAAAGCAGTTTGATAATCTATGTATTTTTCTCCCTACCTTACTTACCCCTCCAAAATTTGGAAACTCTTGATGAGTATTAATATTTTCACGGCAATATGTTTGCATGAATCCAAGAGGAATCTGATTTCTTCCTCGTGGGACACATAAAGCCCGTTTCCAACTGTGGTTTTACTAGCCGAGACTTTGACTGGAACGTTATGTCTGAGAAAGACATGGCTGGACTCTGGATGTCTCCAGAAGCCTTTGGGGAACTGGATTGACTTTCAAAGTTGATAAAAGCCCCTTGGAAAATGGCCCGGTACCTTGCTTGTCGCCATGGTGTATGACAGTCTTTCCAGGTAAGGAGTGAAGGTTGGGAGATGGCAAAGAAAGAACCTCAAAATATTTGGGGGACCTTAAGAACTTGAGGAATCAACCCAAATGTATAGATATCGCAGGCAAAGCCTGAGGGCAACTGCGTGGCTTGGCTTCTACGCCCTGAGTGGCTAATGAAAGCTCCATGTGAAGATTCCTCGTGAGCTTCCAGCAAAGCAGATTTGAAAGGGCCTATATGATCAATCGCTATTCTTGTTGTATTCCTGCAAATAATCAGGCCAAATTGAAAATGGACTTAAAGTATCTCTTTGATGAAAATGAGGGTAATTTTAGGAGGGAAAATTGTGTTTTAATGGAAATCACAGTACACAGTTGTGAGTATGAGACTTGAGCTCAGTTAAAAGCTTAGTTTTCACCAATAAACTGAACTAAATCCTACATTTTTCTAGTTTTCTTAAATATTTGGCTGTAGCTCTCCAAACTAATGTTTAATTCTTCTCCCACCCATTGACTTGAAATTATTGGGAACTGAGATGTTTTCTTCTATCAGACTATTCATCATAATTCTTGTCCTTCTAGCCCCTGCCCCAATAACACTGAGATTTCTACCACAGCTTGTCTCCACCAGGTTAAAAGCCCTACTTGTATGCAGGTAATACTGCCCTAGACACCACCACCAGCTCCTTTTGTGACCAGGCCCCATTGTCCCTCTGACAGAGAGCAAGGATTTCTTGGCTCTGAACGAAAAAGTCACCTCTCTTCAGCAAGAAGCAGCTACAGAAGAGATCTGGTGCCCCCCCTTCTTTTGTCCTAAAAGAATTCAGAGCCAAGATCCTTGGGGAAGAAATGTGGTAGGCAGTCAGGCAGGAGCAGAGCAAGAACGGAGGGCCAGCCTCAGCACGTCACCAGGACTGATAGCCCCAGGTGCCTAGCAACAGGCAAAACTGAGAAAACAAGGGCCTTGCCCCCAAGGTAAACTTTCCTCCGCTAGCATATCGCTGGTCCTGCGGTTTAGACCCCCTGAGCTTTTATATTATTGGTCATGCAGTTGATATCTCCTAACATTTTCTTCCTAAAGACAACAACTAGGCTTCAGTTGTATTTCAGCTCTAGGCCCCCAAAAGCAGCAAAACCAGACAAGCGATGCTGGGCTGCCTCAGGACCAACTGTGTTGACTAATGACCCCTGGCCCTGGTGCTGACCAATCAGTGGAGTCCACAACCTTGAAAGGATGTACCTGGAAAACTGATGAGTATTCTGCTGAAAGCCCCCTGATACCTCTCTTAAGATTCCCACCTGCCAGAGAGAAATAAAAACCCTCAGGGTTTGCCTTGGCTGGTGTGACTCAGTGGACTGATTGCCAGCCTGCAAAACCAAAGGGTTGCTAGTTCAAGTCCCAGTCAGGGCACATGCCTGGGTTGCAGGGCAGGCCCCCGGTAGGGGGACCGTGAGAGGCAACCACACATTGATGTTTCTCTCCCTATCTTTCCACCTCCTTCTCTCTCTCTCTTAAAAAAAGAAAACAAAACAAAACCTCGAGGCAAAGGACCCAGCACACCCTTCCCTTCTCCCTCTTCTTCCCCCATAGGCCCGCATCTCCTAAACTCTAAGGGACCCATCAGACTTTCCACCAGGGGAGCAATGGGCAGCGGCAACTCATCGTGGGATGACCCCCTGCACCTGTCTCCAAGGCCCCTTTTCTCTGACTTCCCAGCGAGCCAAAGCCCAGGCCCTCCTGTCATTTCTTCTATGCTAAGCGCTTCCTTATTTCACTGTCCTGAGTGTGCTTTTGCTGCGTCCAATACATTCTTGCTTTACGGCTCTTTGTCTCTTGACTGAAATCTTTCCTTCAAGAAGAGAAGAACCAGGATCTTGTCATATTGCTGGCAACAGTTGGAACTGGGTTTTATCCACTTCTTAATTTTCAGAGTTAGCATGAGGCCTGAAAAGATGGATAGGTGGTGGGGGGCATAGATGAATGGAGGGAAGGATTGATGGAAGAATGTGGATGGATGAAGAGATGCATACACATACCTGAGTGTATGCATTATTGAAGAGATGAATAAATGAGTGATGATTGATGGAGTAGGAAAAAGGAACAAATAATGAACAAGTAAACAAATAAACAGCCATCAGTGAATGAATGGATGAGTTAATACATGAGAAAACAAGTAATTGGGAGAACGAAGGAATAAATAAGTAAACCCTTTGCATGAATAAAGTTAAGAACAAGTAGATGGGTGAATGAGTTGGTGAACGAAAGTGGTGAGTGAAGGAATGCCCCAGGTAATCTGGGCCACCCGAGAAATCGGAGCTGCGTTTGTCATCTGGTGCATAGCAGGTACTGAATGAACATCTGTTGCATGAATGAATAACCAAATGAATGTTGATAGGCCAGTTGACTCAGTGATGAGGCAAACAGTGGAGCTGACCTTAAGAGACTTGGATTCAAACCCAAGCACTTCACTTTTCAATGATGTCACTTTGAGTTTATCCTTTCTTTTCTTCTGAGCCTCTGCTTCCCCATCTATAAAATGGGGTGACTGTCTTTACTTTTAGGGCTCTTCTAAAGATGCAGTGGTAAGAGCTACCATAGTAGAGGCTCAACAAGTGTTAGCTCACTCTGGCCCTCCCACTTTTTTTTGGTATTGCTTGAAATACCTTCGGGATATATACTTGTTAATATTACAAAGCCCCTACTGTGGATCCCTTCTCCCAGAAGCACACATTGCCATTGACACATCTAAGCATTTGATTCTAAGCCAGAGCACCACCCAGGGATTCTGGTCTGTCCTCATGAAATGCTCTTTTCCTAAGGCCTTTCCATCTTAGTTGAGAGCCCTCAGCATTTATCGTTTATTATTGGTGCTTTTATCATCGTCGTAATTATTTAAAATTTCTCCCAGAGCTTCTGGCAAGGCAAGGTGACAAAATAAGTTGGGCCTGTTTCCATCTTCATTTTAAATTTTGAGTGGAGGAAAGATGGAAAGGCCGGAGGAAAAAAGTGCTTTGTTTCTGACTGAGGCTTGAATTTCTGAAAGCCAGTTGCCCAAGCTCCCAGGCACCGGTGCAGAGGAGAGCTAGGGCAAGCCTAGTACTTCCTTTGCTTTGTGGTGGGGAAATTGCTTAATCACTTGTAGCCACAGAGAAAAGTCAGCGCTAAAGAACAGCCTATTTTCATAGGAAGTACAGAGGAGAGTTCTCATTGTAATGCTAATGACTGTCCATTTATATTAAACAGGTGCCCGAGCTCCTGCTTTAAATCCTCATTTCCTTTTTGTCTCCCAGAGTTTGAACCACAGATCTTTGGGATGGTGGAAAAACCTCCCTCAACATGTATTGCTCTGTCTAACCACAAGGGGGCGCTCCCAGATCAGACACAGGTAACTGCCAGCCACCTGCCCCGCTGCTGCCACCTCCTGTGGATGCAGCATCTCTGGAGACCTACCAGAAGAGCTGGACCAGGAAGCTCCTGCTCCCTTATGATCTCCATGAAGACCAGGTGCAGACCTGAAGGCTGGAGCAAGGTCACTACACAGGAACAGGATGTTTTTGAGACTTCTCTGGATCGCTACAGAAGAGTCTGGGCCTGTGGGGAGGCAATGGAACTAACTTGAGGTCCTACTGTGTGCCAGGGCTTTACATAACTCCAGTCCTTCATGCCACAAACACTGATGGCTGTTGGTGATCTCAGTATGAGGAGGACGCTGAGGTGCAAGGAGGAAACTTGGCCCTCAGATGAGTTTCACTGGAGGCAACAAAGCTTTACACGTTGCTGAGCAAGAAAGTGGCCTCAGCTGTGAGCTAGTTTCAGCCTGATCCCAGGTGAGCTGTGGAGAGTGAATGGCACCCACAGGAGGTGAGGGACTGGCATTTTGCACCCAAGGGCCTAGGGAGGGGGAGGGGAGACTCACGGGGAAGAGGGCAATTTTCTGGAGAAGGGAACACCCTAGACTCAGAGCAATGGGGAAGGACCAGCCAGAAATAGGTACTGGATATGGCTACCCACCACTGGCTACAAACACCAGTGATGATTGTTTCCGATGATGAGGATGAGGATGAGGATGTCCAGCATTCTTCCCTTCCTAGGTAGGCACTGAGTGAACAGACAGCTCTGGGAGAAGGTCCCTCTTCCAGAACTTCTCTGAGCGCCTCCGAGCAAGGTCACTACAGAGGAACAGGATGCTTTTGAGACTTCTCTGGATCCCTACAGAAGAGACGGGGCCTGTGGGGAGGCAAAGGAATTAACTTGAAGGTTCCTTCATGGAGCAAAGTGTTTTGTGGCCCCGAGTCTTTCCCGAACAGGCCCCAGGACCTTTCCTTTCTCCAAAGGAAAGTCCCCAGTGAACCTGAGGGAGTGTGTAACCTGGGAGGCTGAGAAGACAGGGCGTGGTGGTGGGGATCTTCCCAGCGGCCCCTGCAGCTGCAGGGGCTCCCTGAGCGCACCTGTGTCCAACCTGCACGCAGTTCTTCTCGTGGCTTTTCTCCTGCCCCACCCGTCCAGTCAGGCGTCAGGTCCTGCCGACCTCCCACCCGGGCTGGCGTCACCGTGTGGCCAGGGCAAAGCAGGGACTTTGGGGTCACCCAGCTGACCCCACAGCTGAACTTGAGCAAGCTTGGAAATGTCGGTGTCAGGGAGATTTTTTGTATACAGAAAAAAATTCTTGTAAGTGCTTTTTATTTCATTAATATTCAGTGTATCACCATTGCTTTTTAAAATACCCTAGTCATTCTTAGGACTGCAAGTTCAATTTACAAACCACTGTTCTATTTCTATACAGTCATTTTCAAGGGGCCTTTGATTAGTGGTCAACCCACTCATACACTGTTAAACGATCCATCCCATTTGCAAACTTAGTTAATTAAATTATCTCCAACATTTTACACAGGGCTTACCAGTGTAATACATTCAATTTCCTTTTTTAAACACTTCCAATGCCTGACCTGACAAGCAAAACTTTCCAAAGTACTTAAATCGTTTTGGAAAATCTAATTTAAAAACTTGTACATACAGTGAGTCTCGAGATCTCTTATACATTCTGGTATCATTTATAAGTGTAGTATAAGAAGATTCGTATGCTTCTTGACAGAAGAATCACAAGTCTGAAATCAATTACACATTTTAAATTGGAGTCACAAGGCTAATTTGTTCAGACTCTAGTATGCCACACACAAAAAATTTCTTCAATGTTATAATTACTTTAAATACCAAATACACGATGATACGGGTTTGACTTCTAGACCTTTTCTGAGTTACAGGCATTTACCTAATGAGGGGACATTTCTCCATCCTAAGTGGACTGGTGTGACTTCCTTCAGTACGTTGTGCCCTCTGAGGGGCACAGGTTTCATACTGTGACAGAAACTGCTGGGTCCCAATATTCATGCTCCCCTTCCTCCTTAGAACTAGGACCTCAGATTCTGAATGAGCATTTTGTTAGGTTGGAGTCGCTCAAGAAACCAGAAAGATTCAGCGAGCTAAGGAGCAGGGTTTATTAGCCGGGAATAAGAGGGGAAAGTGGAGCCAACCCAGGGAGGTTACGACTCACTTGGTTGTTCTTAGGGCAGGGTTTTTAAGTGCAAAAATCTGTGAAGGGTAACTGGTTGGGGTGTTAGAGTCTGACTGGCTAGAGCCGGTTGCTGGGTGCCATTTCTGCTGACCATTGTTCTTGATACATCTTTTCAGGCTCAAGTTACAGCTGCATCCTGTTACACCGGATAGGCCGACCCCAGACCCCAGTTGTAGCCGGGCATCTGTTTGTCCTGGGTAGGGTCGGCCAGCAGTTTCCCAGGCAGGCATTTTCCCAGGCTACAGTTTCCCATGGTACAGTTTTCCTGCCTGGTGATTTTCCATTCCTGCTAGGCCTACCTGGGTCTGTCACATTTGGCCACCTGGAATAAGGACATTATTTCCCAGCCTCCCTTGCAGCTAAGCACGGCCATGCGAGTGAGATCTGTCCAGTGAGGTATAAGCGGAATGTTTTTTTGGCAACATCCAGGAACCTGTCTGAAATACCGCTAGTGTGTGCATCCCTCCCCCTGGCCCCTCTCTTTTTTGTCTGTTCCTCCACCTTGCCACCTGGACCATGAATGTGATGGTCAGTGTCTAGCTACTCTTTCAGACGAGGAGAAAGGGCCCCTACTCTAGGGATGGTGGAGTGGCGAGCTGGAAGGATCCTGGGATTCTGCTGACTTTGTGGAGCAAAGAATCTATTTCAGCCTGAGACAGATTGTTGGGAAAGACCCTTCCATCCCAGTGCGTCCTGGCAATGTGACTCTGCCCTTTTCCCAACCGGAGATGAAGCCTATTTCCCTGCCCTGAATTGGGACTGCCCTGCCCTGAATCAGGACTTGTCCTGTGACTTGCTTTGCTCAGTCATATGCAGCAGAATCCACAGCGGTGACTTCTGAGGCTAGGCCGCCAGGGGCCACACCACTTCCACACTAGTGCTTTTGGAGTACTGAGCTGAGACCCCTGTGAGGAAGTCAGGGTAGCCTGGCACAGGACGAGGGCCCCAGCCGGGAGCACTAGTTGCCAGGCATGAGAATGAGGCCGAGCGGGGCCTCCCAGGCCAGGCAACTGCCGCTGCCAGAGGGAGCCCAGGGCAAACCGGCAGCAGAGCTGCTCCACCGGTACGTGGAAGAGGAGAAATAGACTGTCATTGTTGTTGGCCACTAGGTTTTAGGGCAGTTTGTTTACGCAGCAAAAGCTAAATAAGACACAGCCCTAGGCCGCCCACCTCTGACTTTTTCACGGGAGAGAAACCGATGTTGTTGAAGCCGCCGTTGTTGTGGGCCTTGGGTGAACCCAGTCCCGATGCACCTGCGGACCAGAGATTCTGGCTGGGACGTGATAACTCAGCATCCGGGGTGATTCTCTCTTATGCTGATGAACATCTGAGCCCTTTAAAAATTCGTTGCCATGACAACAAGCGACTCCATTTCCTCTAAAGAGGTTGGTCTCCTGAGCAATTAGATTCTGGCCATACTCATTACCTAATTCTTCTGTCTGATCTGAAACTATAGCCCCCACCCGCACACTCCCTGCCCTGCCCACTGGCTGCCCGAGGTCAAAGCTGACTTCCTTTGCTAATCTCCTTACAGCGGAATTGAATTCTGAAGCTGTTTCTTGTCCTTGCCCTCCGCTCAGACTGCAACTCAGACAGATACTCGGAGGCTGCCGTTTGGATTCCACCTCTCCCCTTTGCGGTGCAGGTGCTACCACAACCCTGAGGCTGAGCTGGACAGAGACTGTGAGCCCTCTCCCGCTCCGAGCCTGTCTTCTGATCCGCAAATGGAGACTTTGTTCTGACCGCATGGGGTTGCTGGGCGATCCCTGAAGTAGCGTCTGCAAACACGTTGTGGCTCTCAGCCCCTTAACTCCCTGCTTCGAGGCCCCAGATGGCGTCCCAGAGCCCTGGCCATAAAGGCTCGGATGCTCTCTGTGGCCTGCACGCAGCCTCGCCCTCTGTCTGCTGCACTCCACACCAGCCACCCAGCCTCCCGTGGGCCGCTCCCTGCCCCTGCACCTCGTTCCCACCGCAGGGCCTCTGCCCTTTGGGGGGTGCTCTCACTCAGCTCCCCCACGGCTCCTGCTCCACCCTTCAGGTCTTATTTTAAAAGTCATCTTTCCTGAGCACGTTGTCAAAAGAACAAGCCTATCCCATCTTACCCCCATCCATCAAAAGTAATAAAAATAACTTTAAGACGGAAATTATAACATTAATATAAAGGAAAGCTCTTAGTTAAAAACTCACACCCACACAAAGACCGAACAAGGATGTTTATAGCAGCTTTGTTCATAATTGCCAAATTCTGGAAGCAACCGAGATGTCCTTCAGTAGATGAGTGGAGAAATCAACTGCGGGACATCCAGATAATGGAATATTGTTTAGTAGTAAGAAGCAACGAGCCATCAAGCCATGAAAACGTGTAGAAGCAGCTTGAATGCACATCACCAAGCGAAAGAAGCCAACCTGACAAGACTGTCTGATCCCCACCGTGCGACATTCTGGAAATGACTGAACTCTGGGGACAGCAGAAGAGCGGAGGAGCCGAGGGTTCGGGGAGGGAGGGATGGGGGGCGAAGAGAAGGAGTATGGGGGCTTTTTAAATGAGAGGGACTATTATTCTATACAATCCTGTAATCGGAACACGTGCCACTATACATTCGTGAACACCCGCAGGAACTCCAGCACGCAGAGGGGACCCAGGTAGTACAGCCTCAGTACTGGCTCCCATCCTAACCAGCGCATCACACGAAAGCAAGCTGTGAAAGAGCAGGGGAGAGGGAGGGGTACATGGAACTCTCTGTACTATTATTCTTTAATTTTTCTGTAGACCTAAGATTGAAAAATAGTCTATTAATGTTTTAAAATTAAAAGTTCTTTATTTACTTATTTTTATTGTATCTTTCCATTACCATTTATCTCCCTTCTATAAAATTAAAGTTCCGACAGCATTTGCTGTATATAAAGTTTAAAATATGATTTTATTTATCACTGTTTCATCCTCTAGAGTGTGAACCCCAGGAGAACAGGAAACTAGCCTGTGAGCCCCCAACACGAATGAATGAATGACCTAGTGGGTCAGTGGAGAGCTCAGGGCTCGGCACAGGGTAGCATTCATTCCATGAAAACAGGGGGTAACCACACCACTCATGCTTAAAACCCTTGGAGTGAGTTCCAGGCACAAAGCCACGAACTGAAGGGACCTCAGCTCTCAGTGATGATGCGGGAACCCGAGATGGAGGAAGGCCCTCTGAAGCCTGATTCTGTCAAAGAGAAGGCCTCCCTCTGGTGCTGGCGTCTTTACCATCCCTGCAAATGTGTGCACCACTTTCTCCTTTATCCAGCAGGATTCAGCCCAGAGCTGCTCCCTCCTATTATTGGTCCTTAAATTCATTGTTATGCCGCCTCTATCCATAGAATATAATAACGGCTTTCCACTCATGGTAGTAACATCGAGTTTCCATCTTTAATCAACTCATTCTGAGAAGTTGTGAAGCTTTTTTAGAAGTTGAATTTTTAAAAAATATTAGGACAGGCTGGTGGTGGTGGTGGCGTGTGGCTGTGGCAGCTGGCACGAGGATGCCTGACGTCTGAGAAACAACGAGGTAAGTTTGAAGGCTCCTGTTAGCGAGCACCGCTGTGACTGTACTGTTTATTTAAGCTGACGGATGGGCATATATTCATCACGGGGTTATTTACCACCGCAGCTACAATAATATTCGCAGTAATGTAAGCAGCTCAAACGTTTGTCCCAGGGGAGGGCTGGCTAGATAATCTGTCATCCAAAACTCTTTTAACAGGGAAAGGGGTGCAGTTAATCATGACATCAGAGCTCAGGCACGATCTGGGGAATATTCCAGGCAAAGGGGGATGTTCTGTCTCTCTACTCACCAGTAAATGCCTGAGTAAATTATGGTATATCTAGTTTGTAAGCTCTGATGATTATAGAGATTTATAAATGACACTTACAAAAAAATGTGTGAAAAGCACCTAAGACATATAGCGTTACGTGAGGAGAGCACAGAATCCAGTGTTCAGAAACGAGCGGGGAGGAGCTACGCCGAGCAGTCCTCGCAGCTAGCCCTAAGAGATGCGATCGAAGGGACGCAGCCCTCTTTGTTGGAGGTTTATGTATAAATATTTATGCCTCTCCCTGTTCTACCAAACTCTGGTTCAGCACATGCCTGTGCTGACCGGCCTAAGGCTCCTCCCAGCCTCAGTGTGCATTCAAGACTAGAGAGGCCTCCCAGGATGGCTGGGGGGCGGTGCAGGGTGGGGCTCGGCCTCAGACCAGACAGCTCCATTTCCAGGGGCCTGCCGGGAGAAGCCTGGACCCACAGACCCTTCTCCAGGCCTCCTGCTCTCTGGCCATAGCCCCCTTAGCCCTCCCGCAGTGCCTACTGTGGCCCCATTTCCCCTCGTGTCGCTACAGTGGCCTGGTTCCCAGGATCCCATCCAGACCCCTCAGCGTGTAGCGCTTGTCCCATCCAGTCCTACCCATCTCCCCTTCATTCAGCCCACAAGTCCATGTACCAGGTCTGCACACTCCACAGCCACCGCCCACAGGGCACCTGCAGCACCAGCCCCTGCGCAAGGCCCGCGGTATCTCACCGTACTGTGGTCGCCGCGCAGCACGGTTTCCTTGTGCTGCCGCCTCTCCCCGCCTTCTGTCCTGCCTGCCTGGCCCCGCACCAGACTCCCACTCGGTGGGTGCTGAGTGGAGACAGGCCGGTTCGTGCTGCAGGGAGCAGCCCTCCTGCCCTGACCTCCCCCGCCCCTCCTGAGGGCCTGGGCACCCAGGAGGGAAGAGGGGAGGAGTAGACACCCAAGTGGCTGGTGCCAAGGGTTCCTGCCCTCCAGCCGCCCCCTCAGTGTCCCACCAAACCACACCCCTGCCCTTCTGCACACCGTGCTCGTCCTTCCTCCACCCACCTACTCCAATCTCTGCTGAGCCAGGCCAAGGTGGGCCGAAGAAAGGACCAGGAACCCTGTGTGGCCTTGGGCAAGCCAGTGACCCTGTTCAGAACTCACTTCCCCCAACTGTAAAATAGGGCCAGTGGTCCTCCACTGCCAACCCCCTGCTCTGCTGTCCCCCGGGGACTGCTGAAAGGCTGTGAGGGGCAAGGCGCTGGGAGGTGGTGGCCCGCTTACCACCAGGCCGGATCTCTGCAGCCTCGCCACTCTGCCTTCCTCTGAGACCCCGCAGACCTCGTCTGTATTTTGGTGTCTGTATTCTGTATTAAACATGGTCTCATTACGTAGAAAATAAAAAAGTACATTTAAAAAAAAGTAATCCAATGAATTTGGGTGGGAAGGGCATTAGCGCTGATTACGCAACGGCTCTGGGCCAGACACTGCCCCTGCGTCTTCTCCTGTGACCTTCGCTCCCCAGCAGGGTGGGGTTCCTCCGCCCGTTTCCAGACAGGGACACTGAGGGTCACTTGCTTCGTCACGTATTGACTCAGGACCTGATGCAGAGCAGGTGTTATGGGCCAGCTCTGAAAGGACAAAAGCCCTTAAGATCATGTCACAGAAAACTGTGTCCTAGAGAATTCAAACCCACCTCCCACGGCCAGTTAGCAGACATGGGACCTCACTCAGGTCCCCGGGGCCCCGGACTCTCTATCCAGGGCTCCTTCTCCAAGTCCAAACGCCACAAGGACCTTACTGGTGACGGGAAAGCACCCCCGACTTCCCCCAACACCAGGGCAGGTGCCTTAGGAGCCCTCCTGCTGTAATGGGGGGTTAAGGGTGAGACTGGTGGGCATTTTCAGAGGGCAAAGGTCCTGTCAAAGGAGATCAAGGGCGAGGGGAGCCCTGGGGACGAGCATAATGGAGCTTGGACAGAGTTGGACAGAGACGAGACAAATAGGGAGGGAGTGCAACTTCTGTGCACATTCGCATATTAGAAGAGTGATTATAAACCTTTGTTATACATCGTGGCAGCTATAACAACAGGAGACATGAACCAAGAATGCGGAAGTGACATCTATCAGGGCACCATTGCTCCTGACACGTCGTGAGGGTTTTTGTCGTCTTCGCTTTGGGGCCTTTAATTAACAGACGAGCCCCAGCGCTGGGCTAGTTTTTGAGAAGGGCTTGGAGTTGGGAGCGGGAGGAGGGGTGATCAGATCCGAGGGATCATTATGATTGTCACGATCGTTATGACAAGACTTTCCTGGCTGGCAGTGGTGTGCGGCGTTGTCGTAGCAACCGCGTGCTTATTAGTAACACACTCTGTTAAGATTACCAGGATGCTGGCCTCCCTTAACCAACACCCACTCCCTGGTCCCTGCGCAGGGGCCTTGGTGACCGGGACAAAGAGACGGCACTCCTAGAGGCCCGTGATGCTCTCATCCCAGTTCTCCCTCTGGCTACCCTCCATCCCCACAAACAGCTCATAAAACCTAATCCCCCCTCTGGGGCGCTGGACACATTCCATGTTGAGGTCTGAGTGGGGGCCACAGGGGGGCAGAGCAGGCAGGAATCCACTGAGCCACATGCTTAGGGTTAAATATACTTTACAGCACTAACCTTATAGTCAATAAAATTTTCTGTAAATTTCGGCCTTTTCTTATCACCGGGAGAATTGTGTCCTTCCCACAGGTGTGCACCTCACTCCGGGGACATCCGGGACACCAGAGTCAGAGGCAGCACCGTTCAGAGGGGCCTTGTGCTGTGCACCTCTGGGGGCTTTGCATCTTAGACTTTGTATTGCTGACTCCTCGCCGCTGTCTTGGGAACTCAGTGTTTTCTCCCCATCTGACAGGTTGGAACCTGAGGCTCGGCGAAGTGCAGTGGCTTGTCCAGAGTCCCCCAGGGAGGGGGGATCCAAGCCCAAGCCTCTGCGACCCCGGCGACCCCTGTCTGTATGTGGGCGTGCGCTTTCCACCGTGTGTGGGCATACCTCCTTGACCAAGTGAAATGTGTCCAGAAAAGGAACTCCAGGACAAGAGCATTGTGGCATCCATACCATATGGGGGAAATTAAAACAAACAAACAAACATAAAGGAGTGTTTCTCATTTAAAAAAGAGGTCATGAAGGAGTGGTGAGAGTTGTGTGTCTCATCCCAACTTCTCAGGACTTTTAAAACAAATTACTTGTCTACACTGAAAAAAAATGCAAACCCAGATTTCTGCAGTCTCTTAAAAATCAGACCTGGCTACTTGGGGCCCATGTTCCCGTGATATACACCCTCCAGTCTGCCCCACTCTCTACACAGCCCCTTCACTCCCTAGCGGGGTAACCACCTACTGATTGGCAGTCTGGCATCCATTCATTCTCCTCCTGTGAACCATGCTCCAGTTCTCTTGGGAACCCCCCTCCCCCACTCCTAGTCCAGCCATTTTGAGTTGGGTCGAATCCATCCCTGGCTCTAATAGTAGCATCATGTTAATCTATCCAAAGTGATTGGCATTAGCTCAGGTTTGGACATGACCTCATCAGAGCCAATGAAGGTGCAACAAAACTTAGAATTTGCTGGGCTTGAACCTGCAGGGTGTAGCCTGGAGCTGCTTTCAGACATCTTACAAGCACGTGGGCTCTTAGAATGAATCCAACACAGAGAAGAAAAGAGCCTAGGAATGGAGAGGCCCTGGTGTCTTTATTTAACCTCTTGATCAAGCTCTACCTGAAGCTTATGTCTGTATTCTTCATTTGTGTGAACCAATAAATTATTGGACCTTTTGTTTGTTTCTTCAAACCACTGGAGATGGTTAGGAGCCATTTGTTTGCAAGTGACAGAAAAGTCTTCCCTAGAGAAGCTCCTAGGCCAGCAGACACCAGGAACAAGACCCAATGTGCAAAAGTGACAGAAATCTAAATTTCACCCCAACAGAAGATGAAACTTTTCAACACTGAATCATTAAGAAGTAGCAGTATGTGGTGAAATCCAAGTCAATGAAAGCATTCAAACAGATTAAAATCTATTATCAATGCCCCAATTTTGGCACAGAGTGGGTGGGTGGAGAAGTTCACCCCTGCCTTAGGTTCCTTGCAGCTCGATGAACCTATGAATAGCCAGAATGAAATATTCCTCAGGAAGGATTTCCTGAGCATCCGGAGAAGGTTCCTCTCCTCCCCCTGTTATTCATTATTAATAAATCCCAATTGTTTCCTTCACAAAAATTACAATTATGTTAACTTTTATTTTCAATTTAGTTTTATTTTTAATTTTAGACTTATAATTTTGTTTATTTCTATCTCCCCCATGAGACTGTAAGTTCCATAAGAGCAGAGAGCGTGTCCCTTTTAATTTCCTATATCTCCAGCACCGAGCGCAAGTCTCACCACACAGTAGGCCTTCAATTACCTGAAGGAATGAGAGAATGAACAAGACCCTCACTGACCCTGGGTTGTCCATGAAGTGACTCAGAAAGCCAGTGTCCAAACGGAGCCCACGAGGTCTGTGGCCAAGGTGTCTCTGTCCCATTAGCTCTATTTAAAGACATCTTATCTGTGCCATTTAATGAAGGATGACATTTCGGTAAAGGACATTCTGCTACCCAGTCTCTAGTGTTCTTCTTTTAATGCATTGATGTGTGTGTGTGTGTGTGTGTGAGAGAGAGAGAGAGAGAGAGAGAAAGAGAGAGAGAGAGAGAGAGAGAGAGAGAAACAATGATTTTTGTTGTTCCACTTATTTATGCATTCATTAGTTGATTCTTGTATGTGCCCTGACTAGGGATCGAACCTGCAACCTTGGCATAGTGGGATGACACCCCAACCAACTGAGATCCCCGGCCAGTGCTAGAGTGTTCTTCATGCCTAGCACGCTCACCCTTGTCCAGGGGCATATTTCTTTCCCTCCCTGGTCATCTGGCATAGGATACAGCCTGACACTTCAAGCAGCAGCACCTCCCCCTGCTCTCCCCACTGTGTTGCTGGGCGCTTAATGTTTGCCACTGTCCTAGAAGACAATGTAGAGAAGGGAACTCTCCTTTACTGAGCACCTACTATGTTCAAGGAGCTTTGTATACATGATTGCGTCTAATCCTCTCAGCCACCTTGCAAAGCTGGCACTCTCAGTGTTTATTTTCCTGAACAAGGCTCAGAGAGGCCAACTGACTTACCCAAGGTCACAGAGATCTCAAACTTAGGGCTATGCTCTTTCTATGAACTTAAATTTAGTTTTCTAACATAAACCTGTGTGTGCATGCGTGCACCTGTGTATTTTTCATTTCCCAGCACTCTTTTCTGCAAATAGTGCTTCCACTCCCTGGGGACTGAGACATACATACACACAGCCTGCAAGTCATCAACAATTTTATTTATTTATTGTACTGAAGGAGTGGGAAATAACACAGGCCTATTAAGGATTAAGCAAATTCCAAGTAAATTGCATAAATGGGATTTTGATAAAGCCCACAAAGTAATCCTAAAGCAATCAGTACGTTTCAGAACATCCTGAGAGAGCTGGGAGTTGCACACGAACAGTTGTGCTCAGTAGGATTTATACAAATTAACCAACCTCGAGTCCACTTCCTCTCCTATCCAGCCCAGACTCCTGGACCCACAAACTAAACCACAGTGCCTGAGGACAAGTGAGCCAAACAGAGACAGAGAGAGAGGGAACTTGGATTGAAACCAAGGCATTGGGAGACCTCTGCCTCTGGTTCGGAGATATCTGCATCAAGGGAACTCATTTGCCATCAAACACTTAATCATTTCATTCTTCTTCTGGTTTTATTAATATTTTGACATTAAGAAGGAAGAATCGCCACGGCGGGTGGGGAGGAGGGCCTTTTTGCTCTCTCCCTGTTGCTCCTCGATTCCCTCACTCAATGCCCACTGCAGATGTTTGGCCAGATGGCTTGGACTCCTGGCAGCAGATTCAGCCGCTGGAGAACATGGCCTTGCGTAACCTCAGCAGCGCCACTCAGCTCCAGTTTGTCCTGGGGTTGCAGTGTGACACCGATCAGTTTAATTAGTTTGATGAGGGCTGAAGGAACTGGTCCACATTCTGAGTTTGTTGCACAGAACAAACTGGTTTGCCTTGCTCCCTCCTTGATCATTCCGGCATCAGAGGGAGGACTGCTCTCCGCAACCATTCAGGGAAGGGGCTGTTAGGCCTTTCCTGTGAGACGTTGGGCGCTGTCCAGGGTACCAACATGGGCTGAAGTCCAGAAACTCGGTTCTTCAAGATGTGTTTCTAAACCATGAAAACTCAAAGCACACCAACATTTAATCTACCAGAAGGCTTAACTTTCTAGAGAAGAAACTCCTGCTCCAATCGGAGGCCGTGTTGGGCATTTCACCCGAAACACAGTCTTCAAAGTGGGGTGCACAGGAGTTCCTTTGGGGCTCGGTAATAAAATATTGGGATGTCTATTGTTTATTTCTCTTATTTCACATTTCTACTTTTTCTGCTTTATGGCACATATATACTAGGTAAATGACTATATCTGCATGGGAGGTACACTTATTTTTCTTCTGAGAGGAGCACGTGATCAGCAAAGCTTGGAAACAACAGGTGTAGAGAGATGAAGAAATCGGCATGGATTTCCGGAACTGAGGGGTCACGTGAATGGGGTGGAGGGATGGATATGAAAAGCGGTGGCTTTAGAGGTCTAGGGTCTGAGCCAAGCACTAAGCCCCCCGTAGGGGGGGAACCTCCATCCTCCCGGCTCACTGACCCTGACAAACACTGCACTCCAGGCAGAAGAGAGGCAGGCTGGGCGTGGATGCACCGTGGACAATGCTGAGCTGAGCATGGGGACAGGGAGAGTAAGGGGGAAGAATGAGTGCACTCCAATCTGGGGGGAGCTCCTGACTCACCTTTATGGCGGGCAGGTGTTTAAGAATCAAAAAGCTCTCTGGAGTAGGCACTGGGGTCCTTCTGAGACCGAGTTACCACCTTGAACTGGCGCCTGAGAAAACCTCCATAGCGCTTCTGGTTGTCCCACTTGAGCTTGGGACGGATGCGTCGCAGGAAGCCCCCATAGCGTTTATACAGGTCCTCGTGGCCCACCCTATCCCCCTCCCCCAACCCCTCCCCAGCCACCTCGGAGCTCCTCTTGGGGTATTTGCGCAAGAAGCCCCCATAGCGTTTGACCTGCTCCTTGGGGTCCTCCTCATCAGAATGCAGTGTGCCAGCTTCCAAAGTGCCATCATTCAGCTGGGTGTCCCCCATCAGCTCCGGCTCTGACCCCTCCTCCAACACACCAGAGAGACCCCTGAGCTTCTCTGCCAGGCTCCTGCGCAGAGCATTCTCCTCTGCTGGAGTGCTGAGGAGGAATCTGTTTTTCTCCAGCTCTTTCAGGTAGGGCCCTCTGTGCTTGGTCAGCTCACCATAGACCTCTTCCAAAGCTGCCTTGCTCTCTGAGTCTTCCTTACCACCAAGCCCAAGAGGAAAGGGGGTGAAGAAGGACAGAAGGCCCTGGCACCTCCCCCACTCTTTGGTGGGCAGCAGCGCAGCCTGGCATTCCAGGGAGCAAATCTGCAAAAGACCACATTAGTAACATCATCGCCATCAAAGTGTCAAAGCACGTGTACCCCCTGCCCCAGAAAATCTTCTGTCCAATGATAAAAAATCAAAATAATCTGCAACCCCTAAGCCCCAGGCTGCCCACTTTAATATTTCCAGTGGTGCATAAAGATAGGTGACTTTGTGCCCAAGCGGAAGATGAGGAAAGAGGTGTGGGAAAATGAAACGGGTTTCCCCAGGGCACAGGGCCACAGTGGCAATGCCAAAACTGGAAGTCAGGTCTTCCCATAGTGCTCTGCTGAGCTCACCTGTGTCTTCCACCTCTGACTCCAGAGGGAGTGGCTGGTTCTCCCAACCTTTCCTAGGTGTGAAAGATGCTGCAGACATGTCATAGAGCAGGACAGAAGCAATGCGGAGTGGTGGATAGAGTACATGAAGGGACATTTGTCAAATCTAGGGGACAACACTGTCTAGTGCATAGGAGGGTTGGGAGAATTCACACATGCTGCTGCTGATGATGGTGATGGTGATGATGATGATGACGACGACACTGCACAACTCTGGAACTTGGACCCGGGCCAACTAACGTCATGAGTCCTCCTGCTGAACCCCCGTTCTCTCCTGGGACCGGGGGTGGGCAGCACCTGGCAGGCTGTGCCCATTTCAGCAAAGAATGGCAGAATCGTGAATGTAATACTTTGCATCATCATTTCATGGAATCACCCCCATCTCACAGATGAGGAAACTAAGACTCAGAGAGAAGCCTCCTCCACGGTCATGGAACTAGAAAGCAGCAGAACCAAGTCTGCATTCTGCCCACCACATTCTTGGTAGCTCTGCTCCAGACTGTCTGGTGTCACAGGATGGGAACGTGGGGAAGCTTGACTCAAAGCAGAGCCAGTTAAGCTGGGCCCAGAGATGCCACGACCCAGGACAGGGGTCAAGGCTTGGATCCTATCAACCAGATCCTGGCATTGAGGCGTGGCAGAAAGAGCTCCTCCCATGGAAGTGACCAGATTTGGAGGCGCCCATCAGCCTGGTGGTAGGAAGCCCTGGAAAGTTACTCTAAGGCTGCTGACTCTCAAAGTCAGCACACCTCATGAATGATACTCCTTTTTGCCAGGCATCAGGCTCCCTGGAAACCAGAATCTCTGTCTCCGACCTGAGTCAGCCCATGCTGGTGAGGTGTGGAAAGGAAATGGGAGCTAGAAAACAGCAGTCCCTGGCTCCTGGGCTGGCCACAGGGCAGGACATGCCCTGCATTGCCCAAGACTGCCCTCTTCCCTCTGTGGGTTCCACACACACGGTCCCTTCCACACACAGCCCCCAGGGCCTGGGCAGCCAGGAGCCTTGCCTGAAACCTACCAGGGGGTTGATGGGTTTGGAACCATCCTGGGTCTTCACAGCACACAAGGAGCAGTGGGACAGGCAGTCCGCTGTGGCAGAGGGGAGCACGAGGAGGCAAGCAGCCAGCACCAGCCCCTGCCACGCCATGCTGTCTGGGTTCTTCCTTCTGGGGAGAGAGAAAGGGAAGATAATGAGATCTGAGATCGCCTACCCTGTGGGTGTGTCCTGAGCCTGCAGTCACCTCATCAACTCCTGCTGGAGCACCCAAGGCAAGCATTCCATTTCCCACTCTACAGGTGACAAAACAGAGGCCCAAAGGGGCACAGGGGTGCCCAAGGCCAAGGGTCCAGGAAAGGAGTGGACATGCATGGAGTGCCTCTGCTACGTGTAGCAGTTTTCCTACACAGTTCCCATTAAATCTGCACAACGGCTCTGTAAGTAGGTTGTGCCTTTGGACAGGTGGGGAAGCTGAGGCTCAGAGAGGGGAGTGATTGCTCACACAGCAGGGCAGCCAACAAGCCAGGACTTGACCTGAGTCAGTGACCCTTCAGAACGCACTTTGATTACCCCCCAGGCCAGAAGACACTCAGCCACCGTCTGCTTTTCTGAGTTCTCTGAGGCTTCCTGCCTTCGTCCCCCACTGCTCAGGCTGTCCCCGGGCCATCCTTTCTGCCATGTATGGCCTCTGGAATTTGCCTTTTCCACCCAGCACTTTGGTGCACTCTGGCCATAGCTCCATGTTCTCCCAGCCCTCCACCTCAGCACTTCAGCTCTGGGTTCCAGCCACATCCAGCTACTCGCAGTTACAGTGGTGAATCTACCAGGCCCTGCCTCACCTCTGGGCCTTTGCACATCCTGTTTCTTCTGCCTGAAATCCTTCCTCTCCTCTTCAGCTACCTGTCATTTAGGTCCTTGATTAGATATCACCTCATCAGGGCAGCTCTCCCTGACCCTAGGCTATACAGGAAGCTCCTCCTTTGTATTATCCAAGTAACTTGTGCCCCTCCCATCAAAACATTCCACTATTCGGTAATTAGCTGTGTGAGACTTCAGACTTGGGCTCCATGTAGGCAGGGGCTGTGTCTTGTCTGCATCCCTGTAACACCCTCTCCCTGCTCCTCAAACACGCCATGCTGGCTCCTCCCTCAGCGCCTCGGCGCTGTCTGTGCCTCCGTCTGCAGGACTCTGCCCTGAGCCTCCCGTGGATTGTTCGTTCCTGTAATCAAATGGATTCAACACCCCATTGCCAGGGTGGTGTTTGCTGAGCCCTGTATTTAATGTGCTCCGGTCTCTCTCGGGTCGCCCTGCTGTGTTGACACCACCACCTCATGCTGTCCTCTCATTTGATGTTTGTTGTGGTTTGTTAACATTTCCCCACTGAAATGTTAGCTCCGTGAGGGCGCAGACGCTATTGGTCACAGTGTCTGCTGTATCCCGGCACCTACAGCCCTGACCACACAGAGCAGGCCCGCACTAAGTACTAGGCAGATGGATTAGTGTTCACAAGAGTCTGTTAAAAGCTGTCCCTTTCACAGTTAACTTCCTATAAACTAAATATCAAGACCCAAGCCAATCAAGTGGGGGCACAAGACAGTTCTCCCACCTGGAAATGGGGAGTTCCCCCAAGACACCCACCCAGGGCGGGGCTCCCTGCTCCTCCTTGTAGCCTGACACCTCTAATGCCGCCCTCAGAGATGGCTGTCCTCCTTCCCTCTTCCCAGTGCCCCTGTCCTGCAAACTGCAGTCTGCCCCTGTGTTCAGGGATTTCGAAGCTTCCACCACGTGGCCCCAGAGTCCCACACTGCAGCCCAGGGCAGGTCTCCCTCCTCAGAGCCCACAGTAGGCTCCCGCATCAAAGCGTGCCTGGCTGTGGCCCCAGCCACCGTTTACGAAGCCCCCGCTGTGCTTCAGGCCTTGAGCTAAGCCCCGAGATCCCTGGGCTCATTCCCTCCTCCCCAGGGAAGCGGCACTTGCAGTTGGATGAATTGCCCGTCCCGCAGCAGATGGGAGCTGGGGTGCAAGGCCCTCCTGTCTGACTCCCCACACGTGTGCCCTTCATGATCGCAGATTCCGGAAAGCTGACTCTTTAACAGCCAAACCCTCCGTGAGGCCCGTTGGGCCCTGTGCACAAGCCTTTGACTCGTATACTGTCCTCAGCCCACCCACCAACTCTGAGAGATGAGCATCATTGTCCCCACTTTCTAAGTGAGAAAACCGGTGCTCAGAGAGGCTCGGTAAATCTCCTAAAGCTGCAGAGCAATTAAAGGTGAGAACTCAGGGCTGGCTGCCTCTCTTTGGCAGGGCAAGCTCTGCTCAGAGAAGAAAACGGAGGGAGGCGACCGGTGTCCATCCCGTGTCTCCCTCCGGCCCTGGAGTTTCTCTCACACTCTGCCAGCTCCTGAGCGCATCTGGGTTCCAAGCATGCGAGCTGCGCCCTTCCGTGCAGATACAAAGCAGGCAGCTCCCGTTTTCCCTGATACCAGCCGTGGCTGGACTGGCCTGTTACGAGACTAGCAGTGAGTTAACCAGCTGGGGAAGGAAGCCTACCCACCCTCTCACTCCTGGCTGCAGGCTCCCCACACAGCTGGGCCGCTGCAGGAGGAGGCCTGATTTGAGATCTCTTTGTCCTGGGAAACAACAGTGTCAGCATCCTCTCCTCTCACCCGCCAACTTTATATGTAATTCTAATAATTCTACCTGGTCTAATGGTTGGTGAGCACTCAAGACGTTCTGCGCAATTCTCAGGATGAACTAACTCCCTTCCACTCCCGGGAACCCAGGGGGGTGGGCAGTCTTGTCCTGCTTTACAGATGAACAAACGGTTAAGACCCCCGCCAAGACTGTAAGCTGGTAAGTGGCAGTCTGGCTCCAGGGCTCCCCTTCACAACCAAGGGGTACTGTCCCAGCCCCTTAATCCACCCCTCCCCAGCCTCCTGCTTCAACCTCCAGGAGTCCCTATCAGCCCCCTCCTAGCTCTCGGGCAGCCTTACTTTGCCTCCAAGACACTCTTCACACAGCAGCCAGAGGACAGTTCTGAACCGCCAGTCGGACTGCCGCCCCGCCTTGCATCCTTGGAGAGGAAGCCCGCCCTGAAGCAGGGGCCCACCGGCTTTCCCGCTGAGAAGGGCTGACATCGCCCAGGGCTCACTGCGGGCCAGGACCTGTGCCAGAGGCATCCTGATGTGAGAGGGCTTTACAACAACGCCATGAGACTGGGGCTAACCGTCTCCCCACTCTACAGAGGAGGGAATGCAGGCACAGCACGTTTATGCCGTCTGTCCAGGCCCCCCCAGCCCCCCGCAAATGCACAGCACTGACCCAGGCCTGACCACACCACCTGCAATCCCAAACAAGCGCCCTGTCTTCCAAGCTTTGCACACATGGTTCCCTCCGCATGGAACTCCTTTCTTACCCTGCCATCCACTCCCAGCGCCCTCTGACCTGGCTGACTCTCTCTTGTTCTTCAAAACTCAGCCTCGGGTGCCCCCTTCAGGAGTCCATCTGGATTAGGTTTCCCCTCAGAGCTCCTGCAGTCACCTGTGCTGGCTCTACCACATAATTGCCTTTCTTTCCCAAGAAAAGGGAGCAGAAATTGGGGGTCGCATAGGGTCGAGGGGGCTGAAGCCTCTGGCTTCCTCCTCCCAGCCCAGCACAGGGTCCGGAGGTGCGAACCAGCCACCTGCAGGACGAACTCAGCAGGTGGGCAGAGGGTGTTCTGATTCACAAAGGGATTGTTTTTTAAATCGCTGCCAATGTTTTAAAATTGGCAGATTTTTACATTTTAAAAGGCTCCATTTCCAACTTGTCTTAAAAAAATCAAAAGCCTTGGAGACATCAGAGCTGCATTCTGAGCTGGCAACAGTCACAGAGGGGGCACAGGCAGCATCGTCACCACTGTCCCCACGCTGTGGCCTCCCTCGTGTCTGTCCCTGTTCAGCACCCGACAGACTTTTGAGTTGCAACCCCCAGAGTGCCTAACACGTCTAACAGCTTGGAGAAGCCGCTCAGGGTGGGAGGGGCGAGCCAGTGAGAAAGGAGAGGGGCGGCCTCTGATGTCGTCCTGACCCAGAAGCAGGACCGCCGCATGTAATGTGGGTTCAGGTGCCAGCCCGCCGCTCGCCACCGGCGGGGAGAGGCACCTCGCTCTGCCATGCCTTGCTTTTCGCTACTCCAAACCGCAACTAACAGTAACACTTCGGAGGGTTGGCATAGGGGTTAAATAAGCGATCGTGTAGTGTCTAGCACATAGTAGGTGAGTTACCACTTTCCACGCGTTATTCTAATCCTCACAATAACCCAGGAGTGAGTGTCTTTATACCCAACAAAAAGTGGGCAAGACTGAGGCTCAGGAAGAAGTTCACTCGGCTTGGAAAGGCCAGAGCCGGGCTTCCTGACCAGATCTCTCTGGGTTAAAAGGTGCCTCTAATAGAGACACATCTGCCCTGAGTTTCCTGAGAAACCCTGTTTCCATCCTTTCGTGAAATAAACAAGTTGCTGAGCAATGTCAGATGGGTCCTGGGGGAGTCTTTTCTCCTTTCCTGCAGGGATTTGCTTCAAATTCCGACATCAGAGGTAGCCCTGCCTGCTTGTCATCTCTGATTTGGGAAGAGCTGAGGAGAAAAGGAACGTGACCATTCAACGGTATCAGAGGTAGAAAGCAAACCCCTGGGTGAGCTCAAGGGGTGGCAGCAGGCCCGCAGACCCCACGGGAGAGCTTGCGTGGCCCATGGCTAAGGAGGGCCTCCTAACAGCCCTTCCAGAGAAAAAGCTCCCTACTTCCGAGTTTCGGAAGCATTTCCTTAGCTACTGCCTCAAGGCACCTTGTAACAAACAGCCCAGTGAGGGAAGCATGGGCTGGTGGAGGAAGAGGGGGACTCTCTAAGGAGAAAGAAAATTTTGGACTCGCCCATCTCCTTAATCACATGACCGAACTCCTTTCAATGAGCCTCTCTCATCCCATCGTTTCTACATCCCACTCCCTTTGTGGCCGTATTGCAATGGCCGCCAGCAGCTCGAAAGTACAGCTCTGTGTTGGAACAGGCTCTGTGAGGCCCAGTCTGCCCCAAATACTTCCTGTCTGGCCCTTGACAGAAAAAGTTTGCTGACCCTCGCCTTCACTAATTTTATAACCATTTTATCATTTTAATTATTCCAATAGTTTGAAAGCTGATTTTCTTGGGGAAGTCTGAGGGGAATCACTCAGTATTCTCATCTGTAAATGGGGTATCACCTTCCTCCCATGTCTCCATAAGGACCAACTAAGACAGCACCGTTTATAGGGCCCGCACATAGTAGGCCTCCCCCCCTCTCCCTGCCCAGGGCCCAGAGTTCCTTGAAAGGGAAGAGAGCTCTTGCCCTATTACCTCCTCTTGATGATGTTTCTATATTGCATTCAGAGGGTTTGGGGGAATAGCAAGCGTTTTTATTTAAAAAGCCAGCGTGGAATAATAATGGCTTGATTTAACATCGCAATTATCTCTCCAAGCACTTTATCGCATATTATCATCCCTATTTGATAGAAGAGGAAATGGGGAAAGGTAAAAATGAAATCGCTTGTTTAAGGTCACGTCATGAGTCAGGAGGGAAATGCAGACGGAGTGGAGCCTCCCACACCTGGGCGTGACAACCTCGGAGACGCGCCCTCTCAGTGACCCTCCAGCCAGCGAATCACAGCAGCCAGTCTGCACTGCGCCGTGCTGCTGCTTTGTGCCCAGCCCAGGGCCCCCCGTGGAGCCGCTGGGGCAGGGGCTATGATTACAGTCTCAGCTTCCAGGGCGGAGGGGCCAGTGAAAACCAAGTGACAGAGCGCCTCCAGGGTCTCGAGCCCAGGCACGGCAGAGTTGGACTTCCCCCGGCCTACAGAGCTTTCACTGCTTAGGGCACAGCTACGGGCCAAACTCATTGCTCTGCATTTTACCTCAATTACTGCATTTTAACCCGCAGGGGAATCCAGCAGCCTGGGCATTCGGAGCCCCATGTTCTAGATGGGGTAACAGAGACTCAGGAAAGTGCAAAGACTGGGTCAAGGCCAACAGGCAAAGGCATAGTAGAAGCAGGCTTAAAGCCGGTCTGTGACTCCACTCCACAAACCGTTAAATGTCCACCAAATCTCCCCACCAAACTATCTTATTCCTGAAGATAAGACTATTTCAGGAGTTTTATACCACTCAGAAATACATGAAGTTCATCTCTGTGGGTCTCCAGTGGCCTGGCAAAGAGACACCCCCCAAAATAGAGCGCAGTGCTTTTGTTAGGCCTTTAGCGTCCTTAACACAGAATGGATGATGAATTTAGGAGGAAAGGAGAGTGAAGCCACCATGTAGTCCAGCAGGAGCTAACACACAGGACACGGGATGAGGGCTCAGGCCGAGGGCCAGCCAACTCTCTCCGGCCCTTTGTTGTCCAGAAACCAGAGTGAAAGGCAGCCCTGCAGCTGATGGTCACAGCGGGGCTGTTAACTGCCTTTTCCAAAGAATGTATTTCAAAAGCAGGATTCACATGGTACACCCGCCCTTTGTTACTTGATGCAATTAAGGGACAGGGAGAAAGGAAAGGGGGGTGGACCAGAGAGAGAGATGGCAGTGAGGAGACACTGGGCAGGGGGAGGGAAGAGACCAAAGAGAGCGGCGGAGATGGGACTTGCATACACAGAGAGAGATGATGCCTAGAAAATCAGAGAGTGAGATGATAAACCATGTGGGGAAGAATAAGGATGAGAAATGGAGATGGAGCGAGGGTGAATGGGAACAGATGAAGAAAGTATAAGGAGAAGGAAGAGGAGAGGGAAAGAGGAGAGAAGGGAACAAAAAGAGAGAGAGAAGGAAGGAAAGGAAGTGGCCTTTGAGTCAGGAGGTTGACCTACTATGTGAATCACAAATACCAGGTGTCTCCTCCTGCCGGTGGACCAGAGACCCAATCACATAACAACTGCTTCGTAAACTCACATCAGGTTAAACTGGACTGCCCAGTAATAGGTCGAGGAGCCAAATGACGGTGGAGAAATTGTCCCTTAATGAATGTGCCTGCAGCTTGCAGCTGACCACTCTGGCCAGCAGGGACAAGCCCCCAAGCCAAGGGATGTGCCTTGTGGACCTAGGCCATTCACCCCGCTCTTACCAGGGTCATCATCTGGACCCAGAGTGGGAGGGATTAATGAGGTCCAACTTCCAAGGACCCAGGGACAGTTCTCAATCTCTTGGGCCCGATCCTGGGCTGACCTGGATGTCACCAGTACGGTTTACTGCCCACCCCAATGGCCAGCTCTGTGTAACTGAAATCGTTTCAGGCCTTTGTCAAACCCAGTAAACTTAAGCAACATTTGTGGGCTGAGATGAGAGAAAATGATGAGAGAAATCTGCTAGCTGGCCGCACTTTCTCAGACACGTGCTGAAATCCAACCATCAGCTATTGATCCCACTCAGATTGATGGAAGACATCTAATAAATACACCGATTGTGTGAGAATGACCCAGGGGGCTTGGCAGTGGGCGGGGGAGTCAGGGAGGATCGATCCAATGGAGAAATGAAGTCTTCCATTGTGTGCGGAGAATGGGCTGGGGAGGGGAGAGCCCCGCAGACAGACAGAGTAGGCGTTAGATCCTGTTTTCTGGCCGCTGCGCACAGTGTGACGCAGCGCAAGGATCCAGGATTGGAACACGCTGGGGAGGCGGGGAGGGACCCAACTCTGCCACTTGGAGCAGTGAGACGTGAGCAGTTGTGCTAGCATTTACCGAGTACCTAGTGAGTGGCAGGCATAGTTCAGTGTCCCATGAGAGTCTCACACTAACCCCAGGAGGTGAAGCTTATGATTATCCTTATTGTACAGGTGAAGAAGTTAATGCTCAGAAAGGCACAGTCACTGTCCCCAGGGCACACAGCAAACAAGTGGTGGGATTTGAACCCAGCACTGTCTTGGGTTTGGTGAGACACATTTAGATGCTCTGTAGAGTTACCTCAAGACCTAATGCCTTTCCACGTGTTTTAAGGAAACTGCAAATTTCTCACAACGGCCCCAGGGCGGGTCCCTCTCCCCGCTCTGCTAAAATGTGCTGGGTCCCTCGGGAAGCACTGCCACATCCCACTCCCAGTTGCCAGCGGATCCCGGGATTTGCCTGTCACCGTCACACCTCTAGCTCACCTGGAGCGAAGCAGTGGGCTTGAGATCCCTTCATCAAGAGCAAACCTCCCCCAGGCAGCGTAACTCACCTGCTTGGGCTGCTGCAACAGCTCCCCACGCAGATCTCAAAACCTGGAGATAAATGACCTGCAAAAATAGAACAAAAGGCAATAAGAGTTAGGATTGGGGTGGGGGGGAGGTGAGGAGAAAGGGTTGGCAGGTTCAATGGGGAGAGGGAAGGCAGGCGGGGATGAAAAGAGAAGGATTCACATTCTGAAACACTTTACACTGGATCTTGGCTGGAATGCCTGTCAAATTAGAAAGACAAGCCTTGTGTATTTTACCAACCCTTGTAAGAAAGATGGTAATGAGGACTTCGATCCGTGGGAGGGGAACTGAAATCAGATCCAATAATGGGAAGAGCTTGTTTTTCCCTCAGGAAGCTTGGAGGCTTAATTAAGGAATATTTGTAAAGATTCTGCATAAAAGATACCCAGGAAAAAGTAGCAGGTCTTAGAAATTCCTATTCAACCTCAGAGTCTTCAGCAGGCTTTATTTTTTTCTTCTGAAACTCATCAGCTTTTTTGCTAGAGTCAAACTTTGAGATTCTATAATACTTTCTTTGAATGTGGGCATCCTTACCAGGGAGCAAATTGCTTTCCCATCAGAGGTCTTTCCTGCCCAACTTAGACTCCCTGGGCTGTAATGTACATGAAAGCAACAAGTCCTTTCAAAGTGGAATTGACATGAAAACCCTACTAAGGCTGGCTCTCCTGGCATGTTGTCACTCTCCTTCCCCCTTTCTGCTCAGCAAAACAGCTCCAAACTTCATGTCTGGGTGGAATTGTCAAGGGAAACCACTCAAGCCAGTACTCTGTCAGCAATTAAACACCGTCCAAAAAGAATGAAAAGGCTGAACTTGGTTGTACATTGATATACATGATTCACGGTAAATGCCAGAGCCCCGAATCTCATTACTGTCCCCAAGCCCGTGTTCTCCAAGTCCAGAGAGAATCACTGACCTTTAAAATCACTCTGATGAGCTAAAATTCTCTCTTCTCCCATCCAGGGCAACATCCCATTCTTCACGGGAACTGCTGGGAGGAGGATTATAGGACCAAGAAGACCCAGAGCTAAAACAGAGTGGTGGTCCCCCTGGGAGAGAGCAACCCACCTGTTTCAGCTGGGGCTGAACAGACAGGGAAATTCCAAAGAGCAGCCTGTTTCCCACTGCTCTGTCTTTTGTAAACTGTCCTCCTAACTGTAGCTACGTCTGCCAGATAATTAGACCCAAACCCGAAATCCCCCGGCCCGAGCTCCCACCACATCCAGGTCCAGAGGACCAGGCAAAACAAAACCAAGAGAGATTCCAGTGTTCCTCTGGCTGTTACCTGTGCTCTTCTTTGTCCCTGGACAGCTTCTGCCTGAGCAGGTCGGAGGGTGGTGGCAGGTGGCCCGTCCAAGCTTCAAGGGCCACCCCGACTCCGGCTTGGAAGAAGGTACCAAAGAGGCAGCTGTGAGCACCACCAAAGCCCCTTGGAATGGCAGTTCTGGTGCCTCATCCCCCTTTTATGGATGAGAGCCTCCCCCTGTCGCTCAGCCCTTGCCGAGCACAAGCTGCTCGGGAGCCAATGGGGAGGTAGCTCTGAGCAGTCAGAGGCGCAGACCCCAGGGCCCTTCAACTAGAACTCCCTGGGCCCAACACAATAGGCTTCGTGACAGGGGATGTGGAGGAGGAAGCAGCCGCGCTGGGAGCGGGGTGGATTCTGGGTGTAGTGCTGTTTGTCACTTGAAATCCGGCCACTTCAGTCTTTGATGCATTTCCAGGAGAGTTTCAGAGGAAAAAGAGAGAGCGAGGAGAGGGAGAGAGAGAGGTAGGGGAGGACAGAGACAGAGTTAGAGAAAGACAGACTCTGAAAGACAGTCAGAGAAAGACAGAGAGGTATAGAGACAGACGGAGCCACAGAGAGATTGAGAGAGGGAAGGAGTGTCAGATGGATGTAGAGACAGATGGAGACAGACAGAGAGTCAGAGAAACAGAAAGCAAAACAGAAAGATTCAGGGAGAATCAGAGAGACACGGAAAGTATCCAGCGTGTCAGAGATGAGGATGCCCAAGAGACAGAAACAGAGAATCCAAGGGAGAGAGAGAAGGAAACGAAGAAAAAAGACAGTCGGACTCAGAACCCACACAAACAGAGAGACAGACCTACGCTGAGACAGAGACAGGGAGAGTCCAGGAAAATGGGAAGATGCGAAGGAGAAGCAGCCGCCGAAGCCAGGGGTGGGGAGGCGTGCATCACCCGTGGGGTGCGCGGTGGCAACTCTGTGTGTGGCTGGGGCACGTGTGTGCTGGAATGGTTTTGAGCATACATTTGCCGCAACCGACTGTTGATGTCGGTACAAGCCTGAGCCGGTGCCAGGCACAAGCAGCCCTGGCAGAAGTACAGCCTTTCCCTGGCAGCCAGGAGCTGCAACCGACTTTTCTCTGGCGGCAACATAAAACGAGTATTGTGAAATCCCCCTCAAAATATGGGCGGTGGGGTGTCTTCACAGGCACCCCAGGTGGGGGCAGGCCCACCTCGTGTGTCCCCTCAGCCTGGGCCAGCAGCAGCTTGAAGGCTGCACTCTTCTTGGCTGCAGATACCTTCCAGGTTGTAGGGGGGTCTTGGGGTTTGGAAGAGCCTGTGGGGGTCTCTGCTTACTCGGCAGCAGACAAGCGCTTTAGTGGTGGGAGGCATGGCCGTTTCAGAAGTCTGGCACGGGCCGCCCACGTGGTGGGCACTTCTGTTGCACCAGGCAATTAGTCAAAGTTGTCAGGTTCAAACCTCCTGACCTGGCCAGGTAGTGAGTATTATGCTCACCTTGCAGATGAGAAAAAAGAGGCTTGAGAGCTGAGACATTTGCCCAAAGACATGCAGAAAATAAGTCATCAAGCTGGGTTTCAACCCCAGGTTTATCTGACCCAAAGTCCCTGCCCACTCCCTCACCCCTCCTTGGGCACAAGGCCTTGAACCTGCCCACTATGAGGGGTGGGGGCTGGGTGCTTCTTTCTCCCTTCCAGTCTCTCCACCTGTACAATGTAAGAGAGGGCTGTGCCGAATAATGTTTAAGATGGGGGTTTGATTCCCAGCTCTGCCACTCACCAGTGGAAACCTTAGAGGAGTTTTCAGCTTCGGCCTCGGTTTGCTCATCTGTGAAATGGGGACAATGGTGTCCAGTTCCCCAGGCTCTTGCGAGGATGAAACAAGAGAATGCACTCAACAGCACTTCACACAGTGACACTGAACAAGGGCTCTACCACCACCCTTGGTGGCCAATTACATCCTCCCCTCTCTGATGCGTCCCGGTTCTCTGAGGACTCTTCCTCTCCCTGCACTGGGTTCATTCCAAGGAGGAAGATGGCAGGGCCCTTGCTGAGCACTTACTACGTTTGAGACACTGGACCCTCACGACAGGCAAACATGTGACACGACTATCGCAATGCATCCTCAAAACGGTAAGTCAGCTGAAGTTGAGGGAGGTCCCAGTCACACCAGCATCCCAGTCACACTGGGAGGGAGGAGGACTGGAACCCAGTCCCGTGAGCCCCAACGCTCAGCCCCTGAACACCCTCCCCCAGCCTAGAGCTGAGGTCTCCCTCCTCCCTCCCAGGGAGGACTTTTCAGGACCCTGCATGGCTTCTCCTCCTGTTCCCTATTCCCAGGCAGCATGTTGGGTCCGACAGGCACATACAAACCACCTCCAGGTGCCCTCTGTGGAAGCCCCCAGTGGCTGACGGCCATGGCCAAGGCTTAGCATGGGCTGGGCCACCCCTCAGGCTGGCTTCCCGCCTGGTGACACGAGGGCTTGGGTGGAGTCTGACCCCCGGCAGTCTGAGAGGCCCAGGATGAGCTTATTCTCCCCCCATAAGTCCAAGTCTTCATCCAGTTGCTCTCTACCCTCCTTATTTTGCACCTCCTCCTCCTCTTCCTCTTCCTCAGCTCTGCCTCTAAGTTTTTAGTAATAACCTTGAAATAAAAAGAAGCTCTGAGATGGGACAAGTGGCTTCCATTCCTGGAAGGCAGCAGGCACTAGAACAGAGGAGTAGGGACCTCTCTTGGTTATTGTTCACCATAAAGAGAAGTAAAGACAGCGAGGCCAGCAATGCTGTGGATAATCCTGCTTTAAGCCATTAATGTCAAACATCCTTCACCCCCCGAGTCTATTGTCAGCCTCACAGCAAATGGTCCATTCACTTGCTCTTCCTTCCCTTCTGCAACGTCCTTTACACACACACACACCACAGGACAGTCCAGAAATAGCTTTCTCCCTGAGTCCTAGAGAAGTCTGTCGTAAAGCTCACCCCTCTCCCAGACTCGGTGATGCTCAGGGCCACGGCACAGCCCTCTGGGCGGCAGCACTTGGGATGGGAAACCATGGAATCAGCACAGGCTCACTGGGGTTCAAATCCTGATGCTCCTACTTACTCAGGGGTGGCAACTCATGGCTACCTCACATCGCCTCTCTGAGCTCCTGAGTCATCATGGGAGGATAGGAAGACCATACTAGATTCACGCAGGCGTGAGGACCGCTCCAAAGCTCCAGCACGCTCCTGTCCCTGTGCGTCTGCAGCACATGACAATGTCTCTAGTTCAGATCTTGAAGGGGGCAAAAAAGCAAAGACTAAAGAGAAGGCAGTAGTTGAAACAACAAGCCCTCAAAACATCCTGTTAGATAGGAATAAGGAAGAACTTGGCGGAAGACAAAAGAGTGAGGGGAAAAAACCCATAAAGCCAGCATTTCTTAAGGGCTTCCTGCATGTCAGGCTCTGTTGTAAACCATGAACACACTTGATTTTCTCAAGGACCCTGCAATTAGGTATAAGTCCTACCCGCACTTAATGGATGAGGAATGGGGGCTGGGAGAAGGGAAGTCGCTGGCAGGCAGTCATGTGGCTGGAAAATGGCAGAGAATAGCTTGAAACCAGGCTGTTGGACTGTAGGCTTGTGCCCCAACCCTGAACTGCATTGCTTCCCAGCTTCTCTCTGCCCTGGTTCTGTCTCACCCACAGAGCTCTGTGTATTTCTCTGTTCACCTGTTGCATTGGGAGCAGCTGACACGAATCACTCAGGAAGATATCAGTGGAATTCAGTCGCCACTCCCCCGTCAGCTTCCAGTCTCCTGAATCACTCTTTCATGCTGCAATGCGCCCGGCAGGAATCTCAGAGGACCTTCTGGTTGGGGAGCCATGTCTGTGGCTGCCACGGGAACGGAGACGGGCGGGGGGAGGGGGTCAGAAGCTGTGCTTAAGGTATAATCATGCTCAGTCTCTCTCTGTCTCTCTCCCCCTCCCTCCCTCTCCCCCTGTCATTCTTTCACATTGAAATGTCACAGAGTGCCATTCTGCACTTGGCCCTGGGTATAACATGCCACACACAATTTTGCCCTCCTTGTGCGCATGGTCCAGGGGTGGGGTGCAGATGTATGAGCAGACAATGCCCAGTGATATGATCAGAACTGGGTTAGGAGGAGGCCTAGAACACTGCAGGAACACAAAAGAGGGTCTCCCAACCCAGCCTGGGGGGCGGAGGGGAGCCAGGGAAGCTTTCTGGAGAAAGTGGGGGCTAAGTGAGAACTGTTGCACAAGCAGGTCCTCCCCAGGAAGAGGGAAGGAAGGCACCTTCCAGGCAAAGGCCTAGAGGCAAGGAGAATCGAGCAGGATGACAGAGGAATCATCCTGGACTTCCCCCATTCTCTGGCCCAGCATCCAGTTCATCAGCCATCTTCACAGTTTCTGGCTCTGCAACCCCGGCCAGCTCCCCATCACAGCCCCACTGGCTTCTGTTCCCACCCTCACCCCCACCTACTACTCGCTCCTCAGCAGCCAGAGAGATTATTTTAGATGTAACTCAGACTGTACTACACCCCTGTTGATAACACTGCAGAGGGCTTCATCCCACCTGGTGGGAATAAGACCCACACTCCCTACCTGAAGGACCTGCTCTCACCGGCTGCCTCCTGCTTCCTGTTTGCTTCTCTCTCTACAGCCCCCCATCTTCCTGCTGCTCCCTAAACAGGGAACACAGTCCTGCCTCAGACTTTGCCCCCGCTGTGCCTTCAGTCTGGAACACACTTTTCCTTCACATCGACACCATGACTTCGTCCAGGTTTTGGCTTCAGCGGCACTCCCTCAGACAGGTCTGTGCTGTCCACCCTGTGCCCCATCGTCCAGCTCTACTTATCGTCACAGCTTTTGTCCCTGGCTGCCATCTTTACTAGCTCATCTGCATGTTGCCTGTCTCTCCTCATGGAGTGTGAACTATGACGGTAGGCACACTGTCTGCCTCACTGCTGTCTCCCTTCCACCTGAATGGTGCCTGGTATGTAATAGGTGCTCAGGAAACATTTGCTGAGTTAATGACTAAAGGAACTACAAGTAGCTTGGCCTGGCTGGAGCAGAGAGTGAAAGACAGGGAAAGGGAGAGAAGAGGTGGACGGCCAAGCAAGACCCCAATACCAGGTTAAGATACAGCACTTTGTCTAAAGAGTATTTGGAGGCTGGGAAGGGTTGGAAAAGTTTCTCCATGTGGGTGAAGAGCCCAGAGATCTGAAGAAGCAAGTTAATCATTTCTATTCGGTTCACGAGCATTTACTGATGCTCTGCTGCTGGCGATTGAGATTCAAGTCCAACATGATTTCTCCCCTCAACGAGTTCACAGTCCAGTGGGGGATGTATATAAGTATAAAAAATAAAAAACATATAGCGTAGGTGCAAAAGCAAAGGAATGCAAAATACAGACGTGGCAGTGATTCACTTTGTCTGGGAATGTAAGGAATATTCAGAAAGGGCTCTGTGAATAGGTAACGTTTGAGGTGGGTTTTGAAGGGTGGGTAAGAGTTTGCCAAGCTAATCAAGATGGGTTTCCCAATGCACCTCAAAGAGCCAATGTCAAGGACATGGAGAAACAAGAATCCTCATGCGTTGTGATAGGAATATAAAGTGGTGCATCTGCTGTGGGGAAAAAAATGATGATTTCTCAAAACATTAAGATAGAATTACCGTGTGACCCAGCGATTTCACTCCTAGGGATAAACCCAAAGGAAAAATAGCCGAAAAGTAAAAACAGACCAGTGTCCATCAGCAGATAAATGGAAGTAGAATGTAGACTATATATCAACGAATATTATTTGGCCATAAAAAGGAATGAAGTTCTGATACACGTTACAACACGGGCAAACCTTGGAACGTTATGCTCAGTGAAATAAGCCGGACATTAAAAGACAAATATTGTATGATTCCACTCCTATGAGATAGCTAGAACAAAGAAATTCATGGAGACAGAAAGTAGAACAGAGGTTAACAGGGGCTGGGGGAGGGGGAAATGGAGAATTATTGTTTAAATGGAACAGTTCCTGCTTAGGGTGATAAAGAAGTTCTGGAAATAGGTAGCTGAGCTGGCTGCGCAGTGCTGTGAATGTAGTTAATGCCTCTGAACGGCACACTTAAAAGTGGTTAAAATGGAGGGTGCAGGAAAGACGTTGGGAAGGAGGTATCAGTTTTCCTAGTTGAAGAGAGCTGTCCGGTAACAATAAGGAGGAGAAGCAGTTGCTGACAGATGCCAGCTGCTAGGCTGATGAACTGGAATGGGAGAGAATTTCCCATTCCCACCGGGCACCACTTCCCCTCTCTCCTCCTTTGCCTCAGCTGGCAACTGAACTTTATTACTCCGCCTAATAGTCATCGTCCATCTACTTGACGTCCGTCACTGCTGAGTCACCTCCATGTATTATCCCGTTTAATTCTCACAGCAACCCCCTGAGGTAGGTCGTTTTCCTCTGTCAGAGGGAGAAACTGAACTCACAGAGGCAGTGATGTGGCTAACATCACACAGTTCATAAGTGGAATGGAGCCCAGGTTGATCTGCCTCCAAAGCCCAGGCTGTGAACCACTTCCTCACAGAGGCAAGCTGCTACCCGAGAGCAGGAGATGCTGGTACTCTTCCCCGAGGGCAGCCCTGTGCCAGGCGCAATGCCGAGAACAGGGATAGAGGATCTCTGGTAAGCTCTCAGTCACCCTGAGAAGTAGGCACTGCAAGAGCCACTTTGCAGATGAACAAATTGAGGCCCAGAGAGATGAGATGACTCCCCAGGTCATACAGCAGGGAAGTGGCGGGGGCAGGACTTGCATCCGGGTCTGTCTCTCTCAAAGTTCAAGCCTCTTTCTGCTATGTCATGTCTGCCCATGACACTCCTCTCACATTCCCAACCACCTGGGAACAGGTTCTGAACAAGATACGAACAGCACTTGGCAAAAAGGGACACCTGTTCACACATTCTGGGTCCTGAACTCCATGTTGCAGACGAGGAAACTGAGCTCGGAGCAGGGCGGTCACTTGCCTGAGGTCACATAGGCAATGAGCAGTAGAGCCAGAATATAAACCCCAGATGGCCTGCCTCAAAAGCCAGGGCTCTTTTTACTTATCATGATTAAATTCCTCAGGAGCAGCCTGAAGGCATTGTCAGGAAGGGCAGATCCACTGAGGGATCCCCAATATTTGATCTGAAATGAGGTGCTTGATCTGAGAGCTGCCCCTCACCATCCCATGAGCTCCCTCAGGTACATTGTTCCTAATAATAGCTCTTAATAAGAAGTAAGCTTCTTTTTGCCAAAGGGGGAAATTAAAATTCTCTTTTGTCAGTCCATGAATCTTACAGCTTCTTCTAAATCCCTTTGAACTGAGAAGTTGCTACCTTTTTAGCATTCATACCACAAAATACTTCCAGAGCACCTGCCATAAGTCAGGTTCCCTGCTAAACATTCAGATGCGTGGCTGGGAAGACCCAGTCCCTGCCCCCTGTAGTCACAGCCTGGTGGGGATGATAGAAAGCAAATACTTCCTTTCAGTACCATGTGGGAAAGCTGAGATGAAAGCACCTATAGAATCACAGAGCAGAGATACCCAAGCCGGAACTTAACCACCATATCGTGATCCAGAGATCTGGAAGCTGGGGCCAGGGAACCACCAACCTGCTCTTACATTAGCCTTTCTGCTCTCATGAGGGGGGTGACTGGTGTTTGAGATGCTACTGCAGAGAAGGCTTACACTCTCTTGACTGCTCTTGCTGGAGGAAAGTTTAGCTAATTGGTGGGATTGAATTGGCATCCAGAACCCTAGCTGCAAGGGAGTCTGGAAAAATGTTTTATCTTTATATTCCAGGAAGGCCCATGAGAGAGAAGTGAAAGAGGTAGAAATGGGTTCTGAGGGTCAAGCAGGCATATCCTGGCACCAATGGGAAGGAAAGAAGAGTGACCTTGGCTGGGTCACATGGCTTGGACACATGCCTTGAGCTTCCTCTTGTGTACTCACATAAAGCCCATTTTCTGGGTCAACACTCTCCAGGTGATGTGGGGGACCCCACAAAACCCCCTGCCCAGTGGCCCACACAGCCAGAGTGGAAAGAACCTGACAGACCAGTGAATCCAAATGGTCATTTAAGTGTTGAAGAAACAGGTTCAGAGAGGAGGTGTTACTGTCCCCAGGTTGCACAACAACTAAGCCAGCTGGACCTAAAGCTTGGTTGTTCCCATTTTATCATTCTGTTCAGTCTGCCACCCTGAGACCCTCTTCTTCACATCCTGGGGCTTACCCTGCCAAGACTGGGGCTTGACTGGGGCTGGGGGTGGTAGGTGAAGGACATGCTGGTGAAGGACAGCAGGCTGGAGTTATAGGAAAAGTTCAGCCTCTGAAGTCAGGCAGATCTGAGCTCTCTTCCTGGCCCCGCTCCTCCTAGCTGTGTGACCCTGCCCGAGTTACTGAACCTCTCTGAGCCCCAGTTGCCTCCTGTGTAAAATGGACATAATGGTAGAACAGAGATTTGATGAGAATGCAAGGGTAGACAGTAGCTGCTGTCTAGAGGAAGCTAGTACAATTTGTTCTTCAATACTCTTGTTCATTTATAAACTGCTATTATTGTTCCTAGTAGCTAATCTTCCTAATCTTCCCCCGTTTGAGATGAAAAAGATTTATAGGTTTTATTGTGCTTTAACCTGTGTTTCTTTTCCTTCTACATCACAGCAACATCAAAAGGCCTGCCCTGTAACTGCTTCTGTAGCTCAACCCACACTTGTTGGTTTGTGACTGAACATTTTGGATTCCCCTCCTCATAGAAGTCCTCAGCAACACACACCCAGAGACCACAGGTACTCTCAAGCCTACACACATAGACTCACACCAAACACACATAGACTCACTAATACACACTCATACACATGGATATAAACAGGCACACAAACATCATCAAACGCAGGATTGTTACCAGCACCCCCAGACTCACACAGAAATTCACAGGAACACAAGCACACATACACACAACAACCACACACAACAGCACACACGCAAACACACCCTTCGATGCGCACACCTCACACCCTCCCAGTTCCGTGACATGTTCAGGAATATTAACAGTCACAGGAAATGGAGGCCGGAGAGCTTTGTGCCTGACTTCCCTTTGAATAACTGGTCAGTGGCAACTCAGCTCCTTGGAGCCCTCTTTGAAAGGCCTTTATCAGTCTAATTCTGAGTCTCCAGCCTGGAACCATTTCTGACAAAATTATTAATTCTCCGTGATAGCATCTCCCTCTCTGAGTCATCCTTACGAGTTCCTGAAATAATGGCACTTAAGGAGGGAGTTTTCTGAACACCCAAGTCCCTACAGAAAGGTTTAGCTTCCTTGGTGAGGCATTGATGTGCTGGGGAGGGTACATGGACTGACATGGTTTCCACATTTGAGAGAAGTAAGTGGGAGGAAATATCAGACAACTGCTGAGTGCAAATCATCATTTAAATAACCGCCCCCCCAGGCGCCTTGGCAGCGTTAAATCCCTCTGTGCCTCTGTGGGGGTGTCACAGGACAGCTTCTCTTCTCTCTTCTTGCTTTACCATTGAGAAAGGCAGTGTGAGCAGTGGAAATATCCTGAGATTTGATTCTGCATCTGAGTCAGAACCATCATTTCTGGACACTGTACAACTGGGCAAGTGGCTTACCTCTCTGAGTAATCACTGTTTTATCAACAGAGTACAGTGATTAAGAACAAGAGCTCCAGAGCCAGGCTGCCTGACTCACCGCTGACTAGCCGTGTGATCTTCCGCAAGATAGTTAATCTCTTAATCTCTCTGGCCTTCAATTTCCTCCTCTGTAAAATGAGAACAACAATGGCACTTGTTTCATAGGCTTGTTGCAAGTATGAAATTGAGATATGCAAAGTGCTCAGTGCTCAGTGAAGGCTAGCTGTCACTCTCATACCTCTCAGCATTGTTGGGAAGAGTAAGAGATTAAGAATGAGACTGTGTCATAGACAGGTCAGCGATGTCAGGTGCTACCATTATCAAAGTTGACTCTGCTTATCCAAGGGATTGGTCATTTTTTTAAAAAGTCCAATATGAACGTCATGCTTGAGGTCCAAGACAAAGAATTGGGACTACAAATGGCTTTTGGGTCAGACAAATGTGGGGCTAAGTCATATGTCACCTCCTGAACCACTTTCTGACCCTGGGTGAGTTGTTTAACTTTTCCAAGCTTCGGTTTCTCATTTGTGAAATGAATGTTACTCTGCCAACACCTCAAAGATGCTAAGGATCCTGCAGCAACAAGACAGGGTGTATAAGACTCCTTTGCAACCTAGGACCCGTGAGGGAGTGAGTCTTCTCATTGTTTGGCTGGAATTTGTTCAGGGACTTGCAAGTCACCTTATGAGGATGATAAAGAGACTCTAACCACCTCATGGAGCTGATGTGAAGACTAACTGACATCCTTTGCTAGGATGCCTGGAAAGTGAGTTCTTTTCCCTATGCTGTCTAGCAGAAAGTAGCCTGTGCTGCTTTCCTGTGGGGACTGTGCCTCGGTGATGAGGGCTTTAAGGCACCTGTTTCTGAGATGTTTCCTCCTCTAAACCACAGTTGTTCCTATCTCTCAAGAAGAGAGCAAGTAAGAATGCGAGGTAAGTGGTTTTTGCTTCATCTTCTGCTGTCTGGAGCTTATTTGTCTTTAGACGTTCTGGTTCTATCCAGGGACTCATTCCTTCTTTCCTTCAGCTACTAGCCCTGAGACTTGCTTTAGACATTGGTCTATGAATGTATAATAAATACTCAAAAAAGCCTGACTGAATAAATACGTTGCTAACTCCCACTGGCCTTCTCTTACTATATCTTTAGACATTATGAGATTCATACAGGCAGGAGCTCTAATTATTTTGTATCCCTGGTGGCATCCAGAGTGTTGTGGTTTATCCACAGCAGGTGCAGCAGTAATTGTCACTTTGTGCTTCTTCTATTCTGAGCATTTTGCTTTGTCCTCCTCAAGGCACAGGATCTGATTTCTGTATTCACTCAACTTTTTCTAACATCCTTTTAATAAACCTGCTCCACTCACGCTGATTTCTTTGCTGTTCTTTGGACATATCATCTTGTTCCCACCTTAAGACTTTTGTTCTTGCTGTCCCCTCTGCCTGGAACACTTCCCTTCCCCAATATTTACATGTTTTATTTTTTCAACTAATTCATACCCATGCTCAAGTGTCACCTCCTCAAAGAGGACTCCCATGATCAACTTATCTAGAACAACATGCCTTATCATTATCATCTTCTTGCCTGGAATTATACTACCCATTCATTTGTACATTTGTTTATTACTTGTCTCCCTCACTGAAATGTAAGTTCCAGAAAGTGAGAGACATAGTTTTTCTTGTATTTAACTGTGACTGGAGCTTCCATAACTGTGCCAGGCCATGATACTCAGTAAATATTTAAAGAATGAACGAATGAACAAACATTTTATCACATGAAAAATTGGTCAAAATGAATCACCCTGCCAGATGTAACGCAAGCCCAACCCCAGTCTGTTCATCTCAGGCCCTGCCTCTCTCTGCTTTCCCCACAGCCAGTGCTGACTCAGAGCAGCCCACAGTCTTGGGTGACAGACATGGATGAAACCAGCAGGAGGTGCAGGGTGGGGGCCGGGGTGGAGGCATCAATGACTGTTGCCCAGGAAGAGGTTGAAAAAAGGGTGTACAAATTTTCAAGAATAATTTAAAACAGGGCTTCATAGGGCTATGGTATCTCATTGTAGAGATTATCGGCCTGTGTGATTATTAAGAACACCTATCAGCCCAGTGTTTCCGGCCAGCCAAAAAAAAAAAGAAAAAAAAATCCTAATGGGAATAGCTGGAAAAAGACGTATCAGCTTTAGATCCAAGATATGACAAAATGAAGATGTCACTAATAGCCAGGGAAAAGTTGGCTCATTCTTCCCTCTCTCTACTCTTCCCGTGGGCTTCATTTTCTGCCTCAGCACCTGCGCTGCCTCATGCCGCGTATCAAGAATTTGCTTTTCAGCACCACGGATAGCAATCTGCTGGCAGCCGGAAAGACAGAGGGAGCCAGAACTTGGGGCATCCATGCAGTCAAACAAATATTTACTGAGCACATCGTGGGGCCAGGGGGAGAATACACAGATTTATGTGATCTGAGCCTTCAAAGAGTTTAATCTCTTCAAGCCATCAACATTCCCAGACTGCCACAGCTGGGGCAATGCCCCAAGCCTCCTGATACTTGGATAGTGTGGAGAATCGAAGGGAAAATGTTTTCCTTCTGCTCGGTGTCTTCATAGGTCATCTAATTTTCTCACCAGACTGCCACCCTCGAAGAGAACAGGTACTGCGGTGTCCTGCGCCTTGGCACATGGTAGACACTAAGTCACTTTTGAATAGATGTGTGGATGAAGGAATGTTTTCAAACCCTTATTTTACTTCTTTCTTTATACTCGTACTTTACAGATGAGAAACCTGAGGCTCAGAGAACTACCTTTTCATGACAGCTATCAAGTGGAAGAGCTTGGAGTCAAACCCTGGCCCTCCTACTTTAATGTTGTGCTGCGTGAGCCACTCTATGTGCTGGGCACTCCTGGGCCCTAAAAATAAAAGTGTTAGCCGGAGATGAGTTCTAAACTTAACGTAGACTTAGTGAATCACGACCTTAAGTAAATCACATTTTTTTCTGGCCTCAGTTTTCCCATTTGTAAAATGAGGGAAGGAGGTTTGTATGGCTAAGGTCTTCCTCATCCCGCACCCCAGCCCTTCACCTGGCTTGTAAGGGTACCCCCATGCCACACCCCTGCACCCTCCAGGCTGGAGCTTGCGTCTGCTGCAGTTGGGCAAGGGGACCAGCAGGGGGCGCTGAAATGACTTTAACACATCTTCCCCCTACCTCTGCAGGGCGTCAAATGAAAAGTATATTGATATCCCAGCAGAACTCGCGCTCCTTAACTTCTTGCTCTAACCAGAGTGTGTGCGCAAGCAGTGCTGACTCTCTTCTTTTTAGAGTACAACAAATGAACTTCAACCCTTCACGGGGAGTAAAGAGGCAGCCCCAGGACACAGAGACAGTGGAATGAGGTTGTGGTGACTGATCACCCAGGAACCCACTGGTTGAGTAACTTTGGACAAAGCCCCAAGCAAACCTAACTGTTTAAATGGCTGCGGTGGCGGAAAAATCAGTTTGGTTGATTGATGTCCTGCGTTTCTAGTTAGTGGGTGGCTTCCAGCCATGGCTCTGCCTTAGCTCCCAGAATTACTCCAGTAAATGATTTGCTCATCTCTAACTCTTCCTGGGAGGCAGGAGAGGGGGTCTGAATCAGCTCTCTCCAAGCTTGATTGGGATTTAATGGGGGGCCCATGGGTATTTGCGCACTGGGGGCAGAGAGGAGGAGCAGCTCTGTCAGGCTTGGCAGACGTGTCTGGCTCCTGCCTGGAGGTGTGAAGGGGAAAATAAAATCAGGAAAGAACTGATTGCAGAGTGGATGTCTTTCAATTATTTGACAAAAAGTGAATCAAATATTTCATAAAGGCTGTTTCTCTAACTAAGTCAGCCTTTAAAATCTCGATTGGCCAAAGAGGGTGTCCCGATTGAAAGGGTAATGAGGGTGGGGCATTTGGGAGGTTTTGTCAGGGAGCTTAACTCAGCAGGCGGCCCCTAGAATAATCGGAAGAGAACACGCTCTGCTGCCAGCCAGACCTGGGTTCAGAGCTTGGCTCTGCCGCTGACTACCTATGGGACCTGGATCAAGTTGCTTAATCCTCCTGAAACTCAGTCTCCCCATCTGTAAGATGGGATAATAACAACAATAGTACTTTCTCTTCCAGCGATCTATTTCTGCATAATATCTACTCCACATTAATAGTTTGTGGCATAACAAAGCAACCGTTTTATTATGCTCACAGAGTCTTACTGAGGTCAAGGATTCAGAAGGAAGTAATAGGCGTGGCTTGTCTCTGCTGCCTGAAGTCTGGGGCGTTAAGTGGGAAAACCCCAATGGCTGGGGGTTGGAATAACCTGGAGGCTTCATCACTCACACACTCCCCATGTGGGGTGACTCAAAGGCTGGCCTCATCTGTCACAATGACCGGAGGAGGACTTGCCTGTGGCCTCTCTAGCATCGAAGCCTCAGTGTGGTAACCCGGGACTCTAAGAGCCAGTTTTCTGGTGAACAGGCTCAAGTTTCATGAGCTTTTATGACCTAGACATGGAAGTCACATAGTGTCATTTCCTTTGTAGTCTGTTGACCAAAGCCGTCACAAACCCACCCAGATTAAGGGGAGGGGAATAGACCCCACCTCTGCACGAGAGGAGTGTTGATGTGTAGCCAAGTTTTGAAACCACTACACCTACCACACATGGATATTATGGCAAATGCATGCCAAGCACCTGACACCAGCCACTACTCCTGTTTGCTCAGAGGACCAAATAGTTCACTGTGAGAGTTTTCATTACTCTTAGGTAAAATCTATACACCCTTACCGTGGTCTGCAAGACCTGTGTAACCTGGATCTGATTTCTTCTCCAGCCTCATTTTGCCCATCTCTCCTCTCAAATGCCTCACCTGTCACCTTCCTTCAGCTCCCAAAGGCATCATGCCCCTCCCCTCTCCTAAGCCCCTTTGCTCTGCTGCTTCCTCCACCTGGAACACTCTTTGCTCACTTCATTGTCTGGCAAAATACAAGTACACCTTAGGTCACTGCTTTAGGGAGAAACCCTTCCTGATTCTTAAGACCTACATCAGGCCCCTTTGTTTTATGCTGTTAGCACACCCAACACTTTCTTTTATAGCACTAATCACGATCACTGGCTAATTATTTAATTAATAGCCATTCTTTTCCCCATGCTCAACCTGACTACCATCACATTAACTAATGGACAGGGGCCTGTCTGTGCTGTGCCCTCAGCATCTAGCGCAGGGACTGGCATGGAGTAGGTGCTCGATAAATGTCTGCTGAAGGAGTGAGTGAATGGATGATTAAACCTTCAAGGCTTTAGACTTAGGCTTGAATCACATTTACTGATGGTTACGAGCTCGTGCTCATCAGAAAATCTGATTGGCTTTGACGTCATCCTGGGGCTTACTGGGGTTCAGGGAGACGTCTCCAGTATTGGAAATGATAACTCCTGGGGCAGACTTTGGAGGGTTCATCTCTTGGAGAGGCCTCAGTGGGCTCCATCTCAGGTGTGATGTATAGAGAGGAGAATTTAGGGGCTGCGCAGCTGGATTCTGTAAAGTGCAGTAAGAATGTTTTAACATGAACTTGTCTGAGCTCAGCTTATTATTAGCCAAGTGGTGCCAGCAACACCATAAGCCCTAAATAAATAACGAAACCGTAGAATTGATTACACTTAACACACACTGTGTGCTCCTCAATGGGAAGACCATGGTAAAGAGGGAAGACACGATTCTTATTCTCATGGACCTTAAAGTCAAACAGGGGAGAAATATTCCAAAACAGAGAACTGGAGAATAGTAAAAGTTTTGTAATAGGGGAATCCCAACAGCCTGTGAGAGAATAGGGGTGACACCGATTTTGCCAGTGTTGGGGGAGCTAGTCAAGGAAGAATTTCTTGAGGAGGTGATATCCAAACAAAGAACTCCCAGGTATCATTGAAAAGAAGAAGGAGGTGATGCAAAACAGTTCCTAGAGTAGGAGTAACAACAAAAGGAATAAAAGAGAAAATAGCAGGGCTTCTTTAAGGAGGTGGGGGGTACAAGGTAAGGCTAAGGAAGGGGCAGAAGCCCCAGGATTAAGGACACGCTCCAGGCCATCTGAGGGAGCCTGCACTTTCCCGGAGGGCAATGGAAAGTCTTGGAAGGGTGTTAGGCAAGAGCCTGATAAAGCTTCCCTGGAGGGATGAGATGGTACGGGAAGACACTGGAAGCAGGAAACAAGTTCAAGACTGATCATAATGGTGGCCTCTACTTGGGTGTGATGGTGGAATAAGAAGTTGACAAGTTCCAGGGATACCTGGGAAGATAATGGTGATTCATAAGAACTAGGAAGCAGGGTACAGAGAAGAGTCGAGGAGACCTGCAGGGTTTTACCTTGAGCACCTGGATATAAGCGAAATCAGAATCTCAAGAGTAAAAGCAGGTTTTAGGAGAGGAAGGTTATGAGTTCAGCTTTTGACCTATTGGGTTTAGGTACCTATGCACACGCACATTGAAATGTTATGCTGGTCCTGGAACATCCCAGCCTGGAATTCCCGAAGGATTTGGCTTTACGTAAGGAGTGGGTGGAGTCATGAGGAAGAGGGTTCCATCTCAACCTAGGGCCTCCTTAAAACCTAAAGTCTGCCCTGATGGGCGTTGCTCAGTGGGTTGGGGGTTGTCCTGCAAAGCAAAGCATTGCTGGTTCCATTCCTGGTGAGGGCACACGCCTGGGTTGGAGGTTCAGTCCCCTGTTGGGATGTGTGTGAGAGGCAGTCAATCAATGTTTCTCTCACATCAATGTTTCTCTCCCTCTCTTTCTCCTTCCCTTCCCCTCTCTAGAAAAATTAATAAATAAAATCTTTTTTAAAAACCCTTAAAGTTTGAATTAACATCCTGAGTTTCCAAAATCCAACCAGCTTTTCCAGGGGTCAACACAGGGCACACAGTCTCCTGGCACGTGTCTGCTCTGTGCTGTAAAGAGAACACAGCAGAAGAATTCAGACACTGGGAGTTCTCATTAGACCTGAGAAGTAACGAGTTCTTTCCCAGTACTTGTATTTAAGGTTAGGCCTCAGAGAGTTGCTGCATAAGAGACTCAAGTATTGGACAAGTAATTGAGTCAGGTGACCTTTAAGGACCCTTGGACCCCTGATCTTTACTTACTGTATTCTTGTATCTGCTACTTAAAAAACAAACCATCTCATTGCCTCGATTTTCTCATCTGCAGAAGAGAGGATGGAGTAATAATTTCAGAGAATCCTTCTAGCTTGGTGACTGCAACTGTTTTGTCAACAGCCTCCTTGTCGATAGATCCAAAGGGCCCTTCTCAGTTCTTCTCCTGGTTGCTCCCCAATTTGTGCGTTAGACTGGTGATTGTCCTCTTATTTCCTGACTCACTCTCTTCTTTGGGCTTCCCAGACAAAGGACTCTCCTCTGTCTCTCTGAGCGCTCCTCTCATGCTCCTTCATGGGCTTCTTCTGTGCTGCCTGTCCCTTACATGGGGCTTCCTCTTTTCTTCTCTTTCTCGATGTATTCTTATTCCACACTGTCACTCGCCACTACAGCTTCCATACCCATTAGATGTATCAGTCAGAACACTTTAGAAAGCTTAACCCAACATAACTCAGGAATATGAAAACCATTGGCTCACATGATTGAGAAGTCTAGAGACTAAGCACAGACTGACCAGAGGCTCAGACGATATCCCCTGCGGCCACTTATTCCCGGAACCTCTCAGCTTTGCTTCCTCTCTTGCTGACATATTTTCAGATGGCTCGTACTTCAGGGAAGAATCTTCCGGTCTTACTTCCTATCTAATTAGCTTCAGTTACAATGAGAGCCAAGGGTGTCTCCCCAAGACAACCGGACAGGAGCATTAGACCTCATTCTCATTGGCCTAATTGGGTTACAAGCTTAACCCTAAACCAAACCCTGTGGCCAGGAGGAGTGGGACAGGGTAATTACTTGAGACTACTCAAAGCCCATATCTTGAGTTGACAGTGGGTTAGTCCCTCTCGTGTGGGCAAGAGTTGGGGATGGTTTGCCAGAGGCAAACAACTGTTGAGTGGCAAAAACCACCGATGCTAACTGCAACTGATGACTTCCTGATCTGTCCTTAAGCCCAGGATCCTTCATTTAAGTTCAGGTCCATGTGATAAATTGTCTTCTGACATCTCCATTTCAATGTTCCACCAGTATCCCAAACTCCACATGTTCCAGACAAACCTCATTTCCGTCAGATCTGCTCCCCCACTTATATTCACCCCGGTAGTGAATGACATCACCCAGTTACCTGATCCAACAGCTCGTGTCATACTTAACTCCCGTCTCTTTTCCACCCCTCCCCCGAATCAATCACTATATCCTCTTGATTTTAGTAAGCTGTTAAAAGTCACATATGCATACTGTAGTCCCTAGTGCAATCACTAAAAACTGTATAAAAAGAGATATAGTAAAATAAAACTAGAAAAGTTTAAACAGAGTACTAAAAAATTTCAAAAAATTCAAAGGAAACAGAAGAAATCTTCACAACCTTTAGAGAGTTCACAGATACGGCACCAAAAGCACGATCCATTAAAAATTTCTGGTAAATCAGACTTCATCAAAATTTCAAATGTTTGCTCTGCTAGAAGAATGAAATGGCAAACTCTGTATGAGGAAAATATTTGCAAATTACATATTTGGCAAAGGACTTGTATTCAGATATGAAAGAGCACCCAAAATTCAACAATAAGACACAAAATAGGCCAAAAATTTGAACCTCCAGTATAGAGTTCTCATACTCAATGAGCCCTCATACATTGCTGGTGGGGAGGAAAATGGGCACCCTGGCCACCCTGTCCTTCAATAATTGATAAGCAAATCGTGTATCATCCATATAGTGCTAATGCTACAGAGAAATGGAAAAGGATGAACTGTTGATATACACCAATATGGATGTATTTCAGAGGCACTAACTAGGCTGAGTGAAAGACGTCAGTCCCAAAAGGTTACAAAATGTCTATCAATCCACTTACATGATATCTGCATGGCAAATTGCAGGGACATAGAATAGATCAGTGTTTTTCAGAGCTTAAGGGCTAGGGGAAGATTTATCTATGAAGGGGCAGCGTGGGGAAATTTGGGGAGGATGATGGAACTGTTTTGTGCTCTGATTCTGCTTGTGGTTATGTGAATGTTACATGTAGTAAACTTCATAAAACAATCTATTCGAAAAGTTAGTTCTACTGTATGTAATATTAAAACGGTAACCCTCCGCGGCAGGAAATGGTGGAGCCATGTCCACAAAGTTCTTTCCGAACAGCCGAGTTTGTTTGTATGAGCGTGAGAGCCACATACAGACGTTTTCTGTATGAGCTCAGAGAGCCCAGGGCGCCTTTCCCTTCCCTCTCTTCTTCCCCCAGGAGGGTTACTTTCGCCTTCTCTCTCCTGAGCTCCGAGGGCCCTTCTTTTGCTGCTGTAACTTGTATCCTGAGCCCACGCAGCCCAGCTGGCTCCCTTCTACCACCTCTGTAACTTTCTAAATAAGCTTTCTCTTGTAATTTGAAAAAAAGAAAAGAAAAGAAAAGACAGGAACAATGAGACCATCCTGTAGAAGTACTTCTACATGAAATCCAGCCAATAAAGAGATAAATCAAAATAAAGAACTCAAAAAACAAAAGGACTAGTGGAGAGCACTGAATTATTTCAATACATAATTAAGATTCAGCAGCTCCAGTAATAATTATGGTTGCCAAAAAACATGTAAGTGTTCTAAATCTTGACAATATGAAAATAATTAGCAAAAACTGGCAAGTTGGGAAGGAGAAAATGAAGAGAATTTTATGGGTGCTAATGCCATCATGTTTCAAAACAGGAGTGGTTCCGTGCTCTCTGGAATAAAAGCATAATTAAAAACTAATCCCTTATATTTTATAATTTTTTCTTAACCTTAAAGTGGTTTTTAAAAACATTTTGAATTATTGTTAGAAATACAGAAAAGTTTTAAAAAATAACAGAATTTGGAATGCTATTCATCAGCGTCTTTTAATGTTAACATTTGACGCGACCACAATACAATTGCCCAACAAGAAAATCAACCTTGGTGTCGCACCATCAACAACACTACAGACCTTGTTACAATAGTGTCAGTTTTCCCATGGCTGGACGTTCTCGTGACCAGAATCCCCCCCAGGGTCTCACACTGCATTTAGTTGGTGTAGCCCCTTGATAAGTCCCTCGGAGTGACCTGTTAAGAAACAATATCCCATGGGTGAAGAAAAATTATTTGAAAATCAACAATCGTTTTAATTTCACTTCAATTTTTTTTCTTTAAATTTGGGTAACAGTAAATTTAATGCGCGCATTTAAAATACTATTGCAGGAACACCAGTGTCACTTGAGTTGAATGAGGGATTAATATTTCAATATTCATCAGAAAAAGAAACTGACCAAGTTGCTGAGATGCTCTCTGAGAACCCTTGTCTAGCCTGAGAGAGAGTAACACTATGCCCAGGGACTATTGTAAGTGAAGGGAAGTCTTTGGAAAGTTTTCAGCCCAGGAGTGATCAGATCTGTATGTTTCAAAATGTGCTTTTGGCATGGATGAATTAGAAGGCTGAACCCAGAGGAGACAAGTTGGAAAGCTGTTATAATAATAGAATAGATAGGCCACTTCGGAATCCATTCATCTCTAAGTAACAAAAACCCTGAAATATGGTGACATATACTGGTGTTGTCAGCTCTTTCATGAAGGATTCAGACTTTTTTTTTTGGGTCTTTCTATTCCATCATATTAGCTTTCACCTTCACGGTTCCAAAATGGCTGCCACAGCTCCAGACATCACATCCACATTCAAAGAAAGAAAAATTTAAAACAGGTCTCTATATCTATCCATTTTATTTCCAGGAGACTTTTGCTTCCATGTCCTTGGTCAAACCTGTCACTCCTAAGTGCAAAGGATGCTGAGAAAGTTAGTATACACCTGAGATTGTTCACATCACAGGCACCAACAAAATCATGATGCCTTTAGCTTAAAAGAAGGAGGGAATGTATATTTTGGGCAAACAGTGAACAGTGTGTCAGACAGGTATGAGATCGAGAGCCCCAAACTATGTGAGTGAATAGGGACTGGAGATGAGCAGGTACATTTGAGATATTTAGAAGGTGGAAGGGCAGAACTGGGTGGCTGACGGGCTGTAAGGTATGACGAAGAGAGGAACGAAGGATGCCTTTCAGATTTCTGCATCGGGAGAATAGGTGTTGGGGATGCTGTGACTGAAGGGGAAAATGCTACCTGCTACTTCCTTGGAGCTCCTAGTACATTGAGCAACATTAGGAAAGTGTTCCTTGATTAATATTTAAAATAATAATCAAAACTGCCACCATCTAATAAGTGTATGCAATGGGCCAACCATAGTACCAAGTGTTTTATGTGCATTATTTCTCATAGTTCTTATAACAATTCAGTGAGTTTAGTCTGTTTGAGTCATTGGAATATCACCAGTGTCCAGAAAAACACCTGATACATAGTAGGTGCTCTATCAATATTTTAAAAAGGAAGAAAGAAAAGCAGGATTATCATTATTTTATCGGTGAAAAATCTGATTCAGAGAAGTTACATAGCTTGCCCACCTATCTATAGTATGGTAGAGCCAAGAGTTCAGCTGAGTTCTGTGCTTCTCCATCATGGTTTGACATCTTTCTGCTAAACAAAGCTATGAAATTCCCAATTCTTCAACAAAACTTCTTCAAATGGAAAATGGAACCACAGCAAAATCAGACACCAAATCCCTTCATAGCTTCCAAAGCCCTGGGTGACCTGGCTTCCCAATGCCTCCCCCAGCCTGTCTATCACTCTCTCCTCTTTACCGTGCTTGAGCCACCTTGCTCCTTGCTCTGTGAGAAGACACAACGGTCTCCTCAACCTCAAAGCTCTCCTCAGGCTCTTTCTTCTGCTTTTAAAGACACACTCTGTTCCCAAGTAGATGGATGGCTCTTTCTCATCCATCAGCTCTCAGAAGTTTCCCTGACTCCAAGACTAGCTCAAATCCTCCAGGTACAGAATCTCTTAATACCACCTATTTCTTTTCTATAACACTCCCTGGAGCCTGAACAGTTATTGAGAAGTTACTACTGAAAAGTTATTGGCATGATTATCTGTTTATCGTCTGAACACATGCTAGAATGTAAGCTCCCCGAAGGCAAAATATGTGACTTGTTCACTACAGCCCCAGTGCTCATTACAGGGTCTGACGCCAAGGAGATGCTCAGTACATATTTTGTGCCTTAAAGGGATGGATGAATGAATATGATGGATGGGTGTACATAATAGAGGGACAGATGTATTTAATAGTTGAATGAATAAATGGATGGATGGGAAAATGGATGGATGGATGGATGAAAGGCTTTCTCTAGACCACATTTCCCAGAGGAGTCTCCATCTCATATCCTTAGGTTTCCTGGCAGGGTGCCTCCTGCTGCTACTTGATTACTCCTCTTCCTTTGCCAACAATGACTGCCTGGTTGAATCTTACCTGGGCCTACACTCCTGGGAAAGTAGCCAAGAGACTCCAGATCTGACTTGTGCTGTGCAGCAGCAAGAGACTGTGGGGTGGGATGACGTGGAATTATCCTCTCCCCGGAAAGAAGGCGGGCCCACGGCAATTATGCAGCCGAAAGGGCCCTTGAAGTAAATTTCTCTTGTACAAATAGGTCAGAGTTAAATTTGACCTGCGCTGTGAATCACGCTGTCAGTTTCCCATTCAGCCACGTCTCTGAGCCACCTTTGTGAGCGCTGCTATTTATGTAGATACAAATATATGTACTTATACAGACAGAGGTACGTGCGCAAGCGTTCTGATTCATTGTATCCTTGGGGAGAAAGACCTTTTTTCATCGTTCCTCCTTTTGTGTTCCATAAAAGCTGGTACAAGGAAGGAGAGAAGGAGGCCTTTGAGGGGCCGGAAGTGCCAGGAGTGGGCGGAGAGATCAACGATTCATTCAGCAAAGATTTCCTGGTGCAGGCTCTGGGCCGGGCGCTGGGGAGTGGGAGTGCGGTGGGGGAAGGTATGGAAATTAGTAAGACATCCTTTTTGCCCCCATGTTATTCAAAGTCTGGCAGGGCTGCTGACTGACAGGAAAAAGAGTGGGGGTGATTAAGGATTTAGACTTCGAAATAAAATAAATAAAGATGAAAATTTCAGTTTTACCATGTACTTGCTGCGTGACCTTGGCAAGGTATTTAGTCTCTGAGTCCCATTTCCCACCTGGGTGGGAGTTTGCGTGAGTCTGGAATAAGAATGAATGTAAAGCCTGGTGCAGAGTAAACACCCAAACAGCACCATCATCATCATCAAAACTAATACTTTTTCAGGGTTTAGTATGTGCCAAGTTCAAAAAGCACTTTAGGTATTAACACTCTTAATCCTCACAGTGACCCTACGAAAAAGATGCTGGTATCCCCTCCCCCAAATTTAAGATGAAACAAGTGCGACACAGAGAGGTTAAGTGATTCGCTCAAGGTCATACCCCTGCTAACTGGTAGAGCCAGGCCTTGAACTCAGAATATAAACCCAGATCTAGAGGGTCACAAATGTACCCCAGGAGTTTCAGCACCCCTCTGGCACCCTTTTCTTCTTAACTCTGATAGTCCCCTTGGCCAGCCCTAATGACCAGGGGCAGTTGCTGCTTTGATCACTGATTGCTGTTAAGTGCCAGGTATTTCATATACGAGAGAAGTATTGTGAAGTGTTCGTGGTTCAGAGTCCATCCTCTTCACTCAAGTTAAAGAAAAGATTCATCATGAGTGAATCAGATGAATGGTCTAACTTGAAAGACATTGGCAGCAAAAGGCTTTAACTCAAATCGGGTCCTGCTGTCCCTCACCGGCTGTACAATTTTGAGAAAGTCAGTTCCCCTCCCACACTCTTCCACCCGTGATCAGGTCACTGAGGTCACTCCACCTTCAATGGGAGAGGACACCAACTCCATCTGTTGCTGGCAGAAGGATCGGAGAATTTGTGGATGTGTTTTAAAACTACTGCAGTGGCCCTGGCCGGTGTGGCTCAGTTGGTTGGAATATTGTCCAGTAACCGAAAGGCTGCGGGTTCGATTCCCAGCCTGGGTACATATCTAGGTTGCAGGTTCGATCCCCCCCTTGCCCCTGTCCAAGTGCGTGTGATCCCTAGTTCGGGTGTGTATGGGAGGCAACCAATTGATGTTTCGCTCTCTCCCTTCCTCTCTCCCTTCCTGTCTCTCTAAAAGCAATGAAAATCTGTCCTCTGGTGAGCATTAAAACCAAAAAAAAAAAAAAAAAACCAAAACCCACGACAATGTTCTAAGAAAAAGAAGGTGATAAGCAACACCACATCCTGCTCACCAAGAGAAAATTCACAATCAGTATCTTGGTGTCTACATTTAGGGATATTTTTGTTATCGATATTTATAAAAATGGATCAGTTTTAATCTAGACCCTCATCTAAGTGTAAAAGAAATGTACTGGTTCATAGAGTTGAAAATCTCCGGGGTTGGACTTCAGGAGTAGGTGCATCCAGGGGCTCAATGAATGTCATCAGGATCTATCTGGCTCCACCTGTTGGTTCTACTTCCCCTTGTTTGTTTCATCTCAGGCAAGCTCTCCCATGTGATGGCAAAGAGAGACACTACAGCTCTTGGCATGCACGGTTCCCAGGCTTTACACCTGTAGAAAGAGAGTCGCTTCTCTCCTGAGAGGGCTGTCATCCTGGGGATGGACCGCATCAGTCCAGCTGGAGCCATAGCCCAGGGGGCGTTTAACATCAGGGTCTGCCCAAGTGCAGCCTGGGGAGATGAAAAGCTCACGTTCACTACTGAGATCGTACCACACGTGAAGTTTTGTTCCCCGCTTTTTCCTGATTAACTTTATATCCATGTCAATGAGCATGCTTCCGACATCAATCAGAATGACTGCTTTGTGGGCCTATGAATGGGGGCGCCATTATTTATTTAGGTCCTGGTTGCTGAATGTTTAGCTGTTTCCAATTTCTCACTGCAATAATCAGCACAGCATGCCTTCTAACTGAATCTTTGCAAGCATCCACTATGTGTTATTTCTAGTTGTGGAATTGCTAAGTCAAAGGACATGCATGTTTTTAATCCTCTTGATGCTTTCTTGTCAAATCGTCTTCAGGGAAAGTTGTAACAATCTATGCTCCCACCTACGTGATCTAAGATTGCTGATTTCCCCCCACGCATACACATACCAGGTCCTAATACTTTAAAACAAAATCTTTTTCAAATAGGCAAAATGCTATCTTGTGGTTTTAATATTTTGGTTTTGCATATTTTTATTGCTAATGAGGTTCAATAATTTTATTTAAATGTATTGATTTGAGAGAGAGAGAGAAACATCAATTTGTTGTTCCACTTATTTATACATTCATTGGTTTATTCTCATATGTGCCCTGACTGGGGATCAAATCTGCAATCTTGACATATCCGGTCGACACTTTAACCAACTGGATATTTATCCAGGTCAATACATTTCAACTCCTGCTGTGCAAACTGCATCTCCTGGTGGAGAAGCAAAATGCCTGTGACAGTGGACGGGCTCAGGCCCACAGCCCCCCAGCCCCTGCGAGGCAGGGGAAAGTAACAAGAGAACTAATTGCGATAATAATTTAAGTAGTAGTAGCTACTGTTACAGGGCCTTAACTATGATCAGGTGTTGCACCCAAGACTCTCCAGCACCATCCTGATTAACCTCCTCAGACGTCACGTGTAAAGGCCCCTCTGCTGGGTCCCCGCCTTACAGATCAAAAGCTTTGCTCAGACCCCAGTTTCATGGCTACAAAGTCCTCCCTTCTGATTTCCGCAAAGGGGCTTCTTAACCACACCCTCTGCAGGATTGTCTGTGTTTCAGCCCCTACCTACTCCGCCTCTTCACTCGTGTGTCCAAGACCCCACTCACACAGAGCGTTTGTGTTGTCAACCTGACCAGAGCCTTGGGAGCTGCAGCAAGCGGGCAAGAGGCTTGCCACACACTGTTTAGCCAACGTCTTCGTTTCTTGTGTTCTCGCAGCCTCTCGGGAGCAAAACGCATTGCTCTCCCTGTCGGTGCAGCTGCACAGAAATCGCCTTTGGTGCTTTCAACATGCCATGGGCTTATCGCAGTATTTATTTTTATACAAAGAACAGGAAAAATGGAAAATAAAATGTTCTCTCCGGCTTTTAACATCTATAAAGTAGGGGCTTACCGGGTTGCCCCATTTTATACATGAGAAAACCTCAGATAAAAGAAATAACATAATTTGTCTGAGGTCCTATACTCACACAGCCTAAGAAACTCTCAGGGGCCCTGCCCTGGCAACAGGAACCAGCTACTTGACCCTGAGCTTGCAGCACATCTTGTTGCCCCCATGACTTCCCTCCTATTGTTTCCTCTTTCTTCCATTAGCTCAGTATCTGCTGGACAAATAGACTGAATCCTCATCCTTCAGCCTGCAAAACAGAGCACTCAGCCTGTAAAAGCTGGAGATATGCGTCACCGACACATGCCCATGTCAGCATGAAAGTTAAGATGGCAATGACCTTGAGACCTCTCCCTTCAGCATCCTCAGCCCTCAGCCTCAAGAACAAGGACACCTGGAGCAACTCTTGAGTAGGGTGCAGCTCCCCGGACCTGGGTAGAGAGATCAGCCCGCGCCAAGGCTGACAACTGACTCATTCACTCTGATACCTTCCCGCATCTCAGCTCAGGCAGTTCCTGGTGCAAAGCTGAAGATTCTCCTCTGCCTCACTGTGTGCCTGCTCTTGGGGGCGGGAGCTTTGGGTAAATTTCTGAAAAGCAATTATGCTTATTACTGGTTAGGATTTCAGAAACCTTCTCTGTTTGCTGAGTGCATTCATTTTCAGCCCTTTCCATCATTCTTCCTGACAGCCCCATTTTGCAGGTGGGAAAATGTGCAGATGGAGAGCAATGGAGAAAGGTTGTAACAAAAAAAAGCAAAGATGAAAAGAGAGGTTCCTCACGACATTATTGGTGTCCGTGGAGTTCCCAAGGGTTGACCCTGGACGTCTCCGTTATGTGAGCCAATAAATTCCCTCCTTTATTTAAGCCACTATGAGGTGATTTCTCTCACTTGCAGTCAGAAGACTTCTGACTATTATGTTCTTGTATGTGGTGACTTTAAAAAACACATTTTTAGTGTATATACACTGACATGACAGTTACAGATATATGTGTTACATATATATAGTAAACCAAACTAAATGTTAATATACAATATGTGTTATATATTATACATGTAATGATACATATTTTTGAAGATTTTTATTTATTTATTTTTAGAGAGAGGGAAAGGGAAGGAGAAAGAGAGGGAGAGAAATATCAGCGCGTGGTTGCCTCTTGCACGCCCCCTACTGGAGACCTGGCTGGCAACCCAGGCATGTGCCCTGACTGGAAACCAGTGACCCTTTGGTTGGCAGACTGGCACTCAATCCACTGAGCCACACCAGCCAGGGCTGTAATGGTATATTAACATTTAGTTTGTTTTTACAAAATAAGGGCTCATTTAAAAAGCTGAGACCATAAACAACCCTACAGGGTATGCACCGGGAGTTAACCATAAGCAGTGCAGCACATGGGCTTACCTTTGCACCCTCTCAAATCCCCACACAGTTCAAGGAAAGAGGTGGGAGAGGCGACTCACGGCGTGGAGAGAACGAGGGAGAAGACAGCCGCTCTAACGCGTCGATGCCATGCTGCCCACGGACACGTGGTGACAGGCTCAGCAGACCAAGAAAGCTGGAACCTAGCAAGGCAGTGGAGAAGCAGCAAAGCCATCAAATTTGTGCTGGGAATTCCCCCAAAGGCTCAGGAATTGGGGGTGTCACGTGCCTTTTAGAAGAGGGTACACATGGAGCAGGAAATGGCAGGGTTGTTAAAAGTCTATGAAAGAAGCCATTGTAATAGCACCTGGGAGAGGGCCCTCGCCCAGGCGTAGTATTAGTTGGGGTCTTCTGGGTTGGAACAGGAGGCGCGGGCTCGGGGGGTTCCTCCTGGAAAACAGCAGGGGCTAAATTAGAGGTATCATGTGAAGGTGGAGGCCTCATCCTCTCTACTCTGAGTCAGGCTTTTACTCCACCAGGCAAGCAACTGGAAGATTCCACTCTGGAAAAGTGAACCGCCCAAGAGAAGAGGCCCACAGGTGTTCACACTGGGGCTTCCTGCGAATACACAGCCAGCCAGCCAGTCCTTTCCCAACCGGCACCTTTCTCCCGTGCATCTACTTACGTGGATAATCACTTACAAAGGAGGGGAGGTTACACCTATCCACACCATTCTCCCAGGTGCTTTTTAAACTTAATAATTTACCCATTCCGTGGACACCTCCCATGTCTGCACACAGAAGTCTGCATGTGCAGTAGACTTACATGTATGAAGAACAGAATATTCATGTAGTCTCCATGTATCACCCCACGGGTTCCCCATTTGTAGAGGGAGGAGAGTTCCTTTCCAATGAGAAATCTGAGGAACGCTGCTTTAAGCAAAGGATCAAATTTGGCGTCCCCAGTGAGGGGCACGCTGCTGTCGCGTGTCTTCTTACCTGATGCACTGACGAGATTACTTCTAAGGCCTTCCCACCAAAAATGCACACCCTGAGTCTAACCGGAAGCAGACAGACAAGTCGGGAATGTGACTCCCCGAATGTCAACGTGAAGGGAGAGAAAAATAATAACGCTGGGTCCTATTCTAGATGGGAGGGACTAAAGGGATAGGACAGCTACATGTAGCAGGATTCTAGAACAGAAAGAAACTCGCTGGGAAGGACACTTTGAGGACAATTGGAGATATTTGAATAGAGAACGTAAATTTGAATGCAGAATGTATAGAATGTATGAATGTTGAACTCCCTGAGTGCAGTGCAAATACAGCGAAATGTTAATGATCGGTGAGCTACGCAAAGAATATACGGGTGTTCACCATACTATTCTTGCAAGTCTTCAGTGGGCTTGAAATTTTTCGAAATAAAAAGCTGGGGGATAAGGGATGTGGCCTGTAGAGTCCAATCTACACCATCCGCTTGGGGAGGTGACGCCAATTCTCTAAGCGCAGGCTCTGTCAAAGGACGATGACCGGGGAACGTAGCTCCTGAGCCTGTGCGATTAAATAGTGTCTTCACTATTTAAGGTGTGTATCAGAGTCTCGGCACAGAAACTGTTAACTGTCATTGTCATCTGCCTCATTCCCTTTAAAGGTGCATAATTCCATTGTCTTGACTCTCTCTTGATTTGGCAGGAAGTCATCACCCCACTAATGAGCTCGGCTATTTTCTTGTCAGTGCAAGATAAGGTGGTCACAGTTCAGATGTGCAGAAAGAGGTCTTGCTCAGATTGTGGAATCTGGATGTCTGACGGCCGGACACCTGTGATTTAGAGCACCTTTCCCCACCCCCGCCCCCGCCGCCTTTTCAGAGAGGAAACCATTCAATGTGGTTTGAGTGGGGTTAACTCTGTTTCCTCCACTGTCACTGTGGGAGCCGCCCACCCAGGTCTGGATAAAGCTCTTTCCTCCAGGCCAGAGAGGTTACTTTAAGGATCAGCATTATCTCAAGTAGTGTCTGCCCTAAGTTATCTTTCTCACCATGATAAGGAATACCTCAAATGAACCAGGGGTACAGAAGTGAGTAAAGCCCAGGCCTAGCCGCAGGCAATCCTTGGGTCTAGAAAGGCAGACAGACAAAATGCAGATCCAGCTCCTAGTACTCCAAATCCAAAACGGGTACATAGTTTTTATTTTTCTGCCATTTCTTCAAATGAGGCACCAAAATCGAACTTCTCAAAAAGCTGCTTTATCTGCAAAGCAGAGATTTAAAGTTGCTTCTAAAAGACCTGCAAGGAGCAATTTCCTCCCAATTACCACTAGTTTCTCATCAGCATCATTCCCTTGGCAGGAATTAATAGAGGGGAGATGGTGCTGGAGGATAACGTCAGGGAACAGGAACTATTTAATAACGTCTGAAAATCCCCAAGGCTTAATGACAATGCTTTTCCTTTGAACTCCTAACTCTTTTTGAAAGCCTTCTGCAGCTCTTTCATTTCATTGTATTCAGACCATCCTTTGACGCAAGAGGGACAAATATAGTCATATCCATCCCTCTGATAGCAGAGGGGTAGTGCTGTGTCACGGAGAAGTTTCCCAGGCTCACACGGCTGACTGCCTGCATTCACTCTGTCTCTGCCAATTAGCTACTTTGTAATCTTGGGCCAGCGGCTGCTCTTTGGAGCCTTGGTTCCCTCATTTGTTAAATGGGGGTTTCAAAGCACCTACTACATGGCATTGCAGTAAAGCTCCAGCGAAATCATAAATTCAGAGGCAAAGCCTGGCACATAGGAAGTGTTCAGTAAATATTAGCCACAATTATTGTTATTACTGCAGAAAGTTCAGAGGTGGCAAAGATAGACAAGCAATCATGGAGAGCTGCCAGGCAGAAGCATGGTATTCGATGTGGAGGCAGATGCAAAGGGCCTAGAAAATTGTCCTTGATCTTAAGGACCTCACAGCTAGGTTGGGGAAAGAATATAAAATGCAGGGGGAAGCAAAATAATAATGCAAACGATTAAAAGGAGTCCCCTATGAAAGGCGTCTCACAGCGGCAGCGGTGCCTGGAGGCGCGGTATGAGGACATTTGTCACACACAGATGTGGTGCAAGAAGTGGCTTGCCAAATTCTCACAGTGACGCAATATTAGGGGCCAGGAAGCTGGCCTGATCTAGAACTCAGGTTTTTCCGATGCCATAGCTCCTGATCTTTCTGACATCCCACTGCCTTCACTGTTTTCTCTCTACATCTCCACAAATTCCGAAGCACAGCAGATGCTGTATCATTATCGGTGGAGGGGAAGGAAGGGTGGATAGTTATGCATAGTGGGGGGGGGTGGAGAGACGGCTGGATGGTGCATAAATGAAAAGTGAGGGATAGACGGACGGATGGCACAGACGAATGGGTGGACAGTGGCTAGATTCAGGTACAGTGGATGGATGGGTGTGTCGTGGCTGGAAGAGTGATAGGTGGATGGGTAGCTGGATAGTTGAAAGATGAATGGATGGTGGATAGATGGACAGAGGCATGCAATTGCTTTGTACCTTAGAGCTCGTGGGATACAACCTTTAGATCAGGCACTAGCCCAGAGTGAAGTGGAGATGAAGAAGCAACAGAGTATAGTCGGGTACTCAAGTGCCCAGTTGCTCCTTGTTAAAATAACAGCTCCTGAAGGTAGTTAACAAGTACTACAGTTCAGTACTTACCACGGGCCAGAGCCTGCACTAATCCTCCACAGAGCCCAACTCACCTCAGTCCGGAGGTCAGTATTCTCACACCCGTAAAGAAGCTGGAGCACAGACAGACACACCTCCAAGTTGCACAGCAAGCGATTGGAAGAATTGGGACTCAGATGCAGGCTGCTGAAAACTCCACGATCCCATTCTTAACCCCAGTGGACAAGTTCTGTGATTGACTTTTATCTTCACAGAAAAAGCTCAGAACACCAACGAGGAGTCAGAAAATATTTCGCAGGAAAGGAGCTACCTAAGCTGCAGGCCAGGAGAAGAAAGGGCTGTCAGGGCTGAAAGAACACAGGGCCTAGCACCAAGGAGTCAGAACAAGTATTCCCAGCATGTGAGAGTAGAGTCGGGAAAAAGACAAACCTGGAGAGGTAGCTGGGACCGGGCATTGGGGGCGGGGGGGTTGTCTTGAAAGACATATATAGAATAATTAATAGTAATATTAATAGCAATAAATATTACGAGTCAAGCAAACTCTTAAGCACTTTAACTTGTATTATCTCATCTAATCTTCTCAAATATGTGAGATTAATTGTTACTTTTAGCCCAATTTGCAGCTGAGCTTGGAAAAGATTCAATAACTTATTAAACATCACACAGCTAATAAGTGGCAAAGCCAAGACTTGGACCCACTTCTCTTTGACTCCACGGTCCCTGCTTTTAGCCACCATGCTGTACTGTCCTGTGAGACCTTGAACTTTACCCACTCCACAAGGCTTTAGACTTCACCCTGTCCAATGCAAAGCCACTGAAAGCTTTTAAACAGGGGAATAACCTGATAAAATGTGTGCACTAGAAATATCCCCTGTGATGACAGAGGAAGACAGAACTGTTCTCTTCTGCAAGCCTACCTTTGCCGGGACAACCTGCATCTCTCCCCCAGGTTCCAGAGCTCATTCACTGGATGGGGAAGGGGGGTGGGGGAGAAAACTGATTCGAGTGGGACCTAAAGCAGAGCCTGACCCTCTCTGGGCCTTAGATTCCTTACAGGATGCAAAGCTGCTGGCTCACAGATCCTTGAATCTCCAGCTCTGACTTTATACTTCCCTCTAATGGTCTCTGGGACGGTGTGGCTGATTGTGCCACTTTTAGTCACTTATAACAGCCTTAGGAAAGTTGACATCTGCATTTTTCCCCCTGACTACCATGAAGTTCCATTGGCTCTCCCTCCCAATATAAAAGAGTTATTTTTGGCCACTATTCAATATAAAGCTTTGTTCTCCCAGCCAGGCCCTCACCTAGCCCTCAGGTGTTGTTGCCAGCTTACGCCTACGGAATCCTCTTCAAGTCACCTCTGCCTTCCAGAGTCACTGATGCTGAGGGGGAGCTATTTATAACCCTCTGACAGTACATAATTGCTGATTGCATCTAGGAGCAGTTGTCAACAGTAGCTCTGTGCTGGAGATGGGCTCACAATATGCCAGCAAACCTGTCAGCTGCCACTTGCTGGAGAATTAAAGAAGGGTTGCCCGGGATCTAAACTGGGCAGGGAGGTAGTTGCAAACCAAGTGGTGAACATGGCCTCTGGTCCCTGACCTGTAGAGTGTTCAGATGGGACTGTTCTCCTCGGCACTAAGGAGAGGTGGGCCCTATAGGGCGGCGTTCATGGATGTGGGTTTAGAGCCAGACTGGCTGGCTTCAAAGCCCAGCTCCAGTTCTTACGGGTGATACAACCTTGAGCAAGTTACCTAACCTCTCTGTGCCTCAGTTTCTCCATGGGAAATGGGAATATCGTGGGTTTAAGTGAGTCATCGCCTGTGAAGTCATAAGAACAGTATCAAGCACAGAGTAACTGCTCAACAAAATGTTGGGTGTTATTATTATGGGGATTCCGGGGGCAGTGAGAGGCCCCACTGGCCTGAAACAATAAGCGTGCCATAAGGCAGTGGTCCTCAAAGTGTGGTCCCCAGCTTTGCCGGGGAACTGGTTAGAAATGCAGATTTTCAGGCCCCACCCAGCCCACTGAACCAGGGGGTGGAGTCATAAATGTGCTGGTTTTAACAGGCCTTCTGGGTGATGGTGCATGGTGACGTCTGGGACCCCCTGCCATGGGTGCCCCTCACTCCTCCTAAACATTCCCACTGGGGTCCTCCCCTTGGGTGGATAAAAATGGCAGCGGCAGCTGTGTCACATAAGCCAGGCCTTCTCCTTTACTGGAGCCTCACTCTTCTCCACTGAAATGGGTGAAATGGGTTGCTCTGAGCAGCCACGGGAAGGAGGGACGTGACAAGCCTGGGCGAGCCAACGCTTCTCTGCTTTGACTTCCTGGGAAACCTTAGGGAGATGCCCTGGGACCAAAGGCAGGGCTCAGTTGGTTTCACAGTTTGGTTCTCTGGCTTTGGAAACATACAGACCTTTGCAGTGAGGAGAGATAAGTCCCTGGGTGACTGTCAGCAGGTGGCTCCCCCTCTCTGGGCTCCAGGTCCTCCCAGCCATTTGCAACCCTGGGGGCAGAGGGCCTTCAGCCTGGATGACTGGGAGCAGAAGAACAGCTTCAGGGTGACCAGGACTCAAATCTTAGCTCCAGCTGAGTGACATGGGCAATTTACTGCACCTCTCTGAGCCTTTCTGTAAAATGAAAATAGTTATCCTTCCATTCAGGGTTGTTGAGACAAGTACATGAGCCCTCTCACCCAAGCGATCTTTATTAAGCACCTACTATGTACAGTCTCTGTTCTGGCCCTGCAGATACAGCCGTGCACGAGATAGATGGGCTCCTGCCTTCATTAGAGTGAAGGTTCTAACGAGGGAGCAGGTATTCAGCACCTGATTACAGAGTGAATTATCGCATTACGATTGTGATAGGACACGGTGTGACAGACACCGTGATGCGTGGGGTTAAGGATAGGTGAAGAAGTAAGGTTTGGTCGGAGAGCAGGAAGTCAGTGGGCAAAACTGCAGACTCCTTAAGGCCACCTTGAAAATTTTTGAGCAATAAGAAGCAACAGAGGATTTTCAGCAGGGAAGCAAAATAATCAGATTTGAATTTTTTGAAGAACCCCCTTATGGTTTGAAAGATGCCATACCCAGCACCGGTGAGCGCGTGAAGCAACTGGAACTCTCATGCGCGGCCAGTAGGAATGCAAAGCGATACGACTACTTGGGAAACACTTGAGCAGTTTGCATGAAGCCAAAAATACTCTGACCTCACACCTCAGCAATCCCTCTTGCAGGTGTTTGCCCAGGTGAAACTGAACACGTGTTCGCGCACAACGTAAATGTTCCCTGGAGAAGAGTGTTTACAGCACCCTTACACATACTCACCCCGAAATGCAGCCATCCCAGATGCCCGTTGGCTGGTCCAGGGGTAAACAAACTGGGTACCCCCCCCCTTCAACGGCATACGACTCAGAGGCAAAGAGAAGCAAATTTCTGTTTCATGTAATAACAGAGTGAATCTCATAAAAATCATGTTGCATGAAAGCAGACAGGCCCCAAAGAGTCCTTCCTACATTCTTCTGTTTATATGATGTTTCAGAAAAGCCCAAACTTCATGGATAGGAAACAGATAGGTGGCTTCCAGGGGCAGGGGAGACAGGGGGTGGACTGCAAAGGGGCACAAGAGAATTGCTGGGGGTGACAGACCTGTTCTATGTCTTGATTGTGGTGGTGGTTACTGACCCTGTGCGTCACATTCACAGAACTGTACACCACAAAGAGTGAATTTTACTGTACGTGAATTGTGCCCGTAGGAGAACAGGTTTGCTCCAGAAAGGAGAGGAGATGGGTTTGGAGGATGATTAGAAGGCCTTTACCTGTAGGAGATAAGAGATGCTGGTGTCTGCTAGGGGTGTGGCAGTGAGGCTAGAGGAGTGAGCAGGTTCAGGAGCTAATTAGCAGGTGAGTACGTGCACACGAGGCCACACAGCACAAGGCTGGCCGCTTGCGGGCTCCCTCTCAGTCGCTCTGTCTATTTCTATGAGCCATATGTATACATAGACAGGCTTCAAATATCTATCAGTAATTCCTGCCATTTAGAGCAGGCTATGGCCTCGCAGTTTCTTTTTTTTTAAATTGTTGTTCAAGTAGAGTTGTCTCCATTTCCCCCACCACCACTCTCCCCCACCCCACCCACCCCCACCTCCCACCTTCAGTCCTCCCCCCCTTTGGCTTTGTCCATGGGTCCTTTATACATGTTCCTTGACAACCCTTCCCCTTCTTTCCCCCATCCCTCTGGTTACTGTCGGTTTGTTTTTATTTCATGTCTCTTGTTATATTTTTGCTTGCTTGTTTGTTTTGTTGATTAAGTTCCACTTATAGGTGAGATCATATGGTATTTGTCTTTCACCACCTGGCTTACTTCACTTAGCATAATGCTCTCCAGTTCCATCCATGCTGTCACAAAGGGTAGGAGCTCCTTCTTTCTTTCTGCTGTGTAGTATTCCGTTGTGTAAATGTACCAGAGTTTTCTCATCCTTTCATTTATTGATGGGCACTTAGGTAGCTTCTAGCACTTGGCTACTGTAAATTGTGCTGCTATGAACATTGGTGTGCTAGGTTCTTTTGAATAGGTATTTCAGGATTCTTAGGGTATAATCCCAGCAGTGGAATTGCCAGGTCGAAAGGCAGTTCCATTTTTTGTTTTTTGAGGAAATTCCATACTGTTTCCACAGTGGCTGCACCAGTCTGCATTCCCACCAACAATGCACTAGGGTTCCCTTTTCTCCACAACCTCTCCAGCACTTGTCTTTTGTTGACTTGTTTATGTTGGCCACTCTGACCGGTGTGAAGTGGTATCTCATTGTGGTTTTAATTTGCATCTCTCTGGTGGCTAGTGAGGCTGAGCATCCTTTCATATATATATCTGGGCCCTCTGTATGTCCTCCTTGGAGAAGTGTCTGTTCAGATCCTTTGCCCATTTTTTAATTGGATTGTTTGTCTTCCTAGAGTGGAGGCCTGTGAGTTCTTTTGGCTTCAGAGTTTCATAAGGGGAAAGAGACAAGGACAATGCCAGCTGAGTGGACAGAGGTCACTGGGGACCTTGTAGAAAAGAAATTCACAGAAGGACAGCAGGGCAGGCTGGAATCAAGACACACCCAAGGTCTGATCAGGGTTTTGAGTGATGGCTGCTGGGGAACAACTAGGCCCCGCCCAAGAATAAGGAGAACAACATAAGAGTGACAAGTGACCCTGGCAGGTCTGTCGTGAGCTGCCACGATGCCTCCCGGTACCTGCTAATATTTCCCTTCGCATCTGAGTCTCTGAGCTTCAGAGAACCATGAATCATGGCTTAAATCACAGATCTAATTATTTCTTTGGATGGCATTACCCTGTCTCTCAGATCTTAGACACAAAGCAGATCCTGCGCACTGAGACCTGGAATGGCAGTCAGGAGACCTGGACCGACTTCCAGCTCTCATTCTGTGCCTGTGGGTGACTTACTTCCACTCTCTGGGCTTTAGCTTCTATATTTGAAAAATGAGCTGGTTGATTTCATCCAGCTTTAGACATAATTTAATTTTACTGAAAAGGTTTTTATTTTACCCATCCTAATTCCCAAATGCATGCTTAAAAGGGTCACCAAAAGGAACAGAGCAGGATGAAGCAAATTGATTAGGAAATTCAGATGAAGAGAGCCATGGGTGAGAATACAGGCCTGTACTTTGCTACAGAGTGACTTTATCCTTGACCTTGGAGATTGAATTTATCTCCAAGATTTCTAGCAGCTGGAGCAAAGAGGCAATCAAGATTCATTAGATCAGAACCGTTCAATAGGTATTTCTGTGATGATGGAAATGTTCTATATCTGTACCGTTCACATGTGGTTCTTGAGCACTTGAAATGTGGCTGGTGTGACAGGGGACTAGAATTTTAAATTTTTACTTAATTTTAATTACAGGGGTACCTCGGTACTCACTGTTAATTCGTTCCGGAACTCGTGATGAGTACCAAACGATGAAGCATTTTTTCTTGTGGGGCAGCGTTGTGACTCATACAACTTCTAGCAAGTGCAGTAAGTCCCAACCAAGCGCCGAGCACTGAAGCATTGTTTTCTCATCAAAGTGCAACAGTGCAGGGTTAGAGGAGTTCTGAAGCCGTCGAGTACGGAGGTGCGACTGTATTAACCACATGTGACATGTGGCCATTGTATTAGTGCGGCATTAGATAACCCACAGCACTTTCCCCGTGTGCCAGCCACAGACTCACCGCCTCTTGCTCCCAAATTCACGGCAGGTCAGTGCCTCGTCTACAGTAAAGAAGTTGACCTTGCGATTATTTCTCCTTTGCCAGCTGGCACACTGTTAAGTTTTGTCAGTAGAGACAAAGGAGAGACACTGAAGGAGGAAGGGGTTTCTCTTCCCATTTCCATTCCTCTGTGTTGTCTTGCACAGCTCTGCCGGGTTTGCGCTCGCCAGGCTCTGGCAGCGCACGCGCCTTCTGCAGGTCCCAGCTCCCGCAGCACACAGGGCTTCCCCAGCACCTGGTTCCAGTGGGTGAGCAACTTCTCCAACACTTAGCTCCCAAAGAGCAGGCACCAGCTCCTGTCAGGTGTTGCAGCTGGCAATGCCCAGAGGCCAGCAGCTTCCCCAGAACCTCTTCAGGTGACTTCAGAGTGAAATGCTACAGATGAAGCACCTCCCTGTGGACAGCCTTTCTTAGAAACCCTTGGGTAGTTTTACAGCAAATTCTAAAGCATGGCATCTCTATGTGGACGGCTCCACCATTGAAACCCTAGAGGCAGTTTCCCAGAAAACCCTGCTGGTGCAGGACCTCAGAGACTTACCCACTGTCCAGTAAGCCAAAACCTGCCCTGTCCGGCAAGGTCTGGATCACATTCTGGTACCTGGACCCTTTCTTGGGCACTCCAGGTCAGTCCTAAGGGTAAAGTTACCCTTAGGACCTTATGCCCACTATTCCTGTATTCTTTATAGTTTTACTTTTTACTAACCAATTTCTTGTTACTTCAATCCTTTATTATAGTTAATAATTTTTATGTTGAACTTTCTCTGTTCACAGTACTGTGGTTTTTAAAGTCTTTGGACTACTTAGAAGTAGTTGGAGGAGACAGACCTATAAATATGGGATTCGAATATTGGTTTGGTCATTCCCTTGGGCTTGAGCGCAGCGATGAGCTCCTTACCGATGGGAAATGGGAGGCTAGTAATCCATCGCGTGCCATGCCCATTAAATAAGCCATCATCTGCGCTTGATTGTGATGAAGAGCCAACTACAACCAGTGCCTAGGGAGCCCAATTAGATGTTTCACTTGACGGTTATGGCAGCAATAATGACTACAGCGATCGTAGTTTGGGATACATTCTTTCGAGTGGACTTGAATGCTTACAGAGAGAAAATGCCAAGCTCAGTTCAAATCATGGTCTGAGAAGTGACAAGAATATAAATTAAAATAACATTTTATTTCTTAAAGACGCAAGGTTGAGATTGCTGAAGATATAACATAAAGTGTAATTGTTGAAGTTGTTGAATTACAGCATCAATTGAATTCACAGCCGCATCAAACTCTTCATGTGGAACTTGACTGGGAAAGAATGGGACCATAAAACTTGAAATGAGGATCTCATTGGACCCAGATGAAACCGACAATCTTGAACGTCCGAGTCATTTTGAGTTTCCCTTATCGGTGGCAAGTCCGTGGGTTTATGAACAAAGTTGCCTTGGTGGTAGTAATGGAGGCCATGCCTAGGATCAACGCCATGGCCAACAACTTAATGTCCCCCCGCCCAAGGCTGTTGTTGAGTGCCTGATCAGTGAAGAGAAGAAATGAACCCCGACTCCCCCGGGGGACTAGCTCACCCACCTGGTAGCAGATGGACTACATTGGATCTCTCTCATCGTGAACGGGACAGAGACCTGGCTTCACTGTAAAAGACACATATTCTAGATGTGGATGTGTCCTCTCTGCCCGTAATTCAGCTACTAGAACCATCACCCGTGGACTCAAAGAATGCCTTGTCTATCATCATGGTGTTCCCTGAAGGATTAGTTCTCATCAAGGAACCCATTTCACAGCAAAGAAAATGCAGAGATAGAATCATGCCCATGGAATTCATTGTTCTTGCCACACACCCCATCATCCGGAAGTGGCTGGACTGGCTGGAAGCTTGCCGAAGACTCAGTTACTGCACAAGCTGTGAGACAGCCTCCTGAAAGATCAGGGTTCTGTCTGGCAGGACACAGTGTGCACTACAAATCAGAGAGCACCCACTGGGCCTGGTTAGGAGGAGCCACAGCTGGATGGAGTGCATGGGTCCAGCAATAAAGGGGTAAAAATGAAAGTGTCTCATCTCCCTGTTATACCCAATACCCTACTCACAGAATGTTTGCTTCCCACCTCAGGGACCTTGAACTCTGCTTGTCTGGAGGTCTTAGTCTTCAAGATGGGAACACTTCAACCAGAGGACACAAGAATGATTCCATTTGACTGGGAGATGAGACTGTCACATGGCCCCTTTGGGCTCCTTATGCCACTGAACCAGTAAGCAGAAAAGAATGTTTTAATAGGATGAAATACTTAATGTTGATTACCAAGAGGAAATTAATTGGATTGCTGTCTGAAAATCAGGACAAGAACTATGTCTGAGACACGGTGGGTTTTCTGGGTCACCTATTAGTGTGCCCATGACTAATCATAAATGTTAAGGTAAAACTATAACAAATAAACACACAAAAAAAGTAGAATAATTGAGGATTCAGACCCTTTGAGAAGGATGGTTCGGGTCACTGAAGTGAATAAAGAATCCTAATTGGCTGAGGTTCTGTCCGAGAGCAAGGGAAATACGGAACGGGGAGTGGACGAAGGAAGCCACAGCTATCAACTCGGACCTCGTGGCCAAGAGAATCAAGGACTGTGGTAGCTCTGCATATTTTCTGTTTGATATATGTATGGGCTTATTTTATACTGTCTCCTTATTTTTGTTTTATATACACATTTTTGAAGCTTAATTTTTACAATATGGCTTTGAAATAACAGACTATTCAGTGGGACTGTGACAGAATTGAGGAACAGTTAATATAGCTAGAAATGGGGACAATGGCCCTTTGGATGGTGCTTCTCCCCATTTGAGGGACAGGGTGATAGCACTTCACTTGTCATAAGAATAGCTTTATCTTATTGGGTAGAACACTTAATCCCACTGGGGATTTCTGGGAGACACGGTAGACCATGCATGCCTCAGGGTTATCACCAAGGGTAAGAGAAATGGGGTATTTCTGCAGAAACTCCCACAAGTTGGTGGTTGAAATCTGCCGGGGAGAGGGTGGTCAATGCTCCAGCACTTCCAGGATGCCAGGCCAGCAGGAAAAACTTGGGCAAAGAAATGCAGGTGCCAGCCCTGACTGGTGCGGCTCCGTGCATTGGGCATCACTTTGCAAACCAAAAGGTCACCAGTTTGATTCCCGGTCAGGGCTCATGCCTGGGTCACAGGTTCGGTTCCCAGTCAGGGCATGTATAGAAGGCAACCAATCAATGTTTCTCTTGTACATCAGTGTTTCTCACTCTCTCCCTTCTTTCCCCTCTCCAAAAATAAATAAAATCTTAAAAAAGGAAATGCAGCCCTGGCTGGTGTGGCTCAGTGGATTGAGCAGGGGCCTGCGAACTAAAGGGTTGCAGGTTCCATTCCCAGTCAGGGCACATGCCTGGGTTTCGGGCCAGGTCCCCAGTAGGGGGCATGCAAGAGGCAACCCCACATTGATGTTTCTTTCCCTCTGTCTCTCCGTTACCCTCTCTCTAAAAACAAATAAATAAAATCTTTTTGAAAAATGCAGGTGCCTGCTGTTGGAAGTCACTGAGGTGGTAAGGGCAGGAGGATATGGGTGAGGCCCCAAAAGTTCCCACTCCACCGCAGTGTCCTTCCCTCTGAAATGGGGAAGACAATTCCTGCCTCACAGGGCTGCTACTGTGCTGCTAAGCTGCAAACTCCAGGGGCAATTACTCATAACGCAGAGACACTGAACTGCTGGGAAAACCACAGGAGATGGTATAGAGAGAGCACCTCAATATGAGTCCATTCTCTTTATTTTAATAATTGCTTTAGCAAATCAAGGGCTTGCTCTGTGCCAAGCACTGTACTCAGTGTTACCCACACCTGTGATACAGGTATTGACCATCTTATACAGAAGAGGAAACAAAGGCTTGGAGGGTGAAAGTCACTTTCTCCAGGTCACCGTACACATAAGAACCATGACTGTTTGACTCCAGAGCCCTTGCGTTTAACCTTGACATTGCACTGAGCTGCCAAGGGCTGATTTCTGACATGTTGACCAATTATGCTTATTTCAGACCTCAGGTTTCAGATATCTCAATCATTATCTGCCCTTGTCAGGCATGACCCAGATTAGCTTTGGGAGAAGCTGCTGCCAGGAACTGGAATGTCTTCTTCTGTGTCTCTTCCTTCTTAATTGATAGCTCAGGTGGGTGGGAGAAAGTTTCTCTCTACCTGCCTCGGGCTTTGGCCTCTTCTGCCCACACATGCCCCAGAGGCACAATATAGCTTCACCCTGTGAGGGCCTCCTTGGGGAAATTAATTTTGGGTGCAGGCCTCTATGCTTGCAAAGACAGGTGACATGGCGAGGCTCTTCATCCTGTCAAACTTTTCATCCGAGCATAGACGACATGGACATTCTGCCCACTTTCTGTCTTTCTGCCTTGGAAGGTCCCAGTTGTGGCTGCTAACTTCTCCTCATTGGGTTCTTAGTCTAAGGGGAGCAGACTGAGCATGTGCGGAGGGTACCAGCAAAGCAGGGCACCAAAAAGTGGCAGTGATTAAGTGCAAAGCCATGTAGCAAACAGGAAACACGGGTCCTAGATTTAGGGTGTCTTTCTGACATTATGGAGTAACTCGATTCCACCACTTAGTGAATGTTTCCCTGCGTGCTAGGAGCTGGCAAACCCAAGTCTACAGGCTGGGTCCTGGAGTCACCTAGCTTCCGAGAATGGAGGAACTGTTTGGAAGCTAGAAGTGAGGTGGAGAATGTATTCCACTCTATACTGGCAAGAATGTTCTAGGAGCATTTGTTTGTTCTTGCAGCTGGGATAGCAGGGGTCCAGTGACTGCTGCCCAGTTTTGTCTCATTGAGAAGAGGGACATCTGTTTTGTTGTCATCGATGCAGGCGGATGCAGTGTGGCCCTGGAACCATCAGCAACAGCAGAGTTTCCTGACCGGTTCAGCTCAGCTGAGCCAACATGGCCTGGAGCCTGCAGTTGGGAAAGTGACTTCCTCTATCTTCCTCTTGCTGATCACAGCAGATTTAGAAGCTTTCTTGGTGGGCCAATCTTGTGGACACATCTGGGAGACATTCCTGGAAGTTCTACCCAGAACCTGCTCCTCCAGCACGCCAGACAATCCTGCAAACATTTAAGGCCCTGTATTAAATCTCCTTCCGTTTAACCTGGTGGGAGTGGTCTCTGTTAATCTGCAGCAGAGCCTGGCTGACACAGGGTACTTACAATGACCGGGACTGGTGCTGAGTTTTTTTACACTTACGCTTCACAATGGTCTTCCAAGGTCAGTATTGTCAAGAACTTGGTGGCACGAAACAGAATTGACCTTGCCTAATTTAAGCAGAAAATGGATTTACTGGAAAGATATTAGCTAACCCAGTGAATCACTGGGAGGGGGAAACCTAGAGAACTAGGCTTGGAAACTCTGCAACCAAAATCACAGCCTAAACTGTGCCATAGAACTAGTCTAATGAGAACGCTGCTTCTGTGGTGTACTAGACCCTGTCTGTGGCTCACACCACTGCCCCAAAAGGACTGGGCACAGGACCCTACTGTAGGTTTGGCACACGGTACTCTTCCCCAGAAATAGAGTTTTACTGCCATCCTTGCTGCCTCTGCCACCACAATAGGCTCCCCACCCCTCCATTATCCTTGTGTTACCAGCCCTTGGTTTGTAGTGTTGGCTGAGCCAAGCCCCAAGTGCTGACCTAGCTGCCAAAATGCCTGAGACCCAGATATCATCCTTTCACCTTCCATCAAGAGGGGCAAACTCTGCATCCCGCAAGCTAAGCCTGCTCCTCTCCACTCTCTTCCACTCAACAATACCTCTTCCACTTCATCCAGTGAAGCCTGTTGGTCCCCATCTGGGTTGCCCATTGCCCAATGCCCTGGCATTGCCCTTGCCCATTGATTCTTTAGAAGTGAAAATATGTTTGATTTCCTGTTGGCAGCTCAGCACCATTTTCACCCTTCTATGCTTCCAGAAGCCTGGAAGACACATTCCCCAGAATCCCTTGTCAACAGGTTTCCAGCTTAGATCTGCATGAGATCTGGGAGGCAGAAGGCACAATTTTCTCCTCTGCACTGGCGGACAGACACGTGGGCTTTAACAGATGGCCACAAAGGGTTCTGCAGCAGCCTTTAGACATTTCCCCACAAATCACCTACCTTGGAGCTACAGGCAATTGTGGAGCTATAGGCAACAGGTTCTGTACTGAAAGGGACTCTGGGAAATACAAACATTGCCTCATTTAATCCTCATAGTAACCCTATGAGGAAGAAGCCATTCATAATCCCATTTTACAGATAAGAAAGTAGGGGTTCACAGAGGTTAAATAATTGCCTAGGCCACAAACTCTGTGTGACTTCAGAGTGCATATCCAATTTCTCTTATCCCTGATGCCCTGCCCTGTTCATCTCCATCCTTCATTTGCAAAGCAGACAAGGCAGAAGGCGCAGGGGAGTGGAGAGACTGCAGGAAGGACAGAGAGGTCGCCTGGAGTCAGGCAGTGCTCAAGTCACAAGCCACTCTCGGAATGTTGGAATGTACTTTTGGAAAGTCCTTCTGAGCCTGCAGCACATTCTTCTAAAGAACTTTCTTGATTGGAAAAATCTTGTGCTTAGAGGATAGAATTGAATGTGTGGGAACAGCCAGAGGTCACTGGATGCCACAGCTGCCGAAGGGAAGATCACGCTAAGGGACACTATCAGAGATGGAGAGCCAGACATGGCTCTCACAGAGACTGGTCCAAAGGTCAGTCAAGACCACAGCAGCTTTATGGGGGGGAACCCAGAGGATAAGTGGTCCAAAGTCACCGGTTAGCTGTGTAACTTTGCCAAGTCGCTTCACCTCTCTGAGACTCAGTCTTCTCATCAGCCCTCTGCGGGAGAGGCAGAAAATTACAGGGGTGAGGACTGCTGGCTTTCGAATCAGCCAGCTGTGTTCTTGAGTCTTCCACATGCTGCATCGTTTGGGGCAATTGCTCCAATTGCTCTGTGCCTGCCTTCACACCTGCAAAATGAAGGTAAAAGCACCTATGAAACTGAGTTCTCGGGGCCATTAAATGAGTTGGCATAGGAAAAGGATTTCGAACTCCACTAAGCATATAACAAGCACTCAATAAATGTTAGTTGCCGATTTTCTTACTTAGAGGGAAGTACGAGAATAAAAGGAGATAGTATGTATGAAAGGTGTCACATAAAATTTGGCTTAGAGGATCAGCTCAGAATGGTGGTATTCTGGTTATCTAACTCTGAATAACAAACCATTCCAAAAGATAGTGGCTTTATTTTATTTTTATGATTTTTTGTTTTTAAATTGATTTTTATAGAGAGGAAGGGAGAGAGAGAAATATAGATTTGCTGTCATTTATGCATTCATTGGTTATTTTCGGTGTGTGGCCTGACTTGAGATGGAACCCACAACCTTGGTGTATCGGGAAGAAGCTCTAACCAACTGAGCTACCCCACCAAGGCCAAACCACAGTGTCTTTAAATAACAACTATCAGTTACTGTGCTCACAAATTTGTAATCTGGGCAGGACTTAGCAGGGTTGGCTCATCTCTGTCCAATGCAGCACTAGCTAGGGAGATTAGAATAGGGTTGTAGGATTCACGTCCAAGATGGCTCACTCATGTGAAGCAAGTTGGTGGCTGGCTAACGGCTCAAACTTCAGCTGGGGCTCTATGCCAGGGGCCTCCACTATCTCTACACAGGCTTTTCCACAGGGCTGCTTGGGCTTCCTCACAGCGTGGCAGGTAGGTGCTAAGGGCAAGTATTTCAAGAGGCAGAGTGCGGAGCTTCCAGTCTCTTAAGGTCTTGGCCTGAAAATGGTAACAACTTCACTTCCACTGTCTTCTATTCATCGGGCAGTCACTGAGCCTGCCCAAACTCAAAGGAAGAGCACAGATCTCTCCCCTTGAATGGAAAGAATGTCAGAGAACTGCACCCATCTTTACCCTTCTACCGGCAGTTTGTGTTTGCACCCCAGTACTGGCCCCAGGTACACGTACGCAGACACAGATGGGTAATCTCTTCCTCCCCAAACCATCCCCAACCAGGAAGTAGATCTTCAAAGGGGGAAAGAGGTGCCGCTCCAAACTGGATGGTACATCCTCCTTGTTTAAGATTCTATAAAAGAAAGTCTGTGAGTCTCCCATCTCCCAAGACCCCTGGGCCAAGTGCCTACTGAGAGAACCCAGCTCCTACCTCAGAGCCGGGCAGGGGAGTTGGATTCAGGGGCTGTAAGTCAGAACGGTGAAGCGCACAGGCTGTGGGACCGTGGGCAGCCTTCCGAAGCTCCCTTGGCCTTAGGCATCTCATCTAGAAAACGGGCACAACAAGCACTACGTCACAGAGCCATGCTGAGGATTAACTGAGGTCACAAGTAAGCGGGGTGGAAGCAATCAAACAGGTTCCCTTTTTTTAAAGTAGCATATTTTTCATTTCAGAAACAGATCTCTTGTTCCCCAGCTCCCCACCCTATGAAGTTGTGGGAATGGACAGGGGTCAGACTTTAAACAACCAATTTAAAGTATGCCTTTCTAAAATGGGAATATATCCATATGTTACATAATACATGGATACATTTAAAACATAGAGACGAGAAGGAAACATGCCAAAATGTTAACAGTGGTTGACCCTAAAGGATGGAATTACAGATGATTATTTTCCTACTGCTTCTATATAATTTTTTTGAACGTCCCCATATCTTACCAGTTTGCATGTGACTTTTATAATAAAGACACGCATATAAGATGTATAAGTATGTGAGGGCACCCTGCCCACCCGCGCGCACACGCCTGTCTTCCGCAGAGCAGGCTTTGTGCGAGACGGCGCCCTCTGCGCTACAGCAGACAGTTCTTCCCGAGCTGACCCAAAGCGCGGGCCACAGGACGTGTAGCGTCCCCGCCCCTCGCCCACGCAAGCGCCAGCAGCACTCCGCAGGGTCAGCCAGGAACGCCTCCACCTCATGCGGAAAAAAGTGTTCTTATTTTTCAGAGATGCATTCGGGGTGAGATGTCAGGGTGTTTGTAATTTACTTTAAACGACTTCAGAAAAAAAATAGATTCAATAATTATGCTCGAAGGAGAAAACATAACACCTGAGAGAGCTGGGTGGTAGATACGAGTGTGTAATTATCGTTTTCACTTTTCTGTTGAAAATTTTTTCTAACAAAAAAGTGGGGGGAAATGCCCCATTATTTCCAAACGCTCCCCATGAGAGTGTTACTACCTGTCCTTGAAAAACTCAACCTTCACTTTGTATCAACTTTGTTGTCACAAATGTTGTGTCCGATTGTCGATTTAAACCCCTACGGGGCCTGCCTGTTTGTTGTTGTTTCCTCCACGTCGTCCTTCTCCCGAAGGTGACATCTGGATGTAGGGGAAATGGTCTTGTGGCCATGCGAAGAGGTGGCCTTCCCACTGTCCCTTGGGCCCTTGCTGGTTGCACAAGGTGTCCCGTGCCCTGCCTGGTCAGCGGCGTCCTGACGGCATGAGTTGCTGAAGTCTACAGCCACTGAAACTCGTGATCTGTTCTCGCTGGGACCGACTCAATGCCACCACCTCCATCCTGGGCACCTGAGCACCTCTGAGTCTCAGCTGCATCCTCCATCTGGCCCTGCCTCAGCTGGCCACCCTACTGCTCCTCAGGCTTACTGTTCTGCATGCCTCTCAGCAGTCTCCTCTGTGTCTTGTTGGGTGACTTCTGGATCTTTCCCATCCTGAGATGACTCCTAACGCAGGTGACAAAACTGGGATGGGAGAAGATGCTGTGATGGGGGAGCCCACCTGCCCACCATACCTTACATGTACATGACATGTTACAGATTTCAGATGCACTCTCCTCTCAAGAACAAGCCCGTTCTGGTGCCTCCTCTGGTCCAGGCGAGGTGCTCAGGGGCTGGGCCCCCTTCCCATTCCCACTACACGCACACGGGTGATTGCTGGCATGTGGAAGGGCAAACAAATCATGGTACAAGGGAATATCAAGCAGATGTTAAAAAGAAGAAAATGAACTGATATGTTCTGATAAAAAAAGATATCCATGCTATGTTATGAAATGGAAAGGCAAGTTTCAATATAATAGGTGGGATAGGGTATGATTCCTTTTCTATGAAAAAAGAAAAGGATAATAATGAGAATTGAAAGCAACACACTCTTCTGTCTGCATTAAATAATACTGGTACCAGGTAATAATTTAGCTGCTTGCTCTGGGAAATGCTTGCTCTTAACATAAGATGGAACCAAATAAACATTTGATTTATCATCTAGACTCACTTTAAGGCCCTTGCCTTTCTGGATCGACCAATCCAGAGCTCTTGTGTCATAAATACTGCCCAATCCCAACCAGTTACCTGCCTTATGTGACCCACCTAAAACCGGCCAGTGAAGTCTTTAAAATGCTATATCTTTTCTTTCTTTTTCTTTTTTTTTTTTTAATCTTCCCCTGAGGACATTTTTTTTCCCATTGCTTTTAGAGAGGGAGGAAGGGGAGAGGGAAACATTAGTGTGAGAGAGAAGCATCAATTGGTTGTCTTCCATACGCTAGGATCTGCAACTGGACTGGGGATAGCCAGCATCTGGACCAGGGGTCACACATGCCTGACTAGGGATTGAACCTGCAACCTGGGTATGTGCCCTGACCAGGATTCAAACCCACAACCTTTTGGTTATGTGATGATGCTCCAACCAACTGAGTCACACCGACCAGGGCTAAAACCCTATCTCCTTTCTTAATGTAGTATCGTTACTTGGAGATACAGTATGACTAAGACTCTTTCAAGGGGCTGTTCTCCCTTTCTGCTAGCAGTAAGTGTAGCGTTATTCAATCAGCAAGTTCTCCTGGTGGCCCGTTAGGGAATCCATGATCAATAATAATAAAAATTTAATATGTGCTAGGAACTGAGCTGATTGTTTTATACCCTAATCCTGCTCTGTGAGATTGTTAATATCATTATTCCCGTTTCACAGATGAAGAAACTGAGAATCAAAATGTGAACAACTTGCCAAAAATTACACAGGGAATAAGAGGCAGAGACCACATTCAAACCCAAGAAGTCTGACTCCAGAGCCTGAGAGTTTAACTCCCTAATGCTTTTATTCTCTATGATGTCACTGAAATGCTAGAAGCTGGAATCACCTGGAAGCTCATTCTTTCACTTCTGTGGCGGTGGATGCTGGGTGTCAGCTGGGACCTCAGCGGGGCAATGGGCCTGAATGCTCGCTAGCAATGTGGTTGCTGTGTTTCCAGGGTGCGCATCCCAAGAGAAAGATTTCTAGGCAAAGCGATATTGCCTTTTATGACCTAGTTTTGAAGCCATGCGACATCACTCATGCCACATTCCTCCCATCAAGGAGGTCACAAAGCCCTCCCCAGGTTCGGGGCAGAGAAAATAGGCTCCCCTCATGATGGGGGTGGGGGGGTGGTAATGTCAGGAAGACTGTGGGAGACCAGCCATATTGCTGTGGTCATTTTTGGCAGTAGTCTTCCACAGGCCTACCTATTCGGAGTACAAGTATATAAAATCTGAAATATTTTAGAATGAGTAGGTAGCTACAGTTATTACTGGGACTAATAGGGGTCTTTTATTTTCTGTGATGTTTGGATTTTCGTAACAAATGTTTAAAACACTATGGCAGCATTATTTTTAAAGACCTAGCATCCATTCTGAAGAAGTTTATGCTAAAGGTGAGTAGGCTGACTAGTACCTATTTCTTCTATATTCATTTACTGCCTCTCGCTGCTCTGCTTTGTCCCCCAGGAGGCTGACCTCTACAAATGGTGTCACCTGCACTCCTTTGCCCTCTGAGTTCCGGTTGGGTTGATTCAATGAGAGCTGAAGGGAATCAGAGAATGAGAGAAGAGAGGGTGGGTTGTTTACTCTCTGCCACCTCCCCTCACCCGCCCATGGTTCTCATGACGGCTATGTTCCCCGAAGCTCATAGCTCCTGTTGGGTGGCCCCTCCAAAGCTATGGCCTCACTGCATTCCAGCGAGACTGCCTTCATCTCAATCCTTCAGACTCAAGAGTGGTAATCATTGCTTCTGGTTATTCCCTGGGGTGCCTCATCATCCCTTAGAGGTTCCCTTAATTCTGTCTACTCCTCTGTAATTGTCTCTTCATTAAACTTTCTTTAATTAAGCCCTCTAAGTGTGCCCTCTGTTCCCTCGGAATCCCTGACTGATCCAGTAAAGCACTGACAGAGACAAACAGGCAAATGATGATGTTACGTGCACTGATTGCTTTGAGAGGCGTGCATAGGAGAAGAACAGCTAGGTTTTTCTGGAAGAGTCAGGGAAGCCTTCCCTAACAAAGTGATACTTAAATTGAGACAAGAAAGATGAGTCAGCGTTCACCAGTTGGTGAAAAAGAGAACAACTTTCCAACCCTGTGAGGTGTCCATGGATAAGGAAACAGGCCCAGAGAGGTTAGGTGACTTACCCATGGCCACATAGAGAGTAGCATAGATTCAAGCCTTCTGCTTAATCCATCACATTTCAAGGAAAGTTTGTCAACTCAGATGATTTTGGCTGCAAGTAAACAGAAAAAAATGGTTTGAGCAGTAAGGAAAATGTACCATATAATAAATGCATGTAATGTTGTAATATAATATCAACAAAACCAAGGTTAGGCAACTCCAGGGTGGATTAAATTAAACCAGATATTCAAAAATGTCACCAAGAATAAGATCTAAATAGCCCTGGTTGGTGTGGCTCAGTGAATTGAGTGCCAGCCTGAGAACCAAAGGGTCGCTGGTTCAATTCCCAGTCAGGGCACTTGCCTGGGTTGTGGGCCAGGTCCCCAGTAGGGGGCACTCAAGAGGCAACCACACATTGATGGTTTTTTTTCTCTCTCACTCTCTTTCCCTCTCTCTTCCCCTCTCTCTAAAATTAAATAAATAAAATATTTTAAAAAGAAAACTCAAAAAAAGAGAATAAGATCTAAATAAATGGAGAAATATACCACCAGTTGGAAGACCCAATATTGTTGTCAATCCTCCTCAAATTGATTTACAGATTTAATACAATTGCAATCAAATTCTCACAAGGTTTATGTATGGAAATTATCTAGCTAATTCTAAAATTTATATGGAAATACAAAAAAGAAAGAAAGAAAGAAAGAAACCTAGAGCAGCCTAGACAATCTTAAAGAAGAACACACACTACCAGATGTCAATGTTTAGTATGAAGCTATAACAATTAAGCCAGGGTGGTATTGATACAAGGCTAGATAAAGCCCGATGGAACAGAATTGAGAGTCCAGAAATGGACCCAAACACGTACACTCATTTGATCTACAAGGGTGCTTCTGCAGCTCAGTCACCTTGGAGAAATGGGATATCCATGCAAAGGTAATCTGTGGGGGGGGGGGGGGGGAAGGAATTTTTACTTCTCACCATACACAAAAATTAATGTCGTTTGGATTCTAAACCTAATGCAAAAGTTAAAAAGAATCAGTCTTCTATTAAAAAACATAGGAAAATATCTTCATGATTATGAGGATAAACAAATATTTCAAATTGAGTGCAAAAAACACTATAGTGAAGGGATTGGTAATTTGGGCTTTCTTAAATAGAAGAACTTATGCTCTTTAAAAGATATTACCAAGCACGTGAAGAAGCAGCCTACAGACTGGGGGAAGATATTTGCATTTCATACATCTGACAAAGGATTTAATATCCAGCACATAAAGTAACTCCTACAAATCAATAAGTAAAAGACAAAACAATCCACTTTTAAGGAGGGAAAAAGACTTGAATAGGCTCCTATTATAAAGGAAATGGCCAAAAAGCATTTGAAAAGGTCACCAGGGAAAAACAAACTAAAACTACAATACGATACCACTGTTCACCCACCAGAATGGACAAAATTAAAAAGACTGACAATATCAAGTGTCAGCAAGAACACAGGGTAATTAAAAATCTCACCCAATGCTGGTGGGCATGTAAATTCGTTCAACCACTTTGGAAAACTCTTGGACAGTATCTACGAAAGCGAAAACAGCTATTTATTCTCTGAGCCAGCAATTTCATGCCCAGGTATTTATGTGCACAAGAGAGATAATGACATGCTATCACCCAAAAACAGGAACATGAAATTTCCACAGTACCTTTTTTCATTCATAATAGTTAACTGAAAATAACTCAAATGTCCCTCAACAGGAAATGGGAAAAATAAATTGCGGCACCAATGGAACACAGCATAGTGACTTTTCAAAAGAAAAACTATTGATAAACATAAAACTATGAATGAATCTCACAGAAAGCACATTGAGCAAAAGAAGCCAAACACCAAAGAGTAAGTACTATGGGCATCCCTGTATATGAAGTTCAAGAGCAGGTAAAACCATCATGGAGGTAGGAATGAGGACTGTGAGGACTGGATATCGGCTACAAGGGGGCAGGGAAAGCCCTCTGCAGTGCTAGAAAGATTCTACAACTTGATCAGGCAGTGGTTGTGTGAGTGTGTACATGCATAAAAATTCGCAAAGGTGGACACTTAGTATTTGTGTACTTCATGGCATGTGAATTACACGTAAGTTTTGAAAACGTGCTACCAAGGATTTTCACTCTGCTACCCTCGGTTTGTCCCCATATAATCATAAGATGGCAGCTGGGATGTTCAGACGTCACATATAGTCAAGAGCATGTCTGGGAGAAGGAGCCCCTCTTTTCCGGGGTCCCTTTGCCAAGTAAAGAAACATTTCCCAGAAACACACCACACCCCCAGCTGATGCCTCTTCGAATCTTATTGACCACAGTTGCGTCCCATGTTCTGGCTTTACCCAATCACTGGCAAGGAAAATAGGACTGTAGAGATCAGAGTTTACCTTTTTCTTAGTCACGTGGAAAAGAGAAGCAACAGCTGGGTCAGTAATAAAATCTAAGCTTATAGCCAAGAGTTCCTGAACAAGGAACTGGGCTGGCCTCCCAGAGTTTATCTCCCAAGGATAAAGCAGCATTTCATCCCTTGCAAGCTTTTTTCTTTTTAAAAACATCTTGTTTTCTAAAATGCATGTATCGTCATTGTTTTTCTGATATGTGATTAACGTTCATTGTGAAAGTTCAATTAAGCTGAAATCAGCTGTACTTAATCCTCCCAGACCCCACACCATGATAATCACTATTAAAAGTTCCGTCTGTGGTCTTCCAGAACTTTTTCTTGGCATATACATCATTTTACACAGTTATATAATTTTTTAACCTAAAGGAATAGGAGCATGCTATATATGTCAAACACTGTCATTTGCCACCACCTCAAACACTTTCTGTAATTTTTTTTGCTAGCAACCCTAATGTTATGATTAGTGTAAAAGAATGGTTGGGGCCCCGCCGGAACGAAGAAGGAACGAAGAACGTACACAGAGCCCCGGGTCCCAGCACAGCCTTTTGTGGTGGGCTTTGCTGTGGTTTGTTGTGGGCTCCGTCATCATCGAGACTTTGCAAGGATTGCTAATCCGCAGCGGGGGCTGAGATCTGTGTTCCCAGCCCCCTCGCCACGGATTGGTTTCAAGAGAGGCCACAAGACCCAGCTCTTGCCGAGAAGAAGGAGCAGAAATCTAATAGGAATTCTGAGAGCTTCCCTCAGTCTCAAAGAGGGACGTGGTTAAGGCCTCTGTACATGACAGCAGCGTGCGTGTTTATAACGTGCTTTGTAACTTAGTTGTGGTTTTGGCTTCTTTGATTTTTTTTTTTTTAACTTATGCTGCAGTTGTACGTTTATTGGTAGTTTGCTCCTAGACCTCCATATGGCTGGTGAGGGAGATCTTGTATGGTGCGGGGTGGGGGTGGGGGTGGGGGTGGGGGTGGGGGTGGTGGAGGACTCAGAACTGATGAGGCATTTGAGGGGCTCCAGCTGGGAACCTAAAAAGTATCTCCTCTCTACAGACTGGGGGTGCTGGGGGCAGAAGAAGGGGATAATAGAAGAGAGAAGGCCCAGCTCAGCCACAGGAAGGGAGGGGTCCAGGGACTGTGCCAGATGTGGTCAGGGTCGGGGTCAGGGTCGGGGGAGCCCTGCAAGGGTTAGCGGGTGGGCAGATCCTGGGCTCTGGGGAAGAAAAGGGAGAAATTGGACCTGGAGACTAGTGGCCATAGGGATTGGCTCTAGGGCGGTAGGATCTCCTCTAAGACAGCATAGTCCACTAATTGGGTCCTAAAATTTTCGCTAAGATGTTCTTAATGAAAATGCCAAAAGAAAACCTATTCTCATTATATTAAATAGGAAAAATTATGTAAACATAAGTGCAAAACTCTAAACCAATTTCCTGAAACTTTACTGAACTCAGTAAAATGTGTGTATATGTGCGTGTTTGTTTTTAAAAACGATCATGTTACATTGTAAAATGCTCAGCATTACTTCCAGACCATCAACAATGAAATTGGCTGTTACATTTTTGCTTAGTGTAGAGTAACATGGCTTCTCGCTGCGAGCAGCAGCCAAGGTACACAAGCCTTTTTCACTCGGTTGATTTTTTTCTTGTATCTTTTGATTTGATTCATCCAGTTATATTTATTAGTACGCAGTCTATTTTTATCATTTGCTTTTAGGACGGGGAAGTGAAAACGAGAGCTGGAGCAGGATTGTGGCTGGAAGCGTATGGCAGAAGATAGGACGAAAGAGACCTAACGATAAAAGGCTTATTATACATCTCCTGTAACAAGAAGTCCTGGGCTCACCTCCTCTTCCCTTCTCCTCTCTGCCAGAGTGCAAAGGCTTTCATCTTGGGGTTTTGTAGCCTCAAAGTTGCATGACATTTGCTGCCCCTCCAGGCAGCACATCAATATCGCAGGCAGGAAAGGGGTGGGGGGCAGGCCAAAGGAGGCAAGAAAATAGAGTCTGTTTCTTCTATAAAAGCTTTCCTGGAAGTGTCACCCAGGGACTTCCACCGCATTCATCAGCCCGACTGACTGGTAGTGCAGGGTCTGGGGCCCTCAGCTGGTTTTTCCACACTTCTACATGTAACTCTGATCTCCCAATTTTATTTGGGATAGAATGTGAATCATTTTTTCCCCAAGTAATTTTGTTTAAAATGTTCTATTGAGTTTCAGTTTGCCCAAAGCGCATTGTTACTGAGAGACACATGTACTCTACCGAGTTTGGGTATTACAAACTAATAGCCCTTCTCCCAGGGAAATGTTAACCAGGGGGCCACGCTGTGAGTTATGCCCGAATACTACGGAGGTTCTTCCTTCCTGCAGCTCTCCCCTGTCTCTGGCAACAGTTACTCAGTACATCCGCCCTTTTGTGTCATAATGGATGCAAACTGTCCTCTGTTGTGGGGCAGTTAGAATGTTCCCAGTTTTTCACAATTATAAACAAAGCTGCATTGAACATCTCTGTACACACATCTTTACCCACTTGTCCAATTACCTCTTCGAGATGAATTAAATCCATGACGTGAAATCGCTGGGCTGCCGGTTCTGCACATTCAGAATCTGATAGCGATTGCCCAGTTGTCCTCCAGAAAGGTTGTACCAGCCCCACCACGTCTCCGCTGCTGGAGCAGTGAGCATGCATCACAGAGGCACACCGGCCCGCCTGGACGGAGGGGAGGATGGATGGCTCTGTTAACGCCGCATTTGGAAGCAGAGAGCTTCGTAATTCAGGTGCCAATTACATTTGGAAATGAGATTAGCACATGGAATCTTCCCATTCATCTCTCTGAGAGTTCCAAGGTTCCTGGGCAGATGAAACAATAAAACAAAACCAGTGAAATGAAGTCAGTGTGGACTCAGGACATTTACCCTGATAAATGTGCCCATTTAGAACAGACTTTCTGGGCAGCTTGCTTCGTTCTGACTCCAATGAGCATCAACACCACTCTCAGCCCCCAGTTTTTCCCAAGCGATTCCACCAGTCCCTTTCTTAAAAGTATGTCATGGTGCCCCTCTCCAAAACATGTCCTTGAGGATGACGCCCAATGTCCTAACAGACAGTTGCTGTTGTTCGCCACATAATAATAGTGACAGCATCAATAATAATGTAAACGCCAGCATTTACGTAATGGGGATTTATTGTTTAAAGACAACAGAGTTTCGGTTTGGGGCGGTGAGAAAGTTCTGGAGATGCATGGTGGGGATGGTCACACAACAGTGTGAATGTACTTACTGCGTCTGAATTGGACACTTACGGGGTGGTTAAAACAATGAATTTTATGTTACGTATATTTTACTGCAACGGAAATATGTAAAAAAAAAATCACTGACTTCCGGTTTCCGGTGACTACTTACTTGGAAGTAGTCACTCTGCCCTCACAAGTAAGAAGATAAGTAAACCAAAAATCCAACAACACTTCTTAGAGCTGTGAGCATGAGGTCAGGGGTCAAGCTGCTGCCCCCAAATGAGAGAGACTGACAGGTGGGTACGGAGAATCACAGCCTACCCAAGCAGAAACCTCCGAGGGAGCCAGTGCCAGGGGAGGGGAGCCCGAACTGAAACCGGTGAATTCCCGGAGGCTCAGTGTGAATCGGACTGAGACAAAAACTCTGGGGGAACGGGACGCGTGGAGCGCCCACACTTTTGTGAGTCTTGCCTCCAGGAGCTTGACCAGGCTCTCACAGTAAATTTTAGAATTTCGGTGAATAGGGGAGAAAAATCTTTTCATGTGGCAGGGAGAGAGGAGACACGCCATTTATTGAAACACCCAAGCACTCGGTTCTTAACAGGGCCAGCCCTTGGGAGAAACTATTGTACCTAATGGGGTTTTATCAGAGCCAAACTGATCCAGGGGAAAGCAAGTACCTCACTAGTCATCTAAGGGAGGCACAAACTGAGAAGCACTTGTGAAGTTCACAGCCCAGAGACACAGGATCCATTAAAAAACTGAGACTTAATCAAAGGACCCTAGAATGCTTCCCCTCCCCCTACACCTTACCACTGCCTCACTAAAGGTCTATTTAACAGAGTCCCTTTTATATAGCATGGCTTTCAACGAAAAATGACAAGACATACTAAAAGGCAAAAACACAGTTTGAAGACGCAGAGAAAACATCAGAGTTGACTCAGATGTAGCAGGGATGTTGGAATTATCAGACTGGAAGTTTAAAGTAAATATGATTAATATATATACTAAGGGCTCTGATGAAAAAAGTAGACAGTGTGCAAGAACAGACGGGTCATGTAAGCAGAGGGATGGAAATCCTAAGAAAATTATATATATATATATATATCTCATTTTATAAATTCTATCTATATGTTAGAGCTTAAAACCCATGAACAGAAATGAAATGGTCTTTGTTTCCCATGAAGCCTCATAGAATAAGGAATTCTCCAAAGAGAGCGAAGCGTTTGAAGGGCAGGGTGGCCCCCAAACAATGTCTATTACCCCTAGCATGTAGGTTAGGGCTGGACTGACTTATATAGCTCATACCCTTCTCCTGACAGATGGTAGCATCTAGTGCTAAGTCAGACAATCGGGGTGTTGCCCTGACCTCAAATTCTCTTGACCAAGCTCAAGTTTAAGTTCACAGTATTCAGAAGAGCCTCAGTAAGCTCAGCCCTGCTGGGTAACCTTAAAACAGAAGCAAAACGAGTTTTAATAACTGCCCTGTCTTCCCCTTTTTCTTTTTTTCAGTTAGCTCACTCTGCCTTCTGCTGAGCTTTGAAGTATAATTCAAAAGCCCGAGCTGATTTACTCCCAACTACCTACCAGACCAGCTCTCGGTTCCATTAACAAGCCCTTTATCCCGAGACTGGGCAAGCAGGAGCTACCAGAACGTTATCACTCAGCTCTCCGGCCAGGCTGTTGGGAGAAAAGGGCTCCCAGCGGCATACAGGTTTTTGCACACAGTGGCAACAGACACACCCCTCTAAAGAGGATGAGGAAGGTTTGCACAGGTCTGGGGAGGTACCAAGGGTCCACCCAACCCCGACGGAGTCGGGAGTGAGGGTTTTTCTGGAAAACCCAATATTTCAGAGGAGTCTGGAGGGAAGATTAAGAATGAACTACACCAAAAATGAAAAGGTGCTCCAGTCAAAGTACCTGCATGTGCGGAGGCCCAGAGGTGTGAAAGGCAAAATACACTGAGGAAACAAACCCAGGGAGAGAGCGGAGAGATCTAGCCAGCCCTGGCCAGGCAGCTCAGCTGGTTGGAGTGCCATCCCCATACGCCAAGCTTGCAGGTTAGATCCTTGGTCAGGGTATGTACAAGAGACAACCAATGAACACATAAATAAGTGGAACAACAAATCAATGTTTCTCTCTCTCAAATTAAACATTTTCATATAGGAAAAAAAGCTTTAAATCACAACAACAACAACAACAACAAAGAAACCTGGTCAATAGGCGGCTCATGACTACTCATGCATGTCAGACTCCCCTGGAGAACCCGAGGGCTCCGCCCCAGGCTGGAGCCCCTCTGCACACACGCCGAAACCGGCACTCACTGCCAGGGCTGCAGGCAGCCAGGCTAAGGATCCTTTATAATAATAGTCAAGCTGTCATTCGCAGATGCCCCAACAGGCCCAGAGAAGGCCCGAGTGGCAGTCCCAGCTAAGTGTTGCCTCTGCAATGGTATTTTCTTTGGTGTCGCTCATTCAGATTGGAAGCTCACCTCAAGTGACTGATGATCCTTATTTCAGAGTGAGGCAAGTCCAAGCTGACTGGAAGCTTTGTGAGCATGGACAGGGCTTGAGGACTGACGTGTGTCACTGCACAGCAACCGACTTCATGAGAAGCCCCAGATGTCATGACTGGGGGTTTTTTCTCTGGGGCAGCTGGGTTTCTTCATTGAAAGGAAGCTCCAATCCACTGTTGGGGTTGCTTTGTGAGCCGAGATGTGAATAATCTGGAGCTTGGCTAAGAACGGGGTGGGGTGTCATCATTGGGGATGCAGCTTTTTAGGCAACCCCTGTGTCTAGTTCAGCCCCACCCCACCTCCACTCTTCCCTACCCTGGGACAGTGATCACTAACACTGAACCCTCTTCAGGGTGAGAAGTGCCCGACTACATGTGGTTGAAATTCCCATGACGAAGACCTCAGGCAGTTCTCCTGTGTGGGCGCCTGTTTTACCTCCGCCTCCTGAAATACCTGGTTCTGCCCATTCCTGAGCCTTCTGGGACCCTGGGGTGAACTGGCTGTTCCTCAAGATATGCCTCTCCTTACGCAGGAGAGTTGGCCCTCCTCCCCTCTGCCAAATCAGTTCTCATTCCCCAACCCAGTTCCTGTCGTCATCTATTGTTTTAGGGCTAGAGACGTCTCCCAGTTCCATCAGAGATGCAGGAGGTGTTTGCACGTTCTCTGTATTGTCTGGGGTGGATTTAATGAGAAGAGAACAGGAAAGAAAAAACCTCAGCCATCCTTGGGTGTACCTACCACCACTGAACCGTACACTTACAGGTGGTTAAGACAGTAAATTTCACGGTATGTGTTTTTTACTGTAGTTAAAAACAAAACAAAACTCAGCCATCTTAAAACCAGAAGTCTCCCCTGGAGTTTTCTGTGAATTTTGAAAAACAAACCCAGCAATCTGTTTCCTTGAAAATCTATTACATGTGGAATGTGAATGTTTTGACTTCTTCTATACAATCTATCAATACCGTTATTGGAAATGTCCAGAGCAGTGGTTCTCAAAGGGCGGTCTGTAGACCAGTGGCATTGGCTTCACCTGGAAATTTGTTAGAAATACAAACTCCTGGGTCCGACCTCGGACCTCCTAAATCAAAAGGCCTGCAATCTGAGTTTTAAGAAGACCTCCGCAACTAAATACTGAGTATCTGCTTTGTGATGGTTGATACATACAGCTTGAGAACCACTCATCTAGAGCAATATAGGGGAAAGAATGCAATGGAGTGTAGGCTGAACATCGAAGGAGGGGTCTAACTTCATGTTATGGAGAAAAGATTGAGGGAATCATGAAAGGGGGAGAGGAGGGGAGTCACTGAACCCTGTCTCAGGTGCCATGCTGGTCAGTTTACACACTTATCCCACTTAACCCTCACAGTTTCCCTGAAAAGAAAGAATTATTTCCCCCATTTTACAGATAGGAAAACTGAGGCCTAGAAAATGTGACTTAGCTATTTAAGAAAAATTTCAACCAAGGTATGCCCAGCTCCCCAGGCCCTCTTTATTTCCCACAGTTTCCCCTTTTAAAATTAACCTCGTCACTGAGAATATCACTAGCGATGGAAGACTGAGAAAAGAAAATAAGACTTCTTTGCTTGGGAAAACCCTGTTCATCCTCCAAAGCAGAACATAAATGTCACCTCCTCTGGGAAGCCTTCCAGAACTGCTTTGCTCAGAGTTAACCTCCCCATGATACTTTGCAGATACCTGTCTTGGAGTACCTCATTCACCTCATTGTAGAAGTTTTCAAATCTTCAGTCCCAGGATCCCTTAGAAATTACTGACATTCATAGGCAAATGAGCCTCGACCTAAACTTCACAAATTATACAAAAAAAAGTAATCAAGATGGATCAAGGATTAAATGTAAAAATGTAACACTATAAAACTTGTAGGGAAAAAAAAACATAGGAGAAAATCTTCAAGTTCTGTGGCTGGGCGAAGGGTACTTAGAGTTGACAACAAAAGCACAATCCATAAAAGAAAAAAATGACAAGTCGAATCATTCAAAATGGAAACCTTTTGCTCTGAAAGAGACCCAGTGGAGAAGACAAAAACACTGGGAGAAAATATATATTTGCAAACCACCTATCCGACAAAGGACTGGCGTCTAGAATACATTAAAGAACTCTCACAACTCAAGAGTGAAAAAAACAGTCCAATTAGAAAATGGGCAAGAGGAGTGAACAGGATTTTCAGCGCAATGAAAAGGATATACGGTTGGCAAATAAGCACATGAAAACATTTTCAGCATCGTCAGCCATTAGAAAATGCAAATTAAAATCACATTGAGATATCACTACAATTATTAGAATGTCTAAAAATAAAATGTAGTGATAACAGCAAATGCTGCTGAGGACGTGAGACGCTAGACCACTCATAAATTGCTGGTAGGAAGGTAAGATGGTACAGCCACTCAGGGAAAAGGTATGGTGACGTGTTACAAAATTAAAAATGTGCTTACCATACTAACTACCCAGCAATTGCACTTTGGGGGCATTGGACCCAGAGAAGTGAAAACGTATGGTCATACAGAAACCTGTATATAAGTGTTCAAAGCAATTTTATTTGTAATAGCCAGAAAACAGAAACAATCTAGATGTCCATCCACAGCAGACTGATGAAGCAACATGTGGCACGTCTACACACGGAACATGGCTCAGCCACAGCAGGGAATGTGTTGGCAACACGCGTACCGACCTGGGTGGGTCTCAGGGGAATGATGCTTTGTGAAAACAGCCAATCTCAAAAGGTTACATCATGTACTATTCCGTTTATATAACATTCCTGAAATGACAAAATTATAGAGAGGGAGAGGACAGGGGGGAGGAAGGGGAGAGGGGAGGAGGTGGCTGCGGCTACAAAGGGGTAGTGTGAGGTCCTGGTGAAGGAACTGCTCTGTACCTTGACCTTGGCAGTGGTCATACACATCTACACAGGTGATGGAGTTTCACAGAATCACACCCACATCCACATGCACACATGTAAAACGTGCAATCTGGGTAAAATGGGTGAACTGGCTCACTGCCAGCTTCCTGGTTGTGCTATCGTACTGAAGTTATGCGTGATGTTGGCCCTGGGGAATTCTGGGTGAAGGGTGCACCGCATTTCTCTGTATCCTTTCTTACAACCGCTTGTGACCCTACAATGATCTCCAAATGAAAGGTTTGAAAAAGGATTGAGTACTGAAAAGTGATTTTGTGTGTGTTCAGTATCAGTCAGTATTTACTATACTAGAAACAAAAATGGAGACTTTTCAAAGTATTTATTAACTTACTTTTAAAATGAAAACCACCCCATTAAATGTTAATATGAACAAAACATTTGATGAAAAATAAGTACATTTTCGGAAGGAGTGAGAGGGGCCAAAATGTTTTACGGGTCTGCGAATCTCTTTCGTGTCTGGCTCCGGAGGCAGCTGGGTTCTGGGTCTGCGTCTACGTTATAGTAGCTCTGCTGTCACGCACCATGCCACCTCTGGAAAATTCCACTGTCCACGCATGAGAAGTTGGGAGGGAAAGAGGCAAGTAATGTCTTAGTTTTATTGTGAAAACACGCAGATGCCTTCAAAGGGTCTCAGAGCCCCCCACCCCAGGCGTCCTGGGGCCACGCTTTGGAAACTTCTGAGTTAATGTGATCCTTCACCCACACTTCTGCTCCTGAACATAGCGAGTGAGGATGGGAAGAGCACCTCTTTCATCTTTGTGTTCCAAGCAGAGCGTACGGTGCCTGGCATAAAGCTGATCCCCAGGAAATGTTTGATGAGTCCATGGAATATTAATGACTTGTTAGGGGGAGAGAGAGAGAGAAAGAGAGAGGTTGCCAATCCGGTCGACAGCAAATTGCTTTAGACTTCCAGTTCTGAGTCAGAATAAAGGTCAGAGTGTTCTGCTATAGTTTGGTCCATGGAACAAACATTGTTCTGAGAAACCAGGAGGCTCCTGGGGCGTAAAGCATGAATCTGCAATGACTGAGTGGCCTTTTGAGAAAGGTCTTGCTGTGTCATAATTTCTCACAAGCTTTGACCTTGAGGCCTCTCCACACCAGCCAGACGGAGCATGGGAAGAAAGGGACTTAGAGGCCAGGGACGTAATAAATTCTTCTGTCCTGACTTATTATCCTTGCGCCCTTAACCCCCTAGGTCACCCCCAAAGCACCCGTTAATGGCCAGTCTTAGCCCGCTGGGTCCATAGCTGCTCTGGGAAGAGGCACGCAGTTTCTGGCCATTATTCCAAATTACAAATTGGCTCCCAGTTCTCATTCGAGATATCCATCAAAGCGCAGTTTAGCAGGGAGCACAGTGCAATGCACAGGCTCACTTAAAATTGCCAGTGAAAAATGTCCAGACCTGCAGAGCATTCTGAGATGACGAGGCTCGGCCCCTCCCTGAAGGAGCTCCCGCTCTAGTGGGGAAATGGCTCCACGAGTCCCCAACCAGGACTCTGAAGTGAAATGAGCACCTGGTGAGAGACATCACCTCTCCTTGGACCAGGGAAGCGGTACATTTGATTTTGTGCTTGGAAGGAAGGAGAAGGCCATTGTCAGGAAGGCGGAGAAGCAGCACGCCAGGAGAAGTTACTGTGTTAGGAAAGACAGTCAATTGTGTTCACACAGCAACAAGTACCAGTGGGCTAAAGAAAATGGAAGTTTATTTCTTTCTGTCACCACCGTCTAGGCTGATGTGGCCTAAGGCTCCCGTGGCAACTCCACAGTGCCAGGGACCCAGACCCTTCTCCTCCTCCGGCTCCAGCACACCTGAGGCCCCACCCTCGTGTGTTTCTGTGGCCCAGAACCACCGGGTCTGCACCCCAGCCAGTGGAGGGGGGCAAGCAGAAGGGCAGGCATGTTCCTTCCTTCAAAGGGCCCAATTCAGAAGGTGCACAGCTTACTTCTGCTCACATCCCAGAACATAGTTGCAAAGGAGGCTCGGAAATGCATCTTAAATATTTGAGTTTCTATTGCTCTGTAAGGAATTGGCAGACAACTCTTAAGTTTCTGCCCCAAGTGCAGAGGTGAGAAAGCAGAGGGAGGTGTGTCTAGAAGTTCTGGGGGGGAAGGAAACAAAGTAGGAAAGGTGGGCTGGGGCCCCAGGGTGAAAGGACTGCTTCGTTCTGGAAGTCAGCGGTTCTCAGATTTGGGCACATGCTGGCATCATCGGAGGGTGTGTCGGACCCCAGTTACTGAGCCCTGCCTCCAGAGGATCTGATTCAGTCGGTCTGCAGAAGGGCCCCAAAATATCCATTTCCCACCAGTTCCCAGGGGATCCTGGTGTTGCCAGTCCGGGATCTTTCAGAGATATAGAGCCACAGAAAGCATGAGATGGCAAGGCCCGTGTTTTCAGAAAGCTGATTCTGCTCCGCGGTAGGGAATAAGCGATCCCGAAGCTTCCCAGTGCACTGGAGCTTTTCACCTTCTTGCCCCTTAATGTTCCTGAGAAATGCCAGTCAGGAAAAACAGGGATGATAAAGAGCCTGCAAGGCAGAGTTCATGGCACCTCAGTGCCCGAGGGTCACTCCCTGCTTCCTGGCAGGGCTGATGGTGTGAGTCTCATCCCGGACCCACCAGCCCTTTGCTTTGTATGCAGAAGCCTGGATGGGGGTGGGAGGGGAGGGGGGAGGGCAAGTCCCTTTCCTCCCTGCACCTGAGTTTCTCCATCAGAAATAATAATGGGGACCATTTGGCTCTCTGGGAGACAAGGACTTTCAGATGGCACAGATCAAAAAGTTGGACAATGTCCCCAAACCATGGGATTCCTGACTCACCTACACCAGGGGTTGGAGAGAAAATTGGCACAATCCCCGGAAGGCAATTTGCCAATCAAACCAGAAATGAAAATGTCTATACTCTTTGACCCAGTCGTTCCGTATCCAGGAATTGAGCCTCGATACATTCATGTCTACGTGCAATAGACAGGGTATTCAATGTGCATTGTTCATACTGGCAATAGACGGGAAACACCTAAATATCACCCATAGAGGGCCGGTCGCGTCCCAGAAATGGAATAATGGGCAGCCCTTAAAAAGGGCAGGTAAGATCTATATAGGCCAGTTTAGAATAATGATAAATAGATATAGATCAATATATGTATGTGTCTCCTGTATGTGTGAAGGGTGGACACTATTGTGATCGGCTGCTATGAATACACGGACATGTGTATACATGTACGTATGCTTATCTATGCAGGGTGCATCTCTGGACGGATTCAGAGGAACAGGCTGCCTTTCAGGAGGGGAATTGGAATGGAGGTCCAGGCTGAGAATGAAACTTACATTTCACTCTAACCTTTTCTGCTTGATTGATTTTTTTCAACCCTGCGTATGCATTACTTATTTAAAAAACGAAACGTGGAAGGAGTGCCTTGGGCTTTTCATGCCTTATCTCACTAAATCTTCACAATAACCTAGAAGATAAGTATTCTGACTACTCACAAGGCACAGGGAGGTTAAATCATTTGGGAGAAGGGCAGGGTGGGCGGAAATGGAAGGAACCTTTATTTGTAGGATTTGCCAATTTCCAATCCTCCCACCGTGGGGCTGGTTCCAAGCTGTCGAAGGTGATTTCACTGAGCAGAGCCGCGAAGGGATGCACACGGTGAGCTCTCAGGAGCCCCGAGGAAGCAGCTGCAGCACCGTCGGGGAAGGGACCTTGCACTCCCAAGGAAGGCCCCTGACTCCTTCCACTTCATAGCTGAAAGGGTTGCTTTTCAAGAAGAAAACAAATGTAAGCAGATACACCACTTAAGGACCTAAGAGTAGCTTCCAGGGACCTATATAAATAGGACCTATATAAATAGATACCAGGCGTCTATTTATGGTGTCAACAACCTGCCTTTTTTGCAATGGATTTGAAGCAAAAACCCAGAAATTAAAATTAAGCATCTGGGTTTTACATTTGCAAATTGCTTTGCCGTTCTCTTTATGAAATATTGCACATGGCTACATGCATAAGGCAATAAAAGAATAATAAATTAGTGTTAGTGTTCTGTCAACCAGCCCTGCGTTCTTGCCAGGGCCAGCAATCTATATTAGGAAGCTGCTTTAGAAACTGCCCAGTGCCTTAATGGGAGAGGTGGGCGTGAGAGGACCAGACAGACTTGGATTCAACATGTATTCCAGATCTGCAACTTGCTAGATACCTGGAGCAAGTCACCTCTCCTTCTGAGTCTCAGCTTACTCACGTGTTAAGGAAGGATAGTGCCCACCACACAGATTGGTTCAGGCATCTCTGCCGCGTTTAACAGATGAGGTTAACACGTGGCCTACACCTAGATAGAAGGCAGGGTGTTTTTCCCAAAAAAGTATCTGTCAGAAGGAAGGGTTGCCTTATCTTTAAGTTCTTAGGAAAGCTCACAGAATCTTCCACGTTCCCTAGACTCTCTCAATTATTTTACTTTAAACAGCAAAGCATTTTTTCTGTGAAAGACCAATTAATCCAAGTCACCTGAAGGAAGTGGTTTTAAAAGAAAGAAACAGTATTTGACACAGACGTAGTCATAGTACCGGGAGTTGACATCATAACCCTTGTACAGATGCAAGCCTTCTAAAGAGGAGGTTTAGAAGCAATGCGTTAAAATGTTAAGACGTTGTGATCACAAATATAAGTCAACAGGACAAAAAGAAAGACCATGCTGTCCTAAGGCTGAGTGAACTGGGGCTTTGAGGGTAAAATGTTTCAGTGACAGCACCGGCTAAAGGCTCAGAAAGTGACGGATTGCAAGCAAGTTAAATAGAAGTAGAAGTTATGTGACCCAGGAGGTGGGTCAGATGATTCGGAAACCTTCCCCAGTGACAATAAAAGTACTGAGATCAAAGGCACACAAGAGATAAAATTGTTTTGTAAAATGCAAGCGTGGAAAAAAACTCCTAGTATTTCTGAAGTAATATATTATTTATAGTATATTTTTAAATACATTATTTAAATAGTGTGTTAATACCCTTGAAAGTATGTGCAGACCTAAAATAATAAATTAAATGTTCTACAGACATTTGATTATTTCATCTACAGCCTTGAGAATGTACACTGGGTGCGGCAGAAGTAACGCCTGCATGAGTGTGGCCAGTAGGGCAACAATATGGGTGTAATAATCTATAGTTTTAATTCTAACATTTCACCTAAAATGTCATATGGTGTGCTTCAGTGTGATGTTGTTATGTTGCAGAATTACTTGCTTATGATATTGTAATAACGGAGGGGTGTTATTTGTGCTGGACCCTGTATATTTAAGTTGGTCCCCCCAAACTTTTTTTTTCCTCTGGCAATCTTCTCATTGTGAAAAACAGGAGGGTCCCTTTGTATTTGGGCCCACCTAATACTGAGACAAGTCTGTGCAGCCACTTAAAACTCACAAAGCTCCATGTGATCGTGATGGGTAACTGTTACAGTCGGTAATACTATTTTTAGTGTGATTGTTCTAGCACAAGCTGGTCTCTTCAGCTGCACTCCTCTAAGCAATTAACGGGGTTGAAACTCCCTGATCTTATATTTCCGAGCTGTGTGATCTTGGTCAAGTTGCCTAACCTCTCTGTGCCACAGTTTCCTCATTGATAAAAGAGAGAAAATCATAATATATCACAGGGTTAAGAATTCAATAAATTCATGTATGTAAGAAGTGTATCAACCAGTGCCTGGTAAGTGCTTTTAAATGTTAGGAGTTTTTTTTAACAATGGGGAACTCTAACTATTTATAAACATGACATTCTTGACAATACCAGATTTTGCCAGCAGGGAACTTGTCCTACTCATCCCAGAATCCCCAGCTCACACATAGGGCCGAAAGTCCAGTAAATGTTGGTTGAAGCCGTAAGTTTCATAGAGAAAGAAAGACAGTGTGTAATTAATGTTCAGGGCCCAGCACCTGGTTCCCATTAGTTGAGAGAGGCAACACTTGGAGTGTTGATATCTATGGTGCAGCCTCATTTTTCACTGGCCAACCCAAAGCTAAAGTAAAATCACAGTGCAACAGAGCCAGAAAAGACTGTGGACTGGGCATTTCTTTCTTTGTGTCCTCAACGAGTTCCTCCGAGGCACGCACTGGGTTTTCCTCGTCTTGGTCCCCGATCTGGCAAACAGTAGGAGCTGGATCAGCTCTCATTGAGCAAATGAGTGACGGGATGCAGTCTGCATTATTGCACGTTATTTTCTTAACTGAATTTTATTATTTTTTCCTATCTACAAAAATGTATTTAACATTAATACCAAAAGGACATACGTAAAAAGTTCAAATCATACAAAAATGTTGAAAGAATCACCTACAGAGAATTTTTCTTGTCATCTAGAGTTTATTTACCCAAACGTTTCCTTTACGTGTGCATAAACAGACACGAGTCACTAAGTACAGAGGCTGTAGCAAGTGATGGTTTAAGATCCCAGGCTTTGGAATCCAATATGCCTGCGCTGCAACCCAAGCTCCACCTTCTTGGCGGCATGGCCTTCAAAAATTCATGGAACCCGTCTGTGCCTCAATTTCTACAGAAGATGGAGAAAATAATAAAACCTACCCTATGGGCTTGTTGGACTAATAAATTTAGTCCATATAGAGTATTTAGGACAGCTCAAAATACAGACACACAGTTCAAGTAAGGTTAGCAACTATGCATAAATACTGAAACAAACTGAGGTCACACCGTAGATCCTAGTTCACGTTTACTTTTTTAAAAAATGTATTTATTGTTGTTCAAGTACAGTCGTCTCCACTTTCCTCCTTTTGCTTTTTTATGCAGGAATATATAGTGCCAGTTTGTTCTGTGGTAGTACATGCAGAGCTAATTCCCTCTTTTTTATATACCATTCATATGTGTGGTGGTACGTGACTAATCCCCTGCCTCTGGCACTTGAGTATTTCTGATATTTTACTGCTACAAATGACCACCCAAATCCTTGTTGCACATATATTTTTCACACTTGGGTGAGTATTCTATAGGATACATCTTAGAAATGGAATTGCTGGACCAAAGCGAATTAATTTTAAAATATACTAATAAACGATGAGCGATCAAATTGCCTCCCTAAAAGGCCGCTATTGCTGTACGCTTTGAGCAATGAGTGCATTCTGCCGCCTCTCGGTTGTGTACAGCTCAACCAGGTTCCCCAGTCATTTATTCTGAATGTCCCGGTAGTTACAGAATTAAAGACTTCGCCCCGCTAGTTCTGTATTGTATTCCTTTATCTTTCCAAAAATCACAAACAACTGCTATGAACTTAGCAGCCAATTCTCTAATGCACGTATAGCCTGCCAAAGGATGTTTATGCAACTGCCAGATGGCAGAGGAAGAAATGTTGGACTTCCTGAGCCTTTTCGGTGGCTGATAGGAAGAACCTTCGAAATCTGAAACAGGGTGGCTGTATTTGCTTCCATCTTTGTTTTCTGTGACTCAGACGCCCGTTTAGTGGACAAGAGATCCTCCCTGTGCCTTCCCGGGGGCAGTGTCTCTAGTGCAGTGTCCCCACTGTGGGATTTGGGCGCCGGTTACTTGTAACCCTCCAGATGCTTTTAGGGAACACAGGACAGCAGGTGAACGTCGTGGCCAGAAGCTGAACAGCGCCACCAAGCTGACAGGCTGCTTCAGCAGTGGCTAAAGCCCACGCCCACTTTTACTTTTAATTGCAATCTTAACCCTAGTAATAAATATACATAATGTTTAAGATTAGTTACTACTTCGAGTTAAATACTACTCCTGAGCTTCTAACAAAAATACTGTGCCACCCCAAGTCCCATCCCATGAAGCAGTAACTAATTCTGTGGTGACCTCTTCAATCCTGATTACAGCATCACCTCCAGATAGTCTAAGTTTAGAACTTTTCTATCAACTTGCAGCTACGGAAGAAAAGAATTTACTTTTCCTGTCTTTACTGTCTACACGCAGAGACGCAAACACCCTCTTCATCTTCCCCAAATAATTGTATCATAATTTTTGGTTAAATCAATGTATTGTTTCTGCATTATAATGCAGTGTAATATTATTTCCAGCTCAGCGTTATAGTTTATGATGATTACGATGCTTTTCTTATAAATTATTTTTGTTGTCTTGCCCTTAATTACCACCTCATGTCTTACTTGCTTAGTTTTCTGTGTAATAGCGCCACTTTTCCCCTAAATTCTCTGCTAGAACTCCAGTCCTCTACAATTGATGGCCTCAGCTTTGTGCTCACTCCACGAGCACAGTACAGTGTAATGTAATATTGTCAACGTGTGGTCCCCGGGCCAGGAACATCAACACCAGCTTTCACCTGGGACCTTGTTAGAAAGGTGAATTATCAAGCCCTACCCAAGACTTATGATTAGCTGCTCTGGGGGGAGGGCCAGTGATCTGGGCTTTGACCAGCCCTCCAGCACGATGCCGATGTGCCCTTAAGCTTTAGAACATCTGCATACGGTTAAGAGCTTGGATACAAAAACCTAAGGCTGCCAGGGTTCAAATCCCAGCCATTCCATCTGTTCATGATGTCGCTTCCAAGGCTCAATCTTCCCATTCATGAAATGGAGACAAATCATCTCTCCCATGTAGTTGTTATGAGCTGCACGGTGCCAGGCAGCATGACAAGCTCGTTGTTCCTGGAGATGGCCCCTGGAGGCACCTACCTCAAGCTTCTGTCCTTCAGTACCTCCATGGCCCTCTGAAGTCCTCCTCTTAGACCCCTGTGCCAGCTTCTCTCCCCTTAACCCCTGCCCACTCTCAGCTCCCCTGCTACAACCGCCATTGCACACGACTCCCCACCATAGCCCCATGCCACCTCCAGCCCTGCCTCCGCATTTCCCACCCGCCTTTCACTCTGCCCGTCAGAGCTGTCCCCTCTCCCAGTTTCCACCCTTCCAAAGTCCTCCCTGCCTCCCCGGCCCCGAGCCCCCTGCTTTCCGGTGGAACCGCCCCCAAGGCTGTCCTCACCCCCTGAGGATGGGAAGGAGCGTTGCCACTCTGCCTTCCCTCTCTGACAGTCCTTAGAATAACGTCCTGCCTGAGCGTCAGCTCTCTCCAAATACACCACTGCCCACAGTGCTTGAAATACTGCAAATGGTGCGCAAAGCCCAAGTCCCCACCGTGGTCCACAAGTCCCCGTCTCAGGGGGGCAGTCCCCCACGCCCCCACCTCTTTCCTCAGGTCCCACCGCCCCTCCCCATTCCCTCTGCTCCAGCTATGCAGGCCTCCTCCCAGGCTCCTCGCTCAGGGCCTCTGCACTTACTCTTTCCTCCCAGACGTGAACTGCTCTTCTAGTAAATCTGCATTTGGCTGATTCTTTTACTTCTGGTCAGGTCTCCTGCTCAAAGGTTACCTTCTTATCTTGGTTTTCCAAACCAGCCATTCTAAAACAGCCCTGTCCCTCGCTATCCCTTTACCTGCTTTATTGTCTTTCGTAGAACTAATGTGATTTGGAATCACATTAATTCCATTAGGTCTTATTGTCTCTGTCGGTCTCTCAAAGGCAGGGGACTGTGGAAAGGGCCTCAAACCTGTTGCCGCCCTTCCCCTTTTTCATCTGTCACTAAGTATTGAGCTCCAGCCACGTGCTCAGCACGTCTGAGGCTCCAGGGATAGGAAGTAGGCAGGTTTGTTGAAAATGCTTCTCTTGGGAAGGGCCAAGCTGGGTAAGGAGGTGTGAAAAGCCTGGGGGCGGGGAGGGGTCTCAGTTCAAATCCCAGCTGTGTAACCTCCCTGTCTCTTCATCTGTACCACGGAGCTAACAATAGTAACTACATCACAGGGTTGGCATGGGGATTTTTTGTTCACTTCTGTGCCTGACAGATGGAAAACCTGAGTAAAAGTTGGCTATTAGCCATAGTAAGAAAAATAGGTTACTGCTGGAACTTAAGAAAAATAAAAATAAAAAAAATTGGTCAAGCCATCAACAAATGTGGCAGTAGCCCGGTCCTTCTCACAGCATACAATAAAAGTAATATGCCTTGGGTCCTCCTAGGACTTCAGACCCAATCTCTCTTAAAACTCCAAGTCAGGAAACTAACAGGAACAGAGACTCCACCGGCCTTGCTCAGGGCCAGTGATGCAGAATTGGGCCAGCTCTACCTGAGCACGCGCAGCCTCTGGTCTTTTGAAGCTCTAAGTGAAGAGACGGGCATCGCTGGCAGCAGGGTTTTGCTTTTTCACCTTTTCAATCAAGTTTATTGCAGTATAATCTGCATACGATAAAATCCCATCACCTAGAAAATCCCCTTGTATCCCTTGGTGGTCAATTCTCACCCCAAAGACAACCACGAGTATGATTTCCGCCACCACGGATCAGTGCTGCTTGACCTTGTACTAGCAGACTCCCATGTGCGCTTTCTCTCCCATTTTTTTTTTTAGTTTTCTTGAGGTGAAGCTGTAAAATGAATGTACACAAACTGCACCTACCTAATATATACCATTTGAAGTGTTCTAGCCTTGAAACTATTAGCACAAGGTGATGGCAAGATAATGAACATATCTGTCCCCCCGAAAACTTTCCTCCTATACCTCCACATCCCACCCTTCACTCCCGCCTCCAGCTGCTGCTGTGCTCTGTGTCACCACAAACTAGTTTGCATTTTCAAGAATTGTTTGCAAGAATGTCCATTTCCATGCCTGGCTTACTGCATTCAGCGTAATTATTTGGACTCATCCATGTTGTTGTTCGGATGCTTGATTCCTCCCCAGCCCCTCCCCGGCCCCAAGCAGCATTTCACAGGATGGGAATGCCACAAGTGGGTAGCCACTCATTTCTATCCACTTATTGTAGATAAACATGGGAGTGTTTCCAGTTTGGGACTCTTATGGGAAAAGCCATAGTAACCATTGTTAGGCAAGTGTATTTGTGAACATGAGTTTTCATTTCTCCTGGGTAAATACCAAGGTACGGAATTGCTGGGCCATAGTCGTTTTATAAAAAACTGCCCAACTCTTCCCCAAAGTGGTTGTACAATTTTACACTCTCACCAACTGGCTGAAGTTTCACATCTATCCTGTTCCTGTCTCACGGTTTCTGTACTTGTTCTCTCTTCCCGAAATGCCTTTCTAGAAGTTTTAGCGTGGCCGGCTTCGGTCTGAGCTTGGATGTCATATTCCAAGGAGACTGTTGAGACTGAATTGTGACCGTCCCCATCCACCTCACCTATACCCAAATTTGCGTGTTGAATTCACAAACCTCCAGTACCTTCGAATGCAATATACTTGGAGTTAAGGTCTTTAAAGAGATTAAGGTAAAATGAGCCCATTAGGGTGGGCTCCTAATCCAATATGACTTGTCTTTCAAGATGTCCTTCAAGAGGAAAAGATATCCCAGGAAAGGTCATGTGAGGACAGGCAGCAGGCAGGACACCGGAAAGTCAAGGATTGGGTCTGAGGAGAAACCAAACCCACCAACACTTTGATCTGGGACATCTAGCCCCCAGAACTGTGAGAGAACTCACTTCTGTTAAGCCACCCGTCTGCGGTATTTTGTTATGGCAGCCCTAGCAGACTAATACAGAGGCCTTTCAATCACCATTTTTCAACCATTATAATAATAATAATAATTGATTCAGGCAAGAATCATCAATAAATGCTAAAACCAATGGGTAAGTCTCTGGTAAAGAACATGATAGTCTCAAAATATTTTCCTACAAGATGCTAAGTGACAAAGGAAAAAAAATTAACTTTTCTGTGGAGTACCGTGGCAGACACCACCTTAATCCAATGATCAGAGTTAACATCCCCAGTATTGCCACGGGCCAAAACCAATGCCACCACCTTAATCCAATGATCAGAGTTAACATCCCCAGTATTGCCACAGGCCAAAACCAATGCCACCACCTTAATCCAATGATCAGAGTTAACATCCCCAGTATTGCCATGGGCCAAAACCAATGCCACGGGCCTCCCACTGGGATACACTTAGGACACGACTTTCTGTGGTATCCGTGACAAAATGCACACAAACTGAATCTAATTGTGAGCAAAGATCAAACCTCCAAATTTAGGGACATCTACAGAACAACTCTCCAGTACTTTTCCAAAATGTCAAGGTCACGAAAGACAAAGCAGGGCTAAGGAACTAAGTGCCTTTCCATATTAAAGGGAGCTAAATGCAACCCGTGACCCCGAAGTGGATCTTTGGGAACACCTGAAAGGACGTTATTGGAACAATGAGTAAAATTTAAATATGGAAGGTATATTAAATAAAAGAATTGTATCATTATCACAGGCCTTGATTTTGATCGTTGTACTGAGATTATGCACGAGAATGTCCTTGTTCCCAGGAAATACACACAGAGTATACGGTGAGAAAGATGTAGGTCTGAAACGTACGCTAAAATGATTAAGGAAAAAACAAAATTCCTGTCTTATACACAGACACAGAACACGACGGTGATATTGCAGCAAAATAGAACAGTGTTATTCTGGTTGAAAAGTATATGAGAATTCTTCACTATTCTTGCAATTTATACATATTCAAGAATATGTAAAATTCTTGCAATTTTACATATAAAAAGAGTAACAGTCGTTAACTGACCACACTATCAGAAGTGGCCTGTCCCCAACCCCCAGGCACTCTCTAGTTCCCTTCTCCATCCCACTTATTGTCGAAAGTTATCCTGTATTTTTAATTATACCCAACTTGTGTGCAAAGTTCGGTATTCCCTTCCCTGCTCTAAGTGCTTTAACTGTGTAACCTCAGCGAATCCCACAATTCCGGTTCCTCCCACCTTACAGATGAGGAATGGGGAAACGAGTTTATTAGCATGCCCAAGGGGACCTACAGGATTTGTCTCCCGGTGGCACCGAACCTCAACTAAGGCAAAAAAAAAACTTGTTCGCTGCTCTTTCCCCAGCGATGTAGAAGGGTGCCCAGCACTTAGGAATTTAGTAAGTATCTGTAGATGCAATGAACAAATATTGGGCGTTTACTAGGCACTGGGGTACAAAGCAATGAACTAAGTATTTTTTTTAAATCCATGCGACCCTGGGAGGTAAGGCTGTCTACCTATTTTGCAGAGGATTTACGCAAGATCAAGGGGCTAATTGGAGGCAGGGTGTCAATTCCAACCCAGTCTGGGCGGTTTCCAGGAACGAGCTTTTAATCAATTAACCCGATAATCCAGTCAACCAATCAGTATTTATTGGGCACCTACTGAGCGCGGTTCACCTCACTCAGCACTGAGGAGGCGAGGAGGCGGCCGTGCGCAGGCGGCGGTGGAGACTCGCGGCCGCAGCGGCTCGTGGGAATTTGGCGCCTACTTTTTGTAGGTCGGGTGTTCTCGCCTGTGATTGGGCGGATCTGCGGCTGCTCCGTCGGCCTTGGCAGAACCCTGGAGATTCGGTCCTCGGTCGGCCTCCGGGGAATGGGCCACCAGGAGCCCTCGCTGGCCCGAGTGCCCGCGGGAGGTGCGGTTTATATAAAGAGGTTATGTAAAGGGATCAGCTGGCGCGAACACGTGGAGAGCCGCGGGTGCTTGGACGCCGGGTTCTGCCCCGCGCGCGCCGCTGCCACGTCCAGTGAAGCGGCAAGTTCCGGCACACGCCGGGCGCGGGCCACGGCCGCTCGCGCTGCTCGGTACCGAAGGCTGCCCTACCCGGGAGCCGACCATCCCCAGACCGAGGCTTCGGGGGAGAAACCGATCGCCCGGAAGTGGAGGGGCTCAGGCCAGGTAGGTGTGGGGGGCGGCCTGCGGAGTAAAAGTAAGCGCCGAAGCTAGACCTACCCCCACCGCTTCGGGCCCTCGGGGAGGGCACCTGGGCCGCGGATTCGGCGCGCCCTGGCACGCCGAGGTTTGAAGCCAACCCTTCCCACACGCCACCCTCGGGGACTTGGGTCGGTCCGCTGGGCTTCGCTCGGACTTAATTCAATGGACGGTTTACACGCTGGAAAACACTAGGCGGGACGCAGAGAGGGGGAATCCCACTTAGGGCCCGGGCAGGAAAAAAGACGTCCACAGTGCAGATTGCTTCATAGGGCGATTTTGATAAATCGCGAAGAATGGTAGCCCTTGTTTTTACAAGTCCTGTACGATAATTTAACTGGGAAGGTGTGTTGGAGGTGTTGCTTTTCTTTCCGGTTCCCCTCAGAGCCGCCGTCTGTGGTTTCGTCTTTCCCGCTTTCCCCTCCCCTCCCTGGATGTTTCGGCAGCCGTGGCTTTCGTCTTAAAGGGGCCGCGGAGGCCGCAGGAGGTGGGGCGCTCTGGCCTGCGCTCCAGGCCTCCCCGCCTCGGCCTGGTCGTTTAACCGATTCTTTCCCCCGCAGATCACAATCCAAGCCCCCGCTCGTCCGCGTCCCGGGGCTGGACGGAGGGATGAGGCAGGGGGGGCCCGGGCAGCGCCGTTGCTGCTCCGTCCACCGCCCGCAGCCATGGAAACGGGGAAGGAGGACGGCGCCCGCAGAGGTACACAAAGCCCCGAGCGGAAAAGGCGAAGCCCAGTGCCGCGGGCGCCCGGCGCGAAGCTGAGGCCGGCGGCTGCGGCCCAGGCCATGGATCCGGTGGCGGCCGAGGCCCCCGGTGAGGCCTTCCTGGCGCGGCGGCGGCCAGAAGGCGGCGGCGGGTCCGCGCGGCCGCGCTACAGCCTGTTGGCGGAGATCGGGCGCGGCAGCTACGGCGTGGTTTACGAGGCAGTGGCCGGGCGCAGCGGGGCCCGGGTGGCGGTCAAGAAGATCCGCTGCGACGCCCCAGAAAACGTGGAGCTGGCCCTGGCGGAATTCTGGGCCCTGACCAGCCTCAAGCGGCGCCACCAGAACGTGGTGCAGTTTGAGGAGTGTGTCCTGCAGCGCAACGGGCTAGCCCAGCGCATGAGCCACGGCAACAAGAGCTCGCAGCTTTACCTGCGCCTGGTGGAGACCTCGCTCAAAGGTAGGAGCACTGCGGGCCATCCCGCCCGCGTAGGGCCTGGCTGGACCCACTGCTGTGGACGGCTCGGCCCAAAGTGGTCTCGGGACCGCTAGGCCCTGGTCCTGTCATCTTGGGCCCAGACACACCCTCCTTTCCGGGGCCCAGTCATTGGGGCCCTCGTCTCAGCTTTGGACCCAGAGTGAGTCCTTAGCACAGACGTTCCCAGGTATTTTCATAACAAGCGCTCGCTAAATTCTAACTATTGTCTTATTAATTGCTCGATATGTGTGAGCCATTATTATGAACTAAAATCGGTCGAGGAGAGGAGGGGGTTGGGTTCAGGGTTGGTGGAAGCCCCCTCACTCTCTAGGGCCTCTTCCCTTTCCCTCCCAAAGCAAACAAAAAGGAAAAAAAAAAACTTTACTGGACTTACCCGCTCTTCCTCCCTGTCTGGTTCCAAATATCCTCCCAGCCCCCTCCCCCAACTCCACCCGCCAAACTCTTGCTTCCTTGTCTTTTCTCCTGAGACCACCAGCGCTTCATCCCGGGGCAGTCAAGCAAACTGTCGGTTTTCTGGCTGCGTGTTCTGGGGCCTGCAGAATAATAACCCCACAGGTGGGCCCAGAGCTGTCACATAACAATACCTAACATCTTTTTCATCCACTTTACATTCTTTATCTCTCTCTTAATCCTCTGAGGTGGCATGGAAGTGGTTTTGTTTATGGTAGAGACGGGACTCCCTGAGCCCAGGGGGCTTTGCAGTCCTTGGGACGTCTAATCCTAGTTTCCCAGTTCTCACTGCAGTGAGGGAGTGTGTTCATCCTGAGTCCTCAGGTCTCACGTATTTTGTACCTGCTGAACGAAGCCAAGGATTTGTTCAGAGAGGAGGGGACCGGTGGGCTAGGAGGGTCCAAGCAGACTTCTTCAGGGGAGAGGCTACTAATCTTGAGTCCCAACTATGTCTTAGATGTCTTCCAGAAGTGACTACAGGTAATAATTTTAAAATTATTACCTCTCCTCTGTAAATGGAGAAATGAAGGATTAATTAAACGTGAACAAATATAAGTCGCTGAAGGTTAATCAGCTTATAAAGGAAGTTGCGTTGTACTCCTGGTTTCTTTACACTTTTTATAGATCAAGTGCTATGAACCCAGATTTGTCTTGATTCAAGGCCTAGGTCCTTTGGAATGGGCAATGGTGCCTTCCCTACCCCCGGATGAACTAGAGCTGAGCTTTAAGAGTGGGTAGGATTTGAGGTGGAGTTGGATAGGGCATCTTGTTTGGAGCTTTCCCCTGACTTTAAGAGCCTACAGACGCAGCCTAAGAGAACTCCCTGTCCCACTGCAAGTCAGGGTTCGAGAGTGAGTTGAGGAACATGATGAATATTACCTGGGGTCCGTTTTCAAAATAGACTTTTGCTTCTTGTGCCCACCCCTGCCCCATCTCTCCTGAAAAGCCCACCCTCCCCCCAGTGTTTTGTTTTGAAAAGACTTTCTGGTGGGGCTTTTTTTTTTTTTTTTAGCTCACCTGTATTTTACAAGCTCTTCACTTCTTTCTCAGACTGCCCTCCGCTGACCTCCACTGTGGTTAATGAGTGGTCTGGACTTCAGTGTGCCTCACTGCCTTGGGATGTGGGAATCTGCTTTGCCAAGCAATCCCCTCCTGCCCTCCTCAGTTCATTGATGCCAGTCTTGAAACTACAACCTGGGTTTGAAGTTTTTTCTCTCCCTACATACAAATACAGTTGACCCTTGAACAACGCAGGGTTAGGGGCGCTGACCTCACCTGCCCCCCATACACAGCCGAAAATCTGTGTATAACTTTTGACTCTCCCCAAACTTAACTACTAATAGCCTGCTGTTGACTGGAAGCCCTACTGATAGCGTAAACAGTCACTTAAAGTGTATTTTGTATGTTATATGTATTAAATACTGTATGCTTACAATAAATTAAACTAGAGGAAAAATGTTAAGAAAATCATAAGGAAGGAAAAGAACGTCTACAGTAGGTATTGAAAAAAATCAGTGTATAAGTGGGCCCGCGCAGTTCTAGCCCTTGTTGTTCAACAGTCAGCAATACTGTTAAACTCTCCCCACCTGTGGAATTTGTTCCAGCTCCACAGGAAACAGTAGGCTTTGGAGTTAGACTCAACTTTAGTCCTGGCTTGTCTAAACTGACTGCATGAGACTTGGGGCGAGTAGTTTCAAGCCTGTGGGGGGCATTGCTTTATCCCGAAGACCAGGGCACCAATGTCCTGGTGGCCGTGCCGCCTGGAAGTGCCAGTGATGCAGGCTGTGTTCCGAATCTTCTACCGTCATCTCCTTTGAGATTCACAGTTCAAGTTTCCCGGACTGGTCTGACCGTGGAACACATCCTATTTCCTGTGTTATCAGGACACCAAGTTGACAGAAACACTGGTATATTCTGCCTGCCTTTGTGCACTAAAACAGGCCTAGAGAAAGGAAAGGTTTTGCTTTAGGTCACATACTTTAATATGTCCCTCTCAGTAGTTTAGAGTTTTGAATATTTCACCCGCTGTTAGGGGTCAGGCAATGTTCTGGGCTGGGGAGGTGGAGGTGATGGATTTAGTCTTTAGTGCTCTGCTTATGAAACTAACATTGAAATGTATGTGTCAAGTGTTACTTTAGAAAGTGGTAGATAGGCATGGGGGGGGATTGCTATTGATATTAAAGTAGAGAACAAAGATCTAAATTACTCCTTTTTCTTGGCTTCAGCTTCCAAAGTTTAGCAGTCTTAATCCTCCCTGGGATGCTGACTTGACAGCATACTGATACCATTCGGAAATGTGAGAGCTGGAAGGAATGTTAGAGATAATCTGGTTCAGCTCTATCATTAAATAGATCCTTTGCAGCCACCTTTACCCAGCCTCCGGCAATTTAGGATAATTTTGAAGCAGACCAAAAAGTGTTAATCTGCTTTACAGTCTCAATTGAACCAAATCCCCCTACAGGCACACCTTGGAGATACTACAGGTTTGGGTCCAGACCCCACAATAAAATCAGTCATAATCTTTTTGCTAGTGGAGGGTCTTCAGTTGGTTTAAAAAAAAGAGGAAAATCTGTGAAACGCGATAAAATGAGGTATGCCTACACTTTTACTGAAGCCCAATAGGGTTCTTTAATTCTTTAGCTGTCCTGTATTTTACAAGCTCCTCACTTTAGTCTCAGACTGTCTTCTCGCTGTGGTTAATGAGAGGTCTGGGCATGCCCCGGAGGAGCTTAATTTGAAAAGTTTGAGGACCTATAGAAGACTGAAGTGCTAATCAAGGTCACAGGAGGAAAAAGCAAATTGGCCCATTAACAAGGGCTTTGTACTGAATTAACAGGAATGAGAATCAGAAGTTGGCAGAGGAGGTGGGCTTGAAAGAAGGTAGTTTACGACCTGTGGTTAGGTAGGGAAGACAGAAGGTGGAATAATTTATTTCACAGTTGGGCCAAATAGGAAATAGCATTTTCCCCCCCATCAGCAGCAACTCTGTAGTGAATACTCAGAAGGCATTTTTATAGATTTAACAAATTATTTGACATATAAATAGTCCAATATCCAAAAGAAAAGGGAAACTTCTTAGTGCAGATCTTGGTCTTCTGCACCTGCATTTAGCAGACATCTGTCTCTGTCCTTTCATTCTCTCTGAACACACCAGACCAGCCCTACCCGAGCATTACCTGGACAGCAGGAGCGTCAGAGTCAGTAGGGGTCTTAGATGTCTGGCCCTCAGTTTCGCAGGGAAGGCAGCGGAAGCCCGTACGAGGCACAGGACTTGCCCCAGAGGAGTTAGTTAGTGGTGGCATTCAAACCAGCCTCCCAGGTTTTTTAAAACCGGATCAGCAATCCTGTGAATTATTTGGTTGATGAGTTGGTGTCTATTGAACTTGAAGTCCTTGTTGCAAAAAGGAGTTAAGGCATCAACAGGTCATTTTTGCCTCCTTGTTTCCATTGCTAAAGGACCCTGTCCTGACAGCACCTAAAACTAAGTTCAAGATCGCTGCCTCTTAGGAGATAGCAGACGAGCCTGAGCTCATTGTCAGATTCAGAATTTCTAGTGCCCTCTAAAGTGCACACTGGTCCTAAGGACCAAACAAACGAACAAACTAAACCAGGACAAACTCGTGGCTCGTGAAACCAACCTGGAGAGCCGGGAACCTAGCTTACTGAACTTGGCAAACACTAGATCTGCTTTTACCAGTTACTTGATGTTTGTTGTTCTCAAGTTACCTTTAGGTGGCTTGACATGGGTGGGAATCTGGGCCCTTGGGGGACAGTCTTGTCTTTACCAATGCCCAGTGACAACTGTGAGCCAGACGCTGAATGACAACCAAAGGTTTGTCATTTGGGCAGAAGAGATGCGCCCACATGACCACAGCACAGGGTCACCAGTGATAGGGGTTCTAGAGAACAGTAGAGGTTCCCTCTGGGAGTGTAGAGGCAAGGGGAAACAGGGAAGGAGGTAGACTTGGTAAGCTGAGCGTGGAGTAGTGAGGGTCTTAGCAGTGGGTTGGTTGTCAGCCAGCAGACTGCCCCCAGCCCCTTGAATGCCTAGGGAAACCTTAGTCTCAGCACTGGGCCACCCCTGCGCAGGCCTCTCGAAAGCAGCTCTGAATGCTCTGCCTCAGAGTTCAGCAATCCCCCAGGTAAAGGCAGAGGACTAGGTGGCGATTTTTTTTGGCTATGGTGATAGTGACATAGATAAAAGGTGGCATTAGGGGCCTTGGAAATTAATGGGAGACAATGGAACACTGGTATTGACTTGGAGTCAGGAGGTCTCAGTTCCAGCGTCACCCTGCTAATAAGATCTAAAACTTACTGATTGCAAAGTGCCAGGTCTGTTCTAAAGGTTCTGTACCTGTTAACTGACTCAGTCCTCAAAAGCTTTGGAAGTCAGGGCTGTAATTAGCCCTGTGTCACAGGTGAGACGGCTGAGGCACTGAGGCTGATAAAACTGCCTGGGGTGAGGATGCCAGCCCAGCCAGGATCCAAGCCCAGGCTTTCTAGATTGAGTCCAAGTTCCTTAACAGCTGTGCTGCACTCCTGGGACAGGGGGCTTAGGTTCTGAGTGGTTCTGTTTTTCTGGCTTGTTAAGTGAGCATAATTATATTTTACACAGACACTGATGGCTACTATTTATTTTTAATTATACATTAACCAGCATTTGTGGCACTGCTGATTTCTCTTGGTGCCTTCACTAAATGTCTCAGCTGCCAGGGACCCTTTACCTCCTTCCTGATCTGCTCTTGCATGTCTTGGGACAGCCAGCAGACTTCTCTCCTGCGAACAACTGCTTGCTTTCTGTGTTCATTGGGGATTCTAGGTGCCAACAGCCCTTCCGTAATTGCAAGTTGCGGTTAATTGGCGTTGCATTTGGGTAGGGCTTCTTATAGCGTAAACTCTCAAGGAGAGCTTAGCTTCCTAGTAGACATCAGTTTATTTTCAGCTCAAATTTGGCCTTTGGTGTCCTTAGGGCGAGGAGCCCTGCTTAGTGATTTTCAGATTTGGGTGTCTTTAATTTACATACACTGCATTCCCTATTCTAGAACTTTCTTCTCTTTTTTAAGCCTCTAGCTCACAATTCTCACCTCAGTTCATTCCACCCAGTTGAGTGCTATACGTGAGGTGCACTGTGGGGAGCCCAGGGACATCCCTTCCATTCTGGGCACCCTCCGTCTGCTGGAGGAGACGGACAGACACATCACACCAGATGGTACTTCACTGCCACCTGTGAGAGGTGCGCTGGGGGAAACAGCTTCAAGGAATGTGGACTAAGTTTAGGTCAGGGGAGGATGAACTATAAGTAGGTGAATCAGAAGTGGTCTTGACGAGAGAGGTAAGGCCCAGGTATGTGGGAAGGCCCACTGCATATGGAGAGAGAAATGAGCCAGGACGGCCATGGGCTACTCCCCACTCGGCCTGGCTGGTGGAAGCTGCATTTTTGACAGGATCCCTGGAATGTTCAAGTATGAATAGCTAACCTTTCGTAGTATTTTCATATTCATTCTCTCATTTAATCCTCTCCACTTTAAGTTGGTGTTTCTGTAACCTGCTCTTACGCGTGAGAAAATAAAGATCCATCGAGATCAAACGACTTGGCTTGGACCACCCTGGTGAAGGGTCAGGCTCCAGGTTTGCATCCGGATGGACCGTGTGGTTTCCTTGTTCTTGACATGCTGTCTTCTGACCAGATTGGACAGCTGCCAGTGGTGTCTAGACACACTGCCATAGTCAGCACTCAGTAGGGGCCTGCTGTGGTACTCAGGTACTGTGCGGGATGCTTCCTGTGTCACAGTCAGGCCTGACACCAGCCCAGTGAGGTAGGTGTCTCTTCCCAGTTTATGGAAAATGAAGCAGATTCATAGGGTCTTAAGACATTTGCCCAGGGCCACATAGCCCTGGAGGTGGAAGAGTGGGGATGGTGTTGGCCCCAGGCCTGGCTGTCTCCCTATCCTTTCTGCTCGGCCTGCAGATTCAGAACTGGCCACTTGGCTTCTGTAGAACATTGTGTGTGGCCCTGGCAGTGGCCCTTAGGGGTCCATTCTCTAGTGCACAATGACATTTGACTAATCTTAGGAAGTGCTTTGAACACACCCTGCTGTGTTGACACTGCACCCAGCCTCTTGTGGTGACAGCCCAGGGTCGCTTGGGACGGGGCCCAGTGCCTGGTCTGTGCGCTCATCTTTTCCCCGGGACGACATGCGGAGTTGGGTCCTCGTCTTCAGCAGCTTCTCGGTGCTGATCTTCAGCTGAGCCACTTTAAAATACATTACTGTACACTCTTACAACTAATCAAAAACAGGGATGGCTATAGTCAACCCGTTCAAACTTCATTTTTCTAGTTTCCTTTATAGTTCTTTTTCTTTGGCAGTGTAATTTTGTATATTTTTTTAAACTTCACATTAAACATGCTTATGAAGTAGTTTTTTAACTTGAATAAATTTTGTTGAAGTAAAATGTGGCCTTTTAAAGCATTCAACGAAGTAGTAATCATAAAATTAACTGTTAGCTACTCTTGGACAGTTGTCTCCAACTCTTCACTTTCATTGTGCCCTATGGAATACCAGTTCTGGCTATTTTTTGGTGCTTGGTGCTCCTTTTTGGTTGCTGTTGGTGGTGAGGTTCTTTGTTTTTGCTTTTTGTCTTTTTGGTGCTCTTCACTTAGAATAATTTGCTGGAGGGGGATTTTTATGTCAAACGGAGTGAGCATTTTTGAGATTTGTGATACGTATCCCTGAACTAGCATCTCAGCATATTTAAATCAACATCGTGATTAGTCTTCTACTGAAAAATGGATCTGATCGCTGTGTGGCTGGACCATCAGCACTGGGGGCTGAATGAACATTAAACTCCGTGGGGGCATCCTGTACATAAGAGTGCACTTAAGGAGCTTAGGACAGAGTGGAAATAAAACATCTCGGTGTTATATTCTGCTGCTGGCACTCAGAGGCAATATCGGAGCATCACAGTTAGGAATCCAGGCTATGGGGACTCTGGGACCTGCCCCTAGCTGGCCATAAGCAAGTTATTTAATCATCTGAGGCTCAATTTCCTCATCTGCGAAAGGGGATATAATTATCATCTAATTAGACGGGTTTGGAGTAAGAAGAGGTACTGGCTGGAGTACTCTCTGGATTCTTCCTGTTACACAGAACATGTGATAAGATACTAAGTTCTGTTGATTCTAACCCTCCAAGACCTCTTCCTCCCATCCCCTTCCCTCTCCGTCCCTTGCCAGTCCACACTTTCTTTGGCTTTCTAAACCTCCTGGTGAGTCTCTTGGCCACCGGTCAGTCTTCCATCTCCAACTCCTCATGCTTCCAGAGGGCTCTTGTTTCCTCAATTCTCAGACATGCTCTTTTCACAAAACGGCTCTGAAGTCAGAACTCAGCTTAGTCAATGGCATACTGGGGTATCGTCAGCAGCCTGTAGATCTTACTTAAATGGTTATGTCTTAAAATCGATGACTTAGGTTCAATAAGCAGTATATCTTTCTAAAATAGATTGAGAGCTTTAGTTGCTTCCAGTTTCTTAGAGTTGTACTTTCAATCCTTTAGTCTGCCAGACACCGTTTCTGGAGACCTGACTCCAGCTTCCTCATCTCCAGCCTCATTTCCGCCTCTCTCTGTCTGCATCTGCCCTGTGATCACCCCACATGACTTCGGTCCTTTGCTGGAAGCTCACACCCCACTGTACTTTGTGCTCACCCTCTTCCTTCATCCTGGGAGACACAGCTCAAGGAACATGCTCACCATGATGCTCAGCCTGCCTTTCCTCATCCTCACCTCCTTCCTCTGCTCCTCAGGTAGCACGAAGCCCTGCTGGTTGTTCTCAAAGCTGTAGTCGCTATACTTTAATGCCACAGACCTTTATAAGGCAGGGACCACCTCTTAAGTCATTGCATCTCTGGTATCTGACAAGCACTGTGTTCTCAGGAAGTGTTTTGGTGGAATGTACTGGAGCATGGAAATCTAACTTCTGGAGGAAACTTGGGCACAGGCTTATAAAATCCTGGGTATTTTTTATCCCTTTCCCGGAGGTGCCTGCCTTTCTACACCTCATACTGACTTACTCTTACGCTGAGTGTGCTGGCCTCACGCTTCTAGATAGAGGTGGCCACGTTTTGGGGAGACTTCAACATTTATTATTCCCATGAGTAATGAGATCTCATCCTTGTGAGACACCTGCTTGATTCCCCACTCCCAGTTTCCTCTTTCTCCCCACAAAGTTTGGCGTAGGATATGTTTTGTTTTGTTTGCTTTTTCCCCGCTTTGGCATAGGATACGTTTGAAGTACAGAGTTCATTTCATGGTCTCCTGGCTATTGGACTTGGGGGAAAGGTAATAAAACCGTCCTGAAGGTGGGTCTGCCTCTCTTGAAGCGAAGTGCATTTCTTGGCCCCTGGGACCTGGGAGAGAGCACGGTCTCGTGCAAGAGGCTTGGCTGCAGAGGCTCATGTCCTGTGGTACCATTCATTCATGGCAGTGGTCTTGGGCAAGTTGCTTAACCTTTCTGTTAGTTTTCCCACCTCTAAAAGAGTGTCCGGTGAGAGCAGACAGTGCACGTAATGGGCCTTTAAAATAGTGCCCGGAACCCATGGGGCTCTCAAAGGTTAATCTGCCTCACCTCCTTCCCACCTCCAAGTAACACTGTTACTGTTTTCTCCCCTCTGGGAAGCCAGATTTTTAACTCTCTTTAATCTTACAGAACTGTCAAATTATACCAAACAAGGGAATTTTAGACCTTAAGTAAAGGTTTTTTTTTTTCCCCTCCTATCAGTTCAAAAAACTGTAAATTTCTTTTGGGGATTCTACTAGTTGCTGCATGTGTCTATTCCAATTATAGATCCTGAAACCTGGGAAATCACCTCAGGCTGGCTCGGGGACCCACTGGGCCCACTGAGATATAGAGCTGAGCCAAAGCTCCACGGGCCCCCTGACCCCCCAGGAGCCCCTACTCGGACTGGTGAGCCCAAGTGACATTTAGGGTCTCTAGGAATTAGTGTCATTTCAGAACCAGTGTTTGGTAGTCCCTAAAAGTCTGACCGTTCCCCCTCCTCCAGTGCGGTCACCTCGGTAAATTGTAAGACCAGAGCCTCGGCTGCTCCGAACGGGGGGTCCTGGGAGGTCCGGCAAGGTTAGTAGGTGGGCATTCAAACTGAGCACTAAAGTACACATTCAGATTTGGAGATGGGCGTTTTTTAGGTAGGGCTCACCTAAACAAGTAAAATAAAATAGCGGCCTGGCCTGGCAGCAACATGGGTTATAACTGTAATAGCCTGAGAAATGGGATGTGTAATCACTTTCACTTTCTGATCTGTTTCACCTTTTGCTTAATACATGGCCTGCAGCACTGGGATTATTGAGTCGGTGACATCCTGGGACTAGGCTGCGGTCCAGTAGGAACAGTGATGTGAGTGACAGTCAGGATGTGATGCCCTCAAAATACCTTGCACTTCGCACAGTGTATTTCATGCCTGTGATGTAACTCCCAGCACTATGTGGGGCGGTGTCGTTCTCATTTGGTAGATTACAAGACTGAGGCTCAGAGAGGGTCAGGGACTTGCCCAGAGCTCTGGCCATCGCGCCTCAGTCTCCCCGTGTGCCCTTTGAACTAAGAAACCAGTCAGTAAACCCATGGGACTCCTTGCCTTCTGGTGTGTGCTCTTCCTATTCTTCAGTTTGGCCTGCTGCTCGAGAGAAATGCATCGAGTACCAAGCCCCCCCCCCCCCCCCCCCCCCGGCCCCCTGCGCCACGCCCCCCCAATCTCCCTGTGAGTAAGTCAGAGGCCCGGGTGGGCCATTTGTCTGAAGGAAAGGACTGGGATTCTGACATGCCGCTGAGGTTTTTAGTGGGCAGCTGAGGGTTCCCGTGTGAAAACCTGCTGCAGCTTCTCATGAAATACGCCTGTGCAAGGAAGTCCTTTTTGTTTCCAGGACAAGTAGCTGCGCCCCCAGTTTTCCATTCTATCTTGCTCATGGGTGCTGTGTCTGATTCTGAGAATACTGCTTCCTCTCCGGTGCTTTCCTCTCACTATATAGCCCCCTCCTGTAGCGTCTCCCAAGCTTAGCTCACTTCCCCAGAGCAAGCTCTCCAGTCCTGAGCCCCATCTGCCCCACCCACTCACTGACACAGCATTCTTTCTTTCCCTGGATTCTGGTAACCTGGACTTACATTGTAGTCTGTTTTGCAGACTTGTTTTCTTTACTTCAGTTGCCATAGTTCCCAACTTTGTATATAAAGTAATCATTCCCCACCCTCTCTTTCCCCGCTGTTTCAGTGAAAAAGTTGCACTGTTTGCTGATGTGCCCTTTGCAGAAAAGATCTGATGGCTTTTTAATAGCTTCCTTTCTGGCTCTACCCACCAGCAGACATTTCTTGCTCTCCTGTTTATGAGTCTTTGTTCTGGAGTCTAGATTGATTCCGGATTCACATCACCACTTCATTTTGTAGTGTTTTTAAAGAACCTCAGTCCACCGGAGCCGATGACCTAGAAAGAAGAGCATTATGAGATGGGGAACAACTGATTAAAAAAAAAAAAATCTGCCCTAAACTGGTTCTACCTGTATTGCTCTGATTGTGAGTAATACAGATGAACAAATTATATAATGACAGGGGAGATGAAGCCTGGCAGGTCATGGTCTGAAATCTAAGGGTTTTGCCTCGTCCATGTTATTGCCTTAACCTAGAACTCCCAAGCCACTGGCTTTGGCAGACTGTGTGCCTTGGTAATTTCGGGGCCACACGGGTTGGAGGGGGGGGGCATCTGGATCACCAGTTTTCTTTATAATAAAGTAGAGTAAATGACGGGTAGGAAAAAAGACCCTCCAGGAGTGGGTGTATGAGGACCTGCAGCCCTCACTTTTGCTAGAATGGAGACCCCACAGTGGGGATTGGAGGACTTGTCTCTGGGCCCTGACTTAGTCACGAATGGTCCATGTGACCACCTAGGGCGGGCCCAACCATCAGCTAGGTGAGACATCTGTTTACTTAGGCTTAGCTTTGGGGGCAGTGGTAGTTACCAAATAACTTCACATAGGGGCGCAGTGTGCCATGAATTGCTTTCTGAAGATAGTAGATGCCAGTTACCAGCTTTCCTGAAGCTTCTGTGGTTCAAAGGAAAAGACTTGGGAAAGATAGAGCTAGAGTTTCAAGCCAGCACAGTTTGATTGCACCTGTACATCTACTTTGGACCCCACTGTTCCCACCAGACTTCCTGTTTACACGGCCCGTCCATTTGTTTGTTCCGTAATCCATCCCCTCTCTCACCCTTCTTTCTTCTCCCTGCTCATCTACTGCCTGTCCGCTAGAGGTAACCCTGCTGATTTCTTTAGATCTGGCAACTCTGACCCACCTTTCACTGTTCATAAAATGACCTTGCCGTAGACGCACAGCTTCGATAGTTGCTATTGTAGATACGTTATCTCCTTCAAACGAAGCTTCACAGAGACGGGCGTTTGGTGCACTCACTGTGCGAGGCACGCAGTGGGCCAGCAGAAGCCACTGATGATGTGGGGCGTGCCTCTGGGATAAACAGAACTGTAGGGCCATTGTAGGCACGTTGACCAGAATCATTGCCCAGGTCAGGAAAGAAAGGAGGGAAGGTCATTTGTTCCGCATGAAGTAAGAGACATTCACAACCTTCTCTCAGCTGCTTTACCTTGTCTCAGGCGCAGCCCTGGGAGGTACGGGTGGTATGGTTCTGCCTGTTTGGAGACAGTGTAACGGAGTGCAGGGGTTCCACAGTCAAATGGATTTGAGGCTTTTAACTCGTAAGTTTCTGTGAGCCTCAGGTTCTTCGTTGTATAAGATGGGGATATTTCCTCCTGTCTCCTTATGTAGTGGTAAATAGTAAGTTGAATGTCACGTGCCAGTGCAGGCACTCCGTAAGTGCTTACACATGGCCATTTACAGGTGAAGAAGCAGAAGTAGAAACTTGGAAAGGTGAACTAAGTTGCCTCCTGGCTGTTCACCCAGTCGGCAGTCAGCCAGAGTTGCAGCCCAGGCACCCTAAGCCGCCATACTGTGTCCTCTTATCCTCTGACTTACCTGTGTGAGTAGAGATGGGCTGGCCCGTGTAGAGTTGGCTTGTACTAATGGTGCTGGTCCTCTTGGATTGGAGCAATTGTCACCACTGTCACTCTTAACTTTAATATACTGCATTCCTGTAGCCTAAAGGTGGTGTGAATGTGCCCAGCTCACTCAAGCTCTTTCCGGTCTTCCTTTGATTTAGGAGAAAGGATCCTGGGTTATGCCGAGGAGCCCTGTTATCTCTGGTTTGTCATGGAGTTCTGTGAAGGTGGAGACCTGAATCAGTACGTCCTGTCCCGGAGGCCGGACCCAGCCACCAACAAAAGCTTCATGCTACAGCTCACGAGCGCCATTGCCTTCCTGCACAAAAACCACATCGTGCACAGGGACCTAAAGCCAGACAACATCCTTATCACGGAAAGGTCTGGCACCCCCATCCTCAAGGTGGCAGACTTTGGACTAAGCAAGGTCTGTGCTGGGCTGGCCCCCCGAGGCAAAGAGGGCAATCAAGACAACAAAAATGTGAATGTGAATAAGTACTGGCTGTCCTCAGCCTGCGGCTCAGACTTCTACATGGCCCCTGAAGTCTGGGAGGGACACTACACGGCCAAGGCTGACATCTTTGCCCTGGGCATTATCATCTGGGCAATGATAGAAAGAATTACTTTCATTGACTCTGAGACCAAGAAGGAGCTCCTGGGGACCTATATCAAACAGGGCACTGAGATCGTCCCGGTTGGTGAGGCGCTGCTAGAAAACCCAAAGATGGAGTTGCACATCCCCCAGAAACGCAGGACTTCCATGTCTGAGGGGATCAAGCAGCTCTTGAAAGATATGTTAGCTGCTAACCCACAGGACCGGCCTGATGCCTTTGAACTTGAAACCAGAATGGACCAGGTCACATGTGCTGCTTAAAATTCAGGGCAAAGCATCTTGGGTGTTTTTGAACTAGGTGAGTGTACTCTTTTTGTTGTGCATGCAGTCTTCCCGGACTGGATTTTTCACCCTGGGCCCTGGGGTGGGCCCCGTGGAGTTGGGCTGAGTAGTCTGGAGACACATTTTCTCATCAATTTATGTTTGCTGTAGCAAGTGTGCAAAAAAGGTACGGGCTGTTGTTTTCAGAGGATAAACACCATCCCCAATTGCAGCCCCTGCTCGCACGCCTGGCTCTACACAGTCAGACCTTGCCGCAGTTAAGTGCGGTTTTGTTTCCTGCTCTTCCGTCGGCCCTATCCTGAGCGTTTCCTCGGTTCACACTCTGGAAGCGTGGCTTTCAGTAATTGACGTTTGAGTGTATGAACCACAGCGTAGCCATTCTCCCACTTTAGATATCGGGTGGTGTCCCCATTTTTAGACACTATAAACAGTGTGTGAGTAAATATTATTTGGAAGTCTTTGCTTGTTCAAATTATTTCCCAGATTTCTTGCGGGCTTTCACTTGTCAAGTACTATGCTAGGCTCTGGGTAACAATGGTAAGCGTTATCAGAAACTTGCCCCATCCTCACGAATTCTGCAGCTTAGTTGGGGAGAAAAACATTACTCAATATTTGTCATAGTTGCTTTGCAGCAAAGGAGAAGAGGTATTAAGGAAAATGGACCTATCAGGGGATGGTGCCCAGAGGCGAGAGTAGGGAATTGGGGACAAGGAGCATTCTGGGTAGGAGGTCTAGCCTCTGACCTGAAGCCAGATGGACCCTGGCACAGTTGAGAGACTTCACCAATTTGGGTCAGTGAAGAATGTAATCAGGCAGAACAGGGACCTGCCAGGAGAGTGTGGGCAGGGCTGAGGCGGGAAATCCCAAAGTGCGGACCAGGAGCCGCGAGCTCAGTTGCACAGAGCCTCAGGTGTGAGCAGGGGAAATGAGATCAGAATTTAGATGAAACCTGGGACCCTGGAATTTGACCTTGACGCTGCGGGCTTGGGAGCCATCTGTGGACCAGAGCAGAACATTACAGCATCAAGAACGTTAGCGTGTGCAAGTGGAATTGAACAAAAGGCTGGAGACTTGGAGACGAGTTGGATCGATTTTATTCACTCTAGTGAGGGATGTTGTTGAACCTGAAATTGAGTAGCACTGAGGACAGAGGAGTAGTGCCTTGGTCGTCAGGGCAGAGAATTGGCAAAACAACTGACCGGATGTGGGAGCAGAGGAGAGTAGTAGATATGGACACTAGTGGCAGTAGGCACACATGCTGGCCAGTGTTCTGGTCAGGTTTGAATTCTTTTTCTGGACAGAAATCTCCAGCCTCGTTTTGTCGGGGCGGGGGGTGGTGCGGGCAGGGGTGGTGGACATGGACCACCATATTTACTAGGTATTTTCACATGTACCATTTTGCCTCATTTCTAACTCTGTGACATGAAGGCATTTACTCAATATCCTGCTAAATTAGAGGCAGGTGTGTCTTACTTATGCCCTTCCCTCCTCCCCCCTTTTTTCTTCATATCAATATGGCAAGCTGGAAATAAGCTGCTCTTACACATCGCTGAAGCCTTGAGATGAGACTTAAATGGGACTGATCGCAATGGTCGCTCACAAGGAAGGGGCCTTGGCACATCAGGCACACCGCCCTCGGTCACCTGGCTGGGTTCTCGTCCCCTCCTTTCCCGTCATCACCCTCAAATTTCTAGTTGGAGGTGGTTCAGGCTGAGTTGAGCCTGGTTACATGTGTAGTGTTCTCAGTGTATTTATTCTAGAGTGACTCACTTGGTTTGTTTCTCCCATCGCCCAGACATTCATTGAGTACCTTCCAGATGCCAGGCCAGACGGGTATCCAAATGCCCGACGGGAAAGAGAATGGTGTTCCCTAAAGCTAGGTTTGGGCTAATATCACATTAGAGCCCCCAGAAGGGATGGCTAGAGAGTGTTTTCATTGTTTTCATGCTGCCACTTCCCCTCTCATCTTTTCCACGTTAAAAAAAACCTCTTAGAATTCAAGTTTGCCCCAGGGTCAGAAGAAGGTGGTCGTTGGAAGATGGATCTGAATTTGGGTTAGGATTATTAAGGAGTTGTCACAACGAACTGAGACCACAGCGTGCATTTGGACACCCACCGTTGGGGTGGGTGCTGTTTTGTAGGGCAGGGTTTTAGCTAAATAGGAGTGATTCCTGCAGGTGGGGGACCTTAGGTGCCCTTGAGAGGAGGAGAGGACCTCACTTGGTCTTCTGGTGCCTATTTGACTGCAGCCTCTCCTGCCCAGGCCCAGCCGGAAACCTAGATTTCTGGGCCTGGGCCCGGGCCCGGGTCTGTGTGACCAGGAGCTGAGCCCGTGCCAGAGGTTTGCAGTCAGTTGTGATGTAAGTGAACTCTGCCTGGCTAACGTTGGGAGGATCCATCGAGTCCAAGCACCTTCCCTCCCACCAGGCTTTATAGATAAAGAAGCTAATTCCATGTACTGATTCAGCGTATTTATTGGGAAACTCTTTGGCAGGGACTGTTTTAGGCACAGAAGATACATTGGTGAACAAAACAGACAAACGTTCTTGAAGTTGGGGAACCATCTTACTAGGGAGACGGACGAACGTAGGCAAAGTGTTAGAAAGTGCTAAGTGCTGGGAGGGGTGTGGACCAGGGTAAGGGAGATCAGGATGCTGCGGGGTGAGGCTGGAGTTGTGTTTTTAAGCAAAAGAGATCAGGGTGGGTCTCCTCAAGACTGTGACACTTGAGCAGACATTAGGAGTTGAGGGAGCAAGCCCTGGATTTCTGGCAAAAGCATTCCAGACGGAGGGAACAGCCAGCATAGAGCCTTGAAGGCTGTATAGAGAGCAGAGAGGACAGTGTAGGAAGAAAGGCTAGAGAGGTAACTCGGAGGCAAGTAGAACAGGCCTTTTGGATTTAGGCTCTTATTCTTGGGAAAGACGGAAAGACATTGCTGTGTATTCAGCTGTGTGATTACCTGATCTTTCAAAAGGGTTGCTGTGATTTCTGCACTGAAAGTAAATTATAGGGGAGCAAGTGCGGGGCTGAGATGAGAGGCTCCTGTAATAACCCAGGTAAGAGGTAGAGGTGGCTGTGAACGGTGGAGTAGGGGACATGATGGTCGAATTTGGGGTCAATGTGGAAGTCAGCCAGCAGGATTCCCCACTAGATTGAATGTGAGAAAGGACTTGAGGATAACGGAAAGGTTTTGGCCTTGGAAGCCATTGGAAGGTTAAAGTTGCCATCGAATGAGATGGGGAAAACGTTAGGAGGAACAGGTTCGACTGGAGGAAGGAAGTTAGGTTTTCATCACCCAGAAGTTTGGAGTGGCTACTTAGAATCAAAGTACAGAGGTGGGGCAGGCAGCTGGATGAGTCTGGAGTTCAGGGAAGAGACGTGGCCTGGAGATGAAAGTTTAGACGTGGCCAAGCACTACGGTGGGAGTGGAGAAGATTTCATAAACGACTGAGCCCTGGGCCACCTACCATTGGGGTTGGGAGAGGAACAGGAATCCGATTGGAGAGCTGGTCTGGTGTCCTCAGCAGGTGAAGAAAAGACCGAAGGGGAAGAAGTAGTCAGCCCTGGCATACACGCCAGGAGATTGAGTGAGGTGCCGACTGAGGGTGGGCCATCGGATTTAACAACCGGGAAGTCCTTCGTGCTCGTGAGCAATTTAGGTGGCACACAGTGGGGAAAACCATTCATTCAAGTAGGTTTGAGAGGGAATGAAAGAAGAATTGGAGACAGAGAATAAGCCAATGATTCTTACTTTTCAGTCCGAAGACCCTGCTATACCCTAGAAACCAAGGATTCCAGAGAGCTTTTGTTTTAGGCTTTATCTGTGGATACTTGCAGTATTAGAAATTAAAACTGAGAAGTGTTTTAAGTGTTTCTTTCAAGTGAATATCAATAATAGTAGATTGGCTACATGTTAACATAACCATCATAATTTATGAAAGATTTACTTCCAAAAACAAGTATTTAGAGAGTAGAATGGCACTGTTTTATAGTTTTGCAAATCTAATATCTGCTTTAATATCCAGCTGGATTCTCATACTTGTGTCTGCATGATAACCTGGTGCCACCTTCCTCATCGTGGAACTTCTGGAAAACTCCACTGTATACTTACAAGAGAATGAAAGGGGAAAAGACGGATAGCATCCTAGTGTTATGAATGGTTTAGCTCCGTGGAGCCCCGAACTCCAGAGCACACTGAGAGCCGGCGGGGGCATGGATGGCCGTCCTGGGGGTCCTGCTGGGGAGGGGAGCTGAGAAGTAGGTGGCAGCTGGGGGCCCAGGAGGAAGGAAGTTGTTCAGGTTCCCTTCCTGTGTGTCCCGATTCCTAGGCAGCTTTTCCCTTAGACCTGCTGTCTCGGCTCTGACTCCAGCTGCAGGAAGCAAACACGCTTATCCCCAGCCCCAGCCCCACGAAGAAAGGCCTCAGTGATCTAGGGCTGGAGATTGCAGAGCAATCTTTGAATCAGGGCCGGGTGGTTTCAGCGTTTTGCAACAATGAATGGAAATGCACTGGGATTCCTCTGAGAGGAATGGTGCCCTGTGAACTGTCTAGGATTGAGCCCCGTTTCTGTGTTTTACTGGCTATGTGACCTCAGGCAGGTTATTTTACCTCTCTGGGTTTTATTATCCATAAAATAGAAAGTATCATATTTATCTTACTGAGGTTGTTGGGAATCACAAGAGGTTGTGAAAGTGCCCTATAAAAACTGTCTAAATGAAATGTTAAGTGGTAGAATTTTAGACGCACACTTTGACTTGAGGTAGAAGTATTGCCTTCTGATTTTTTCGAAGGCAGGGGTCTTTAGTGGGGGCCTTGCTTCTGATGATTACCAAATAGCTCTTCTCTTATTTCCGAACAGAGCTATACTCCAGGCAACTCTGTCCAGTTGCTTGTTTCAGGAAAATTATCTAATGTTAAAGATTACTCAGAGATGGATTCTAGCTTTCCCTTAATGTCAGGTTTTTGAAGCTGCTTAATGATTCCTAACAGTTCCTACCAGCCAGCCACAAGCCATACCCTGAGTGGGAGGCCAGACGAACTCATGTTCCAGGTGCCACCACCTCCGTGTTACCAGACAGGGTGTTACGGGATGAGGGAATCTGCATTCATGGCCAACTTCGCTGTCGAGTATAGAAATCTTGGTTACTAGGGCCTTTGAATGACATTTGTTTGGAGAGGCAGCCCAAGCCTGCTGAAGGAGATCAGATGTTGGTATGACCTGAGGGGTCATAGAAAAGTCTTTGCTCCGTGTGGTTTTGGTAGCTGCTTAATGTCAGAGAAAGGAATTGGGCCTAATGTCTTGCCGAAGTGTGGTGATAAGTGATATACTTACCCTTGGCCTGGGATCAGAAGATGAGGTTCTGGGCTAACAAGCGGGGTGACCTGGGTTGGCCCGTTGACCTGGGCTTCAGATTTTGCATGTTTTATAAGAGTTGAGGTTTCTTAACGTGGGGGTCCCCAGACCTCCAGTTGGACCCCTAACGGTCACACACTGTGAGTCACACACTTTCCAGCTCCTCCAACAGGCAGTGGCACGTTTGTTCACGCACAGCCGTGGCAGCCAGTCAGCTCGTCGGCTCCCTTCAGGCTGGAGTCACACCCCCAGTGTCCATTATCGGCATCAAGCGAGTCATAAGTGACAGAAACTGACAAAGGGGAAGAAATGCCTGACTGCCGTGGTTTGTTCTATCTAATTATTTTTAAGTTCTTATTTCTGAAGGGTCTCTAGTCATTTTTTATTTCTCAATTACAGCTGACATACAATATTTATTAGTCTCAGGTGTACGCCCCAGTGGTCAGATGTATGTAACTAAGTTGTAGATCCCAGTAAATCTCATAGCCATCTTATACCACACGTCGTTATTACAGTATTGTTGAGTGCATTCCCTGTGCTGAACTTTATATCCCCGTGACTGTAACTGATGTGGTTTGTTCTAAACAGCAAAGTCTTCAAAACAGTTATGGAGGGGTAGGCTAGAGGGGGGGGCTAGGTGAGCAATTGGGAACCCAGGACTAGGTAGGTTTCCAGGTCCCTGTTTCTGCTGAGTGTGACTTTCTGGCCCAGCCAGCGGGAGGGCCGGGAGCTACCACGGTGGCACCTAGGGCATGCCCCTCTTCCCTCACTGGACCGCCCCCTGCCCCGGCGGGGGGTGGTGAGTGAGAGGGCTTCTCTCCTTGCAGCCTTGCCTCTTGAGTGTGGGGGACTGCGGGGTTAGGCTCTGAAGGGGGCGGCAGTGCCGAGGACGACCAGAGACGGTGATTATTGGTCACCCCCGGGCTCAGTGCTTCGTGACCATTATTTCGTTAACTTCTTCAGTAACTTCCCGAAGGTCACAGAGATGATAGGGAGTAAAGCCATGGATGGCTTTTACCCAACGTGGTGTATTACCTCATTGAATCATCTTTAACTCTCAGATTTTTTTTTAACTGAATTCAGCAAACAGCTGAGCACTGAGTAGATTGAGTGACCTGCCCTCCTAGCACCCACTCTTTCTGAGATGAGTCAAGTGGACAGGAGGTGCCTGGTGCTGAGTAGGTTTCCAGCTGGGAGGTTGTTTCTTCTCTGAGAAAGCTCAGAGTGTGCTGGTGAACAACTAGGTGGATAGCCCACAGGAAAGTGTAAGCAAGGAAGGCTTCACGGAAGAGGTGACTGCCAAAGGGGCCAAAGTTAGAGGTTTGATTCTTATACCCCAGAGGCTTGTCCCACTTAGTCTCTGGTGGAGCCTTGGACAAAGGAAGGGAAACTCCAGCCTACCCTGAAGTGGATGATTAGATCCCTAAACAATGGGGGTTTTTTAGTTCACGAGAGAGATCATTGGGAGGGGTGTGCCTTTAGCCAGTGACTGTAAATGCTTTGGTCCAAGCAGACCTGGAACCTCTGAGCCTCCGAGTCCCTGTCTGTAAAATGGAAGTGCCGGCCTTGCCTTACCCCTTCTCACCAGACTTCATGGAGCTGGGCCTGAGGGCCGGGGCTGTGAGTGAAGAGCCAGACGGTTTGCCTCTCCATCCCCAAGAACGTAGAGCTCAGCCTTCACTGTGGAGACCTGGCAGCCCTAGGAACTAGCATATGAGACATCTTCTGGGGCCTGGTCTGTCTACTGGTGTCTTCTGGGAGTTCCCCCAGGTGGGGAACGCTGGTGTTTGTAAGGTCAGGCAGCTCGCCTGAGCAGCTTTTGCCCCTGCCGTTGCCATTTCTGGTCTGCTCCTGCGGTATCAACAGAAGGAAGCCGAGCTGTGGGTTATGTAATGTGGCTGCTGGCCCCCAGGGAGAACCTGTCCCTTGCAGCCCGGCAGGACATCGAAGCATCTGTGGAGGGAGAGCATGCCCCAGGGCTGCTGCTGCTCACAGGCTCCATCTCCCTGGCACCCTCGGCTCTTCCTAGCCTAGACAGGCTCCCTCTGGGCGAACCAAAATAGCTGTTGTCGTCATCCATGTGTGAGCAAAGCTGCCTGATGGCTGGGGTCCTTCCAACTCCCATTTCCTTTTACCCAAGGGACACACAGAAACTCCCACCAACAATAACAGCTCCTGGCTGTGAAAACCTACTTTGAGGGGCCCCCTGACTTGTGCAGGGCAAAGGTCCTGCCCTTTTATCTCCAGCCGTGAATAAGTACGTTACACACGTTGTCATACAGCTGTCTGTGTAACCGCCCTGGTCCCTGCCATCATCCCGCTGCTGGGAAGCTGAGAATCACTGTCCTGTGGTTTCGAGAGTCAGGATTTGAGACAAGGTACCTGGCTGGAAATTCCACTGTTCCATTCTGCCTCTTGCAGCCTCTTTAAAAGCAGCTTTTGATGGGTTTATGTTTTGAGGCAGACTGTGAGCTCCCCTCCAAATGGCATCACAAAGGTGGCCCCCTACGTGTTAGTGGGCAGTGCTGCCCCCTGGGGGTCCTTCAGGATCTGACAGCTGCTGATCTGAGCACCCTGCAGCAGGGCCACCATCCGCTTTTTCGGGTGAGGTTGCCTGTGTAGATTCCTCCGCCGTCATATGGAGGCAGCCTCAAGCATGGGGAGGGGAGGCAAGGCCGGGATAACCAAGAGCCAGGCAACAGCAGGCAGAAGCCACATACGCAGGCAGTCTTCAGAATTGCCAAAACAAGACTGGAAAGTGGGAGACCCAGAGCACGCCCCTGTGGTGGCGGGCAGGACAGCACTGGCACCGGGGAGTGCTGATGGAGCAGGCTGTGGCCTTTGTACAAGGAAGGGGCTCTGGTGTGGCCCAACGGCACCCTGTTGTCCCTGTTCCCCAGTGGCGGTAGCTGAAGTCCGTGCCAAGCGAACCTGGCCTGGGCGTTTGAGATTGGTGAGGAGTCAAAGCAAAATGGCAGGGTTGCTGGGTTTCTCCTGACACGTCTGGCTCCTGTATTGAATCCTGATTAACGTGAGGGATTTCCTCATTTGTGCCTGTTGCTGGCTTGCTGCCTCCAGCCCTGTGTTGAAAGCCTGGGGCCCAGGCAGGCTTGGTGAGCAGGAGCCCTCCTGGCTGTGGCGGGCACTTGCCCGGGGCAGGCGCTGACAGTGCAGAGCGCAGCGTGCCCTCTGGGAGCTCAGTTGGGCAGTGCGAGCGAGACCTGCACACTTCGTTGTAGTAGGTGTGACTTGGAGACATGCAGGAAGCCTGGCGAGAGTGCAGGGGAAGCTTTCTAGTGGAGGTGGGCTGGTTCTTAAAGGCGGGTTTAAGGGCACCTTGGCGGCCAGGTAAGTGAAGAGGTCACATCTCGGTGTCCGTCAGAAACTCTCCTTGGCATACTGAGGCTCTGTGGGCTGCAGGACTCAGCCTGCAACGGGAGCAGGCCCTGTTCTCCTAGGGAAGTTCCCAACCGGAGATGCATTCTAGGCCCAGGACCTGGGGAGACTCCCCGAGGCTCTGTCTTGATAAACGAGGGCGGCAGTAGATAAGCTCCCAGCCCCTCATTCCATTCCCACTAGTGAGTCCTCAGTGGTGTTGCAGAATCTGAGAAAATGGAGACCTCCCGCAGCATTTCTAGGATTCGGAGGCATGGCGGGCCTTAAAACTGCCAGCCACGTGTAAGATAAATCAATACCATAAAGTACTGCAATGAATTTCCCAACTTAAAGGAATTTCACTTTGGGTTAGAGGTGCCAGGGGAGAGCTCTAACTCAGCCTGCATCGCACACAGGTCAGAATTCTGTATTTTGTTTCTTTGGAAAGGAAAGTGATGTCGAGAGACTCTGGAGGAACGGAGTAGACCCACCCAGGCACACCGAGGGCCTGGTGCGGGAGACGGAAATGCGTCTGTTCCCCCTGGCTGCACAGAGGAGCTGGACGTGGGCCTGGGCAGGTGATCTCAGGAACGGTGACCTTGGTTTTTCGTGATTCCGATGCGTGGTACTGTAGTAGGAGTGGAAGGCAGGTGGGCTGTAGTGTGTCCTGTTGGAGTTCAGTGTTGACCATCTGTTCCACTGGGAAAGCCACAGATGAAGTGAGCCAGTTGACTCATTCTGCACGCCCTTACTTCTGTCCTTTTGGAAAAAGGAAACCCTGAAACACCACGTGGAACACCCTGGAGTTTTTGCCTTTCTGTTCTTTCAGACATGTCTAAGACATGTCCTCGCTGAAAGCTGCAGTCTGGGGCAGATCTGAGGCGTGGACTGCGAGCGTGGCGCTGTCGGTCTTGGAGAACGCACGGGCCTTTCCAGCACGGCTCAGCCTTGCACCAGACAGAGGAGACTGGAGTCATAGTGTAGACTCATTTGTTGTTAGTAACCAGATTGTCTGCTTGGATTTGATGAATGTTTGGAAGGAACCCTTGGTTTGCATGGGGCAGCAGAAACGAGTGTGAATATACCACACCCGAGACAAACAACAGGGTGACTTTTGCCTTTTAAAAAAATTACTTGGGCGTTCAGGCCCAAACCCCTAAACTGAAATCCAGATGTCACCACCGACACAGTCCAGGATCCTCCTCCCTCGCCTGCCCTGAGCTCCTCGGCATGGGCACTGACCAGGTGCAGGCAGAGCGCCTTTGGAGGGGAGTCACTCCAGCCCGGGCTTTCGGAAGTCCTCTGGCAGTGGGACAGCTGTCCCCACTTTCCCACCTACTCTGGGATTTTACTGAGTTCGGCACAACACGGTGGTATGGTGGGCAGACCCAGATGTGAGCCTTGAGCTGCAGTCAGGTTTAACCATGGGTAGAAAGACTGCTTCCCTTTTACCAGTGGGAGGAACTGAGGATGTCCTGAGTAAGAAGGGTTCTGCTTAATAGGTCGCGATTCTGTCCTGTGAACTCGAAAGTGCCGACAAGCTATTGCCACACTCCTCCCTGCCCCTCCTCACTAGCTCCCACCCCTCAACACACGCACAGTGCCGGTGACAGGCCTTAGCTCAGCAGTTCTCAGAGCCTGGTCCCCAGACTGGCAGCACCCCCTGGGACCTGTTAGAAATGCCTGTTTCTGACCCCACCTCAGACCTTCAGAGTCGTAAACTGGGGAGGGGTGCTCAGCGACCCCAGTGACGCTGCTGCACACTGCTCTGAAACTGCCAGAGGGTAAAGGCACCACGCACCACCTGATCAGCTGTTAAACCTGCAGTCCACAGCCTCGCCTCTTACCCCTGTGCCCTCAAAGAGCTTGGATCTAGGCCTGAGAGCTGGGAACCCACTAGGTTCTAATCCTGGCCCTGTCTTCTATAGTTACCTAGCATTGGGACTTCGGATAAGTCACTCCTCTAGGCCATGGTTTTCTCATCCAGAAAACCAGAGTACCCAAAGGACCACCCTTGGCCCCCTCTTCCCTAGTCCCTGAGCCCTGGCACATGCGCGGTTCCACAGTGGATGTGGCTCTAGGAGGGGACTCCTGGCTTTTACCTGGTTTCTCCCTTAGTGAGGATGAGGTGAGGTTCTGTGGCTGCCAGCCCCTGAAAAAGGGCAGAAGAGAGCAATCAAACCTCTCATGGACTCCCCTGGCCCTGGGGCGGTGGGCTTCGAGCTGTAGTAACAGTGGGCATCACAGGTGAGCACCATCAGGAATAGCGGGCCCCTGCGGTAGGAAGGGAAGTTTTTGAGGCAGCAAGGTTTAGGGAAGCGGGCAGCCACAGGACGCACAGAGAGGGCCTAGGTCCCCATGTGAAGTCGTAGACATGGCTTTGAAGCAGGCTAGAAAACCTCACTTGTTCATCCCACAGGCAGGTATGGAGCACCTGCTGTGTGTCTGGCACAGGCCACAAGAGGAAGCTAACCCCTGACCTCACTCCATTCAGCCCTTAGGCATCTCTCTGAGCCTGGGAGTCCTCGTTTATCAGATGGGTTGCTGACACTTACCGATGGGATTTTCATGAAGAGTCCATGGAGAACGAATGTAAAGCCAGCCTAGGAGCGTGGTAGGCGCTCCACAGCGGTTGAGTCCCGCCATCCTTTCATACCAGTTTCGGCCATGCTGTTAACAGCTGGAGGTGTTGTCTCATAACGGGTGCGGGTTCGTGTGCTTTCCACCCCATCCCCTCCCACCCCCCCAAAGAACACGCTTCCCAGAGGGGCCTGTGAATTTTGCATTGATTGTGTGTATGTCGTAGGTGCTGGCAGTATGTCAGTGAAACACCAGACGGGGTGGGGTCCCTCTCTTTGAGGCATTTATTTATTAATTTGAAGATTTTATTTACTTATTTTTAGAGAGGGGGAAAGGAGGGCAAAAGAGAGGGAGAGAAATGTCAATGTGTGGTTACCTCTCACGCTCCCCCTACTGGGGACCTGGCCTGAAATGCAGGCGTGTGCCCGGACTGGGAATTGAACCAGTGACCCTTTGCTTCACAGGCTGGCACTCAATCCACAGAGCCACACCAGCCAAAGCTCTTTGAGGCATTTATACCTCAATTCATGTCATACAGGGAACTACAGCTCCAGTTTTAGGTGTGTACAGGTGAAGGAAATAGAAAGACGGTCAGAGGAAGTCTTTCCGAGAAGGGGGCATTGGAACTAAGACCTGAAGGACGAGGCCTCTGCCAAGGCGAGGGGCAAGGACTGGCAGGAGCAAGGGCAGCAGGCACCCGATAACGCCGAGCTTTGTAGATCGTGCTAAGTCATTGAACAGTGGCTTTCTCCCTGATTTCCATGTTTACAGGATCACTGTGGCTCTGGTCGGTAGGATGAGGAGAGGCGAGCCTGGAAGCCGGGGGCCCGGTCAGAGCTGCAGTTTTCCAGGTCAGGGTGGATGGCACAGCAGAGAGGGGGAGGTGAATATATGGTGCAGCTTGGTGGCTTCTAAAGGGCTTGCCAGTGGACTGTTAGTTTAGGGAGGTAAGGAAGGGGTGACCCAGGGGTACCCTCCATTCTTTGTGGCCTGAGTCACTGGGCAGCAGGGCAGAGCCGTTTGAGAGAGTGAACGCTGCAGGAGGAGGTCTTTGGAGGGCGTTTGGTAAGTTGTGGGTGATTGTCTGGGTCTTCTTGAAGGGCCATTGAGTCCCAAATTTGGGGCCGAACATAGGGTGCCTTCCCAGACTCAGAGTGACCTCCTGGGACCCAGGGCCGTGTTCACAGCCTTCATTTGATGGCGAATCTGTGTTTTTGTTCTTCCCCTTGTAATCAGCTTCTCATTAGGCGACTGATGTTTCTAGCTCTCTGTCTCCATTTGCATATGCTATAATTATGTCTCAAGAACATAGCATGTTGCTGTTTGGTGTTTACTTTTGCTTCTTAGAGCTGAGAGCCTGTGCGTGTGCCCTGTCACGTGGGTAGGATGGGGGCCCTGCCAAAGAGCGGCTTCCTAGCACCGGCATCTGACTCGTTTCTTTTTTCTTAACTGGTTATGTAACATCAGGACCACTTACTGGTTAAAAAATTGATTTTGAGAACCGCTTTATTTTATAAATTGGGAGGACCTTTTTATTTTGGATTAAGGAAAGGCGGGGGTGGGGCGCAGACCTCTGGTTCCAGTTGCCTTCGAATTTCTAAGTGCAAGTACCAGGGGTGGCCCCGCGGCCTTAACTGGACGTTCACCCAGTGGAGTAGGGGCTTCAAAGCCAGCCCCTCAGCTCAGCTCTCCTTCCCCCCTTGGTTTGAATTATGCATAGGGCGCAGGGTGGCCGCCGGCCCCACCTGCCTGTTCGCCACATCTGCTCCCCTGGCACCCAGGACAGTCGAGGTCTTTCTGGCACTGGTTTATTAGCAAATGCTCGCCAAGAGCTTCTGCAGCTTGCTGGTGGTCTCGTTTGCACTCTGTTTGTTTCAGGGTGGGAATAAGCCTGTGCAGCCTCCAGTCTTTTTGCACGTGGGGTGGGGAGGGATGGACCCCTCTCTCCCCCTGGAAGTCACTGAGCTCATGTTATTTGCCAGACTTCATTCATACTCTCCCCCTTCTGTGACTGTGTTGAGTCCTCGTTTGTGTGCGGGTGTGGTGTCCTCCCCACTCCCACTCCAGAGAGGACATGGTTTGCCCACTGGGGGCCTGACTGGAGCTCTCTGGCGCCGCGGCCGTTTTCACGAGCATCTGAGGGTAGGTCCCATTCGCAAGTCTGCGGTGGCACAGGACTGTCCGGCACTCCCACGAGCTCACAGAAGGGAATGTGGGCTTTTTGCTGAAGAAGTAAGTAGTGGCAACGTGGAGGACGTGTGGCTTAAGATGGCCCTGGAGAAGGGAGAGCAGATGAGGGGACGCAGCGTGAGCGAAGGCAGACATTGGGCGTTTGTGGAAAGAGCGGGTGTGGAAAGCCGTCTGAGTTGGTTCCCACAGAGGCTGAAGTGGGAGAGCAGAACAGCACGACGTCGCCAAGAGCCTTGAATGTCAGCCTAAGGGGATGAACCTCACCCTGTAGAAAAGGTGGGTGGGGTGGGGTAGAAAGCTGTATTTTTGGCAGATGAGTCAGTTGCAGTGCCGGGAGACATGTCAGCCCTCGGCGGGGGGCCAGAGAGATGAGATGCCAACCTGCCAGAACCAGCCTTCAGGAGGTGTGAGGCTGCACAGGCGCCTTCCCGAGCCCGGGGAGGGAGAAAAGGCACCACGGACTGGGGCAGTTAGGAACTCTGCGCCTCTGTGTTGGTGCCAGGACGTTGAGAGACTTGCTTTTGAACCTGATGTGCTGAGGAACCTAGGTGTCCATCACAGCTTTCAGTCACTTACCAGCCGGGTGACTTTGGACAAGTCGCCCAACTTGCGGGGTCTCGTTTCCTTGGCCAGTAACTGACACTCACTGAACACGGACGCTTACTGTGCTGTTGGAAGGACGGAATGTACAGGAAATACAAAGGCCCTGATCGCTGCGTGCAGGGAGAGCTCAGTCGTGGTGGCTCTGTGTGTTGCCCGTGTCCTGTTGTTGCCAAATCCTCATAGGCCAGTCATCCATTTTCCCTTCATTCTGAATAATTTGCTGTGCCCTTCTTTTCCCTAAGAGAGCTCCAACCCCCCCCCCCCACCCCCCAGCAAGTGCCCCCAGTGAGCCCCCCTCGGCGCAGGGGGCTTTGGGCTGGTTGCTGTGACCAGAAGTCCATATGGTCTCTTTTGGCCCAGACCCCTCGGGGCGTGACCTTGTGTGAGTCTTTCCTTTTCTAACCACAAACTGTCCTGTCCCCAGATGGGAGAGTGACTTCTCTCCTTTAGCAGTAGCTGCACCGTAGACCGTTTCCTCCTGGCAAGGGCCCACAAGGAGAGCTCCCTCGGGAGCCCAGCCTTTCCCGGGAGCCCTTTCTCTGCTGATCACAGCAGCCACACCTGAACCTCGGTCTCTTTGGGGGCCAATTGAAGCAGTTAGCAGCTTTCATTTCATCCCCACTCTTAATAGGTTGAGGAAGGGAATTAGTTAAGGTCTCCCTGTAGCCTACTGCTAATTACTAGGGCTGTTGCTGGAGACAACCTTCCCCCTTAGTTTGTTTGGAGTGAGTCCCACCAGGTACCACCATGGCTGCTAGGGGAAGGCACCACCCCAGTGCCCTAAGGGCTTCTGTGTATGCCTTCCAAGGCCGGAAAGACCAGCTTTTAGTGGCCTTTCAGTAGGTGTGACAACTAGGGGTGCGTCCTGCTGATGGTGGGTCGCCAGAGAGACCAAGTCACTAAATCTTAGGTCTTGCCCCGTGATTCTTATTTTTGTGCATTTGGCAAACTTAAATACTAGCATTTTGGCAGCACACTCCAAGGAACTAAAAAGTTTAAAACAATATTAAGCAAGTTAGCAACGGTGACAACATGATCCGCCGTTGGCTCTAGTCTGTGTGGAACCACTCACGGCCCAGACTGAACTGCCAGGCGCACTTGGGGTAAAGCTGACCTCTGTGTGCGTGGCTTTGAGCTCCACCCGCTCCCTTCCCCTCCGTTAGCCCGTCGCGGCTGCCACTGGCCTGCCCGCTGTTTCTACAACAGTGTGTGCCCTCGTTGTGGTAAGTGGGCCACGCTCAGCTGGCACGGCAGAGAGCCTGGCTCCTCTCAGTGGCCTTTGTCTGCTTTACTGGGCTGTCAGGGGGAGGGACGTCACCCTCCCACTGCTGGGAAGGGCTCTGGTGCAGGGAGCTGAAGTTGGCCGCCCTGCACACAGCACTCCCCCCCACCACCCTGGTCCCAGCCCCGCAGGTGCTGCCGCCGCCTTGGTCAGGGCCCTTTTGTGCTGTTTCTGGTTGGAGTTGTTGATGATGAGCCTACAAAGATCCTCTTGGTTCTCGGTATTCCTTGTGTCACAGGCCCTTCTCAGAATCTGAATTTTGGGGATATTCTCTCAGAAAAACGCACGGGACTTACACTCTGTGCTACTTCACGTGCCTTCACAGGGGTTGCAGACCTGTGCGTCCTTGGAGTTAGAAGGACCCCAGGTTGAGGACTCCTGCCCTGGTCCTAAGCCTCTGCTTGGCACAGGAAGAAGTGCTGTCCCCTGGGAGCCAGGTTCCCCACCCCCCTGCCATCACCACCAGGCAAGACCCCTTATCATTCAACGCATTTTACTTCACTGGCTCTCAGTAGGTTGCCGCCCTTGGGTTTGTGCTGTCACGACCTGGGAGACAGTCCACGTCTCTGAGAAATCTGGACACACCTTAAGCAGGTGAAGAGGGTGTGGAGGATGGGAGGGCTGGCTTCCTAGGCAGAGGCTGGACCCCTGGCTGCGAGGGATGGAGCTCAGTTCTTCTCAGGGCTGCCCCTCCCCCATCGCCTGTCTCCATGGTAGGGGAGCCAGCCTGCCTGCCTGACAGCACCCCAGCCAGGTCTCCACCACTGTCTTGTGAACCACTTGTCAGCCAGGGAGAGCTATTGGGCATTTTTACCACCTTGCAGGGGTCAGGCCTGGCAGGAGGCCGCCATGGTGGGTCTGTAAGATCTGGGCGAGTCCACCCAAACCCATGTCTTCAGTCCTAACTGCCCTTCTCATTGAGCTCTTACTCTGACTGATGGAGGCTCCGGGACATTCTCTGAGGCCAGGCCAGCTCCAACTGGCCACACCAGTATTTCAGGCTCCACATGAAGCAAACAGCTTTCCCCTTGAGGGCGGTGGGGTAGAGAGAAAGTGAGGGAAGGAGTAGTGGAGAGAGCTGGAGTGGAGAGGGAGCCTCCTGGTTCTGCAGCTGGTGCCTGTGTCATGGCAGGAAAGCCAGTCACCCCCATGTGCCTCGTGTCTCCCTCCCAGCTCTGAAGGTGAAGGGAGGGGCGTGGCACAGCACAGCCTGGGAGGAAAATACCACTGCTGCTGAAGCCTGGAGACTTGGCCCGGCCCTCCCTGCCCCTGAAGCAAAAGCAGGGATTTTCATGACCGTATTTTTATGTTAAAATCCCATCACGCTGATTGAAGGATGCTGCGAAGTTCATAGATTAATTTTTTATTTCTGTGTACTAGCTCCCAGTTCCTACTGATCACCCAGTATTGGAGTCCCTGTGCTTGGCACCCTGAAGCCTGGAGAGAGGCAGCAGACTGCCCGGCCTTCAGGAAGCTTGCAATTAGGGGGTGGTAAGCGTGGCACCCACAGCATGGTTAGTGGGGAGCCTGTGGTCATTCTGTGCCTGCTCACTGGAGCCTGGCTCCTCAGGGACTGCTTCGTGGGAGGAGGTGAGTGCCACCTGAGCAGATAGGGGACAGGTTTGGGGACTGGGATGGGTGGGGTGTGTGGCCAGATCAGCAGTGGCCAAGGCCCAAAGCAGAAAGGCTGCCACCTCGAGAGAAGACTGGCCTGTGGCCGAGTTGTCTGGAATTTTTGCCTGAGCCCAAGATGATTGTGAGGTCTGGTTTTGGTTTGGGTTTTTTGGGTGTGATTTAAAGCCTCTGTCACAGTCTTTTAAGTCCAATAGCCCCTGTGCGTGTCATTGTGCCGACCGCAAATGCTGCCCCTGGGCTACACACCCTGCGAGGCAGGCGTCACCTTATGTTGAGTTGAGAAAGCAGGCTTGGGGGCCCTGGCTTGGTAAAAAGGTCAAAGCTATGATTGGTAGAGCTGGGACATGCGCTCTAGGTCTCCCTGCTCCAGAGCTCATGTCCTTGGCAGAGCACCCCCTCTTTGCCGTTCTGTGACACACGCTCTCTGAAAGGTGCTGCTCTCATCCCCAGTTGGGGACCTGCTCCTAGATTTCTACCTGGGTTTGGTCTCTTGGTCAGGGCTCAAAAGACCATAGCGCTCCCTGACCTTCCCGAGCGTGTGGCTGCCCTGAAGCGCCTGGCGGGTGTGCTCTGATAATCTGTAAGCTTTTGTGTCCTGTTGCCTCACACCATGCCCCTTCTGTAGGCCTGAAGATGGAAAATGCTGTGACCCCATTTGTCACCTCTACCCCATGTTTCCTCCCCTGACAGCAGGACCCCCGTACGCCGTGCCGAGGGCCGCTCACAGCGCAGTCCCTGGTTCTGCCCCGTTCCTGGCACCGCTGCCGCTAGCTCAGCCTTAAAGGAAGGATGCATCAGAAAGCTTGGCTTCCGTCCCTCTGACAGATTGGAATTGACAGTGGCGCTGGGGCCACTGAACTCCCCAAGGGCTGACATGTTCATAGCTGAGTATGAAAAAGCCAGCTGCTTTGTTTGGTGTGTTAATAAACAAGTGAAGGATGACTCATTTTGAAGCTAATCCTATTTATAAGGAGACCTGCCCTCTGTGACCTGGAGATTACCTTTGCCTCTTTACCTCCGCGGCATGATAGGCTGAAAATTAATACCTGAGCCTCGGTTCGTTAGTCAGTAGAATGGAGAGAATTCCTACGTGGTCCTTTGTTTGGACAAAGGAAGCATAAGGAAGCATTGCATATTAAGTCTTGCATGGTGTCTGGCATATCAAATGTATCAGTAGCTACAGTGATGATATCACCCACAGGACTGCAGGGAGAATGTAGGTGAGGGTAAGTTCTTGGCCGCCCACCCAGCAGTGCCGCAATTTGAGTTCATGCTGTGCTTTGGTCTACGAGCACGCCAACCAGATGGCTTCATTTCAGTGTGAGCCCACTGGTCCCCAGCCCCATCACCGCTTGCTCCTACCGCAGCTCTCCCCAGCTTGTGGTCTCCATACTCACTGCCAATGGCCATAGGGGAACAGTTGGGTGCCCCAGTCTCCTTGCACAGACCAGACAAGTGCTTGGCTAGCAGAGGCACTTGCCAGAAGGCTCCTCACTGCCTGGTTGGCACCGCATCCCTGTTTCTGCTCTGGACGCCAGACCTGTGTGGAGGTGCCTGAGCCAAGCCTTCTGGGAGCCTTCTTCCAGGTGAATCTGTAAATGGAAGGCTTACATGGGTTTTAACTCTGAGTAAGCTCTTCTTGTCTCAGTAGGAGGGGATTTTACATTAAAAGTGACATGTTAAAAGCAGGAGCTTTGGACTGAGACAGACCCAGGTTCAAACCCTTTCCTCTACCACTTACCGCCATGCAGATCTCTGAGCTCCCGTTTCCTCGTCGCTAAACGTGGAGTGCCTCCAGCTCCTCCCTCAGAGGGTTGTGGAGTGAAGGGAGGCGGTAAGTGTAAAACACTTGGTCCACTCCGCAACGCGGTGAGTGGAAAGCAGCGTAGGAGGGTTGACGGTTGCATGACTGAGTCATCACACATGAAGCGTTCTGTCTACATAGAACATGCCTGGCACATATGAAATACTTGACAAGTGGTTGCTGTTGTGATGATTACAGAGGAATAAGGAGGTCAGATGTGCGGAGGGAACTGGTCCGAGAGCTGAAATAAGACAGGGCAGAATGGGCCAACACACCTTCCCCAGTCGCTGACACCGTTGCCTTTCAAGACCATGTCAAATGCAGGCCGTTAGGACCGCTGGCCGAGCCGGCTTCGAAAGCACTGAACGAACACTCATAGTGGAGAGACTTTGGGCAGTGAAGGGGCTGCAGAAGTTTGGGTTCGGTGCCGGTTCTACTGCTCAGCAGCTGTGATGTGGGTCAGACTGCTCCATCCCGCTGGGCCTACTTCCTTCTTAAAATGTGCAAATCCCCCCTCATCAGATGTGATGACCGGGAAAGTGAAAGACGGAATGTGCTGCTGATGCCACCTCTAGGTCCGTTTGTGCTCAGTGGGTGTGGCTTAGCCCTCAGCGGGCCTTCGCCCTGTGGACAAGCTTTCAGTGGGCAAGCACAGGGCTCTGGTCAGAGATAGGGCTTCCACTAAAGACCAGGCAAGCCCTGGTTGGTGGATGCTGGTAACCGAGCAGTGAAGCCCAGCAGGGGCGGTCCGTTCTGGGCTGAAGTGCGAACACCTGCCAGGGCTGGGGCCTAGGTCATTTACAGTTGCTCCAAGTGCCTGGGAGGGCCTGCCAGTGCTTCAGCCCGAGCATTCCTGTTCATAGCTGTAGAAGGGGCCCCCCACCATCTTCCAGTGACGTTTCTGTCACTGGCTTCCTGGAAGGCTGTGCCTTCCTTAAAGGGAGACAGGAGAGAGACTCAAAAGTCCAGGTCATCTCCATGGAAGAGAGAACCCTCTCCTTTCCCTGTCCCTGCCCACAGAGTGAGGCCGACAGCCCTTCCAGGAGGGCCGGAACCAGTGCCAAAGCTGGCAGGAGGGCAGGAGAGCCTGTGGGAAATGTCAGCCTTGGTTCCTGGCAGGGGACCTGGTGATTCCAGCACATTGCCCGTGGTGTCTCAGGCGCTCTCGCAGAGTACCGTGCTGCGGGTTTGACCTTCCACCATCACGCTCTGTCCCGCCAGTTTAGTGTGTAGAAAGGCACTCTGGCTTCTGAGTCTCTGCCTCCTGGGCCACACTGCCTCTGCTGCCGGTGGCCGCCCTCCTGTGGCTGATCACCCTCTTGAGGAGGTTGTCTTAGCTTGGTTCCTACCAGGGGAGGGAGGAAAGAGGTGTTGAAAGGTCGATGTAACTGGTCCCAGAGATTATCTGCGCAGATCACACACGACCATACAATTTACCAGGCTTTTCTTGTCACAGCGCACGAGGACTTAAGAGTGTCTTGGGAGGTGCGGTCTTCCCCACGCTCTCCCTTCCCCTCGTCTCCTGGGTGCTCTGCTTGTGTCCGCTGAAAGCACAGGGTGAAGGCATCCTGAGCAAAGCCGGAGGTGGGGCGGCCGCTGGGTCATCACGGACATGCCTGTGACCATTCTATTTCTACGAGTCAGAAACTGAGGTTCAAGGCCACCATTGGATTTTTGTTGACGGGCAGGGAAACAGAAGCAGCAGAGGAAAAGGTTGGACCTGAGAAATCCAGGGTTTTCTTTCTGGTGCCTTTATCACTCGTCCCTACTTTACCCCACACACAGACGTGGGTCACCTCCCCAGTGCAGCCGAGGAGGGGGTCACAGCCTCACCTCTGAGGTCTGACGGATGGGGAGTTCTCTGCGTCCCCTGTGTGAAGAGCCCAGAGAAGCCGCGGGGCTGGTTCCCTGGACTGCTCGCTGCTCCGCGGACCTTCTGTCGCAGCTGCTGGCCCTCCTCGTGGGCTGGAGTACGCAGTTTTGTCCCTTACGGAGTCACAGTGCCACGTGTGCCAGTACTGAGACTACAGAGGAAAGCGGGGGGAGAAGAAACACACCCCTGACAAATGCAACAGTGTGGTGTACTTTTTGCCGGATTTCCTGGTACTGGAGGTTTGTGTTTTACGTAGTTACGGTCATGCTGTGTGCCGCAGAGCTGCGCCGCCTACTTTTTCCCACTTAACCCAGCAAAGTGCTCCTGCCATAGTGTCGTTCGAAATGCCACACAGCCTTCTCATGTCCTCCGCAGATATCATCGAGCGGGTGGGTCATTTGCTTAAACCTCTTGTTTGGGACTTGTGGGTGGTCGCCGCACAATCTAAACGCACTCAGCATCTCCATGTAGTCCTCCTCATGTTCGGGGCGCTCGGTCAGGCTGCATCTGGTGGAATTATGGGGTCTGCAGGTCCAAGCACGTCAGAGGCTCTGAAAACACGCTGGCAGATTGCTCTCCAGAGGCTTCGCTGCGTGCCCCCAGCCTGCTGCAAGCAGCGTCGGCGGTTCAGTGGCTGAGGGCCACAGTGAATCTAACAGCATTCATTGTTTCTGGTGGGGACATTTGGCTGGGAGAGGATGGGCACATTAAGTGCGTCAGTCCTTGCTGTGGGCCAGGTTCTTTTAGTTACTCCCACCACTCCTCAGAGGAGGAAACTGAGGCTGACAGGACATAAACCGTTGGATCTCATTGTACCCCCTGCCCCTCGAGAGGACTAGCCAGGACCAGAGGACGAAGGCCAGTGTTGGCAGACGGCACGGGCTGCAGGTGACGGTGGGACATCGCTGGGCTGGAAGGGCGCGCCCCTCACACTGCAAAGAGCTTACAGAGCATTGAAGCCAATGAGGGGATTTCGGGCGCACGACCAAAGACTTGTCTGACTCAGTTCAGGGGGAGAGTGGGCACCTCGAAGCCCTAAGATGAGTTACGTGACTCTCGGACAGGGCGTTGCTGCCCTGGGTGCCACCTTGCCCAGGGCAGGGCTACACTTAGCTCTGACCAGGCTCAGGCTGGGAAGGCTGGGCTGGGGTGCGGGTGGGCCCAGGGCTGACCTCCGCAGGGGCTTGCCGTTAGGCCTCCACTAGGACAGGTCCCTGAAGCACAGGTGGCTTGTCTTCTTCCTGAGGCCCAGCACCAAGGTGATTCATTCCCAAATAATGGCCAATAATAACGGAACTAGGCACTGTTCTAAGTTTTACATGTATTAGTTCATTTGGTCCTCATAATAACCTGTGGTTTAGGTACAGGTGACAAGACCAGGGAACAGAGGACCAGGACTTAAATTTGTCCACAGCCCAGAGGCAGAGCCTGTGGACTCAGCCACAGGTTCTGGCTTCAGAACCTTGGTCCTGACCACGGCAGCGAGGGACCCACCCAGCACACGGCTCTGGGCCCAGCGCTGCTCCTGGTGGTGGGACCCTGGCCTCTCCTGACACAGAAGCACCTTGGCTGTCCATCTGGTACAGGTTCTCAGAGGCCCGAGCCTCACTTTCCCTGCCTCTTGAAGTGGGTTAAGTAAACTCAGGAGAGTCGCTTTGAAGTTCCAGGGCAGCACAGTTAGAGAGGGAGGCGAACCAGGGCCTCCAAGGCCTACAGGGACAGACGGCTAGGGTCTGGGGGCCTTTTTTTTTAAAAAAAAAAAACAGTGCAGGTAGCCATTAGACACGCACTGGATTCACAATTGGAATTGTTTGCCCAGCCTCCCAGCCAGGGTCTGCCCCTCAGTCCACGCGACCTCGGGCATGTTACTTAGGCTGCACCTCCGCTCCTTTATCTGAGTGGTAGGAATGTGTGACTGCAGCAGGGTGGTAACGGTGAAGCTCAGCTGGCCTCAGATAAAGTGTTTAGAAACCTTCTCCTCCTGCCCCCAGCACATGACAGCTCCGAGTTCACCCGGTTTGGGTGCTGGCACCTGGCGGGAGACCTGGAGCTTGGAGGCACCCCAGGCCCACTGACCCAGCGTCCACTCGTTCCCTGCCTTCTGTCTTCCAGGTTGACCTCGGGACCCACAGTCTCATCCAGTCTCACAGAGGACGGCAGAGGGTACAGGTGGTGGCTCGGCCGCTGGCGACCTCCCGACAGCTGGATCTCCAGCAATGTGAAGCTTTTGTTTCGGTTTTCCCCCTTCTTCAGTTTTGCTTAACTTGTTTTATTTTTTGTCTTTCTCTTTTATTTCTCTTTTCTATTTCTTTTTTAATTTAAACGATTTAAGACTTCAAAAGAACAGAAGCTGTGCTGCGGACAGGCACCAGTTCCTTTAAAGAAATGTAACATGGACAAAGCCTATGTATAAGTTTCATTTTTAGTTGTTTTTAAGGGTTTGGGGAGCTATTTTGTTTTTGTCCTTTATTTTCCCTTTTACCCATTTCTCAGTTCCACTTACAACACCTCCTTTCCCCTGGAGAAGGCCTGCCTCTCCATGGAGAATGGGGGGATGTCTGCTGGCATGGGGGGCATGAAGACAGAAGGAGCCTCTGGGCCACCCTTCCACCAGATGCAGAACTGCCAGGCTCCTTGGTGGGCTGCTCCTGGCCAGACCTTGGGTCTTGGATAAAGAACCACCTGGAACAGACGACACCAGGGTTTGGCCCAGAGAACTCAAGAACAAAGCTCTAAAACTGTGGGCGTGTTCCCTTTAAGCTGTTGGAAACCCCAGGCCACACCAGGACTTCCAGTGGTGGGAATCCATTCCATCTACTGCCCTTTATAGCCCTGGTCTGTGTGGTGGGTGGCAGGGGCTGGGGGAATGGGACAGAAGGTGACCATCTCCCACTTCCTGGCAGTTGAGCGGTCAGCCCACCCCAGCTCTACAAGCCCACCTTTCTGTCAATGATCTTCCTCCCGAAAAAGGTCCCCAGGAACAAACTGCCGTGCCAAACCTCTGCCTGGGGCACCGCTGGGTCTTTAGCAGGCACCTGTGAGCTTGACCCCTCACCTCCCGGCTCCTGCATCATCATCTTCCCACATGGGCCTGCCAGACACCAGGTCGTCACAGAGGCCGCCTGAGCCCCTGAGGTCCAGTTGCGACCATCGCCATAAGAACTGGGTGGCCTAGACCGGCTATTGCTGCAGTGCAGGGCGTGCCCTCTGTGCCGAGTGGCATGGGTCACTCACGGTGCCAGCGTCAGGCACCGTCCCCCTCACCCCAGGGACGTACTGCTAGGTGCTTGCTTTCGGTGTCAGTGTGTCTGATGGGAAAAGGAGGGAACTGCCGAGAGTAGGGAGGTGACGGGCCGTCCCATGTGGCCTGTAGGTGCCCGATTGCGGGTCAGCCACCCCAGAGCTTCCGCAGCTGTGCGCCCTCGGACCCCACCAGCAGTGTCTGTCAGTGTGTCTTAGCTCCTGCGCTCTGCAGCCCTCGCAGGCTTCCCATCCCAGCACCCTGTCCCCTGTGCAAGGACAAGGGCGGGAGCCCGTCCTGCACTGTCCCTCCTCACCTGGGCACACTACTTTGGCTAGTCCAGGAAAGGGTCTTTGGGAAGGGGGAGAAGTTCTTCCTTTGTGTTTATTTTTGTTTCTTGTTTTCGCAAACCCCTCACAGGATCAGTAGGGGAGATAGCTGGAGAGAACATTTGTGTGTGGCCAGGTTGCGGGGGCTCTCCCCCCACTGCAGCAGTCCTGGTCCTGCTGCTTGGGGGGCTTGGGAGGGGCGGGCACCGCATCAGCTCACACTTGGCAATATGTTTGCTCACACTCAGCCTTTTCTCAAGCCCCTCAGATATTGAGGCTTCTTCCTCCTGGGCAGTTGGCTGTGGTTGGCGGGATCCAGCAGAGCTGCAGGGGGTAGCCGGGCCCTGTCCTTCCCCAGCTGAAATCCTTCGTGGTCACCTGTCTCTTGGTTTTTCTGACTTCTGTGTATACTCAGCTGCAGCTGGGAGGTTGGGAGCACAGCATCCCCTAATTGCAGAGCACACTCCTCGACCCCACCACCCCGCCTCCCCTTGGGCCAGCTCTCTCTCCCTACACGAGCAAATGGGAAAAACAGTCCCCAGACTTAGCACCCTCGACTCTCCCTGGCTGTGGCTCATGCTCTGTCCCTAGTGAGGGCTCAAGCCTAACAAGTTATTTACCGTTTGCTTCTTTTTTTCTCCTGCCCTCCCCAGGTGTCTCAGCTCTGCCTGAATGAGGTCTGGGAGCGCGGTACTCCCCCTTGGTTATTTTTCCTGGCACCAGAGTATCCCCTGTAGGTCCTGGGATGCCCATACCTTTTGGGTGAGATGGGCAGCCTGGGAGCAGTCAGCTTCCACACAACCTTACCTTGTGGGACTCACAGCCCTCCTTCCCCAGCTCCTGAGGGCCCGCTCCTTAGCCCCCAAGTGCCTCTCTCCCCCTCTCCTCCTCCCTCCTGCGCTCTGCTCTCTCCACTCTGTGGGGCGGAAGCACCCAGGCAGCTTGGCGGGGGTGGGGAGGGGTCCGCACTGTTGAGTGCTGGCTCTGCCCAGTCAGTGGACTAGCCCGTGTGGCTCCTGCCATCTTTCTCAGCTACTTGCCACCTGTCCCCGCTGTGGTCACCTTCCACACCTCTTTCTGCCTTTTCATCCTCTCCACCCGGGTCTCAGGCCTGGCAGCAGCTCTGTGGTGCATCATCTCAGTGCCACCAAGTTTGTTAAGCTTGTCCAAGTTCTAGAAGTTTCCACACCTTAAAATAGTCATTCCCTCCTCCTTCAATCTGTGAAAAGGGTAGCCTGTTGGAGGGAGGGGCTGGGCCTCAGCCCTGTGGGTGTGAGCTCGGTTTCCCCCTAAGTGAGAGGAATCAGCAAGACGGATCATAGTGCCTTATTCCATTGCCTTCCCCTGACCTCCCTTGGAGTATGTTTCTCCCTCCTTACTTGTGTTCATCTGTCTCTCAAACTCTCACTCCCATTCACAGATAGCCGCATGGGAAGGGTTAGGCTCCCAGCACTCCCTCCACCATCCCTTCCTGAGGGTTGCAGCCAGGCACACCTCGCCATACCCACCACCAGGGCACTCTAGAAGCTTTAGCTGAGGATGGAGAAACTGCTTCCGACAGGTGCACTCTGCCTCTTACTACCTAGCAGATCCCTGCCTCTTACCTCTAGCCAGGAGGATGCCACAGTCGGTTCATCCAAGACCGGTTCCATCTGGCCCCCTCCTGGGCACTAGGAACTAAGGTCACGGGCCTCAGCCTCATCTCACCCCAGAGGCATTGGGACAGGAGGATGGGAATTCTCACCTGCCCGTATGTGGTTTGCCCTTGGCAGCTGCCTTTCTGAGGGAGTGTATCTTGTTTACTTGAGAAATAACCCTGTTTACAGCCAGAGGAGAATCGTGCCCAGCAGTAGGTGGAGACTGGCTCTCGGGACAGACAGGGCCTGGCTGCCTTCATGGCACTGCCCCCACGTGGTGGCCCTGGAGTGAACGAAGGCAGAGATGGCGGGGGCGCTCTCCCTGCGCTCCCTCTGCTCCCCGACCCAGCGGTGCTAGGACCACTCGCCACCTTCCTCACGGCCATCTGGCCCCTGGACATTCCCCACCTCTCATTCCTTTCCTTAAGATTCTCGGCTCCTTAACATATCAGTCACCTCCTAGAGAACCAGTGTTGGAGCAATAAGATGATTTTTTTTTTTTTTTTGCTGGAGTCTGTTTATAAGAAAAGGAAAAGAGCTGACATTGTGGGACTCCTCTCCATGCTGTTGGCTGCCTTAGGAAGCGGATGGCTGTCTGGGTTTCAGCATCGGGGCGTCTTGGAAGCTTGGGGAAACGAGTCTGACTCTGCCCTCACTATGTTCATGTCCCCTGGGCCTCCAGACCCGCCCTTCAAGTGTGCCTCCCACCCTTGATCCCGCTGTGCCCACACTCATTGGGGGTCTGGTGGCTCTGACTCAAGTGGGGCCCTTGGGTTATTGCCCTACCTGACTCCTTTCCCCGCCCTCGGTCTGCCTGGTGGTCCCTAGACGGACAGCTGCTAGATCTCTTAGGAACCGGCAACCTGACTGCAGCCGAGCTCGAACTATTCAGGGCTTCAGACTGCTGGGCCCCGGGCTGAGGCCCAGTCTTGGGGACGACACAAGCCCGTCTCCAATCCTGCCCGCCTCAGCTTGGAGAGGGGGGGTGGGGCACGACTGGGAGATGTGACGTGAGGGTTGACTAGTGTACACATCCACAGCCATCAAGAGACGAACCCACTGTCATCGGCTGCCTGAAGCACGCCCCCCCCCAAGATTGTAGGGGGTAACAGGAGGGAGTTCATTTAGGGACTTTTTAGAGATACGTACCCCGGGGCCTCTTGCCGTCAGAGCCAGGGGTACGCCACCATGGTTTAACCGCCATGGGGCCATTTCCGTTGGGGGGAGCTCTAACCCAGGCTCAACATTCGTTTCAAATACTAGTTAATAGGTCTGTTTTCCTTTATTTTCTTTTTTTTGCACAGAAGCTGGTAATCTAGGACCTATGTGTGAACAACTTTATATAAGTATTTTTTGTACTTGGTTTACTTGGGTTGGTATGATACATTATATTTAAGTTCCTCGAACACTGTGGATCCCCCTAATATGTATGAATGACTGAGGCTTTGTAAATTAAGGGACGTTTGTGTGAATAAAGTTATTTGATGGGGTCAAAGAGCTGTATGTGGTTTGAAAACGAGTGTGGTTTTATCACCACCTGTTTGGGAAAGAGGAGAAGCCAACCTGTGTGACAGTTCTCCTGTCCCCTGTGCCTGGTCCCAGTGGGTGAGCAACATGAGAGGAAGACTCCAACCAGTCTTCGCACGCCGCATCTGGGAGCAGGCGCGCAGACCAGGAGCGTCCCTCAGGGGGGCAAGAGTCCACCCCACACCTAGTGCCCTTCACAGGGGTCCAGACCCTCAGCCAGCAGGGTGGGCCCCTCCTCCAGACACCTCAAAGGCCCGTTCAGCCCCAGCACTGTGCTGCTCCAGTTCTGCCCTTGGATTTTTAATGTTGAGACAAGGTCTCCAAAACATAGCAGCGAGAAGTTGGGCTCAGAAGAGCTGCGCCAGGCGGGACAGCTCTGGGCTGAGAAGTAGCCAGGCCGAGAGAGCAGAGGGCTCTAATCAAGCGAGGCCATGGGGGTGGGTCTGGGGGTGGGAGGAAGTACATACGGCCCATCTCCCTCTGCCTGGCCGACAGAAGCCACATTCCCTGAGGAATGAGGACTGGTACTCATTAAAAGCCAGGTACTTCCGACACCGCCACCGGGCCTGTGTGGTAGGTGTGGTGTGAGCCCTTGTGCCGGGGAGGACACAAGCCCAGGGGAATCCAGGGTACTGGGTGAGTGGATGCTGAGCGCTCTGGAAGAACAGGGACTTCCGCCACCTGTGACTGAGCAGGGGATCCAGTCTCGCTGCACGTCCCCTTCCTCGAGCAGAATGGAGGGGAGAGCTGCTTTCAGTGCAGCTGAAGGTTAAATAAGACCCAGCACTTAGTAGGCTCTCAATGAATGATTCTATAGTTTTCTTTAACCAAACAGGGAGGTTTGGGATTCTCCCAGGCCGCTGAACACTGAGCCCTGGCCCCTGGCGTCCCACGGCCTCGGGAAAGCTCATCAGTCTGTAATAGTAAGAGCTGATGTTCGGCATGGGGCTCACCACTGAGGTCTTTGCTCAGGAGACCTGGTAAACCCAGGAATCAAAACTGCGGGAGGACAATCGGGACTTTGGATTGTGCGTTAGAGAAAAAGATAGGACAGGCTTCCTGCCTAATCTGAGCGAACAAGCTGCATTCCAGGCCCAGGCTTTGGTGTCCAGTGCCTGCTGGGGTGAGGCTTCTGCAGAGGAGGCTTCTGTGCCCAGCCTGTGCAGCAGCCTGGAGCTTGGAGAAGGACGGCCCACAAGTTTGCTATTTTAACAACTTTGTTGAGATAGTTCATCCTTTTAAACTGTTTATGCCAGTTGTTTTTAGTTTGTGCAGAGTTGTGCAATCATCACCTAATTCCACAACATTCTTATCACTTCAAAAAGAAGTTCATGCCCATCAGCAGTAACTCCTCACCCCCTCCCCAATGTGCACTCCCAGGCCCTGGCAGCCACAGATAGACCTCCTGGCCCTATGGGTTTGCCCATTCTGGACATTCCATAGGCATGGAGCCACACAGGACGTGGCCTTTGGTGTCTGGCTGCTTTCACTCGGCGATGTTCTCAAGGCTCATCCACGTCACAGCAGGTATCGGCGCTTCGCTCCTTTTTTATTGCTGAGTAGCATTCCATTGTATGCAAATACTAGATACTTATCCATTCATCAACTGACGGACATCTGTTTTTCCCCCATTTTTGTCTGTTATGAGTAATGCTGCTATAACATACACAAGTTTTTGCATAATTTATGGGTGTTTATTTTTTCCATTACAGCTCACATTTAACATTTTGCATTAGTTGCAGATTAGACCAATGTTTTTAATGCCCTTGGACACATAATGTATCTAGCAGTAGAATTGCTGGGTCAGTCATATGGTAACTATAATTTTTTGAGGAACAGCCCAATTGTTTTCCAAAGAGTCAGCACCACTTCCTGTTCCCACCAGGAATGTGTGAGAGTTCCACTTTCTCCGCATCCTTGCCAACCCTCGTTACTGTCTTTTTTTATAGCCGTCCTGGTGGGCGTTACAGATGTCTACATCCTGATACTATTAATAGCAGGCAACGGGAGAATAACGCCACGGCTGTGTAGCCCAGTTGTTAGAGCATCGTCCCGACACTGCAAGGGTTTCATCCCCAGTCAGGGCCCTTACAAGAACCAACCAAGGAATGCATAAATGAGTGGCAAAACAAAGTCGGCTCTCTCTCTTTAAATGTTAAAAAACGGTATTTAAAAAGGTAGGGAAAATAACAAATCGGTGCTTTAGCCACGATTCAGTCACTGATCCAGCAAGTATTGGATGCCTAGCAGAGCTCAGAGAACACAGACCGGCTGTACTATTTACTGGCTCTTTGACCTTGAGGCAGGCCACCTTTCTGGCTTCATTTTCTCATCTGCAAAGTAGTCAACATCCACGTCATAGGATGGTTGGCAGGACTAAAGATTTTCATGCAGAATCCGTGGGGGCACACCAGTGAGCATTCACCCCGTGCCCTTGGCACCATGGAGTTAATGAAGGCAGGGTTCAGAAAGGAAGGGGCTTTGAGGGGCTCTGCGTTGGTTTTGGGCGTTGGTGATGAGGAACTAGGGACGCATCCCTGTAACAGGGTCCGTTAAGTGCCAGACTCAACACAGATGAGAGGGGTGTGCCACCCAGGCCCTGCAGGGAAGGGTCCAGTGTGCCTGGAGCAGGCCTGTGTCCAGTCCATTGGAAGGAGAAGTTAGACTTCCAAGACCTCCCTCGCTGACTTTCCCCTCCTGACCTGCTGCCATCTGCCCATCCAGCCTCTGGCTTTGTGGGTAAATGCACACTCCCGGCCAATCCCAGTGCCTGTGAACCAGACAGACCCTGCTGGCAGGAGCTCCAGGTCCAGAGGGGGAAGGGCTCAGGAAAGGCAGGGATGTCATCATGGCCTGCTGGGCCTGAGAGAGAGAGAATCTCCAGCAGCTGTGGAGCGAGGGTGTAGTGGAGACTTGCTGGAGGAATGAGTTCCGAGACCCACCCTCCGTCCAGCCTGATGCCTGGCCAGGGCCCTGGCCCTCTCCAGGCCGTGCTGCCGCCCCTCAGTCTTCAGTGGCCTGCCAGACTGCAGCGGGCCAGACACACTTGTGTTCTGCTAGCCTTTCCACTTGGGGGGTGGCAGCATCTCCCTGCCTCCTGGGAGATCTTTGCCTGTGGCATTGAGACCTCCACCCTCTACCCCTAATTCAGCCCCCACACAACAGAGTTCCTTTTAAATCATCAGAACAGATCATGGTGCAAAACCCTCTATAGAGTTCCACTGCACGTAGGATATCACCTGGACCCTCCACTTGGTAAGACCCCATTCTCCACCTTCCTCCTGCTTACTCCTTAGGCTCTACCCTCCAGCCACCATGGTCTTGTTGCTGTCCTTTATGCACACACAAGACATTTCCATCGCAGGGCCTTTGCGCTGGCTGTTCCCTCTGCCTGGAATGCACTACCTCATTGCTTTATATCGGTGTCTGCTCGCACACCCGAGAGGTCTTACCTGGCCCCCGACTTTAAAGAAATACCTCATCACCATCGCTGTCTCTTAGACATGCGTTATTTTTCTTTTTTTTCCTCTTAATTTTATTTTGTATTGGTTTCAGGCGTACAGCTTAGTGGTTAGACAATAATGTACTTTAGTTCCCTAACTGGTACCATACATAGTTATTGCAATATTATTGACTATATTTCCTGTGCTTTGCTTGCATCCCCATGACCATTTTGTGTGCCAATTTGTGCTTCTCAGTTCCTTCACCCCTTTCACCCAGCCGCCAAGCCCCCTCTGACAACCACCGATTCGCTCTCTGTGTCTACGAGTCTGTTTCAGTTCTTGTTTATTTCGTTCTTTAGATTCACATCTAAGTGAAGTCATATGGTAGTATTTGTCTTTCTCTGACTTATTTCACTGAGCATAACACCTTCTAGGTCCATCCATGTTGTCACAAATGGTTAAGATTTCCTCCTTTTTATGGCCAAGTAACTTTCCATTGTTTAAAAGTGCCACAGCTTTTTTTACCCACTCATCTACTGATGGGCACTTGGGCTTCTTCCATAGCTTGGCAATTGTAAATAACACTGCAATGAACATGGGGGTGCATATGGGTTTTTTTTTCAAATTAGTGTTTCAAATTTCTTCAGATAAATCGCCAGAAATGGAATTGCTGGGTCATAAGGCAGATCCATTTTTAATGTTCTAAGGAGACTGCATACTGTTTTCCACAGTGGCTGCATCAATCCGCATTCCCCCAAACAGGGCACCAGGGCTCCCTTCTTGCCACATCCTCCCCGGCACTTGTTGTTTATTGATTGATTGGTGAGAGCCATTCTGACAGGTGTGGTTTTAATTTGCATTTCTCTGGTGATTCGTGACATCGAGCATCTTTGTCATGTCTATTATTCTCTATATCCTCCATGTCCTCTTTAGAGAAGTGTCTGTTCAGGCCCTCTGCCCATTTTTTAATTGGATTTTTTTTTGGGGGGGGTGTTGAGTAGTATGAGTTCTTTGGGTAAGTAAATTTTGGGTGTTAACTCATCAGATGTATCATTTGCATATAACATTATTTTTCATTTTTTTAAAGATTTTATTTATGTTTAGAAAGAGGGGGAGGGAGGGAGAAAGAGAGGGAGAGAAACATCAATGCGTGAGAGATGTTGCCTCTCACATGCCACCAACCGGTTCCACAACCCAGGAATGTGCCCTGACCAGAACTTGACCCGGTGACCTTTCTGTTCCAGTCAGGTGCTCAGTCCACTGAGCCACACCAGCCAGGGCACCTTATTTTTCTTTACAGCACTTACCACTAGCAGAAAGTTTTACATATTACATACATATATATGTAATACATATAGGAGTGTGTGTATATATATATATATATATATTCTACAAACATATACATATACATACCGATAAACCCACCGTAAGTTTAAAACATCTTAAGTTGAAATGCATTTAATACACCTAACCTATGGAACATCATAGCTGAGCCCAGCCTCCCTTAAACATGCTCAGAATACTTACATTAGCCTATAGTTGGGCAAAATCGTCTAACCCAAAGCCTACTTCATAATAAAGTGTTAGATATCTCATGTATTTCATTGAGCACTGCACTGAAAGTGAAAAACAGAGGGGTTACATGGGTACCGCTTGTGCACCATAGTAAAGTCAAAACCTCTGAAGCCGGGCCGTCATACATCGGAAATTTCAATTGTATTTAAATCATCTCTCTCTCCTCGCGCAGTGCCTGACGTGGCTCAGAGTAGGCATTCAGTATATATTTATTAAGTCGATGGATGAGAGCACGTCTTGTCAGTTGGAAGAACAGCCCCTGTGGAAGGGACTTGCCCGGGAGCCTGCAGTGGGTGGGGCAGCAGCCCTGAGACAGGAACCCAGGACCCCCGAGCCCCGCCCGCCCTCGTGGCCTGGCCTGCAGCGTCTCCCCATTCCTGAGGGCTAGCCGCAGCCCGACTCACTCCCGTCAGCCCCTGAGAGGAGGAATGAAACCAGCTCCTTGAGAAGGAATCACCAGCTGTGGGCAAAGATACTATTGGGCTTTGATTTCTTTCATCTGGAACAGTGATGCGCAAACTTTTTCTGTTAAGGGCACAAAAGCACCTGCTCCAGGCTTTGCAGGCCGTGGGCCCCTGCCGAGGCTTTTCCACTTGGCCATTGTGACACCTGAGCAGCCGTAGACAGTAGGTAAACAGATGAGCGCGGCTGGGTGCCTGTAGAAGTTTATTTAGGGACACGGAAATTTGGATTTCGCATAACTTCCACCAAAGGGTCACACAATATTATTTTTCTTTGACCGTTTAAAAATGTGAAAACCTCATACCCAGAGCAGTGTCTTGGGCTTGCTTCTGTGAGCTGGGCCCGTGGTGGACAGCATGGCCCCATAACTGATGGATCCAGGTCAGGGAGGTGTCCCTGTGTCATATGGCAGGTCCATAAAGGTCATTGGAGGATATGGCTGGCGAAGCAAGAACCGGGCCCAGAAGTTCTGCTTTGCCTCCAGCTGGTCTCTTGGTCACAGCTCCAAATAATATATGTTCTTGAAGCTAGAAGCAGCAAAGCATGAACAAAGAAAAAAAACAATTGTAACAGGATTCAAGAAACTAGAATCCAGATCCAGCATAGCCTCCTGCCCCCTGGGAGGGATGTGGCAAATGCTCTGCTCTCTGGGCCAAATAGTGCAGTGCATTCTGGAATCAGATGGAAGGGCTTGGGCTGCTGCTTTGCCACTTACAGTCTTGTGACCTCAGCCTGTCACTCCCTGAGCCTCCGCTTTCTTACCTATAAAATGGCAACAATACCAGTACCCACTTCATAGGTTTTTCTGAGAATTAGTGAGGTAATGCATGTATAGTATAATCCATAGCACAGTGCCTGGCATGAAGCAAATTACCCACAAGGGGTAGTATCTCTTGATAATTTTTTTAAAATCCTCACCCAAGGATGTTTAGAGAGAAAGGAGGAGGAGAGAGAAAGAGAGATGTGAGAAACATTGATTGGTTGCCTCCCATACACACCAAACCAGGCTCAAACCTGCAACCTAGGTGTGTGCTCTGACCAGGGGGTCGCACCCATAACCTTTTGGTGCAGGGGACGATGCTCCAGCCAACTGAGATAGGGCTTGATAATACTTTTTAAAGGGGAAAACATCCTTTGAGATACTTCTGAAAAACACCAAACAAAAAGGACTCGAAATATAAATACTGTTAAGAAATACTGTACATTTCATTCCCCTCCAGGGGTGTCCCGATACACAAAAAGCCCTGAGAAGTCGTGTAGGAAGTTCTGTTTCCCGAGCCTCCTGGACCACCGTTGCCTCCACTTTGAACACCTGTTCACCTCTCCCAGTACTGGTGTTCTGGGGCAGTCGCTGAGGGCCCGCTTTGGGAGATGCTGAATGAGATTGTCTCTGCAGCTCTCGGATCCTGACTCCCTGTCAGGGGGCTTCAGCCACCCCATCCTGTTGCTCATGGGGCTGGAATCACTTTCCCGTTGCAAAGCCTCCAATAATTGCCTCTGAACAGTCTACCGGTTCCTTGAGGGCAGATCAGAATATGAGGAATTTAATAACCGTGGACTGGTCCCCCGCCAAAATGCTGTGGGGCCCTGGCCCAGACGACTGCAGTGCGGTGAGAACACAGAGAGCCGTTGCCCCCGCCAGCAGCCCAAGGCCACTGCCAAAACCCTCACATTCCTGGTTCCCACGTTGGCAGAGCGCAGCCACCCTCCTGCTACTGTTTACCCAGTGCAGGGAGCAATTAGCGTTCCGCTGGGAAGCACCTGTAGGTAGCAGTTCTGCACGCAGGCCGGCTGTGGGGCTGCCTGGGCTCAGATCAGCTTTGTCATCTGTCGAACAGGGAAAACTACTGCACCTGCGTCTGTGACAGTTCGGTGCTGCTGCTAAATGGGAGACCCTAAATGACATCAGACGGGACAAGGAAGAAGTAGGTTTCTCTGTCCCCGAAAAGGGCGAGTGAAGGGGGCCGTCGAGGGCTGTTGTGCTGGTTACAGGAGGTCACTGGGACCCCATCTCCTCTGCCTTCCAGCTCCAGCCTCGTCAGCAAGTAGCTTCCATCTTCGAGATTACCTCCTGGTCCAGGATGGCTTCCAGCATGTTCTCCTCATCCCGGGCAACAGCACAAAAGGCAGAGGAAGAAAGAGAGCTTGCCTCCTCTTTCTATGGAACCTTCCCTGCAGCCCCACATCTCCCTTCCACTTACGTCCCCTTGGCTAGAACTTAGCGCATGGCCACACCGATGCCAAAGCAACGGGGAAGCAGGGCAGTGGTCCTGTCACTAAGTTGAGGGGAGACTTGGTGTTGGGTAAGGCAAGTAGCCACTCTGCCCCACAAGTGTGCTTCTGGCATTCTGATAAAGATGGATTATTGTTATTAATAATAGCTCTGCAGACCTGGGTATAAAAAAAAGAAATAAAGAAGCAAATTAGCCAGAGGGGATCCAGGGCACCTTATTCGGAGCTGGGATAATGGCACCTGTGTGGTGCAAACAGCAGAGCTACCTGATGCTGGGAGCATCGTAGACTTGGGGTCTTGTCTGCTGGCATGTCGTGTGTGTGTGTGTGCATGTACACACATATCTGTATGTGCGTGTGTGTACACACACATCTGCATGTGCATCTGTGTGCCACAGCCTCCTGTGGCCGGAGATACAGAAGAGATGGGGAAAGAGCCATGTTGTGGGGATGGAATGGGGTCTGCAACACAGTCCCTGGTTTAGAATCCCAGTTCTGCCACTTGCTGTGTGATGCTGGCCAATTTACTTAACCTCTCTGGGTTTCAGTGCCTTCATCCCTAAGGTGGAGATGATAACCACTATCACAGGATTATTCTGAGGGTTAAATGAATGACTGCAAATACAGTGCTTTCAACACTGAAAAACCAGCCCTGGTTTCTTCCATGGGCCCATGGAGCTCCTTGACACCTACTTTGCTTCCTTCCTGCCCATCCTGAGCGCTCCCTGAGCACCTGCTATGCTGGGCACTGGAGATTCAAAGTGCCTAGATGAAATACATCTAGACATGATTCCCTCATCATTGGGATATTTCCTGAGCCCCTACTGTGTGCCAAGCTCCATGTCACAAGCTGGCGGTCCTGGAGGAGACTGGGCAGAAAGAAGTGTGCAGTTTGGAGTGGGGCACACAGGACATTCCCGAGAACTCTGGCTCAGGCGAGATGGAGCTAAGGGGCTAAGAGACATGGGGTCTGGTCCCAGCTCTGTGGGTGGGATGCAGCCTGTGGGCATCCGTGTCCCACAATTCTAGACAGGCAGCCAGGCCAGGCCTGTGGATGGGGCCTGGGAGAGGAGGCCACCTGATTCCAGCACAGAGAGATGGTCCTTTATTTTCCTGGGTTGTCAGATGAGTGGTAATCTGGGAACAAAGGATGATCAGCCACGGATGCCTGGGCAGCTGAGCCAGTTGCCCTCACCCCGGAGCCCAGCCAGTTCTCTGCTCTCAGGGCCCCAGACTTGCTTCCCAGGGCTGAACCTTTGACCCCTTCCCTACCCTATCCTACTGTTGAGACCCTCACACTCCCTCCCCAGCCAGCTTTGGAGAGTGGCTAAAGTGGTAAGTCCTACCCTCCTGTTGTTAACTTATTGCCTCAGTTCCAAGGGCTCCTTCAATATGTGCTCTCTGATAAGCAACAGAATTCCTGTAAGCATCTCTCCTTTCAAGTGAGCATGATGTTGAGCTCTCAACAGAGGACCCTGGAGGGACGCTGCAGGAGGAAAAGGCTTCCTGCAATTTCCAGCTCTGGGTGAAGGGTTTGCAGTGGATCCTCACCTCAGTCACAGGCGCAAAACACCTTCGGTCTGCGACCTTGCAGTCTCAGCCCAATGATGACCTTTCTGCAGCCCTTCCAACACCAAAGCCTCTTCAGGGCTTGCACATAGTTGCCTGTGTGCTGGAGAGTCTCACAGAGCCAGCAGTTCTCCCTCTGTAGGTCCGTGTGTGACCCTGGAAGCCTGAAGGCCTCCTACCCTGCTAGTGCCCATTCTCCCACCACCCATGGCACTGTTTGCTGAGGGCCGGCTGCTCCCAATACATGCACTCTGGAAGGCTGCCTATTGCTTGTCCAGAAACTCCAGACCAGCTCCAGCCTGGCTGAACCCTCAAACTTCTCTTCTCCGCAGTGGCTGAACTACACCTTTCCCAAGGGGCTTAGATCCCTTCTAAGTTTGTCCTTCCTTGGGCATGTATGAAAACTACAGCTAACATCGCAGTCACTGGTAAAAGACTGTGCCCTCGCATCAGGAACATTGTACTAGAGTTACTAGCCAGTGCAAACAAATAAAAACAAAAGAAATTAAAGGCATGAGATTAGAAAGAAGTGAAACCGTCTTTTTTTGCAGATGACATGATCATCTGTGTAGGAAATCCAATGGAATCCACAAGGAAAAACTACTAGAAATGATTGAGTATAGCAATGTTGCTAGATACAAGGCCAATATACAATTGTACTTCCATATGCTAGCAATGAATAATTGGGAATTAAAATAGAAAAAAAATACCATTTATGAAACCATCAAAAAATATCAACTACTTAGGAATAAGTCTCACCAGTTGTGAAAAATTTGTACAGTGTAAACTATAAAATATTGCTGGGAGAAATGAAAGAAAACCTAAATAAACGAAGAGATGTAAGTCGATCCTCATCATGTGTGGATTCTGCATCTGTGAATTCATGTACTAGCCGAGAGTACTTTGTAACCCACAAGTCACAGGCGGCAGTGCTGACGCAGTCCCTCGCAGACAGGCGCAGGGCAGCACGACATCTGAGTAGCCCGGCGCCCACATTCCCAGGGAGGTCAGACGAGGCGATGCTCTTCCGCCTTCCTGTCTCGGCTCTCGTCCCACAAGCAAGTGTCTGTTCTGCAGTCTATTTAGTGCCACGCTTCTCGCATTTGTATTTGTGTCGATGACTTTAACACGGCCCCGAAGCAGGGTGCTGAAGTGCCGCATAGTGTTCCTTTGTGCGAGAGGGCGGTGATGCACTTTCATGAGAAAAATTTGTGTGTTAGATGAACCTCATTCAGGCACGACTTACAGTGCTGTTGGCCGTGAGCTCCGTGGTAATGAAGCAACAACCGATATTACACAATGTGACTTTAAGCAGAAACACACATAAAACAAGATTCTGTCTTGATCAGCTGATGAAAGTGTTGGGACTAGAGGCTCACAGGAACCCAGCCCCGTACTTCCCGTAGGAGCAGCCATTCAGTACTCATCAGTTCTGTGTTCATGAAGACTTTCCAGACCACAACTACCAGAAATAATGAGAATCGTCTGTACTTTGTTCGTGGGTCAGAAACCTCAATATTGCTGAGATTGCATTCTCCCCAAATTTACCTATAGATTCAATGCAGTCCCAATTAAAAAAAAAAAATCCCAGCAGGCATTTCTTTTGTAGAAATGGACAGGCTGATTTCAAAATTCATATAGAGATATGAAGAACCTAAAATGGTCAACACAGCTCTGAAAGAGAACAAAATTGGAGGGATGCCACCATCTGGTTTCAGTAACTGTGAGGAGGCCACAGCCGTGAGAGCAGCACAGCCTAGTGACGAGCGGGACACGGGACAGAACACAGTCCCAGACACGGCACACTCATTTGGACCACCGATGTTTTACAACTTATGAACATGATGCGGTGAGTGACGGCCAGCTTTTAAAAAATGGTGCTGGAAAAACTGGATAAACACATGAAAGAATTTTTAAACGCTTCAATGTATGCTTCCCACTGTATACAAAAATTGACTCAACATGGGTTATAAGCCTCAGTGTAGAATCTACAATAGTAAAACTAGTAGAAGAAAACGGGAGAAAATGCCTCTTAGATATGCTACCAAAAGCACAGCTCATAAGTGGGTAAATAGAACTACATCCAAATGTGAAATTTCTGGATTTCAAGAGACAGTTAAGAAAAGGAAAAGGCAAAACAGACTGGAAGAAAATCTTTACAAAGTGTGTATTTAATGAAGTACTTGTATCCAGAGTAGTTAGAGAACTCTTAAAACTGAACAATAAGAAAACAAACAACCCAATAAAAAATTGGCAAGAGCTTTGAATAGATAGGTGTCACCAGAGAAAATAAACACACGGCAAAGAGCACATGAAAAGATGTTCAACATTATTTGTCATTAAGAAAAAGTAAAATTAAAAATGCTTTAATTTAAATTAAAAAATGAAAATACCAATGAGATACCACTACACACCTAGGAGAATGGCCGAAATGAAAAGACAGACCGTGACAACCTTGGGGAGTGTGCGGAGGAACCGGAGCTCTTACACCGCACTGGTGGGAATGGAAATGCTGTGACCGCCACGGAAACACATTGACAGTTTCCTACAGTGACACGTACACCTCCCATATGGTCCAGCCATTCCACTCCCAGGTATTTACCCAAGAGAAAAAGAAATACTCCTACGTCCAGCCCTGGCCAGCGGGGCTCAGTTGGTTGGAGCGTCGTCCTGGACACCAAAAGGCCACAGGTTTGATATCAGGTCAGGTCACATACCTAGGTTGCGGGTTTGGCCCCCAGTCAGGGCACATATGGGGAGGCAACCAATCGATTTTTCTCCCTCACATGGATGTTTCTCGTCCTCGAGTGAGGATTTGAAAAGAAGAAACATTGTTCGCAGCAGCTTTATTCGTAATAGCCCTAAACTGGGAATAACCCAGATGCCCATGAACATATCGACACGGGGATAAGCGAGCTGTGACCTATCCACACGACAAAATGCCGCTCGGCAACAAAAGAGGGTGATCGGCACACGGGAATGCGCGTGAACCTCAGGCTCATTCTGCCGAGTGAGGAGGACTGGACCTGAGAGAGACAAAGGAGGCGGAGGGCTGGGGACAGGAGGACGACACGACGCAAGCGGAAACGGACAGGGAGACCTCGTGGGCGCGGACCCGTGCTCTATGCCGAGAACGGCGATGGCTTCACGGGCACACACACATCAGAAAGTATTCCATTATACACTTCAAATGTGGGCACGTCAATGTCAACTATGCACTGATAAACTTGGTACACAGAAAAGTAGGGGACATAAGAGTCAGTGTGAGGGGACTCCCACAGGCCGAGCTTGGGACAATTTGAACGTCAAAAATACCCATGACAATGGATTTTTACACTTTGAGTAATGGTACTAACAAACGACCCCGTGGAGGGAGAGGATAATAGCATTAGGAAATTCTCCCTGTCGCGGCCACCAACAAAATAATCCGGAAAAGGCATCGATCCATAGCTGCTGAAATCACGGAGTGGTCCTGTGTGAGGGAACTCACGCAGGACAGCCCCACGGCCTCGAGCAGACAACCCACCCCACGGATGACTTGTCGCTTACAAAGGGGAGATTAACGTCACAATGGAGAGATCTGCTGGAACCACTTTAACCGAACAGTCACCTCCATTCGGCATCAGCAGCGATGGGGCGAGCTGGCGCGGTGCCCTCCTTATGTAATTCACTGTCGAGGCCACGACCTCACCTCTGTGGTGTTATTGCCCAAAATGTTGCACCCGAACCTAACCACGAGGAAACGATCAGATACGCCCGAATGGAGGGACATTGAACAAGACGACTGGGCCGTCTCAAAACAAATGCCAGGGTCATGAGAGAAAAGAAGGCAGCGTGGTGGAACAGCGGGTGCGATTCATTCCAGATCAGACACCAAAGGAAGGCACCAGCCAAATGAAGACTCCACTCCCTGATGAAACCAAGGCTAGGAAAACGTTAAAATAAAGCATCTATCAAATGGCGTTCTACTTCCGGGGAACTCGGAATCTGGGTTGTATGATAACGGGCTGCATGCTGATTGAATCCTAACCCTGTTAAACATTTTGGTTATTTTATTGTAGTGTTTGCTGTTTTGTTGTATAGAAGAATGCCCTTGTTTGGGGGTGATGCATGGGTACGGGCTGAAGTATTTAGGGGTGAAGTAGCCCAATAGCTAAACCTCTATACCTCTATTCATTCTCTCTCTCTCTCCAGCCCTCCCTCCCTTCCTCCCCCCTTTCTTTCCTCTTCCTACTCATCTCTCTCTTCCTAGAGAGAGGTCAGAAGAGAAAGAGAAAGGGAGCACATAGGTGAAGGGTATGTGGGGTGTTCATTCATTGCAAGCTTCCTTTAATTTTTGTATTGGTATAAAAAGACACCAGTTAAAAGCTGGAGGAGACAGGTGTGGGCAGCTGGCTTGGAAGGGAGAGTCAGATCAAGGCTCAGACCTTTGACCCCCAGGAAGCACCTGGGTCTCTGCCCACCTACCGCCTGACCAGCTGCTCCTTTCTCCTTTCAGCAGCCACAGCCCTGTGTGGCCTGGGCACTGATAGCAGGAAGGGTGTCCTCCTCAGTCCCCTCCTGCCCCTCCCGCATGGGCCCCAAGAGGTGCGAGGCCACCAGCTCCATGTGTGGACGAGTGACATGGTATACGCTCACAGGGCGGGGTCCCTGTCACTGAGCACAACTGAAGTCCTACCATGGATGCCATAGAGGCCCCTAGTCTGCCACTGACCCCTCCCCAACTCGTCTGCGCTCCGCGCCTCACTCACACTGTTCCAGCTCCACCAGCTTCTGTGTTCGGGGAACATGCATCACAGCACTCATTCGCTCTCCTGAAGTGCTTCTCCCCCTCTGCCCCTCCCGTCCCTCCTGAAATCTACCCAGCCCCCTCCCTCTCCCCTCGTCTTCCTTGCTGGCTTTATTTTTATTCTCCTCCTGAGCACACATCCCTGGTCCTGGTCACTGTCCACACCACCCGCCGGAATGCCAGGTCCCCAAGGGCAGTCACGTCTGTCCGTCCTGCTCGTGCTGCTTTCCCAGCACCCAGAAGAGTGCCTGGCACATAGCAGGTGCTCAGTGAAGATTTACTGAGTGACTGACTCCAAAGCCCAGTGTCTGCCTTCCTTTGGACAGTGCTGTGCGTGCGTGTGTGTGTGCGTGCACATGTTGCGCAGGCTGGGGCAAAGGGTGGGGAGCCCGCCGGGCCACCCCCGAGACTCATTTCCTGGAGTGTGGGCAGAGTTCTCGGAGACTTGGGTGGAGGCATCAACATGTTACATAATCTGGCACCGGGCAGGGGTGAGAAGGGCTGGCAGGACCTTCATTCTGTTTGCCTGGAGAAGCGTTCCCAGGCCGCACGCACCTCAAGCTGCCAGCCCTTCAGCTTTGTGCTCCCTAATCGCCCCGACAGACCCCGCTGCCCGTCACTCTGCCCACTGGCTGTGAAGGAAGCCGCACACATGGGCACTCAGGGCCTGGGAGGAGCTCAGGCGCTGGTATTTCGTGGACACTGGCTGTTGCCTGGGGCCTCGGCGACCCCGGGAAGCTGTACTCACCTGTCCACCTGCCCACACATGCCTGGGATTCCAGGTGCTCTTGAGCATCTGCCTCTCGGCCCACTGCCTTTTCTGTCCTGGGACTGGAGGCCTGAGCTGCCTCGAGGGGCACAGCCGGGTGCCTCAGACCTCCTCTCGCCCGCAGAGGGACCACAGCAGGTCACGGGTCTCTGCCAGCCTCAGGGAGGCATAGTGGTGAGTGACCTCACATAGCTATGAGATGTAACGCAAGCCAGAGGTCCGGCTCCCTCTCAGAGGTCAGCGAGTGAGGGCTGCTGTCATGGTCCCGGGCACGGAGGGGCCACTCTGAGGCGGGCCCAGGCCGGCTGCTGGGGGTCCAGAGCCAGGCACTCGTTACACTTCTGCTTTCTTGGCCCCTATCGCTCAGTGCCAGGAGGCAGATGTAAATACCTAAAGGTATGCAGCAGGCAGCGGCGAGCGTTTGGAGGAGAGAGATCAGGGCAGCGGGATAGAGAGGGTCAAGGCAGCAGGGTGGGCCTGCCTGCAGAGGTGACACTTGAGCAGGGGCCTGGCTGAAGTGAGGGGTGGGCCTGCTGGGTGCCTGTGGCGGGGGAGCAGCAAGTGCAAAGGCCCCGAGTGGAGGGTCTCGACGGGCTGGAGGCAGGGTGGGCTCAGCAGAGTAAGAGAGCAGGGGAGAGGAGGTTGGAGTCATCAGATCACACAGGGCCTGGACGCCTCCACAGGGCCTTCGGAGGGCTGTGAGCTGAATGACAGATCTGGCTTCCATTTTCAAAGGGTCCGTTGGCCTCCATGTTGGGAATAGATTTGGGGTGGCGTGCTTCTCCAATAGATTTGGAAAAGCAGGAAAAGTGCCAGGAGGCCAGCACCAGAACCTTGGGAGATGTGGCCATGCTGGGCCGGGCTGGCAGCAGCGGTGGTGAGAAGTAGTCCGAGTCCGGGGAGATTCTGAAGGCAGAGCCACTGGGATTGGCGGACAATTTGGTGACAGTGGAGGAGAGTGGAGTGTCAGGGCAGGTGCAGTACTCACAACCATAGACTCAACACCTTCCCTGGCGATCGCTGAGGACCACAGCACCCTGAGAGCTGCCCATTTCTGTCCTCATTTTAAAGATGGGAGGACTGGGGCTCGATGAGAGACGGTGGCTTGAACCAGAGCTGGCTGGCGCAGCCTAGGTATGGACACAGAGGGTTAGCACTGCCTTTCTCAGAGAGATTCCCTCTACAGAGAGTCTGGGGCCCAGGCCGGGGCCCAGGCTGGGGGTCTCCTCCCACCCACAACTCAAACTCTTCCTCCCGGATGCACACAGCGCTTCCTTCTGAGAGATCGCTGCCAGACACAGGTTCCCCGTCACATGGCTCGAAGGCGAAATCCCCGTGTCTTCTAGCCATCTGGGCCATAGCCACCTGCCCTGGGCTTCACCCCTGCGTCCAGTGTGCCCGTGTGTCCACTCACCCATTCAAAGGCCCCTGAAAGTCAACAGGCTGAAGGTAGAGCTGAACATCCCTCCACACCCAGCCTCCTTCATACTCTTCCTCCCATGTCCGGGGATGAGAAAACCACACGCCTCCCCCAGGCCTCAGCAGGTTCTGCTCAGTGAGGCAGGCACCATGGATAGCCCCTTGTCCAGGTGAGAAAACCAAGGTACAGAGGTATGAAGGTACATGAGGTATGGGACTTGCCTAAGTCGGCCAGCTGGTAAGTGGCAGAGCTGGGATTTGAACCCAGGCAGTCCTGCTCCAGAGCCTGACCCCACCCTTGGCTGCCTAGCAGTCAGGACTGCGGGGTGGCTGAGGCCCAAGGAACCCAGAAAGTACTCGACAGACATCCACTCCCTCACCTCTGCCTACATGGAACTGCCACCTGGAACAACGCCATTGTACCCAACTCTGTGATGTCCTGTTCGGTGTCCATTTCACAGATAGGAAAATCAAGTCGAGAGCCGTTGAGTCATGAGCCAGCTTCACACAATTCGAAGAGGCAGAAAGGGATTGAACTCGGGTGGGTGTGACATCAGAGCTCACTCCAACCTAGAGGAACACGGTTTCTTCCATGCCTTTTCCACGTGACCAGGAAGCGTGCGTGGGAGGGGAGCCCACGTGGAGGGCAGACCAGGCAGGCAGAGGAGAAACTGAATCTAAGGTTTACGTTACACTTTGGGATTTTCTTCTCAGTGGAAAAGCAGTTCATCATGGAGATAGCCCCTGCCTTCTGCCGTGCCACCGCCTGGGCCGTCAATAGCAGAGGTAATTGGGGGCCTTTGTCTGGTTGCTTAGTCCCTGAAAGGAATTTCCAGGTAGATTTCAGCCGGGAGCACTGAATTCTACTTAAAATGTAAAATGCATGTGTGAAGTGTTTTCTCTGAAGTAGGAATAGGTAATTGATTTTTTTCTAAAGGAGGCAACCTTTCGGGGCTCCGGAAAATGTGTTCAGGTCCCTTTCTTATTTTTCTGTCCATAAAGGCAATTATCCCCGGTCAGCCCTCCACACAGGAAATGGGACACGCTAATTCCACCCAACAAATGTTTCACTGTAGCTTTTGCTGGTTGCAGGAAGGATTATTCTATCAGCTTGATTCACATCAGAGAGAGACACCAGGCCCTGCCCTCAGCAGTGGGCTGAGGTGGGAGATTCCAGAAGGTCTGGGAAGCCCCTCTCCGCCTCCGCCCAAGTGTGCTACTGGGAAAGTCACTCTCCCTCTCTGTGACTTAGTTTCCTGTCTGGGCAAAAGTGACCATCACAGCCCCCACCTCTAAAAATACCCACCGTGGTAATGGTGACAGTGGCCACGCATTATGCCCTTCCTCCATCGGGGCCCTTTGGCGCTGCCCCTCACTGGGCCTCTGAGTGCAGCCACGTGACTTGCTTTGACCAACGGCATAACAGCAAAGATGACACAGACAGGCTCACAAAGCACTGGCTGCTTTTTGGGACTCTGCGACCACCAAGTGAGCGAGCCCGTGCTAGCCCGCTGGAGGCTGGGACGCCATGTGAGACAGAGTCCCCGGACCAACCGACCTGTCCACTGCCAGGTGCAGGGCCGTCCTAGACTCTGTAGTCCTGATGAGCTAGGCCAGAGGAACTTCCCAGCAGACCCACAGGACTGTGAGGAATAATTGCTTGTTGTTTTAATCCACTAATTGGGGGAAGTATTTTGCTCCACAGCAGCTGCTAACTGATGCACCCTCTCCTCACCTTGTATCCGTTAGGTTCCTTGGTGTTTGAGTAGAAGGAGAGCTTATTGGGAGATTGCTGGAGATCACAGAACTGAGGGGAAAGCTGAACAGCCAGGACATAGGCAGGAACTAGAATAGTTGCTGCCAGACTGTGCGGGCCCTGCCTGTGGAATGAGCAGCTCCTTACGTCACTCCACTCAAGAGTTCCAGTCCCATCTGGCTGCACAAGATCCCATGTCCTGCCTCAGTGGTGTCAGCATGCTAAGAAGCAAGCCTCGAGGAAAAGACACCCACAGGGCAGTGAGAAAGCAGGATGCTCCCCAGGCTGGTCTGTCTCAGCTGAAGTCCCAGCCTGCTACATGCAGGCGAGGACACCTCGAGCTGCCTTTGGCCCTCCGTAAATGGGCTGGGAGCCGCCCCGTGTCCTGGGTTTATTGAGAACATGAATGAAGTGATACATGTAAAGCACCGGGAACAGTGCCCGGCATTCAGAAAGCATTCAGTGAATATTAATTGTTTATTATTATTATTATTATTAATTGTATTCTGCAGTGGGAGGGGAGAAGGACAGAAATTACTTGAGAGACTTGTCAGGTCGCTCAGATGCAGTGTGGGAAAGGCCACTCCCCCAGAGGAAATCAGGCCGCTGCTAGGAAGGGGAGGCCGGATACTACACGACCAGAAATGACCAGTGTCCCCGCTAAGGGTGCTGTGAGGACTCAGCTTTGTCATGCCTGTTACTGAGCCAAGCCTCGTGCCCGGAGACAGAGGCGACAGCTAAGATGGACCTAGCCCCAGCTTGCAGGGCTGGCCATCCAGTCAGAGGGTGGCTGGCACGGAGGGGGTGAGCCCCTGAATCTCAATGGTCCCTGACAGTACCGTGTGCGAAGAAGGACGGAGAAGAGAGGGCCAGGGTGCTGCTCAGGTGGTGGGAGGGGTGATAGAACAGCCGTGGCACTGGTGTAAAAAAGGGGACTTAGCGTCTCATTAACCGGTGGTTGCTGCTTGATGTACTCAAAGGCCCTTGTCCTCCATTCGTGTTATTTCTCATCCCCCTGCCCCCAGGGAAGCCCCTGGGTGGGGGTCAGGAGCCCTGGCTCCCAGTCCTGGCTGAGCTCCTTGTACAAGTCCCTTCTTCCCTGCAAGCCTCACTTTCCACACTGATGCAGTTAAGGTGTTGAACGGGTCAGCAATATTTCAAAAACAGTTTGGCCTTCCTGCGTTCCTTGTGAGACCCAAATAAAATGCCTGAAATTGAGGAGGAGTATCAGAGTCCCACTTGTGAGGCTAGCTTCTCTGTCTCCTGCCCTCTGAGGCCCCTGAGGCCCTTCTGCAGTCATCGGAGGCTCTAAGGAGTCCTGCCTGCTAATCACAAGCATAAATGATGTCTTGGAGTAGACAGAGGTGGCTGGAATCCTTACTCTGCCTCACACTTGCTGTGTGACCTTGGGTCAGTCACTTGACCTCTCTGATCTGTCTGTATCATCTCTCCAGTTCTCCAGTGGGGACAGGAATGAGGAGATACACCTGGGTTCTACAGCCCTTGCTCCATCCACCACTGCTTTGCTCCATCTTGGCAGGTCCCTTTCCTTTGCTGGTCCCCAAACCTGATGACAGATTGGGATTCCTCAGTCCAGCCTCTCCTGGGTCTGCCTCTCGAGAGGCACAGCAAATCACGGAGTCCCCAAAACACGGCTTGCCCCTTCCTTCCTCCCAGACTCTATGGAGAAGAGAAATCTAGGAGGCCACTAGCAGCTTCCACAGACCAGAAATAGCAGGCCAGCTGGTAGGCGGCTGACATTGGGAACTCAGGGCCTGAGCTGATGCCTGTTGCCTAGCAACAGGTACCACAGCACACTGTGGGTGGTCAAGGGTACCAGTGTGGACCACATCCCCAGCCCTGACCAGATCTGCTTAGGTGCTGAACAGCGCAGGCAGAGAGCCCTTGGAGGCTTGGAGGAAAGCATCCCTGTTTCCAGGGGTATGGGCATGGGGTCCTCCCTGCCTCCAGCCCTCCAGCACCTCCCGGAAGTACCCAGGTGCTCCTGGCTGTAATCACCAAATAGGGACCATCATCCCCCCATACAGGCGAGGAAACTGAAACCCATCCTGGCCCAGTGTCTGGCCACGGAGACAGCCCTTCAACCTCCGCCTGAAGGGCGGAAGGGCGGAGGGACCGGAGGTCCTGGGTAGGTTTTGGAGGGGGTCTGGTGAGAGAGGTGGAAGATGAGAAGGTGGAGAGAAGTGGGCGATACCTCCTAAGTCCTGGTGACATACGGTCCAGGTTACAACTGCGGTGGAGGTGGCAGTCCCGGAGGTGAAGTGGTCAAGGCCCTGAGCGACGTGGGGCGGGACAGGCCTGCGGGCACCCAGGCCATGGCTCCCGGAGGCAGCTCCCCCACAAACACAGTCAGGATAGAGGCCCCAGAGGCACTGAGCCTCTGCACACCGACCTGTATCTTCAGATGCCACCTTGCCCCTTCCTTGGCCGGGCCAGCTGGGACCTTTAGGGAGCGCTTCAGGCTGTGGGGACAGAGGCCCCTGCACTGCGCCTTGGCACAAGCCCTGTGCTGGCCTCCAGGTCTCTGCTTGCTGTCTGTGGATTCTTCACAAGTGAGTCCACCCCTCTGGCTGTTAGGGGGATTTCTCCTGAGTCATCCTCGCGATGGGCACCGTCACCCTGACCCCACAGTTGGAGACACTGAGACTCAGAGGGTTAGGCGGCTGACTCGGGCTCACGCCGCCGGTAAGGGCAGGGTTGGAATTCAAGGTGATTTGTTCCTGTTGTCTATTAGTGCGCAACAAACTAGCCCACAACATAATGACTTCCAGCAGCAACCCTTACAGTGTGCAAGAACGTGCAGTTTGGGCAGGGCTTGGCAGAGACAGCTCACCTCTGCTCCTGTTGCATGAGCTGGGGCAGCTCGGAGGCTGGGGCTGGAGTCTTTGGAAGGCTTCTTCCCTCGTGTGTTGGGGGTTGGCCCTGGCTGTCTGCTAAGACTCCCGCTACTTGGCGGCCTGCTTGGCATGGGGCCTCGGCTTCCTCACAACACGGCGCTGGATTCCAACAGCCAGAGCCCTGAGACAGTCTGTCTCCACAGCCTGTGTTCTCCCCCAGGAAGGACTGAGTGAGGGAGAGTAAAGCTTCGCTGTGAGGGAGCTGCCCGGAGATGACAGGATCTGAGCAGAATGTTCTGCCCGTGAACTCTGGGCAGGCCTGGAGGGCAGGGCTGAAGGCGTCGCTCCAGAACCCCTCTCCCAAAGGCTGAGGAGGGGGGCAGGACTGGCCCTCAGAGCTCTGAGCCTGTCGGACGGCCAGGGAGCTGTGACAGAGAGGCCCCAGGCAGGGACTGGCCTTCAAAATGCAAACCTACCCGGACACAGCTGCTTCCACGTGGGACTCCAGCCTGGCTCAGGCCGAGGAGCCAGGAGTGCCTTTGCTTCCTGCTCTGTCCCCGTGGTCAGTGCCACCTCCACGAGGCGTGAGCCTGTGCCTCCTCCTCAGCCTCAGTCACAGCGGGGCCCAGCCGCCACAGCTCGTGCTGGGACAGCTGCAGTGGCCTCCAGTGTCCACCCACCCCAGCGCCAGATCGCTTCCCGCTCGGCAGCTGGAGAGGATTTAAAACTGTTAACCAAACTTGGTCACAACACTCCCAGCTTAAAGCCGGAGGACTTTCTATCCTTAGACTAAAACTCAAGTCTTCAGACTGGACTCCAACAGGCATCACCAACGGCCCTTCGCCCTCTCCGCCCCCTCCGCAGGGAATGGTCTCCACATCTGTCTGGTTCCTTCTGGCCTCTGGTCTCAGCTGCAACGCCGCCTCCTTGGAGAGGTGCTCTCTGGCCACCTGGTCTAAATGAGTCCCTGCCCCTCACCTGAGGCCATTATATCACCCTGTGACGTCACTCTAGTTGGCATGCTTTTTCTTTGTCTCCCTCTACCTAGCCCTCTGGTCTTAACGGGCTCACTGCTGCGTCCTAAGTATCTAAGGCGGCGTTTGGGGCAGAGTGAAAACACCTGTGAATGAGCAAGAGCGTTTAATGAATAAACGCACCTGTAGAAACACACGTTCTCTCTGCGAGCATTCCATCACCCTCTTCCCACACTCGCAAACGCGCTCAGCCTCGGCTGGCTGCTGTGCAAGACACTCCCAGACTCCTCCACAGACGAGTTTGCGCCGCCTGGGTGCCTGTAACCAGGGACGCTTCTGCCCCCTTCTGGACTAGTGGAGGAAGTGAAGTCAGGTTCTGGCCACAAACCCTGGCTGGCTAATCCTAGCTCTCCTTTGCAGATACCAGGGGGATTCCAGGCGGGGTCTCGGTATCATTTCTGAGCCTTTCCGCCCTACCAGGCATGTGGTCCATGGCCGGACCTTCAGAATGCTCTAAGTGGGCGGAAGGAAGAGGGAAGAAGGAGAAGTAGGGAGTCAGACAGCTCACCTCTTCCCCTCTCCAGGCAAATCTCGGGATTGTCGTCACAGGCCTGGCGCGGTAGATACGCCGCCGACATTTACACCTTCACAGGTTCGGGGTGAGACGTGAAAGGCTTTGTTTGAATGTCGGGATGAAGCCCTGGGTGTATCCTGTCGTTCATAGGGGGCCCGCGAGTTGTTGAGCAAGGGAGGAATAGGATCAGAACTGTGCTCTGGAAAGGTAAACCACACCGGCACGCTCAGCGGCTCATTCATTCATTCATTCACTCATTCATCTAACAGGCTCTGAGAAGCCAGCAGTGACCAGACAGAGGAGAGGTCGGCCTTCACAGAGCGTGGTCTGGGGTAATACACGGGAGTGGGGAGGTGGACGCAGAGGGCATCACCCCAGTTCTAGGCCTGGGGAGTCCCGGGGTGCGGGGCGACTCACGTGACAGCCTCGGCCCCTGCCCAGGTGAGCCCCCTAGCACTCAGCCGCCTCCAGTCCCCCCCCCCCCCCCCGACTCAGGAGATACATGGTTGATTCTTTTCCCTGTCTAGTCAAATAAATGAAAATAGGATGCAAATATATACAAGAGGTCCTAACTCAGGGTATGTTAAGCGTATTATGGTTTGCCTGCTGCGATTATAGTCCAACTCGGGAGCATTTAGGATGTGACCGACATGAAATGCTGAACTGGGTTTAGTATCAGACAGCATAATCACTTCAGGGACAAGATGAGGCGGAGGCCCAGAGACACGGACATGCCATGTGGGAGAGGCACACGTGGACAGGTGTTTGTAGAAGATTCACCGAGCTCAAGAGGTGAGAACAGAGGAGGGGGCAAATTTCATGCTCAGCCAGTCGGGAAGCTTCAGGGTGCTAGTCCCAGCCTGGGCCACTTGGTGGCTCTGTGACTTCCAAGTACTCCTCTCCCCAGTTTGTTTTCTCATCTCTACAATGGGTGTGCTGACAGGGAAGGTGAAGGGTACCTCAGAAGGTGCCTCGGGTGAGGGGTCCCAGTAGTGGGCCCTGAAACAAGGATTCCTGGGAAGGCGAAGAAAGGGTTCCGCATCACATCGTCTCCTGTCATATGGTGCATTATCAGCTCCCCATGAATCTTTCCCAGGACAGCTGGCAGAAGGTAGGAAATCGGGACGGTAATGGACGGAAGCTAAGCAAGGCTGTGTCATTTCAAAGTCCCCTGTGGGACGAGGCCTGCAGCAGTGCCTTGGAGACAGTGTAGGCTGCAACTCAGAGTCGTCCCACTGGGGGGAGCATGGGAGCTTGGGGTTAGGACACACGTTCCCAGGCACTGCAGCTCTCTGCAACTGCAGGCCACGAGCGGTCCTCTGAAGACGGGTGCTGGCTGCCAGAGTGGAAGCCTACTGGGGGCTGGCCTCTGAGGGGCCATCTACCACCAAAGGGAAGTGCTCTGTAAACCGAAGGGCCGCGCCAGGCTCGGAGAGGGTCCGCATTTGGTGTCCTCTCTGAGCTTGCTGATGACCCTCAGACAAGTGACCTCACCTCCCTGGGCCTATGTCTTTCTGGGCAAACGACAGCAGCAGTGCACGTGGGGGGTCATGAGGGTAGGGGGCCTGAGAAACTGTTCTGGTCGTGAGACTGCAGGCCCCTCACGGGCTGCATTGGGAGTGTCTTTGGTGTGAGCGCTGTGGAAGGCCATGCGGCAGTGAGTGTCACAATTACAAATAGCCCTGGCCAGGTGGCTCGGTTGGCGCGTCATCCTGTGCCCCAAAAGGCTGCAAGTTCGACCCCCAGTCAAGGCACATACAGGAGGCAGCCGATTGATGTTTCATTCTCACACCGATATTTCTCTCTTGCTCTCTCTCCCTTTCTTTCTTTTAAAAGTCAATAATAAAAAATATCCTTGGGTGAAGATTTAAAATTTTTTTTAATTATACATGAACCTTTTATCCCAGCAATTTTTTTTATTTATTGATTTGAGAGAGAGAGAGAGAGAGAGGAGACGGGAGAGAAAGGGAGAGAAACATTAATTTGTTGTTCCACTTATTTCTGCATTCATTGGTTGCTGCATTCATTGTATGAGCCCTGAGCTCAGATCTAACCTGCAACCTTGGCTTATTGGGACGACGCTCTAACCAACGGAGCAACCTGGACAGGGCCAAACCAGCAATTTCGTTTCTAGCATATGGTCCCACATACATACTCACACACACATGAAACAACGTGTCTGTAAGTTTATCTATTGCAGAATTGTAATAGCAAAGACATTAACTTACTTGTTAAATAAATTATATGCACTCATACAATGGAATATTCTGCAACTCCCAACGGGGGCGGGAGAGATGAGGAAATGCCTTCTGTGCTGTTATTGGATGATCCTCAAGTCCTGTGAGTCACACAAAAGCAAGATAAATTTAAAGAATTAAAAATCCTGATTAAAAACAGTGTGTATGGTATTTATTTAGCACACTTACATGGCCAAGTATTGTCTTAGGTGCTCTATAAATATGAATTTGCTTAGCCCTAACAATCCTGTGAAATAGGTGTTATAGTTACATCTATTTTGCAGATGAGAAAACTGAGGCGCAGAGAGGTTAAGTAACTTAACCAAGGTAAGAAATGAAGTAAATGGCAGAGCCAGGATTCAAAGGGTGGAGGGGCTGCAGAATCTGTGCTCATTTAGTCATTACACTATAGTTCCTCTTGGTAGTGGAGAATACTAACTAATCATAATATTTGACTTTCCTGACCATTGACTGGTTTGAGAAGGGCACATGCCCCATTTCTGGCCAGTGAGATGTGAGGGGGTGCACCTCCCAGGGCGGGGGAGGTCTAGGAAGGGAGCTTTCTCTCTCATTAAAAGAGATGTAGGTCAAACCCAGTCTCCTCTCTTCCTAATTTCATGGTGGAGACGGAGGTCCACGCACGGAGGATGGAGGATTGGCGAGACAGGGTCCTTACACAGCCATCAAGACACTGCAGTAATGGGGCTGGAGCCTCCTGTTCTATGAGATGAACATCTTTACTGCTTCAGGCAGTGGTTCTCAAACTTGAGCGAGAATTAACATCACCTGCGAAAACACAGATGGCTGGAGCCCACCCCTACAGTTTCTGATTCCATAGGTAGAGCCAAGAATTTGCAATTTTAACATGTTCCCAGGTGCTGCTGAGGCCGGCTGGTCTGGGGACCCCACTCTGAGACTGTTTAGAGAATTTGGGGTTAAGGCTTTTGTTCCTCAAAGCTGAAGGCATCCCAAGGCATCCCATGACCTGAGCTGTGTGCCTCTCAAATCCTCTGAGGTAGGGGAGGTCAGGGGTCAGGGGTCAAGAAAACAACACCATCTAGTGGAATAAGCTGCAGAACAGGAGCCAGAAGCCCAGGATGCTCCATCCCTCCCTTGTGACCTGGAGAAATTTGTTTCTCCCCTGCAGGGTCTGTTTCTCCATCCAGAAAATGGGAAAGAGGTTGGATGAGACTATGACTAACTCTCCTTCTGGCTTCGACATTTATTGTTCTAGGACTCACCAGATGGGACAGACTGACCTTGGGGACTCAGGAGGTGTCAAGCCAGGCCCCTTCATCGTGCCATAGCTTTCTCTTCCTCTCCCATACCCGCCCCCCCGCCCCCTAATTCCGGGAGGCTTCAATTCCTGCAGCATCAGGTGCTGAAAGGCAGAGGCAGGCTCCACAGTCATTTTTAACATATTAAAGTTCCAGGCAGAAAGCTCATTTGGAGCTTGTGTTTGAGCTGGGAGCAAAGAAGCTGGAGACTCCCCGCAGGGTTTGTCTCCCCCAGCTTAAGCTGGGAGGTGTCACAAGCCAGTAGGTGAGGGGCAAGATGTCCAGGTCTGTGGGAGCCAACCCTGGGGTTCTCAGTTAAAGGTGTTGAGTAAACGTAGACTTTGGCACAATTTCTCACCCCACCACCACAGTCAATCAGTCACCGATTACTGCGTTCCACCTCCTAAATGTCATTCAGATCAGCCAGGCTCTCCTGATCTCTCTGCCCTGGATTCTTGGGACCAGCTCTAACTTGGCTTTCTGCTTCCAGGCTGCCCCCTGTGCCCTCCTATCTCATAAATAACACCCAACGCGGCCCCTGGGTAAAGTCAACTCCTAGCACGGAGCACCCGCGTGGCCCTTTACAGCCCGGCCTCCGCCACAATCTCTGGCGTCTGTGTCCTCTACACTAAACAGGACCAGAGTACTGCAGGTTCTAAAATGCTCCAGGCTCTGTCACCTCTGAGCCTTTGCACATTTTGTGTGCCCTGCCTGGAACACAGTAATTGCACTCTTCCCCCTTCCACACAGCCTCTCAGATCTCAGGGTGTTTCCCCGCGCAAAATGAAAATGTGAGGCCCTCGTTTGAAGTGTATGGAGAATTTCAAGATGGTAACAGCAAAGCGTGAAACCGAGTTTGAGGCTAAACTTGGCTGAACCAATCTCTTTCCTGGGAATATAAATTCAGGACTAAGAGTTTAGTTTGGGCTGCTCTCTTGAGTAGAGGAACTACAAAAGCCTTAACTGTTCTTGGTGGCCATGGCAGAGAAGGAGGGCTTGCTGGGTCCCAAATCTGTGCCATCCCTTTGTCCTTGGAGCTTCCGGAGAAATATCTGTATCCTGTAATTCTTCCCTTCAACTACCTTGGGCGGAGGTGGGTGTATCTTTTATTTATGACCAGGAACTGAACTATTGTAATGGGAGTCTCTAAAATGGAAAGTTGGAACTCAAAGACCCTCTGCCCCCCAAACCCTCATCATCGGCATTAATTCACCTGATGAGAACAAAGTGGAATGAGGATCATGGCAGGGAGAGGACTATTTATGGAGGCCCTACTATGTTATTTTGTTAATTGTATCATCAGAGTTCAAGGTGAGAAACAAATCCACCAGAAAAGAACAGGAGCTTTATTATAGGTATTTGGCGTTATGCAGTCGAGGGAGTTAGCTAAGTTAATCTGTCCATGGTCGATGCTTCTGAGGCTGGCTACTCTGGGGGCCGACCCAGTGCTGGGCCTGAAGTGAGTGAGGCAAGAGGCTGGGACAGAAAGGTGGTCATGAAGCGGGAGAGGACAAGGAAGATGGACCCCAGGGATGCGCTGGACCCCAGTCTTTCAGCAGTCCCAGGCCTCCAGCTGGGATGAGGCAAGTGACTGGTGGGAAGGACTTGTGGGAAGGACTTTGCCAGGGAGATGCACATGAACCTGGCCCAGGGTCCAGAGACACTGCAGGAGGAGCCCCAGCTGCAGGCCCCGCCAGCAGGGTGAGCCAGTCGAGGCACAGCAGGGTGTGAGCGCTGCCCAGAAGCCAGGCTTGTGCCCACCTAGCCACCGTGGACATGATCACTGCTTTTCTTCCACCTTCTATCTATTTATTTATTTTTAGAGAGAGGGAAGGAAGGAAGGAAGAGAGGGGAAGAAATATCAGTGTGTGGTTGCCTCTCGAGTGCCCCGCATGGGGGGCCCAGCCTGCCACCCACCCAGGCATGTGCCCCGACTGGGAATTGAACTGGTGACCCCCTGGTTCACAGGCCGGCATTCAATCCACTGAGCCACACCAGCCAGGGCCACCTTCCAACTCTTGTATATGTTCCTTGAATCTAGATCTAGAACCAAGAAGGAAGTGGGTTTGACAACTTACAAAGCCACCACGTGACTCCACACCACACAACCTGACCATTATGGATTTCTTTTCTGCTTAATGGAAAGGAAACTGAGGCTCAGGGGGAAATGGCCAAGGTCATATGATGAGAAGGGCCTGAGGTGAGAACCCAGTCACCTGTCATGAAGCATGAGCAACCAAGGTGCTGTCATATGGAGAACACTTGGAGTCAGGCAGCTCTGGATTCATGGAGTCCCTTCTCACACCCACCTCATGGGGTCCCTGGGAAACCTGGCAAGCTGACGGCCAGGGGACGCTGGTGTAAGTCAAGTGCATATGTATACACATGTATACACACATGTATACAAATTGGTGTGCTGATTTGCTCATGTTCACTGCATATAAACGAAACATAGATGAAAACCCTCTGCCGTCTCCCCCTGAGCAGCTATATAGATAAAGAAGGCTGTGACAAAGGGGAAGCCTGGTGACGCTTCGTGACCAGGTGAGTGTTGCCCTGACTGCCAGCGAAGAGATCCTAGTGAGTGACGAGGACCGTGGCGATCCGCTCCGTTCTCAGTGTGGTCAGGACAAAATAGCTCAGACGCGTGTGTTCCGGTCTGGTCTTGCCCCAACTCCATCAAATGCCCGGAGTCGAGAACAACTTGAGGCCTCTGCCATTCCGCAGCTAAAGCTGGGCATGTAACAAAGTAAAATTGTATTAATATTCGTCCTCAGAACGTATCTCTGATGAGCAGTAGATATGGGGAACTCTCCGTGTCTGGAAAAATACCTTGATAATCACTAAGGTAGAAGATGAGGGCTCAGTCTTGGCAGGGTCCGGGTGCCAAAGAGAAAGGGCCACACTGCTCTGCCTGAGATGTTTGCTTTGCTGACAGCGTGTTTTTCTACAGGGAGGGAGCAGGAAATGAGAGGAAAGAGCAGAGAAGGGAAGGGGTTTGCCGCAGAGAGATGGTGGGCCTGGACTGCATGGGGCACACGCCCTGGAGAAGACCCCTGTGCTGGGGACGGGATGGGTTTTAAGAACAAGTCTGGGTAATGAAATTTGACGTTGCTTGTAGAACGGTGTGCAATGCGACTGCTCCCCACGACTCCATGCTTTATACAAAGTCTGCCATTTCCACAAATGCTTGGTGTGGATGGGTTTTGTTATCTTTGGCAGAGGATATTGTTGATGATGGAGGGGATGGAGCAGTATGGGGACATCTAGAGGGACCCAGAGTGGAACTGAGATGCCACTTGGGGAAACAGGTGTCCAAAGCTGGAATTGGCATTGAGGGCATCAGCCCTTCTCCCACCCCACCCTGGAAATTCACAGACACCTTGGGGAAACCTTTAACAGGGCTTGAAGCCAAGGGTGCTAGCCAATCTTATTTAGATCTCAAGATGTAGCGAGACCCCTGCTCACACAGGAGTTGCATAACAACGTAAAAGATTACAACTGCAGCCCCCATCCCTCAAACACAGCAGCAGCAGCATCTGAAGAAGGCTGAGGCAGACATCCCCAGCAAGACCACGTGCCCAGGCCCATGGCACACATCACAATTGGCAAAGCCAATCTTCCCCTCTTTTCCAGCTAAAGGTGGCCTCCTGATCCAGTTCTGGCTAATGAGACCTAAACAAAAGTCTGCCGAGTTGGGTGTAGGTAGGGCTGGGGGCTTCTGACAGCTTTTGCTTTCTCCTTCTGCCGTGAGCACAGACGTGAGGGCTGGTGTGGTGACAGCCATTTTGTCAGCATGTCAAGGGAGGCATAGGCCCTGATACAGCTGAGCTACTGAGCCAGAAGCAGCAGCCACCTACCTCTGGTCTTGTTATATTAGAAAAATAAACCTCTATTGGTTTGTTACCACTAGAGTCAGGTTTTCTGTTTCTTGCACAAAACACATTTCTAACTGGCACAGAAGTGGATGAAGGAAACTGCTCCCCAAATGACTTGGTTTTACTCGTGTTTGAGAATTAAAGACAAATTCAGAGGACACTTTAATCAGATGCTTGGAACCAACAGGCTCAGCTCCAGGCTCAGTAGAGAATAGAGAAGAACTGCCAAATCTCATTACCAAAGGCACAGAACAGTCCTCCAGTGAAGCATCAAACTTAATAGCGTATCTCAGTCTCATCCACAGGCAAAGCCAAGGCCGCAAAATGAAGCCAGCGACAGATGCTGCCACATCAGCTGTTAGCCCGCTATGGTTTCAGTCCCTTAATCACCAACAGCTTCAGATCCCGCTGGAGAAACGGACGATCAACCAAGAGAGAAAAGGGCCTGTCGCCTCACCTCACAGGAACAGGAGCAGGCATTCATGGGCAACGAAAACCAACCCAAAGTAGGTAACTGGCTCCTGTTTTATATGTGAGAAAATGGGATGAGCGCTTTAAGAGCTTTCTTTGGATTTAAATCGATTGACTCATCCATCAAACACTTATTAAGCACCTACTGCATACCAAGTCCCATGCTGGGTGTCAGGAAGATGCTCTGAGTGTAACAGGGACAATAAACCATGGATTCAAATACCCGCAGCATAAGCCCTAAAGGGATCTTGGGAGTCTCGCTAGAGGAACAAAATGAGTCCTGGGAAGTGAGATAACTTTGACTTTGTATTTCCGGTGGACAGAGGAAGTGATTCAATTAAGCTGCACAATTACTCTTGGGGTACATGTGATACACATATATAAAAATAAAAAGAAGGGAGGGAAAGGAACGGACTTTTCCATGTGGCAGGGACTCTGTTCCTGATTGGTCCCCAGCAACTAGAACGTGTGGAACACATTTATGAACATTTGTTCACATGTACATTTGTTCATATTCACATATGTTCACTTATGAACACATTCACTAACCACCGTGTGTGACAGACACTGTGATGAGTACTTTGGTATGTATCTGGAGGGGTGATCGCCATTTTCAGGAGAGAACTGAGACCCAGAAAGGAGAAGTATTGCCTAAGACCTCAAACCCAGTGAGTGCTAAGTCAGGATTTGAACCCAGCTATGCCTGAATCCAAATTCAGGCTCAATCCAGTACTGTAGCAACTCCTTCCACTGGTTAGGACACCTTCAGAAAACCCAGCTGAAACTGACTTAAACAGAAAAGAGTGTTTGCAGCACCATGTAACCAAATTGTCTAGTGTGGATTCAGGTAAGGTTTGATCCAGTAGCTCAAAGGAGATCACCAAAGATTTGCTTTCTTTTGATCTCACAGCACTGTCTTGCTTAGCATCTTCCTCTGACCCCATATGTGCTTTGTCACAAAATACATCCAGGCTCTCCCATGTACACAATGATCCCATTGTCCTAGACAACAAACCTTTGTACTATTGACGAAGAGAAGGGAGAAGGTGTGCTATGGCAGCCCTTGTACAGAGGAGAGGAGAACAGCTTCACCTTTCCAGAAATCCCGGCAAACATTTCTCACATCTCATTGGCTGTGGTGGTCACGTGCTCATCCCTGAAGTATCTGTGTGAGTCCCCTGAGGATGACTTTTATACACAGAAAAGACTATTTTGGGTTACTTTAAAATTTAAATTTAACATTAAATATGTGAAGGTCAGATGTTAAAACCCTAGTTCTTTAAACTTTTAAGTTCAACTTGTAAATCTTTATTCTATCTCTAGATCTAGCAAACATCAATAATCAAGGTCCTTAGCAATTCACTTAAACATTTGGAACTGAATTATTAAATGTAATACAGTTTATTTTATTTTAGGTGCTTTAATTATCTGCTTAATAGTAAATGAAAACTTTTAAATACCTGAGTAATGCTTGCAATATGCTGACTCTTAAGGCTTCTTACATGTTCCAAATCAGTTTACACACATAATGAAATCACTTACACTTTTTAATGTAAAACCATAAATCAATTGCTCAATTACAGTTTTTAATTGGAGTTATGTTACTCTCGCAGCTATATCAATATGCCAACTAATCTTTAACATTACAAGTCCTTTAAAAGTATTAAATAGACACAAATTATTCCTAAACCAAACACACAAAAAATATTCAACGTGGGTATCATTTACTTCATTGTTTCTATTACTAATGCTAAAACTTCTTGGAGTTAAAAGATTCTTCCCCACTTAGGAAACACAGCCTTCTAAACAAGACAGTCCCCTGTGTCAGAGCAAAGGGTAGGAGGGGACTCTGCGAGACTGGGCTGGGCCAAATCACCCTTCAGGCCTGAGCTGCTGATGGTTGTGCCGAGCAGTCAGGAGGGGGGCAGGGAAGATTTCAACCCGGCAGCATATTGTGGAGAATCAGAAGGACTTCAGCTCTAAGTAAGAAGGAAAACTCTTAGAGGGTTGTGAGTAGAGAAGTGATAATCTCCTTACTGTAAGTGAGGACATGCCACCTAGTTGTGTCAGAGGAAGTCTGCCTGAGGGCATCTGGGAAAGTTTTGTTTTGTTTTGTTTGATCTGAAGAAGAACCAAGAGGAAGAAATTCATACCTCCTCCCCCACACACCTCTTTGTATTTTCTTCTAGACATTGTCCCTTGAAGGTGTGATGCCTGGAGCCATGGCGGTATTCTTGTGCTGATGAGGACCTTCTGATACTAACTGTGGCCAAGATGCAACTTTTTAAACAGCTGTATTGAGATGTAATTAATACAACTGGCCATTTTATATTCAGTGGTTTTTAAATACATTCAGAGTCATGCAACCATCCCCTCGAACAGTTTTAGAATTTTTCATCACCACAAATATGAACCCTTTACCCATAAGCACTCATTCCTCATTTCCTCTCACCTTCCCCAACCCTAGGCAACCATTTAATTACTTTCCATCTTCATGGATTTGCCAATTCTTGACATTCTGTATAAATGGAATCATACAGAATGTGGCCTTTTGTGACTGACCTCTCTCACTTGGCATATGTTTTCAAGACTCATCCACATTGGAGCCCGTATCAATATTTCATTCCCTTTTATTGATGAATTACATTTTATTGTATAGATATACCACAATTTTTTAATCCATTCATCAGCTGATGGACATTGTGGGGTGGTTTCCGCTTTTTGGCTATTTATGAACAATGCTACTGTGTACACTTGTGCACCAATGTTCGGTATGGACACATTTTTGTATTTCTCTTGGGCAGATACCTGTAAGTGAAATTGCTGGGTCAGATGGCAAGTTCGTGTTTAAGTTTTTGAAGAACTGCCAGACTGTTTTGCAAACACATTTTACATCCCTGCCACCAATGTGCAAGGGTAACAATCGCACCCCATCCTTGCCAGTCCTTATCATTGCTTGTCTCTTTGGCTATGGCCATCCCAGTGGTGTGAATGGCAGCTCACAGTTTAGAGCTGCATTCTCCTCATGGTGAATGATATTGAGCATCCTTCCATGTGACAGTGGCCAGTTGTATATTTTCTTTGGAAAAATGTCTGTTCATTCATATCCTTCGCCTATTTTTAAACCGGGTTATTGAGTGTTAAGAGCTCTTTATACATTCTGGGTGCTAGTTGCTTATCATTTATGTGGTTTTCAGGTATCTCCAATTCCCTGGGTTGCCTTTTCCACTTTTGTGATGGTGTTCTTTGTAGCACAAAAGTCAACTTTAATAAAGTCCAACTCATCTAATTTTTCCTTTGTCACTTTTATCTGGGGTATCATAAACGAGAAAGCTTTGCCTAAGTTTAGGTCATAAAGATTGACTCCTCTATTTTTTTTTTACGAACTTTATACTCTTAATTCTTACACTCAAGTCTATGAACCAGTTTGAGTTAATTGTGGTGACTAATGAACGTGAGATACAAGTCCAAATTCATTCTTTTATGTGAAGATAGCCACTTTTCTCGGCATTCGTTGAAAGCCTATTCTTTCCTCCATTGAATTGCCTTGAGATCAATGTCAAAAATCCATTGATGATAAATGTAAGGCTTTATTTCTGAACTCTCAATTTTATCTCATTGATTTATCCATCCACCCGTATGCCAGCACTACCCTGTCTTGATGGCTGGAGCTTTGTAATAAGTTTTGAAACCAGGAAATGTGAACCCTCTGGCTTTGTTCTTCTTTCTCAGGCTTGTTTTAGCTATTTGGTCTCCCCTGAGACTCCAAATGAATTTTAGGACCACCTAGTGAATTTCCGCAAGGCGGATAACTTGGATTTGATAGAGAACATATTGAATTTGTGGGTCAATTTGAGGATGGTTATCTGCTTAAGAATATTGAGTCTTCCAATTCATCAACATCGGATGTCATTCCATGTATTTAGGGTTGTAGAACAGAAGTCTTGTACTTACTTTGTCGAACTTATTTCTAAGTGTTTTTCCTTGTGATGCTGTTGTGAGTGGAACTGTGAATGAACCTCACTTTTGTGTTGTTCATCGCTGGTCCACTTTGGATCCCACAACCTCGCTGAACTCATTCATTCATTGTAGTGGATTTGGTGGTTTTCTTAAGATTTTTTGATATACAAAATTATGTTATATGCAAATACATATTTTTGCTTCTTTCTTTCTAATCTGAATGCCTTTATTCTTTTTCTTGCCTAATTGCCCTCGTTATAACCTCTAGAGTAGAAGCAGTGAGACCAAGAGTTGAGAACACAGACATTCTTCTAGTGTCCTTCCTCTTAGAGAGAAAATATTCAGTCTTTCACCATTACCTGTGATGTTAGACATGGATTTTTCATAGATGCTCTTTATATGGTTGAAGAAATTCCCTTCTGTCTAGTTTGTTGATTTTTTAAAATCACAAAATGGTGTTGAATTTTGTCAAACACCTTTCTGCCTCTGTTGAGATGATCGTGTGATTTTCATTCTTTAGTCTACTAATATTTTGTATTAGTTTCTCCAGAAAAACAGAACTGATAGATATAGGGGTAGATATACAAAAGGAGACTTATTATGAGGAATTTGCTCACACAATTATGGAGGCTGGCACTTTCCATGACCTGCCATCTGCAGGTTGGAGAGCCAGGAAACCAAGTAGTATAATTCTGCCTGAGTCCAAAAGCCTGAGAACCAGAGGAGCTAAGGATGTAAATTCCAGAACAGGAGCAGGAGAAGGTGCCAAGCAGATGCTGATATATTAAACTGTGTCTCTTATTATCACACCTGGCTGTCAGCCTCCATTAATTGATGACTGATTGCTCTATCGCCTTCGACAATGCCCTGGAGCATAAATTGCTCCACAGTCTGCTCCAGTGAAATTTGGATGGATACCTTTGCAAGAGAATGGTCTTTAAGGCCAGTCTCTAATACTTGTTCTCATCCCAGAAGGGCTATTCTTAGCTGTCTCTTTTTATGATTCTCTCTGTTAAATTACTAGATGCTCTAAGATTTAGCTCTTGCATTCAAGGAGCTACCAGCCTCCTTGTAATTGCTTACACCAAAATCTCTGTTATTTCTGAGTGCATCCTTAGGCTTGAACTCCTCCTTATTTTGTTCCCAATAAAGTCAGTTAACTTGGGAAAACGTCAGAATTTTCTGCTCTTTAGGCCTCCCTTTCTCACCGCCCCCAACCCCAGGGCAAAATCTCTGTTCTAGTCCCCCAATAGCCTGCTCCTCTTTCAGTAACATCCTTGCTCTGTAAGCATAGAGCTGGGTGGGGTCATTGCTTCTGGCCTTCTTGATTTGCTTCTCCTGGTGTGGAAGCTCAGGCTTCTGAGGGAGCTAGCCTGGGAGCCATCGGGACCCCAGTGTTCTCAGCCTGCCACGCTACAAGTACATCTTCCATCCTGCGGGTGGCGGAGTGGGGGTGGGGGTTAGTCAGAGAAAGTAGTCTGAGACTTCTCAGCCACTCTTGCCTAGAATTAGTCTCTGCACCATGGAGCTAGGCGGGGCGAGAATTCCCGGCGGCCTGCAATACCCTCGGCTCAGCAGGGATCTGGGGGAAGAGGGAGTCCTGTGTTCTCATCTGCACCCACGTGGGGCGGAGCTTCTTCGTGCTGAACTGGTCCAGTGGGAGGAAAGAAACCGTGGCTCAAACCGCACAGATTGTGCTGTTCTTGCTTATCATGGAATGTTTCTTCATTGCTATATACCCATAACACGCTTTCTAGAGATTTTTTTTCCAGAAAACAATTGTTACTAGTTATGGTTGGTTCACTGGGAAGATGGTCTGCAGAGCTCTTCCCGCCACCATTCTGGACGTTGGTTCAAAGGCGGAACATGGATCTTTGATTTAGCCAACACTCGAGTTTGCTGCCTACGAGCTTCTTTGACTTCTCGTCATTGAGGTTTAAAAAAAGTCCTATTTTGAATGTTTCTGTTGCTGGTAGCCAACAGCAGCCGGATTGATGCTAAGCTTAATGAAGCCTGCGCCAAGGCCAGCAGGGCTTTCTCCACGCAGGAAAGTGACATCAGGTAGGAACCACCTTACAAGGCACTCAAACACAACACCTGCAACACTTCCGTGTTTGGTTTATTTTTTTCTGTGTCCTGGCATATCTCCTCCTCTAGACTCCGATCTCTTTAAGACAAGGATCCATGATCAAATTGATTTCACTAATGTAGCGCTGGGCCTGGTGCTTAGTATATATGTATGAAAAATCTGGAATAAATGGGTGACTGTGGTCAAGATAGCTAATTACTTAGGATTATTCACCCTTTAGTCTGCCCCCAGAAACTTTCCAGATCCATCTGGGAGCTTTGCACCAAGATCTGACCTACACGGCCGGTGCTGAGAAGTCTGACAATGTAGGGTTAGGCAGGGTTTCAGGTTTGTTCCTTCCTCTTTGCCCAACAACCTGGGACCCGAGCTTTACCTTCTCGGTGCTGCAGTTTTTCGTCCGTTCGATGGGGACAGCAGTACCCGTTCGCACTACACTTCACAACAACAGTAATAGTGGCTCACGTTACTATAAGCACACTGCGAGTCAGATGCTATTCTAAACATCTTCACATGCTTTAAATAGTGGGTATTACTGTTGTCCTCATCTTACACATGAGAAAACAGAAGCAGAGAGATTAAGTAATTTCCCTGAGGATACATAGGTAATGGGTAATAAGGGATGAACCTAGACATTCCAGGTTCAGAGTTCGTACCCACCCTATATTTATGGGTATTTGAAACACAGAGTTTACTCTTGTATTATTATTTATTAGTTATTGTATTACTTTCCATATGACCAACTGTAAATATGCTTTTGCCTTACCCTGAATATATAACTTTGAGATCAGTATATGCATTCAAAATGGTTTGCCAGAGAGAGATTTATTAAAACAAAAATCTGACCGTGCTACCCACCTGCCCACTACTACCCTAGTTGAAAATGCATTAATGCTTCTATGTCGCTCTTAGGACTAAGGAGAAATCCCTTATTGTGACCTCCAAGCCCCTCTCCCCGTCCCAGGCTCTCTCAGGTCATCCTCCCTGTTATTCTCTCTGCTCCAGCAGCTCCGGCCTCCTCCTGCCCCTTCACACTCAGCAGGCTCCTGTCCTGCCACAGGATCTGAGTCTGTGCTGCTCCCATTGTCTAGAATATTCTTCTCCATCATCTGTCCTCTTCTTCAGTTCTCAACTTCTGCTCATCCTTCACTTCCTTGGGGAAGCAGGGACGCTCTCCCCACTAGCCCCAACTAGCTCAGATTCTTCCATGAGAGGAATGAGGGACACCTCAAAACATATGTGTGTTTTATTTGTGTGATTGTTTTGCAGCATTTAGATGGCAAGTTCCAGGATAGTAAGGGCACTGCTTGTTTTTGCTGATCACTGTATCACCAATGTCTACTTTACAGCCTTTGACTACTAGGGGCCCATTTAATATATTTGGAGTATTAACAATGAATGAATGATCAATAAGCACTTTTGGCCTAGACTGTAGACCCAGGCCTTATCCTTGGCCCAAAAGCAAGAATCCCAAAGTTGTGTCTATACCTGCCCAATGAAGCTGATTACTTCAGCCAAGTATATCATTCATTTATTCATTCATTCAACAAAGGTTCATCCCTATCCTATCCCTATCAGGTGGGCAACAAGTCTTTGTTTTTATGGAACTTACATTTGGGTGGCAAGGGGTGGTATGTAATAAACAGATAAGTATGTTGAATAATGTCGGGTGGAAGAAAACCAAACTAGAGGAGGTAGAGTGGGGTTACACTCCAGCTCCTGAGAGCAAGGAAGCTGACAGCTGCACATCTTTGTTGCTGCACCCTCGTCTGTTTGGGGTCCTGCCGGATGCCTGTACTCAGAGACAACAGAGCCAGAAGTGAGGCTGCTTAAGGGACCACTTGTGCCCACTCACCAACCCTAGGATGGGTCAAGCAGGCCCACGCTGCCATACCCGCTTAGGATGTCTCTCTCTGGACATACTTCTGGCCCCTGGATCACTGTTTTCAAAACTGAAGCACTTGGAATCCAACCATCTCCTCCTCCACTCCCCGGTGCCAACCTACTGATTATGTGCATGGAATGACCTGGAGAAGACCCATTGGGAGATAAAGAAAAATCCCCAGAAACCTTGAGGCCAAGAAGGCATGGAGGAGGCTGCACTGGGGACTGCTGGGCACCTACACCCGGACCCCTGGACATGACCTAGCTCAGTGTCTCTCACACTTGAGTGATAGCATCACCTAGAGCACATGTTGGAACAGATGGCTGGGCTTGCTCCTTCCTGGGTTCCCATCGCTTGGTGTGGCCCTTTTCTCTTTCTCCCCTCCTTTGGCCTGAGGGTATTAGCATCATGTGAGCAAGGCCCCAGCTGAGGAGCCAGGACGGAAGAAGTAGAGGTGGTTTAGTGGAGAAAACAGGACTACCCAGGAATTGTACACAATATCATTTTCTATTGTATTAAGTGCTTTCTTAAGAAAACCATTAATGCCAAGCACTGGGTAAAAGAGGAATGACATGAATGAATGAATGAATGAATGAATGAAGCCGTAGATGATGAACTAATGAATGGGCAGGAGGGACAGCAGCAACACTGCACAGAAGTCACATGTGGACCACTGTGAGGGAGAAATTCTCTCCCTCAGCCTTCACGGACACTTTGCCTATGTAACAGTCCACCGGGCTCACAGGACTTTAAAAAGCGAGACCTGAAATTTGCCTTTGGTTAACTTTCTTTCTTTCTTTTAACGATTTTTTTGGTGGATGTATTTTTCTTTAGTTTCCTAGTTGATGTTCTATTTGAAAAAATCCAACCTAGTCTTAGGCTAATCTTAAGAAGAGGAATCTTCCCACATTTCCATGGTGTAATAATATCAGTTAATATTAACTTATTTTTGTGTGGTGCTTTACAGAGTACAAAGCCTGCACCTGCTGGCCCCCCACGCACAAGTGTAAGACCCTGTGCTCCGCAGTGCCTGGCACCAATACCGACTCCGGCGGGAGCCCCAGCAGTGGTGCCGAATGGCCTGATTTGAGCCTGTAACAATGGTCATCATCCCAAATTTATGGTTGGCAGCTGAGGCTCAGAGGCATGAAGTGGCCTGCCCAGGCTTGCCCTGCCAGACACTGGCACAGCCCACCCCAGAACCTGGATGAGGGTCTGGCGAGGGGCCTGGCCCTGGGAACACCAAGAGCGGAAATTTGCTGGTTCAACAGGAGGGTTGACTTTCAGCCCAGGCCCTGGCTCCTGGCTAAGTCATGTGACCTCTATACCTCTGGTTTCCCATCTATGAAATGAGGGTTATTTCTGCTAGCAGGGTTATTGGGTTTAGATAGGACCTAATTCTCAAAGCACTTGGTGCAGTGCAGGGACTTGTAAGTGCCAGTGTCGCCCTTGTCCCCCACCCCAAACACTCAGGGTGGGATGGTCATTGTGCCTCCCACTTCTGCATCCTTGCTCTCCTCGCCTCCCACAAGCCTTGGTGTGTGTTTCACACATTCCCTGCGCAATATTGAAGACTGACAGGAATCAAAGGGCACAAAACAGCTTCCTTGATCTCTGGATTTGCAAGAAAGAGACATTAAGTTTTCAGTTGCTGTTTCCCTGGCACACGCTGACTGGTTTCCTGAAGGATGAATGACAAAGCTGATTGCTGCTTCACAGAGAGGAGGCGGAAAAGGAAAGTAGGATGCACGTTTTGTTGAGGAGCAGGCTTTTCAAATGTGACTTAGCCTCAGGGAGCGGCAAGCTGGGGGGCCTATTGGGATTCTGCTTCTGGGAGTTTCTTGCTTTCTCTTTGCTGGTTTCAGTTCAGCATTTCAGCCCACTCTGCCTCTATTGATCTGCTTCAGTCTGACATTCCTAATCTGGGTAGCTCTGATTGGCTCAAAAGTCGGCAAGGTAGAAGCTCTCCTGGGAGGGCCCAGTTTGGGGACTATTTATAGTGGCCCTGGGTGGCACAGCTTTGGAGACCGGTAGGCATGGATCCCTCTCTGCATGACCCTGGGCAATACTGGGCCACTCTGAGCCTCGGTTTCCCTATCGATAAAATGGAGAGCACGTTTGCGACTTCCTAAGGTGATTGCAGCGGTGGAAAGGATAAGATGTGGAGGCACAAGGAGGCAGAAAATTTTGACAATAAGGTGCTGCATTCTTGCAAAAAAAAAAATTTTATTGCTGCAAAGAAAATGGATAAACTCTGAAATGCCAGGTAGCACCAGCGGCTCTGTGAGCAGTGCGGTGCGGGTGACAGCTGCTGTCAAATTTCAGCTATTCACTGCTTCCCGCAGGCCGTTACAAACCCAGCCCTTGTCCCCGCAGTCTGCGGCCTCAGCTGAGAAAATAACACGTGAACACGATGTCTGGAAAATGACTCCGTATTTCAGCACTTAGATTAGAAGGCAGGTTCAATTCTCTGGCTTTCGCTGTTGGTGTTTCCATCCGTTACGACAGGCAAACATGCGGAGGCAGAGCCGATGGACCGTTTCACTGCGTTTAAGGAGAGAGGAGATGAATGGTTTTCCTAAGTCAGTGCGTCACCGCATTTAATTTGATGATGTTGTTCAGAAACTCTGTGCTGTTTGCCAGGCCAACACATAGCAAGCACTTATGAGAAGAAAACCAAAAGATAAATGACCAATTCTCCCTCCAATTCCCCCTAAAGGAGGAAATTATCGAGGTGGTTGATTATAAACTTAGGCTCCATTCCCAGGGGAGGGGAGGGGGGGGCTCTGCATTCGAAAACAATAAGGAGAATGAGCCTGCTGTGCCCGGTGCTGAGCGTGGAGTTAGAAGCCCTGGAGTGGAGACCTGCTTCTGCTGCCCCGGATACATGACCTTGGACAGGCAGGTCGTTCCCCCACCAGGCACATCTCCTCGTCCTCAAGTGGACAGTAGTCATTTCCGGGCTGTGAGGGTCCACGGAGGGAGGCCTGCCAGAACGGGCGCTTTATTCCTCAGATTGCATTTATTCTTTACAAAACCCGGTGAGTTCTGTGACTTGCCCAACGTCACAAAACTAAGAAGAGAAGCCGGGATTAGAACTCCAGTCTGTATGCTGTCACTAGGAGCCGTAAAGAAACAAAACAGGAATTATTATAAATGCGCTATCAGGAGCACCATGAGAAAAAATAGAAAACTATTCACTCATTAACAAATATTTGTGAGCCAGGCACTGGTCTGGGCGCCTGATAGTGGTGGCCTATGAGCGAGTGGTGACCATGGGAAGACACACAATGAGCAAGCAAACAAAGTAATTTGAGATGGCGATAATTGCTATGAAGAAAGCAGAACGTGGATTTTCAGTGATGGGTGGTGAGGGTTCACAGATTTATACTGAGCCTGGGGAAGACACCTCTGAAGACGTGCCTTTGGAGTAGAGATGACGGCAGTGGCCACAGAGGGCTATGAGCACAGCCAAGGTACCAGGATCAGAAAGAGCAGAAGCCCAAGACTGCGCTTGGCAGGTTGAGGTTCAAGAGGAGGCAGAGTGGCTGGAACTTGGGGAGGAAGAGCAGAGATGCCGGCAGGGCCCTGCTGTGAGTTTCTGTCGGGCAGAGTGAGGGGGCTAGATCTTCTGATTAAGAGAGAGGGGAAGTGAGATGAGAGAGTTCCTTATCTAATTCACGTAAACATTTTAATTTGATTGAGTTATTGTTGAACACGTGACATGGCCATCCCATTCAAAACTCAGAAGTACCAAAAGGTAAACTCCCTCCCTCCTGCCCTCTCCCTCCTTCCTGCCCAGATGCTTTCCCTGGAAACCATCTCTGTGCTAGGTTCCTGTGTTGCTGGTACAGATATTACATCATACACACTCACATACACACATGCTCTCTCCCCTCCACTTTTCCTTTTACAAATGGTAGCGTAATATTCACACTTGGCTCTTTTCACTTCATGTCCTAGAGACCATTCGTTTCAGTCCTGGTAGAGAGTTCTCATAATTGTTCTTTTTGTTTTGTTTTGTTTTGGTGTATCGGCATAATATTCCATTCCGTAAGCACTAGCCAGTACTTATTTGACCAGTTCCCTATTGGTTAGGTTATTTCACTTGAAGGGTTTAAGGGGGAGAAGCATTCTGATTACGTTAGAAAGAGCCTCATCAGGAGTGGCAGGGGAAGCAGCAGGCTATCCCTGCCCAGTGAGGAAGGGCTGTCCTTGTCAGTAAGGGGAAGTTAATGGTTTGGGACAGGGAGGTGGCAGCGAGGGCAGGGCGTGAGAAAGGGGTGGATGGTGGGGTTAGAAGATAGAAGCCACTAGCTGGTAGCTTAAACAGGGCAGGGGGCGGGGGTGATAAATAAAATGGGATCAAGGACAACTTTTGAGCTTTACCAGTGGGGTTGGGGTGAGACTCCCCTACTCTCTCAACAGCATTTCATGTCTGACTTCTGCGAGCAGAGCGGGTGGAAAAGGCAGGAGACGGGCAGTAAAAAATGGATACTCTGCATGAGACTCTTCCTTATATGGTAAAACACAAAACCAAAACATGTATTACACATACACTAATTGTAACATAACACTCAGTTGGAATTTTCCACTCTCCACTGAAGAAAGGAATCAGTTCCAAAGAATTTCCTCTGAGCTCACCAGTTGCTCTTTCTCAGCTGCCTTTTCAGGGCTTCCGCCACCTGATGCCTGAACACCAGTATTCCGGTATTCCTCGAGATCGGCCCCAGCCTTGCTGCCTCCCTGCCTACGTCATCCGCTGGAGGATCTCCTCTTGCCCTCTGGTATTTAAAGCATTTACATACTGAGTCACGGTTTTCTATCTTCAGCTCTGGCTGTTCCCTGAGTTCTCCCTGGATACCCAACCACGTAATAGACATCCTACACTTGACATGTTCCGAATAGAACCCCTGACCCTCTGCTCACAACCCTGTCTTCCCAGGTCTGCCACCTATCAGAAACCAGCCACCCTATCCACCGTCCACCCGATGCGTGCGGTACAATCCTAGGAGTCATATTTGATCTCCCATCTTCTCTTAGCAAACCTCATTGGTTCTAACTAGAAGTATCATCCCAAGTCCATCCACTTCTCTTCATTTGCACCGTCTACACCTCCCTCCTCCATTATCTTTCATTATGGGCAGGATTACTATTCTACCCCAGTAGCCGCTTATCTACCTCACTGCATCCACTCTTCTGGGAGCCATTCTCCATCCATTAGCCCAATGGAGCATTTCAAAGGTAAGTCAGCTCATGCCACTTCCCTGTTAAAAACTTCAATGTGTTCCCATGGTAGTTTGCATAATATTTAAATAAAATCAAGTTCTTTCCCATGGCTCCTGACTATATCCCACCCTCACTGACATCTCTCTTGTAGGCTCTCTGTGCTCCAGCCACGGTGGCCTCCTTCTCTTTCTTGGGCACCTCGGGCCAGGACATTCACACTCACTGTCCCTCTGCCTGGAACATTCAGGTAGTCCTTGCTTGAAAGTCTTGACCTAAAGCCCTACCACCCCCATCCCGTGCTGTCTCTGTTGGTGGGGGTGGGACCACTGAACAGTTTACCAACCACGGAGGAATCCTGTGTGAAATGCTCAAGTACCTGGCACCCGAGTTCCTACTTGTGCCCCCGATGCTTTAGTGCTGCTTAGGGATTAGTGCCCTGAACACCCCGCGGTCTGGCTCAGCCTGTCAACAAACAGCAACAAATGTCAGCCAGTAGTTCCGCGCTTCCTTCGCCAGCCCCACCGCAGAGAGATGCAGTGAAGACTGCGCTATTACTGATCCATTAACTTTTTCCAGTTCAATGCCATTACAATCACTTGTGCACTTTGGCTTAAAAGTTCTGTGAATTTCATTTTGATAAAAACATTTCTTTTTCTCCCAAATGTACACCATCACTTTGGCAACTTGCAATTTTCATTTCCCCCCTTGGAAACAGAGCTGAGCCTTTAGCTTAAGCTCCTTTATGGAAGCTCCACCTCCAACAGAAGTAGTTAAAAGCCCAAAAACCAATTATTTGGATGTATTCTGAGAAGATAGTTATTAAATTCTTTTGTTAAATTCAAATTCTAAAAAATAGATTCATGGAAGAACTAGACAGAATTGACTAAATGACTTTAAATGCCTATGTTTCAAAGACTGCCACAGAGCACACTGTCAAAAGGTCATCCCAGTCGCGGTTTCCCCTGAGCCCTTTAAAATCACCACTCTGACCCTGGCTGGTGTGGCTCAGTGGATTGAGTGCTGACCTACGGACCAAAGGGTCGCAGGTTTGATTCCCAGTCAGGGTACATACCTGGGTTGAAGGCCAGGTCCCCAGGAGAAGGCACATGAGAGGCAACCACACATTGATGTTTCTCTGCTTCTTTTTCTCCTTCCCTTCCACTCTCTCTAAAAATAAATAAAAATACAATTAAAAAAATTTTTTAAAGAAAGGTCACCACTTCATTCCAGTACAGCCACTTTGAATGCTGAGCCAATGGCTTGGAGAGGACTCAGAGCTTCGGAAGGCCAGTGTGAAGTTCTCTGAAAGATCATCAAAGTCAATCTTCCTCCTTTCTCAGCCAAGAAAACACACATCTGGTAAAGTTGGCACCTCCATTCTCAGAACAGTCATGTCCTCTAATCATGCACAGTAGGTGTTTTATGTACAAAATGGTATTCTAATTGCATAAACACACTGTTCTGATGAATAACCATTCACTCCATTGGTAGAGCGGTCTGCTGTATGGTCAGAAAAACACTGTGTTCTGTCAAGCAGCATACATGGGGGGAGCACCAGATGACCCACTGGCTGAGAGAAGAGGATATTAGGGTTTGTATTTATGGTTATGTTTTTTTTAAATAAGATAGACATTAAGTTTATAGCGGTCCCCCTTATCTTCAAGGGATATGTTCCGAGACCCCCAGCGGGTGCCTGAAACTTGGACAGTGCTGAACCCTATGTTTTTTTCATGTACCCATATACCTATGATTAAATTTAATTTATAAATTAGGCACAGGAGGAGATTAACAACAAGAATAATGAAATCAACCAATTAAAACAACATACTATTATAAAAGTTATGTGAATATGGTCTCTCTCTCAAAATATCTTTTGTACTGCACTCACCCTTCTTGTGATGACGCGAGATGATAAAATTCCTATGTGATGACGTGAAGGGAGGCGGGTGACCTGGGCGTTGTGCTTTAGGTTACGGTCAGGGTGACTTGAACTCAAGCGTGGAGATACCGCAGCGTGGATACTCTGGACCGAGGGGTGACTCGTGTCCCCCGGGGGGACCGGGTAGAACACTACTCAATCAATGCACAATTTAAAACTAATAAATTGTTTATTTCTGGCATTTTCTATTTAATATTTTTGGACTGTGGTTGACCATGGGTAATTGAAAACACAAAAAGCAAAACCGCAAATAAAGGGAACTACGGTATTAGTGTTTACGGTGTGGTTTGACCCCGAAGGCCACCCTCGGTCTTGTGTCACGAACAGCAGGCCTGGCAGGGGCAGTGCTGGGGGCGGTGACTCTCCGTCATCATTGGCCTGCAGCACAAAACCGTGTCTGGGGTTTCCCTGCTACAGAAGATCACCAACAGCGTTCCCCCGACAGAACGCAGATCTTTCAATGGTAGAATTTTTACAATACGTTAGAAGTTGGCTGCATATACTTCCAGATTTTTTCCGCTAAACATCTACTGACAAATGGTTCTATTAAAAAAAAATAGGTTCATAATCTGCATGCATTTTTTTTTTTCCCACTTAACCGTACGGTTTGGACATCTTTTCATGTCAGTACATAGAGTTACCTCGTTTTTTGGAGGAGTTACCTCATTTTTTCCTGCCTTATTCTTTTAAATCTTTGCATGGAATAATCTTCTCCCTCATTATGAGGTTAATGTATGGCTCTTAAAATTTTCATAAAAAGATAATTACTATGTAAAATGATGGTACACAATTACTGCAAGAGTTTATAAACAAAACATGTATATGCTTCTCAAAGTTATGAAACTGGGTGTTGGGGGGGAGGCAGAATAATAGAAACAAAGGGAACAATGCAAATGATGCCTGGAATTGTCGCTGCTATAACGTAGCACATTTAACTGCAGCCTGCACCAAGAAGACCACCAAAATCTTGAACTTGCATGGGCATATCTTGGGGTAAAACTCTTTCTCGTGGTATAGAGGCATCATAATTTATCTCCCAATGGCCCTGAGATAGACATCCGGGTCTGTACTAGTTTGCTAGGGCTGCTATAACAAAATGCCATAGACAGGGTGGTTTAAACAGCAAACATCCATTTTCTAACAAAGCCGAAGGCTGGAAGTCCAAGATAGGGGTGTGGGCAGGTCTGGTTCCTCCTGAGGACTCTCTTTGTGTCTTTGCAGATGCATTCCTTTTCACTGTGTCCTCTCCTGGCCTCTCCTCTGCACCCCTGGGGGTTCGTCTTGTTTTTGTGAGGACACCATCTTGGTGTTAGGGGCACCCAGATTACCTCATTTAACCTTAATTACCTCTTTAAAGAGCCTATCTCCAAATACAGTCACATTCTTGAGTACTGGGGATTGGGATTTCAGCAGATGAACTTGAGGGAGACACAATTCAGCTCATCACAGGGTCGTTTCTGTAATTTTCACTAGACATGTCCTCACCTCACACACTCTTCTATCCACGCCAGTCTCGTTCCAGCCTCAGCACTCCACTGAACACCACCCGGTCCAGTAAGGGTCATCATCGCGCCCCTGGACACCTGCGGTAGTCTTCTTCTAACTGGTCTTGCAGCATTTACTACCCTCCGCCCCATTCGTTCTCCACACAGACATTATAATAAAATGTATTTCTAGGCACATCGCCCCTTTTCTTGACACTCCTCCTAGGCTTGCTGCTTTTAGGTTAAAATATAAACTTCTCGGCATGATGGATGAAACTTTGCAGGACCAGACACCTGTCTCCTGCCTTCATTCCCCCCGTCCCTTTCCCAGTCCACTTTCTTCCAGCCACCCTGGCCTGCTTTCCTGCCCTAAAAGAGCCAAGCCTTTTCTCCCTCAAGGGCATGCGTTGTTCCCTTTGCCAGGAACACCCTCCCAACTCATCTCGGATGAGAAATCACCATCTCAAAGAAGCCTTCCTTGAAACCCACTGGCCAGGTTGCCATTGTCCCAGCCACACACAGAACCCCGTGGTTTTCTTTGCAGCAGTCATCACCAATTAATCGTCATCGGTGTGGCTGATACGCATCTCTCACACAGCACTGAGAGCTCCAGGAAGCCAGAGGCCCTGTGGAACTTGGTCACCCCTGCATCCCCCTGCCCAGCTCAGTTTCTGGCATACAGCAGGCACCAATAAATATTTACTGAGTGGCTAAACACCTCGTATTCAGCTGTTCCCTCCCCGGGACCAGCAAGCTCCTCCACCTCTCTAATTAGACCGAGAATTCCTTCACAGCAGGGTCTGTGTCCCCTGTGCCCAGTAAGGGCATGGTGGCACGGGGTAAGCCTGCCGATTGAAACAACATTTTTTCCTTGGCTGTGTATCCAGGTCCTACACCATTTCAAGAACTAATGATAGTTCTTGAGTCAAGAAGTAGATAAAAATTATCAGTCTGTGGTCCAATTCATAATGACTATCACTGGCAGGAACAAGTAATACAAAATAAAATGGAAAAGGTGAAGATGGCACTTGTTAAAGTTGTCACTAAAGAAAAAACTCAGGAGACTCTTACCTGCAGGGTAACATTGAAAACTGCAAAAGCTGGGAACAATCAGATCTGATGAAAATAATTTAAAAATCTGTTCTTTATTAACTATTTATGGAGAGCTGCCAATGACAAATTTTACACCGGCAAGACTTCACCAAAGAAAGTTGCACTTGCTGGTGTTGATGCCCTTAGCCAGAGACCGTGAGAAACACAGTCCCTTGTTCCGAAGAGGGAGAACACGCACCGTGGGAAACTGTGGGGTCTCAGGAAAGGGGTCAGAAAGAGGCCGTTAGAGGATTTGGGATTTGGTTGAGGGATTCGGAGAGGGCCTATGATGCTGTAGACGGGATACTTTCTGACAGTGGGGAAATTCTACGGCTGGGTGCCTCACTGAATCTAATCGGTAAGGAAGACGGACTGTGATGAGGATAAAACTAGGTGGTAGAGAGGTAGCAGCCACGCATTTTAGCTAAGACAGGGGGGTGTTTGGGATTTTGTGACTGGGACAGTGACCATGTTTGGTCTTAGAAAAAATGATGAAGTCGACTTGCTCAGTCTTCGTCTCGCGCTTTCGGAGTGGCCTTGTTTGAGGCTGGTGTTCTGTGATGCTGTTCATGTCCAGTGGGAGAGTATCCTGGCCGAGTTTGCCAGGCCAGCTTCTGAATGTCAGGGGTTATTATTATTTTTTTTTCGTAAAATGATGTTGACATAAGAAACTAAAGTAAAACCAGTATAGAAATTATTAAATAAGAAGAATGTCTGTAATGAAATTAACATGTAAAAGAATACCTCGGATAATTTCCATAAAATAAAATGGGATTGGATACTGTGTAGCTGTATTGTATAAACAAACTGATCAAAGAAGCAAATTGGCTTAATGGCATTGGCTCTGGAAAATTCTTTTGCAGCAGTTCATCACTGATGATATAATCCTAATTAAAATTATTGGGCTCCAGTTTCGATGGGGATGTAAATTTGCTAGTGCCTTTGGAGAGCACTTTGGCCATATCTATGGAAATTAAAATTGCCTTTGGCTTTGACATAGCAATTTTACTTTTGGAAATTTATTCTACAGAGAAAATTGCACATGTACACAGAGGTATATACAAGGATATTATACAGCATTGTTTGTAGTAACAATGATTGAATAAAAAACTAATGTCCTCCAGCAGGACGCTGGTTAAATGCATCACGGCACTTCCACGCTGCGAAAACCTAGGCAGCCTCGAAAAGGTCACACAGTCCTGCAGCGACAGGGCTCACCCCATCTTCGTGCACTCTCCCGGAGAGGGACAAGTCTCGGGGGCCCCAAGGAGCTTGTCCAATGCCTGAAGCAGCCTTCCACCCCGACAGTCTAAAGGTCTTGTTGGGTTTCTGGTGTGACTTTCATCACAGTCTACTACCCACAGCCAGCGGATGGGGGGAAGCGAAGAAAAGACTCCGCGCCACTTGTGACGAGGCCCTCCTTGGTGGCCCGCATCACCACGGGAACCGGGGACTACTGGGCACTGATGGCGGGTAACCGAGGACCAAAACGGTGCGTCCGGACCACCCTTGGAATTCGGAGAGCCCAGGGAGTCCCCGACCCCTGCTCCTCTTGTTGGTCTGTGACTCCAACCCTGAGGCGAGGGCTTCAAGGGGTTCCCCGACTCCAAGGAGACTGAAGTGCCTTGACCCGAGTCGTATAAGGATCCACGAGGCCTCCTGTTGCGCGCTTGCAGGAGCCGGAGCGCGCTGGCAGCCCCGGACCCGCCCCTTCGTACCGCGCAGCACCATGGCAACCTGGGTTCCACCGTTGGTCCTCAGGCAGGGCCAGGGGAAAGGGACGAAGTTGTGCAGCAAGCTGGAAGTGGGGAGAGGGACGTCAAGGCGAGGAGAAGAGTGCTGAAAGTGCAGGGCCGTGGACATCGGTGTTTTTCTGGGTGTAGGGGGCTCCGGGGATTTGTGGCAGCCTCCGGTGCGGTGGTCGCGCTGCTAAGGGCCAGGGCCTACGGCGGTGCTTCGTCAGTCACGAGCACGGGTCGGACGGGCAGCAGGGGGCAGTAGCGGCTTGCGGTGCGGGGCCGCTCCTTGTGCAGAGATCTCGGGCTGGGGCTTGGAGGTCTGGAGGGGAGGAAGACCCTGGCGTGGCCCTGGCCGAGGGTTATGCCGGGACACTCTATGCCCTGCAGTGAACAGGTCCCCTCACGCCCAGGCTGTGTCAGCTCCCATCGCACGTAGTGGTGACATCGCTGGTGGTTAAGGGCATGGAGTCCGAGCTCAGATTGCTTGGACAAGTCACTGGCTTCATCAGAAACTGGCGATAATGGTAGTAATTATCTTAGGGTTGCTTTAAGCGTTAAACGAGGTAAGGGGACTTGTACAGTGTCTGGACTCGGTTTCAGGCACCTTGCAAGTGCTCCATAAATGCTAGTTGCCCTTAGATGGCCTTGGGCAAATTACCTAACCTCTCCGTACTTAACCTTACCTCACTGAAAAATGGAGGCAGGACTAGTACCCACCTAACAAAGTTGTGAGGATTATGAGTTAACGTTTGTATCATTCCTAGAATGACAGCAGGCACCCTGGTTACCACACGTGACTACATTACTGTTATCACTATTATCACCTGTTTGCAGGGGCGCTTGTGAATTGGAGACAATTGGTTTTGCCCTGCTACAAGGACTCCCAGCCTCTGGCTAGATGATAGATAGGTTTGCCCACAATTTCTCCTTTTCCCTCTCAAAGCTCCTTAGTCTTTCACATGGTTACAAGAGGCAATATGGTGTTCTCAAAAGGTGACCGGACTGAGAGTCACTGGATTTTGGTTCTTTGTGTGACCTTGGGCAAATCACGGTTGCCTCTTCTATCTTTAGGGCTCTTTCAACAAAGGGTGCCTGGTATTTATTTATGTATGTTTGGCCTTTCCTAGTAATGTATTCAGTAAGAATTAGTTAGCATCTTCTTGGTCAGCAAGTCTCTAGAACAGTAAGAAAGTGGCAAGTCCTGTGAAGAAGGTACAGATGAGATGCCGTAGGAATTCTGAGAACAGGGAGTAATCGTTTTCCAATTTATACTTTCTGTTTCTAATAGGTACAAACACCTAGGCATTTGGGGGTAAAATGAGGATGGTTCCATCCCTGCATCTAATAAAAAATCTAGGAAGTTGAATTCACCCCCCTGCCCCCACTCCGCCCCACCCTCATTTCTAAGTCAGCCATTACACAGCTAAATGCATTCCTGTCTGCCGTCTAATCTGCTCCCTGACAGCGGCCAAGGATTCCCAGACTGGGGCTCCCGGGCTGACCTCCCCCAGCTGGAGCACCTGGTAACACAGCTATGTGTCGCTTAACCATGGGGTATGTTCTGAGAAATGCAACAGGCGATTTCGCCAGGTGGACATCGGAATGCACTTACACAAACCTGCGTGGCACAGCCTACTGCTCCCACGCCACAGACTTGTAAAGCATGTTACTGTGGGCAATAGTGATACAATGGTATTTGTGTATCTAAACATATCTGAATGAAGAAGAGGTACAGTACGTATTTTTCCTCCCCTTATAATCTTATGGGACCACTGCCATGCGAGGGGTCCATCACTGATGGAAACATCATTGTGCAGCTCATAACTGTAATACTTCTCTTTTGTTTTCTGGAAATCCCTCAACTCACCAGAAGGGGAGGCTCCGATTTAACCTCCTTAGGGGTTAATCCACAGGTTAAGTGGTAAACAATGTTTTGTGGAGGTTCCCAGGAATTGTTTTTGAAAGTCAGAGAGGATTTGAGCCCCCGTGTGCCCTTGGATAAGTCTCTGAGGATGAATTCCCTCATCTTTGTAAAACCCAGGGCTACTGTGATGATCACGTAAGATATCGCACTCACAGGGTCCGGCCATGCTGGGTGTAAGGCTGAGTGCTCAAACCATACTGGCCGCTCTTTTGTTCGCCATCAGCGTTATTACTTTGGTGGCTTACAAAAGACCGGGTAATCTTTTGTAGCCTTTTCCTCTCTTCGTCACCTGGCACATAGTAGGGGCCCAGCAAATGTTTGTTGAATGAATGAGCAAACCCAGCCAGGAAACTCCAGTGACAGTGGATTTCACTCTGCCCTAACCAGTAACAGCTACCACTTTCTGAACCTGTGTTCCAAAAACTGGGTTACGTCCCATTACCTCGACTGACATGCAAGTTTGATGACCTTGTCTAGCCTTCTGATTTGACTCCTGAAGCATTGGTGCCATTGATTCACAGTCCAGAAGGGGACAGTGACATCTGCTGTAGATTTCTGTTTCCATGATGAGACTGACAGCAGCGTCATTTCTATAATGTCACCTCTGTTAAGATGGGAGTCTGGTGTCATGCTGACGTCATCACGTCCTATGTTCCTCCCCCAAGGATGAGCTGGTTTCCTTGATGCAATTTCCTCATCTCTTACTCATGGATCGTCTGACAACACAGTCCTGAGACAGCAGGGCTCAACGAGATTATTGCTGCGGCCCTTCAGCTTCCAAAAGCCTAGTTTATTGAGAAGATAACATCACACGGTATCAGGTCCTCCTGGGTATCAGGTCCTCCTCGCTGTCTGGGGCCACTTTCAGAACAGTCGGCAGCTCCAGGGAAGCACAGACCGGAGAAGATCTTTTTTCTTCTTCTAATCCTTTCACTGTATTTGACTTTTTGGCCTAGAGAAGCCTTTAGGCAGGAATGATCTAATCCAGGGCTTGTGATACTGTTCTATGGGATTTTTAGGGTTCAGAGGGCTCCTGTCCCTCCACCAGGAGTTCCTTTTTAGAAAGAAAAACTACCTGAATTGTCAGAGTGAGGACGTCCTACCTCAATCAGAGTGAGCTCTGTGACATCTTTGGAACATTGAGAGACAAGTTTCTTTTCCTTCTTCAACAGAAACTTTGACAGCAAGTCAGCATGAACATCACAGTCAGGCGTTGAGCAAGATATTCATGCATTTGTTTGTTCATTCAGCACATTCCTAGACACTACGCTAGGGTGCTGTGGATACTGCAAAAAGGAGCTGATTAAGTGACATACTCTCATAAGAGAAGACAGATGACAAAATGCATCCCAGGTAGTGCCTCTCCGAAGAGAGGACACAGGAATGGAGACCAGGAGGAAGTGAAGGCTGAAAAATGGTGGAAGAAGCAACCAGAGAGAATAGCTGTGCAAAGTCTCTAGGTGGGAAGCCAGAGTAGCTAGAGAGCAGGGAATGAGGGAGCCAGTGGAGGGGGAAGAGAGGGGTGGGGTCTAGATCACTAGGACCTTAGAGAGCATGGAAAGAACTCTGGAGTTGTATTCGGAGGGAGATGGCGAGGAGGGAGGGCAGGGGGTGACAGGACCTGATCGGTAGGACCATTCTGGCTACCGGCTAGAAAAGAGGTTTGTGGGAGGGAGTGGAGGTCAGAAGCAGAGACTTGTCAGGAGGCTCTTAAAAGTATCCAGGTGTGAGGTGGTCAGAGCTTGGACTGGGGCGACAGAGTAAAGGAGGTGAAAGACACTTGGACTTAGAATGCGTTTTGAAGGTAGAGGTTAAAAGTTCTCCTAGTGAGTTCCCTGTTGGGTGGGAGAGAAAGAGGAATCAAGAATCAGGCTTGGGACCCTGGCTGGGTGGCTGTTAGTTGGAGTGTTCCAATACACCAAGGTTGCAAGTTCGATCCCCAGTTAGGGCACATACAAGAATCAACCAATGAGTGCACAAATAAGTGGAACAAGGTAGTGTCTCTCCCCACCCCCCTTCATATCAATAAATTTTTTAAAAATTAAGTTTGATACCTGAGCACTAGATGAAAGGTGCCATTTACTGAGCTAGTGAAGGTAGAAGGAGCAATAACTGGCATTCATCACAGTTTGCCAATCAGCTGCTTTTCACGATGTAGGGGGATTGCTGTATGGTGATGGTGGAAGGCCTGGGACTAGACGAGTGTGTTAGCTGGGTTCTTCCCATGACAACGACTTGCCCGAGGTTGCACCAATGAGATCCAGAAGCTAAATCAACTGATCCCCACTGTGAGGGCCTCCTAGTCAACACAGTTTCGTTCCTGTTGGCGCCACTTCCACTTCAGGCAGCTGTGACCAGAGGCACCAGGCAGCACACAGTGTGTCTGGAGGCCCAGGTGGTTCCGTGCTGTGGGAAGCGGTCACGCCAAGTGGATGAGCAAGTGAGTCAGCCTTATCCTCTCTCTCAGTAGCACCCTGGGAGGACAATGAGACAGACTGGAGTACATTCAGAGGAGGGTGTTCAGCATGGCCAGGGCACTGAGTCCACACCCTGAGCAGGGACAGCAAAGGGACCGGGGCAGGGGGTGGGGGTTTCCCTGAAGAAGACTCAGGGCAACTGGAATGTTCCCTCCGATGACTGGGTACCTTTGCAAGAGAGCGTGCTTCCTGCGACTCTGTGTCTGCTGATTCCGATTACATATAATTTGTGGTTTTCATGTCACTAACATACTATCCTTATCTCTGGATGGGTTAACTACTTTCCTGTAGAGCGGAAGGCCTGTGACCTGGTGTCAGCAGTCTGTCACCAGTCTGATCTGACGTGGGTTCCCCAGACTGAAAATTGAAACAGCCGCAGGGATATAAAGTTTTAAACTGGGTCTTTTGGGTCCTGACATCCAGGGAAATAGGATCGTTCCCACAGGAGCGTAGAATAAGGCAGGGGCCTTGCAGGAGCTGGAGAGCAGTTGAGGGAGAAGACAGTGCAGTGTGGCCTAGAAGACTGATGTCAACTCTGTGGGCCACACATCTGTCGGCTGAGGGCCAGAGGTCTGTCCTTGGTAACTTAACTATTCTGTCAGTTAGGAGCCTGTACAAGAACACCACCTAAAGTGTCCTTTTAAAAAGCAGGGTTTTTTGTTTGTTTGTTTGTTTGTTTGTTTGTTTGACAAGAGACCTGAATTGGGTAGCTGGCGGCATTGGTTCAGCAGCTAAATGCTGCTCTCAGAAACTCACCCCTTTCTATCCCTTCTCTCTCAGATTGGCCGCCAATGAGCTGCCCTAGCTCCTGGCATGAAGCCAGTCAAGCAGGAGGAAGTGGAAAAGAAGGAAAAGGGGCTGTGGCAATGGGGTCTGTCTCTCTCTTTTTTTTTTATCAGGAAAGCAAAAACTTTCTCAGAACCCCATCCTCATCCACACCCCTGCAGCCTTCCACTTGGCCAGAACTATGTCACATGACCACCCCGAGCTGAGAGGCTGGAAGGTGAGTGTTCAGCTTTGCAACCTTCCCTGTACAGGCAGACAAGGGAGAAAGGGGTAAGGCTGCACCTGCACTGTCTAATGGAACTATAATGTGAGCCATACATGTAATTTGAAGTGTTCTAGTAGCCACATTTGAAAAGAGGTATAAAGCCCTGGCTGGCATGGCTCAGTTGCTTGGGTGCTGTCCCGCAAAGCAAAAGGTCACCCGTTCCATTCCTGGTTTGGGCACATTCCTGGGTTGCGGGCCTGGTCCCCAGTTGGGGGCATGCAAGAGGCAACCAGTTGATGCTTCTCTCTCACATCGGTGTTTCTCTCCCTGTTTTTTTCCCTATCTTTCCGTCTCTCTAAATACACAAATAAAATCTTAAAAAAAAAAAGGTGTAAAGACTTTTGGCTGAGTTGGTTGGGCGTTGATCTATGAAGTGAAGTGTCACCAGTTCAAGGTCACGTGGCCTGGGTTGTGGTTGAAGTCCCTTGTCTCAGCCAGCAGAAGAGAAAGAAGGAGGGGTGTTTGGAGCTGTGTTAGGACTAAAGTAATACAGCGGAAGGAGGGAGAATTTAAACTTCGAGAGCCGCAGGGAAGGGCATCATGGATGGATGGGAGGAGAGGAACAGTAAGAGGTAGACTGATTGCTATACTGATAAAGAGTAAAATTCTTGTCAAAATCAAAATGTAACTCTATATTTTTCTAATTTCAGAAGCAAAAGTTTTGTAGACAGTGAGGAAAACAAGAGTGCCAAAAAGAAAAGGTACTAAAATTCTAGAGATAGACCCTGTTAACGGTATCTTTTATTTTATTAATTTTTATATTTATACACAGATAATGTATTTTGGAACAAATTGAAATAAAGATCTTACACTGAAAAATATGTAACATTTTTCTTTTTCTACTGACTTAAAATACACACCACATAAACTCTACCATCTTGTTTAAGCGTCTAGTTCAGCAGCATTGTGTAAACTTTTTGTCATTTTAAAATATACTGTGAACCTTTTTCTAAGCCGTTCACTATTCTTCTAGACAGGAGTTTTAATCATTGTGATTGTGTGGTATTCCAGCATATGGGTGCGCTATCACTGCATTCATCGGTCCTCTCTTACCAAGACGTTTAGGTTGCAATCAAGTTCGCCTGCTGCAGACGAGGTCGCTATAATCACATGTGCATAGATCTCCATGCACATTTCTGATGTGCAGGCCAAGGGGCAATGAATATTGTAGGCAAATAATGCACGTTGTCACCTTCTCAGGACTCTGCACCAACTAGGACTACTTTCAACGTGGGAGGAGAGTGCCCATGTCACGAGGAAGAACTTCACAACAGGACTGCCAAGGAGACAACGGGAGGCAGCGAGCTCTCTGGCCTGACTGTGGGTGCAGAGGCACAAGTCACGGCCTCAGCTCCTTTTACCTCCTCCTGAGCATCGAGTTTTGATGGCTTCTGACAGGAGTGAACCCCTTCCTCTCATCCCCTTGTTGGATGTCACAGTGCTAGATTTTTTGGTGAAGGAAATATTGTAGAAAACAAGTCTCTACTGGGGCCAGAGCTGGGATAAATGACCTTTTAAAGTTTCTTCCAGCTCTAATGATCTATGTACGGTGCTTATATTTTTCTTGCTCCCCCCCGCACCCCACTGCCTCCGGCTTGTCCCTTCTTTCTTCCGGATGCTCCAAGATTTCTTCTTTTACCATTTTCTTTCTACTTGAAGAACTTCCTTTAGCCAGTAGGTGTGCTGACGTCACATTCTTTTGCTTTTCCTTTGTCTGAGAATAGCTTTATTTTCCCTTTATTCACAAAGGATAGGTTTGCCAAACACAGAATTCACAGTTAACAGTTCTTTTAGCACTTAAAAAATGTTGTGCCACTTCCCACAGGCCTCCATGGGCTTAGATGACAAACCCATCACTCAAACTGCTATTCCCCTACAGACAGTGCATCATTCTTCCTGGACACTTTCACATTTTTTGGTCTGCCTTTAGGTTTTAGAAGTCTACTTATCCTGTGTCTTAGTATGGATTTCTTTTGCTTGATTCTCTTTGGGGTTTGTCCAGGTTCTTGAATCTGTAGGTTTGTATTTGTAAATTTTGGAAAGTGTTCAGTTATTATTCTTCTGAATACTCTCTTAGCCCTTCTCCTCCTTTCCTCCTCCTGGGGCTCCAGTGATGAACGTTGATTTTTTGTTATTGTTCCACCAGCCCCTGAGGCCCTGTCAGTCTATTTTCTCTCTGTGGTTCAACTTTATTAAATTCTATCGGTCCGTCCTCAAGTTCACGGGTTCTATCCTGTCATTTCCTTCCTGCTATCTAGACCATCCATTGAGATTTTTCTTCATGTTATTGCACGTTTCAGTTCTACCATTTTCTCTGGTTCTTTTTTCGGAATTTCTATCTCTTGCCAAGATATTTATCTTTTCATTTGTTTTAAGAGAATTCGTAATTGGCTGTTGAAGCATTTTTGTGCCAATTTCTTTAAAATGCTTGTTGGGTAATTCCGACACTGAATCCATCTTGATTGGCAGCAGTAGACTGTCCCTGTTCATTCAAGTTGTGGTGTTGTTGGTCTTTGGTGTAATGGGTAATTTTTCTTGATTGGTTCCTGGGCTTGTTGTCTCTTATGTCAGGACACCTGGGGATCCTAGTTAAACTTTCTACTTTCAGAGACAGTCTCTGTGCTTGGGTTCACACACAGGTCATGCCCCGCTTTGCTGGGCTGTGGTTTCAGTGACAATTGAATTTTCAGAGCTTTTGCAATGTTACTTGGGTCTATGTGGTTTATCTGGTGGTGCTGGGGCTCCTATAGGCCCCTGCTGGTTAGGGGAGAGGGTTTTCCCCAAACTGGGCCACTGGGTGTCTCTTAGGGAGGGCAGTCTCTGGTCCATGGGGACAAAAGAGGCTTCTTAGGCCAAGCACTTGCTGTGGTACAATCCCTCTTGTAGATGTCACCTGGGGAGGAGGGGCACAGTAATAGACCCATGGGGGGCAAAGGGGCTTGCTAGCCTAGGCTGCGTGATGTGCCAGAGTCCTTTCTGCCAGTACCATGCCCACCTCAGTATCTCTGGGTAGTGATAAAAGTCTCAGGCCCAGCAGAGAAGCGGAGCACTTCCCCGGCTGCACTTGTTTCTCCAGCGGGGCTCCCCACCTAGAAAGGGCTCCCTTTCTAGCCCTATTAGATAGGGCTCCCTATCTAATCCCCTTGGCAGCACTTCCAGGCTCACCTGGTGGTGTTGGAGGTATTCTTGTTAGATCCAGGGGAAGAATGAGCCTACCTGGGCTTTCTTCTATTGCTAGGTTGGGGGTCAGAAACACTGAGCGGGATCCTCTTCCTTTTGGTGGGGGGATGTCAAACAAGAGCTCTTCAGTTCCTCTTTGCGAGAGCCCTCAGGTACCCGCCCCTGCGTCCTGTGCCCCTTTGGCAGTGACTGTCTGTTGAATGACCCTCACAGGTGACTCGATATTGTGCCTGGCACTTTACCAGTCTCTGAAGTTCTCTGAAACCGTGCCCTTGGATAATGGCTTGGGGAGCCAAGCTCCAGTAGCCTTTTTAGAACACGGCTGATGGTTGCATCACGTGCAACAGAAAACCTTTATTGGAGGGCTCAGCGGGTCCCGCTAGCGGGTACCAAGAACACAGAAGGGAAAAAAGGGGAATTGAAAGCTCTCCCTCATTGTTCCATAGGTTCACAAAAATCTGGGGCTGCTCTGTGAGTAGAATTTTCTTTTCCTCCCTAGCGCCAATATTTCACAAGAGCCAGTAGGTTTAACACACTTTACATTCTTATGGAAACAAATATATCAGACAAGATCTTGACAATTTTCTGACATCACTTTTGACATATTTTCTTTTCAAAGAAAAGGTCTACCTGTCCATTATTAACACACAGAGCCTCCTCTTTAAAATACGTTCTTGTAAGGCAAGCGTCTGGCTTGGATTTTATTAAAGAAAAAGCTGTGACAGAACAGGCATCCTCCGCCCAGCCTAACCCCCCTCATCTGCCCCTGTGGATCAATCCTGCCTTCCCTTCAGGTGCCGCGTGCTGGTGCCTGTCCCCAGGAAGCTTCCCTAACTGAGCTTGCCACGTGTTCTCACCCTCGGCTGCAGTCCCTACGCTAACATCTACTTACCGTTTTGCTCTTTTCCCTGCACGGGTATCTCACTATCACTTAGTGTTTTATTTCATCCTGTTTAAAATAAAATCCAAAATCTTTTCATGCTCCATAGGGGCCCACTTGATCCTGCTGCCCCACCATCTCGCCCCTTCCTCCCTCCCTCAGCCTTGACACACTGCGCCTTCCTCCTCCTCGAGACGTCAAACACACACGCTGTTGGATTCCCCGGTGCCCAAACCCTTCCCGGTGTCAGAGGTGCTCAGTGAATGTCTGAGGAATCAAGTAACACATGGATTTAAGTAAAATTTACTATGTTGTCATCAAAAATGTTGTCTGTGGTGCCCTGGCCGGGTGGCTCTTGGGTCCGCACTCGGGGCAAGTGTGGCAGGCAACCAATCAATGTTTCTCTCTCTGTCCCCCACCCCTTCTTCTCCTGGAAAATCAGTAAACATATCCTCAGGTGAGCATTTTTTTAAAATGTTATTTGTGTTTATTTTGAAACTTTTGGAAATATTAGAAAGTAGGGGAAACCTCCTTTTCTGCTTGTAGTGTTTTGTTTTAGATGGTTGTGGTCACATTCTATCTTGTGTAGAATTTGATCTTTTTGTGTGTGTGCTTTGCTTTTTCAAACTGTTGTATGAGTTTATTTACACTTACTCATATTCCGAAAAGGATTTGAGGCCCTTTGAAATAGAAAAAACATTATTTCCTCTGCCTTACTCCTCCTAATTGCTCATGGAGCAAGTAAACGAGCCTGAGAAGCTTGCTCTTTCCCATGGAGGTGGGTAAGTGCTTGTACCTGACTCCGGGAAGCAGCCAGTTCCTGCCAGCTGTGCCCAGGGCATAGTGCCTTTGAAACTGAGGTATGTTTCTGGTCATTGGTTTGCACCTGTCTGTCTTGTTCCTCCTTTCTGGAGGGGAACATGTTTGCAGACCTGGTCACAAGAAGTGGCCTCCCTCTAGACCCGATCAGACTCATTCCATCCTGCGATGTGTCTGTGAGCAAAGAATGCAGAATCCCAGCCCAGCAACTGGAGCTCATCTGTGCCTCCTTCCCTCCCAACCGTGAGAGGCACATACTCCTGGCATGACCCAAATTTCCAGACCCCTCCACCCTACCAAGCTCCAGGCCTCTCTGGCTGGGACGTTGCCAAAAGGAAGACATGCATAGGAGTCTCAGAAACTAGCATCCTAAAATAGCACTTGCAGTTACTGGCATATGTGATTACACTACACGCCCTCCTGCCACACGATCATTATACAAGTTGGTCCACACACACACACACACACACACACACACACACACACTCCTGCTCCAACCTACTTCTCCACCAGATCTCAGCACTGATGTTACTTCCTTAGAAAGCCTTCCCCACACCCTAATTTCCATTGTGTGGCCTAAAAATGGTCTCTTAGCAAACCCTGTATGTCCTTCCTGGATTGCACTCATCGTAGTTTACAGTTACACGTTTTGTGTGTGTCTGTGCCCCCATTACACTCTAAGCTCAGTGAGGGTAGGGGCCATGTCTTCTTTTGTTCACTGTGTTTCCAGTGTACTGTGTAACACTGCCTGGAACACCACAGTGCGCAATAAACACATTTTTTTTAATGTTTAAAATACTTTTATTGACTTCAGAGAGAGAGGAAGGGAGAGAGACAGAGAGAGAGATTGATGTGACAGAGAAATATCGATTGGTTGCCTCCCATTGGTGCCCTGACTGGGAATTGAACTTGCAACCTAGGTACGTGCCCTAACCTGGAATCAAACCCTGAACATATTGGCGTAGGGGATGACGCTCCAACCGACTGAACCACACCGGCAAGGGCTCAGTAATACATTTGAAAGAATGAATGATGAATGAACAATTCGGTTGAGGCAGTAAAGAGCACTGGTTAAGAGAGTGAGCTTTGAGCCAGATGCCTAGTCAAACCCAGCTATGTGACCACAAACTGTAACACAACCTCTCTGTGCCCTCACCTCCCTGTCTGTAAAATGGGATTGATAGTACCACCTTCCTAACGGGGCTGTTGTGAGGACCAAATCAGAGACTCTGTAAAGACTTCAGGCAAAGCCAGACTCATAGTAAGTTCTCAGCTGCATTGGCTATTCTCATGACTACTACTTTCTACTCTTTTAGCCAATGGAAGTATTGCTGTAATGAGTATTCTTTTAGGCATACCTTGATACCTTTTTAATGAGTATTTCAATAGGTGAGATTCCTAGAAATTGAACCGTTACATCAGAAGGTTAATTTTTTTGGAATTAACTTTTATCTATAGAGTAAGGAAGAGATCAAGTATTACACTTTTCCAAATGGAGAGTTGTAGGAGGCCAGTGTCCCTGTAGGTTTCCAAGGCAGCAGACATTAAACTTTCAGACATGGAGTCAGGGAGAGCAAGCACTTTGTTCACTCAGGTAAAGGATACTCAAGGGGAAGTTTTCACACCTCCCTATGGCCCACCTTCTCCTCCTGAGCTCACCTAAGGTTGCAGAGATTAGGATTAGAGAAATTTTCTGTGTCTCCTCTGCTCCGGTTTTTCTTCCCAGTGCTGTGGGAAGTCATGTCATTAATACAGTGGCTCCCAGCCCTACCCTACACTACTTAACTACTTTGTAACTGCCAACCTAGACTTGAAGTGTAGGTGTCTTGATGTCTAAATTCTCGTTATCGGATTAGCTGTGCGTTAGATCTAAGACTTTTCCGTTTAACAGAGAGGCCTTCCATGTAATGGAGGAGATTGCCCAGCAGCAGGCCAGGCCATGGCCTCTCACAGTGGCCAACTGTCCCAAAATTATTTACAAATTTCTTAGAAATAGGAGGATCTACCTCTGGACTTTTTCTGTTCCCCTGATTCTATAGAGAATGTTCTTTCATCCCACCCCCACTGTTCTTGCTTTTTTAAAACAATTTTGTCTATAATCTCATCCAAGAAAACTTGGGAATCAGGTTGTCCAAATGATGTCCTTAACCTCTGTGAAAGTACCTGTGTACACACATTCCCACACATGTCCACATTCTCACACACGTGCTTCTGCTGGAATTTTCATGGGAATTACATACAACCAGTGGGATAATTTGGAGGAGATTGATTTTTTTCCAGTACTGAGTCAACTCATCCTGGAACATGAAATATTGTTCCTTTTATTCAGGTCTTTTATGTGCTTGGTGAAAATGTTTCATTCCTGTGTATAGGTGTCACATATCGTGTCCCTTGCTGCCATTGTCAGTGGGGCTTTATTGATTTTTTCAGCTGCTTATTACTGGGTGCTGGAATGACACTCTTTACTTTTGTTATTCACAGTGAGAGGTGAACTGAGGACTTCCAAGACAGATGGCTAAGCTGATCTGTGTTGCCACGTTACAGGCAGCGCTAAATAAGACACGGAGCAGGGATTAGAATAACCTAGGCGTTGTTTCCAGGGCGTGGATGCGCCATTTGCCAATAGCATCTTTACTTTGGTTACACAGTTAGCTCTTGCCTCATGAATATTCCTGAGCAATCCCAACTGGTTTACAGAATAATTTCAAGTAGCCTAGGGAAGGTGATACTGAAGTATCTTTTTAGATGATCCACTTCTAAATGTTTTTAAAGGTTTGTTGTTTTTTTTCTTAGAGTGCCTTCCTAACAGCGTGTACTACCAGTTTTACACTGATGGTAAGGTTTGCCTAGAGGTTTGCATTTACTCAAGCTATCTTTTCACCCCAGCCTATAGTCTTTATTATCAAGGTAAGATCCTGTACTCTTTCTTTCTTTCTTTTCCCACTTGTAATATAACCATTTTATTGAGATATAGTGGACATATTACACAATTCACCCAGTTAAAGTGCACGATTCAATGGTTCTTTTTTTCTTTAGGGCATTCACAGAGTTGAGCAACCATCTCCACAATAAATTTTAGAACATCTCATCCTGCTAAAAAGAAATCCTGTACCTATTAGCAGCCTCTCCCATTTTCCTCCAAGCCTCCTCAGCCCTAGGCAACCACTGATCTATTTTCTGTCTGGGTAGCTTTGCCTATTCTGCACATTTCCTGTACAAGGAATCACGCAATATGTGGTCTTTCATGACTGGCTTCTTTCACTTAGCGAAATGTTTTCAAGGTTCATCCATGTTTCAGCATCTACCAGTACTTCATTCCTTTTTATTGCCAAATAGCATTTCATTCTATGTATACACCACATTTTGTTTAGCCGTTCATGAGTTTATGGGCATTTAGATTACTTCTATTTTTTGGCCATGATGAATAATGCTACTAGGAGTATTCATGCACAAGTTTGTGTGGACATGTGCTCTCCATTCTCTTGGGTATACACCTAGAGTGGAATTGCTGGGTCACATATATGATAATTCTATGTCTAACCTTTTGAGGAACTGCCAAACTGTTTTCCAAAGCAACTGCACCATTTCGCATCCCACCAGCATTGTATGAGGGTTCCAATTTCTCCACCCTCGCCAACACTTGTTATCTGTCTTTTTTATTATAACCATCCTGTAATGGTGGGTGTGAAGTAGAATCTCGCCGTGGTTTTGATTTGCATTTCCCTGATTTCTAAACCTGTTCTGCTTCTTAAGTTTGATATTTAAATGCCCTTTTTTGTCCCTCCTTGGAGCTACCCTAGCTAGATTTGTGATTTTTTTTTAAGATTTTATTTATTTATTTTTAGAGAGGGACAAAGAAGGAAAGAAACTTGGACCAGCACACACAACCCAGGCATGTGCCCTGACCTGAGATCAAACCCACAACCTTTCGGTTCACAGGCTGATGCTCAATCCACTGAGCCACACCAGCCAGGGCCTGTGATAGGGTTTAATACTTATTTTTTCATACTTATTTGAGGGGGGTGGAGAGAGAAAGAGATCTGTTGTTCCACCTATTTATGCGTTCATTGGTTGACTCTTGTATGTGCCCTGACGGAGATTGAACTTGCAACCTTGCCATATCGGGACAGGGTTCTAACAAGCTGAGCACCCTAGCCAGGGCCATACTTATTTTTTTGCTGTGGATTCCAGAAGTCCACACAACTCGACAGTGTGCTGTATGACCACTGTTATTCTGGCAGAAGAGGTGGGACTTGAATGGAACCCCAGGAGGACAGAATGAGCCTCATCCAGAATGCGTGTGGCTCGTGACCAAGAAAGAAGAGTGGTTATTTAGGCAGCCCAATCAACCATGCACGCTTGCTGTGAGTATGAAAAGCCTAGAACTAAATCAAAAAACAAACCTTTTTCTAGAAGCCCTCATTCATTGTTAACATCTTCATGGCTCACATGAAGAAAATTTTATTGTGTCCTATCTGCTGCCTGTAGTCTGGAAACGTCTTTATGAATATATGCTGACTGACTAAGATGCAAGTATTAAGAGTAGGCCCTGGCCTGCTAGCTTAATTGGTTAGAGCCTCGTCCCAATACACCAAAGATGCAGGTTTGATCCCCAGTCCGGACACGTACAAAAAGCAACCAATAAATGCATAAATGGGTAGAACAACAAAGGATATGTGTGTTTGTGTGTCTCTCTCTCCCTCTCTCAAATCAATTTTTAAAAATTGTAGAAAGAGTAGATGGTGAGGAGGAAGTACCAAGTATATGCTAAAGAAGAGGATTGCTAAACCTGGGTAAAGTCTTACCTATAGGACTCAGATGTCTTGAAGAATAATCTATAAAGGGGAAAGAAAAGAGAAAACTAGTAATGAGTTAATAAAAAGTCAGAGAGAAATGGAAGGAAAAAGTCAATAGTTTTTGTCAGCTGGGGGATTTTAACACCTGCGTGTAAGAAGAATTGGAGAAATCCTTTGCTGTGGTGAGTACTATAATAATAACAATAGCTATCTTTAATTGCATGCTTGCTCTGTGAAAGGCATAAGGCTCAGTGTGGCTATGGATTATGCATTTACTCCTCACAGCCCCATCTCTGTTTTACAGGTGAGGAAAATAAGGCCCAGAAAGATTACGTAACCATTCAAAGTCTGCAGGCGGCATTTGAAATCAAGTCTTTCTGAATGTTAACCACTCAGAACTCTGGTTGCTTCTGCAAGGAAATGGGCTATAGAAGGAATATTCTAATCTGCATAGAAATAGAATTTGGGACTTCTGGTCAAGATGGAGGCATAGGTAAACACGCTTCTCCTCCTTGTACAATTACAGAAAAAAGCACAACTCCAGAAAAAATTACTAAACCTCCAAACAAATATCATCCAGAACAAACAGAAAATTGAGCTGTGTGGAAGTCTGACAACCAATGATTTAAAGAAGCCACATTCATCCAGATGGGTAGGAGAAGGAGAGACATGGAGATGGGGCAGAGAGACGTGGAGACATGTTGTGGCATGGAGAGGTAGTGGAACATGTGGTACCACAATCATGTGTGGTGGATAAAAATCAGGAGGGATGCCTTGGGAGCGAGGGATACCTTGGGAGCGAGGGATCCCAGCCCCAGGCAAGACCACACAGCCCAGGGTTCCAGCACCAGGAAAAGAAATCCCTATAACTTCTGGCTGTAAAACCAGTGGGGGGTGGAGCAGAGGAAGAAACTGTCAGATTTTCAGGAGACTCCTCTTAAAGGGCCCACATGGACTTAGAACTTACACAGACCCACCCCCTCTGGGATTCAGCACCAGGGCAACAGCAGGAAGGGGACCAGTCACATACAGGAAGAAGGTGAAGTGACTGGAAATGGGGCCAGTGCTGGGCAAACCTCCAGAAGCCAGGCAGCAGCATTGTTCCCTCTCTTAGCCCTACCCCCACACAAAAGCACAAAGCAGTGAAGTGAGTTGCTTCGCCCTAGCAAATACCTAAGGCTCTGCCCCATAATTTATAGTTGCCTTTTCTACAATAGGCCATGCTGCTAAGACAGAGAGTCAGTCAAAGCAGCTCTACCTAATACACAGAAACAAACACACGGAGGCTGCCAAATTGAGGAGACAAATAAATATGGCCCAAATGAAAGAACAGAACAAAATCCCAGAAAAAGAACGAAATGAAATGAAGATAACTAACCTATCAGATGCAGAGTTCAAAACACCGGTGATCAGGATGCTCAAAGAACTCACTGAGTATGGCAACAGCATAAAAAAGACCCAGGCAGGATGAAGGTTACATTAAGCAAAATAAAGACAAATCTACAGGGAATCAACAGTCAAGGGGAGGAAGCTAGGATTCAAATCAATGATTTGGAACATAAGGAAAAAATAAGCATTCAATCAGAACAGCAAGAAGAAAAATATTAAAAAATAAACAACCCTGAGGATAGTATAAGGACCCTCTGGGACATCTCCAAATGTACCAACACCTGAATCATAGGGATGCCAGAAGGAGAAGAGGAACAGCAAGAGATTGAAAACTTATTGAAAAAATAAAGAAAGAAAACTTCCTTAATTTGGTGAAGGAAATAGACATACAAGTCCAGGAGAGTCCCAAACAAGTTGGACCCAAAGAGGACCACACAAACACACATCATAATTAAAATGCCAAAGTTTAAAGATAAAGAGAGAATCTTAAAAGCAGCAATAGAAAAGCAGAGTGTCACCTACAGGGGAGTTCTCATAAGACTGTCAGTTGATTCCTCAAAAGAAACTTTGCAGGCTAGAAGGGACTGACAAGAAGTATTCAAAGTGATGAAAAGCAAGGACCTACAACCTGGATAGCTCTATCCAGCAAAGCTGTCATTTAGAATGGAAGGGCAGATAAAGTGCTTCCCAGACAAAGTAAAACTAAAGGAGGTCATCATCGCCAAGCCAGTATTACATGACATGTTAAAGGGACTTATTTAAGAAAAAGAAGATGAAGACTATGAACATTAAAACAGCAACAGATTCACAATCATCATCAACTGAATCTAAAAAACAAACTAAGCAAACAACCAGAACAGGAACAGAATCATAGATACGGAGATCATTTGGACGGTTATCAGCTTGGAGAAGGAAGGGGAAGAATGAAGGAAAAGGTGCAGGGATTAAGAAGCATAAATTGGTAGGCACAAAGTAGACAGGGGGAGGTTAAGAATAGTATGGGAAATGGAGAAGCCAAAGAACTTATATATACGACCCATGAACATGAACTAAGTGGGGGGATTGCTGGAAGGAATGGGGTACCGGGCAGAGGGGAGCAAAGGGGGAGGATTGGGACAACTGTAATATAATAACAATAAAAAATGATTAAAAAATTAAAAGAAATAAAGAAATAGAATTTGGCTGTACCTAAGAAGAAAATAGAAATTTCTTAGTAACCTGCCAAGAGGAAAACTCAGATAGGCAAGGCTAGACTCAGATAACTATATCAAAGAATCAAGACCAAAGATTCTTTAAAAAAAAAAAGATGAAGACCTAGATGGTCTTTATAATTGTATAGGAAAATCAGTTACCTATTTATACATGCATGTATGAAATTATGTATGGGCAGTGCTCTCACTGTGCCCTTTTGTAACCCGACAGGCTCTTCCATCTGTAGCTGAGACTTTCAGACTAGTGGTGTTACGTTTTCCTGAGAGGAGTCAGTAGTCTGGAAAGATTAATAAGGAGAAGACTATGTGGCCAATGTCAAAGCTCTGAGACAGAGGTTGGTCCCTCAGATGATCGGGAATTGACAGTGAAGGGCTTGCCAGGTCTCATTTTTCTACCCCAGCTCATGATACTATCTTGTAAGGTGTGGCATCCATAAAAACTATGACTTGTAGTGCATAAAGGCCGTCACTGCCCCCTCCCCTGCCACCCTATTTGTCAGAGAAGGATAACTTAGTACTTTGAGACCTTGACAGTTTCAGAGCAGGGACCCATAACTGGTCCAGCAGCTCCTCCCTGAGACACACCATTATGATGGAGACCCCTGAAGCCAGGGCCCGGCTGGGAGAACGAGCAGATTCTTGAATTAGACAGCTTGAGGATAAGAGAGACCAGAAGTCCATGGTGCCTCACTTGTGACTCATCCCATGTTCGTTGGGGTTATTTGAGATTCTGGCCAGGGGTGGAGGGCACACCCTCCACCTTCTTTTACAAGCTTTGTAACCATCAGCCTTTGTTTCCTCTGCTGGGATGTGTCTCAGAAGAATCCCCGACCATTCCAATGTGGAGCAATCACAGTGCCACAGACCGTCAGAATGAACGGGCACGCAGAGGCCATGCAGTCAGCACCAAGCGTCTTGTTAAAGTTTCCATGAATGAGCAGCTTGGCTTCGGGCAGGCTCCAGAGCTAAGTCACGGCCATAAGACAGGTGCAGCTATAGGAGCACACCTTACTTGTACCCCACCTTTTCTCCTGAGAAGCTATACGCTTTTTTCCAAACAGGCATTTAATGTTATGTCCTCATGTGACAGAGATGAAAGGATGGTGACTCGTACAGAGAAGCCATGCAGATTTAGACTTTTGAGTGCATCTCTCACCTCACCTGCACCTGAGGGCAGATGTGTCAGGGGTCCCCGTAGCCACCCCCCGGGTTTGTTCATTTGCTGGGAGGACTCACAGGACTCAGCATATAGACCACGGCTCAGATCTATTACAGGGAAAGCATACAAAGCAGAATGAATGAAGGTGTATTCCGAAAACACTGATTCATGCAGAAACCTGGACAGCGTTCTGATTAGGAGGTGAAGGCAAGGGGTTTTTATGAGAAAGGGGAATGATTACATGATTGAAAGGAAGGAATTTCTCTGGGTGTTAATGAGCCAAGGAAGGAATTTCTATAGTTACAGACAAGCAAAAATAGTGATGCTAATTCTAAGGAATGCCTTTACTTTTCTGTTTGGTAGTCATAACACACAGTTGTTTGGAATACAGCGCTGCTCTCGGCCCAGTCTGAAGGTAACCTTGTCTAGTTTTAACATTCCAAAGGTTTGAGGAGGAAGACCTGCAAGGCAGTTCCGGTGGCAGGGCAGCTCCAACTAAAGTGGCTCCTTTCTGTTATTTTCCACAGGGAAAAGGTGCATGGGGTGGAGTCCCGAGGAAGCCAGCCCCAAGCTTCCGAGAGTCCTCTCCCAGGAGAGTCACACAGGGTGTGCTTACTTTCTCCAGCAAGAGCTTGTGACAACCCGTGTCAGACACTGCCGACCAGGGGAGCTCGTTAGAGACTTAGTGCTGAAGGTTTTCACTGGGGGCTACTCACCTTGGGGGCTGCTTGGCACAAACCAAAATGCCAGACTTTGGCGGCGGTTCGTGATGGAAAGGAAAACAGGTATTCAGCACAAACCGTATTGTTTGCACGGTGAGCCGCGTTTATCATCCAGGGAAAATGTCATGTCAGTGCCGGGAACTGTATGCCCATCAAGTTCCAGAATTCAGCCAAGGGCCAACCTTGCCAACAGGCCTCTTTCGAGATAAGCAATGTCAGACTTGCTGTGTTAACTTTTCAGCCTAGAAAGAAAATCACGTGCCAGTTTTTATTCTGTTAGAATTTTAGTTTTGCTGCCAATGAGGTAACTGTGATTATTTACCATCATAAATCCTAGACTCACGTTTGTAATAGGTCATCTTTCTACCTGAAGGTCCTAAGATACCTCCAACCCAGTAGTATGTCCAAAACTGAAGTCACTGTCCCCCCGGTATTCTGTCTCTTTCTTGCGTACGTTGTATTAGGGAACAGCTCCTCCGTCTTTCCTGTCGCCATACTTATTCTTAATGTCAATTTCTGTTCTACCCTCCACAGCTGATGAGCTGCCGAGTCCTGTAGTTTCTACTGCTCAACTCTCTCTCACACGACTTCCTTATTCCCACGGCCACTTCCTGGGTTCAAGTTCTACCACCTCCCATGAGGGCAGTTCCTTTTCACCGGGTCTTTCTCCACAAACGCTCTTGTTTTGTTCCCATCTTCCACCCATCACGTACTGCGGCCTGTCCTTTTCAGTTTTTCTTTTCCGTAAGGACTTTTTTTTTTGCCACTTTTTATTTTGAAGCAGTTTAAGATTCACTACACAATTTCTCTTATTTAAAAAACTAACACGGGCACCTGGTAAACCCTCGAATAGTACGGAAGAGTAGGTAACGCAAAGTAAGTTCTCTCACTTTGTATCCCCAGTGCCCTTCCGCAGAGGTACATCAGTTGGTTGTATATCCCTTCAGAAGGTTTTTGAAAAGACAGAAAACACGAACTTTCTACGCCTGTCGCAGAGGTAGGAATACACAGTACACAGGGTTATACGCTTCAGTCTGTTCCCTTAACGTTACCTCAGAGAGCTTTCCTTATCTGTACGTGCTGAGCTCTCCCATTTTTTTTATAGTACCAGAGTATTCTATTCTGTGAGTGTTTATTTATTTACTCAGTTCTCTCTTGATGAGTATGTAAGTTGTTTCTAGGATCTTGCTGTCCCGAAGAGCTAATTTGAAGACTCAGATCTGATGGTGCTCTCCCCTGGCGCAGGCACCTTCAGCAACGTCCAGTGTTCGCAGCTGGGCCTCCAGCTGGGCGTGGGGTGCGCCGACAGGTCTGCCTGGGACTCCAGGGAGAAAAATGATCATCGAACTGGAGCACTTCATTTATCCACTCTGTAAAGATTTATTGAGCTTCTGCTACATGCACTAACCCTCACCATGGAGGGAACAGGGTCTTGGCATCAAGGAACTAACCAGGGACTCAGGACAGAGGCCTTGCCAGCGTGGAGAGGGTGGAACCTTCCGTTGGCTTCACAGGGAGCTTGCAGCATGAGACCCCTTTCTCTGGCCCAGGCTTCCCCCTATATATAGGTAAGTAGGTGGGGAGATTGAAGTCTAGGGAGTGATAATTTAAAAATATTTTTTGACTTCGAACTAGTTGGAGGCAAACTGGAAGCAGTACTTTTCCAGTGTGTGCCCCTGCCTCTGAAGCTCAGGTGTCTGAATCAAAGAAATGCAGACAGACACGTTCAACCTGGGAAGACTTTATTCAATATTTCACGTAGCTGCCTGGGCGTTCTTAAACTTGTTCAGGGCCATCACGGGCTGGATATCTTTTCCACTTTCGTTTTCCTATCAACGACCCCAGATCATGTATGTCCACATGTACATATATACATTTTAAAATAAACATTTATTATATCATAATTATATACTATATCTAAGTATATAAATAATATATAAATATGTGTATTATCTAGGGCTCCTTGGTGCTTCCGCCTCTGACGGTTCTTGGTGAAGATGGCTGTGGCCTGAAAGGCACCGCTGCCGAAGCAGGGCGCACTCTAGGAGCCAGAGGGCCATGGCTGTGGTTTGCCAGCCCAACAATTGCAGGTGGGAGGAAAACAAGACGGTGAGAGCAGTGCCTTCCGTGTGAGGTAGTTTGCGGTACTGTGGTTTCTGCAGCTCCACGTAAATACTAAGCAAACAGGAATGTAACGTTGGCACAGCAGAGGAGAGTGAAGTAAGCCGCCCACTCTTGCTCAAGGCTCCTCACCAGCGCCCCGCCTGCTCATCCGGGGCCAAGGCACGCTCACAGAGGCACCAGTGCTTAGTGCCAAGGAGCCAGCATCGACTCCCCGGGAATGACGGTGCTGCTCACGTCTCTCTCTTTCTGAATGAAGTCCGCAGCATGGTGTGAGCCCCCTGGCGTTCTGTCACGGCCCCCCCCCCCCCAGCCTTTCTCAGCCTCTCTTCCGATCTCCCTCTGTCCCCACTCCTGCTCTGCCAAGAATACGCTCCACATACCCCATCCTGGCAGGCTTGCTTACACCTTCCTTGCCCTCTGCCTCTCTTTGTTGAAATTCTGTGACTTTTTCCTGTGAACAAAGTTTTAGTTCAGCTGCATAAAGAGAAGTTATGCTCCACTGGCTGAACAAAATAGGGATTAATTTATTCTCTAGAACAAGAAGATCAGGGCAGGCAGTCTAGGGCAGGTACAGCAGCTTATCCTGGATTCCTTCCAAGAACCAGACTCGTCCCATCTTCCCTGCTCTACCTGTCTTAGGTATAGCAGCATTACCTGAGGTCCAGGCAGGAAGGAAAGGGAGCAGAGGTAGGAGCTACTCTGGGAGAAACCTGGTTGGGTCTCAATAAACACGGAGCAGTCGCCTAGCCATCCTCAGAGGCAGGGAAGTCACGGAAGGTTTTTCACTTTCTAGCCTCTAAGGGCCAGCTACAAGCGAGCTGAAAATATTACTTCCTCCCTGACACCTTTTCCCAGCAGCATCTTAAACTCCCTTTGCTTTAATCTAACATGTGTGAGATGTTTTGAGAGCACTCATGTTTGTCGTGTTATATACTTGCCTTACTTTTTCTTTAGGATTATAAACTTCTTAAGGATGATGAGTGCATCTTTCACATCCCGTGTCCCTCGCAGCTCCAGTCCATGGCTTCTGCTTCTTCCTCATGCGTCCATCCTTCTTCTCTGCCCTTGCTAACATACACATAATAGACATTCCACACGAGGGTGTTGATTGAAACTGAGTTGAATGCAGAGGATGCATAGTGGTGTGGTTATTGGAAAGGTGTTGGATTTAGGTGTTGCATTTGAGTATTGGATTAAGGGGCCTGACCTTGATTCCTGGTTTAACTGTGTGGCTTTGTATGAGACACATGGCCTTCTTGCACCTCAGTTTCCTTAGGGGATTGAATTAGATGGTCTCAACATTTTCTTCCAGGTTTAAGAACTTGAGGACCGTTGTGGAAGGAATTGATTAGCTGCCTTTGGGCACTGCTAGGAGGTAGAGCCCATTCAGGCCCAGGGAGAGCTGATAACACAGGGGACAGCAGTCCAGCTCCTCTCACTCACTGCACAGAGTCAAGGCCAAGGCCAAGCCCAGGGGTCAAGAAGGTGAAGGGCAGACAATAAAAGAAGAACGGGCCAGAGCAACATGGATCAGGAAGCTGGGATAAAGGTTGTCTGATTACAAGCAAGCAAGAGCAATCTGAGGAGGTTGTGTTTGAGAAGGGGGAAGCTGCCAATCCCCCAATTTTAAAGCCCTTCTGGACCTCACCTCCTGGCAACAAGAGGAGGGCTCCCATGAAGACCTCCTTTAGGTTTGGGGAAGGGAGAGCCCCCCCACCTGGCATCACAGGCCAACTGGAATGGTGGTGTCTGTCTAACATTCCTGTGGCGGGGAGGGAAGCAAGACCTGTGGGTTGGAGACCCAGCTCTGCCCTTGTGCTTCTCTGAACAAGTTCACGGCCCTCTCTGGGTTTTATTGTTGTTCTCTTATTCATTCTTCTTTCTTTTTTAAAAAAATATTTTATTGTTTATGCTATTACAGTTGCCCAATTTTCCTCCTTTGCCCCTCCACCCAGCCCACCCCCCACCCCCACAGTCAATCTCCACATGTCCATGGGTCATTTATAAAAAGAGATCTATTTATAAAAGATGACACTGGTGTATAAACATTAATTTTTAGACCTCTAGCACTGGAAAAAAAACACATAGATTAAAAGCTTGAATAGGTTCCTCAAGTAGCAAGCCATCCCATTGGCAAGAAATAATTTGTGATTTGCAGAGTCCCCAAAGCATTTCCGAAGACTCGCGTGGCCGCAGGGAAATCGCTGGACTATGTGACCTTTGAGCTCCGTCCTTGCTCACTGACCCTCCGCTTTTTCTGGTTATGGTTACAGCCATTTTCACCCTCGCATTTTCTATCTACTGCAGGTTGATCCCAAGTATTGGCCTCTTTTTAAAGAGATCGTTTAGTTAAGCAGGTATCGACACAACTCATGATTTCAAGCTGACGTGTTTCACCTCTGTACATTGCTTCTTTCTGACCATCTCTCACTGTCTTCATTGAAGTTTTATTAGTCCTTCTCCACCCCAATAGTCTCTGTCCTGGCCACAGACACTGTGTCATGAGGTGCGATGATGAATTCGGCCATTCCTGTCCCTTGTCTCCGGGTTCAGTGAGTCACAGGAAGGCAGTGAAGCCGCTGCTGAAAAGAAATCTCACACTTGCGTGAGGCTGTTGATCCTCCTTATGGCCTCGCTGCAGAGGTGGAAGTTGCTGACTCTCATATTTTATTTTTGTGGTCTCTTGGGAGAAAAACCTTTTGAGGTTTGTTTTACAAGTGACCCGCTACACCAGTTTCACTGGAGTTGTCCAAGCCAAAATGTGTGATTGTTCTTTCACCTGTTTCAACTGATTAATAATAATAACAATGACAACCGATACTCAACTATTATTAATAGAGTGACTCTTAGGTGCCAGGCCTGGCCTAGATGCTCCATATACATTATCTTTCATCCTTATAACTTTATTGAGTAGACATTATTTTCCTCATCTTGCAGATGAGTAAATCTCGTGGAAATTAAGGCCTTTGCCCAAAGTTGCCTGGGTACTAAGAAGCAGAGCCTGGATTCCAACCAAAGTCTGTCTGATTCCAATGCTCATGTTCTTTCCACGTCCCGGTAACGAGACGCCATGTCTTTTTGGGTGTTAAGGGTGTGTGACCGTTGTGATAAGTAAAAGCGAAAAGGAAGAAAGCAGGGGGGAAGCTATTGGTGGTGTTAAAAGCATTACAACATTACCTGAAAATTAAGTAAGAACAAACTGTAAAGTCAAGTCTTATTTCTGAGGAGAAGCGACAGACTGACACAGGTACAGACACGTCCACGTGACTTTGTGTAAGTCTTTAGAACTCTCTGACCCTCGGGTTTTTACCTATAAATGGGAGAATCAAAGCCCTGTACACGGGGCATCAGCAGTTCACTTGGAAAATGAAGTCAACTTCTCAAAGATTATCTTTCTTTTTCTTTTTTTTTTTTAAAGATTTTATTTATTTATTTTTAGACAGAAGGGATGGGAGGGAGGAAGAGAGGGAGAGAAACATCCATGGGTGGTTGCCCCTTGCACACCCCCTACTGGGGACCTGGCCTACAACCCAGGCATGTGCCCTGACTGGGAATCGAACTGGAGACCCTTTGGTTTGCAGGCCAGCGCTCAATCCACTGAGCCACACCAGCCAGGGCATCAAAGATTTCCTTAAATGAATATAAAGTTGAGGATGCATAATTATAATTAGAACTAATTGTATTTTAGATCTAAAGTGCTTTGCAGTTTAAAAAATTAATTTATATCTATTATCTCATTTAATCCTCCTGCCAGCCCCCGCAAGTCAGGTGTTACCACAATGAGACCTTTTAGTTGACAACAGAATTATTGAGTGAACACCTACTGTGTGCCAGGTTATTCTTGGGTCTGGGATACAGAGATGACTAAAACAGGGATTACATGCAACTTTTATTTTGTTTTATTTGTATTACTTTCCCACTATGAGTTTATCATGAGAAAAGATTATCCTCTCCCCCATCCAAAGAAAGACAAGACAAGAAAAAAAAAGTCAGCCCAGGCCTTGTTAAGGAAAGCAAAGTCCAGTGGAAGAGACAGATGTGTACATTGGACCAGAACATGTGTTAAATCATGATAAGTCTCATCGAAGAAGTACAAGCAGACAGCACAATTAATTTCGACTCTAGGAGCTGGAGGCCTTTAAATGATCTGTGAATCGGGAAGAATAGTAATCCTTGTCCAGTCTGCCGGGTAGAGTGGCCGCAAAGTTCCCCGAAATGGATTGGAGTTCCCGTCCTGCCCAGGTGTTCCTCCTGTAAAGGACTGCTATCATTCCCAGGCTTGCATGAGCTGCCCTGGTAGACACGATTTGTTGGGAGTGTTGGTCATTTTGTTCCCTGGGGCAGCTGTGCCAGTGTCATCTAAGGACTGTCCTCTGAACAGTGTCAAGAGCCCTTGAACCCACCCTGGGTGTGACAGCCCCAGTAGCCACCGAGTTCAGGCCTAGTACTACACAGATTCCTGCCCCCATTTCCCTTCTATGTCCCTGTCCCCTCATCTCCTTGTGTTGTGCTACCTTCCTTCCTATAAGTCTCTTTACTCCTTCTTGTCCTTGTTTCATCCTGTGCTGGTGTCCACAAGGCCCCTTCCAGGTTCGAGGACTTGTTAGGAGGGCTCGGCATGTAGTTGTCCTCACCGCTACGATTTCTTACCATGAAAGGACACAAAGCAAAGTCAGCAAAGGAAAAGCTTTTTCCTTATATTTCAGTGGGAGCCATTTTGCTGGCCCCAGGCGTCACCTGAGGTAGAGCAGGGGTCTGGGCAGTAAGTCGCAGCTGGCCCGATGGCCTTCCCGGGCTGAGAAATGCAACCCAGAGCGCACACGTCGTACTGGGAACAAAGAGTTGACAGTTACTGGTGCACGCCAAGCAGGACAGACCTCAGCCAGGCAGCACAGTGTAACAGGACCCCCGTGTGCTCTCCCGTGGTGGGAACTCCCATCAGTTCCTTCCAATGAATCCAATTTGGTCCTTGGATTCAGAGGGACTGCCCGAGGCTGTCGGTTACAAATGGCTGGCTTGTGCAGGACACCCGTGCGGTGTGCAGGCATCTGGAGGTGTTCCGCGTGGGCGGTGCAGGAGCCAGGCCACCGCCTGCTGTCCTGTAGTCAGAGCTGTCAGCTGAGATCACAGGCTCAGCAGGTGATTGGAACTCAGAGCTTCCCAGCGCAGCCAGGGGGTTTTCCTTCAGGAAGAGGGAAAGCTGTCAGGGACAGTTCTGAAAACCAGAGAATGAGTGCCTCCCCCACCCCCACCTCCCTGGGGGCTGGGGTCCTTGTGGTTTGAAACTCAGTGTGTCCCACGTAGCCACCATAACTTCACCTTTTAAAGTCCCCCCGACCATTCTCCAAGCCTGAAGGGATGTACGCAAGGGCCTTCTCACAGAAAAACGGCTTAATTTGAGCGAACCAAAGATAATCATGTTCAGAAATTGGAGAGGAGGAAATCCCGAATTTTCAACAATTTTCAAAATGGGTTTCCATTACCGCTCCCTCCACCATCCCTTTCATGTCATCTTTTATCCAGCGAAGCGGCCTTTTCTGGAGCGGGTGGCGTCTAATAATCCAACTGCCTCACCATGTGTGTGAGCCAGGAGAGGGGAGGGGAGTCAGGCCATCAGGCCTTCGGTGCTTTGCTGCAAACTGTAGCTAACCTGGGGGTGGGGGGGAGCTAAGCACAACAAGCAACACAGCAAGGCATCTGGGGTAGGGGCTGTCAGAGTCCCGTCTGTTGCCTGTGGGAAGAGGGTGCAGGGGTCACAGGCCCCGTGATTGGCCGCCCCCAGCTGGCAACTCCCAGCAGCAATCTCCAGTTAGAACGCAATCAGTCTCCGTCAGCCCAGAGCCTATCAGCAGCTTGGTTTCAGATGATCCCATCAGAGCCCGAGCCCCTACTGTGGACATCCGAATATAACCTAGAGAGACAGGCCAGACTCCATGGTGACAATCTCATCATTTAAGCTCCGGACAAGTCCCCTGCACCTGCCCTGGTCCCAGAGGTGAGGTCGTGCCCTTTGGGTCTGTGCCAGCTTTCAGTTCAGACAGGCCAAGCTGAGGCTGGACCGGCTCCCTAGCGGATACTGTCAGGCTTCAGCTCACGTCCAGCCCAGGCAATTAGGAGCCCTGAATTCGGGGCTCCAGCAAGTCCAAAGGCATTTCCTTGGCAGCAGAAAAGGCAGGTCTTGAAGGGCCAAAGGACCGGGTTCAAGCCCAGGTGATAAGCAAGCTTTCCTAAGCACTTTCGATCTTGTCATTCTCAGAGTTCTAGGTGACCCACGCAAAAATACGCACAGCGGGCAAGAAAATCATCGGCCTACAAGGGCCAGCGTTTTGCAGGGGTGTTAGGGTCTGATAGGACTTGGGGGGGGGAGTTCATGAGCTACTGAAAACCGCTTTTTAAAACTCCTAAGTGCGTGTTCAGCTGGTGAGTGCCCCTCTCTGCATGTCAACTGCGTTTCCCCAGAGGCTCCAATAGGCAAAATCATAGCAAAAATCATCAGGATGGAGACTTATTCTGTTTAACATTCAAAGAGTTTAAATTCTAGTATGCTCATCAGTGGCAGAAAAAGCAAGGAAGTTGTGTTCCCCTAATTTTTTTTTTTTTTCAGTTTTCCTGATGGGGACGGTCTCTCTAGCATCGATGACATGGCAAATCTATAACACATTTCCTCATCCAGGTGCCACAGCCTCAAAACGCCATTTAAAAATCTCCCCCTTCTTTTTTTTTCTCATTGCAAATTTACTCAAATGTACCATGCCACGCAGTAAATAATCATTGCAGAGTTGACGTTACAGCTGCCGGGAGACCCAGGCTGGAATACGAGGGGTGGAGGCGGTAGGGGCAGAAATGGCCGCATTGCCCCCTTCTTTGTTTTTTGTCCAATTTATCTAACGGCTTGCTCCTGGGGACTGACTTTTTCCCTCCCTCTCGGACAAAAAGAAATGCAAATATTGAACCTCTTGGGCCCATCTGAAGCTCATCTTTGAGAAGAGTGGGGCCCTTCTTTTTCCCATCTGGGAGAGAGAACGGAACCAAAGCCCTCACTTTAACCAGCACAGCCAAAAGCTCCCAGGGAGCCAGCAAGCCGGTTCTTCCCGAGTTGGAGCTATCGCATTCAAATGCCATAGGTAACCTTTCCCTTCACGGCAGGAAGCAGCTGCTCTGCTGTTTTACACCAGCCGTATCTCCACAGGCATCCTGACACCAGACATTTGTCATCTCCAACCCCTTCATCCTCCTCCTTCCCCAACAGTGCTTTCACCATATTTCAGAGTCTGGGTCATTCTCGGGAAGCCCATCTCTAACTCTCTGTGTCAGGGTGGGGGTGGAGGGGTTCCCAAGACCACCCTTAGACTCAATGATTCATTAGCAAGACTCACAGAACACAGCAGAGAGGGGTTTTCTCATTGCAAATTTATTCAAATGTCAAGCAGTAAATTCAAGATTTACAGAGTAACATTGCTGCCAGGAGACCAGGGCTGGAAGGCAAAGGGGCTGCATTGCCCCTGGGGTGGAAGGATTCCCCTGCGGAGAAAGGACACAAAGCAAAATCAGAGAGGGGAAAGGTGCACAGAGCAAAGTCTGGAGGAAACCAGTGCAAGCTTCTGAATGTTTTCCCAGTGGAGCCACGCAGGATGCACTGGGTTCCTCCAACGCATGGAAGGCGTGGTCTACCAGGGGCACCTGGGCCCAGAAGCCCAGGGTTTTTACCGAAGGCCAGCTATCCAGGCACCTTCCACCTAGCATGTAGACTCCCCATAGGAAAGCATAAGCCACATGGTTTGTACAAAGAGTTTAGCACAGGGAGACATTCTTTTCATTTAGGGAATGGTGGGAACCCTCCCAAAAATCTAAGTTCCCAGACATCGGCCCAGGACCAACACTGCAAGCAGGTTTCTCTAAGGAGAGCAGCGTCAGACCTGCCACGTCCACTCTTCTCTGCACACACACCTAAAAAGGAAGGGAAGTGAACTGGAGAAAACAAAGTGGACAAAGGAGAAAAAGAGTACGAGGAGAGAATGAGGCAGAAAAGGAAAAGAAGGAAACTTTAAGTCTGAGGATAAAAACAATGGTGGAGAAAACAAATTGTTATAAAATAATGTCATAAGAAATAAAAATAAGTGCATTAAATCCCAGAATGTCCTGAACTTGTATTTGCAGGGGGTCATTCAGGGCTCAGACTCTGGATACGGTACAACCCCATCGACTTATTTAGTGAGCCCTTCCTTAATTTAGCATTTTAAAGTAGCTCAATTCAGCATTTAACTGAAACCCAATTGAGACACAAAAGTAGAGTTCCGAGAAGAACAAGGGAAATCCCCCAGTTTAGGGCAATCTTCTTTATTTTTCAGATGGTGAAAGCAAGGCCCAGCAAAGTCCTTGCAATCTGAGAAATAGAAGTAATTTATTTTGAGTCCCAGCTCCTTTTGTTATTGTTATTATTTTCAGCAAGTCCTATAAGTGTCTCTTGAAGAAAATGGATCAAAGCCAACATTTCCTAGTAATGTCTTCAGATAGGCCCACTTCTAAAACACATAAAATAAATAAAAAAATAAAGGTCTGGCTTTTGGGAAATTCTCAAAACCATGTCATGCTGTTGCAGCGCATCATGGGCCATCAGCCCATTCTTTAGGGTTCAGTGTAAGTAGCCCATTCTCCTTCAAGCCTTACCTTCTGCTCTCGGAGTTGGCACTTTTCCTCCACTACAGCCTCCTGGGCTGGCCCGGATGGGGTTTGGGCAGGTGCTTATTCTACTTTGAAGCCTGGGACAGGAGCTCATTTGTGCTCTTTCCTGTTCCCATGAGCTGCTCAGCCAAGTCCCCTGCAGGCCCAGCTAATGTTCACTGGATTATACTGAGTTGGGTGGGGTTTGCCAAATCCACTCTGTTAATCAAGAGGTTAAGAGTCTTAGCAAGCGCTGAAAAGTTGCCTTGAAAAAACATCTCTTCTACTTCCTCCTTAATTTCACAGCCTGGAAGCATTCATAAAATTGATGAAGAAAAAACTGCAGGCTCATCGTCTTCTAGTTATAACTGTTCCATGTGTTTTGTTGCATCTCTGGTCTCCCAGCAGCTGGAGGTTGATTCTAGTCTTGCTGCAAAAGATGTCCTTGGACAAATGCACTTTTTTCCCTTTATCCTACCTGATGGTAAAAATATTTATGATTAGTGTGAGAGCCCAATTAGCTATAATGAGATGTAGATTTGGAATAAGCATTAGAAGCCTTTGAGTCCATATCCCTGCCTGAATCCCCTCTCTGATACCTTGAAGGCTGGCCATCTTGCCTTTCTCTTTGTCCACTCTGGACAGGGAATGGGCTTGCTCTGAGTTTGGCACATTCCAGGGTTCGATCAGCTCCAGCTTGTGGAGAAGTCTTCCTTCTGTTAAGTTGCTGACGGCCTCCCATGTCACTGCTCCCTGGGTGTTGGCTCTGTCCTCTGGGGCTACATGAGGTACCCCTCAACTTTCGCATAATCCTTGTTGGGTTTAAGGTGTGCACCTTTCAACCAGTCGAGTTCATTTTAACATAAACAGTCCTGAAGGACCGTGTGCATTTTGCCAGGGTAGATAGCGTCAGGGGCGAAGGGGACAAATGCAGTGTGGCCCACTCAGTTCAGCCCACTTGTAACCTGCTGTACATGGTCATACTTAAAGGAAATCATTTTAAAGAGGATATCCTATGACTACGTTTATTTGAATTCCAGAAAAGGCAAAAACGTATAATGAAGTTTCAAAAACAGATCATGGAGGCCCAGCATAGGGAGACGGGATTAGCTGCAGAGAGAACGAGGGGACCCTTTGGGGTAATGGAAATATTCTAGGTCATCATTACGGTGGCAGATATCCCGTTATACATTTTTCAAAGCCCACCAAATTCTACACCTAAAATTGGTGAATTCTATGGCATGTAAGTTATAATTCAATAAATAATAAGATTTCCCTCTACATAGAGAGAAAGCCATAATATACACTTCTGAATCCTTTTCCATTATCTGAAATACAAATATGAAGCCAAAGCAGGTTGTGACCTGCTTTTTTAAATGTTAATTTTATGGAAGTATAACACATATCCTGAAAAATGCATAATCACGAGTTTTCAGCTCAATGAATTTTTACAAAGGAAAGACATGTGTGTAACCACCGCCTAGATCCAGAAAAAAATTTACCTTCATTCCAAAAACCTCACCTGTGTCCTCTGCCACTCATTAATCCGTCTCCCCAAGGCTAAACAGCGCTGTGACTCCGAACAATACCCTTTGTTTTGCCTGCTCTTGAACTTCATGTTAATGTACTCTTGTGGCAAGTCCTCTTTTGTGTCTGGTTTCTTTTGTTCATCAGGAGGTAAGTGAGCTTTGTCCATGATGCTGTGCTTGGCTTGTTCAGTTTTCATATTGTGCGGTATTCTAGTTGCATAAATAATCAACAATTGGAAGGAAATCTGGGTTGTTTGCAGTCTTTAGCTATAAACATTCTAGTACATGTCTCTTGGTGAACATAGGTATGTGATTCTGTTGGGTATCCCTCCGGGACTGGAATTGCTGAATTACTGGGAATGTAGATGTTAACTTTACTAGAAGCTGCCAAACATTATTCCAAGGAGTTGCTCTGTTTAATTTACCCGCAAGCAACCTGTGAGAGTTTTGGTTGTCACACATCCTTGTTAACAGTTGCTATTGTCTGTCTTTTCCATTTTAGCCGTTGTGGTGGGAAAGAGCGGTATTACATTGTGGTTGTAGTTTGTACTTCCTGATGAGTAATGACAGCGAACACCTTTCTATATGCTCCTTTGACCTTGGATATCCTCTTTTATGAAGCATTTCTTCAAATCTCTTTCCTGTTTCTCTGTTGGGCTCTGACTCTTTTGGTCTGCTTTTAAAAGAGTAATTTTCTCCAAAATGATAATGTAGTAGTAATTTTTGTAACTTTCTCCAGATACAAATCTGCAACCTCTTTATTATTTCTTTTTTAAGAAAAATATACTGTAGTCCTAGGAGATGATGAAATGTTCATCCTGGAAGGAACCTGACACCCCCATTATAAATTCTATTTAGAATACTTTTGGGGGGCTCATGTGGGGACTCCAGCCTTGTGTTAGGTTCCTATCTCTTATGAGGACAAAAGGGAGGGAAAGAGGCACTGGGCACAGAGCTCAATTTGATTTTACAAACCAAGGAGAGGAAACTGAGGCCCAGAGAGACAAGGTGGCCATCGAAGGTCACACAGCACAGCAGCCCTTTCACTAAAGTATGCAAAACAGCAGTGAGATTAGGAACACAATCTACTGGAACCCAAAGAGTTTTTCCCAAGTCAAGTTAACCCAGCCTTCCTCAACAGGACTAATGAGAAAGTCTTTCCTCATCAAAATGCAACCCTTCCCTGCCCTGGCCAGGGAGCTCAGTGGGTTAGAGCATCATCCTGACACACCAAGGTTGTGGGTTCGTGCAAGGATCCCCCAATGAATGCATAAATAAGTGGAACAACTAATTGATGCTTCTCTTCCTCTCTCTCTAAAACATCAATTAAAAAAATATTCAACCCTTCCTTCAGGGTCTAGCTCAGATGTGTTCTCTATTTTGAAACTTTTCAGCTCTCCCCAGCCTAAATCCATCTTTTCCCATCATCTCTGCCCTGGGTTGGTTTGTACCATTCACCTGGTTCTCTTTTTAGCCGTTCGTACATCTGCCTTGTTTCCTGTGCTAGGTGGTAAGACCCTAGGAAGGCAGACTTGACTTGCTTCTTTTTATTGGGGACGGTGGGAACGAGGCTTGCATTAATCAGTTGCTGAGTAAAAGTCTAAGAAGAAAAGACCTCAGGGACTGTATTCCATGAAGCAATTGGCAGGCATGTTCGTATGGAATTGACAGATATCTTTATCTCAGAGTAGTGACTCCTGCACTTTGAGAACGTAATCTTGGGCTCCAGAGTCCTCATAGGCAGAGGAATGGACTCTCCTTGGTAGGATGCCCGGGAGTGTGAGAGCTGCGTCGCAGGTCCCTGCCTGCCCAGAGCTGGTGGCTAACCTCTTTCCTGCTTCTGCTCCTGCTCCTGCACCAGCCTGTGGTCCTAGTGTAGAATCGAGAGCTGGGCAGGCTCTGTAGAAGATAGTTTTTGAACTCTTACGTTACGCTAAGGCAGGTGAGCAAAGGTTGACAGGGAGAATAAGTACGTTGTAGAGAGGGAAGGCCAAGCCAGGCTAAGTCCCTTTCCTGTCTCTTTCCTTCCTGCTTCTACCTCAAAGTCCCTGGTTGGCAGCCACAGTAGCGTGACAGTAGCTTCAAGGGTGTGTACAGCATCTTTCTTCAGCTTCCCTTATAGCCAGAGCAGCCCTGCCCACTCTCCACCCCACCCCCACCCTCCTGGCAGCACTGAGAGTGACTGCATAGTGGCGAGGCACAGGGTGTGGGGAAAACTTGTCCTGTCATCACTCAGAAAAGGCTCAGCCTTGGATCAAGGACGCTTGGAGTCCCCAAGGCTGCCATGTGCCAAGATCCAGGAGTAGTACATTCTACGCCCATGAAAGGATCTGGCCTGACCTCAAAGGAATTTCTTTGGACTTGATAAAATAAAATATTTTCTGATAGCCTGATAAATGGTCTTTGCAACAGATACGGAAGGGCTGGGGAGGAGCGATGCACCGTCCTTCCTGATTCCTGATGCAAGGGGACAGGACGTGAGCCAGAAAGGGGGAAGGGAAGAGGGATCATAGACGCCTAGAATTTGGTTTTCTTTTTGTGGGTTTTCTTGTTGTTGTTTTGTTTTAACTGATTCCTGCCACATAGTCAAATTAAAGGAAAGGAAACAGAGACCCAGAGAAGCCAAGTAACTGGTTAGAGGCAAAACTTGGACTAGAATGCAGAACAGGAGATATAAAAATTATAAGGGACGGGGGGGCCTGGTTATTGATCACTTCTGAGTGTCAGATTGTGCTGGGCTGTGCACGTGCTTCCTCACTTACTCTGCGAGGCGATCCTCTTCAATCACTATCACATCATTTCACAGCTCCATCCACCTGTCAAAAATTAAAAAAAAAAAAAAAAAAAAGAAGTGCCTAACTGATTGCCTGGTCCTGTCCTTGTCACGGGGGATACAAGGAAGATGGAGATGGAGATGGTCCCTGCCTGTGGCCCTTGTGGAGGACGGAGTCAGGTAAAGGGGTAGGTACAAATCATTCTGCGGGCGTAAGAGAAGTTCGGAGTGCTGTGGGAGGGCTTCCTACAGGAGCGACCAAGGCCAGACACGTAGGCAGACATCAGGCCCTGGAGGGCAAGGCGAGAAGTTTGGATTTGTCCCAAGATGGGTGAAAAGGTTTTAAGTGATCGGATGACAGTAGCAGATGTCCCTGTTCTAAAGAAGACTCAGCTTTGGTGAGAAGGGTGGACGGGAGGGATGGGGACTAGAATCAGGGTGATCAGCTGGGGGACCATGGCAATAAACCACTGCAGCAAGAATAGTAGCCTGAACTCGATTAGTGTTAGGGGGGTAGAGAGAAAAGGGTGAATGAAAGAAACAGATTCAGGGATCACCAGGACTAACGGCTCTGAGGGATGAAGGGTCAGAGGAAACCGGCCCAACTAGCAGGTTTTAGGTCAGGCAATATTGTCATCACCATGCCACCATCTACTCAGTTGCCCCAGTGAGAGAACTGAAGCTCACAGAAGTGACTTGTCCAAGGTCAACCAGCTCACAAATGGTAGAGCTGGGGCTCCAGCCCATTCCTGTCTGATACCTTCCCAATTCCACTGATTTTAGAATTTTCCTACTTGTGACCCTCTGGACAACAGCCACGAACAGCTTTGGCCAAAGCCCACAGGAAGTACAGGCTTCTGCAGTATATAGACATATTTGAGCCTTAGCAGTTCATTTGCAAGTAATGTTAAGAACCTCCCCACCCAACCCCCCAGAGCAAAGAGCTCCACAGCCTGGCTTAATGGAAGAAGCACCAACCTGGGTTAGGAGACCCAGGTTCAAGTCCTGGTCCTGCCACATTACATATCTTCTCTGGGCCTCAATCTGAGAATTAGGGCCCTGGGCCAGGGGACCTCAAACAGTCATTTCAGGATTGATGTTTAAATTCTACAGGCCCAGGGAGCTAGAAATGTGTTTAAACACATAGGGTTAGAGGCTAGAGGCTTCCTGGGAGCCATTTAGTTTGGTTTCTAAATGGTGTGTTATTCTCCTCTAAAGGGCTCCCAGCTATAACCAGGTAAATTTGGGCACGCTCGGTCCCTCGACACACTGATCAAATCAGAATCTGTGGAACGCAGCTGCCGAGAAGTACCTTTGAATGTTCTCTAGCGATCCCAGTGTGTAAGGAGGCTTAAGAACCACGGTCTTAGAGGATGCCGGGAATTCACCAAGGTATGTGTCACCCATAGGAAGCCAGTGGGAAGGACTGGGTGGCTTCTGCAGATGAGAAATCAACCTTGCAGAGAGCTGTTCCAGAGAAGTGAACACCAGGCTGGGAGGTAATCCTGATGCGGCTCTGAAATGGGTTCCTGGTGCCACAGGAAAAGGATAGGTAGGGAAAATGCAAGCGTTAGAGCCATTCCCCGGTGCTCCTCTCCCCTCTCCTCACAGCTTCCGCCCGGGGGCTGTTGCTGTCCTCAGGCCCAGAGTGCGAGGTGACTTGCTACAAGTGTCATGAGAGAAGATGACAAAATATTCTGGGTTGTTCTGAATAAGCAAGATTATGTCTGGTCAAGAGATGAAGGAAGGCTTTGTGAAAGCAGTGAGATAAGCCTTAATAGCACCTTGAATTTCATCAGTCAGAATCTGTCAGCAAACACTTAGACATGCATGCACTGTGCCAGGCGCCATACCTCCCATGAGAAGCAAATAGGAAAAATGCAGACGTTGACCTTTACCCTTCATACCAGAGATGACAGACAAGCAAATAGGCAATCCCCACGTGATGTGAGAGGCTCTGAGAGTTCAGAGGAAGGCCACTGAATGCACATCAGGCAGTCCTGGAAGGCTTCCTGGAGGAGTTGGTGCTTGAGCTGAGTTTTGAAGGACAGATTTGAATTAGCCACTTAGAAAGATGTGTGTGGATATGTAAGGGAGGTGTTGATGCCATTACAATGTTTTATAAGTCCAAAGTCCTTATCTATCCATTATTTCATTTGGTCGTTGATATGGTACTGGTTGGGAAATTCACAGGTTGATATGTTCTTTTGGTCCTCGAGAGCCTCAAGGGACTAAGATGAAAAGCTATTCTCATCATCACAGAAGGAGAACCAGAGGCCCACATTTAACAAACACAAGGGTTATTTGAAGGAACCATCTCTGCGGCTGGTATCTCTAACCACTTTCTTCCTTAGTTCCTCTAGTAACCTGTGGGTATATGGAATTCCCT